>NW_028274819.1:66683155-67883155 GCF_037043125.1 Eumetopias jubatus
TGCATCCCCTCTGGCTCCAGGCTAGGCTGGCTCCCCAGAATGGAACCCAGGACGGAAAGCAAACACACCTAGCCCAGGCTCCTTGAAGATGTAAAGACATGATAACATAGAAATGCAGCTCACTCCAAACTGCATGTAAGCAAAAAAAAAAAAAAAATGTTTAACTTCAGACCCCATCACTTGCCCTCTAAACACAGCCCTATGGGGATGGTCAGTTGGAAGTCTCACCGAGGGGAGGACACTCTGCCCAGACCTCTCAATCAGGGCTCCAGCCTGGCTGTCTCCACAGGGCATTCCCAGCTAATGAGGTTGGATGTTGTAAGTACCCGATTTGATGTAAGTCTTTCTTATTCTCCTTACTGCTTACCATTGCCCTCTCATTTATGCATAGATTCCCTTCTCTTCTTTCTGTTTCTAATATATTTTTATAATATCAAGAACGTGTTTTCCCCCTTCAAAACTGAGACTACAGCTGCCGTGAATCTTTTGTTTAGAACACCCATCTGATCAGGACAGACACCAGATTTCTGATTTCAGGCAGCCCTCCTTATACCACTTTGCTGTAACTTGCTGTAACATTCCTTTCCACAAGCAAACTTTAGGTCTCTTTCAAGACACTGAGTGCCACAGTAAGAAATAAACCTCTGTCTCTTATCTCAACAATAAATACATCTGAACTCCAAGTGTGTAGGAGTTTCCCCGCACCAAGGAATTCTCCCATTCTCTGTGGATAACAACTGCGTGTCCTACAATTCGACTGCATTCTAACAATATCTACCTAAAGTTAGAATCAGATCCCATCAGTTAAGGGCTCAGTCCCACAACACCATCTACCCGTTTTCTGATGTTAATCACAAGTCTAGGTTGTCACCTGTGCTTCTGACCTACCATTTATAAATTAGAGGTTTCTACATTCCTTTCCTCAGGTTCAACAATTTGCTAGAACAGCTCACAGAACTCAGGAAAGGTTTACTTACTAAATTACTGGTTTATTATAAAATTATACAACTCAGTGGGGCACCTGGGTGGCTCAGTCAGGTAAGCCTCTGACTTGATTTCCACTCAGGTCAGGATCTCAGGGTTGTGAGATCGAGCCCTGCATCCCGCTCACACTCAGCCTGAAGTCTGCTTCAGATTTTCTCTCTCCCTCTCCTTCTGCCCTTCCCCTGCTCACACACCACTCTCTAAATAAATAAAATCATTAAAAAAAAAAAGAATACAACTCAGGAATAGCCACATGAAAGAGATGCATAGAGCAAGCTTTGGGGAAAGAGGTGCTGAACTCACACATCCTCTCCAGACATGCTACCCTCCCAGCATTTCCACGTGTTCACCAACCCAGAAGCTCTCTGAACCCTGAACTTAAGGGTTTTTTATGTAGGCTACCTTACGTAGGCTTGACTGATTAAATCATTAGCCATTGGTGATTGAACTCAATCTCTAGCCCCCTCTCCCCTCCTAGAGGTCAAGGGGTGGGACTGAAAGTCCCAAACCTCCAATCACTTGGTTGGTTCCCTTGGCAAATGGCCCCCATCCAGAGGCTCTCCAGTAATCCCCTGCCACCAGTCATCTCATTAACATACAAAAAGACATTTATCACTTTGAAGATTCCAGGAATTTTAGAAGCTGTGTCCCAAAAAAGAGGGGTGGTGGGGGACAAAGACCAAATATATACACTCTTTACTGTGTCACAGCCATTTTACACCATATTTCTTGACCTAGGCTTTTAATCTTCACAGAGTGGCTTAACAGCTCTGGGAAAGTAAAAAATAATTCATGGTGACTTTGGTAGAAAAAAAGGGTAAGGCACGGTGATAAGTGTTAAGGAGCCAGAATCCAGCAGTGTGATGGCTAGTAGGCACTGGTAATGGCAAAATCGCCAAGATCCTTAGAACTCTCTTCCTGTGGAAAAATCTTGACTGGTCTTTTTTGGTTCCTGTCTATTCTTTGAGTCTGATTTCCAGCCCTCCTACAGTTTCTATAAGGTATCTTACATTGTCCCAATAAATCCCTTCTCTACTTCAATTACACAGTATTGGTCTCTTATTTTCAGTCAAGAACTCGAAGTCCAAGAGTCATCTCTTCCTAGCCTAAATCTCTGTCACATTAGAAATGATCTTGATAAATCAATTCCAGAGGCTTAAAAGTTAAATTTATATATACTAATAAATCAGGTAGATTCTTAAAATGCTTAAGTATGACCTATTTTTAATTTGAAATTGAATCCCATAATGCTACTATTTATGGAAATTAGAACTCAGGTCAGTTGAAATAAATTTTTTATCGAGTAATTGACACTTTTGATGTTAGGAAATGAATTATTTTAATTTAAAAAAGGTAGAAGCTAGTAAAAAGCTGTGCTGTATCTAACTAAGTGGTTTCTATATGAAATTTTAATGAAGACTTTTGCATAAAATTTGGCAAGAAAATAATTTTAACACTTCAATTATGAACATTATCAGCTTCAGAGAATTTAATCAATATTTTCATAGTACTGTGCATGTCATGACCTCTTGCTTCTCCCTCCAGTCTCCTGGCTTTAAAAAACATTAATACTCTAACTTTTCCCAAATTTAAACTTCAATCCTTGAATATTTCCCCAGATTTCTATATACAATTATATACTTAACATATCCACTTGGCTATCTCAAATTTCACACTTCCAAAACCAAACACCTGATCTTCCACCCTAGCACTACTTTCCTAGACTTCCCCATCTCTGAAAATGGGAATGCTATATTTCCAGATGCTGGGGGGCAGGGGGTGAATGAGTCTTCCTTAACTCCTCTATTTTTCTCATCCCTGACACCCAATCAAATAGTAAATCCCATTGGCTCTGCCTTCAATATCAAGATTCTAACCACTTCTCACCACTCTCACTGCTTCCACACCATTATCTAAACCACAATCACGTCTACCTGGAATATTACAATAAACGCCTAACTTATCTCTTCCATTTTCTTCCTTGCATCCTTTCAGTCAGTTCTAATAATGCAGAGTTGATCATTCCAGAATAAGTCAGACCATATCATTTTCAAAACCCTCCAACAGATTCCTAGCTCATTCATAACAAAAGTTATTTATAATGACCAAAAAATCCCTACATAATCTGTCCTCCTACCACAAGTAAGCTCATTTCCTGCTACTGTCTCTCAACCAAGAGTGACTGAGTCCATCACACTGGATTCCTATTATTCCTGGAACAACCCAGACATGCTTGTACCTCAGGGCCTTTGCACTCGCTCTTTCCTCCACAAATAGCCATATGATTCATTCCTTCAGCTCTCTCAAGTCTTTACTCAAATGTCTTCTTAGACAGGACTGTACAAACTACTCTATTAAAAACAGCAGTTCTTCCCCTCCATGGTACTCTCTATTCCTTTCCCCGCCCTATTTTTCTCCATACTATATTTGTATATTGTTGATATCCACCACTTAGCTATAAATTCCATCTATCTTGTTCACTGATGCATACACAGCATCTTCATCAGTGTTTGACACATCGTAGCTGCTCCATAAATATCTGTTCAATTAACAAACAAATTAATGAAAAGCTTCAGAAAAGACATCATAAAGAATAATTGTATGAGTAACAATGCATTTTTTTAAGTGGTAGTTTTAAATTTCTCAGAAGAGCTGAGATGGAAGCAAGAATTTTAAGAGAAAGGTTCAAGTTCATAATAGAAAAAAGATATCTAAGAACTTTTCTATACTAAATACCTAGAAGCTAAATCATATTATTAACAGAGATCCATATTTTTATTGTTAAATTTTCAAAGTATTGCATATCATAATTTTTTTTCATATTACCAGCAATAACCTCAAAAAGAAGGAGGACATGTAAACAAGCAAAATTTATATGTTTTAATAGGACTAGCAATTTTAAATGATGCTGTTTTAATCATTTCATAGCAGCAAACTCCAAGAGATTCCTTGGCAATGCAGTAGAATAATTAACCTAATGTACTTTCTTGACCTCATAAATCACATTCTTCAATGCCCTGAGCTCTTGGCACAAAGATCCTGAAAACAAATGCAAAATTCCCACTGTATTAACTATATAACATTGCAAACACAAGAATCCTTTTTTAAGTGAGTATCTTTTTTCAACACTGTTCTTCGAAGAATCCAAGGATTTTGATTTTATAGAAAAAGCAAAACAAAATATTAAAGCAGTTATCTTTCCAAAATCTAAAATTTAACCATCAGTAGTAAATTAGCATTTCCCTCATTCACCAAATTATATTAGCTTCTGTTATAGTCCATGAACTCTACTAAGTGTTGGGATTAGAGTAGTGAAAAGACAACCAAGTCCCTGCTCTCAAGGAGATTACATTATAGGTAGGAGGAAAAGACCACAAATAAATAGCACAAGTAAATATATGTTGATAAGTACAATAAAGAAGAGTTAAATAGAGTAAGAAAAAAAGAGTAATGGGTGAAGGGTGGTTATTTTGGACAGAGGGACCAGGAAAGTCCTGAGGAGGTGACAACTGGACAGGCACTTGAACAAGTGAGAAAGTAGGCAAACATTTGCAGAGAAAATAGCAATTACAAATGCCTTGAAGTAGAAAGCCTGTTCAAGGAAAAGTCCAAGGCCAACAGTATTACAGCAGAGTGAGCAATGCTGAGAGTGTTAGTAAAACTGGTGGGAGAAGTAGCCAGGAGTCACATTACCTAAGGCCTTACAGCAAGGTGTCTGAGAATTAAACTCAATTCTGACAATATCTACCTGGAGATAATGTCAGATTCCACAGGTTAAGGGCTCAGTCCTATAAGACTGCCACTACCTGCCCCAACCCAACCCACTTCAGAGCCAGTGGCAAGCCCTGGCTCTTGACCCACCAACTACAAACTGAAGGTTCTCATGTCCTCCTCACATTTCCATTAATTTGCTGGAAAGAATCACAAAACTCAGAATCCTTTTACTTACTAGATCACAAGTTTATTATAAAAGGTTATAATTCAGGAACAGATTAAAAAGATACATAGGGCAAGTATGGAGATAAGATGCTGAGCTTCCATGCCCTCTCCAGGAACACCAGTCACCCCAAATCTCCACAAGTTTCCAACATGGAAGATCTAACTCTGTCTTTTTGGGTTTTCATGGAGGCTTCATCAGGTAGGCATGACTGATTAAATCACTGATCACTGGCAATGGAATTCAATCTCTAGGTCCTCTCCCCTCCTCCAGTAGTTGGGGAGAACGGAGATGTTGAAAATTCCAATACTCCAATCACATGGTTGGTTCTCCTGGCAACAAGGCCTTCAGACTTAGGCTACCTAAGGTGTGTGCAAAAGTCACCTGATTAACATAACAAAAGACATCTTTATTGCTCTTACTGAAGGAAATGCTAAGGGTTTTAGACCCTGTGAGTTCAGAACAATGAAGAAAGACCAGATATATATGAGAAATATAAATCACAATACCACAATAACCTGGACAACTACAATCTCTTTAGGGTGGAAAGAATAAGAGCCTAATCTGGAGTAGCTTCAAGAGAAAATGGGAGATAAGGAAGTATTGACTGGGAGTATAAACAATTCTTACAATGAACTTTTGCTCTGAAAGGAATTAGTGAAATGGAAGAGGGGCTACATATAAAAACTGTGGCCTTCAGTGAAGAATGCAGTCACTGTTAAATTATGGCCCAGAAGAAAGAGCCTCTTTCCTCTCCCTCTTCTGATCTCCTGTTAGTACCTTCCATTGGCCAAACTCAGACAGAAACCAGAAAATAAGGGAGAGGGAAGTGACAGATGAAGAGAAGAGATTTTAAAGATGACAAGAGTAGCAAATATTTACTACGTATCAGGCACTGTTTGAAATGTAATACATCTATTAGTTTATTCGTCCTCACAAGAACCCTACAACATATGTACTTTTAGTATCATCCTCATTTCATAGACTGAGAAATTGGAACATAGTGTGATTCTGAAGCTTGCCCAGAGCCACACAAATACAAAGTGCAGAGAGAAGCCAGGATATAAACCCGACTATCCTCTTAACCCTTACTCTGAACTATTCTTCTATGAAGAGATGTTTATGTGCTAACAGGCATAATTGAATAGGAAGGTAAATTAATTGCAAAGAGAAAAAGAATATTTACAGTAGCATATTCTTTAAGTAAATGAGGAAAACCAGGATAAAAGCTGTCAAGAATCTGCTCCATTTGCCCTTCCAGATCATCTTTTTTCTCTTATCCGTGCTGCTCTGTGCCCTAGGTGGCTGACCTCAACAAACTATGTCACCCAGTTCCCTTGCCCTCTGGCTTCCAGTTGGGATCCACTAATGGGAGGCACCAGCAGAAAAAGATCAGGGAAGAGAGGAGAGAGGGGTTGGGATGTTTATTCCCCCAGCTCTCTCCTTTTTGGGCCACAGTTTGGCTGTGGCTGGGTTCCTCTTCCTAAAGCCATAGCTTCTATCAGGTGGCCCCTCCAATGGTTACAGCTCTGGTACAATAACAGCTTGCTCTTCAGGATTCCCACTATTCCTAGTCTCCAAGTGTTTCCATCCCTGAGTAGTTCTCTTAACTCTGCCCATATCTTTATAAACAGATCCTTCATTAAACTCTGAGAAGGCTTTCTGTTACTTTCTAAGATTCTCGACTCGATACTCTATCTAAGAGGAGGATTTGGCCTTAGAAAAGAGGAGGGACACTTTAAAAAAAGGGAAGGCAAAATATAAGGATACAGATATAGGTAAATTAGTAGATTTACTGGTAAAAAGATAAAGAAATACTCTTTTATATTTTTTTAAAGATTTTTTTTATTTATTCATTTGTGACACAGAGATACAGAGAGAGAGAGAGCATGAGCAGGGGGAGAAGCAGAGGGAGGGGGAGAAGCAGGCTCCCCACTGAGCAGGGAGCCCAATGCGGGGCTCAATCCCAGGACCCTGGGATCATGACCTGAGCCGAACGCAGACCTTAACCATCTGAGCCACCCAGGCACCCCTCTTTTATTTTTATTGTCTCAATAAAATAAGAAGAAAAAGAAGATAATGTTGAAGAACGTGAGGTGTATTGCATATGAGGAGAAAGAAGGTATGAAATGTTCCCTATAAGAACAAGAAAACGAACTGCCCAAGAAAATAATAGGCTTTCTGGTCATAAATTTAAAGTGAAACCAGCTTTCTGGTCATAAATTTAAAGTGAAACCAGTGTGTTTTCCTTCAGCTAAATCTGGCTGCATTGGTGCAGGCATGGAATAGACATGAAGATGGACTTCACCAGAGGCTGGATTTTGCCAGCATATGGCAAGACAACGAAGAAATTGAAGGTGTAAGCAAATGGCTAATTATAGCAATGAATCATATATTCTAAACTGGGTAAAGAGGAACATGAAGACTTATGGGAGCTACAGATCATGAAAATGCATAGGGCTGATGGTTTAGCAGAGCTTATAGGATCAAAGAATGATGATATGGGAAATATAGAAACAAATGGGACTGGGGCGCCTGGGTAGCTTAGTCAGTTATGTGTCCAACTCTTGATTTCAGCTCAGGTCTAAATCTCAGGGTCGTGAGATCAAACCCCGTGTTGGGCTCCACACTAGGCACGAAGCCTACTTTAAAAAAAGAAAGAAATGGGATCAATAGAAGGTGATGAGTGGTGGTCAGAGAATAGAGATTTTAGAGGGGTGTAGTTATTAATAATGATAAGATATAGAGTAAAACAAAGGAGTAAGTAGCTGACAGTTGGTAGAGGAGGAGATTATTGCTAAAAAGGAGATCAAAGAACTGATCCAAGGCATTTCTTGTTCACAAAGACAAAATAATGAGAATAATTCAAATTTGAAATATAAAATTATCATGTAGAATATTACTGAAACAGTGCCTCTTAGGGTTAATAAGGTTAACACTGACAGAAAAGTTAAAACTTGGTTTTCAGAGACCTATTTCTCCTTGAACACCTATTGTTTCTTTTCAGATACTACTAACAAATTCACTAGCTATCTCCACAGAGGCCTGGCCTGACAGAAATGAAGGCCACTGATATGGTTCCAGCCTATGAGTAAGCAAGACTCTGCATTTCTCACCAGAGATAACAAGCCTAAGACCCCATCTACTTTATGTCAGCTCTGAAAATGCGCACAGCCCCTCTCCTCGTTCTGCAGATGACCTCCTGTTGTCAGGAGCCAAATTCTGCTTCATTTCAATAAGTCTGCACCCCAAAGTGAACATGGGATGTATGTTACATATGTTTGTTCAATATGCGTGTTCCATCTTTCCTTATGAATAGTGATAAATTTCCCTGCCCTCTTCATCAGTATGTATGTAATCTCAATCCCTATGATTATAAAAATTTGTTCTAATCTCAGTCAGGGAAAACAAATTTGAGCCAGCCTCCTGTCTCCTCATTTGACTGCCTCTCAAATAAATCCCTTCCTTGCTGCATACTCGGTATCTCAGGGTTTGGTTCTACTGTGTATTGGGGCATACAAACTTCAGTTCATTACTGTTTATTTTCCTTCATTCAATATGCAGAGTCACTATTCTTCTCCATAATTATCCATGTTTATAAAGAAAGTCATTCAATTAGCTCACCTCCTTCCATGTTACAGTTACAAATACTCAAATTTGGGAAATGGAAGTATCCAGCACCAAAATTTGTTTAGAACTTGCAGAGAGCTGTTAAATATGTTTAATTTTCCATATTTCCAGGGGCTCCCCTTCTAGAAAGCTTTAAAAATTAGATTTTATGAGAAAAATGGCAAGAAGAATGTAAACGTGTATCCTAAAAATGTTAATGGAGGCCTGCACCTAAAATAATCAGGTTTTGTTCATGTATTAATTATCTCAATTAATGAAATCCAAAACTCACCTTTATACTTATAACTATTATCCTATTTTGATCAGTTGAAGAGCTCTCAAACTCTTCTTCAAAAAACTTTTGCAGCAACTATTTCTAAAGCATGAAGCTTATTGCTGAAGTAATTGTTTATTTTCAAGTGGCTTATTTTCATAACTCAAGGTTTTTGTGAAAGTGTTATTTAATATTCAGTATAATTTGTTTCTGTGAGCTTAAAAGTGCTTTAAACTTCTAAGGAGTCATGATTAAGGCATTTTGTAAGAACTGGCATGCCCACTGGAGTTTTGTGGTTCTAGGTATATTTGATGACTCAATTTGCATATATACATACAGCTCAGTAAAGAGAATGCTAATCTTATGGTTTCATGAAGGTTTATCATTTTGACAACAAACTGGAAATTGAATATAAAATAGAACCCACAGACTCAGAAACTAGAAATCAGGGAAATTTATGCTACATGGTATATCTGTTGGTTATTACTGGAAAGTTTGGAATTCTTAAAATACTTTAAAAAGTTTCAGGGCAGGGCGCCTGGGTGGCTCAGTTGGTTAAGCCCCTGCCTTCGGCTCAGGTCATGATCCTGGAGTCCCGGGATTGAGTCCCACATCGGGTTCCCTGCTTGGCAGGGAGTCTGCTTCTCCCTCTGACCCTCCCCTCTCTCATGTGCTCTCTCTCTCTCATTCTCTCTCTCAAATAAGTAAATAAAATCTTTAAAAAAAAAAAGTTCCAGGGCTGGGCACCTGGGTGGCTCAGTTGGTTAAATGTCTGAATTTGGCTCAGGTCATGATCTCAGGGTCCTGGGATTGAGCCCTGCCTCGGGCTCGTTGCTCAGCGGGGAGTCTGCTTCTCCCTCTCCCTATCCCTCTGCCTGTCGCCCCAAGGCACTCTCTCTCTCTCTCTCTCTCTCTCTCTCTCATAAATAAATAAAAAGCTATGGGGCTTCTAAGCAACAAATGAGGTAGGGGATAAATGTTTTCTTAAGCAACTCTCAGGACCAACTCATGTAAATAAACTTAAGTAGATCAATGTTCCTCATTCTCTACCACTTCTATCATTTGCCAGGAACCAGAACTAACGGGATGAAAAGGAAGCCTTTCCTATGAGATACTTGTGAGATAATTCCTTTTCCATTGCTCCTTCTTGTGGTTAATCCTTTTCAACATTCAATACCAAATTTGAAAAGAGTATGTAGAAGTTAGAATCTACATTGAGATCTATGCTTCAGTATAATGGAGTCACATATAAAACTTAACCCTATACCATGATCTGCAAGCAAAATGTATAAATCTTTATTTGCTGTGTCTGTGGCTTATCCAGCTGCTTCAGAAACCCTAAATTCCCAAATCCTACTCCTCCTGCTGCTTATCTCTCGCTAAAATAATGCCCAGGTATATGGGAGTAGATAATTCTGGAGGTGGGCCAACAGGGCATATGGTTTATCCGCCATCGTAGCCATCATAGTCTTAGGGACAGAAATCAGTTGGGTTCACTGGATCTAACTGCTGTTCTTTGTCTCTTCTGGTCCTGGAGCAATGTCTCTGTCCATCTGGTCATTGAGCATACTGATGGGCTCTCGTGGAGAAATCTGTTTAGTGGGACCTGGAGTCCATCCTCTTGGCTCAGGGGAAGCTCCCAGGTGCTCTGCCTAGCCGACACTTGCTTTGGGCTCTGCTGGCACTATATTCCTACATTCCTCCCTAAGAACATGTTATAATTTCAATTCAGCAGAATTGAAATTGACCAGAACTTTCCTGAGATGCTGACCTAATGCCAGCAACTGCCTACCTTCAGATTTCTTCTTAAGTAGTAAAAAAGTAGTAAAAAATAAAACCCTACTTGCATAAGCTTTCTATTCCTTTCAAATGAGGACATTTCTAACTTAAGAATCTAGCACAGTATCAAGCATGCAGCAACACTCACTTATTCATCCATTCATTTAATATTTATTTAGTGGCTATTAGGTGATAGGCACTAAGCTAATATAACAGATATAGCAATGAATAAGACAGGCAATATGGTTGCTTTATGGAATTTACATTCTGGTAGAGAAACTCATGCAAAAACTCATAAACAAAATTTCTCATAGTGATCCACACAGTCACAAATATCAAGCAGGAAATGTGATAGATGTGACTTGGGGGTGGGGTAGAAATGCAGAGTGAGACAGAAAGGCACTTTAGGGGCCCTGGATCTAAATGATGACATAAGCCAATAAGGCAGATTTGGGCAAATTTAGGTAGAAAGGTACTCTAAACAAAAGAAATGCAAGTGAAAAATGTCATTTAGGAACAGAAAGAAGGCCGTGTGGCTGGAGTATGGTGAGTAGGGAAGAGATGAGATGAGAGGTAGGAAGAGGAGATGGGGAACCTTACGGGTGAGAAGTTTGAATTTCCAACAATAGTAGATATTACCAGAAGGTTTCAATAAATACATAGTATTTAAACTCGTTTTTACGACATATCAGATAAAGGGCTGGTATCCAAGATCTATAAAGAACTTATCAAACTCAACACCCAAAAAACAAATAATCCAGTCAAGAAATGGGCAGAAGACATGAACACACTTCTCCAAAGAAGACATACAAATGGCCAACAGACACATGAAAAAATGTTCAACATCACTAGCCATCAGGGAAATACAAATCAAAACCACAATGAAATACCACCTTACACCAGTCAGAATAGCTAAAATTAACAAATCAGGAAACAACAAATGTTGGTGGGGATGTGAGAACCATCTTACACTGTTGGTGGGAATGCAAGCTGGTACAGCCACTCTGGAAAACAGTATGGAGATTCCTCAAGACATTAAAAATAGAGCTACCCTATAATCCAGCAATTGCACTACTGGGTATTTACCCCAAAGATACAGATGTAGTGAAAAGAAGGGCCACATGCACCCCAATGTTCATAGCAGCAATGTCTGCAATAGCCAAACTGTGGAAAGAGCTGAGATGCCCTTCAACAGACGAATGGATAAAGAAGATGTGGTTCATATATATAATGGGATATTACTCAGACATCAGAAAGGATGAACACCTACCATTTACATCAACATGGATGGAGCTGGAAGAGATTAGGCTAAGTGAAATAAGTCAAGCAGAGAAAGTCAATTATCATATGGTTTCACTCATATATGGAACATAAGGAATAGCATGGAGGACCATAGGGGAAGGGAGGGAAAACCGAATGGGAAGAAGTCAGAGAGGGAGATAAACCATGAGAGACTCTGGACTCCAGGAAACAAACTGAGGGTTACAGAAGGGAGGGGGGTGGAGGGAAGGGGTAACCAGGTGATGCGTATTAAGGAAGGCACATGTTGTAATGAGCACTGGGTGTTATATGCAACTAATGAATTGTTGAACTAATCAAAAGCTAATGATGTACTATATGTTGGTTAATTGAACATAATTTTTAAAACTAGTTTAAAAAAATAAAAATAAAGATTTATTTATTTATTTGAGGGGGGAGGGGCAGAGGGTAAGGGCAAGGAAGAGAGAGAATCTCCAGCAGACTCCCCACTAAGCATACAGCATGACACGGGGCTCAATCCCATGACTCTGAGATCCTGACCTAAACCGAAATCAAGAGTCAGGCACTACTGAGCCAGCCAGGTGCCCTAAATACATAGAATTTAAACATTTTTCATGGGGCACCTGGCTGGCTCTGTTGGTAGAGTATGTGAATCTTGATCTCAGGGTCGTGAGCTCAAGCCCCATGTTGGATGTAGAGATTACTTAAATAAATAAATGGTTTTTTAAAAAAAAAAGAATAAACATTTTTAAACAAACACAATAATATGAATTTAGCCAGTTCAAGTAATCCCTTATGATTTTACTGTTTATTTTATTTTTTTATTAACATATGATTTTACTGTTTAATCCAAATAACTTTTCTAAGTACTTATCACTATTGTACGTATTTGTTTAATGTCTCTCTCTCATAGCAGATCATGAACTCCATGAAAATAGGTCGACATGCCTCTTGTCACTAAATTTCCGGAGCCTAATACAGTATCTCTTAGATAGTAGGAGTTCAAAATATATTTTGTCAAATGAAAGAAATTTAATGATAGAATATTCCATGACAGACAATGTGCTACACACTTAGAATCAGTCTGACTGAATTAGAATCAGTTCCTGCATTCAAGAAGCTCACAATCTACTGAGGGAAACGAACATGTAGTCAATCAACAATAATATAATGTAACTGCTGCACCATAAATATGAACAAATACAGGAACCTAAGGAAGAAAGTGACTAATTCTGCTTAAAGATGAGGAAAGTATTAAGGAAGATTTTAGGGCGCTTGGGTGCCTCAGTTCGTTAAGCGACTGCCTTCAGCTCAGGTCATGATCCTGGAGTCCCGGGATCGAGTCCCGCATCGGGCTCCCTGCTCAGCGGGGAGTCTGCTTCTCCCTCTGACCCTCCCCCCTCTCATGCTCTCTCTCTCTCTCTCTCTCTCTCAAATAAATAAATAAATCTTTAAAAAAATAAAAGGAAGTTTTTAACCAAGAAAGTAATATTCACTTCCTTTAGATGAATGTTTACACTAAGAAAAAACACCTATATGGTGTTTTATTATTATTTAGTACTATAGTTCAATAGAACATATACTCTATTGACAAAAATTTTTTGACATATTATTATCATCATATTTCAAGACATCTTGAAAGGCCTACTCCTAAAATAATCTTTTAGAATTTTCTCTATGTTTTTATTATTATGTATATCAAATCGCTACATCTGAAAGTTACATTCAAGGTTAAAATATTCATAATATTATTATGCTAGCTATAGGAAAACCTAGATGGGGAAACCTATTGTGTTCTGCTTTTTTGCCAGCTGCCATATATTAGTAACAGTGACTGTTACCAAACTTTTATTTATTATGTACTTAGCAGAAATTGCCCAATCCTTTCATGTTCTCAACAAACTTTTGGGGTTTCATTACCTTACTCTGTATAGAGGTCTCATATGCCATCAAAGTAAATTAATTTTTTCCTAATTCAGCTAGATCACAAATAAAAGCATCTTTCATTTAAAAACAACCAACCTTATAAGCATCCAAAGTACGTAAATTTAGTTAAATGGTGCCATCTGGTGACATAAATCCTGCAGCAAGTATACAAAGTTCAGAGCCAAGAATGGCATCCAACCCTTTTGATGGCATCCAATGTAAAGTGTCAAATTTAACTTAAGATATACTCGATCCCATGTGACATGAAACACAACTAATCACACTCAGTATACAACAGTTTAAAAGAGGGCTATAATAAGGATTGTGAGGGCCACATTTTATGCTTACCACTCGTTTCTCAAGTTTACCGTAAAATTTATTTTTATTTATTTACTTATTTGAGAAAGAAAGCAAGAGCAGAATGAGAGCACGAGTAGGTGGGAGGGACAAAGGGAGAGGGAGAAGCAGGTTCCCCACTGAGCACGGAGCCCAACACAGGGCTTGATCCCAGGACCCTGGGATCATGACCTGAGGGGAAGGCAGATGCTTAACTGACTGAGTCACCCAGGAGCCCCTCAAGTTTACCTTCAAATTTAAACAAGCCTTGGGAAGAGACTTAAGTTTAATGTGATGCCTTTTCTAATTCCCACTGGACATTTTTAAAACCTAAATATCAAGAGCATCTTGAACCCTTCTTCTTGTCATCTCCATTTCCTCACTCTCCTTCTGACCTCTATCAATCAGAATAATTTTTATCACCTCAAATGCCACTTCCCTAAGAAAGCTTTCCCTGATTCCACTACGAATGTTAAGCCTCTTGCTCAAAAGCACCCTCTCCTTCTCCTTTGTAGCATTTATCACAATTGTAAATATAAACTATTTATGCCATTTTGTTTAATGCTTGTCTCCCCAGTGTATATCACAATGCTTAGCACAGTGTTCAGTGTATATCTTTGAATAAATGGATGGGTGGAAAAAATGTCCTTTTCTGTCCTCTTCTTACCCAAATCCTATCACTGACAGACCCAGCTCAAGTTTACATTTTATAGAAAAGCTTTCCTAGCAACATCAATCTGCAATCCCATGCATCTCTGAACTCCTAACAACACTTTGGTCTAGGCTTCAGAGTTTAGTCCTTGGTTATATCCTGTCTTGTACTTGTTTGTATATATGTGAATATTACCTTCCTAATTGCTTAACCTCCTTAAGGGCAGGGACTTTGTTTGTTTCTAGTAACATCCATCGCATATGTCCATGTAAATTAAACATTTCATAAATACTTCATTAATTATTATTACTCAATTGCAATAACTGGAATACCTGCATTATTTTTATGTAAATGGATACTGTCAGCAAATAAGTAGAAGCATAGTAGAACTTAGGATCTAAGAATCTAACATACACTGCTTTGACTAGTCAAGACTTATTTGAAGGTGCATGACATGTAGTAATGTATTTGTTTTCCTGGAGCACCTGCTTTAAGGGTGTAAGTGGCAGTAAGCACTTACCCACTGAGTGAGCCTCATGTGTGCCAACAGCAACATCTCAGTGTAGTTTTGCTGTTCTCTATCCATAGCCTCATAGGTAGAAACTATCATCAAGTATCCAAGCAAAAAAAAAAAATCACTTAAGTGTTTAAGGTATACTATTGTACTTTAAAAAGAAAATTAGATGCCATAATTATATTCTTCAATTTATGGGTCCTTAAAGTGCTCAAGATATATCCCAGAATAATAATGGCTCATTATACTTGTTAAAGATCAAATCAAATCTTTATTAAACCCAAGAATAAAGAAATGCCACTGTCATATCTCACCAAATTTATTAATAATATTCACAAACTATATTACTTTTCTTGGGTGGCCAAATATCTAATCATTTTGAACACATGTTCTCAAACTTTAGCATGCCTCAGAATCACCTGGAAGTTTTATTAAAACACTATTTGCTGAGCACTACTTCCGGAGTTTCTGATTCAGTAGGTCTGGAGTAAGGCCCAAGAATTTACAATGCCAGCAAGTTTCCAGGTGATGCTGATGCTGCTGGTCCAAGAACCACACTTTGAGAATGTCTGTTTTGGAGGATTAGAGCCAAGTTTTCTCAAATTCATAATAACTGTGTGGACTTTCACATTCACTATAATCTATAAAAAAAATCCTTTGACTATCTTATGATCAGGTGGCAAAAATTATATATTATGATGAATAATTAAGACCAAAATAGCCATGATGTTTTCACATAATGTTATTTTGAAATAAAATATATTGGAATTACTATATTGGAAAAATATGTAGGGTTTTTTTTTACTCAAACTAAAATGTGATAAAACTTTTAAACACATTGATTTTGGAGCACTCACCTAATTGCATAGCTAAAGTCTCTTTTGCCCACTTGATTTCTCTCACTTCTCCATAAGGGCGAGGACTATCCTTTCCTCTACATTTTGCTGTTGTATCCCCATTGCCTAGCACAGTGTCTAATACATACCAGGTATTTTTAAAATAATTATTGAGTAAATGAATAAATAAAATGTATTGAAGGCCTACTATTATTAAGGTCCATATACTGGGGCTTTAAAGGTCACTTAGATATAACCTCAACTCTCAAGCTACTCACAGTTTACTGAGGGGACAGAAATATATTCACTGTATCATAAGGCAATAGAATAAATGTTTTATAGTAATCTGAAAAAATACTGTGAGACATAATAAAAGGGCTGGCTAAAGCTACTATCAAGTAAGGAAATGGGAGAAGGCTTCAACAAGGAGGTGATAAATCCCAATATAGTAGTATATCTCCTGTATATCCCAATATCCAATATACTCCAGTATATAGTACATCTACTATATCACCTCTGTGAGTCCATACTGTTCTATGTTAAGATTTATGGAAATTAAAGTATTCTACTCTAACACAAAGTCTGACATGCAAAGAATAAGCATTTTTCTAAGATGTTGCTACTGGCAAGGTTTTTAGCAAAATATCACTTTACTGCCCATTCTGTTCTAAATCTTTCCCCAAAAGTCCCCCTCAAACACTGCAGTAAAATAAAAGGAAATACGGAAAGAGACCAAATGTCCATCGACAGATGAATGGATAAAGAAGATGTGGTATATATATACAATGGAATACCACTCAGCCATTTAAAAAATGAAATCTGACCATTTGCAACAATGTGGATGGAACTAGAGGGTATTATGCTAAGTGAAATAAGTCAGTCAGAGAAAGACAATTATTATATGATTTCATTCATATGTGGAATTTAAACACCAAAACAGGATCATAGGGGAAAGGGGGGGAATAAACTAAGACAAAACCAGAGAGGGAGACAAACCATAAGAAACTCTTAATCATAGGAAACAAACTGAGGGTTGCTGAAGGGGAGGCGGGTGGGGGGATGGGGTAACTGGGTGATGGGGATTAAGGAGGGCACATGATGTAATGAGCAGTGGGTATTGTATACAACTGATGAATCACTGAACTCTACCTCTGAAACTAATAATACACTATATGTTAATTAATTGAATTAAAATAAAATAAATTTAAAAAAGAAACAAAAGGAAATAAAATCAGATCGATAAGATTAACAAGATTTTGAAAGGAGTTGAAACTCAATATATACATAGTTCTGTCCACAGTTGTATAAGTAATAAATAAAGAATAAAAAAATTCAATAAGGCATAAAAACAAAGAACATTTGTAGTACATATCTGAAAATGAACTGGCCCATTATATTATTAAAATAGTTTTTACAAATAATTATGGTGGTAATATAAATCTTTAAATATTCAAAGGAGATCTGGAAGAGAAGTATCAAAATAATAAAAACATTTCCATCTTGCTTAGAGAGACCTAAATTAATTTGTAAAATATCATGGAATTCCAATTCACTTATATTCAAAATCTGTACTACTAATAATGTATTCATATAAAACTGTAATTATCCATTGGACAAAACTTTTTCCTTAGTTACACCACAAGATGTCACCCTAAGCCCAACATCCAAATGTGCAACTTCTAGTACATTGCTATTCTAGGTATTTTTTTTTGTACATTAATGAAAATTACTAATTTTTTAAAAGTTTAAGTGTCTTTTTCCACTGTCATTGTTGATAAATGGAAAATTAAAACAAAGGATACAGAAACTGTAGAAGCAAGGAGGGAGAAAGTTAATCAAACAGTTCGTCCTCTATGCTTATCATATATCCTGCTATTTACCGTAAGAGGAATGTATCTTACCATAAAATTTTATATTCTTCTTTTACTCTATTTTTAATTTTTTAAGGATGAACATATATTACTTTTGTAATCAGATAAAGTTCTATTTTAAAAATTAAAAACACAGTATCTTTGCCATCACTTTCCACCCTATCACAGAACCTACTTATAAAATGCTTTAGGGGCACCTGGGTGGCTCAGTCATTAAGCGTCTGCCTTCGGCTCAGGTCATGATCCCAGGGTCCTGGGATCGAGCCCCGCATCGGGCTCCCTGCTCCGCAGGAGGCCTGCTTCTCCCTCTCCCTCTCCCCCTGCTTGTGTTCCCTCTCTCGCTGTGTCTCTGTCAAATAAATAAATAAAATCTTTTAAAAAAATAAAAAAATAAAATCCTTTAATGCACTCAATAATGGTCAAAATTATGTAGACAGAATTCTGTCTTCACAGATTATACCACCTAAGACATACTAGTATTTGGGATTTTTTTTTTAAGCATATGATGGAAGGATCACAGAAGAAGGGTGTGTTAATTTTTGAAGTGATGCTTTTCATCTGTCAAGAGAAGGGTTGGTTTTCTGGTGATATGTAAATATTACAGTATATCTTGTAATAATATTTTACTTTACTATCCATTTGTACTGGGTTTCCTGCATTATGATTCCCTTCTATTTCTAGTTAACTGAGATTCATGCAAGGTATTATTTCAATATACTGGCTATTCAAATATCAGAAAAATGAGTAAAGCCACTATGTTCCATTACTTGTAACAGAAAAAAAGACAGGTGGTAGGGTAGGAGGTAGTCGGTCCAAACAGAAAGTTATAGACCATAAACAATATTTATCAACAGCTCTCTGCTTATCTCTTTATAATTATATAATCCCTTTCAAGATGCAGAGTGCTACGTGGTTTTTCTTCTTTTGAGTCCTTAAAGAAAATACACAGTGAAAACACTCAAACATTCAATAATAATAAATTAGTTATCAGTATTTAGCAACACACATAGAACTGAAATGAAAATTATGTTTTGTTGTATAATGTTGCCTCATTCTTTACAGTCTGGTTTATCCCAAAATGACTTTTAAAGACTAGCTCGAGCAAATCTATCCATTCAAAGCTGGACACCTGGATTACTTATATAACAGCTTTTTACAGATTATTGTTGCCTTTCATTTTACTAGAGAAATTCAAACTATGTAGGCTTTTTGCCAAGATATTTATTATCACTCACCCAAAACAATGGCAAAATGCAATTCTCTGTCATTCATTTTCCCTTTTATTCCCCATGTAATGATATTGTGATACCAAACGGCGACACTGGCTAAGTATAGTAAAATTATCTAAAGCATCCAACAATACTCTTCCTAAATCAAGCTCTCAAAAATTCAAACTCTCAAAAGACTTGGTCAGTCTCAACTAAGCATATCATACAACTCTACTTAGAGATACTGCTATTCAGTTAATGGCCTTTATTAATTATCAACTAGATGAGACCGTTAATTTTTAATTGAGAAACTTGTGGCTTAAAAATGTTCTCTAAAATACTATTCTCTAATGACAGGATTTATTTAAATTCTGTAAGACTCCATTTAGAGTTGCTTTTATTTAATACCGGCTAAGATGATTATAGTTATTTGTGTCATTAATTCTTACCAGCCACAAAAAAATATTTTAAAGAAATTAATCTGCAGGCAAAACAATCCTACAAAGCTTTTTACTTCCATTTTTATTCAATAGATGAATTTTAAATTTTCAAAATTTAATGGTTTTTTAAATTATATTCACACCCTAAGGTTGGAGTTTTTGTCAACAAGTGTAGCCATAATAAAAACATAAAGTATTTTCAAAAATAATCCTAAATTCCCATTTTTAGATTTTATATCCAAACCACCAGACCTGAGAAAGTAATAATGTCTAGTAGACTCAGTTATTCTTTAAAATGTACTATTTAAGCATAATAAAACATAATATAATTGAGTTTTTTTTTAATTTAGTTGATTGTTTTTGTTGAGGGGAGGCGTTTGTTTATATCTTTTGCTAGTTTATATTAAATATTAAAATATTATGTAAAGAATTAAGTTGTCTGCATAAGTACAAAAGATACACATATAAAGACACATATACATAAGAAAGTCCTTGAATTCCTTCACAATTTGTAAGGTTAGAGATTAAACTAAGGTTGACATTACATGGTTAAATTTATGACAAACTGACCAAAATTCTAAAGCACTTAAATTTTCATCAATAAACTTTTCAATATGGATCATAAACTTTCACAAGAGAAGCAAAGAGGAGAGTAAAAGTAGAACTATGATTCTGAGGAGAAATGACCCATTGCTTTTTGTGCTAGCCAATTCCTTCTCTAAAGGAAGGCAAGTTCCTTCTCCACAATTTGTCCTCAATTTTTTTACAACTGACTATTCAGGTTTCTTCCTGTGTAAACTTTTCTTCCTATATAAAACATTCTTTCAATATTATTTACTTATTTAAAGATTTTATTTATTTATTTGACAGAGAGAGAGAGCACAAGAAGAGGGAGCAGCAGAGGGAGAGGGAGAAGCAGGCTCCCCACTGAGTAGGGAGCCCAACTTGACTTGGAGCTCCATCCCAGGACCCTGAAATCATGACCCGAGCTGAAGGCAGATGCTTAACTGACTGAGCCACCCAGGTGCCACTCAATATTTATATTTTTAATAACCTACACTTTTTTTTCTATTTTATAACAATTCTTATTTAAATTAGCCTTAAATAGGAAAAAGAAAAGAAAATCATTCCTTCCACTATCAAGGAAAATTATTCTAATTTTAAATTTGGTTAACATTAGGTTCTTTGATGACATTACTCAAACTATTAAGCCTCATTCTGACCATTAAAATGATAAATAAATTTGTAATACATACCTAGCAAAGCTTGGAATAAGCTGCTCTTAAAGATACCCATCACCTTTTTAACAGCGCTTTTCAACTGCTGTTCCTCTGGTTTCCTTAATTTTTTGCAGTATTCTTCCAGTAATGATAAAGCTCGGTCAGTATCTGAAAAACATGATTTTAAAATTCTATCTTACAGTCCTAGAAAAATAGAAACTTAATATTAAACATGAAATGTACAAAAAATAAGATATGTAACTTTTCATTATAAATTCCATATGATCAATTGATTCTCAAGAATATTTTCATTGATTTTTGCTCAGTTTTTATAATCATAGCCAACTTACGGTTGTAATTGACAAATGAGTAGTTCTTACATAAATATTGGTTGATTTTTTTTGTTACATTAATAAGATGAAAATGAAACAAGTTGGCTTATATGATAAACCTTCACTCACTCCATCAATTTTGTGATTTCTTTGCTGAATCAAATAATTTTTGATGCTAATGACAGTATAATAACTAGAGACAGATATAGTTTTTTTTGAGAGAGTGCACACACACACTAGTTAGGGGGGAACAGAGGGAGAGGGAGAGAATCTTTTTTTTTTAAGATTTTATTTATATATTTGACAGAGAGAGAGAAGACACATAAGGAGAGAGTGGGAGAAGCAGACTCCCCACTGAGTAGGGAGCCAGACATGGGGCTCAATCTCATGACCCTGAGATCATGACCTGAGCCCAAACCAAGAGTTGGATGCTTAATGGACTAAGTCACCCAGGTGGCCCCAAATAATATACTTTTAACTTGCACTTGCATTTAACATTTTTTAAAGGTTTTATTTATTTATTTGACAGAGAAAGAGAGCAGAAGCAGGGGGAGTGGCAGGCAGAGGGGGAAGCAGAGTCCCTGCTGAGCCGGGACCCCGATGTGGGACTTGATCCCAGGACCCCAGGATCATGATCTGAGCCGAAGGCAGTCACTTAACCAACTGAGTCACCCAGGAACCCCTTAACATTTTCATCACACTTCTAGCAAAACAGTAAATCAAGTCCTGATTTGTAGCATGTGCAATTTCCAAGGTGTAAATATTCCCATCACAGCTGATTTCAAGATGCCAACATGACATCATTGAACACAGACTTGGGAAGAAGCACAAGAACACCATTACATAGCTTTAACACCATACAGATACAATAGATGCAAATAACCTCAAGAGTATACGTGGTATCAAAACAGAAAAATATTAGAAGTGATGAGTTTTGAGTGTTTATTACTTCTATTTTTAATATAATTTATTTAATGTAAGTTTACATAATTTAATTTTTAAATGGCTGTGTTTAAACCAGCTTACAAATTTGTTGAAACTGTAACAATAGGCTCTTGCAAGCTGGTGTAAGCACATTCCAGACATCACTGCTTCCAAGGCAGCATTCTCTTCTAGTTTCTCTTCTAGCTGCTTCTTCTTAATCACTTTCCCTGGTCCCTTCTCATTCCTCAAGCCCCTAAACATCTGGAGACTCCTCTCTATTCTTACAATCTAGGTAACTTTAGCTAGTCTTCGGG
The DNA here is from genome assembly GCF_037043125.1 of Eumetopias jubatus. NCBI lineage: Eukaryota > Metazoa > Chordata > Mammalia > Carnivora > Otariidae > Eumetopias > Eumetopias jubatus. Next base: position 66,705,572 of record NW_028274819.1, read on the forward strand.
CTTTAAATATTATCAGAATCCTTAAGACTCCCAGGTTTATATTTATAGCTCAGATCTTTCCCCTGTATTCCAGACTCATATTCAACTGTACACTCAACATTCCCATTTGGGGGCACCTGGGTGGCTCAGCTGGTTAAGCGCCTGCCTTTGGCTCAGGTCATGGTCCCAGGGTCCTGGGATCAAGTCCTGCATCGGGCTCCCTGCTCCACAAGGAGCCTGCTTCTCCCTCAGCCACTCCTCCCACTCATTCTCTCAATTTCTCTCTCTCTCAAATAATAAATAAAATCTTTTTAAAAAAACATTTCCACTTGGATGTCTAAGAAACATCTCAAACTTAACTTGTCAAAACTGAACTACAGATCTTATCTACCTTTACTGTTTCGCCGGCAGCGTTCTCTCTCTCTCTCTCTTTCCCTTCCAATTTTTCAGGCCAGAATCCTTGGAGTCATCATTTGTTGTTCTCCCTCTCTAATTCTCTACATCTAATCCATCCACAAATTCTGTTGGCTCTAACGCTAACTACCACCATCACTTGCTAGTGCTACTACCCTGGTCCAGTCCACCAACATCTACCCCTGCATTATTACAATAACCTCATACTAGTCTACATGCTGCCACCTTTGCCCTCCTGCAGACTTTTCTAAACACAGCAACCAGAAAGATCATAAGCCAGACAATGTCATCCCCAACACAAACCCTCCAGTGACTCCCCAGCTCACTCAGCAGAAGACCACCTGTCTAATGTCAGCTATTACTCCTCTCTTCTTACCCAATCTACTCCAACCACAGTGGTCTCTGCTCTTTCTCACATATAACAAGAACTCTCCTACACCAGGTCCTCTATTCCCAATCTTCTGCTTAAATATTCTTCCTTCAGATATCCATAAAGTTTGCTCCTTCACTTCTTTCATATTTCTGCTCCTATACTACCTTATCAATGAGGCCTTCCCCCATTTTCCTATATAACATAGCAAACCTCAAGCTTACTCCATTGGAAGAAAGGAGAATTTCAATAGGCAATAACAAATGGAGAAGGACATCATGTAACCAATTTTTTACGTAAAAAGGTTATAAACATAAATGAATGTGGATGCACAGGGAGTCCTAATTTTAGAACAAGACATAAACATATGCTAATACATTTGTGCAGAACTTTAATTTTTTAAAATGCTTTCATACTTTGTATGATAAAATATTTAAATATAATATTTAAACTCTTTGAATCAAGAACAAACATTTGAATCTACACTTTGACCATAGTTAAAAAAATCAGTAATTTCCCTGAAATGATAATGGCTTACTGACCTCACTTTTGAACCCATTCCTAATCACTAATGTAAGTAATCAACAATAACATAATTATAGTATGCCTTCCTCAGTACTTATATGTATCTCTGGGCTCTAAATTTCTGCTATCTCTAGTGCCTCAAGGTTTAGTGTTTTTCATCCCTTCATTTGTTAGGTAGTCTTTGAAAATCTACTAAGTACCAGGCATCTTTCTCTTTTTATTCTCTTTTCTTTTTTTTTACAATTATAATTTTTAAGTTCTTTTTTACTTCTGTGTCACTTTCATAGGTATTCACTTATTCTGATCTTTTATTCTTGTGAATGGCAATTCTTAAAAATGTATCAACAGCATTTCCATAATCACATCCATAAATATAATTTGCTAGATAAGAGGACTTTCACTAATTCATTCAACACATATTTACTTAGTAACTACCCAGGGAAGACACTGTATTGATTCAAAGTAGCTAGATGTCTTCTAAACCAACAGAGTTTATTATGCTTCTCAACTCTGTATAAGAAAAATCTGACACACAGAATAAGATGCTATAATATAAGAAAAAACAGGCTTGAAGCCTCGCCACCATCATGAATGACACAGTAACTATCCGGACCAGGAAGTTCATGACTAACTGACTACTTCAGCGGAAACAGATGGTCATTGATGTTCTTCACCCTGGAAAGGCAACGGTACCTAAGAGAGAAATTCAGGAAAAACTAGCCAAAATGTACAGGACCACACCAGATGTCATATTTGTGTTTGGATTCAGAACACATTTTGGTGGTGGCAAGACAACCGGCTTTGGCATGATTTATGATTCTTTGGATTATGCAAAGAAAAATGAACCCAAACACAGACTTGCAAGACATGGCCTGTATGAGAAGAAAAAGACATCAAGAAAACAGCGAAAGGAACATAAGAACAGAATGAAGAAAGTCAGGGGGACTGCAAAAGCCAACGTTGGTGCTGGCAAAAAGAAGTGAGCTGGAGATTGGACAACAGAAGGAGTAAAGATGCTGCAGTGGCTTTATCTGTGGTGGTTGTGCAGATTTTTCATGAGAGGATCAATAAACTAAGAATGTTAAAAAAAAATGGTCAATATAGTCAAGTCTCTCTTAGACAATTTAGGCTTTTACATGCCAGCATCTAGCACTAGAATTATGCCTGCCCTTCTTGCTTCTTCTGATTATCAGTAATGATCACATTCTTGTGTCAATTCCATTATGCCCTTTATCTCTCTCTACTTAAATTCTTATTTCTGATTAATGAAAGCCTGAGCTTGAGGGTAATCTAAAACTAGATACCTTTGCAAAGATGAAAAATTAAGCAAAAAATAAAAAAGAGAAGATGACAAGGATCCTGTTGTACAGGACAAAAATCCCTAGACAGATGATGACAAGTTGAATAAATTAGAAAGTTGAGATAATTAACCAAGTCAGCACTGATATTTTAATGATATTCAAATAACCAGTTATAAGAGGAGAATTTTTCACCTGAATTGCCAATATAATGGCTTCAATTCTCCTATTTTCTTTTCTTAAGGATTTTATTTATTTATTTGAGAGAGAAAGTGAATGTGAGAGAGAGAGCAAGCACAAGCAGAAGCAGGGAGAGGGAGAAGCAGACTCCCGCTGAGCAGAGAGCCCAATGTGGGGCTTAATCCCAGGACCCTGGGATCATGACCTGAGCTGAAGGCAGATGTTTAACTGACTGAGCCACCCAGGTGTCCCATCTCTTATTTTTTTCATTCTTAAAAGAAATCTATCTTCATATGATTCCTCAGTCTACTGAAAGAATGAAACTAAATTTGGATTACCTGAAGGCAGGCACAGGAAGAAATGGGGGGGGGGGATGATTTTTTAAAATAAATTTTTTTGCAGGAAATATGCAATGCAAAGGATATGGTGACTGTTACATAATTGGAATTGTGGGTAGTCATGTGTCTCTTAATTAAGGTTCAACTCTTTGGTTTAAGAATAGCATTGCCAGAAGTTATAAATAATTTGGAACACGTAATTTAAATTTGAAACAGTGAATGGCAATAGTGCTAACAAATGAATTTTTAAAAAGAAGGAAAAAATGACAACATTTATTTGCTACACTTAAAAATGGAACAATTACAGAATATATGCTGTTGTTAAGAAAACTAAGATGAAAGTATAGAAGAAAAGGTGAACTTAATACACAAATCTTGGAGAGCAAAGCTGTTAGAATGAAATTCTTTTACATAAATTTGTACAACATTTCTTACAGTTTAGAAATTCTAAATGCATTATCTTCTCCGATTCTCACCAGTGAGAACTCATATCATATCTATTATACATGAAACTAAAATCCATAGTAGCTTGTCCAAGAGCACAGAGCTACTAAATAACAAATTTGGAGCTTAATGCTAAAGCTTTTGATTTCAAGTATAGCCCTCTCTCCACACTACCACTCTTAATCCTCCAGAAATAGAGTGGACTAAATTGCTATCGAAAAAAAAGGAACTTGGAATCAGACATAAATTGTATCAGTGAATTTTAGAAACTAGTGTTAAATGTTGAATTAATAATTTTCACAAGATTAATTATCATAAAAATTGCATTTATAACATATAAATAGCCCTACCTTTAGAAGTCTGTAGATCAAAATAATAAAAATAGTAAGTTCGTTCTTTCATTAATCAGCTATTTATGAGTATCTAACTATGTTCCAGATATTGGAAACTTAATATAGGCAATATTCTACACTCTCAGAGATTTCTGAATGAAAGTAAAGGTAATTAAACAGGAAATTTCAACAAAGTAAAAGATTAAAATAGAGTGTAATAATGCTATGATGAGGTACCAGGTACCATGAGAGAAGAGAAGCTTATGTCAATAGAGACCATGTTAAATTTGGCCTTATACCCAAGGAAGAATAATAAGCTCTGTAAGATTTTTTTTTAAGATTTTATTTATTGGGGCGCCTGGGTGGCTCAGTCATTAAGCGTCTGCCTTTGGCTTAGGTCATGATCCCAGGGTCCTGGGATCGTGCCCCGCATCGGGCTCCCTGCTCCGCAGGAAGGCTGCTTCTCCCTCTCTCACTCCCCCTGCTTGTGTTCCCTCCCTCCCTGTGTCTCTCTCTGTCAAATAAATAAAATCTTTAAAAAAAAAGATTTTATTTATTTATTGAGAGAGAGCATGTGTGTAAGCAGGGGGAGGGACAGAGAGAATTCTCAAGCAGACTCCCACCGAGTATGGAGACTAGGGGCTGGATCTCACAACCCTGAGGTCACGACCTGAGCAAAAACCAAGAGTCAGACACTTAATGGCTGAGCCACTCAGGTGCCACCTAAGAAATAATATTATACACATTTTGCAAATGAGGAAATGTAAACTGAGAGAAATGAAATAACTTGCCTAAGGCTATGCAACCAGTAAGTGCTAAAACCAGGATTCAAATTCTGTCCTCTCTGGCACCAAAGCCTACTTTTAAATATTATGCCATACTGAAACCTAACTTACCAGGAAAAGATCATAGTATTTCTTCTTCCTGTAATTGTTTGTAGCAATTATACTTTACTCCCTCCCCCCAAAAAATCATTTTAATATACTCCAAAAAACACCTGTTGATATATTTCCCATTGAAACAAAAAGATACTACATAGAGAGGTGAATTTTTATTACTACCTTTCAGATAAGCCATGTTTTCAGATTTCCTATAGAACTGTCGAAGAGAACAATGGGGAAATTGCAAGGTTAAGTAGTAACAGAAAGGAAGACAACAGCAAATTTCACCTTCAGCTGAATATTGAAATATGCATCATTCCAACTGTAGCAAACTAGAAAAAAGAAAATGAAAAAAGAGATAAAACGTGGAATTTGAATTGTGGAAAAAATATCTGACCAGACCTAGAGCAGATCTAAAGATTACAAACATTCTGTAAATATTGGAAGGTTTACAAATTACTTTAGCATCACTGGGGCATCTGAGTGGCTCAGTCCTTTAAGCGTCTGCCTTTGGCTCAGGTCATGATCACGGGCTCCTGGGATTGAGTCCCGCATCAGGCTCCCTGCTGAGCAAGGAGCCTACTTCTCCCTCTGCTTCTGCCTCTCTCTCTGTCTTTCATGAATAAATAAACAAAATCTTTATTTTTTTTAAAGATTTTATTTGACAGAGAGAGAGACAATGAGAGACGGAACACAAGCCGGGGGAGTGGGAGACAGAGTAGCAGGCTTCCCGCTGAGCAGAGAGCCCGATGCAGGGCTCCATCCCAGGACCCCAGGATCCTGACCTAAGCCAAAAGCAGATGCTTAACGACTGAGCCACCCAGGCACCCCTAAACAAAATCTTTAAAAAAAATACTTTAGCATCAGTGAAAGAGATAATACTCATAAGAAATGTTACCATAATCTATTTTTTAAAAGCACAGTATGGCATTTCCTGCCTGTAAGCAAATGTGTCCTTGCCATATCCGAGCAGGCTTGCTCCAGGAAGCTGCACCCAGACCACTAACAGAAGGGGACTGACTCTAAACACAACTTTCCTCTTCTTTGGACCAAAGGAAAAAGAAGTATTCTGATGATAAGCATTTGTATAGCACTTTCCTACTTACAAATTTTACATGGGCTAGAGTTTTATTTGGCCATCACAATAATCCTAAGAGGTGAGTATTATTAGTACAGTCATGTTTTAAGATAAGGAATTTGAAGCTCAACCTGTCAATTTCCTTTAGATAACTTAGCCAGCTAATGGTAAAGACTGGATTCCATCCCTGGGCTCTTCCCCAGTGTGCTATGATGTCATTCATTTGTTCCAAGAACACCACATTCATACAATGAAAAGAACATTGGATTGAGCTTCTGGTCCTAATTCTATCACTAAGTATAGAAAAGTGAAGTTTATATACATTATCTTATTTGATGTAGAGAAGAAATAACATATATTAAGAGGAAGGGAACATATTAAACCCCTTTTAGAAAAGGAAACTGGGGGCCCCTGGGTGGCTCAGTCATTAAGCATCTGCCTTGCCTTCAGCTCAGGTCATGATCCCCCTAGGATCAAGCCCCGCATCAGGCTCCCTGCTCGGCGGGGACCTTCTTCTCCCGCTCCCTCTCCCACTCCCCCTGCTTGTGTTCCTGCTCTATCTCTCTCTCTGTCAAATACATAAATAAAATCTAAAAAAGAGAAAGAAAAAAAAAGAAAACGAAACTGGAGTTCAGATGAATTACTTGATTTTCACAAGGTCACCTGGTGGCATCATCATAAGGAGGCATGTAAACTCTTGTACATGTGGGAGATTGGCACTTTGAGGTATTAATTTTTCCCCTCCCTAAATTTGCCCATTTTCTTTCTTCTCATCTAAGCAGGTAACTGGTTTTATATTTTATTACCTGAAGGGAGGCATGTGCCAGGACAAAAACAGAGTGATTTTTAAATTATTCCTGTTTTGCTTTCCTATAGCCTAAACTCTGAGTAAAAGAGTTTGCCACAGAGATGAAAGAAAGCTTCGCATGTACGTACAGAGAGAGAGATCTCCTAGCACCTCCCCAGTTTAGAAAAATATTTTCTTAGCTGAAGAAGAGAGAAAGAAGTCTTTGGATTCCAAGGCAGCAGGGATCTAGGCTCTGCTTCCTTACAGCATTGCCTGGAAGGCAGAAAGAACCCAGTAAGGAATGGCATCGTAATTCTATCTAGGTAAAGAGAAATACAGAAATTCTGGGGGGAAAGTCCATGTCTGGGAAGTAACAAATCACTGCCAGACCAGAAAGAACTATCTAGACACAACTCATGTCTTAGGGATAAGCTATTACATAGGAGATGATCAATGACCAGACTATATACCACCATTCCAGGTGGAACCCTACCATGATCCCAGAAAAGTAGGGAAAACCTCAAAAGTGATTGGAGTGATTTTGTCCACCACTCAGTGACTAAGAGTCAAAAATAAAGTTGACCTACAGAAAATGAATGGATATTTCTTACAAACCTGAATTTATAGACTGAGTCCATCTCAATGGTTAGCTAATCTTGTCCGTTTTAGGAGCCAGGTCTTCTGACTACTGGTCTAGGTTTTTTTCTCACAATATCACTGCTATTGATGATAATGATGATGATGATGATGAAGAAGAAGAAGAAAGAGGTCATGATGGTAAGTTGAAGGCAAAGAAAATAATGATCTGAAACAGCATCTTACCATCTCCCACATTGGTAAACCTCTACTGGTCTTTTGTGTCTCTTCTTAAATGTCACCTCTCCAGAAAGAATTCCCTGATTCCTCTAGATGAAGTTGGGTGCTCCTCATCTATGACATGACAGTGTGTTAACCTCACCACAGTGAAATTGCCTGTTTCCACATTTAACTCCTTAATAAATTTTAAGCATCATAAATGGTGAGTGGATAAATGATAGAATAAATAAATGGAAGCAAAGCTATTGCCTTAAATACATTCATACTTAGTTTTTAAAAGAATTTATCATTTATTACCTATAAAGGATTTTAAATAGAACAAAACAATTACTGTCAATGATAAAGATGTCGCAGCTCTCCAAAATGATAGGCCCCCTACAGAAACTTCAAAATCTTTCTAACAGAGTTAAGGCCTCAGTGGCTAGCAAGATGATGTCATCAGAAGAAATAGGATCCATAATCTTGCCATACTTACCCATAATCTTTGAAAGTTTTAACTTAATTCATTTTCATAGGACTTCCTACTTTATAATACATAATTCCTCTTAAATTCTAAAACAAATCAGGTCAGAATTGTTTCACAATGTAGGTGATTTGGCCATAATTCTTGAAATAGCTTTGAGAAACTTACTAAAAACTGAACATATGCAGAAAGCTTACTACTTGGAATTCAGAATGACTGACTGGACAGAAGAGACTGGGTAAAACTCATGATCCTTTGCTGACAAAGCAACCTACATTGAGGATACAGAACCCTCGTGCCTTGACTGATACAAATTCCTGAGCAGGAATTCTAGCTGGAGAACAGGTCTTCCTTCCCCAGTTTAAAAAAAAGATTTTATACATCTTAGCCTCATAGTAAAAAATATTTTATAATCACTAAAATGATTATATAGTAAATATTAATGAGAGCATATAATGAGAGTATATAATTAAGAAAGAAGGGTATTTTTATAGTTTGGTGAATATATTATTATAAAAGAGCAAGCAATTGATTGGTTGATTAGCAAAGGCATGAGTAAATTGAACGCTTTAATTCCTTGTTTTAAAAATCTAATATTTTGTGTACATCTTCCCACTGACTATACTCTTCTACTCAAGAAGTAACCAATGATAGGCCTAAAGGAAAAAGAAAATATTCTACCATATATGGAACACTTGGGCAGTTTCCCAAAAACCTAACAGTTCAAATATTTCCTGGCATCAGGTCATTAGCATATCATTTTCACACTCTCCCAATACATATGAATCGTAAAACAAATTCAATTAACAGATAATTTTAATACTATGTCTATTGTTTGCTTCATTACATACTCTTAATCAGTAGTTGAACACAAAAAGTATTCTTATGTTTCTCTCTCCAGATCGCTCTCTTTTTATGCCTCCTGGATTGATGAGTATTTTCCAACATTGAGAGTCTTTGGCATCATGGTTTCCAATAACTCAACCAAGGTCAGTATGACCTTTTGAGGGATTTTTAAATCTAACAAAATCTTTAGTAAATTATCTATTTTACTTTAACTTGCAGAAATTGGAAAAGTTTGAAAATTATCTTTCCCTATCCCTCTCTGGAAAGATTCAGTTAACTCTTTTGAGTTTTATTGGCTGGGAAAAAGAAAAAAAACACAAAGTTTTGTGAAATGGAAAAAGTGTCTGGATATAATACTGGTATGGCAAATATGAAAGTTCAAACAAATTTAATAAAATATATGCAAAACAAGTAAAATAGCCATTCAGGTACAATCAATTCAGGTACACATTTTCCCCTTTAAAGAAACTGAAAAGGGGCGCCTGGGTGGCTCAGTTGTTAAGGTTCTGCCTTCGGCTCAGGTCATGATCCCAGGGTCCTGGGATCGAGTCCCACGTTGGGCTCCCTGCTCCGCGGGAAGCCTGCTTCTCCCTCTCCCATTCCCCCTGCTTGTGTTCCCTCTCTCACTGTGTCTCTCTCTGTCAAATAAATAAATAAAATCTTTGAAAAAAAAAGAAACTGAAAAAAATTATTCTAGGAATTTAAGAACAGCTAGAGCTGTAAAGAGAACATATCCAGATAATGAAAGGCAAATATAAATTACCGATACTATAAAAAAGAAATTAAACCACATAGTACAAGAAACAGATAATGAAAAAGAAAACTTCAAATGAGGAAGGAATGAACAAAAGAGTTTTAAGAGGTTCCTTCGCCAGAGAGAGGAAGAAAAGAAGAAAAGCAAAAGTGTCACTTTTAAAAAGTATGGTCAACCAAAAGGAAAGACTGTGAACCCAGGAAACAACAATCTCAATTTCAAGGATGCCCATGAGATACATGGCAATATCAAGTCTTAGAATTCTAATTACACAACACTCTTTGGCTTCCTTTAAAAAGAACAATGTCAAAACATATGAATTATGAAAATGATAGTATTTAACTTTCAGTACTTGGTAAAAATAAGTTTATACATTATTATATCACCGAGAACAGCTGTAAAAAAGAATTTAAAGGAAATAAAGTGTTATATAAATGAAAAATGTCAGATAGACTTCTATATGAATTTAAAAGAAGCTAGGAGGACAATTAAAAAGATGGGGGTTTTTTTAAGTTTTTTTTTTTTTTTTGACACAGAGAGACACAGCGAGAGAGGGAACACAAGCAGGAGGAGTGGGAGAGAGAGAAGCAGGCTTCCCGCTGAGCAGGGAGCCCAAATGTGGGACTCGATCCCAGGACCCTGGGACCATGACCTGGGCTGAAGGTGGACGCTTAATGACTGAGCCACCCAGGCCCCCAAAAAAAGACAGGTTTTTAAACACAGAAATGAACATCAACCTCAATGTATTAAAAGCAATGATTTCTTACACATATTTAATATTACAGAGAAAAAAATGCAATGTACTAAAAAATTCTGTTGAAGTATATTTTATCATTAAAATAGCAACCTCCCACTGAAAACATAGAGAAGGACACAACTATCATTAGCTTTTATTTCTTATATTAATCCAACATGAAATCAGATTAGAGCAGTTCAACAAGTCTTGTTGAAATAGCCCCATCCAATACACCATGATCCTGTATCACATGAGAAAACGCTAATACAATTTATCTTGGATTGGCCCTGAATTCTCACAAATAGGTCAAAGATGTCCTAAAGGTTCAGGTGGGAGCAAATCAAGTTACTACAATAGATAAGAGAATCCTGAATGAAAAGCAACTGTTGGGGAAAAAAAATTTCTAATGAAGAATCTTGAAAAAACTGAAATCTATAAAAACGAGAGTGGGGTGGGAGAGATAGGAAATAATGTCTTACAGCAAAAAAGCAGTGAATATGAGGGTTTCAGCTTATCTAAGACCTAGTTCAAGAGCAGAACCTAAAAATGGACTTAGATGTCACACCCATTCCCACTTCCCACTACAGTTGTATGTTGCTAACCACACCAATCTCTTCTCTACTTTTACAATAACATATAAAATAAATACCAAATGAAAAACTCATGAAAATTTCTTGTTTCAATAAGAATATATTCAGCAATGAATAAACACTTGGTTCAAAACGATAGTTACTGTTAAAATTACATTTAATTTAGTTCTTTCATTGTATCTACCACATGTAACAATGAAGAAAGAAAAATGAGTCAAGATGACAAAAGACACTACTCTCTGCAGAATAAATCTAGGTTATATTTTAAAATATTTGTTTCCCTCATATTTTAGAAGTAATACAAATAGTAAGCTTAGTCAATTAAAAATATAATGCATATGTCATAACATATTTGGCTAGTTTACTATAAGATTCAAAAACATGTATCTTGACACTAAGTAGTTTTAAAAGATTAAAAAACAACATAAACTGTTTTTCTAAGTAGATCAGTTCACAAATTACATAATGCATAGATTTTAGCATAACCCAAATATATACTTGCCTTGCTAATTAGAACTTGTTGATTCCTTAAAAAAGTTGACCCATTACCACCAATCCATTATTAAAGAAGGAAGGAAGAAATGGAGGGAGAGAGAGGGAAGAAAAAAAGATGGAGGAAAGAAGGAATAAATAAGGAAGGAAATAAACATTAAATTACTTCTCATAATGTATAATTTTCAATCATGTCACTGCAATTTTTATAACTTCCTTCAAGGTAGGAACTTTTTAAGAAACTCAGCCTATTGGGTTTAGAAACATTAAGATCAACCTGCATACTGTTGGTGGGAATGCAAACTGGTGCAGTTACTATGGAAAACACTATGGAGGTTCCTCAAAATATTTAAAAATAGAAATACTATATGACCCAGGAATTCCACTACTGGGTATGTATGCAAAGAAAACAAAAACACTAATTCAAAAAGATATACGCACCCCTATGTTTACTGCAGCATTATTTACAATACCCAAGATATGGAAGCAACCCAAGTATTCATCAGTACATGAATGGATAGAGAAGATATAGTATACATACACACACACACACACTAGAATAGTATGCAGACATAAAAATAATGAAATCTTGTCGTCTGTGACAATATGGATGGATTTAGAGAGTACTATGTTAAGTGAATAAGTCAGAGAAAAAGACAAATACCATATGAGTTCACTCATATGTGGAATCTAAAAAACAAAACAATTGAATAAACAAACAAAAAACAGAAACAGACCCACAAATACAGAGAACAAACTGATAGTTGCCAGATGGGTGGGGGGTGGGGGCGATGGGCAAAATGAGTGAAGGGGAGTAGGAGGTACAGGCTTCCAGTTATGGAATGAATAAGTCATGAGGATAAAAGGTACAGCACAGGGAATACAGTCAATGGTATTATAATAGCTTTGTATGGTGACAGATGGTAGCCACACTTGTGAACAAGGCATAATGCATAGACTTGTCAAATCGCTATGTTGTACACCTGAAACTAATGTAACATCGTGTATCAACTATACTTCAATAATATTTTTTAAAGAACTCCTTTTAAAAGAAAGACACCTGCTTAGTTAAGTTATACCTAGAACATCAATTGCTCATCTTCCACCTCCTTCCCAGATAACTTTTTATCCAATTCTCTCCCCCGCCTCTCTCCTTTCTCTCTCCTCCTCGTCTCCTCTCTCTGCTACATACACACATACACAGTGTGTTTAAATTCAGTTATTAATCTAAAATAAGGCAGTCCAGAAGGGACAATGTCCAGAGAACAATAAGGGGTAGAGAGAATAAAAACACATGGTGGGCGCCTGGGTGGCTCAGTCGTTTAGCATCTGCCTTCGGCTCAGGTCATGATCCCAGGGTCCTGGAATCTAGGCCCACATCAGGCTCCTTGCTCAGGAGGGAAGCCTGCTTCTCCCTCTCGCACTCCCCCTGCTTGTGTTCCCTCTCTTGCTGTCTCTCTCTCTCTGTCAAAAAATAAATAAAAATCTTAATAAATAAATAAATAAATAAATAAATAAAAACACATGGTAAATCAAAGAGTCATGTCATTTATTGGCTACATTACTAAAACCATTCTTGTTCCAGATAAACCAATTGTGTCAGGTCTAGACAGGTATGGCTCCAAAATCTCATAGAGAGTTTATTTATCTCAGTGATATTACAGGAGAGAGCAGGAGAAGGAAACAATCCCAGTCTCAAATCCAACACACAAAGGAACGTTTCTAGGTGTCTCAGAGGTTTTATATATCACTGTCCATCTCTACAGATACCAGGTGGATAAAGCACCTCACTGATTATAAGTTTCCTCAATGCACCTTCCAAATCCACAGGTAGAGGATTAAACATCATGCAGAGCCAGGTTGCCCTTAAACCTTCACCCTGAACTTTAATTTCAGTTTGTAGCAACTCACATAACTGGTCAGCACTTGGATCTCTGCTAGTCCCATATATGGAGTGCAAGGGTGTTTGAATAAATTTTGGTCAGCTCTTGAGAAAATTCGTTATAGTTGGTCTGATCTTCCACACCATGTCAAAAAAAAAAAAAAATTGGTTTCATTAGGATCTTTAAGAACAAAGCTAACCTGGGGTAGATCTAGGTCAAAGTGAATTCCATGGCCCAACCTATAATAAACTATGCTTTAGAAAGCCACTGGATCTTGATCCATTCTGGGGAGGGAGGAGGGAATTAGGGGTTTACCTCATTTTGGAAACTTGCCAATCGTGTTATTAGATGATACATACATCTAGAAAAGCACAGCAGTTACCAAAGTTGTGCTTTATCACAAAAGTGAATATCTACCCTAGAGTAAACCCAAATATGAAATTTATCTTTTTTTAAGCTTTTTTATTTATTTTTTTAAGCTCTTATTTATTTATTTGAGAGAGAGAGAATGAGAGCTAGAGAGCACGAGAGGGAAGAGGGTCAGAGGGAGAAGCAGACTCCCTGCTGAGCAGGGAGCCCGATGTGGGACTCGATCCTGGGACTCCAGGATCATGACCTGAGCCGAAGGCAGTTGCTTAACCAACTGAGCCACCCAGGTGCCCCTGAAATTTATCTTTAATCAAAAGATTAATAAATCTATAATTACGTTCAGTGCAACTTTGTTATCTTTTACAACTATGTAAATCACTTGATAAATATTAAGTCCGGGATGCCTGGGTGGCTCAGTCAGTTAGGTGTCTGCCTTCAGCTCAGTTCATGATCCCAGGATCCTGGGATCAAGCCCCACGGCTCAGCGGGGAGTCTGCTTCTCCCTCTGCCTCTGCCCCCGCTCATGCTCTCTTCTCACTCTCTATCTCAAATAAATAAAACCTTTAAATAAATAAATATTAAGTCCACGAGGAAGAGCTCAAAAGTAATCTTTGACAAGCTAAGAAAACAAGCTGAAGAAAAGCTCCAATCTGTGGTATCAAACCTATGCTGATTATAAACGGTAATTTAGACAACCTGAGTTATGAAATCACAAATGTCTATAAATACTATAGTCTTACTTCATTATACTTTAGCAAAATATTACTGAATGAGTACCACAGAAAAGACAGCATTACAATAAATATTTTCCAAAACCCAAGCAAAATTTTACTCTCAAATGGAATACAATTTAAATAGCAAATACCAGAATCAAGAAAAGGGACAAACATATATTATATAGGAAGCCTCATAGCCCACCTTTCTTCTTGACTGGCATTCTTGGGTCTTTCCACTGCCACAGGATGCAAGATCTCTTTTCAGGTTTCAACTTGATCCAGCTGGACTGAGGCCAAGAGCCAGGTAACTGTTGCAAACCACTTCACTGTTCAATTTTGAAATCCAGGCTGTCTTCTCTTCCAGACAGAGAAAAAATGATGTATTTTTTTCCACAATTAAACTTTTGACACTGCCCAGAGTTTGGAAAAAAATAACCTTGAGTTTTTCAATTTTTATAAAATATTTATTCTGTTAAAAAAAACTGAGAAAACTATTGTAAGCATAGAAAATGTTATTAAAACTCCTCTTCAGACATCAACATTTTTGGAATTCAATGACTAAATCAATTAAGGCACAAACCAAATTTACACAGCTGTCTCATTACTCAGTACATGATCAAATTCAAAGATGAACTTGTTGATGATAAAGATCCTCAATTCTTCAGAGAAAAATTTAATCCCCTCCCCAACAAAAAATAACTTTTAAAAACCTTTTTGACTCTGGTCTCTAAAAAGATGGGTGAGTTTGAACAGTTTTCTGGGGCAGAACACAGACTGACTGAAAGGCCCCTTTTTATTTACTGGACCAGAAGTTCCAGATCTCACCCCCTCAGTCAGACAAGATCCAGCTTGCTGTCACTTTCATTTTTTTCTTCTGTACTCTCCAAGCCCCTCGGCTTAATCCTTAATGCCCCTCTGATTCTGATCCTCCCATGTATTAACCGAGAGGATTGAAAAGGAGGAAAGCAATCCCTTGGCATGGAGACATTAAAGTGACAGTGCTACTCAATGGGCACTTGATGCAGGATGAGTTGGCGAAGCAGATTTCTTCACACTGGAGTCATTCACATCATGCCATCTCTTCACATCCAAACAGCTCCCTATCCGGCGAGGAAAAACACTGAGACTGTTCGAGAGAAGTCAAACCTTCCCCCAAAGGTGTTTTCTGAGACGATGTAGTAGTATTAGGCATGTGAGCACAAGCTGTGCAAACGGTCCGCGATTTCCTAAATTAGAGTTCTGCTGCTTGGCTTCCACATCCACCCTTTGAATCTCTCTCCCAACTACCCACCTTCCTTTTGCAGAAAAGACAAGAAATCTCTCTGCTACCGCTGGCCACCCCTGCCCACACCCCGTTCCTATATAGAAGTGCACAGAAATGTCCTGCACCCTCCACGCGATGAAGTGTTTCCTCAGGCAGGAGAAACAGCAGCACTAGAAATTATATAACTCTCGAATTTGGCTTCTCTAAGACATGGAGACTGGAGGGTCGGGGGTTGCTGGTCTGGGAGATACTGCTGGGCACTGAACGTGCACAAAAGGGCGCCAGGCCTCCTCGCAGCGCCCCCCACCCCGAAATACCGGCTGGCAAAGGGGTCTTCTTGGGAAGTGGGGGGATTTTTCTCTCTGGTCCCTTTCCAAGCGGGGTGAAAGGATGGAATATGAGGGGACTAAAGACTGGGAGAGGAGTCAGACCGCTGAGAGGGGGAGAAGGCTAGTCGGAGCTGCTCTGGCGGCCGGTTGGGGGCTCTGGGGAGGAGGTGCCGGGGAAGCCGAAGCCTTAACACACGAACCAGGCCAGGGGGTAGAACTCTCTCAAGGAGTGAAAGGGGAGGGCAGGTCGGCCCCAGCTAACGGAGGTGCCCAGAAGAGAGAAAAGCGCGCAGCAACATCCCTGCGCTCGGACCGCCCCACGTACCCTCTCAGCAGGAGAGAAGAGGGAGCTAGGTTAACAAATAACAGGGTAAGGGAATATAGGGCTGACAAGAAGGCGGGCCCACGGGCGTCTGGACCTCCTCGAAGCCAATGAGAGGCCCTCATTTCTGGAGGCCACGCCCAATCACAGCCAGGATGGAGGGCGCGGCTTTTGACTGGATCGGGGAGGGCCGGGGCTGCAGGCTAGAGGCGTGAGCCGGCACCACTTCCCGCTTCTGGCGTTCTGGGTCCCCGCCCACCGCTAGTCATGTGAGCCGCCAAAATGGCGGCGCTCGGGCGTGAGGCAGGGGCTGAGTTGAAGGATGCAGGTGTGGTGCCGGTGAGAGCTGGGGAAGTGCCCAAGGTAGGCGGAAATCCGGGGCCGTATGAGTCGTGATTTCTTCATCCTCAGTATATTAACGGACATTTCTGAAATGATGGAATTTCAAAATCTAAAGAGAACAGCCTCCAAGTCCATGCAGGGCGCAATGAAGCTCCCAGTTTTTATGGAAAGAGGTGGAGAGAAAGTAGGAGACCTAAAGTCTAGTCCCGATTGCTCGCGGTTTTTTCTCTTGTCTCTAGGCCTTTGCGCTAGTTTTCAACTTGAAATACTTCCGTGTAACTTGCTCCCCTCCCCACTCCTACCAAATTGTTCTCTTGCAGATACTCGTGTAACCGTCATTTACTTCTGGAAACCTTCCCACAGTTCCCCGGCTAGGTTAAGTTTGGCTTTTCTTATGCTTTTTGTTTGGTTTGGTTTCATTTTTGTGGCACACTAATTCTGCCTTTAAATTACCTGCCTTTTTGTCCTGACCTCGGTTGGGTTGTGGATTCCAGAGGACACAACTGCATCTTAATTATCCTGGAGTCTGTCAAATACCAGGTGCTGTGTAAATGATGAGTATTAAATAAAATTCTGAAAAGTCAGGTAAAATAATACACATAAAAGCGGTACAAAACTGTAAAATGCTTTGCAGACTATAAACCTGAATACATACACTCTTACTGGGATAATCGTGGTGACCAGTTGAGTGGCCTTGGACTAGTCAATTTTTAGATAAAATGCTGGTTATAGTTGATGGAGGGAGGTGGGTGGGAGATGGGCTAAATAGGTAATGAGTATGAAGGAGGGCACTTCTTAGCACAGGGTGTTATATGTAAGTGATGAATCACTAAATTCTACTGAAACCAATATGAGGCTATATGTTAACTAACTAGAATTTAAATAAAAATTTGAAAAAATTAAAAAAGTTGGTTATCACAGTCTTTATATTTCAGTACTTGTTAAAAGTCTATCAAAAAATTACTAGTCTATTTCTCTGCTTTAATAACAGTGCCTTCCAAAGACTAGGTGCTAAATAAATATTTGCACTCAGTATTTGTCCTGTTTCAGTGTTTTAGAATCATAATACTGGGTGTCGGGGTTCCCTGTATACTGACAGTGCAGACAAGGTAGAAGGTTGGTACAAGGCATTGCCTGAGACTCTTCGTTGTGGGAGGTAAGGGACTTAAATGAATTGGATGATGGCAAAATAAATATTTATTTTAAATAAACATGATAAATTACCATGTTACTGGTCCCTGCCTTCATAGTACATTAGATAGATTAGATATAGAATCGCCCTTAGATATTACTATATCTTCCATTTTCCATTTAGATGTCCAAAAGAGCCAGAAGATTAAATCTAGTCTGTAAGAAATTGTTATTTATAATTTTTCCCTGTCCTCTCAGATATTTTAAAGAAAAAAAATAGTACTGTCTTGAGTCCAGTTCTACAATGATGCAGAGCTAGAAACTTGTCCATTATTACTCATGGTGTAATAATATATGAAAGTTCAAAGGAGCCCATACCTTCAGAATGTTGATGCCATGGATGAATTACCCTTTCATTAGTTAGGGTTAAGATTGGTACATATCACTTATTCAGCAAACGAGTATTACAGTGATGTTCAACAATTACAGCATGTGTCCACTGATTACCAGTGTCAGAATCATTTGGTCTATTAAAGTGCAGATTTCTAGACTTCACCTTACTCCTGTTGAATCCAGATATCAGGAGGGAGTTCAAGAGACTGCATTTCAGATAAACCCTGCATGTGATTCTTATGCAAACTAAAGGTTGAGAATCACTGATTTATTATCTTCTGAGTTCATTATGCTTAATCCACTCTAATTTTCTTGCCCAGGACTCCTGAAATTTGATATCTAGTCTATGCCCTTACTATAAATGTTAAAATGGAGGTCTATATAAATTGTGAAGGACCATAATTTTTTTAATCTCTTCGTTGGTTAATCTGGAATCCCATAATGCCTGTGTGGCAAAAGATTTAACAAATGTTATTGTTAAGACTTTTCACAGAGACCCAAGAGTCTTACCCAAAGCAAAACATTCAGAAAGGATCCTTTCTTAGGATCTAATTTTGTTTTGTTTTGTTTATCACTGTTTTTTTACTTTCTGTTAAGATGCTTATGGTCCCTTGACATTGGCAACTGTCTGTTCATACATCACACTCAGGACACAGGAACCTTCCCACCTGGAGCCCAGTGCCATGGGTCCAGGCTCCCTGGTATACTACATATAGTTTCCAGCAAAGGCTGTGCTTCTGCCCCAGGTGTTCCTAGGGAGCTGGATATATAATTTATATAATCCAAGGTATCCATCCATGAGCATTACCTCTTCCTAGCCTGGAACAGTGTCCCTCTATCACTATTCTCCAAGGCAATCCCTGCTCTCCTCCTTCTCCAGGAAACTCAACATAATCTCCAAAATGAGCTCACACTTTCATGAGACATGTCAACAGGTAGGGTTTGTCTCCCTCTAACTCTGAAAAAGCTAGAGCAAGAACTACAAAGGACCTGGCTACCTTTGGGGAAAACTGTAAGAAAAACAAAAACTCAGTATCTCAGTAAGTTATCCTTCTACACTAGGTCCTAAGGCAAGTCAACCTTTCTGAACCTCATTTTTCTCATCTATAAAGGTATAAAAATAGAGATGATCATTATTCTACCAATTTCTCAAAAAGCCACTGTCTAGCAGATAATAAGAGCTACTAAATATTGATTGAATCATTGACAAAGTATGTGAAAGCAGATGACATTTTACTAGGATCTAAATGGTTTTTAATCTGAATCTAAAATTTATAAGATGTATCATTATCATTTATTTGTCATTTATCATTATCATTTATCATTTATCATTAGCTATTATGGTTATGAAATTTTGTGTTTTCCAGGACATCAGAATGGCAACATACACACATGGTCAGCCCAGTCTTTCTCTAGGAGATACAGAATTCAGAAGACCAATGGTCATCGAAATCATAGAAAAAAAATTTGAATATCTTAGAAAAGAAAAGTAAGAGACACACCCAGACTGAAAGTCAATAACTTTATTTGCACATCTTCTGTATTGCCATTGTTTCTGAGTATCTAAGATCCTATTAACTTTATTGAGTTGGTTATAAAGAAAGTGTATGAAAAAACTGGAGGGAAACATAGACAGATGAAAATAGTAGTTTGTTGGAATATTGGGACTGGATAATTTCTTTTGCTTCTTAAAAAAAGAAAATGCCCCAAATTATTGTTGAAATGTTATTTGTACAATAAACATTTTTAAATTAAAAGCAATTAGGAGAACACTATTTCGGGAGCTACTTGTATTTAATTGATGTTCAACTGTAATTAAATTCAGTTTAGAATTAACTCAGCGCAGTGCTGAATTCAAAAAGGAATTCAGATTCCATAATGTACGTAGAGTCTTGTATTACCATTTCAACTTAGATTAACAGCTCAAGAATAAAATAAAAGGACGTTAATCTTAGACCTTAGATATTTCTGAATTTAGGTATGAGTCAGAATCAGTAAAACTAGATCTGTCAAATCTCTTTGCATATCCTAGACAAATTATTTGAAATATATCTGCACTAATTAAGAAATAGTTATTTGCTAGAGGGCCTAACCAAATATAAATAACTTTGTTCATATGACTTAAGCAAATTAATCCTTTTAGTAGCAAAAGCAGTATTCTTAGATATCTCATAAATTTGGCTATACTGGAACATATTCATTTTTATTTGTGGCCAAAATTTTCTCTCTTACAAGAGTTTAGAACCACTCTAGGTGATTTCAGAAAGAGGCTTCTATCCTCTCATTAGAATGCAAGTTCCATGAGAGGTGGGATTTTTTTTTTTCTTTATTCACTGCCCCATCCTCCAACACATAGAAATATTTGATGTTGAGTAAATATGTAATAATAAATGAATACCCAGGAAAGGATATACCCATTAAGAGAATATTACGTTGAATGTAATTTTTCTCTTTGTTTTTCCTATTAGGACGTTAAATATATATGGCACAGTGTTCTTTGGAACAGCAGCTAGTTTCTCTGGAATAATGGCCAACTTCATTTTCAGACACTGCTTCAAGGTTAAACATGATGCTTTGAAGACATATGCATCACTGACTACACTTCCATTTTTGTCTACTGTAGTCACTTATAAGCTCCTTGTAACAGACGCTTTGTATTTGGGTAAATTTAAATTCATTAATGTATAATGTGTTTATGTTTAAGTAAAATTACACCTTAACATACCCTGTTACTACTGTTGATAATGATCACTAACGCTTGTATATTGCTTTGCCACTTAAAAAGTACCTTCACATATATTGTCCTATTTCATCCCCACAACAGTCCTCCTGATTAGGCAGGGCTAGTAGTATTGTGTCCTCCTTACAGATACACAGCCAAAGCTAAGACATGTTCAAGTATGCTAAGAAACAACATAACATACTGGGGAAAAAGCAGGCTTTGGCATACTACACACAATTTCAGATTCTGCCTCCCACTACTTAAGTTTTGTGACAATGGGCAAGTCATTTAATATCTGAGACTCAGTTGTCTAATCTGTAAATTAGGACTACTGGTACTGTTGTGATGATTAAAATACTATATGTTAAATGCCTAATGAGATATCTGGCTTATTGTGGGCTTCTAATGTTACTTCCTGTCTCCTCCCCTTACCTTAAGTTTCATAACTAGTAATTGATGGAACCTCTAAGTCCTATTTCTCAGGTCTTAAATATCTCTTTCCCAGGGAAACCTTCTCTGATTCCCTCAGGGTAGGTTAGGTTTCTAGATACATTCTCTATTCATTTTACCTTTAAAGCATTGTGCACACTTAAAAAATTATTTTTTTTAAAGATTTTATTTATTAATTTGACAGAGAGAGACACAGAGAGAGGGGGGGAGCACAAGCAGGGGAAGTAGGAGAGGGAGAAGCAGGCCTCCCGCAGAGCAGGGAGCCCAATGCAGGGCTCGATCCCAGGACCCTGGGATCATGACCCAAGCCAAAGGCAGACGCTTAACGACTGAGCCACACAGGTGCCCCCAAAAATTATTTATTTAAATATTTGTCTTATTCTTTCTTTCCTGGTGGACTCACCTAAAGGTTAGAGATTGGGTCTCTTCTATGCAACATTATATCACTAATACATGCCTGACACATAGACAATAAAAATGTGTTAACCTAGAATCCAGATGTCTGGGTCTGATAGTTTAATATTTTTCATTATGAAATTGCTTTCTGCAACAATTTATAAGATATATATATAAGAGATAACTCTCCTTATGTTAAGTATAATAAAAGTATTTTTCAAACATGGTGCATTTAGTTTATCATGTGCCTTAGACTGAATTTCTAACATTCTTTCTATTGCTTCACTAAGATTGAGGACAGTACAGATAACTACTCTGTGAGGACACAAGACTGTCTTAATAGTTCTTATCCTGAGTTTTAAAAGGCAACTAAATTTACTTTTGTTTTCCAGGCAATATAAGCCAGGAAAATTGTGTTCTGAGAAGCTCACTGATTGGCATAGTATGTGGCGTTTTATATCCCTGTGGTTTGGCTTTTTCTAAAAATGGACGCCTGGCAGTTAAGTAAGTCCGTCTGTTCCTTTTCTTCCTTCCTTCCTCCATTTTTTTTTTGTTTGTTTTTTTAAATGTTCATAAACTTTTCTTATTCTTTAGCTGCCAATGACACATTTTAATTAGAATGTAGTTTGGTACTTCAAATAGCTAGCTTTAAACCTTTTTGCTATCTACATGAAAGACTGTAGAATAGAAATTATCCATTTGGGGGAAATCGTTGAACTTTTCATAGAAAATACATCCAGAAGAAGTTCATAATTATTTTTCCTTTTTAGGTATCATACTGTTCCACTGCCACCAAAAGGAAGGGTTTTACTTTACTGGCTGCTGCTTTGTCAAACAGAGATAAAAGCTATGATGATTCCTCTAGTCCTTCAGACGGTATTTGGAATATTTAATGGTCTACAGCATTATGCAAGATTTGGAAGTACACTTGAGAAAACTGTACATGAAGATTAATCAAAGAATGAATGGATACTAAATCAGCAGAATGGGTTTTTTTTTTTATGATGAGGACTCAGGCATTGCTGAAGCAGTTAAAAGTAACTCTGGACAGTTTGTTTCTGTTCCTTTTGCCTGGTATACAGCAGGTACTCAATAAATATTCAGTAATTCAGTATTTAAATGTAAGTTTCATCTTCATTGGTGTGAAAGTGGGTTTGAGACGTCAAGGTTTGCTCTATACATTTATATATTCATTCATCAGACATTTATCAAGCACCTACGTCTCAGGTACCATGTAACATGTAATAAGGAATGGTCCTTAACCCAAAAGGAACTCACAATTAGAAGAGAAATTTAAAATGTGAACACATAGCAAGAGAAGGTTTGAGAAATACACAAATAATTCTGTGAGCACCTTGAGGATATGGCTATTAACTACTTGGGCAGAAGGGAAAACTAAGGGGAAAAAGTGACATTTGACCTATATTTGGAAGGAGCAGTTGAAAGTTTGTAAGAAAGCAACACATAGAAGTTAACATACAGCCCATTCCTCTACCCTACACTCTTATTCTATATACTTTTCTGGCCTCTTACCATTTACAAATGTGCTGTTAAAGGAACTTTTATTGGATGCCTATTATGCTGTGCATTAATACAGATACCAGGCATCCAAAGATTTAGTCCCTGCCCTCAAAAAGCTCAGAATTTAAGGAAAGAGATTACAGCATACTTCTTTAAGTCTTAGCATTTCTTTATCTCAGTTCAGGAAATGAGCACTGTCTGATGAATAAGGCACAGAGTGGAGCCCCACAGTTCATTCTCCTTGTCAACCATGTATATCTTGAGATAAGATTTGGTCATCTGAGGCCCCACGCAACCCAAAGCAAAATGGAAGTCTTACCAAGGTGCTTTATGACATCATAGATAACAAACTGGGATATACCCTAGTGCTAATGAAAAAAATTAAAACTAGTTAGTTCTCAGAATAATTCATTATAGAATAATTCATTATACTTGAAACAGGAAAGGGCAGGTGACTAGGGGGGAACTAAGTCAAACTGATAAATGGATCAATGGTATTCATATTTTAACTCTTTAAAAAAACTATTATACAAAGATGATACATGAATACCATCTCAATGTAACATACTCAAATGACCCAGAAATATACAGAGCAAGATTTGAAAGTCCCCCTTCACTCCCACATCCTATTTCTTCTCCATTCTCCAGAGAGACCCACTATCAAGTTAGCATGCCTCTTTCCTTGCAGTATTCTTTTGTAACAACATATTTTTAAAAATAATATTATCCACACATACTGGAAAGTTAATTTTCACTTCACTATGTGTCTTGGAGGTATTTTCAACTCATTACATATAGGTCTAACATGTTTTTTTTTAGTGACTGAGTAACATTCTTGGTGATTCCAGTATTCGCATAGGTGATCTTTCTAACACCCTGGTCTCTCTACCCAACCACTCACTCCCATGGTCATACTCTAGAACTGTGCCATCCAATATAATAGTCACTAGGCCACTTGTGGCTACTGGGCGTTTGAAATGTGACTAGTTAAATATGTAAGTGTAAAGTTCTGAAGAATTATATAAAAAATTTATCTCATTAAAATATACATGAATCACATATTTTTATTGGACTATGTTGCTATAGCCTTAGTCATTAAGTTCAAATTCTCTACATTCTCAATTTTAAAATCCCATTTTCTGATCACTATTTCCTGTCCTTCCTGTTCATTCACTCTCCACAACTCAGGGAAACAAATTAGGGAAACCTTGATCTGGGCTCAAACCCAAAGATGACACTAGGTGAAAGGCAGCAAAGTACCAGAGAAAGATAGGTCAGAGGTGTTAAGTACGACCTGGGCTTATCTCTCAGGTTCAAATTTTGGCTTTACTGCTACCAACAGGATGACTTTTTTAACAGCTATTTCACCTCTCTGCACCTCCGTTTCCTCATCTGTAAAATAATAAAGATTTTACTGACTTCATAGTGTCATTGGGATTAAATGAGTTAATATATGTAAATTGAAACAGTGGCCAACTCACAAGAAGTCTATATGTTGCTGCTACTGTTGTTTCTGGGACTCCATACCAATGATCACAATCCCTTCCCTGGCTGCAGCTAATGATTTTAGCATTTTTCTAGGAAAGATTAGAAAGAAGAAGCACAGTGAAGAAAATTCACAAGGTATCTCTCATATGAATAAATATGTAGTCATTTATTCAGTTAATAATTGATTCAAGGCCTAATGTATGAAAGACATTGTATACCACACATTGGGTAAGTTACCTAACCTTTCTGACTCTCCTCAAAATATACTAATAACCACTTTGCAATGAGATTACAAAGATTAAAGTACATGGAACAATACCATACCATACCTGACATATAGGTGGTGCTCAATAAATGTGTTTACATTGTCTGTTTTCCCTGCTTGGTATATAACAATGACTAAGATATGGTCCCTACTGTAAGAAGTTACCTTCTCTTGCCTTTTGTCCTCCATTTTCCTCAACTGCATTAACTATGTGATTTCTCCCCTTCTCCCCGCTTTTGTATTGGATTGTATCACATTGCATTGCTTGCAGTGTATTGTATTGATTTTCTCTCTGCTTTTATCAGTTGCCACCCAAAATATGGACACCTGGATTGCCTTGCTCAGAGAGCCAATGGGACTTGCATTCAAGGAGTCCATAGGATTGCAGTAAACAAAGAAGTTCTTAATGAGCTCAAGAGCACCTGTGGCTACATACCCCAGCCCAGTGCAGAGAAAATAGGCAAAAACTCAAAACTACCACTTTCTCCCTGGAAGTAGTCTACATATTTTCCTAGCTCCTGCCTATGGGGTCCAGCCTCCAACCACCCTGCATTTAGGTGCTGGCTGAGATCTTTCAAGACACTGATGGACTTTGGCACACCTTCAACTGCTGGGAACCACTAAGAACAAAGAAGGTGACTTGGACAATCACAGATTTTAGCCAGGAAAACAGGCCAGGCTAATTGATGATATGACCATGGAAAGCCACATGCAAAAGAATAAAACTGGACCCCTATCTCACACCACATAAAAAAATCCATCCAAATGGATTAAAGACTTAAATTTAAGACCTAAAGTCCTAAAACTCTTAGAAGAAAACACAGGGGGTAAACTTAGTGACATCAGTCTTGACCATTTTTTTTTCTTTTATTTGACACCTTAAGCAAGGGCAACAAAAGCAAAAATTAACATATGGGACCATATAAAACTAAAAAGTTTCTGCACAACAAAGTAAACTATCAACAAAATGAAAAGGCAACCTACCGAATAGGAGAACCATATATCTGATAAGAAGCTAATATCCAAAGTATATAAGGAACTCATACAACTCAATGCCCCTCCCATGAAGACAGAGATTTAACAAAATACAGTCCAAGTACCTTTATAAGAAATCCAGAAACTGTTACTCCAACACAATGTGGCACAATTAGGAGAAAACCCCCAACTCCCTTCTCCCTGGTGAGAGAAAGGAATGAAACCTATGTCCATCATTCTGACTTTTAGGGGGCTGCCCAAGGAACCATTTTCTCTTACCTGAATCCAAATACTGACAGGAATGGTGTGCCAGGATAGGGATGTCTGAGAACAAAGGCCATAAACATGGACTAAAGTTTTCATTACCACAGAAACACTAGGTAAAACTCCAATATTGCAGCTTACCACAGCACCAAAGAGGACACAGTATCACAGAGCAACACCAGCAAGAGCTCTTGAGAAGAAATTGGCAAAGTTCTTCAAGCACAGAGAAGACGCATCTCCAGAAAAGGCTGAAGCAATCTCCAGAATCTCTAGCTGGCCTGAGTAGAGAAAGTTCTCCCTACAAAAAAGCAAATCAAAAAACCTGGGAGCATGGAGTGATTCTTCAAATGCTAAAATCCCAACAAAAAATAACAACCCATAGTAAGAAACAAGAAAAATGGCACATTTAAAAGAAAAAAAAATTTTAAAGATTTTATTTATTTGACAGAGAGAGACACAGCGAGAGAGGGAACACAAGCAGGGGGAGTGGGAGAGGGAGAAGCAGGCCTCTGGCAGAGCAGGGAACCCAATGCAGGGCTCGATCCCAGGACCCCGGGATCATGACCTGAGCCGAAGGCAGATGCTTAACGACTGAGCCACTCAACCCTAAAGAAACAGAGATATACCAGAAAAAGAGTTAAAAATTATTGTCATAAGGATACTCAATGAATTAAAAGAGAGCACCAATAGATGAAATCAAGAAAATAATACATGAATAAAATGAGAATATCAACAGAGATAGAAACTATGAAGAAGAACCAAACAGAAATTCTGGAACTTAGGAATACAATATCTCGATTGAAAAATTCACTAAAGGTACTCAATATCAATCCGAAGAAATCAATGAACTCAAAGACAAGACTTTTGAAATTGTGGCAGAGGAGCAAAAAGAAAAAAGAATGAAGAGAAATGAAGCGTGCCTAAGGCACTTTTGGAATATCATCAAATGAAACCATATATGCATTATGTGAGTCCCAGAATGAAAAGAAACTATTTGGAAAAATAATTGCCAAAATCTTCCCAAATCTGCTCAGAAAAGAATGGACATACAAATTCAAGAAACTGAAGGAACCCCAATTAGGAAAAATCTGAAGGGATTTACAATGAGAGAAGTTGTTGAAGGAAGTAATCAAGAAGATGTGATCACTGTTTGAACTGCAAGTTGGACCTGGGCAATTAGAGGCTCTTTACCCCCTTCCCTGTCCCTAGAATATACATTCTGTCCACCATTCTCATAGTGGGAGCTTTCTTCAATGACACAGCCTTGAGAGAGCAGTGTGTTATTGAGACAATCTGGACAGTATATATGATTGAACCAATTAAGTTTCTGGTGGTTGAGGGCAGAGATCTACTTGTCTTGTGGCCACCCAAGACAAACCTTGTATGTAAGTTCCTTATTAAAAGTGCAAACAATGCACTTTTTAAATTATTACTCAAATATATATGAATCCATATATTAAAACTATTACCTAATAGGCATAACTAAAATCCCTCAAATTATAGTTCAAATATATTCAATTTGGTTAGTAGAACCAAATCCCTCTTACTATGTTTAGACTTAATTGACATTAGTGTCAGAAAAGTCAGACCACTATTGGCCTTCCTACATGCTCGTCTACCTACCAATCTGGAATGGTCTGCCTCTTGCTTTGGTCTCTCCTTGCCCTTCATGTACAGAAGCCAGTTTGCAAACCAACAGACATCATAATCAAACTGTCAAAAGTCATGAACAGAGAATCTTGAAAGCGAGAGAAAGGCAATCATTATGTACAAAAGAGCTACTACTAGATTGTTAGCAGATTTCTCAGTGGAAACCTGTAAGCTGGAAGGGAATAGGATGACATATTTAAAATACTGAAAGAAAAAAATGGCAACCAAGGCTATTATATCTAGAAAATCTGTCCTTCAAAAACAAGAGTAATTAAGAATTTCTCAGATAAACAAAAGTTGAAGGAATTCATCATTAGACTTGCCCTATTAAGATATGCTGAAGGGACTCCTTCAAACTGAATCAAAAATACTATAAACAGTAACACAGGGGTGCCTAGGTGGTTCAGTCAGTTAAGCAACAGACTCTTGATTCTGGCTCAGGTCATGATCTCAGAGTTTTAAGATTGAGCCCCACAATGGGCTCCACGCTGAGTGGGGAGTCTGCTTCAGGATTCTCTTACTCCTCCCTTAGCCCCTCCTCATGCTCTTGCTCTCTCTCTCCCTTTCTCTCTAAAATAAATCTTTAAAAAAAATAAAAAACAAAAACAAAAAATAATAACACAAAAATGTAAAACTCCCTGGTAAAGATAAATATTTAGACAAATACAGAACCTTTAAGTATGATAATGTGGATATGCAAATCACTTTACAATCTAGTGTGGCATTTAAGAAAAACATAAAAAGCTATTAATTTATGTTAATGAATATGAACTATAAAAAGATGTAACTATATCATCAGTAACATATAGTAGGAAAAGTGGAGATGTAAAGGAGTAGATTCTACACACAATTGAACTGATTATCATACTTCAAGTGATCAGTTTAAAATAGATTGTTATAACTTTAAAATGTTTCATGTTATTGCAGTGGTAATCACAAAGAAAATATCCACATAATATACACAAAGGGAAATGAAAAGAAAATCAAAGTATGGAACATTCCCCCAAGAGAGACATGTTAGACCACAAAACAAGTCTTAAAAATTTAGGAAGCACCTCTGTGAATGTGGCACTACGAGCAGTGTGGAGCATGCGGGCTGCGGCTGAGCCCTGTCTGCCCCGGGGCCCTGGGGGCTGAGGGGAGGCCAGCGTCCGAACACTGCACAGGGGCTCTGCTCTGCTCTCCGTGCATAAATTCACAGACAAACGTGAATGGATAACAACAGAAAATGGTATTGGAACAATGGGAATCAGTAATTTTGCACAGGAAGCTTTGGGAGGTGTTGTTTACTGTAGCGTGCCTAAAGTTGGGACAAAACTGAACAAACAAGATGAGTTTGGCGCTTTGGAAAGTGTGAGAGCTGCTAGTGAACTCTGTTTTCCTCTATCAGGAGAAGTAACTGAAATTAATGAAGCTCTTGTAGAATATCCAGGACTTGTCAACACATCTTGTTATGAAGATGGTTGGCTGATCAAGAGAGCACTCAGTAATCCTTCAGAACTGGATTAGTGAAGAAGCATATGAGAAATACATAAAATCTATTGAGGAGTGAAAATGGAACCCCTAAATAAACTAGCATGAAACCAAAAAAATTTTATTTAGAGTCAAATCATTCGAAGTATCTTCTCTAACCACAATGAAATTAGAAATAGAAGAAAAACAAGACAGTCCACAAATATGTGGAAACTAAACAATGCACTCTTTTGAAACAATGCACTTTTTAAATTATTACTCAAATATGTCTTATTCCATATATTAAAACTATTACCTCAATAGGCATAACTAAAATCTCTCAAATTATAGTTCAAATATATTCAATTTGGTTAGTAAAACCAAATCCCTCTTACTATGTTTAAAGACTCAATTGACATCAGTGTCAGAAGAGTCAGACCACTATTGGCCCTCCTACATGCCCTCCTGCATGTCCTTGCTGAGTGTGTCAAACTGCAAGCCCTAACTGTCCTTTGACTCTGCACCCTTTCTATAGCTAGTCACATGAGCAAATTAATAAGTCAAGTCCACCACAGCTGACTATAGTACAACTCCCTTCATTTTTTTCTTTTTCACACATAAAAAAGCCTATTTATTTAGATTCTTTTTATAAAATACAAAGTTTTAATTATTTTTTAAGTACTTATATTTTGGTTTCTTTTTTACTGAAATATAATTAACATATTAGTTTCAGGTGTACAACATAATGATTCAATACATGTGTATATTTCAAAATGATCACCACAATAAGCTTAATTAACATATTTTTCTTGTGATGAGAACTTTCAAGATTTACTGTCTTAGCAACTTTTAAATATACAATACAGTTTATTAACTGTGGTCACCATGCTGTACATTATATCCCCAGGACTGACTTATTATACCTAAAAGTTTGTACCTTTTGGCCACCTTCACCATTTCACCATACTTTATCCCCCACCTCTGGCAACCACCAATCAGTCATCTGATCTATGAGCTGGTTTTGTTGTTGCTGTTGTTGTTTGTTTTTAAATACCCCATGGTATTTGTCTTTCTTTGTCTGACTTATTTCATTTAGCATAATGCCCTCAAGGTCCATCCATGTCACAAATGGCAATACTTCCTTCTTTTTATGGCTGAATAATATTCCATTGTGTATATATATCACATTTTATTTATCCATTCATCCATCAATAAACATTTAGGTTGAGTCCATGTCTTGGCTATTATGAAGTGCAATGAATATGGGGATGCATATATCTTTTGGAGATAGTGTTTTTGTTTCCTTCAGAAAAATACCCAGAAGGAATTGTCAGATCATATGATAGTTCTATTTTTTTTTCCAGTCTGTTTTATTGATGCCAATGCTCGGGCCTTGACCAGGTACTTCTGCAGCAGCTATAGCCGCTCCTTCTTGATCATCAGGTTTTCCTGGTGCTTGTTCAGTCACAGCATGTGGCGCCTGTCTTCTTAAGCTGCAGATCCTTGTACTTCTTACACTTGTAGAATTTCCTGAGGTTCTCTTTCTGAGTCTGGTTGGTAACGGTGTTAGATTAACTAAGAAAATAAGAAAGAAGACTCAAATAGCTAAAATTAGAAATGAAACCAGGTTTTTTCAACTGATGTCCCAGAAATAGAAAGGATCATAAGGGACTACTACTATCAATAATTATATGCCAACAAATTGGATAACCTAGAAGAAATGGACAAATTCCTAGAAAGATTTAACCCAACAAGGCTGAATCATAAAGAAATAAAAATCTGAACATACCTATAACTAGCAAGGAGATTGAAGCTGTAATTAAAAAGCTCCCAACAAAGTAAAGCTTAGAACCAAATGGCTTCACTGAAGAATTAATTGTACCAAACTTTTAAGGAATTAACACCAACCCCCCTCAAACTCTGCTTATGAATTTAGGAGGATGGAATAGTCCCAAAGTCACTTTATAAGGCCAGTATTACAGCATTATCCTGATATCAAAACCATGAAAGTTAAAAAGATCCCAAAAAAGAAAGCTATAGAGCAATATTCTTGATTAATATTGATGCAAAAATCCTAAACAAAACACTAGCAAACTGAATTCATCAGAACATTAAAAAGATCATATACAGTGACCAAGTGGAATTTATACTTAGAAAGCAAGATGGTTCACCATAAAAATATCAATGTAATATACCTCATTAACAAAATTAAGGCTAAAACCACATGATTATCTCAATTAATACAGAAAAATTAAATACCTTTTATGATAAAAGTTACTCAACAAATTAAAATAGAAGGAAACTACCTCAGGGTGCCTGGGTGGTATAGTTGGTTGTGTGCCTGACTCTTGGTTTCGGCTCCGGTCATGATCTCAGGATCGTGAGATCAAGCCCTGCACTGGGCTCTGTCATCAGTGCAGAGTCTGCTTGGAACTCTCTCTGCTTCTCCCTCTGCTCCCCGCCCCCCGTGTTCTCTCTCTCGCTCTCTCTCAAATAAATAAATAAATCTTAAAAAAAAAAGCAAACTACCTCAATGTAATAAAAGCCCACATGAAAAGCCCATAGCTAATATATTCACTGGTAGAAGACTGAAAGCTTCTTCTCTAAGATGAAGAACAAGGCAACCATGTCCACGCTTGACAATACTATTCAATATAGTACTGGAAGTTCTAGCAAAAGTAATTAGATAAGAAAAGAAATTGGGGGGGAGGAAGTAAAATTATCTCTGTTCTCAAATGACATAATCTTATATACAGAAAACCTAAAAATCCCGGGGGGGGGGAAATGTTACAACTAAAAACAATTTTAACAAAGTTGCAGGATACAAAATCAGCACACAAGAATTAGTTGTTTCTCTACACTAACAATGCCCAACACAAGAAAGAAGTTAAAAAAACAAACCCATTTACTATGGCACCAAAAAGGATAAAATACTTAAGAATACACTTACCCAAGGAGGTGAAAGACTCAGACTCAAAACTACAAAACATCGCTAAAAATACCAAAGAAGACACATGGAAAGACACCCTGTGCTTGTGGATTGGAAGACTCAGTATTGTTAAAATGTCCATATAACCCAAATTGATCTACAGATTTTATGCAATCACTATCAAAATCCCAATGGCATTTTTTATAGAAAGAGAAAAAAACTCTTAAGGCTCATAGGAATCTCAAGGTACCCTAACTAGCCAAAACATTCTTGGAAAAGAATAACAAAGCTGGAGGCCTCACACTTCTTGATCTCAAAACACAGTACAAAGCAACAGTAATTAAGATGATGTACTGTCATAAAGATAGATATATCAACCAATGGAACACAATAGATAGTTCAGAAATAAATCCTTGCATATATGCACAAATGATTATTGACAAGGGTGCCAAAACTACATAATGGGAAAAGGATGGTCTCTTCAACAAATGGTGTTTGGAAAACTGGATATCCACATACGAACATAAATAAATAAATAAAGTTGGATTTTTTTCCATACTCCATATCCACAACTAACTCAAAATGGATTAAAGACCTAATATAAGACCAAAAACTACACAATTCCTAGAAGTAGACATAGAAAAACACTTCAGTACACTGTGTTTGGCAATGATTTCTTGGTTATGACATCAAATTCACAGGCAACAAAATAAAAGTAGATAAATGGAATTACATCAAACTTAAAATCTTCTACATGTCAATGAAACAATTAACAGAATAAAAAGGCAACCTATGGAATGCGAGAAAATATTTGCAAATCATATATGTGATGGGGGTTAATCCAGAATATATAAGGAACTTGTACAACTGAATAACAACAACAAATAAATCCAATTAAAACGTGGGCAAATGACTTGAGTAGACATTTTTCTACAGAATATACACAAATGGCCAAGAAGCACACAAAAATATGCTCAACATCACTAATCATTAGGGACGTGCATTTCAAAATCACTAGGAGACATCCTCTCATACTCATCAGGATGGCAACTATTAAAAGAACAGAAAATAATAAGGGCTAGTGAGGAAAAGGAGAAGTTGGAACCCTTATGCCCTGTTGGTAGGAGGGTAAATGGTACAGCCATCATGGAAAACAGTGTGGAAATTCCTCAAAAAAAAAAAAATAGAAATACCACATAATCCAGCAATCTCACTTCTGGGTATGTATCCAATAGCATTCAAAGGAGAGACTTGATATGGTATTTGCACACCCATTTTCATTGCAGCATTACTCACAACAGCTGAGTGATGGAAGCAATCTAAATCTTTATGATTGAATAAATGGATAAAGAAAATATGATATATATATATATTGGGATATTATACATTCTTTAAAAAGCAGGAAATCCTGTAACATGCTACAAAATGGATGGACATTTGCTAAATGAAATAAGCCAGTCACAAAAGAACAAATAATGTATGATTTCACTCATATCTAGTGTCTAAAGAAGCCAAGTCCATAGAAGCAGAAAGTAGAAAGGTGGTTGCCAAAGGCTGGGGGGATTGGAGAGGAGTAATTAGTATTTAGTGGATAAAGAGTTTCAATGCTACAAGAAGAAAAGTTATAGAGATCTGTTGCATAACACTATGAATATACTTAACATTACTGAACCAGTCATTTAAAAATTGTTAACATGGTAAATTTAATGTTATGTTTTTTATCAAAATTTTAAAACTAAGGCTTAATACTTTTTAGAGTTGGAAAAGTATGAAAGAATTCACTACCAGATTTGCATTCTAAGAAATGTTAGAGAATACTTAGGTAGAAAGAGATACCAGATGGAATATCTATCTATAAAAAGAATGAAGAGTACAACAGGTGGAAAATATGTGGATAAATATAAATTTTCTTGGGCGCCTGGGTGGCTCAGTTGGTTAAGCGACTGCCTTCGGCTCAGATCATGATCCCGGAGTCCTGGGATCGAGTCCCACATCAGGCTCCCGGCTCAGCAGGGACCCTGCTTCTCCCTCTGACCTTCTCCCCTCTCATACTGTTTCTCTCTCTCTCTCTCTCAAATAAATAAATAAAATCTTAAAAAAATATATATATATATATAAATTTTCTTAGTTCTAAAAATTCTTTCCAAGACAAATGACTATTGAAATAAAAAATAGTAACTATGTATTGTGTGGTTTATAACATACTTAGAAGTAAATGTATGATAATAACATAAAGACCAAGAAGAAAGAAAAGTATACTGTTGTAATATTCTTTTACCATACATAAAATGGTATAATAATACTTGAAGATAGATTATGATGTTAAAGATGTTGCTGCATCTTTGGGTCCCTCCAAAATATATTTGCAAGTTCTAATCCTCCATACCTGTGAACGTATCCTTATTTGGAAATAGGGTTTTTGCAGATGTGATCAAGTTTAAGATGAAGTATATTGGATTAGGACAAGCCCTTAATGAATAACCGGTGTCCTCATAAGGCTACAGCATTTTGGGTATATAGATACAGACAGAGGGAAAATGGCCGTGTGAAGGCACAAAGACAGAGGGTTAAATGCCATGTTAAGACAGAAGAAGAGCCACCAAGGATTGTCAGCAACCACCAGAAGCTAGGAGAGAAGCATGGAACAAATTGTCCTTCAACACCTCCAGTAGAAACCAATCCTACCAATACACTGATTTCAGGCTTCTTGCCTCCAAAACAGTGAGCAAATAAATTTGTTGTTGTAAGCCACCCAGTTTCTGGTATTTTCTTATAGTAGCCTGAGGAAACTAAAACAGATGTACATTATATATGCTAAAGCAATCATTGCAATTATTAAAAAGAACTGTAGCTAACAGACCAGCAAAATGAATAAAATAGAATAAAAAAATTCAATTAGTCAAAACAAACCAAAAAAAAAAAAAGTAGAAGGAAAAGGGGAATGTACAAGAGATGGGAGAAACAGAAAATAGATTTCAAGATGATAGATTTTAAAGCCTGGGATATAAAAATCATATTAAGTTTAAATGGTCTAAACCCCTACTTCATTAAAAGTCAGAACTGTCAATTTAGATTTTAAAAATCCAGTTATATATACGGCCTATAAGAAGCCTGCTTTAAGGCACCTCGGTGGCTCAGTCAGTTAAGCAGCTGCCTTTGGCTCAAGGCATGATGTCAGGGTCCTGGCACTGAACCCTGCGTCCTTGGGCTCCCTGCTCAGCGGGGAGTCTGCTTCTCCCTCTGTCCCTCCCTCTCCCTCTGCTTCTGCTCTCTCTCTCACTCTCTCTCTCAAATAAATAACATATTTTTTTAAAGATGTTATTTATTTATTTGACAGAGAGAGACACAATGAGAGAAGGAACACAAGCAGCGGGAGTGGGAGAGGAAGAAGCAGGCTTCCCGCTGAGCAGGGAGCCGGATGCGGGGCTAGATCCCAGGACCCTGGGATCATGACCTGAGCCGAAGGCAGACGCTTAACGACTGAGCCACCCAGGCGCCCCTTAACATCTTTTTTTAAAAAAGAAGCCTGCATTAAATATAAAGACACAAATAGGTTAAAAGTAAAAGGATGGGAAAATCTATATTAACACTAATCAAAAAAAGCTATTGTAGTGGTTATATTAATATTAGAAAAAGTAAATTGCAAAGCAAAAGATATTACCAAGAAATAAGAAAGTTATTTCATAATCATAGAGGGATCAGTTTATCCTAAATGTTTAATCATCTCATGTGGAGCTTCAAAACACACGAAGCAAGAGCTGTTAGAAATGAAAAGAGAAATAGGGAAATTTCCATAATCGGAGATTTCAAGAGTAAGCAAGAGATTTTTCTGAGGATCCCTTGTGCCCTGCCACGTACTGCTTATAAAAACAGGTTTGGGTGAATGTAGTGAAAGAAAAACTAGAGAGCGAGGGAGCTATTGGCTTCCTAAGTCAGAACAATTGAGAAAGTTTTGGAACAAGCTTCTGAAGACCTCTCAGTTCTCATTCCCACAGCTTCTTTTCTTATCTATAAAACAGGGGGTGGGGTGGGGTGGGGATAACACTCTCCTTGATTATTGTGTAAAGTTGTGAGGATCCTAAGGTTATCAAGGTTGTTTTGGAAATCACTGAGCTTCATCAAAGAAAAAGTGGTATTCCAGGTAAAGGGGGAAATTTTCATTGGCGAAGTGAGCAGAAGGGCACCCGAAACTCCTGTGGCTGCAAGGAATTTATCCAATGTCAAATCGTCGCTTGTCAGTAAACCAGAAAATTAAAACAGATTCTGAGATTCCGAGGAAGAAAGTCAGCATACGCCCCAACTGGGAAGTTTCTGAGGTAAATGCAGACAGTTTGAGAAAACCAGCATATTAAGATGCTAACTATAACATGTGTCCATGCGCATGGGAATACTTTGTTTCCATTTCATAATCTTATTTTAATTTTTAATGGTTTGAAGTTTATTTTGAAATTTATAAATGTTCATTGTACAGTATATATAGCATGCCATTCTGCAGTAATAAAAGCAATATAGTATATTGAGATTTTATTAAAAATTAGTTTTTCACAAGAACAAATGTCCATTTCATCTAAGCTCTCAAATTATTAGCTTAAATTTTTCACAATATTTCCTTATTAGCCTTTGAAACCTGTAGCATCTGTAGTGAGGTAACATCTCTCGATATCTGTCATTTGTATCTTTTCTTTTGTCTGATCAGTTTGGCTAATGGTTTATTATATAAACCATTTTATTATTATATAAATATTTATATTATATTATATAAACCGTTTATTATTATAGTGGTTTGATTTTTCTCAAGCAACCGGTTTTTTTTCTTTGCTTTTTTCTGTCTTCAACTTGATTGTTTTTTGCTCTGATCTATATTGTTTTCTTTTTCTTTTTTAAAGATTTTATTTATCCATCTGAGACACAAAGATAAGGAGAGAGAGAGCATGAGCAGGGAGAGAGGCAGAGGGAGAGGGAGAAGCAGGCTCCTCACTGAACCAGGAGCCCGATGTGGGGCTCCATCCCAGGACCCTGGGATTATGACCTGAGCCAAAGGCAGATGCTTAACCATCTGAGCCACCCAGGCGCTCTTATATTGTTTTCTTTTTCCTACGTGGGATTTAAGTTGCTCCTGTGTTTGTAATTTCTTAAGGAAGAAGCTGAAGTCATTTGATGTGGGATCATTTTTTCCCCCAACATATGTGTTTAGTGTATGAATTTCCCTCCATCTACTGCTTTAACTGTGTCCCACAGATTTTGGAAATGTTTATTATTTTGATTGGGTTCAAAACGCTTTCTAATTTCTCTTTGCTTTTTTTCTTTGACCCATGAACTATTTAGAAGTGTGTTAGTTCTCTAATAGTCCCAATTTTCTGGGTACCTTTCTGCTACATATTTCTTTTTTTTTTAAGATTTTATTTTTATTTATTCATGAGAGACAGAGAGAGAGAGAGAGAGAGAGAGAGAGAGAGGCAGAGGGAGAAGTAGGCTCCCAAGGAGCAGGGAGCCCGATGTGGGACTCGATTTCAGGACTCTGGGATCAGGACCCGAGCTGAAGGCAGACGCTTAACCATCTGAGCCACCCAGGCGCCCTCTGCTACATATTTCTAATTCAATTCCACTGTGGTCACAGAATATAGTTTGTAATATTTGAATCCTTTAAAATATATTGATATTTATAGCCCCGAGTCCATGTCGATAAATGCTCCATGTATGATTGAAAAGAATGTATATGCTGCTGTTGTGCCAAGTGTTCTAAAACCTCATTTATCACAAGTTGGCTGATAGCATTAAGACTTTTTTGTCCTTTTTGAATTGCTACCAACTTGTTCTATCAATTACTGAGAGGTTATTGAGGGGCTCAGATTGTGGTGGGACAATTAGCCAGATTATAAAATAGCACAGAGAGCTTAAGATGCTAGGGAGAATAAAAAAACCGATGGAGCATAGAAACCTCAGCTCCTTTTCGACTTTTTAACCGAGTACCCGTCGTACGCCTAGGGCTGTGCAGTTTCCATATACCCCGTATGCCAACACATGAGGCAGGCTCTATTGGCCAGGAACTGAGGTAATGCGTCCAAGATAGGTTTTCAATGAAAGGAGCAGGAAATCAAAATTTCCACAGGCTCGGTCTGGAAGGCAGGGGTAGGATGTAAAGAGTATCCCCCGCGCTCGCGGAAACTCCTCAGCCGCAGCCCAGCACTTCCCTCAGCTGGAAACCCCTCCGCAGGAAGCGGCGGCGGCAGGCAACCTACGTCCTGGGAGCCCAATCAGCGGCCGCGCCCCCGCGCCCGCCTCACTCAAGTCACGTGTCAGCCAAAGATGGCTGCGCTCGGAGTAGGTGAGCAAAGGTTGGAGTGAGCCCCATCGTGGTCACCGAGGCCGGGTGGAGGCACCGACTGCTGTGAGGAGAGCATAAGTTACTGGTATCCCAGAAAAAAAGGTAAATGCCCGTGTATCTGGAGAAGCACAGCGCGGTGACATACTGTTCACCGGCAGTGCGGGAATGAGATCCTGGAAGTGGGTCAGAAGGGGGATAGGGGAGACGGCACCTACCGTCTCTTCACTTTGCACACCAGAAGAAAAGATCTTATATTTGTTAAGCCAAGAAAAAAAAAATGCGCTTGAATTTAACCCAGGTTTTACTGCCAGTATCCAGAGTGACCTTGGCCTAACTTAATTTCAGAGTCCCCACTTGACTCAGTGTCTCATAGTTAACGTGAGCTAGCTAATGCAAAAGCCTTTTGAAATGTTTGTAGTATTTAAAGGTGGCATTATCTTGGATTAGGATTTATTAATAACAGACACACAATGTCTTACTGCAGGCTGCCGTATCACACTTTTACGAATTAAGGGAGACTTTTAATAGCTACACCTTAGAAATAGCTAGTTCACAGAACTCGGAACCTCACCAGTATGCAGAGCGTGGAACAGAAAACTAGTGATAGCATTAGGCAGGGCTTTCGGAGGAAATAACATTTATTTCAGACATATACACCGTACACTTTTTATATACTGAATTTATGTGTTTCTACACACCCACCTCCAACATATACACCATACACTTTCTCTGTGTATACTGAATTTGTGTATCTACACACACACACACCCGCCTCCAACTCATAAACAAAATCATTCACAGCTCCTGTAGGGCAGAGATTATGTCTGTCATGGCACTGCAACCAGGGCCCTCAAGAAGTTTGAGTCCAGGAAACCTACATGTAAATTTCTAAGTCTACATTGTACTTAAGTCTAAGGATATGAAATCTCACTTAACATGCTCCCAGTGACCTCTTATATCTAACAGGTACCCAGCAGTAAATCAGTGTTGTAAATCAATCTTGTAGCAAATAGAGAACCATGAAAATCTAATTTTTTCCCTGATTATAATGAGGTTAAGCATATTTTCTGTTTATTGGCTGTTTGCTTCCCTCTGTGAAAATACCTGTTCAAACCTTTTGCGAGTTTTTCTTAATGATGTGCACTTCTTTACATTTTCTGGGTACTAACTGCTCCTTTGTCAGTTATATTGCAGACATTTTCTCCCACACTGCCTTCTCTTTATAGTATCTATTGATCAACACAAGTTCTTAATTTTAGTTAATATTAATGTTCAGTACTATTTGCAAATTAAGAAATTTTTTTATATTTTATTTATTTATTCATGAGAGACAGAGGGAGAGCGAGAGAGGGAGAGAGAGAGAGAGCAGAGGGAGAAGCAGGCTCCCAAGGAGCAGGGAGCCCGATGCGGGACTCGATCCCAGGACCCTGGGATCATGACCTGAGCCAAAGGCAGATACTTAACGACTGAGCCACCCAGGTGCCCTTAAGAAATATTTTTAAGGGTTATAAAGATATTCCGTATTTCCTAGAAGCTTTATGGGTTTTCATGTTCTGGTTTCTGTTTTACTTAGAATATATTTTTTGGTATGGTATGTATGCACTGATTTTTCAGATTATGAATCAAGCTATAACTAATTTTTTAAATTAAATATTTATGGTATTTAGAAAGCTTTTTATAAACCTTTATGTTGTCTTTCTATAGGTACCTATTATTTTAAGGCTCAAGATGAAAAATCATGAACCAGATGATACTGTCAAGGAAGACTTAATTTTCAATATCATAACCAGAAAAATTAACCAACTCCCAGAAGCAGAAAGGTAAGATCCCTTCTTAATTTAAAAATATTTTTTACCAGGTGGATTTTCATCATTGGTTATCTCACATTTATTTGGTTTGAATATAAACATAGACTATCAGAAGGAAACTGAGCTCTTTTTCTTGCCTTATTGAGAAAACCTGAGACCAAGAGAGATTAACCATTTTGCTTGAAGTTGAGGTGAGAATTCATGTCTTTGGATCTTATTATATGATCATTTTCAGTTTTTCCATTTGGCTTAGAGTACTATTAAATGTGAACATTTATGGATTCATCTAAATAACAGACCTTTAAGATGGCTTTTAAATTGTCTTGTCAATGCATTTCTATTATGTCCAACAGTCCAAGAGAGTGCTATGTAACACATAACTAGACAAGGAATGCCAGAGAAATGGGATCATGGCTAAAAGATCTGTATCATTAAATAGAAAAAAGCTATATAGGAACCATACTGATCTTTGAGGACAACACTGAGTGAACTATAGTGCACTTCCTTAGCAAGAAGACCTCTCTGACTAGGTTCCATTTAAATAATTATGAGGCCAGAAAGGATAAAAAAAAAAAAAAAAAAGCCAACCTAGGGAGGGGGTGGAGGAACAGTATCTCAGGCAGAGGGGTTGGCATATGCCTAGGCCACAGGATAGCAGAGTTGATCATATCTCAGGGACCAGTGTTTCTGAAGTACCGGGAAGTAGGCATAAGGCTGAAGGACAGCAAATGATTATGATCCAGCTAACATTTCTAAAGAACATTCCAGTTGCTTTGGGGAAACAGATTTAAGGTAGGAGAGGAGAAAAAAGAAGATAGTAGGAAAACTGGCATGGTAATCTTGGTGAAGTAGTGATGGTAAGGGTTTGAAGGATTTGAAATACATTTTGGAATTACAATCTTACTGTCCTGAGTAAATTCCAGTCTTGCTGCCACTTACCCTCTCAACAAAGAGAGAACCTATAAACCCAGGGCAGCAATAAGAACTTGGGAGATTTCATAAGCTGTATATCCTACAGCTCTTCCCCCACCACACACATATTATACATCCTTTTTGTTATTTTCCTGAGTTGGATAACAGAAAAACTTTTCAAGCACAAAAAGGCCTGTGTCCATTTTTCGAGGTCAATAATGTAGAGCGCTGGAAAGACTGACATAAGGAATAGAGTAGATGGTGGCAGCTTCGAAGAGAAAAGAGCAGGCTATATCAATGGTACTTTCACCAAATTAGATTGGAGAAGCAGTGGGGAAGTAAGCTAGAACACAAAGTAAGCTTTAGTTTGGAAGTAATAAATTGCTCTCAAACACTGGCACCTGAACAGAGCAGGTGACAGTGTCTCCTTACCTTTGCCTTATTCCCTATTTTCCTCTGTTCCTATTTTCTTATCCTTGGTCTCCTAAGCTTGAATCCTCACTCCTTCTTGCATTATCATTTGATATGCTTAATAGTTACTTGAAAAGTCCTTAGGTGTATGAAACTTTAGTATCAAAAACCTCACTTTCTGATCTACAAAATGATTTTATGTACCATATATTTCATTGCCACTTGTTAAATATGATCTTACAGTTCATGTGTTTCACATTTGTGTGTCTAGTTTTAAACGTGTGTCTTGCCATTCATGAGTTTCCAGTAGTAGAGGCATTTTTTTGGAAAACTGACTTGCAAAGGAGCTATTAGATAATAACAATTTTGTACTTACTGAATTAACTAAAAAATGTGACTCTAAGCCATAGGGAATTAAAATTTGGGAGACCATAAACTTTGCTATTCAGATTCTAGTTTCACTCCTTTTTATTTACATAGTTTATAAATTTTTAAAATACTTCACATCAGTATATAACTTAATTCATATATTCAAAATATTATATTAATATAGTAATATGTAAAGATATATATGGGCAAACTATTTACCTTTGAACATTTGGTTGCTAGAACTAAAATGGAGATTATATTTCACAAGATTGTTATGAAGATAAAAGGATTTCAGAAGAAGCGCTCAAGTTTCCCATTCCCTCAGTGCCCACAAAAATACATAGGTCTTTCACATTCATGTGTTTTCTGTTGTTACTGTTGGTAGGTTCTCTAGGCTCTCCTCACTTTTTAAAATAGTATCTTGTGTACCCTAAGTTTTTA
Organism: Eumetopias jubatus; assembly: GCF_037043125.1. Taxonomy (NCBI): domain Eukaryota; kingdom Metazoa; phylum Chordata; class Mammalia; order Carnivora; family Otariidae; genus Eumetopias; species Eumetopias jubatus. The sequence goes on from NW_028274819.1 coordinate 66,748,022, forward strand.
AGCTGCCTCTCTTGTACTTCCATTACCATTTCAGTAGATTTGTTATATCTCATGCTCACGTCTTTCATCCTCCAATAATAAACTATGAAAACACTGAAGATAGAAGATAATTTTTTGTGACTTCAGCATCAAGTCTGCTGCATGTAGTAGGTGCTCAGTGATTGAATGACAAGCACCATTGATTGCAAAGTGACAGTAAGAAAAGTATGCTTCATACAATATAGGGAGCTGTTAGGAATTCCTAGAAAAGCTGTTTTAACAGGAGTGTTAACCATAGAAGTTAGGGGGGTATTGTGTGGCTAGTCTGGCTAAATAAGTAATGAGAAATTTAAGAGACTGATGCCTGTGTTGTAGATGGCAAGGCAGGTAGTAAAAAAAGCTAAGTGGTAGGCTGAAGAGTTTAGAGTACTTTATCTAGCATTAAGTTTAGGTATTATTTTTTTCCGAAACTAAGGAAAGCATAGAACTTGCATTTTAAAGCTCGTATGTACCTTGACTAAAAACCAATTCTACCACTTAGTAAGTCAAACATCAATTTATTCTTTATTTCAATGAGTTGTTGTAAAGTACTTAGCATGGAGTATCCCTTAAATGTTAGTACTCCTCCACCCCCCTATCCTGACTCTGATGCTTCAGGGTAGTGAAAGGAAACATAATTAACTCCACTTTACTGAATGCCTTTTAGGTGTCAAGTGCTATTGAAACCAAGATTAATATGTCTTTGTATCCACTATCTTCAAGTTATTTACTTAAAGACTAGTGGGGAAGCCTGACATACAAATCAGTGATTGTAAGATAGTATCACCTTATCATCTATTGTGCTAGAGAGGTAAATATTGGGTATTGTGGGCACCCAAAGGAGAGGCATTCATATCAGTCTCTTCAGAAGCTCTTGCCTGTTATAGTTGGGGGAAATTTTCTATACTAATATCTTTTGCAGAATCACAAAATACATTTAGCAAAATCTGAATGTATCACTCTATCCTTAAGTGTTGACCAAATTCAAAAGCCTTTAGGATAAAAATCTATATGTAAGTTATTTTAAAAGGTTGTTTTATGGAGCTATAAGGGATAAATGTTGTATCCTGTTATTCCTAAAGTCCTGTTAAGTCCTATAACATACACCAGAATTGTTGGACAGCTCACAGAATATAGTACCTCCCAAAATTTTCTCTTTTTTGTCACCACTCAGGAATCTGTTTGAACATGGATCAACATATGTTGGACTTAATGCTGGTCTCTGTGGTCTAATAGCAAATAGTCTTTTTCGACGCATCCTAAATGTGACACAGGCTCGTATAGCTGCTGGCTTACCAATGGCAGTGATCCCATTTTTGACTGCACACGTATCTTACAAAGGTTTTGTAAGTTTACCTTTGAATACAGGTAAATTCTATTTCACTATCACCAGAATTTGCTTTAGTATATATTTGCACCTTATGTTAATCCTTAAATATTAACATCAGGTAACTAACTATATGCTGTATCATAGTCAGTGCATGGGTAAGACTGAAACTTGCTAGCCTATGTAAAGTGCTAGTTCATATTAGCAAAGTCTTCTGTACAAATAAAATACAATATACATGGAAGTTCTAAATACTTTCCCTTATCTAACTTATCTTTCCCACAGTTCTTAAAGAAATATTTGCAAACTTTATCTTTTTAAATGACTGCCTTAGTTTTTTTAAAAAAATTTATAGAGAAGTCCCTCAAGAGAGAAAACACTTATGGGAAGAAGAGTCTATTTACACAGTAAATCTCTCAAAGCACTAAATGTATATACAAGAATTTTCAAGTATATGGAGACTTGATTTCCTTTTGACAGTTTACCGTATGTGCGAGTGCTTTGAGTACAGGCATATGTTGGAGATATTCCAGGTTTGCCAGACTACTGCAATAAAGTGAATGAATTTTTTGGTTTCCCAGTGCATATAAAAGTTATGTTTACAATATGCTATAGTCTGTTTAAAGGGTGCAGTAGTATTATGTCTAAAAAAACCAATGTACATACCTTAAAAAATTGCTAAAAAGTGCTAACCATCATTTGAGTTTCCAGCATGTGGTAATCACTGATAACAGATCACGGTAACAAATATAATAATAATGAAAAAGTTTGAAATATTATGAGAATTACCAAAATGTGACAGAGACATGAAGTGGGCAAATGCTGCTGGGAAAATGGTGCCTACAGACCTGACCAAAACAGCGTTGCCACAAACCTTTAATTAAAAAAAAAAAAAAAATGCGTTATCTGTGAAGGGCAGTAAAGTGCAGCACAATGAAACAGAGCGTGCCTATATTATGAAAAATTTGATTTCACATAAAAACATTATTACCACAGATGATGGGATAAAAGTCCATTTAAATTCTCTTAAGTGCTGCTCCAAATTGGTTTAAACTGGATGAGTATTTTGCTTGAATCCCCATGATCAGTGTAGAAAGAATTTTTATGATACAGGGAAACCTACCACCCAGTAAAACATGTTATTAACTTAGCTTTCTATTTTTAATATAGCTTATACTAACTTGGAAATGAATAAAGAATTTTATAAAAATAGTAACACTATATAATGTAAAAACATAAGATGAAGTACAAATTATTTTTTAAAAATTCCCATGGGTTAAGTTTTTGACAGACAGAAAAATATTACCTCAGGTTTGCCAGTACAAGTGCAGAAAGATAAAAGCAGTACAAACAGATTAAAAATCCTCTAGCAGTTATTCCTGGCTATTTTAGGTTATCTGTACTATAATTATACCTTCTAACATGCCTTATAGATTTGCATTTGCTGCCTAAAAATTGAGTATCTCTGACACTTTTAAGACCTTGCATTCTTTAAAATCATGTTTGTATGACTATCATGACCTTCATTGTCAGAACTGATTTATTTTCTAGGTGATTTGAATTGTGAAACCTGTACCATAACACGGGGTGGATTGGTTGGTTTCGTTTTTGGTGGTCTGTACCCTGTTATCTTGGCCATACCTGTGAATGGTGGCCTAGCAGCCAGGTAAGATTGTTTTCTCATGATCAGTGGAAAACTTCAATATATAAATGATTACCTAGAAAATGCACAAATTAAAATAGATAATTTTCTGCCTTTAAGGCAATGTTAGTTTTTTCTTATAAGTAATATTACTTCTCAAGAATTTGAAAACAGTTCTAGAAATTGATCCCATCATATTTCTTGCATGTGTAGTTCAGGTTCTTTACCTTAATTTGTGTACTGAATGCCAACCACAAAGCTACAAACAGTACTATGCCTAACATGATAGCTAATTATATGCTCAGTCTTAAAAGTTTGAGCAATTCCACTAAAGGAAAATTCCATCACAAAATGGTTGGCTATAAACCAGTATAATTCAGTTATTTTCTTTTTTTTAAGATTTTATTTATTTGAGATAGAGTGAGAGCAAGAGCATGAGCTGGGAGACGGAGAGGGAGAAGCAGGCTACCCACTGAGCAGGGAACCCGACGTGGGGCTCGATCTCAGGACCCTCAGATCATGACCTGAGCCAGAGGTAGACGCTTAACCGACTGAGCCACTCAGGCGCCCCAATTCAGTTTTCTGATAGAACTCTTTTATCAAGCAATCTAAGTTGTATGGGCCTTCAGAGGTAAAGTGGAGAAAGGGACAAAAGAACAGTTTAAGGACCAATAGACATCAAAGAAAATAACTGAATTAACTTAATCTTTACCTAAACTACTTTTATCCTAAAACTTCTAGGATTAATATATATTGTACAAAGGTTTGCCATTTGATACAACTATCTTTTCTATAGAACTGTCTCAATGTTTTCTTATAGATATGAATCAGCCCCGCTACCAGAGAAAGGAAACATCTTAACTTACTGGACTAGAATTTCTAAGCCTGTCTTTAGAAAGATGTTATTTCCTATTTTGCTCCAGACTATGTTTGCAGCATACCTTGGATCTAGACAATATAAGCTAATTATAAAGGCCCTTCAGTTACCTGAACCTGGCCTAGAAATTCAGTGACTGTTAAACAAATGTGTACACAAAAATAAAATTGTAATGTATGAATAAGTGTCTAGTGTATGAATAAACGCAGACTTTTAATCATATGAGGTACAATTCTGGAACTTCTAACATAAGGCTACACCGGGCAGCAAACAAAGGCTGAATACTAATAACGTAGTATTCGTAAACAAAATCCTTAAACTTAATCCTTAAACAAAAGCTTAACTTCTCTAGTTTGCCCAATATTCTACTTTGCTTGCCCCACTCCTTTACATTAAACCATATTTTGGTCTGTAACAGGAAAAATAACCATACAGCAGTTTTTACTTAAGACCTCATAAAGAACCCAAGCAGGAATGAAAATGGGAGGTGGGGATGAGAATTAGTTCACTACAGCAAATGTTCACTTCATTTTCCCAATTCACTGTTTCCATAGGTATTATTAATCCATAGAAATTTAGAACATATTTAACAACCTTCCTCAGAGAGGAATCAATTCCAGTAGTCTGAAAGATGATAGGCTCAGCTAGAGCCCATATACTGACTGATACAGTGATACAATGATATAGTTACCTACTTCTGGAGTCCTCTTGTCTTTGGAAAGCTATATTCTTGGAAGATTGAGGCAAATTCTACCTTTGAAGCTTCCATTTAGTGGAACAGTTCTTTGGGATCACATACCTAGGCCTCTTCTTTTCAGCTGTGTGATGTTAAGCAAGTTAACCTCTTTTCTCTGGTTCTCAGTTTCTTCATCAGTAACCTAACTCAGGACTGATATTACATAATATATGGAAATTGACTAACACAGCACCTGACATAAATGGTAGCTATACTCTTCCTATTGTTCCTGGTTTTGTTTTCTAAAATAGCCTAGTCTAATATTCCTCATTTCCCAAGACAGATCATTTAAATTTTTGAAGTGACCTTTTGTGCTCCCCTTCGTGAAACTTTTCAACTCAGTTCTTCAAACCATTGTCTTATGTGACAGCATCTAAATCAGCATTGTCCAACAGAACTTTGTGTGATGACGGAAATGTTTTATACATGACTGACAATGTTAGCTACTAGCCATATGTGGCTCCTGCGCACCTGAAATGTAAGTAGCCAACTGGCTACGTGAATTTAAAATTAATTATTAATTTAATTTTTTTAGCCACATGTGGCTAATGGCTACAGTAATGAACAATATAGATCTAGACCAATACTTATGAAATAAGCCAGTCATACCAAATACAGTTAAGTACCATCCCAGATCATATTCACAAGCATCTTAATTATCCCTTTCAAATATAGTGAAATATTTGTTAAATAGTTTTATGCTATATAATTTCATAATTATATGAAAGGAGAATTTAGCTTGTCACCTAGAAAAGGCAGCCTTGTGAGTGAAGACAGGCTTTCAGGGTCTCTTCAAAGAGAAAGCAGTCCAGCTAAAGATTTTAAAATTCAAATGAAATTAACAAAATACATTTTAAATTTTTCAGAAAGCAAAGCTGAAGTTCAACAAGTGCCTGGAAATGTATTCCCTAGCAAACATATATGAAATGATCCCAAGTATGAGGCAAAAGAATCTATATTTTGCCATGAATATTCTCTGGGTTACAGAATTAGGGGTAATTTTTCTTTTTGTTTTGATTTCTTTCTGAATTTTCTGCTTTCTATAATGAACATACTCTCTGACCCAAAATTACACACTTCTATTTACATTCTATCATTTTTATTTAAAGGAGAGTTCTACTTATCACAGCAGAGAAGAAAATGAATTAAAAGTAGTTCCTGACTTCAAAAATAAACCCAAATTACTCAATTAGACTCCTTAAAAAAAGGAGAATGGTGCTATCAACTTAGATAATTCAAAAGCCACTGATATAACTGAATTGGTAATTCAGTACAAATTTTTTTTTTTAAGATTTTATTTATTAGAGAGCGAGCGAGAGAGAAACAGCATGAGAGGGGAGAGAGTCAGAGGGAGAAGCAGGCTCCCCATTGAGCTGGGAGCCTGATATGGGACTCCATCCCAGGACTCCGGGATCATGACCTGAGCCGAAGGCAGTCGCTTAACCAACTGAGCCACCCAGGCGCCCTACAAATTGTTTTCTTATCCTGACACATTCTAGCATAATACCTTCTATAAATAGAAGAGTTTGCAATGGTTTCTGTAACCAAAAAGAATTCCTTTCAAGAATCTGTCCTCTACCATGTATTTTTTAAATCTTTTCAGTTAGTAAAAATGGGCAACGTAAGCAAAGACCGTATTATTTTACATCTGTTGCTACAAGGTCTACAAAAATTTTTGGTTGGGGGCAGATAAATACATGTCAACTTGCTGTGATCTGTGTTACAATTTAGGGAACAGTCATTTGTAGCTAAGACCTAAAGAACACTGCCTCAGTCAGGAAGGCAGTTTTTTAGTTCAGTCATACTAAACTATTTAAATCCATCTTTTACAATTTACTTGGTGTAGTTATCTGGCTCTAAGAAAGAGGACTCATTATATTATACTTCAGATATTAATATAATTTGTAAACCCCAAACTATAGAACATTAAAAGCCAGAGAGGTCTAGGAAATTGACCTCCGTGGGTATACAGCAAAGATGCAAAATTCAAAGGCAGTGTAAAGAAAACTTGGGCCACCAATAAAAATCAAATCTATGCATATTAACACAACTACACAATTTTTTAGAACACCATTACAGACTACATTTTTAAATTAGATTAAAAATTAAGCAGAATAATTTTCAACAAAAATTACTTCGGGTCAACAAAACTACAAAAATTATTGAAGTCAACTGTAAACTGGTTTCCTTTTAAAAAGTGGGGAAAATGGCTCTAAGAAATCTTGAATGTACAAATTAGGGAAAGGTAAAAAGGAATAAAAAACTTATCAGTAACCAAAGCAATGAAAAAGGCAAAGGCAGGTTCACAAGCAACTTTCTATTAACCTATGTATTTTTTTAAATATCTGTTTTTCTCTAATATTGCATGATCTATATTCCTACTGACAGTTATTTACTTTCTGAATTTAAATTATATCCGGTTTAATTTTTCTGCATTTCAAAACTGAAAGTAAATGACCATTTGTAGTCTAGGTCAGAGCTGAGAGCAGTCTGGTATTGTAAGGCAGTAACAAGTAACTGCCAGAGAGAGGACTGAGACAGTCAAGTTCAAATATGTGAAAAATACTGTGCAGGCCACACAAAACGTTCTACAAGTTTCTAATGGAAGACCTCCCCGTTTTGATCCCTAGCTTGGATGATAACGACCTGGCTTCTGAAGAAAAAACTGCACAGTAAAATATAGAAATATAAACATTTGGGAGGGTCTCAAAACTTTGATGAGTGTGGGGGAAAAAAGCACTTGAAAGTATTTTACTACCTATTCAACTTTCAAGAATCAGAGACCTTAAACTAGTACTTCCAAAACCAGTACTAGTACTGGAAGTACTAGTTTAGTACACCTAAACTAGGTGATCACATATTTTTAAAGGTAATTACTCATTATCAGTGAATCACTCTGTTCTTAATCATCACCAACTAGTATTAATGCCAAATCTTTGGTTGTGGAATTACAACGAGCTGTAGCATTTGTACCGTGGGAGCATCCATCAGTCAAGTATAAGCCACTGGGCATGCCCTTTGCTGCCTCACATCACAGACACAGACTAAATTTAGATTACAAGAAACAGAGTGGATTTAATATCATACAATAACCAAACTGTTATTTGTAGTTATTATGATAAATCATCCTGGGCCGATCTCCTACCCCTCCCACCTCTCTGATCTGCAAACTTCCCAATGAGTCAATAAGATAAAATGACTCAGTCTAGACCAGATGAAAGAATGTATTAACATAATCCAACAAAAATGAAATAAAACAATCCAGAATTGAGTGTTTTTTCACACTTGTAATAAACTGGAAAAATGTTTCAATTAAACAACCATATTATGTGGAAAAAAAACCACTCATCGTCCAGAATACTAAAGCCCTTACATAACACTAGAGACATTTAATATATAACATTAGAAACTAGGATACTATTCATAAGAAACCTCAAAATAGTCAAAAAAAAGTGTCAAGTACTCAGAGAAAACTCAAGAAGCCAAACCTCAGAGTGCAAACATCCTATTACCCTGAATTGCAATTAACTACTCACATATTTAATCATAATTTTTTCAAAGATACACAAATCAATGCATCTGTTAAAAAGACTACTCTTTATAGTTAAGGACTTTACATTAACTTTTATATTCTACTCAGCAAGGTCTGCCTATACTTCAGATTGGCTCTCAAGTTCCAGGAAATAAATACAAACTCATGATATGCTCTGTGATCCCTGATGGCCTGTTTATGTAATACTACACCACTAAATGTAATTCCATAGAATGTGTTCTTGACTATGTAAAGAATCTAATATTCCTTGATGAAATACTATAATTCTCTTCTCAAATGGTTACAATTTTTGAAAGTTATGCAAAGAACTGATCATCACTCCCATGAAAGACAAAAAAAAAAAAAGTATAATTCTGTTCCAAAATTAACTTAGTCTCATGTATTTCTATTAAGTCTTTCAAGGATTCCAGAGAATCTTTTCATATCTCCATTTCTGGAAAGTGAAATCAGTATAGAAGTAATTTGGGAACTTGAAAATGGCATTCATTTTTTTTCAGCAGATGCCAAATTTTTGACCGACATGGCTCCCACAATTACTTTGTTACCATCAGTCCAGTCAGTTAACAGGTTGTAGGAAAAGATTCGTTTTTGCAGACACTGCTAAGCTGTTTAAAGAGAAGAGAGAGAGATTAATTTAGTGATTACAAAATGCACAAATATTTAAAATACTTCGTACACTTTTTGTCGGATTATATCAGAGGTGTGACTACATTTTAACAAACGTGGACTTTTTAGTTAGGACTGGTCAAGAAAGTGCAGAAACAGTTAAGTCAATATGATAGAAATAGGTGGTCAATATGATGTGTTAGTTCAATTAATGTATGAATTCCTGTCACCATCAGAAGACCAATATCAAAAAGCTACCTCTTTACACTAATTCTGTATCATTTTGCCATAGAGGCAATTAGGGAAGAAAAAAAAAGGTTCCCCAAATACTGTTTTCAACCTCTACAATAAATAGAGCCAAACCTTAAAATTTCAAAACAATCCATATTATATTCCAGAAGTCTCCTTTATCCAACTACTAATCATTCAGAACACAATTTTCTAAAAATAGTAAGACAACAGTTTCATATTAATCATAACTTTTTTTAATTAACAAGTAGTGAATAGGACACTTTAAGATATTGTTTACTACATACTGAAACAGATCTGTTGTAAATTCAGAAACCCAAACATTTACAGTAAAATGTGCTTACACATAAATATGATCAAATTTATTTAAAGCCCCTGATAGGTCCTAAATACATGCAATACCATGTAAAAACAAGACCATGAAGTTGATGCAAAAAATGACAAAATCACTAAGTCACCAAAATTAGAAAGAAAGAAAAAAAAAGAATGAAATGGAAACTAAGAAAAGACAGTTAAAACATAAGGAGCCTAACAAAGCAGCTTTAAAAATAGGCGATACTAATCTCCATTTTCAAAAGTTCTTAATCAAGTATTTCCAAAAACTGCCATTTATAAAATGACATCCTAAAAATCTACACTTGGAATTTTCAAAGCATCCCAATTCAGAAAGCTTTGACTACTGTTTCTCTCCAGCCCCGAACTTCAAATAATGCAGGAAAAGCACTGACATTAGAAGAAAATATTCCAAGGGAATGGTATTTTAGAAAAACACACTTACTGCTTCCAGAACCTTTTAAGACCCACAGTCAGCATTAACAACAATCATTTTTCCTATTTTCATCCATTATTTTCCAATGTCATGTTAGAGATGAATAAATTCTTTGAGCCCATAACTGAAAGATCAACAAACCTGGTTTTATTATGACACCATATTTTTGTCATTGGTACTGCACAAAATTATATACAAAGAATTATATACAAAATGTTCAAGTATTAATTTCAATTCAAGGCTTCTGTTTCAAAAAGCTACATTTAACATATTCCATAGAGATAGCACAAATTAGTCATTTCAAATAATTTTTCCAACTACTTTTGGTTTATATATATATATATATATATATAATTCAGTAGGCACTAAAAATCCATGCAGCTGCATTGTGAGGGGCTTGCTCCTGCACTTAGGTATAAGCAGGTTAATCACTCCAGGTTGTGAATTTGGCTACTACCCATTCATGCTCAAGTGCAGTAGATGATTTTACAAAATACGCTGTAATGCACTGGAAACCAGAGACCAAGTTGGTCTCAAATCGTGTTATCTAGCAACAAAACATTTACAGTTGTGCAAGAACAAGGATTCCATCTTTATAACCAAATAACAACAAAATAAAACATGTGTAAGATAACTTACATCTTTGGACTGCTGGAAAATAGTTTTTAATTATGAACATTTTAAAATAAAAGACAGCAGAAGCCCTGATATTACCTCTTTTTCCTCATTTCTTATACTACCTTTTAAAATAAAGCAGGAAATGTGGCCAGCAGCTGGTCCCGTCTCTTCTGCCCCAACAGCTGTATCCACTTTAGCACAAAGAAAAACAAGGATGCTAAATATGTATATACTTTATCAAACAGTGATGTTTCACAAAGAATTTCTTAATGCCTCTTACACTGAAGGCCACAGTAACTCAATCTATACAATTGGACAAAGAATAACACAGTACTTCAAGCGAAGAATATGTCCCATCTTTGGAAAAAGTGTCAATTTTGTCTTTAAGTAGCCAGAAGCACTCATTTTTTAAAATTATTTTTAAATAGGACAAAAACCTTTGAAATAAGAGTAAGATTCTTTGTGAAGCCTCACTTTACACGTTTTCATTCACATTTCACAACCTTCAATATCTAATCATACATAAATTTAACCTAAAATTTTAATACAACAAAAGTAAAAGTGTTCAACAATTTTTTATAGTCAGTGATAGGGTAATCACTGTGCTGGTCCTCAAAGAAACATTTCATTAACAATTCTTATTCCTCCAATTAACATAGAGATGCATGTTAATTTCCAACTTCTTTAATGGTGAGATATTAAAATATTTTACTCTAAATAGATTGTATTTCTACATCTCCTACTGAAAACTAAAAGGCATACCCAAATATTTAAGATAGTTCTGTCATCTCCAGCAAAATAACTATCACATTTGTGCAAGCCCCAAATACTTATTGTCAACCTCTAAAAAGTTGCTCTAAAATTGGAATTCCAATTTGCACCTTGTACAACTCGGAACTTCCATTCAACTTCACCTGTTTCACTGTCTCCAAACTGCATCTCTATTAGCAGCTTTCAGTGTACAGTTGGAACCGATGTCATCCAAGGCCATGTCCACACTGGGGACAGAAGAGCTAGGTACACGCAAGTCTGAACAAGGGGACACATTAACAGCTATTTCAACCAGAAGAAGCATCTTAAATACATTATTGACCAGCACAAGTCTGTTTCCAGGGTGGACAGGGCCCAAATTAGATTTCCCCTCCCACGTTCCAAAAAAGAAAAAAAAAAAAAACCCACACACACACACAAATTGAGATGTTGCCCATTAAAGTAGACTAAGCAGCAGAGCATGAGCGTTACGTGAAGAGATGGATCCTTACCAGGTTGTGAGGCGGGAACGACTGTTCTGTAACCCCTACAACGGAGCCTGGCAGGAAGGAAATCACCTAAAAAAGAAACTGTCAGAGAGATTTAATAGTCACATGTTATCATTAGGAGTTGGTTACAGTGTCACATTCATGCTTTTAGCTAAACACTTAAAGATTCAATATTACTTTTTCCTCCTCTGAAATATGTCCAGTGAAGATGTCCCACTAAAGTGTTTTACATGGTGTAAGGGAGTTGAAAGGGGTAAACGCGGATAAAGAGCAGATTACTTGACCCTACATTTTAAGAGAAGACGACGCCTTCCGGGCGCACGCCGAGCAGAACTCCACCGACACCTTATCCTTGTCCACATGAAGACATACTCCTCCCGCTGAGTCGTCCTCTTCCAGCAGGTCCTGCTGCTGCTTTCCCACGGGCAGAGCGTAGTCATGGTCACCGGCGGGCGAGTCTCTGAAGAGCGAGGTGGTCAGCCGCAGTCCCACGCCGCTCAGCCGGCTCAGCAAGCGAGCCAGTCCGGTCTCGTTGGCTAAGACGGCCCGTAGGTAGCGACTCTCCTCCTGCAGTGCCTGCACGCGCTTGCCCAGCTCCCGATTCTCGGCCCGCAACTCCTGGTTCTCGGCTGCCAGACCCCGGACTCGACTTTCCAGCCCCATCACGTACTCCTTCTTCTTCAGCCGATTAAGACGGGCAGCAGCCGCTGCCGCCTTCCGGGGACTCTTTGTCGCCGCCTGGTTGTTGTCGTTGCCGCTGCCGCCGCCGCCTCCTCCTGGGGACTTTCTCCGCCTCTTTTCGCCGCTGCCGCTGTCACTGCCGCTGCTGCAGCCTCCGATGCCGTTTAACAGCCTCTGCAGCAGGTCAGAAAACCGCTGCATCTCGGCAGCCGCGGCCTCGTCGTCGTCGTCCCCTCTCCACAAGCCGCCGCTATCCGAACCTCCGCCGGACGAGGAGAGAGGCCCGGGCGAGCTGAGCCCGGGCTCCAGGTGCCAGTCCGGTTGCCGGGGGTCCAGCAGATCTGCCAGTTCCAGCCCAGACAGAAAGTCCATGTCCTCCGTCTCCTCCCCGGGGACGCTGGCGATCGCCTCCTCCTCCATCTCCTCGGGCGAGGGCGCGCGCACGGCCACGCCGCCGCGGCCCCCCCTCCCGGCCTCCAACTCGCCCTCGTCGCCGCGCGGCTGTTTGCGGCCGGGAGATCCGACCGCCGCCGTCTCTTCCTCCTCTGCCGCCGCCGCCGCCGCCGCCGCCGCCGCCGCCGCCGCCCGGGTCAGGTCCGGGGGCAGCAAGCAGGTCGCGGCCGGAGCCGGGCTCTCGCTGCGGGTTGGGGAGTCGCTGCTCGAGGCCGCCAGCAGTTTCGTCAGGCTATGCCTCATGGGGCCCAGCGGCAGGCCCACGTAGGCCCCGGCCCCTCAGACCGGGCCTCGCGGGCCCCAAGGACCCCAGACCCCAGTGCGGGGGGCCAGGGAGCTGGCCAGAGCGAAACGGAGGGGAACGTCCGGGTCGCCTCCGGCCCCACTTGGCTGGTCGACCCCCCGCGCCGGGGCGGGGGGAGGGATGGGAAACCCAAGCGGCGAGGCCCAGCGATGACTCGACCGCGCCACCCAGACAACGGCCTGGCCGGAAGTCAGTCGATCTCACCCCAGCCCCTCCCACGGCGTTTCGCGCTCCACTGGGCTCCAGTATCGCGAGAGTTCAGTGAGGTCTGGAATGGGAGTAATTTCAGATTGCCAGTGATGTCATAGTCCGCAAGCGGCAAAAATAACAACAAATCCTGAATTTATTGAGAGACGGTCTACTCTCTCCGCCTTCTCTTCTCACGCCTCCGTATTCAGACTTCCACTTTAAGTGAAACCACTCACAGAATTGATCTTTTAAATGCCAAATTTATGAATAATCAAGTTATCCTGTATTTCCCTGGAATTTTACGACTGGCGACCAGATACCACTTGAAATTGCTCCTTTACCCTTCCGTTTGTAACGCAAGATCCTTTCGCTCAAACAGAGAGTACTAGAAAAAAAAAAGAGGTACATAAGTAAGTCATTCATATATAATTTAATTTTCCAAGTTTTTATTATAATTTTATTAAAATGTCTCAGCCGTTTCTATGCATTTTCTAAACAACAACAACAAAAAATGGTCTTGCCCTCGTCTGTAATAAGATTGCAAAACCATTTTCTATGTGTGTTCTGTAGTGGGCGTGATCGTGAGCATGTGTGGGTGCGCACATGCATGCCAGTCTTTTTGTACTGCCACTACCTCACGGTGTGAGTGATGATTGTACTGCTGGTTGTGTTAACAGAGGACATTTTGTTGAGTGAATCGTGTGTGTGACTTTTTTCCTGTTTGTTTTATCTTGGGGGTTTACGAAACTGACATGTTTTTTCTGGAAAGGACTATTGCCAGTTTCCAAATAGAATATTTTCTATTTTTTCCTGAATGAGCCCGATTTTGTTGCTGTTTTTCATCTATTGGGGTAAAAATCTCTGTGGCCAGGTTAAACAACCCTGTTGTATTCTTTTCTCTGTTGTGTTGGCCGTTTTATGAGCGTGCTTAGTTTTGATAACCACAGGTTTTCTAATTTTTATTTTTTTTACATTTTATATTTTATTTATTCTGGTCAATGTTTCAGGATCATATTTTCTTTGGCATCGACTTTACTTGAAATCATAAAACAAATTCTAATTTAAAAAATAGATATTGAAATGGGCTACATTATAGAGGCAAACTTTTCTCCTTAGAACTCTGGGGTTTCAACTAAATTTCTTCCAAGTTCTTTAGGAATTTCAGAAGTTTTTTTCCCCCTCAAATCTACATATACATTCTTGTGACAATGCTGTGGTCTCTCTCCATACTAAAAGATAACGAGAAATACATCTCTATCAGGTAGAGTATATAATTCCTTGAGATGGTTTTAACATATGGTTTTATTGATTCATTTTTAAAATATTTGAAGCATATTTTCCGTATTTAACCACAATAGTACATATGACAATTTCTAATGGCTTGCATAAGAAAACTGCCATTTGAGGGACACCTTGGTGGCTCAGTTAATCGGCTGCCATCATTCAGCTCAGGTCAAGATCCCAGGGTCCTGGGATCAGGCTCCTTGCTCAGCAGGGAGCCTGCTTCTTCCTCCTGCCTGCCCCTCCCCTGCTTGTGCTCACTCACTCTCTCTGTCTCTGACAAATAAATAAATAAAATCTTAAAAAAAAAAACTGCCCTTTGAGAAGAATATGTTAGGAAGTGTAAATGCAAAATATGAAATCTAAGATAATGATTCCCAAAATCAGGTGTATGAAAATACTACACAGGGAATAATGAATATGTAAATTACCCAAAGATTGGTGTAGGTCTGTGTAATGTTGGAGTCAAAATTCTAGCAAACACCTCTAGTGGTTTTAGTGATAGTCGGACCATAATAATAGGGTCTCTAAATTGAATTCCCATAGAAAATTAAAGTATCAGTCTCTTTCTTTAGAAGCTTTACTGCATAGGAAATAGCTTCACTGAAGTATTCTAATGTTTTTAATAACCACAGTTTTATATCTTTTATCTGTGCATAATAAAAAGGTATATATCAACGTTAAAAATTTCCAAATATTTCACAGAATATGTGAAAGAATAGTACAGTATCCACACTGATTTAGCAATACTATCCAATATCCAGACTCAACAATTCAACAATTAACATTTGCCATATATGCTTTATTTGCTCATAAATGTTTATAAAATATAATTTTTTTGCTGAATCATCCCAAAGTTGCAGACAAGACACATCACCCCAACATACTTAAGTATGTATCTCTAAGAATAAGAACATTCTCTTTCATAATCATGACACTATTATCAGGTCTTGAGAAAATTAACAATCATTTACTAATATTATCTATTATCCATGCCATATTCAAATTTCCTCAGCTTTCCTCAAAATAATCTTTTATAGTGGATACTCTCTTGAGCCAGGATCCAATCAAGGGTCACTTACTGCATTTGGTTATGTTTTTGTAAAGTTTTTTTTTCCATTTCTCAGTCTAAAAATAGTCCCTTCTATTTTATAGCTTTTCTTAATATTAGCTTTTTGAAGAGACAGGGCAGTTGTCTTAAAAAATGCACCACATTCTGGATATCTCTGCTTCTTCTTGATGTTATCTTGTTCCTCTAATCCCGCAAGGTATTGAAGCAGTACACAAGTACATTAGAATACAATGAAACAAAAAAATTCAAATTTTTGAAAAGCAAGATCAGTGAAAATATAGGTGAAATAGGAAGATAAGGAGTTCCAAAAGGGGGGAAAGTTTGTATTGGAATAGGATAGACGTAAAAATCTTACAGTTACTCAAGTTGAGCTAACAATAGACTAAGCTTCCCTGGCAAATCAAAAGGAGAAACTTTCCTTTGTTTTCTCATGAGTAAACTTTATATGAATTCCTTAGCCATTTTTCCAGTTCTTAGGTCTTAAGAAACTTCTCTTTGGGATACTGAATAAAGTAGCAAATAGCCTCAATGAATAGCTGTTTATATGGTTGTTTCTTAGATAGAAAGCAAGTGCCAGGAAAGTTGGACACTGATAAATCCCAGATATCCAGAACAGTACCTACCACAGCTTAGGCTTCAATAAATATTGCTGAATGAATAAATGAAGAAGGTCTCCAGTTTCAGCGGAAGGCATAACACAAATCTCAACTAAAAGACAACAATTCTGCAAGGGGCAAAAATAAATATGACCTATGGTATCTAGAAGAATAAAGAAAGAACCTTCCAGATAACGTCATAAAATTTTCCAAGTTCAAAAAGAGCTGGAATTCTCATGGAAATTGCATTAAATTGATTAGTTTATTTTTCCAAGTTATCTTATGCATTTTTTGCTACTGGACTGGATTATTTCTTCCTTTATATTTTCTAAATGGTTATTGGTGCTGCATAGGAAAGCTTTTGATCTTTTTTGTTAAATTTTTTACTGACTATCCCACTGAACTTTCTTAATAGTTTTTATTTTCAGCTTATTTGTTCAAATTTTCCTGGTAGACAATTATATCACCTTATAATGACAATTTGCCTCCTACTTTGCAGTACGTTTTTTTCATTATCTTGACAATGAAATACTTCCACCTTGATGTTAAATAATACTGTCGATAGCCAACTTCCTTGTCTTATTTCTAACTTTAACAGAAATGTCTCTAGTGTCTCACTGTTAATTTCAGATGGGTATTTTTTATTAGGTTAAGCTCAGCTGCAGGAAAGAGAAACCAATCTGGCTATTTTAAGCAGAAACATTTATAATACTGAGAATGTGTGCTTATAAAGTTATTGGGAGGACTGGAGGAGTGGGCACTAGGCTGGGTGATCAAAAATGCCTCTCAGTACAAAGTGGCCAAATAGGCCTGATGGGGACCTGCTATCTCTGCCCCAGTTGAGAAAGTGGTAAAATAGAAAACTGGGATTTAGCTCCAAGTGCACGGCTACTGCCCAAACTCTCAAACCCATGTGTTAATTATCTATTGCCGCTTAACAAGTTACCCAAAATCTAAAAACAACAATAGAGATTTGCTTATTCTTGTGGCTTAAATCCACAATAAACATTGATTATCTCTTGAAGTTTCTGTTGGTCAGAAATTTTCAAGTGCTTTGGTTATGCAGTCTGGCTGTGGAATTTCATGGAATTCAATCAGATCTTGGCTGGGGATGCAGTCATCTGTGGGCTTGACTGGGGCTAGAGACCCACCTCCGAGATGGCTGGAGGAAACTTCAGGTCCCCTTCCATGTGGGGCTCTCCATAGGTTGTGTGAATGTTGACACTACATGATGGCTGGCTGCCTCCAGAGTGAACGATCCAAGACACAGAGGAAGCAGCAGCAATGTCTTTTATGACCTGGCCTCAGAAGTCACATACAATCAATTCTGTAGTATTCTGTTGGTCACACAGTCAGACCTTACTGTGAAAGTGGGCTACACAGGATTGAATACTAGGAGACAAGAATCATTAGGTGCTATCTTGGGGGCTGGCTAGATATAAAACCATATCCCATAAAACTAGTGAATGACTCTAGGGATCCTGTTGCAGAAGAACCCAGTGTTTCCAAGAATATGCTTGGCAGCAACAACAGCCAAAGCAGGGGGAAAAGGCCCCTGCCTCATTTGCATCTTCCAAATAGAGCTGCAGAGGAGTCTGGCAAATATAGTTTGCTCCTGTGTTTCTGTTGTTACAGCTTTTCCATTTTTGTAATATGGGGGAAAGCACATTAAAAGAGAGATTGAAATAGATGATGAGTACCAATCTATCAAGTCCTCTACGAAGACCATGACTTTGTGGTACTTCAGCACCAATACATGCACTTAGTGGATTTTCTATAGCAGAGGATTGGAGAAGAGATGGTAGGGAATGCAGGTGAATCAGAGTTGGATAATAGCACAACAGGGGCCAATATGCTCATTTTAATCTAGTTTGCCTATTCACCCATGAAAGTATAATCTGTAAAGAGCAGGAAGTAAGACCATGGGAAGCTCTTACCGAGTGAAAATTGAAGACTCAGGGATTGACAGTGTTTGGGCACTGTAGGATTATGTTTACAAACGCTGCATATTTGCATGGATTATGTACAATTCCCAATGTGCTAGCTATATTTCCATCCCTTTGCCCTCTCAAGAAAACATTTCTGAATGCAAATGAATGAAACTTACACTATTGTGGACTAATCTGGAATCAGATTTATTTAAAAATGACCAACATTTGTAATCAACTAAAATAGTAACAAAGTACTGGGATGTCTCCCAACTAATCAAGCCCCACAGTTGCTGCCATTGAAATTGAGAGTTACTGCTTTTGGGGGAAGGGACAGCAGGTGTAGAAGTTTCAGGTTAGGGATTTGGAAGGGCAAACGCCGGGCTTTCATGTGCTGTTAGGAAGAACTCCACTTCTCATCTCTCACCCCGGGCACCCCAGAGCCGGAACTTGGCTGAGCTGCCCTAGTTTCCCATTGCCAATTCCAAATTATTTCTCTTCTTCCTTCCTTCAGAAACCTCAGCCCTTTTTAATTTTTTTTAAATACTGAAAATTTGCTATCATCCCAAAAGTAAAGAATATACTGAATCCCTGTATACTCCTCATCCAGATTTAAGTGCTATCAAGATTTTGCCACACTTGTTTAATCTCCCTGCCTTTTTCTTTTTTGCTCAGTTTTTTTAAGGTAAAAATTCTAGACATCATGTTATTTTCTTTTCTTTTCTTTTTTATAAAGATTTTATTTATTTATTTGCCAGAGAGAGAGAGAGAGAGCACAAGCAGGGAGAGCTGTAGGCAGAGCAGGCGGAGGGAGAAGCAGGCTCCCAATCCCAGGACCCCGGGATCATGACCTGAGCCAAAGACAGACGCTCAACCAACTGAGCCATCCAGGCGTCCCAACGTCATGTCATTTTATCCTTACATGTGTCACTATGCATTTTTAACTCTAAAGTCATTTTTTTCCTATAACCACAATTGCCATGGTAGCAAACCAGTAACATTATTATGGATTTCTTGGTGTCATTTGAACCCAGTTAATATTCAGTTGTTCCACAAATTTCTATCTACAGATGGCTTGATTAAATCAGGATCCAAACAATTCTATATATTCCATTTGCTTGGTATGTCTCTTAAATCTCTTTTCATCTAGGGCAGCATCCCCTCCACCCCTTTTCCCCAGTGCCATTTGATTGAAGAAGCCAGGCCAGTTGTTTTGTTGAATGTCCCATATTCTAGATTTGTTTGTTTGCTTTCTTGTGGTGCCATTTTACTTCTCCCATTAGCCCCATCCGTCCTGTACGTGGGAAATTAGTTTCAGGCCTAGTTTGCTTCAGGTTCAACATTTATGGCCAGAATACTTCCTAAAAGGTGCCGCTTTTCATGATGTGGCCTACAGCACATGAAGGTTTAACTTTCCTGTTTTTACTGATCCTAAGAATGATGGATGCTTTCAAATGGTGACACTAATTCCTCCTCCATTGTAAAATTCTCCATTAACCTTTTTCCTAATAGTTTCGTCTAATGATGATCAGTGCCTGAGTAAGTTATTTCACTAGGGGTTACAAAATTATGACTTTTAAATTCTTTTATTCCTTTAATTATCAGCAATTCTCTGAAAAACAACTTTATCTCATCATATATGGGCCATTTTGTCACCCTAAAATACAGGGAACAGGAAAAGTAAGATAAATGATCAATTAATTAGTTTTAATAGCCACTTTTCAGTTAGTGACCAATGAGCTTTGCGTTTGTTGTTTTCATTATTGCTATTGTTTGTCTTTTTTGGTGTATCATAATGAACTCACAGATTTTAAAATATTCAGTTTGCTTCACTCAATTGCAGTTATTTTTGTACTCAAATTACTCTTTAGCCATTGGGAACCTCTCCAACTTGGCTCTCAGGTCTTGTTAAGAGAACTGTGTTAGTCTTTGACGGTTTATTTGCTTTCTGATACAACTAACTGCATCAGGTTCATTGTGTACCTTTCCAACTCCAGATCTGGAATTATCCCTTTCTCCAAAGAGTCCTTCTTCGTTTTAATGGAAAATAGTTTTTGGAGGCCACAAAACTATTTTTTGTTTATGGGCCTGAGGGATGCTTATACCAGACTGTCACTGAATTTAGGCCTTTCCATTGACAGAGCTGGGACATATGTATTTTTTTTTTTAAAGAAAAACTGCCCATAGATTTAGACTGATATTTTCGATTCAAATTTAACATCAAATGCTTTACTTTACTTTTTAATATCTTGATGTATACACTGAAAATTTTGTCCCTAGCAACACGAACATAGTTTTGCTTTAGCCTCTCTCTCTCATTCTCTCTCATACACATATCATACACGTATCTCATAGATATGATACAGTTTTAAAATATAATCGTTTTAAAATAATGTCAATATTACAACTAACCATAAAAGTAATAAATAAAATTTACTAAGCTTTCGTTGTGATTCTGTTTCTCCTCGGAATATTGTCTATGAAGGATATTCATTTAAAAAGCTGCTTTCTAGGGCGCCTGGGTGGCTGTCTGTGAAGCATCTGCCTTCGGCTCAGTTATGATCTCAGGGTCCTGGGATCGAGCCCCGTGTTGGGCTCCCTGCTCAGGGGGGAGCCTGCTTCTCCCTCTCACTCTCCCTCAGTGCACTCTCCCTCTCTCAAATAAATAAAATCTTTTTTTAAAAAAAGCTGTTTTCTATATTTGGATAATTCTTTTCTCTCTATGGTTACACCAGTGTGAAATTCATGCCAACCTCTGGTCATATCTCTCACTCACTGAAAGTTTAGCTCTCTGGTTTCCTCTTCATCTAGTATGAGGTCCGCCAGTAAGTGACAGGATTTGAATCCAGTCAGGCTGATGCCAGTGCACTCCTTTCACTCACTACACTAATACCTTGGTAGTTTGCTGATCACAGATCTAGGTTTTCAAAGGACCTAGGGGCAGGATTTGAGTGGGGATGGGGGCGGTGGGGAGGACTGAGCCAGATTATGAAGGCTCAGACTTCTGACAGGGACGGAGGTAAACACGGATGTGAGTATAATGTGATTAATCTGGCCACAGGGTCCCTGTAAGAGTCTCCTGTGACTGCTTATTCTGCAGCTCCGGATGGTGTGGCTCCTGGGAACGGCAGTTTCTTACCAGAACAGGAGGTGCGCTGAAGGCTGCCGAGCGGTACTCTTGTGTTTTCCTCATCTCTTCTTTTGGGCAATTCTTACACACTTGCCGGCTTTAGCTTAACTGCCACTTCGAGGAAAACTGTCCCTAACCTCTTCTACACTATGTTGGCAAGCTCTGCTATGCACTCCCTCTGTCATCCTATCCTTCAGCATTTTCCTCACCCACTAGGAGGCAAAATCAGGGAGGATAAGGTTAAATACCTGGCCAATTAGAGGCTCTCTAAATATTTGTTAAATTAATGAGGTACATTAGATGAATAACATTAAAATGGAAAGGTCAGAATGGCTTAGCCTGCCCTACCTCTACCACCTTTTGTTTGTCTATTAGGGCGAAACCAAAACCAGTCTAAAAACTTTAATATATGAGAACATAGTCTTTCTAAGATCTAAAATTCAGGTCTCACACAGATAGATGAAAATCCGTGAGAAAAGTTAATACATTCAAATCTTTAAATTCAGGAGAGAAATAGTCATCTTTGGAGGCATTCAGGGTAGAAAAAGAAATTGTCATTAGCCATATGTGGCTGAACATTTTGTGAAAGCAGCGGCTGTCAGCCGAATGGCCTGACCTAAATCTGTCAGGCCATATTTGGCTCTATATAAAATATGTCTTGTCTACTTAATTCTTGGAGAAAGAAAAATCTGCAGGCTTTTTGAGTCATCTTCACAGAAATAGAGCTTACCAGGAAGTTAAACAGTTAAGTGGAAGATTGTTTTTAATTGTATTGTCTTTTTGAATAGGTAATACATTCAGGTGGCTCAAAAGTCAAATGGTATAAAATGGTATACACTGAGTTTCCTTCCCAGTCCTATCCCTCACCATCCCACTCCCCATACCCCTCCATCCTACTAAATTAGTATTTATTTTCAATATTTATTTGAGCAGATGGGAGTAAATATATGTTTGCATTCTTATTCCTCTCTTCCCCTTATACAGAAGATAGTATACTACAGGTATTATTCGGCACCCTGTTTGTTTTTTTCCCTACATGTATCCTGGAGATATTTTCATATCTGTACATAAAGAGCTTCATTTTCCTTTTCTTTTAAAATATATTTGCAGTGTATTCCGAAGTATAAAGGGCCCACAATTTACTTAACCAGTGCCTTATTGATGGTATTTAAGCTGTTTCCAATCTTTTGCTATTACAAATGACGCTGTAATGAACCATCTCAAACATGAAAGGGAAGATTATTTTAGACTAGTACAAGTAAGATTGGATTAGAGCATTCAATAGGCACAGTCTGGCAAATAGCTAAGAGAGTCCCTTTGTAGAACTGAGGAGTGAGGTGGTTGAGGAACGGGGCTCTGTGGTCAGTTGAATGTGTAATGAATGACCAGGGAGATCTGTCTAAGGGAGAAGTTTTCTTGGATTTTTAGAGAACCGCATCAGGCAGGAAGACTCATCTGTACGGCCTTAGGCCCTTAAATTTAAACAGATGTTTTTAGTCTTTGGAAAATAACATCCGGCTTGTCCCTAGGGAGATGCACAAATGATTAGAAAAGCCCATTCTTGGCCACCTCCCCAAAATTCCAACTTTTTTTTTAGGAGACCAAGATAAAAAAAAAGACTCCCTGCCTGATAAGGTTCTGTCAGTCTCAGAAGATGTGGTACAGCAGGCATTGCTGATGGCCTATCCAACATCCATCCCTTCCATCCACAGGTATCTGGGGCAACAAGGGCTGGATAGAACAGCAAGCGCCCAGGCAGGTACTCCTTCAAACACTGTTCTTTAAATAACTATTTGACTTGGAGTGCCTGAGTGACTCGGTTGAGCAACCGGCTCTTGGTCTCAGGGTCTTGAGTCCAAGCCCCACATTGGGCATGGAGCCTACTTAATAAATAAATAAATAAATAAATAAATAAATAAATAAATAAATAATTGTTTAACTTTAATATAGTGGAGTTGGGAAGAAATAGATTTTCTGTTAATACCTTTCTAGAAACAAATTAACCTGAATGAATTTTCACCAATGGAAGCAGAGTATTTGTGAAAACATCCGCCCAGTCAGTTCACCTTTTCTGTAGCCCTCTTTGGTGATGTTTTTGTGTTTTTGTTTTTTTGAACTAGACAAGTTCCTTAGAGGCACACTGAGGGGATTACAAAAACATAACACGAAAGATCACTCTATCTACACAGCACTATTCACACATTATTTGTTTTTAGAATCTCTGTTCTGCTGACTTTCATTTTAGGGTTACTGCTTGTGGATGTTGCAGAAAAAATTCACTAGGGTTATAGGTGTGCCTTAGAAAGGAGTTTTATTGTTTTTCAAATTTCCCCTCAAGGGCAGTAGTTTGGAGGCGGCCACTTTATGCTTTTTTAATTTGTTCCAGCGATAAGCATCATTTTATAGATCAGCATACCACAATAACAAAACTGGTTGCTCATCCCCAACTCTGGCTGTGGGTCACAGATTAAAACAAGATAAGCACTGAGACAGTGGAATGCAAAGTGCTGTGGAGCACGGAGGAAAAAGAAAATAATGCTTTTCTGTGGCTGGTTAGAAGACAGTTTGTATAGTGGGAGAAAGCATGGATTTTTGAGCCAGAAAAAAGGCCCAGCCACATAATTTGCAGTGCCCAGCACCAAAGAAAAACGTGTAACTCCTTGTCACACAGTTATTAAGAATCTTGGGGCATCTGGGTGGCTCAGTCAGTTAAACATCTGACTCTTGATTTTGGTTCAGATCATGATCTCAGGGTCAGGTGATTGAGTCCCAAGTTGGGCTCTCACTGGGTGCGGAGCCTGTTTAAACCATTCTCTCTCTCTCTCTCTCTCTCTCTCTCTCTCCCTCTGCCCCTCCCCCACCCGCATTCACTGGCTCTCTCTAAAAAAAAAAATCTCAAGACAGTGACAGCAGAGCATTAAACCAAATGTGGGGCCTCTATGCAGGTGACACGCCTATGAAGCTGGCCCTGCCAGAGGAGCTTGGGTTCAAACCTTTCTCCTGCCCCCATCCCCCAACAAAGCCCCCTGGCTTTGGGCAAGTCACTTCCCTGAGTCTCACTTTTCTCATCTGTAAAACAGTGATAAATGAACCCCCCTTGAAGAGTTGGTATGTGGCTGAAATGAAAAGCATTGGACACATGATAGGTTCACATTCCTCTTACTTTCTTATTCTGTATTGTGGGCTATGATGTGAAATGGGGTTTGGGAGCAAACAGTCAAGAAAGGATTCTTGAGATGTCTTTGGTGCAAAATAGGTGGTTTTATTAAAGCATGGGGACATGGGCAAAAAGCTCCACTGGGATCATGAGAAGAGACTGATTATATACTTGCAAGTTGGGAGTGTGTTAGAAATAGCTTAAGTCTCTAAGGAATTTGGAGGTAAGGCTTCCAGGACTTTGAGGGCCTAGCTGCTGTTAGGATAATGTCATTCACTACTGTCTAGTAAAACCTTAATCATGAGACCCTTCAGATATTTATCAGTGGACCATAAGTTTGGAGGATGATTACTAACATATATCTTGGCGGGGGGCAGGGCAGTGTAGATATAAAGGAGGTGTCCAAAGGGATTTTTATATGTTAAAGAAGACTTACAAGATCCTGGAGGTAGGGCTAATGTCAAGCTAAGGTTACCTTTTGCCTTTAGCAAAGTATTGAGGCAGTTGAGTTTCTGGAAGAAAGTCATTCTGCCTGTCCCAAGTACTTGTCAGTGGGCTGTAAGTTGTAAGGAAGTTTAATTTTTCCTACATTTCTTTTACCTTCGTTCTCCACATCAGTCTCTTCCATCTGTAGCCATTCCTACATTCCATTCTGTAGGCATTCATCTTCTCATTACCCACTATCCTATCCTTTTAATATCTTTCAAAGGGGTATTAGAGTGAACATCATGAAATAGTCAATATCTAATCATTTATGACCCACAAAGTGGCAATTTCATATTGTACAACCTAATACAAAAGCCTTAGCATGACTGAACAGTAGTGTCCTCAGACCCGAGCACCTGAGACCTTCCTTTGTGCCCATGTTTTAGGGGACACATGCCCTGTCCCCCTACCTTACCCACCCCCGCACTCTTCTAGATGCACCCTTCCCCATCTAAAGAGTACTACCATGGGCTAAGTCCTCTACTAGACCACACTTCGGTATGAGGACGCCAAGATTCCCTGCCCAAACTGCCCTCAGCCTGTTTCTAAGACCCACCTTGCCCCTGCCCAGGAGCTGCCTCCTCCACGAAGGCTGGGCATAAAATTTGAGCGAACTACACTACCTCCAGACAGCCTGCTGGGCCCAGTGGGTGGAGCTTGGACAGGCAGAAAGGGCTGGGGGCGATGGTGGGAGAAAGGAAGGGATGCTGGCACGCATGTGCACCAGGCCCCATGCAAAGCTGCCCAAATCTGGCCGGGAAAAGGAGGGCTGATTTGTGGCTGCGTATGTACACTTGCCCCTCTCCTCCCTTTTCACCTCCATTATGAGGGGACTGCCTAGCTTTTGAGGTGCCCTGTCCTCTGTCCACAACTTAATCTTCCAGTCTTATATGTAGATATGCTTCTCCGAACCTTCTCCCAACTACTTATTATGTCCCCAAATACCCTGTACATTTTTTAAAAACTCCGTGACTTTCTACACAATGCTGTCTCAGACCTTTCTCCCTTTTCTACACTGATGAAATTCTGGTTATTTAGGAACCAGCTTACATATCAACTCTTGTATTAGTCATCCCTACCAATCAATCCTCTCTACTTTCCTGACCTTTACCCTAGGCAGAGTTAGCTGCTGTGTGTGTGTGTGTGTGTCTGTATTTTACCTACTGTGATCTCATAACACCCTCAGGAAAACACATCACATTATATGTAATTGCTTTTTTTTGCTCCTAGACTGTGCAGGAGCTCTCCCAGTATAGGAAAGTTGCTTCTTCATGCTTATTCTTGGTGCCTAAATCCTGAGCTTGGTACTTAGTAGATGGTCAAGGAATCTTTCAGTGGGGTGTCGTCATCAAAATCCCAGCACCCCCAGTGATCAAGGGGCCTTGGGCAAATTACTGAATCCCAGTTTCCTCTTCCTTACAATAGAAATAATTACCTTCTCAAATGGCCCTATGGAATGAATGAATGAATGAATGAATGAATGAATAAATAAATAAATAAATAAATAAAACAAGCCATCCAAACTGCTTCAGCACAAAGATAAATAGTATGAGCTCAATAAGGGATAACCATAATTAAATTAGCTCCTATTTGCAAGCTGGTGCAGCCACTCTGGAAAACAGTATGGAGGTTCCTCAAACAGTTGAAAATAGAGCTACCATATGATCCAGCAATTGCACTGGGTATTTACCACAAAGATACAAATGTAGGGATCCGAAGGGGTACGTGCACCCCAATGTTTATAGCAGCAATGTCCACAATAGCCAAACTGTGGAAAGAGGCAAGATGTCCATCGACAGATGAATGGATAAAGAAGAAGTGGTATATATACACAATGGAATATTATGCAGCCATCAAAAGGAATGAGATCTTGCTATTTGCAATGACGTGGTTGGAACTGGAGGGTGTTATGCTGAGTGAAATAAGTCAATCAGAGAAAGACATGTATCATATGACCTCACTGATATGGGGAATTCTTAATCTCAGGAAACAAACTGGGTGTTGCTGAGTGGTGGGGGGTGGGAGGGATGGGGTGGCTGGGTGATAGACATTGGGTAGGGTATGTGCTATGGTGAGCGCTGTGAATTGTGCAAGACTGTTGAATCACAGATCTGTACTTCTGAAACAAATAATGCAAGATATGTTAAGAAAAAAGAAAAAGAAGAAGATAGCAGGAGGGGAAGAATGAAGGGGAGTAAGTCGGAGGGGGAGATGAACCATAAAAGACTATGGACTCTGAAAAACAAACTGAGGGTTCTAGAGGGGAGGGGGGGTGGGAGGATGGGTTAGCCTGGTGATGGGTATTAAGGAGGGCACATTCTGCGTGGAGCACTGGGTGTTATGCACAAACAATGAATCATGGAACACTACATCAAGAACTAATGATGTAATGTATGGTTATTAACATAATAAAAAAATTTAAAAAAAATTAGCTCGTATATTCTGATTCTTGAATGTGTAAAAGGAAGTAAATAAATAGTCCTTTCAAGCCAACAACATGGTTTCTTGGAATTTGTATTTAATACCACAATCTTAATAGGACTGTGAGAAAATAGGTTTAAAAAACTGCCTGAGGTAAAGTAACACTCAAAAATTGTTTATTAAAAAGATACCAAGTAGAGCGCTGTGAATTGTGCAAGACTGTTGAATCACAGATTTGTACCTCTGAAACAAATAATGCAATATATGTTACGAAAAAAAAAAAGATAGCAGGAGGGGAAGAATGAAGGGGAATAAGTCGGAGGGGGAGACAAACCATGAGAGACGATGGACTCTGAAAAACAAACTGAGGGTTCTAGAGGGGGGGGGGTGGGGGGATGGGTTAGCCTGGTGATGGGTATTAAAGAGGGCACGTTCTGCATGGAGCACTGGGTGTTATGCACAAACAATGAATCATGGAACACTACATCAAAAACTAATGATGTAATGTATGGTGATTAACATAACAATAAAAAATAATAAAAAAAATACGCTGTCAAAAAAAAAGATACCAAGTAAAAATAATACATCTGAATAATTAGGTAACTCTTGGGGCCCTTGGCACCAAATGGGTAAGAAAAATATTATAATCTATTTTGAGAGATATTTATAATAATGTTTATATCTTGACTAAAACTAGGGAAATAAGGAAGCATAAAGTGTATTTTTTATAACTGCCTCTTTAAGAACTTTCTATAAATAGATGTAATAACTATTGTTTTTATATATCTACATATTTAGGTATTCCTACAAACATGCTGTAAGTATACATATATATTTCATTTAGATGTTTTTTTAAAATAAGGAAAAGTTTAAAAAAATAAAAATAAAAAAGGAAAAGGTAATTGCAAGGAAATAATGCTAATAGAAAGAAAACAATCACTATGCATTGCTTTATGTATCCTACTCAGTCTGCTGTGACGTGTTACCCTAAATTGGGGCCTTTTGCCTATTAGCATATTATGCAATATTAAATGAAACTGCTGATACTTGCATCCTGGCACCTTGAAATCCTGTTTTTATAAAGGAAAAAAAGCAAGAAAATGGAATGTGATCTAAGCTTGCAGGAAAAATAAAAACTAGTTGATTTCACTTATTTGAATCTTACCGCTTGTATAGAATGACTGTAATAAAGTCTGCCAACTTTGGTAAAGAACTTAATGATTTCAATCTTTGTTTTCCAAGCTAGTGCAAGTAAAATAAAATCAAAAGGATACTGCTGTAAAGCAGGTGAAGCAAGCAACTGTCAGCTGCAAAATCAGACACTTTCTTCTGCAAGTTTTCTATGCTATTATTATGCTATTAACTGTTACAGTTTATGTCTTCAACTAAGGGAGACTACAGGCCTACCTATCTACAAGGGGGAACTATGCAAAACTCTTTTCACAATAGTACATCTCATTGCACTTTTAAGATTCACTTAAGTCCATAGGAGCTGCTAATTTAAAGTCTCAGGATATCTGAAAATATCTGGGGTTGAGAATGAATAAGTTATGAGGAAGATGGAGATAATGATAGCAAACTTGGGACAATTTTCAAGGCACAGAAAGAAATCTGGTAAATCGTGTGTATTTTAGGTGGTAGGGCTGAAACAGTGCTAGCCTTACAACCGTAACAACCACAACATCACAGTAAAGCAGCTTTTGAATTGCCTTTTGTGCTTAAAAGTATTATAAATGGGAAACCAACTTTACTCTTGTCATAGTGCTAAGGCACAAATAGTTAAATTCTAAATTAGAGGAAAGAGGAAACGGAAGCTTCCTATGGAAAGAGATGGCGGAGTTTGGCGTTGAGTTCTCTCTCCTTGCTTAAAAGATCCAGGCTGTGCTTTTTGAAGGCTTCAGACTGCAGCCTGAGCTCATCGTAGGCCTTCTGGATCCCGTTGACCCTGCGCTGAAGTTCCCGTACTCTCAAGTTACTGTCCACGGCCGCTGCCTCTTGTTGGAACCTCTCCAGGGCATGCCTCCTGGCCACGTCTGCTGTCTCCAGCTTCTCCTCAAGCTGCCGGATCTCTGCCTGCTTGTTCTGAAGCACCCGGCCCCTCTCCATGGCCAGCTGCAACAGCTCGTCCTTCTCACGAGTGACCGTCTGCAGCCTGGCCTGCAGCTCCTGGTTCAGGCTGCCGTGCGCCCGCTCAGCCTTGGCCATCTGCTCCACCGCCTGCTGGTGCTGCTGCTGGAAGCTCTGCACCTGGCTCCGCAGCTGCTCCATCTCGCTGGCGTGGGCGCAAGCCTGCTGGCCCTGCAGCTCCAGCAGCTCCCTCTCCCTGGCCTGTGCCTGGCAGGCTTCCTGAGAGCACCTCTGCTTCAGGGTCTCCAGCTCCTCGGAGAGGGCCTCGCTCCGGGCGGTGAGCTCCAACACTTTGGCCTCCCGGTCCTTCAGAGCCTGGCTGAAGAGGCTGCTGTTCTCCAGCCTCAGTTTCTCATTCTCCTCCCTGAGCTTCACGTTCTGACTCTTGTGTTCGTCCTTGAAGCGGATCATCAACTCGTGGTTGGCTGCCAGGCTCATAAAGCGTTCCTCCAGCTTCCGGGCGTGCGCGGTCTTGGCCTTCAGCTTCTCGGCCTCCAGCACCCTCTTCTCCTCCAGCTCTGTGTTGAGCAGCTCCAGGATCTGGCAGCGCTCCAGGGCCTCGTCTGACCTCCGCTTCAGGATGCAGATGAGCTGGGACTGCTCCTGGATGCGGGAGCAAAGCATCGCCTTCTCGCTCTTCTCCTCCTCGGACAGTCCCCGGAGGTTTGCCAAGGCCTCCCTCAGACCGTCCAGTTCCTTAAATTCCATCTCCTCTTCCTGCTTTTCCAGTTTTTTGGTTTGCTTGTCTAAGGGCTCGTCCGTGGGTGGAGGGTCCATCCTGGGAGGCTTCTCTTCCTGAGGCATTAGGCGCTGCTCTCCTCCACCATCAGCTAACCGCACAGTCTTTCCCCTCGGATTCAGAAGCCTCAGTGTTGCTAGCGGCTCCCAGCACTCTCCAGCAGTTGCTTTTTCCAGTAAGGAGCCCTGTGATTGGTGGGCAGGTCTTCAGAATGCTGTGAAGTAACAAGGAGATCTGGGGGAGTCCAGAACCAATCCGGTCAGGTTATGGTTGCCTTTCCAACAAATCACAGCTCTAGCTCCCAGCTCCCAGCTCCCAGCCCGCTGTCTGGCCTGGATTGTAAAGAGAGGAGATGCAAGTCCCACTGGGTTTCCAGCCAGCATGCGGGTGGAGCGGGGGGACGGGGGAGCGGGCGGGGGAGGGGCAGGAGAAAACTACCTAATTTCTGGGAGGAGTAAACAAATCAAGCTGCCGGTGGCATATTCCTCCTCCCTCTCCCCCCTTCAGTTGTCATGAGAATAAATTACTGTCTGTGGAAACAGGTTTGCTCCTTAAAAATTTGCAATCTATAAAAACAAAATAGCAGCGCTACCCTGGGAGTCAGGATCCTAAGTGCCTGTGAGGTGTACATGTAGTGTTTAACACAACTCAGTAAAAGAGCAAACCCCAGTGAAATTTCTTTCGTTTCCCTTACCATGGTCCTTGGCTGGATTGAATACCTCTTATTAGATATTCAGCATTCCCCGTTTTACCCATTAGCAAAATAAGGTTACAGAAAGAAGCTTAATGAACAATATAGATGTGATAAACATTACAACAAAAAAGATCTAAATGAGGCTTACCATCATATACCAAAGTCAATTCCAGATGTACTAAGCAGTTAAATGTCATGAGTAAAATAAAATCAAAGTATTAAAAATGGAAACTAGAAGAAAACAAAGGTAAGCATAAAAACTCTGGGTCAGAAAAGACTTTCTTAGCTTAAACATTATGTAAAAGATGAGTAAGGAAACGCCTAATTTGACTTTGCTGAACATCTCATTTATAATTTTTTAAATTGTGAGCTCTGAGGGTTCTCCAGCCTCTTGTTGCACAGGACCTGACATTTTACACCTTAGTCCAACCCAACCACTGAAGTTCTCCTAACAGACCTGCTCTCTGGCCTTGTTTGTAGGTGTTTTCTCTGCCTGGAATGCCTTTTCCCACTTTGTCCCTTGTTGCTCCACTAATTTACTCAGCATCAATACTCAGTTCAGAATCATCTCCTCTGTGAAGTCTTTCCTGGCCCCTACATGAGAATTGACCAGTCACCTCTTTCAGTGCATCCGCTATAGACTGCTCACACTTCTAATGGAAACCCTATTGCACTCATTACTCACCTGCCTGCCTCCCCCTATTAAACCCTAAGATCATTAAGGGCAGGGACTGCATCTGTGCCATCCTTGATACTTGACCAGGGCTTGGCACTTTGGGGAGGCTTAGATAAACATGTGTTGAAATGGATGTTGAAGGCAAATTTCAAACTGGGGGAAAAATCCACCATAAAGATGACAAGCAATGGGGCGCCTGGGTGGCTCAGTCGTCAAGCATCTGCCTTTGGCTCAGGTCATGATCCCAGAGTCCTGGGATAGAGCCCTGCATCGGGCTCCCTGCTCAGCGGGAAGCCTGCTTCTCCCTCTCCCACTCCCTCTGCTTGTGTTCCCTCTCTCACTGTCTCTCTCTCTGTCAAAAAATAAATAAAATCTTTTTTTAAAAAAGATGACAAATGATAGATTTATATTTTTGTAGAAGGCCCAAACAAATAAAGCATTAACATCTTAGAAAGGAACAATTAGGTTCACAGATGAGGGGACGGAAATGGCCAAGTATTGAACCCATCAGTGATCCAATAAATATAAGTTAAAAGTAGGTATCGTTTCATCTATCAATTTAGTCAAAATTTTCCCATTTTAAGACAACCCAGGACTGGCCAGGGTACAGTGAAATAGGTACTGTCTCATACTCTTGGTGTAAGTGAGTTGACAGTAGGTATTGAGGACTTGAAATATTTTTATGCCTTTTGAACTGATGATCACCCTTCTGGGGAGAGTTTTGCTTAGAAAATAATGCAAAAGAAAAAGTTTTGCTCAAAATTTTTCATGGCAGTGTGGTTTATAACAACTAAAAGCTGGAAACCTAAGTGTCCAAAAAGAGAAAATGTTAAGAAATTGTATTTTCTTAGAATATTATGCAGCCATTAAACATTATCATGTTTATAAGTAACTTAATGGCATGGACATCTTTATGCTAGAAAGAGAACTGAAAAAAGAAAGATAAAAAATTTAAAATTCAGAATGATCTTAAATCCTGGGAAAACTTAAGCACAGAGTGAAGAGTTGAGTATTCCTACAGTCACTGTTTCTGATGTTCAGACTTAGTCTCTCAAGTCATGATGAGAAAGAAAAAGCCTGGGTGTCATTACAGATGTTGAATGGATTTTCAAATGCTTCAGATTTCACCAGAACAAAGTTTCAGATTTTTGCTTTGGTCTCAAAGATCACGGTCTCATGTCTATAAAAGGAAAGCAATGTTGGAAGACTGGGGAAATGTCCTGAACTGAAATTTTAATAACTACTGAAATTATAGGATACTGAGGTTTTATGAAAGTGGATTCCAAAGACTTCAAAAATGTGAATTAAACTTACTTGTATTTTCCCCTTCTTTTCCTTAAATTTCAAGCTCTTACACTGAAATGGAACTTGCAAAGTTGAGACAAGTGACTAAAAAATTAGAATAGTCCTCTTCATTTAAGTAAAAGGGTCACACATATATTGAATGCATTATTTGCTGATTACCACATATGGTTGTCTGATGTAGTAAAGTGAATTCACAGAATATATTTCCTAAGGGAAAAAAAAAAGACGAGAGGAAAAATACTGAAAGTGTTAATAGTAGTTGTTTCTTGAGGGATGAGCTTCTGGATGCTTTCCCCTCTCTCTCCACTCTTCTATGTCCCTTGCACATAGTGGATGCTCGATGATATTTGTTGATTAAACAGATTTTCCACATTAAAAATATTTTACATATGTTAAACTTATTTTAAATAACTAAGTCCACAGTTTACTTGTCAAGTCTAAGAATCTCACAAGACCCTAACCTCACAAGACCCTAATCAATATTCATTCACTGATTTACTCAACAAACAGTTACTATGTACAGTGCGATGCAAGATGCTAAGTAAACATTAGATACCATCTGTCTTCTTAA
Source organism: Eumetopias jubatus (assembly GCF_037043125.1). Classification (NCBI taxonomy): domain Eukaryota; kingdom Metazoa; phylum Chordata; class Mammalia; order Carnivora; family Otariidae; genus Eumetopias; species Eumetopias jubatus. The sequence continues at coordinate 66,781,486 of NW_028274819.1, forward strand.
AGAACTTGCAGTTTAGTAATAATGACTTTGGGCTCCTCTCTGCATCGTTGTTTTCCTTGTCCTACCATTTCCTCCCACCTACTTTTGAACCTGAAAGCGTCCAGTATATTTCCTCCCCAGAAGTCCAAGGCATAAAGCTGGGCCGATGCCTCCCTAGTGACAACCAGAGTCCCCTCCACTTACCTTTGTTGAGTCTTTTAATGTCTCTTTTTTTGAAGCTACTATTTACAGAGTTCTTCTATACAACAGTACTAGGCATTTCTACATCTTCTCTCTTTAACTCTAACAATATTCTTTTTTTTAAGAATTTTATATATTTTAATTTGCATAAGTGATATCTCACTATATGAAAATTTCTCTAACATTGGTTTTTATTTAAACAAAACTTTGTATGTTTAAGATCAATACTATGATGAGACTTGTTCATCATTTTAATTATATAACCTTCTATTGTATGACTACACCATATTCTAATATTTATTCATCTGTTCCTCTATTGATCAACACCCGTTTTTTTCCTAATTTTTAACCATTACAAAGTGTATTCCTATGAATATTACTTATGTGTAATTACTTAAGTCACTTTAAATTTCATATCATGTAAATTGAGTTTCTTATACAAGAGTTGGAATGATTGGGTATTTTCTCAAAATTTTGTAGACATAAGGAATAAAGTTTTAAGAATCATAGTCATAACTTCTCTATGATGTCTTCGTTTTTTTAGATTTTTTGTGTGAGTCATCTTTATTGCATGCAGTAATGGCCAAGGACCATTCCTTCTTCACCTAGAGCAGTTTATTACTTGTTTTATTTCAAGATGTTGTATGTGATCTGTGTAATCTTGATAGTAAAACCTTCTGGTAGCAGTCACATGATGGAGATGATGCTTATTTCTCCAAGTGTCTAAAATTGAAGGGAAAATCCACCTTCCTTCCTGTAGGAATCTGCTGGGTTTGGAGACTCCAAACAGGGTCGTGTTCCAGAGATAAAAATGCTCGGTCACAGGCTGGGTGAGCACAGAATGTGGCCAGAGACTGGGGAGATGGGAGTGAGTGACTGCTTTTCTTTGGGGGCGCACTGAGGAGTGGGGCCCTGAGTCCTCAACTCCTCCAGGCAGAGATTTTCACTCTTTTCACTCTTTTCACTCTCATCCTCCCAACTCTAACAATATTCTTGAAAGCTAGGCATTATTATCTACTTTTTCTATTTTACAGGGAACAAAGAAACAAAGGCACAGAGAGGTTAAGCAAGTTACCCCATGTCACCCAGAGAATGGTAGAGCCAGAATTCAAACCCAAATCATTTTGATACCAAAGGTGGTTCTATTGTTCACTCTGGTGTTTCGAACGTCGGGGATCTGAGAATAGGAGGAGGTAGGCAATCCCAGGGGGAGACACTAGAACCAATCTCATTGTTTCGGAGCTGGCTGGATGTTGGAAGGTAGCTGAGCGGGTAACTGAAAGAAGGGCTGAGAAGAGCTGGTACCTTGAAGTGCAGGAGCTGGAACAAGATTTGCACTTCTGCTACTATTCCTGGCCGACTGGGGAGGTGTGCCTCCCCTCAGCTCATCTTGCCCCTCCCCTGCAGTCAGAACAGAATTGGGGCATAGAGCTGGACTACACATCTCCCTAGAAGACTTTGAGAGACAATGGGAAGGGCATTGTTCTAGGTTAGTTGCTCTTACTGGCAAATGGGTAGAAGATTCTAACATCTTTAGACGTGGCGAGCACACTAGTTATCTTCAATGACATTTGCTAGACACCTATAGTAAGGTCTCACACTCCTGACCATCCAGGATCCCCCTAACCTACATTAAAATCAGTGCTTGTTTTGAGAAAGGCAAGCAAGTTGGGTCCTAAGGAGGAGTATGCTTTATATATTAAAATGACCCCAAAAATGTCTCCATGGGAAAGTTTTCAAAAATAAATGTTGGCTTACCGTCAATGTTTTTCAACTACTTTTTTAAAATAAAAATTACACTTTCAATAACACACTCAGAGCTTCTCACTTAGAGGAAACAATGTCTAGACTTGCAGTGAAGACTCAAGAAATATTAGCTCAGCAGTTCTTTAGCCTTGCTAGGGAATTTAAATTTTAGGACTCCTAACATAAAGTATTTCATTCGAAATAAGAAGTTAGATTAACTTGACAACACAACTAAATCATATAATAATTTATTCTAAGGGTTTTTACAAAATACTTTATGAAAATTATACATACATAGGAAGTACAGTTTACATTCTAATTAAAACTTTGTTGCAAAGCTTGTCTGTGAGCACTCGCATGCTAATTTCATATAGTAGAGTTCTAGGAAAAACAGAATCATGTATGTAAGGTTTTGGTTTTGTTTTTTTACAGTCTATTGGAAAATACAGGCTTGAGATCTTAGGAGAAAATTAAGCCAAAAGCTGAATTCCACCTATGAGCCAGTGGGTGGCACCAAATCATATCTGAGACTTTGACGCTGGGAAAGCAGAAAGCACTTTCAAAGGCAGAAATACATGCGGTAGATTCAGTCCTATGGCCCTAACCCAGAATTCCATATTTTAATAGAGATTACAAAGTAAATAGTTTTCTTATGGTCAAATGCTTTATTATCACGAATATTCTGCATTTCCCCCTCCTTCTAGGTGTATTTTTCTTTCCCTCTTTTCCAAAAACTACGTATTTTCAGTTCCTGCGAGGATCTTCAACCACTGAGTAGCAAGCCCTCCTAACTGCAGCATGGCATGTGGTGTGAAACACAGGATGGCAAACTAGAATATTTTGCTGCTTAAAAGCACCCAACATTTAATCTCCTTGACGGCTTTTTCTCTGAAGCAGCATCAACCGTTTGATTTTCCTAGCTTTCTCAAATATTCCTTTAATGTTGAAGTCACAAATAGGTTACATACTTCTTACTTAAATCTTGGGGGGCTTATAACGAAAGAAGCTTATGCAGGTTGACTTTAACATGCTGTGTAGCCTCCGTTAGTGGCAAGGGGCAGCAGGTGAGCATCTGTCTACACGGTCAGATTTTCAAGATCTGATTCCACCTGTTTAGTAGTTTTCAGTGGAGGGGCCAGTCGACTTTGGGTTCATTTTGAAATCCTGGCAATCAACAGCATTCTGAGAGGCAGCGTTGCTTCAATCCAAGTGTTGGGGGACTTTACCATCTTTTCCCAGAGAGCAACTTCGTCTGAAGTAGAGTCCATCCAATCCACTTCAGTACCATAGCTTTTGCCTGCAAACGAAAAAAAAAAGGAAGCTTTGCAGTTAGAACAGAATAGTTCATTGGGAAAAAAAATGGATCATCCCCTAATTATAATCATCAATGGAAGACAGTGAGGGATAGTTTTAATATCACCAGGAGGGCAGATCTGGGGCTTTCTATAAGAAAGAACTGTTTAATCACCTGAAATGTCCAATAACGGGGCACTCCATAATTGGGACTATTCCCCCTACTCACAGAGTGATAGATTTCTTTTTGTGTTCATAGAAAAGCTGGCTGACAATCTGTCAGGGACAGAGTGGGGTAGTAGGGATAAAGCCTGGCATTGCGTTGGAAGTGACACTAGATGATCTCTAAAGAAGAGTAGTTTGGGGTTTAGTGTCTAACAGACTCAACTTTCAGTCTTGGCTCTGATACTTATTAGCTCTGTTACTTCATTTCTTGGAACATCAGTTCCTCTGGGAATAACATTAGTAATTATAGGATTTCTGTGAGGATTAAATGAAATAATATAAATAAAGCACTCAGTACAGTGACTAGTGCCCCATAAATACTATTTACTATGATTATTTAAAGCACACTTTTAATCACAAAAAGACATAAATGTTTTTTTCAGGGAAGGGTAGTAATGAAAGCTTTTCTGTACCTCCCACACACAATAACTTAAGCTCTGTGTGGACAGCCACTACATCCTTTTAATCTTCATATCTAGAGCCCTTGGCATACAGCCTGACATTCCTTCACTCATTCATTTCATTACACTTAACAGAAATAGAGTATCTGTTTTCATTAGGAAGAAGCGAAACAACAAACAGACAAACCTCTACTGTCCCCAGAAGCACTTGGCTCATAGAGAATTAAAAACGTAACAAACATTACCTGTTCCAAAGCCAATCCGAAGACCTCCCAAAAACTGGTTGGTTAACTTGTAATGGTCCCAGACAGTAAGCTCTACACAGGCTTCTGTCAGATCTTCAGGCCTGAACCCGTCATACACCATGGTGTGGTTGAAGACAGGACTGGTGGTTTTCCCTACAGCTCTGGTTTTTTGACGACTTTTCCTACTTGTATCTGGAAGGATGATACTACAAAAGGAATCATTATTGTGAAAGCATTTTAATAAGATGGTGAACATTTATGCTTTCAGTGCACTTCAGCACAACTACTGAAGATTGGCAGAAGGAAATGGAAGAAAAAAACAGTGTAGAGATGCAGCAGTAGTGGTGGTGGTGGTGGTGATGGTGATGTGGTAGTGGTGGTAGCGGTGGTGATGGTGGTAGTGATGGAGGTGGTGATGGTGGTAGTAGTGATGATGGTGATGATGGTGATGGTGATGTTGATGGTGGTGGTGGTGGTGGTGGTGGTGGTGATAGTGATGGAAGTGGCGCTGGTGGTGGTAGTAATGATGATGGTGATAATGGTGATGGTGATGTTGATGGTGGTGGTGGTGATGGTGGTAGGGATGGAAGTGGCGCTGGTGGTGGTAGTAGTGATGATGGTGATAATGGTGATTGTGATGTTGATGGTAGTGGTGGTGGTGATGGTGGTGGTGACAGTGGTGGTGGTGGTGATGATTGTGGTGATGGTCATAATGATGGTGGTGGTGATGGCAGTGGTGGTGGTAGTAGTGATGAATGCAGTATAGGTGGTGGTGATGTTGATGTGTTGATGGTGGTGGTGATGGCAGCAACCTGCTGGAGAGACTGCATTACAGTGGACCAGACTTGCTTTGAATCCTGACTCTGTTACTTATTGGCTGTGTATTGTAGGGGAAGTCACATAATCTCTCAGACACTTGTTTCTTCATCTTTAAAATGAGAATGGTGATGCCTATTTCATAAGGTTAACATTAGAATTATATATGAAGTAAACAACTTAGTTTAGTGCTTTCATTTAGTAAATGCTTAATGTGGTAGCAACTTCTTGAGGATTTCTTTAAAATTTGGAAGCATTCCTGATTATCTGTTTTCTGTTTTTAACCTACCACACCTCCTATAAACACAAAAAGGTCTGAGAGTTGTTTCAGAATAAGAGACTCACCTGAGCTGAAAAATCTTACCAGCTGACATCTATGAATAATATTTATAGAGAAAATCACAAATAATGCCTTAAACACTTAAAGAGCTAACACTGGGGCGCCTGGGTGGCTCAGTCGGTTGAGCGACTGCCTTCGGCTCAGGTCATGATCCTGGAGTCCTGGGATCGAGTCCCACATTGGGCTCCCTGCTCGGCGGGGAGTCTGCTTCTCCCTCTGACCCTCTTCCCTCTCGTACTCTCTCTCTCTCATTCTCTCTCAAATAAATAAATAAAATCTTAAAAAAAATCTTAAACAGCTAACACTGGTCTTCTAGAAGAATCTATATAGATAAAATTAGTCAGGGGGAGCTAAGAGATCACACACTAATATCTGTTTTGTTACTACTGACTACATGCCAGCCATTTATATGTGTAAAAGAGAAAAAAAGTTTGCCACTTAGAAACTCAAACTGTCTTAAGCTCCTCTGACATAAACTATTAGTAGGGGTCTGTTTAGCAAGTCATTTTCTACACATTTACAGGATGAGGCAAAAGACCTTTTGCAAACAGTTCACAAAGGTAGGACAAGGTACAGGAGGAAGAATTCTCCCCGCTCCACAAAGAAGTCAGGGGTATGGCATTAGGAATTTGATGAGTTTTTTTATACTGAACATTATCCTCACTAGCAGATATATCTCCTAGAAAGCATTCCATATCTGAGTACATGGTTCCTGGTTTCATCTGTATATATGCCCTCTTTATGGTTTTAAAACTAAACTAAGCCTTAGGGGTTCATGTCACAGATCCCTCTAGTTCATGTTGCCATTGTCCCAAGTTATGTCATTTCAACCATGAATGATGAGTTTCACCATCACAGATATTGAGACCTAAAAACAATCAGCAAAGGCCAGGCTATGGTAGAACTGAGAGAAGCAGAGGTATCAAAGCTATTACCATTTAACAAAAGAATTTAGATGGCTGCCCCTTAGCTGTGGTAGATCAAGACATTCCTTCACCCAGATGTGCACCTCTCCCGTTGTAGGAAGTTTTTTACCTGTAATTGGAAAAGGAAAGAAAATAAAATTTCACTGCTATTCCTCTCTTGGCAATACTACATCCAAAGATGCTAACTTAAAAATGGTCTGGCACAGTGATACTAGCTAGAGCTTGAGGATATGATCCTAACTGGTTAAATCTATAGATTTTTAACTAAATCTTCCACAGTCTGGCTGCACTGAGCTCAGAGAGTTCTATGAAAATAATTCATATTGGTGCACCTGGGTGCCTCAATTAGTTAAGCATCTGCCTTCCGCTCAGGTCATGATGACAGGGTCCTGGGATCGAGCCCCGCATCGGGCTCCCTACTCAGGGTGAGCCTGCTTCTCCCTCTCCCGCTCCCCTGCTTGTGCTCTCTATCAAATAAATAAATAAAATCTTAAAAAAAAAAGAATGGTAACAACCCAAAGGAAGTGAACCGAGAGATGAAGAGAGAAAGAGGAAAAATGAAGTAGGTTTGGGGATATCATTGGAACTCCTATATCATACAATACTTAAAGCCTGCCTGGGGAATGCCTGGATGGCTCACTTGGTTGAGCATCTGACTCTTAATTTTGGCTTATGTCATGATCTCAGGGTCATGGCAACGGGCTCTGTGCTCAGCGTGGAGTCTGCTTGAGATTCTCTCTCTCCCTCTACCTCTGCCCCTCCCCTGGCCCGTGTTAGCTTGCTCAATAAATAAATAAATAAATAAATAAATAAATAAATAAATAAAGTCTTTAATTTTTTTTAATTAAAGAAAAAGAAAATAATTCACATTGATTCCAAGTACAGAGTACTATATTATTCTTTCTGGGTTTGGCTTGTTTCAAAACAAGTTAAAGATACCAGGTATGTAAATCATCCATTTATAGTTATATTCAAAACATCTTAATGAAATGCATATTCCTTTCAAATATTAATACTAACATCAGTTGCTATTAATGGGAGGCATTTGAAACATACTGAGTATAAAATAATCAAAATAGGTACTGGCTAAGGTATAGCCAGTCTTCTTGTTAATTGTGGTTACATACTTTATGGGAATACTGTATACATACACACAGTAACTAATGTTATGCACAGGGAATACTGAGAAGTTGGCTTAGTCTTCGGTTGTTGGCTAGACTGGGTGCACATGGACAGAGGGCCACTACCATATTTTTCTGAATAGGTTAATCCAGTCAACCAACCAGAATATAATGAGCATCTATGATGTGCTTGGGTCTATGCTAGGAATGTCATTGGATATACAAGGAATATAAGAAATCTATGTCCTTGGAAAATGTTTACATTTAAGTTAAAAAGAGTAATTCACACAAAAACTATAAAAATGTAATACAGAACGAAATGCCAAGTTATTGTCATAATGTTCTAGATGATGATCTGATCAGTGAGGGTGAAACAATAAAGCCAGGAAAAGCTTTATGATGGAACTTTAAGATGAGACTTCTTCTCAACCTATCCAAAGACTTGGAGAAGAGGAAGACATTCTAGGGTAGAGAAACTACATGAGCAAAAAGTCAGACAAAGTGGAGCCCATCACAACACCTGGTCCCCTTTGCCCCCACCACCAAGAAATGATAGTGGAGGAAAAGAGATTGGCAGAATTTCTATGCACGTGGACCATAAATGATATGATACAAATTATATATATTAAGAAAATCTGCCTTTTAGGAAGATCCAGAAGTAACAACAAGGTGGTTTGGCAGCCATATGGGCCTAATGATATGTTTTGCTTGCCTTCCGATTCTTTTTTTTTTTTAGTTGAATTAAAATGCCTTTCTCCAGTTCAGTCACTGCCCTTACCATCCATTCTTTCTTTCATCCCACGAGTTTCACTGCCTAGTTACTGAAAACATCTGAGTTGCAACCTCTGATTTCTGTCATGATATCATACAGATTCTTAAGGAAAAAACTTGGGGAACTTCTTGGGAAATGAGAGGGGGCTGGCATTCATTTCTTGCTAGTCTCTTGCTCTTTAACTGGGCTGTAGACCTGAGGCCCTAACATCAAGGATGCAATTAGTAACCTTGAGGGAAAAGCTTTCTACCCTGCTGAGGCCTTGAGAATGGAGAACCAATGAGCTCTAATTTCCTAGGGGCTCCATACGAATCCTTCTAATTCTCACCTGTAAAGAACACTCGGGTTCCATTCTTACCATAACACTACCAATAGGTCCAAATTCTGAACATGGAAAAGGCCATTCATGTTGTGCAGATACCAACTTTTTGGAAAGTGAGATGAAAATTAAAACAAGGACTATAAACTAGAGAATTTTGTAAAATGAGAATTTTTTTTCATGGAAACAGAGGTAGAATGGTAGTTACCAGGGGCTGGATGAAGGACAAGTCAAGGGTATAGTTTAATGGGTACAGAGTTTCAGATATGCAAGACGAAAAATTTCTAGAGTTCTGCTTCATAACAATGTGAATATACTTAATACTACAAATGGTACACTTAAAAATGGCTAAGATGGTAAATTTTATGTTCTGTGTTTTTACCACAATTAAAAAAAAAGAATTTGTCAACTGTAAATTGACTCATTTGGTCCATAGAATTACTAAGTTAATAAATTTGCTTAGGGTTTCATATTTGAAAATATCACAGAGTCCAAAGAAATCCTTGGAGAGGGAAAGGCTCAGAAGAGGCATAAATCTGGATGGAAAATCATTACATACCAGGAATTGGCTCTGGGACATACTGGAGAGCTAACTTCATTTCACCTCTGTTTTCTGCCTCAAGGGCAACGGGTGCTGTCTGGAGAATGAAGGACTGTCAGTAGGTGTAAGACAAAAATGACTTTACTGTTTGTTGGTTACTCTGTTTTAGGACCATAACTGCCCCAATTCTGTGACTATGTATCACCCAGGAGTGCCCTGGATTAAAATTTCCTTCCCCATCAGAGCTAAACTCTTGCCTTTATATCTGGGAAAGCTATATATTGTGTATCTTGAAATAACTTGCTTTGTACCCAGAAAACATCTCAAGGCCTTTAGTCTCAGAGATAGTAGGGAAATCAGAATGGCTTTCTTGGAGAGAGAAGAAATGTTCTGGGATGCTTTGGTTTTTATAAAAACACACTTTTTTTGTTGGTCACCCAGCCAGCACATAAAACTATTTATTTGTATTATTCTCTTTCTTTGAGCATGAAGAATGTGGGAAAGTAGGGGGAAGAAAAGCCAAACATTACATTTTCAAAGCTGCATTAACCTGATTATTTCAGATCACATAATGTGAGGTCTCTAAGAATAACAAAGACTGGACACTAATTTAAAAATATATGTCTATTCGTTTCGAGTATAAGAGAGATGGCTTTACTTTCAGATTCTGGTCCTTTAGAGCCTTATTGCCAAAGCATGGTTATGCATCAGAAACATAAGGGAAGTTAGTTTAAAATGAAAAGCTCTTGACATCTTCTGAGGAATTCACATCCAGTGAGTCTTGGGTAAGACTAGAAATAAGTGCTTCAGGTGATTTTGATGCAATATTTGGGAACCATTTCTTAAGTGAAAGTGCTATACTATGTAGATACTAAACAATGATTTGTATTGTTGCTATTTATCACTTCTAGCTGGGATCACACCAACCCTCACACTGAGAACAATTAAAAAAACTGGATTGAACAAATTTATTTCAAGGAGCTAAAGAATTATTAATATAGACAGGACTCAAATGGACAAGATCTTTGAGCCTGACATTCTCTGCTTTTCATGTTGATGCATCAGCTGATTTTTAAGTAGTGCCAAACTAGAGCATAAAAGCCTAACTGAAAGAGACTAAGAAGCCTGAGCAGGGCTTTTGCCAGTCTTTTGTGGGGCTGGAGAGACAAAAATTGGAGTCCACAGCCAGCATGGAAGGATAGCCTTAGAAAATACCCTAGGAGGAATTCTTAATCTCAGGAAACAAAGTGAGGGTTGCTGGAGTGGTGGGGAGTGGGAGAGATGGGGTGGCTGGGTAATAGACACTGGGGAGGGTATGTGCTATGGTGAGCACTGTGAATTGTGTAAGACTGTCGAATCACAAACCTGTACCTCTGAAACAAATAATACATGTTAAAAAAAAAAAAGAAGAAGAAGAAGAAGATGATAGTAGGAAGGGAAGAATGAAGGGGGAAAAATCGGAGGGGGAGATGAACCATGAGAGACTATGGACTCTGAGAAACAAACTGAGGGTTCTAGAGGGGAGGGGGGTGGGGGGATGGGTTAGCCTGGTGATGGGTATTAAAGGGGGCACGTACTGCATGGAGCACTGGGTGTTATGAACAAACAATGAATCATGGAACACTACACCAAAACAAATTATGTAATATATGGTGATTAACATAACAATAAAAAATTTAAAAAAATTAGATAAAGGACACTTACAAATGTTTAAGATATTGGGTTTTCAGATATATACTTTAAATAACTTTGATTAATATGTTCATAAGGATAATGTTAAGATAGAGAATTTTAGCAGATAATTGGTCTATAAAAAATCAAATAAAAATATAAATCTGAAAAATATAATGTTGAGAACTTGTAAGATGGGTGTTTTAGACATAGCAGATAAAATTAAACTGAAAGATAGTTTAGCGAAAAAGAAAAGAAAATACAGAAAAGAGCATAATAGACATATGGGACAGAGGTGCCTGGGTGGCTCAGTCGGTTAAGCATCCCACTTTTGATTTGGGCTCAGGTCATGATCTCAGGGCCATGAGATCAAGCCCTGTGTTGGGTTCCACACTGAGCGTGGAACCTGCTTAAAATTCTCTCTCTCTCCTTCTCTCTCTATCCTTCCCTTCCACACTTGTACAGGCTCTCTCTAAAAATAAAATAAAATAAAAAAAGAGAGATACATATGGTACAAAGTGAAAAGACATAATGATTCCAAACTATGGATAACCATTATGAATTAAAATGCAATTATAGTAGCTTTCTCCTATACACCAGGCCCCAAACCAACCAACCAACCAACCAACCAACCCACCAACCAACCAACCAAGTCTGCACGAACCTTTCGCTTTAGAGGGTACCACTTCAATTGTTTATTCTGTTTGTTGTCCCAGTCCCAAGTTTCCAAGTCAAGTTCCACTTCTCCTAGAAAACTATTGCGTTTAAATGTATCCCGATGCCAAACAGAGAGGTTCAGCTTTTGTGTTTTTAAGATTTGCTTTTCGATTTTATACTGCAGATCAAAGAAGGAAATTGAAGTGGTGAGTAACACTATTTTATATCAAAGTTATGACATAGAGATGAAGAGAAAAGTCATCTGTGCATATCAGGTTTTCTCATCTGTTAGGTTTCAAGTATCAAAAATATTGCAAAGTCATCTTATTCTAAGTGTCTTGTTTCAAAGAGCTAAATCCATCTTTCACAAAAGCTGATTTTCTTTCTGCTTCTGGAAAAGTAAACCACGGTTCAAATATCATAGCCAGTCATAGCTCTCTAAAAACAAAAGCCAATTATTCATTTTTTTGCTGGATGTTTTTAGTTCAAACTAGATATAACATAAATCCAATTCAGTCTAAAAATACTAATGAAGTTTAATCCTATGGTCTGTTTTCTACCTAAGGACAAGGTATTTTTTCTAATAGACTCTATTTTTTAGAGCAGTTTTAGACTTATAGCAAAATTGAGCAGAAAGTACAGAGAATTCCCCATATATCACTTGCCCCCATTTACACATATCTCCCACTATAGATATCCTGCAACGACAAAGTATTTTCCAAAAAAAGATATATTTGTTTTTTCCTGCTTCATATGGTTGAGTGGAAAATATTTGGCATCCTAACAGTTTTTCATCTAAAATGCAGTCAGTCCTAGATTATATATAATCATGGAAGGGATAATAGTACTTCTAATCTAAAAATAATCTGTTTGGCTGTATGATGTACTACTTGAATATCCATTTTGGTTGTAGCAGGCTTGCCTTTCTCTGAGTTTACCATTTAAATTAGCTGGCTTTTCCTGAGTATAGGGTTGAAGTAGCTGACCCAGAAATAGCTAGGGTACTGAGGTATATCATAGTTAAACTGTAATTAAAAAGTGGTTACAGAAAATCCATAAAAAACTGACCCATGAAGGACTGAAAATTAATTTAATCCTGCTTCTTTCCTCAGAGGATAATCAAATAGTGGGACAGACTTTTCAGAAAGGGGAAATGAAGAACACTTCTTATATTTTTAGTTTTACATTATCATGACTAAGGCAGCCTTATGCAGTCTGGGGGGAAAAAGAATACGGGTATTTAAGCCAGACACACTTTCTATTCATCTGTCTGTCCATCCATCTCTCCTTCCAGTAAACATTTTTTGAGTATCTATCCAGACACTGGTCAACATTTATGTGTTTAATGTATACTAATCACTTTGCACATATTAACTCTTAATGTTCACAACTACTGAAGTAGAGAGGCAGGTACTATTATTACCTCTCTTGCAGATCTGAAGAACAGACAGGTAAGCCATTTGCCCAAAGGCACACAGTTGATAAATGACATGGAGTTGGTCCCTGCCTGCCTGAAACTTACAATTTAATGGGAAAGCAGACAATGAAGCCAGTAGTCAAAAGCCTAATATAAAACAAGGTGCCTGAAGCAGCAGACCCAGGTGGGAACTAAGGAGTTAAGGACAGCCTCTCATGGGAAGAGGCATTTAAGGCTGGAGGAGGTAGCTAGGGATAGAATGTGGGAAAGAGTTCTCCAGCCTGATGGAACGCCAGGTCCAGCAGTGTGAGAAAATGTGCTTTGTTTCTCAAAAGAACAGAAAACACTCAGAGTGACCTGAACAAAGACTCTGAAAGTGGAAAGATGAGGCTGGAGTTCGGGTTGTGAAGGGACTGGTAGCATGGTAAGGCGGACTTGGCTTTAAGGGTAATGGGAATCCTAAAAGATTTTAAGTAGAGAAATAACATGATCAGAATTATACTTCTGGTAGCTCCTTTGCTTACAATGCTCCATGTTTTCAGCTGTGTATCTTTGAGCAAACTCCTTTGTTTCTCTAAGCCTCATGTGTGAGGGGCAGATAATATTCCTCCTGGTGGGGTATGTAGGGAGTGAGTGAGAGAAGGCCTACAATGTTCACGGTGTATCGTCTCATGCAAAGCAGTTTCTCAGAACATGTTTATCCCTTCCCTTCTTCTCTCTCCATGACTGACTTCATTTGTAGAGATACTACCCAAGAAGACATGGCTATCAACACACAACTCATCATTTAGGATTTTCCTAGACAGACAGTTCATAGATACCCGCAATATCTCATTATACACAGGATTCAAAGTCTTCTTCACTACAAGTGTTTTCTTCTTGCCCATTTTGCCCTTGTCTGGTAACAAATAGGTCTTTACATATCTAAAAAGAAAAGTAGACAAGAAGGTCATGGAAAATAAAAGTGATGTTTCCATCTCTGCTTTGAAAAATGCATTGGTAATTGACAGAAATAATTATTTCATGACACTGAGAAAAGCAGTTAAGTAATGAATGTTCTCAACAACACCTTTTATACTTAAATTTTTAAACACAGTGCAACAAAATTGGTCATTTTATACTGTTTTGAAAAATTTTAAAGGATATTTCCTGAATCCCTTTCTTCCTTTGGCCTTACCTGACATGTGGGGTATCAGGGGACAGACCTCTAATGTAATGCTTAATTTTACTGGCTTGTTTCCTATTGAGAAAAGGCTTTGGTGCTTGCAGAACCTTTTTAAAAAGTTTTGTTACTGCCTTTTGGAAACAAAAATTGATCTTAGCACACATCTAAGCAAGCCATATTCAATGGGGAGAAAAAAGGGATACTGACCCCAGCTGTTTTGATAATAAAAGCATAAAGGATTGGGCCTATGCTAGCAAAATAATTAAGAATCTGACTTCTGCATAGGGAAAGCAAAGAATACCATTCAACTTTTGCAAATAAACTGAAATTCAATTAAGTCTGTGATCTAAAAGATGAGCTGGTAATTCCCCCTAAAGTTCTTCTGTAAAATATAATTTAAATTTAGAAACTACTTCATTCTAGAATCTTAACTGTTTCTGCACCACTGAACATTCTGAAGTACGGCCTGACATGTCTCTAATTTTAGAGAAGTTTGAGAATGTCATGGGAAAAGAGTGGGGTTCAAGCCCTCATTCCCCATTTTGCTGTTGACTCTCTGAGTTTATGTAAATACGTTACTCTTCTTCTCTGGCCCTGGTTTCCTTATCTGTTAAAAGAACGAATGGGACAAGATGGCCTCAAAGGCCGCTTCCACTTGAAACATTTTCTACTTCTCTGACATTTTTATAGTTTAATAAGTTTGGCATGTTTATAGAGTAAATAAAACACCATTTTCCCCCAATTTTTCTTCTCAAACATTTCTTTTTGACACAGTCACACACATAGCCTCCTTTCAGTTACTTTCTTTCCCAACTTCTACAAGATTACGAAGAACTAAGAGAAAACAGGGACTCCAAATTGTACTTACGGGTCTGAGCGCTGTTTTTTAACATCTGCTGCTGCTAAGTCTTTACACTGGGCCACAAAGACATGTAACTCCTTCAGTGAGTCCACATAGTCGATTGCAAACTGAATATTTCCTTTCACTTCCAGATTGCCAAAGTCTCCACTGTAAATGCTCATCACACTGCCGCTCACCTGAGGGCATTGGAAACATGCAGTGTTTGTTTCTGTCTCGTGCATGGATCCAATGCAAAGATCACAAATATAACCTTGGCTTTCCATTATTTCTCTAGTTTGCATTTAAAGCAGTTAATAGGGCATAAAGACAGACTAACACAGACAACCTGACATGATATATGACACGACTAGTGTTTTAAAAAAATTGCCTCTAAAAGATACAGATGACAAGTGAAATGCAAAGTTATTTAGATGCTGGCTCATTTCAAAGCAGGGGGATTTTATGGTAGGGGGCATTCAGAGTTCCATTTTTAGGCATGTTTAGTATTTAAGATGTTAAAGAAAGAGGATGTGAGAAACCCCAGGCACACAAATCACAGTGACATATTGCTCTATCAAATTTCCAAGGCACTAAAAAGGAATCTTACTATGTTGCCCATCTACTGAATCTAGGAAAATGCTTAGTTGGCCATATGCCTTTAGAGGTCAGGAAGGGTAGAGAATGGATGATTGATGGAGGCAGTTGAAAGCCTTCCCAAGGCCATACATTTAAGGATCATCAGCAGAAATTCAATTTAAACAGATTTTTTTTAAAAGTTTGAAAAATGGGAGGCCAGTAAGAATTTAAGTGCAGCTTTATCATTTGGTTAGCATACCTGGTGAGATAGTGTGTATATCATAGAACTATCTGGATAAGTGTTTGTGGGTATATTTCCATATATATATTTCTACACGCATACTCCATGCTCACAGGTGACCTCACTTTATGAAAGGAGTTCTAGGTAAAGTCAAATTTTCTCCATCAAACCTGAACAACTACACTTAAGGAGCTTTCTTTTTAAAATCCTGTTCTGAACACTTCTGTAAGGCAAAGAATCGCCTCTCCTATTCTAAGTGAATCAGTACTTTTATTCGTCAGGTTTGCTAAAAGAGAGGTACAATTCTATACCTGCAAACAGAAATATAAAACATATCTGATATAGGCAGACTTTACAAAAGTTACCCCATTTTTTGCACGGAAAAACGTAGTTCATCTTGTTGATAATTTAGGTTTATTTTTGAAGTACTTACATTCAAAATAAATATTCATTTATAAAGGATATGAACTCCTTTTATGCTTCAAAAAAGAAAAACAAAGATTTAGCGAGCCAGAAGCTAATTGTGGGTTAGAGAAAAAGCTCGTGCCCTTGGAATCTGGGAAGTACAATAGGAGGCCACTTTCTAGCAAGCAGGAGCATGGCAGAGCCAGGTTCACAGAAGCAGAGAGCTATTAACACGGAGCCTTTGTTTACATACAGAAGACAGGGGCGTCATGCTGGAGGAGCTGCTAAGATTGGTTAAAGAGCTTGGGCTCTTCTTGTGTCTGCTGAGCTGGTAACTGCCCTCTGAGGCTGTATCTGTTTCTCTGCCATCACTCTACAAAACATCACATAATATACACAAAGTTTAAATTCAGAATGAGTGAAGATCAGCATCTCTATTTAGAAAAACGTGATACCTTGGTATCCCAAGGATCTACAAACATTTCTGAATCGTGCTAATCACCAGGGAACGGGAATCAGGATGAAGTGGGGGGTGGTCTATCGCGGACCTCACCTAAGGAAGACAGCAGTGCTTAGCTACCAGAAGAACAAAGTGATTTGGTTCTTCACCTCCAAGGTGCACGCCCAAGGTGCTCCAGAAGGCAGCACTGCTGTGAGCTTTCTTGTCACTCTTTTAACATCATGCATTTATGTAATATGGGGGACTTTATTGATATATATGAGAAATTAACTTTACCCAGACAACAAATGGTCTAAGATTTACTGTCAAAACATAAAATGTCATGCTTAATTCCTCTCATTATTAACATAGCCTTAACTTCCCTAAAATTAAATCTTTTGCTGGAGACACTATTAAACTAGAAAAAATAAATGCTAGTTTCATCGTTTAAACTAAAAGTTAGATACACACATATTTTTAAAATTTTAAACCACCTGTTATGTATTTCCATACTGCTATTGTGTTTATCTTTCTACCCCAATTAGATTTTAACACATTTTTGGGAAAAAAAGGGACCAAAGATACTTATTTTAAATATGTCCCAGGAAATATTTACCTGGGTCAAAAAAAAGTGGCAATAATACATTTTATTATATTTAGAGCTAAAGTTTATTAGATGGTAACTTTAAAAATTCATGATTCAGAATGAGCTCCTTTGGGAGTTAGAGAGTTTATTGAGCAGTTCAGTGGAGTTAGGGAAACACCTTTATGGAGTAGTTAGTACATGCCAACATATTCCAGGGCCATGCAATTATGTATCATATAACAGATGCCAACTCTATTGCAGATTAAGGAAGGAGTTAAAGAAAAACAAAATTCATGACTTATATGGATAAGAAAAAAAAATCCTCCCTCAAGGATTAAAAAAACCCACACCACCGTATGTCCATTGTCACCCTCTACCCACGTACTTACAGCCCATTTCCCTCTATTACAGCATGTGCTGTGCTCTACCCAGTGTATCAGGTCACTAGTGATTTACTGAAGGATGAGATCCTGTCTTGTGGACCTGGAACGTTGATTTTCATGTAGCAGGCACTCAATGAACATGACTGATGCTAAGCCTTAAAGGGAGAGTGGACGGAGGCACAAAGCCTGGTTTCATGTCCACTTCCTTTAACATTCGGTCTGACCCACGTGCTTTGAGAGGTAAAATTCTACAGCTTTGTTTGGCATCTCTGATGCACAAACTCAAATGATTTGGACTCTCTTCATGTGGAGCTATGAGGCAGCACATTAAAACTGATAGAGGAGAAAAATGAAAAACCAGGAACTGGTGTCACTTGCCTCTTAAGTTATTATATAGCTTATTCATATGACCAACCAAGACCAAAGCCTATTTACAAAGGTGTAAAAGCAGGAACTCCATGAGGTTGCCTACTGTTGGCTTCCAACTAATGATTTAGTTTCAAAGAATGAGTGATTCTTTTCAAAGGAACTGTAATGTGGGCTGTTAAGCATATGCAAGGGTATATATTTGCAGATACAGTTCATCTAAGGCCTAAGATTAGACAGAGGGGTGCCCGGGAGGTCAGGGGGAGATATGTAGTTTATATGCTATCTAGAACTTTCCTCACATTTCATCTACTAAGAGAAAGCTTGAGGATAACGCTTTTTATTTCACCATCAAAAATCAGACCCAAACTGTAAATAGTAACAGCTAGCATTTACTGGGTATTCACTATGTGTCAGGCACTCTGCCGTATGTTTCCCGCACATTATCTCCCTGACTCCTCACAACGTAATGATGTAGAACTAGGAAACCAGACTCGGGGAAGTTAAGGAACTTACCTGGAGTCACACAACAGATTAGTAGCACAGTCAGCACTAGGAATGACTCCAAGCTCCTAACTACCCTGGTGAGAACATGGAATCTTTTTTTTTTTTTTTTTTTTTTTTGGCTCTTCAAGTTTTTATTTTAATTCTGGTTAGTTAACAGCCAGTGTTATATTAGTTTCAGGTATACAATATAGTGATTCAACAATTCCATACATCACTCAGTGCTCATCACAAATGCAATCCTTAATCCCCCATCACCCTACTTAACCCATCCCTCCACCCATAACATGGTATCTTAATTAAGTCAAAGGACCTGAGTTAAAGTCCTAGATCTAGGTTTTAGCAGCTGTTGGATTTGGGGAAAGTGATTTAACCTCTCTCAAGCACTTTTCCTCTCTTATAAAATGGAGAAAACAGTACCTACAACATTTAGTTGGTGAGAGTTAGATATCAGAATGAATATTAAGTGTCTGGTATTTACGAAGTACTGAGTGAATAGCAAGATAATAATCCTGTTCCGACCTGAGACAGCATGTATAATGGCTAACCATGATAATCAGATCCAGGCTCCCGTCCTGGTTGGACCCCTTTCTAGCTGAGTGACGTTACTCACCTCTCCCAGTGTTTCCTTATCTGTAATATCTGGTAATAAGAATGGTGCCTGCCTTCCAGGCATGTTGGACAGTTAAATGAGATAATGTATGTCAACTGCCTACAGTCAGTAGATATTCTTAAAGTTTGCTGTGTCATTGTCACTTTACTACTTTAACAAATGCTTTCAAATTGTTCATGCTACCTAGACAAAGCTCTCACAAATCAACTCTACTGGAAACTACAGAGTGGTTAGTTCATGCCAACATATTTCTGCCAGGATTTCTTATTTTATACCCACTTTTGAAACAAAAATCACATTCCAAAAATCAATGCAACTTGACTTCACCACCAAAATGAGTTACTGTTTGAGTCAAATGAGATATGCCTTGCCTTGTTCCAGGATTAACAATGCTGCTTCTATTGATAGGAAAGGCAGGGGTCAGTCCTGCTGACCTCTTTGGTCTCTGCCACTGCTGAATACAAACACACCAACCTCGGCACAGCAAATCCACCTATTTGGTTCCATTTGTCTGAAGTTACAGAAGACAAACTTGCCTCATCTTGGAGAAATGCTGGAACAGACTTGCTCATCCTTTTGAGTTTGTCAGGGTGGGAAAACGGATTATCAGGCTGTGAAGGCACTGTGGAAACTAAACAGCAGTGTTTCCATTCAAAATTATCCTCACATTATCAGACAAACATAAAACAAGTTGAAAACACACTTTTCTTTCATCTATGAATGAGATATTTTTGCAAAAAGGTTAACATGCACAGGATAAGATAAGCAACATGCAATTTTCATAAATTATACAGAGAGAACTTGCAAGGAGTTGAACCAATGGAAAAATAACAAAGACTGTTAGTTTTTATTAATCTGAAGCTGGATTTGAATTATATTAAAACATATAGCCATTGTGAATTGGCGTTCACTTATTTTTCACACCAGAGATTTGAACCACAAGATGTGTGATTTATTGGTTCATCTCCCTGGGATGTATTTTTTAAAACAAGCTGCAGGCTGAAAAACTATTTCATTGGACAGCAAGGATCTCCGTACACAACTCAATCCTAACGGTGTCCTGGCTACTGAGTGTCTAAGGGAAGGCTTGTTCGTTCAGTGATTGTGGGGATTGTGGGGCTGTTTCTCACTCAGAATTATGAAAGACTATGAGTTCAAACTAATTATTTTTTGAAAACAAATTATTTAGATACTTTTCTAATAGAAAAGTATCAGACACCTTATTTAGACACCTTTCGATACAGTAAGGATATGTGTGGAAGTCACAATGAGATGATGAATTCTATTCTTCATTTGTGTAACTCTAGTTAGAAACCTATTTCCTTCTATTTCCTTCTTTATCTAAGAATTGGTGTCGAAGCTTTTCTTATGGTGAATCCGAGATTGCTTACTGAATGAGTTAATATGTTTCAAGGCCTTTAGAACAGTACCCTGGCACACAGTATGCTCTATATAAGTATGTGCTATAAAGTAAATACTTTCTGATAATCTTTAAATTACCTTTTCGGTGTGATACAAATATACAGACTTGGTTTTTTACCAGTGAGAAAGATACCAGGAAAACAGATAAAAATAAAATTATATTTCTATATATAACTCAAAAGGCTCAAATTCAGCCCTAAGCATTAGCTAAATTCATCTTCAGTTAAAACAAAATTAATGAAGGGAAACTGAAAATTGAACTATAATAACAAAGATTTGCATATTCACATGGTAGTTCTCTTCTAGCCTTTGGCTCACAAATATATCAAAATACATTTACAGTGACTCACGAGATGATACCTGCTTTAATCACTACCCATTAAACAATAATGTGTATTGGGTATATTTGGGTGACTTACACTGCAGTAGTATAAGGTTAGATCCCATGAGGACACAGTAGAGCCCAATGAGTACACAAAAACTTTCTATCATAATACTGCTCCCTATTATTTTCAAAATTTATATCTGCTACTCAAATGTAGTCAGTTTTACATTTATTAGGATTTGGTAATTTATGTTTTGATCATGTATTTCAATTTTGTTTTGTGATTAGAATACATTCTTTGCTAGAGAAAAAAAATAATCCCAGCCCATACATTAAGAGTCATCTTGGAAAATACCATAAAAAAAGAGAGAAATTAATTCATCCAGAATTCAGCACATGATGAGCCTATTTGGCTTGACCTAACAAAGCTAGGTCATGAATAAAGACACAGATACATTGGCATATATTTCCATGTCTATCCTTTGTTTTCACTCCTCGGGCTACATGAAAAACATAACAAGCTAAAACAAGATGACCAAACTTAAGTATCTGCCAGTTCAAAAGCAGCTGGAGAAACCTCTTTACGCAACACCCCTGAGGGACAGAAGTCTTGGTTCCTCTGCAGCAGCTGGACAGAGAACATGCATCAGGGGCCAACACCTGGATTGTCTTTTTGCTTAGGTACTTCTTAAGAATTGGTCAGGTCATGTGCCAAAGCTCAGCACCTTCATCTCTGGCAGGTGGACCTCATGAGCCAAGTTTCAGATTTCAAACTAGATGTCACGGCCCTCTAGTGTCAGCACTTTGTTTCTCTATCACATGGCTCCTTCATTTAGCTGCTCTTCTCATTAAGACTTATTAGCACATCCAGACTATTGGGAAACTGTTAATAAAAATCTTGTGCTCTCCTAAGGGCAGACATGTGTATCATTATCTTCATACCTCCAGCGCCTAGCATTACGCAACTGGCTGAAACTGGGAAGCTAAGAAGACACACATGCATATCTCAGGCTTTGCTAGGCCCCACAGACACCTTTTTAATGTGCTATTTGTCCTCGAGACAGTCAGAGTTAAGTACAGCAATCCTAAGATTGAACAGAAAAGAGTAAACAATCATTATCTTCGATTGGTGGTGGACATTAATTAGCAGATGGACATTAGCCACCACAAATATGCACTTATTTCTTAAGATTCAGATGTTCACTTGCTTTATATATTGAATATATACTGAGTCCAGGTTTGAACCTCAGAGCTTAAACCCTGGACATAATAAAATTTGTTTCCATAGGTATGTAGAGAGGCATATACAACCATAGTGCATACTAACTGTAAAAGTACAATTCTTTCTTAGGTCCAAATAAATTATAAATTATTTCACATCTACAGGCTTATGTAAAGGCCACAAGAGATCCAATACTCAAGACCAGACTGCAACATAAAGCCAAGTGATAACAGAAGGTGCCAACTTCATTCTAAGAAAAGATTCAAAGAGCAGAGAGACTTATAGAAGTATAATAATACTCAGCACTAACATACATATATATTTATATATACTACATAAACCTGTCTACATAAAAATTTTTAAAATATGTAACTCTCCCCCAGCGGAACCACAAATTAATCTTTCAACACTGGCAGCAGTAAAATGTTTTTAATAAAACCCCTGTCAGAATGAAATAGTTTTGTAAGCTGCAAGAGTTTTAGTACTAATAACAAATACTGTGTGATTAATAGTGTTAGTTATTTCAGTATATTTAACACCATGTAAAGTGGCAACATTTAGTCATTTGTGAGAAAGATCCTGCTACTCACTTCCTGGTATGCACTCATTTGTATCTGGTTCCTGATCTGCTTTTTGATCTACTCAGAAGAGCAACATTGAGAATAAATACCATTTTACAAGAAGGATTAAAGAGACATGAAAGTAAAGCTCACATGTCAGTTGCACAACAGAGATTGCAGAATATATCTGACAGGTTTTCAGCTTGCTTTTATCCATTCCCCAGAGTGACTCTTCATTAGCCACTTTAGGGGTCTCCTATTCAACTAAAAATCCAACATCCAGGATAGGAGATATTTTGCATCTTTCCGCTAAGTCACTGAGCCACACATGGCTTGGCAGATGGAAGGAGCACTGAACTAGGAGTAATGAAGCCAAGCTTCTAGTTGCCACCTCCCCCCACTGACCAACTAGCTACAGGATTTTGCATAAGTCACCTCATTTCTCTGAGGTTTCTTATCTGTAAATGAAAATGAAAATCCCTGCCCTGCCTAATTCCACGAAATTGTTGCAAGCATAGAATGAGAAAAACAAAACTATGACACAAAAGTAGGGAATGACCTTTGAGGAGTTCTGATGCTATATTTTATGGGGAAAGCTCAGTTAATATACATTTTTATTATTATAATAAAGGCAATTTAGAAAACACAATCCCAATGTACAAATATAAATTACACATTTGCATAAATGCTGAACTATAAAAATCAGACTCATTTCCATCCCTTCCCCCACCAAGGCACTATTACCCTGTATATTTTATAACTGAACCACGTAATACTCAATCCACTGACAAACTTCATGATCTTCTGGTTCCTTAATATTCAGAACCAGTTAATTTTACCTCAGTCTATATTTAGCTATTTAAATGAGCCGAGGCAGGATCCTGACTCTGGTTCTGGGACTTGTCCCTTTGAAGTTAAAGCTTTACCAGCTATGCCCAGAGAGCTCCAAATGCTGAGACATGAGACAAATACAGGAATAACTTAACCCAGGAACCCACCCGACGCTTCCTGCCCTCACAAGGAGTTCTGCAAGTCAGAGTAGCAAAAATCAGCTCATACCCATAGAAATACAATATCCTATTTATAGAAACCCTCACTTCCCAAGGGTCTCTGATGCGATCCTCACAACGGTATTACCAGCAGAAGCCTTGAGAATACAAACAGTTAGTATTAAATGCACCAAGTCAGAACCGTTTTATAATAACTTAGGCACCATTCATCACATAGTGGCAAATGACGTTCTTCTATTTATCCAACAGCTGCATCCCAGTGACTGCCCAAACCGCCCAGAACCTACAGACAGACATGCAAATACATAAAGATATTTACCATCTTCAGCACTACGTACTAATTCTTCTGGCAGATTATCTACTTTTGCTTGATCTGTTCAGGAGAAATTAACAAATGGTTAACACGACTGACCCTTGGTGAGAGAGAACAATGAGACTGTCCCTGGAAGCCCCTGGAGTTGGAAGCAATTAGTCAAGATGCAGTGAGGGGTGCAACCAAGATGTCTTCCCCAAAATACTTTCTCTTTAGATTAGCTACTTGAAGCAGTGCCATAGCGGGAGCTCCCATTTCAGCCCCGATGCAGCTTACATCAGCATACTGCTGCACACGAACTCCCCAGGGTTAGAGGGTTAGCTAAGAGCAAGCAATCGGCCAGCAGCAGGAGAAAACACAGGGCGGCAACAGCCTCTCTATTCTTCTGGAAAGGGTAAGATGCTAGCCATGACTAACACCTTCTCAAACCCATGGTCATTAACAAATATTTCTGTGCATGCATCATCATTTGTGTATGCCTCTGGGAGCCTTGCTTGGGAAGTCAACTGAAGAGATGTAACTGGGGACCAGCTGCTAAGTGGAATCTTGGCAGGCTAGTGTGAGAGTGGGTATCGGTATTTGGAAGGGAGCGTGCAGGAATACCCGTCAGCTGATGGTGATTTTTTTTTTAACCCTGCACATTCCTAAGTATTTTAAAGCTGCACCATGGAAATAGCCCTATGCTTCACAGGCAAGAGGTTTGCCAAACTGGACAATTGTTGCTGAGTTTTGTTTTTTTTTTTTTTTCTTCAGGACCCATCACCAACATCAGGAAGAACAATTAGTGCGGTCTAACAAAGGACGGGACTCGCTTTCTGTGGGAGCATTCAGGCAGATGTGGGGGGGGTTGGCCACCTGTTGAGGAGGCTTTATAGGGAATTTCTGCATTGGGGGGGTATTTAAAATGAGTGACCTTCAAGGTCACTTCCAACCCTGAGATTCCAAGATCTCTGGTAGGGATTGAACTGTATATTCCAAAATGAGAATACTGTTCTCAGAGCCTTGAGAATCTCTGATTTTTAGGATTTAATGGAGTGGCTTTTCCCTTTTCCTTTTTAAATTCTGACTTTTTAGTCTCAATTGAAGATACCTAAAGCATATTCTAAACATGACAATGTTCAACTTTCAAGCATATGAGTTTGGCAGTGGTTAACTTCCATTCAATAACTTTTCTCATGACCCTCTGTACTCCCAGGGGTGCCTCTTAGCTTAAAAACAATTAAGAGCAAACCCCCTAGAAGTCAGGATTTCTAAGTCCACTTGTTTGGCTCACAAGTCTATATAGACTATATATAGACTTGTGAGCTCTCACTCTCATATATATATATATTTTATGCTTTATGTTAGTACTCAAGAAGTCCTTCACCAATTAAAGCATGGGGGGAACAGTGTGCCTAAAGTGTTACAGGCCAGGTAGTTTTTGGGCTAATAGTTCCAGTATCCAAAAGAAATGTGTGAAAAGAAGGGATAAAAGAGAAAGGACAGTCCTTGAAGCTAGGGACCAACTCATCTCCATATCATGCAAAATTCATCAGACATCCAACACTGTCGTATATAACACGGTCACTTCATAAATGCTCTTGATAGTAGTCTGTTGATTCGGATACACAGCTCTGCTGCATGACACTAAATGAGGTACTTTACTTCTCTGAGCTTCATTTGCCTCATCTGTAAAATGGGAATAACCATCCTCTCTTGCAGGGTTCCATACGCCAATTAGATGAAATGCTGCATGTGAAATGCTTAGCCACATCTTGGCACCCAGTGCTCAATAAATGTTAGCTATTCTTACTAGAACCTCCAGTTATCCCAATCTTTTAAAACTCACTGGACTTAAACACTCAAACTGGGATTCTTCAATTCTTTTTTTTTTTTTTTTGGTTTTTCACTTTACTTACAGAGGAATTTGGCCTTTTTTTATTCTCTTAATATTTACAATAATTCTTTTTTTTTTCTTCAATTCAAGGAAACCTAGTGCTTTAGTAACCAAAACTCATGCACGATTTTAAAAGTTCCAGTCCATTTAAGATGAACTTCTTCTGGTCACTTTGGAAGGGTTATTGTCATCTGTTAACCCCCGCTTTAGGGGCTTCAGTGCACAACAGCATGCAGTGAGGCCCCAGAAAAGCACATGAGCATTTTTAAGCTTAGACGGGCAGTGGGGGGGGGGTGGTATGAAGAGTGGGGCAACCTTTATTCTCACTTGGTGAATCTGATGAAATGTCTTCTAGACTTTTGGAAGGCATTTTCCTAGCAGCTCTCCTTTCCAAAGTTTTCAAGACAGGACTGCGTTCTTCCTCTGAACCTGTTACGAGACACAATTGATGAACACTGCACAATACAAAAAAGATCCAAAAATCCTAACTCTTAACCAATGGACATTGGTATCATAGGTTGAGAGGTGGCATTATGTCAGAAGCCTCTATAGTTTTATTTACTCCATGAAGCACTTCTCAGAACAAAGTAAAAATTCTCCACTCTTCATATGTCCTTTAAAAACCATTTTCCTGGTCAAGAAACATTTGCAAGCATAAATCATAAAGGAACAAGATAACCACATAAATAGAAAAGTGATCTCTTAGTCGTCTACACCTCTATTTTAGGCACATGATTTGTTCTGCGCCAGACTTTGAATCTTTCCACTTCACTTCTAGCTTTTGAAGACAACCACAAAGTGGTTTTAGGAGCATTAAAACAATTAGCTGAAAACCATGGAAGGCAGGATTCAGATGCTTAACATCTGTGTATAATCAGGTACACAGATGGGCGAATTCTCCAGATCAACGGACTGTAGGCTTTTGGGGATTCATGAGCTAGTAAAATTTCCAACAAAATGTTGGGAAATGACATGAGGTAGTCAACTTTTTATTTTATTAAGTCATTTTAAATTGTGTGTGGGGGGGCTCTATCATGTATTAATAACTTTACTTATTTTTTTAAAAAGGCATGTTAGAAAAAAAGGTCGTGTTAGGACCAAAAGAAAAAAAAGAAAAAAAGAAAAAGGGCATAACCTCAAAATAAGAATAGTCCTTTAAATTAAATACATCTAACGATACAAAAAATATATCTCTAGACGGTTCTTAACTTTTTTATTTTGACAGTGAAAACTCCATCATGGATTGATTAGCTCTGGTCTGAATATGGTCATTCATCACTATGTTCTAGGCACTAAAACAGTGGCTGGCAATAGGCACTTCAAAAATGTTTGCTAGGGGCACCTGGCTGGCTCAGCTGGTATAGCACATGACTCTTGATCTCAGGGTCATGAGTTCAAGCCCCACACTGGGCATGGAACTTACTTAAAAAAAAAAAAGTTTGCTAAATCAATGATTGATTCCATTAATGAGCCAATGAATTTGGGAACCACTTCTCTACACAAGACTTTCCTGAAATGTATCCCAGTTCTCCCCAATGTTAATTGGCCTTCTAGAGCAAATGGATTCTAAGATGAATTACATTTGGGATACTCTGTGTTCAAATTTAAGGGCTTCTTACTACAGATCTTCTTGGAGACTTTAATATGCTAAAAATGTGCACAAATTCCCAGCATTTCCGAAAGTATTTGACCATGGAGACTTTTTTTTTTTTTAAGGAATATACTGAGGTATTGGTTGATTAGGAGCTCAGCTACAAGTCAAACATGTTAGGTTGCTCACCAAAATTGTGGTGCCATTGTAGGCAGATTCCTCCCCTCTCCAGCCCACCCACACCCGTTTAAAAATAAAAATTTAGGTTAGGGTATATAAAACTACAACTGTACCATTTTATACCTCGCGTTGTCTTCTAACTTTTAAGTATCTTCTCTGGGCTCTGTCTGGGTGGTTATTTAACACTGATGATTTCATTTTTAGATAGGTTTTTTGCTGTTCAATCAGTTATGCTGATACACCATAAACAAAGCTATGTACCTTAGGGGCAACAGTCTCCAGAGTGAGTACAAATTTACAAGCTCTCCTATGGGTCAGTCTACCCTCCTCACTTGTGGGATAGTTTAGTAAAGGTCCCCTTCAGCAAGTTGAACATGCTGACATATACTCCTGCGTATGTCTGGTTTCAGAGACTGGTATTCCACTTTCCTTTTACCAGCAACCTTTGTAGCAGGGGCTTCAACTTGAGTAATAGGATTTAAAGGTGGTTTGTTTGCTCCGTTTTCAAGAAGATGCCCTACCGTTACTTGCAAAGGAAACCAAACCTCATGAGTCATCCACCCAGGAAAGCTTATTCATTCTCATCAATACTGAGGGGAGCTAGAAAATGACAATTTTCTAAACTGTTAGGAGGGTGACCGACACCAGCTGTCGTGCAATTGTGGTTAAAATGTTCCAGCCAGAGAACATCCTTTATCATTTCATTGCTATAATCGGGTAATTGTGCATTCCTATTTACTTCTGGGTTTCTCTGCTAAAATGCCCATGTTGATCACCATAGCAAACTGAGACAAGGCCTGTAGCTTCCAGCCTGGCTGAAACCAGTACCCCCAAGCCCACTTAGATGAATGTGGTAATCAATTAAGATCTTTATTCACTTAGCCAAGGCAGGAGCCAAAGAAATGCAACAGGCCAGGCAAGGCCCTCAGGTGGAATCAGGTGAAGTCATCTGACCAAAGTCATACTCTAGAGAAGGGGGAGATTCTGCAGATAATTGAAAACAAGAGGAAAAGAGTGCCAACAAAACACCACAGCACAAGGTATCTAAGGGAAAGAAAGTTCCAGCCTTGCCCTCTGTTCCTGGTATTTAGCCACTACTGTGGTACAATATTCATCCTAAAAGGGAAATGTGTGCCCATTTGTGTGTGGCACTTTCTTGCCACAAATCTTACTAGAGACTTCTGTGTGGATTGCCAATTAAGAAAGAAATTATTTCCAGGAGGAAAACTAGCTTGAATGTTTCAGAAGTACTTTCTAAACCCAAAAAGTTCTTTAAAAAATACTTTTAAAACCTAAAAATTCTATTGTTAATGAGAATAAAGTCAGATTCTGAAACACTGCCTTGTGGGTAGAACTCTCTATGTAACTCATTTGATTAAAGAATATAAAAGGAAATGTAGCTTTTTATTAACAAAGCCTAGGTAGAACTGAAGTGATAAGAATTTACCACCATTTCCGTGTCATATTAATCCCAATTTTAAAAGCCCTATCATCCTTTACATCAGCATTCCCTAAATCAACTCATTAAACCAACGGGTTAAAAAATTCAGAATGCTCACTGGAGGTTTTTCTCCAGTTTTCTGCATTGGAACTCATGTCGCCACCTGAAAAATCAGAGTCAGAGAAATCTTTTTCTTCTTTTTTCTCTATTCTCTTACATGGTGATGCCAGAATCAATTTGACGTAAATTGTTTCTGTAGCATTCTCTGTGTTTGTCAGGAGAGGAATGGATTGCCTATTTCTGGACATACTAATTGCTTTAGGAGCCTCTTCCAAGCCAGGCTCCTGAGAAGCCCCTTCTTGAACCCCTGCAACCTCACTTTCACTATCCCTGTCCTCTGCAGGGTATATAGTTTCAGTGATCCCTATTTTATGTTCCACATAGAACTGCAGGGTTCCAGGGATCTCAACCCCACTTTCAGAACCACGAAGATCTACCGATAAATCAGTCACAGCTTCGTCACCTCCCAACACTTCATCACACTGGTTGACTTGCGATTTGAAAACATTACTCATAAGCTTCATTTCAGAGGCCTCTGAGGCTGTCCAGTCAAAATGGGGTACTGTCCTCAAGAAACTGGCCTGCTCTGACTGGGAAGGCTCCTTCTCAGGCTTTTCTTCCTTCACTGACACCTGGAGCTGGTAAGAAGGAGCTTCAGATGTTTCTCTAAAAAGTTTCTCAAAACTAATATCAAAAGCACTCTCAGTGATTAATGGAGCCTCAGACTTTTTTACTATTTCTTTGATTTCCTCAGGATGGAATTCAGAAGCAGCTTGCCTGGACACCTCAGCCCTACCTGTTAACTTTGATGGAGAAAGAGTCCCTAGATCACTTTCATATTTTGAGGAGGGGGTTTCAATTACTTCCTTCAGTAGTTTTTCTAAGCCAGCACTGAATTCTAGGAACTCTGATTTAGGTTGAATAACTGTTTCCCTCACAATTTCTGCCACTTCCTGAGGTAACTCTTTGCCAGGCTGACTAACAGTGGAACCACATGAGCAACAGGTTTGTTCTGATGGAGGTACTCGGGCAGCTAAATAAGATCCAACGTTATGAGTTTTATCAGGCACTACATTGAAGGAATAGAAATCATTTCTGTCTGGCATTGTAATGTCCATTGTAGCCCATGGTGTAGAATTTTGGGGGCTACCTGCTGCCTGTACTCCTTCAGGAAATTCTGCTTGTACTTCTCCAGGAACTACTTCCCTCCCAACTGGATAACAAGCTTCTCTCAGTATCTTTTGTAATACAGCATTTACATCATTCGAGGCAGTTTTAGGAGGAAGAATGACTTTTTCTGCGGTCTCTGAAATTTCCCTTCGCAAAGGTAATGCCTTATCCTGGGGAGCAAGATGAGCATCCCTGGAAGAAGGCATCTCTTGGGGAGAGTTGGCCACATCCCCAAAAGAATCTTTTCTGTAAAGATGGGAAGGTTGACCCGATAGGTGAGAACATTCTGCGGCCACCTGAAATAAGTCGTCTGTGCTTAGTTGGCACTCACCACTTTCAGTTTTCTGGGGGAGAACTGTATTTACCAAAGTTTCGTTCCCCTTTGGAAAAGGAGCTATTATCTCTTTCTGATAGGCTGATGTGCTGCGACTCCATTCTATCCCTTTTTCATAAACTCTACCCTCTTCAGGTTCAGAGTTGATTCTAGTGGTAACAGGTTCCAACACAATTGGCAAGGGACAGGGTGAAGTTCCAGATGCTTCCTTTAGGAGTTTGTCTAGACCAGCAGTCAAAGTGTTTGGCTTAACCTTTAGAGGAGCTACTGTTTTGTCTACATGCTCATTAATGGTCTCCTTATGTCCTTTGTCATCTTCTTCAGTCTCAGCAAAATCTGTATTTTGAGGCCATCTTTTATTTCCAGAAATATCTGGTTCAGACATTTGTTTTCCATGAACTTTTCCACCCAAAGGAGGCATGGCTAGTGATGAAGCTTCTGAAAGTAGCTTCTGTAAGCTGTCATTAAAAGTGTCTTTGTAGTCTTTAGACAAAACACTTGTTTTAACTATGGATTCTTGAATCTCTTGGTCTGAGTAATCCTTTTCTTCCTCAAACACTGGCGTAACAAACCATTTTGTACTCTTTTCCACATTTTCCTTTGATGACTCATTTCCTGGCAAATGATGAGACGACTTTCTGGATGGTCCCATTGGAAATGTGGTTTCATCCGATAACACCTGGCGTGTGCACTTTGAATTTGATTTCTCTATTTTCCCTCTTACCAGAATTTTTTTTTTACCTCGAAGTATCCCTATTTCATGGGTATTCTTTCCTGATGATTTAATGTCACTGAATTCTTTGTGTTTCTGGCTATTAAAAGGCACCAAATATTTTTGACTTATTGTGTTAGTATTCTTCTCAACATTTTCTTGACTGTTTGGATTGGCTCCTAAGTCCCAAAACTTTCTCAAATTCTCAAATTGAGAGTGATTATAGACCTGTTCTGTATTGGATTCATCCATTCTTTCTTTTAGGGACTTAACTTTAAAGTTGGGATTTGATTCACTGATTAGAGATTTGTCTTTCTCCAAAGGAGTATGCGTTCCACTCCCAATATTTGAAGGATGTTGTCCAGCCGGTAAAGTAATATCCTTTTCATAATGCCAACTCTCTGCCACTGGCAATCTTTTTATAGGCTCATTTATCTTATTCTGAAAGGGAGACACTTCACCTGATTGGTCAACTGAAGGATAATTTTTGGATGGACCGGATATCTGGGGCCTGGTCTCTTTAGGTTTATTCGGGGAATAAAAACTGGAGAGATGGGCTGTGTGGTCATTCTCATCTAGGACCACTTGTTTGCTAGTGACTTGATTATATTCACACTGGCCTGTAGATAAACTGTCCATGGACTTCACAGGCTGATATGCTTTAGCCAAGGGTTGCCCTTGACTGCATGACAATGTGGGTTCTTTATGAGTTAACTTAGCAGCAGCTTTCTCACCTTCCCAGAAAGATATTCTTTCACTTACTCTTTTGTATTTCTCTCTTTGCACTTGGTTCTTGTGAACCTCACCAGCTTCTTGTAACTGGACCTCAGGTTTCTTCCAGGATTTGTTTTTGGTAGCCCCGTGTAGTGACTCAATATTCTCTGGCTCTAAAGAAGCTTTCAGGACGTATGGATCTCCTCCTTTGCTCTCTCTCTCTGCCCTCATGTTCTCTTTCAAACTTGTTTTTTTGACAAGTATTGAAGAGTCAAAATTCACTTCTGAGTTTCCTCTATTTTTTTCATAAACATGAAGCTTAGGCTCTTCTTCATCTAAGCTGCCAACATCCTTAATGTTGCATGGAACTTGGTCTTCTGCATCAGGTCCTTTGAGAGCCCTGTAGGAATAGTAACTAATTGGGGTAAGTACTCGATTTCCTTCTCCTCTATTTTTTGAAACTTGGCTAGAGTCCATAGTTTTACTCCCTTGATTTGGGCCATAGATTTCACATGGTTGAAATATGGCTGGACCTTCCTTGCCTTGTTGGGACAAATCAATGGATTTGGGTTTGATATTCACATTATTATTTTGGCAAGTCCTAGAAGGCAGTGTATTTCCCTTTCCCTGGAACATTGAATCAGATTCCATAGGCATCAATTTAACTTTGGTGGGTAACAGAGCCTTTGAGCCATTTTCTTTTAGAATGGTGTCATCTCTCACCAAGGCAGTAGCAACTGGTGATTCTGAGTGTGTTTCTTCTTTCAGCTCCATTCTTTGGGGATGTTGGAGAGGTGACTTATTGTCTTCTGAATGAGAACTCCGATTAAACCAGTCTAGGACTTTAGATATGGAATCGTCAGTTGTCTTCCTTATCTCAGTGGCAAATGGACCAGAGTGTGAGGACGTCCTAGCTTTTAGGGCCTTGAGAAGAGGGGGCTTACCTTGCTGACAGTCTCTAGAACTGTGATCTGGCACCTGAGATGGCTCAGGCTCAACACAAGACAGTCCATCTGCAACAAAGAAATGCTTTTCTAAATAAGGAAAGAGAATGCTTAAAGAATTATTATTCAATCACTCACATTATCTTTTAAAGAGGCACTTTGTATTTATACTTTCCACACCACTAGCTGTTTCTATCAGCATTTTTCAGGATATTAATTAATTATATCCTAATTAAGATATTCTACCAGAGTTGCTCTGACAGTAAAGGAAGGTAAATGTAGACGCCTGAGGTATGGGATATAGAGCCAGTTGAAAAATTCCTTTGACGTCTCTGATTTATTCTGAAAATTCATATGGGGGTGCCTGGTTGGCTTGGTCAATAGAGAATGCAAGTCTTGATCTCAGGGTCATGACTTCAAACCCCACATAGGGTGTAAGCTTACTTAAAAAAAACTCATGTGGATTTTATATTCTGATCCATGTGACATTTTTTTTAAAGATTTTATTTGAGAGAGAGAACGCACACGCATGTGCGCAATAATGGGAAGAGGGGCAGAGGGAAAGGGAGAGAGAATTCCAAGCAGACTCCCCACTGAGCATGGAGCCCAACATGGGACTGGATCTCATGAGTCTGAAATTATGACCTCAGCAGAAACCAAGAGTTGGATGCTTAACCGACTGAGCCACCCAGGTGCCTGTGATCCATGTTACATTTTCAATATTACTTTTCTTCTACTCTCAAATCTATGCATAAAACTTGACACTGTAGGAAGATGTACTATGTTGATTTTATGACTCCACCCATCCACTGGCATACTTCTGAACACTAGAGGTGGCTTATACCGAGTTTGAGGAACAAAGACCAAGGAGAATTTCAGGAGTTGGGAAAACAACTTTCTGGAGCTCCCTCCAGAATATCAGAATGGTACAATGAGGATATTTGTATTCCTGGGCCTTCCTCTTGATAGATTAAACCAGAATCTTGGAAGAGGGGCCCAGGAATCTTTACTAACAGCTATCACAGAGATTGTTCTGTATACTGGAGTTTGAGGATCATGATCTCAAGAGACTCCTCTGTTATCCCCTATTTCCCTTCTACAGTTTGTGAGTTTCTAAGTAGTTTCTGTGAGCCAAATAAACAAAACAAGATGTAGAATGTGATCGTCACCCGTTCCCTGATGTTGGCTGACCAATGGCTAAGATGCTAGAGAAGGTTATTTAAGCTCTAAGCTATCAAGAAAGCAGAGAGAATCCTTTCTGAGCCTTAATCAAAGGGCACATGGGACACTTAGATAAGGGAGCTCAGGCACCCATCCCTTTAGTTAACACCCAGGTGTTTCAGCATTCCTCCCTCTTCCTTACAAATGCTAAGCCATGCAGCGCATGTTCCTGAAAATTAAGTCAACTGAACTTTTATGACGTCAGCTACATTTCAAATGCACTAGAGGACATATCAGTTAATAAAATTCTACCTTTATTTTAATCATCGACTCTGGCTAAGCGTGAAAACAACAAAGTATTATACAATAATGGGCACGTGGCAGATCTTGGTTTCCTTAACTACACATTGTACTATTGAATATATGTCAATAATTGTGAAGTTCTTTTGAGAAATCTTGAAGAATTCTGTGTTCATTTGTTTAACAGAAGATAATGATGAAAAAATGCTTATAACATACTATTAGTAAAAAAAAGAATTCTGGCAGTACAAACATAATTTAAGATTATATTCATGCTTGAAAATTATTGAAAGGCTCTACAATTACATGTCAGCAATACTGTAGTTAGTGCTGGATGATGACATCACAGATGGTATTTGTTTTATCCTGTGTGCATTTCTTCTTTTCAAATGTTTTACAACAAAAGTGTATTACTTTTGGGGTGCCTGGGTGGCCCAGTCGTTAGGCGTCTGCCTTTGGCTCAGGTCATGATCCCAGGGTCCTGAGATCAAGCCCCACATCGGGCTCCCTGCTCTGCGGAAAGCCTGTTTCTCCCTCTCCCACTCCCCCTGCTTGTGTTCCCTCTCTCGCTGTGTATCTCTCTGCCAAATAAATAAATAAAATCTTTTTTTTAAAAGTGTATTACTTTTAAAATAAGAACAGTTATTTTAAAGATTTGATGCCAGGCAGTGTTCCATCTTCTCTGTATTTTGCAGTGTAGTAATGAATGTGATATTGACTGTCCTGAAGGTCAGAGCTAAAGTCAAACCCTTATAATTCACATACTTTGCATTTACCATTTCTGGGGGCCTGGTTTTCTTTCTATGCTTCATTATTTACTTGTATATATTTTTGTGGTAAGCAGGGCATTAATAAGTAAGCAGAACTTTGTATATAAGCTCTAAAGCTAGGAGGCCTGTCGATCAAAATAGGTGTAGCTGGGGATGCCTGCTTGGCTCAGTCAGTTGAGTGTCTACTTTGGGCTCTGGTTGTGACCCTGGGGTCCTGGGATCAAGTCCCTTGTTGGGCTCCCTGCTCAGCAGGGAGTCTGCTTTTCCCTCTGCCCCCGCGCATGCTCTAAGAGAAAAAAAATCTAAAAAAAAAAAAAAAAAAATATATATATATATATATATGTAACTGACGATGTCTTCCTCCCAAACTTCATGGTCAGCTGGGACTTAAAAATCAGAAAGCACAGGGTTGCCTGGGTGGCTCAGGTGGTTAAATTCCCACTCTTGATTTCTGCTCAGGTCATGATCTCAGGGTCATGGGACTGAGCCCCGCATTGGGTTCAGCACTGGGGGGGGAGTCTGCTTGAGATTCTCTCTCTCCCTATGCCCCCCCACTCATGTGCTTGCTCTCCCTAAAATAAATAAATCTTTAAAAATAAAAATCAGAAAGCACAAATAAGTAGTTAATATAAAATTATAAAGATAGTCCTTAGTCTGTGGGAAAGCAGGTATAGTTTGAAAAACAGGAAAGGTTTACCAAATTTTTTCTGTGAATGATAGTAAAGGAAAATATTATTAAAGAATTTTTTTCATCTTTTGAATAAACATTTAAGTAAGCACCATCCAATTATTTGGCCATGTTTATCAAACTTCGGTAATTTCCTTTAATATGAGGGTTTTTTTCCATTGAAGAAGAACCTGCTAATTTTTAATTTAAAAAAAAATTCCTGTTCAAATGATTAAAATGTCTGGGGTGCAGGGGGGTTATTGAAAGTGCTTTGCTCTTTAAGAAGTGGATTGATCTGAACAAGTATAAAACTTTAGGGCTGAGCAAAAGTGACCCAGGGTTAACTTAATATTGACTAATAAGGAAGGAGGAGACCAAGTGCATCAGATGCGTGACTGCTGCCATTGTAAATTTTCCTGACTATAAAGAAATTACCATAGGGCTGGAAGAAGACTTAGAGAAGATGGGAGAGAATACACAGCATGATTTTTTCCATTGTTCCTGTTTTTTAAAACATAAGAATTATGAAATAATCATATAGGTATGGGAAAACAGTGTCTCATCCCTTGAGAGGTGTAAGATCTCCAAGACAGGGCTAGTTAGCTAGGTAGCAGGGAAAAGCAGTATTCTCTTTGCCTCTCAGCTCACAGCAGCTGAAGGAAAAAGTTCCATCAGCACTTTTAACATCTAAGAACAAATGGCTAAGAAAATGAAGGTCTGGGGCATCTGGCTGGCTCAGTTGGTTAAACATCTGACTTTGGCTCAGGTCCTGATTTCAGGGTCCTGGGATCAAGCCCCGCATTGGGCTCTCTGCTCAGCAGGAGTCTGCTCGTCCCTTTCCCTCTGCCCCTCACCCTACTCATGCTCTGTTTCTCTCTCAAATTAAAAAAAAAAAAAGTAGGTTCTTCTAAGATTAAAAAAATCTGGGGGGCCTGGCTGGCCAGCCAGTGGAGTGTGCAGCTCTGGATCTCGGGGTCGTGAATCCCAGCCTCACGTTGGGTGTAGAGATTACTTAAAAATAAAATCTTTTAAAAAAAATCAAAGTTTGATTAAATAGTAATTGATAAATATGCATTAGGTGAATAATATATTCTGTACAAAGGTATTAGCACATATTTAATTCTTACTCTATATACACACTTTGATTTAATTCAAAACACTGCAATTTGTTTGGTTAAATATTTGATAGTTACATTTTTTAGGGAAAAGCATAATGGACCAGAAACTATCCTGGTTTTAGTTTTAGTTATCCCTTTAGTTATTGATGATTGAGGAAAACCTCCAAACCCATTAAGAGGCAGTATAATCATTCCCCAGTGGCACCTGCCTGAATTGTAGCTGGAGTGTCTAGGAGGCCAAATGGGGCTTCTATAGGACTGGCCTGGCCATTCCAAGCCCATTGGTTTGGTTTTTATAGTCGGGTAGTGACAAATCTCTTACCAGCAGGGTTTTTGGACAATTCTGATTCAAGCCTTAATAATTCTAATGGTTTAGCTTTGTGTTCATTGGTGGTGGATGCATTTTCAACAGACTCTGGTCTTGGAGTTAAAACTTCTAAGGGAGAATGGTGCCCATTCATTGGAAAAGAACCAGAAGTCATTGGCCGCTGTGTTCCATTTTTTGATGCACTTGGGCTTGAGGCTGACTGATGTAAAGGCAAAGGCTTCCTGTATTGGGAAGGCTTAGGGTCATTCCAGAACTCATCAATGTCCACATTATCCTCCGTTCCATTCCTTAACTTATCAGATTCTAAAACACTAAATTCTCCTACTTCCCGGCCATGGCTTAGCCCAGGACTCTGGGGGAGCTCATCCTTCACTGAAGAAAATCTCACATGCTTCAATGGCTCCAGGGAGTTTGAGAAGTCATCTTCTAAAGAATGCTCCTTCTCAGAAATTCTCTCATGGATGGTGAGGCCAGGGAACACAATTTTGCTTTTGGGTTCCAAGTTCTGATGAAAACGAACTGTTTCCGAGTCTGTGCTGCTGGAACTAGAGTTGCGTTTCAGGATCCCCCTGGGAACCCCCCTTGTGCTTAGGGAGTCTGTCCTTTGTCGAGGAAAAGACTGGTTATCTTCTTGCTTTAACTCATGTGATTTGGGGAGAATTTTCCTGGCTTTGGGGATTGGAGCTTTGACCGGAGATCCATTCTCAGAGCCTGGAAATGTTTGCTTTGGTTTCTCTAAATTTTGGCTTGAAGTATCTGGGATAGATGAGTTTTCTTTTGACTCTGACAATTCACCTGCAAATTAAAACACATTAGGTGACATGTCAAGTGGAGAATAGCTCTATTACTTAAAACGCCTCACATAAACTTAATCTACATGCAGCAAAAGCAGTAAAATATTAAAGAAAATAAAGTATTATCATAAGTGTAGACCTAATTAAAAAGCATTTAAAAATTCAGGCATGAACTTCATTGACCTGTACATTTAAGATTCCTGTGCCTTACATACATACTTTGTGGTATTTTTATACTCAATAAAATACTTTTTAGAAAAGATTTCTAAAATTCCTTAAGGAGGCTAAGGAAAAACACAGAAGCCACTTTAAAAATTTACATATGGAAACCAGAAAAAAGAACTCAATTTTCTTTTTTTTTTTAAGATTTTATTTATTTTTTGAGAGAGAGAGAGAAAGAGAGGGCACGAGCAAGGGGAGGGGCTCGATCCCAGGACCCCCTGGATCATGACCTGAGCTGAAGGCAGACGCTTAACCGACTGAGCCACCCAGGCGCCCCAAGGAACTCAAATTTCTTAAAAAAATCGTAATTTTTTAAAAAGAAAATCTCTAAAACAAAAATTAATTTTTTCAGGGACTCCTGGTGGCAACAGTTGGTTAAGTGTCCGACTCTTGGTTTCAGCTCTAGTCATGATCTACGAGTGGTGAGATCAATCCCCAAGTTGGGCTCTGCACTCTTCATGGAGTCTGCTTTAGACTCTCTCTCCCTTTCCCTCTGCTCCTGCCCTCCTACTCTCTCTTTTTCAAATAAATAAATCTTTAAAATAAAAACAAAAATCAATTTTCTTCAGAAAGTTAAAAAAACAGGTAGCATGTTCCATTGCCTTTTTTCTGCAAAATATTTTACATAATATAATGTGTATCCAATAGAAAGGGGGAAATAAGCTAATATTAAAACAGGATAACTGAAACTCCAACTCCACTGTTCAATGTTAATTTTCTGTCCCTCATCCAATCTTTAACGCACGTGGAATCTTCTTACAGTTGCTTTTGAAGAGACTGAATTGTCTAGTATTTCTTCTTAATGGCATGGAAGAATGGTAAAATTCCATAAGAGGCAGACTTAAATCAATTAAGCCACCAAACCTGATCAAATGCCTCCTCAGGGACCAGGCTGATAATTACAGATTAGAGGATCACAACTTTGTCAAGTGGCTTTTTTTTCTCTTGAGGCAAACTCTTTTAATTTCACACAAACCGTGTCTGCATGTGGCAGACCTCCAATAAGCGCCATTACATGAATGACTGAATGCCTCTGGTCAAAAAATTCCCTAGTTCACTGAGAGGGAACCTAAGGCCCGGAGGTCAAACGACCAGTGTCAGCTCCAAGACTGGAATGCATGAATTTCCAGTTTCTAAAATGTCTGCTTCCTTCCCTCAGGCAGGAAATCAATGGGCATAACATAATAAGAAAACTATCAGGACTTTTCACTTTCTCTTGAAAGTTATTTTAGTTAAAGGAACTCTGAGAATTTCCCTCAGCCCAGAGATAACAAAGATAAAAATATCTAGTCCGTAAAAATAATGTTTACCTTCTTTTGAAGTCTGAGAGAAACCAGCCTTTCCATTTTGTGACAGCTCACTTTTGGTTTGTTGAGATAAGTGATCTTCTGGCAACTTGGAGCTATTAAACGGATTTTTCCTTTGCTGGGGAAAAATATTGTTTATTAAACTCATTTTAAATGTCACAGCAGCAACTCAGTGTTAGCAAATGCCTATTATCTCCAGTATTGATAGTTTTATCCAGTAAACTCTATCTGGCCTGTTTGAAAAATTGCTGTCCTGGTTAATGTGGCCGGCATAGAGTTACCATATACGCCAGAAAAATTAAACTGTATAAAATACACTCAATCCAGAGTCCTACAAAGTTAGACCAGAACCAGGCATTTGAATCTAAACCTCACATTTTACAAAAGTGAGAAAATTTGGACCTGGTCAAGGTTAGGGTAAACCTGAAACTAATCAGGGCAGATTCCCCCCATGCTCTTTCTACCATATGAGACTCTTGCTGTACTAGATTAAAGCTGAACTAAATATAATTGTAAATGACCTTTCTTATAAAAAATTAAAAGATATTTATCAAGGTATTTGAAGTGCTTCATTATCACTATTATGATCATCAATTCCAACGACAGAAAGGGGATCAGTAAATAGAATTTTTTACTAATATAAAACTGAGTATCAATGTTTACTGCCTAGAGTTTCATAAACTGGCAATCCCCTCCCACAAGCAGACCTCTAACAGAGATTCAGGAAGCTAAGAACAGGAATATGGACTGATACGGGACTAACAAGTCACATTCCAAATGCTTAAAAAGCAGCAGTCCCCAATAGCATGAGACTCTTTATTCTCTAGGGCAAGAAATCAGAGTCTTCAGCATGCAGAAACATGGTATTCATCAACTTTTCCACCACAAGAGTGACTTCTTACATTAAACAGTAAAAATCATCTGTATTTGGTGCAAAAAAAAAATCCTCTTTATTTCATGGTGCTTTGCTAAAATGAAAAAAAGAGCATTCTTGCCAAAAATGAGATATTTGGAGTCTGATCTCAATCTACCTTAGCCAGAGACACAGCTGACTTCCTTGTGTTTTCCTGGGATGTATCCATCACGGTGGAGGCTGGATTCACCATGCTAGAACTGCAAAAGAAACAATAATTCAGAGAATAAGCCCTCCCCCTGCGTCTGAAGCTGAAAGCTATTAAGGCAGGACAGCAGAGGATGTTTGTAAAACTGAACTGCCGGGAAGGGAGAGGGTGTTGGGGCCTAGAGATGATTAAGCAGTGAAGCAAAGGCAGGGGCAGAGCAGAAAGGAGAAAGACAGGGGTGAGGCAGGCAAAACCATCCAGCGGAAGCCGTCAGTTTTTATCATGGTACCAGGCACACGAGAGGTTCACAATGTAAATGTGTAGAAATGAACTCATCTCCAAGTCAGAATAACATCAGATGCAGATGACAGGGAGCAACTCATCTCAAGGCAGGGTCGGAGGTGGGGGGTGTGTGGGGGTGGCGCTGTGGCGGACGTCATTGCTGAAATAAAACCCCAGAGTTTCAGGGAGGGCTCGATTTCACAGAACAGCGTGCTTACTTTAACTCAGGCAGGAAATAACCGAAGAAACGATTCAGGTGAGACCAGTGACTTGACAGCAGATCTAAGGGATTCTGTGCAGGGATGCTGGTGCATCCAGGCAACTTGCTGAGGACTCTCAACCCCACTCTCCAGGCTGGTCGGTGAGGTCTTGTTCAAACACCGGAGGGATAAGGCCAAGCACAGCAGCCAGAAGAGGATGGGAGAATAGAAGCCTGGAGCTGGCTCAGAAGAAGGAAGGAGATTCTCTACCCAAGGGACTGGGCAGCCCCAGGACGAGAGCAAGGTGGGAGAAAATGGAGAAAAGTGAGTTGAGCAAGGCTCCCTCCTGAAAAACCATTCCCATGGCTACTGAGGAAGGAGAGACAAAGAGTCAGAGTGGCTCTCGAGAGGAAGGAAAACCACCTACTCAGACTTCCCGCTCCAGGGGCCTTGCCTCAGGCATGACAGGTGAAGTCACTATTGGCTGAAACCACTGTACACACTTAGACTCCACCTGTTCTCTTAGTGACATCACAGAGTCAACAACTTGGAAAATACCTTGGAAGGCACAGGCTTTGCACCATGCAGCAAAGGAACTGGACCTTGGGGAAGGAGAGAAACCTGCCCCAAGGCCACAGAGCCTGGCCCAAGAATATGGTGGCTGCAATCGTGAGCAACATGTCAC
This sequence comes from Eumetopias jubatus, assembly GCF_037043125.1. Classification (NCBI taxonomy): domain Eukaryota; kingdom Metazoa; phylum Chordata; class Mammalia; order Carnivora; family Otariidae; genus Eumetopias; species Eumetopias jubatus. The sequence continues at coordinate 66,823,044 of NW_028274819.1, forward strand.
TGCGGCTTCCTTTCCTTTCCTTCCTTCTGCACTTCAGTTGTTCTTTTTGCACAGATTTAGTCCTGGGAAGAGGCTGAACTTCTGAGGAAGCTGTTCTTCCTTTCATTACCCTCCACATTGTTCCAGAAAGGAATTACAGCAAATGAGGCAGATGTATATAAAATACATCTTTATCAGGTGGATGTGACAAAGAGGGGGAAACGGATGGGGAGGGGAAGGGCAGGGAACAAGAATGGGAATTTATAATGGAGCCAGAATTAAGGCTAATAGAAAAACACATTATAGGAGGTGATTCTTACAACAGGTGGGCACACGCTTCTATCAAGTTGTCTAGCAGCCAGGGTGAAAAAAGGACCTGGTCACTAAAAGAACTCACACTGTCCATACAATAAAAACAGCCAAGAGCCCAGGACTAGAAAGCTATTTCTCCCGACTGCCATTTTAAGGAACCACACAGTGACATGAGGAACCTTATAACACATGCCAGCCTCATTTTTTTAGAATGTTTTGTATCATCTCCTTATAAATAAATCAGTCACATGATCAGAGGACCTGAACCCAGTGTTGCTGGTCGGGGCTGTCCATGGAATACCCATCTTCTCCTGCCACCTTCCTTCTTTCCCCTCCCACTCACCAAGAATGAAGGATAAGCAGGGATGCGACACTTTGCCCTCTCTGCTCCTTGGAAACCCAGCTCCTGTGCCTCCCAGGCCCCAGCTCTGAGTATGTATATTTCACACCATAAAACCAGACATGAAACCAGTCTCTCTCTTATTAAACTTTATCCAGCAATGTGCCTCATATCTACTATGCAACCTCATTCTGTGCGTACATACCTTATCTCTCATAGTAAATGGGAGATTCCCCAGGAGTACCATCTTGACCATCTTCATAACCCCCTGCGATGCCATGTAGAGCAGCTGGTACAAAACTACAACTGGTGAACAACTGAAAAGATGAAGGCCACTCAGCCAGGGCCAGGGAAGGCAGCAGCACATAGGTAACCATGATTTTTCCTTTATTTTTTTCATGTTACTTGCCAAACAACAAGGAGGCACATTATTTAGGCTTTTTTTTTTTTAAGCCTTTGTTTCTATTAGCTCAGAAAGCAAGAGAGAGGAAGGAACAGCACATTCAGAGCACATGGTCAGTCACTAAAATACAGAAACACACAGTATTCACTAGGTTACTGTGTGGTTGGGAGAGGGGAAAAATGACATGGGGGTGGGACACATGGTTAGCTACTTGGTTAGTCTGCTTACTCAGAAAAAAATGAAAACAAGAGTCTTAGGCCTCAAAGTCTGTCTGTGAAAATACAGCGACTTCTTAGGTTAAGCTCTGGCTCTACTCCTCCTGAGGAGCACAGCAATGTTTTGCGTGCCTGCCTATTCATTGGGAAGCATCATTACTGCAACCATCGTATCTTCCACTGGTTTTTGCAACATCCCTATGAGGTATGTACCCTTCTCCCCATTTTACTTATGAGAAAACTGAGGCTTGGGGAGGCTAAGGAACCTGCTCAATGTCACAAAATGAGTTAATGAAGGGCTGGGGATTTGAGCCAGGTGTCTGACCCTGACCCCAAAGACAATCATAGTCATGGCTAGGCTATCCTGCCTCTGACTTCTCACATTAATAAAGCAGTGGTTCATAGTGAGAGGGCTGAGGTCCAGGTGATTCTTCCTTCCCAGGGATTCTCACATTCATCATTTCCTTTCCACCTGCACTGTCACCTCCTGAATTTCTGTGGACTCGATTAGCTTCACATCTGACCTCCTGATTCTCAAATTCCACTCCTCTCATCCACTCAGCATTCCACCACTAAGCTGGGATGGTCTCACACATAACTTTGACCATGTCGCTCTTCTGCTCGTTTCTTTTCCCTGGATCCCCAGGGCCTGTGGAATGAAGTCTGAACTTGTCAGGAAGGAACTGGAGATCCTCCACCATCTACTCAATATACTTCCCCACTCTTCCTTTCTGGTGACCCTTCATGCCAAACAAAGTCGCCTGTCTGCTCATTATCCCCATTGCTATCTGCACTCCGCCTAACCCCCAGCCCTATCTTCTCGTGTTTGCTGTGCTCTCCTCCCAAATCCTTGCTGTCATCTCCAAGCCCCAGTCAAATCTCACTGCCCTGTGATGCTGCTCCTCTATCAGCCCAGCTGGAAGTGGGTCTCCTTGACTCCAATCTTACAGCACATTTCCTTGTACTTTGGAGAAGGAATTTGCTCTCGGCCTGGCACTATTTGTTATCATGTGATCAGACATCCACAAACAGACGCATAATTTTTCCTATGAGAGTATAGTCTCTTTATAGCCAGATACCTTGTCTTTGTTTCTTGAAATCCCTCTCAGAGGCAGTAGACTGTGTCCTGCATATAAAAGATACCCAATACATTCCACAAGATGAGCTTTTTAAACTGTAGCAAGCCAAATTCCCCACCCTGTGCTTGTAATTCTTCCCTCAGACACCCTTCAAAAACTACCTGCAATACCAGAACGAACACTGAGACAAAATGGGTTTCCTCTGTTAAAAGAATTATTAAAGTATTAACTTGTGATATTGGTATTAGGGTTCAAAGTATCTGCATTTTAACACGAGTCTCTGAAGACTTCACTCTAAAGAATCATGTTAGGTACTGTTGCAGGGACTGGGGAAAGAGGTGGGGCTTCCCATCACACCACACGGGCAGCTGGACATTCCATCTGCTTCTGTGTCCAGCCCTAAAGTGCTCCAAAGCACATGAAAGCAACTTTTAAAAGCTTTTGAACCTTACCTGGCCTTTCTCTCTAAAAAAGTGAAAAATAACAGCCAACATCTTATGCCTCCTTTTGAGGCATTTTGCAGGTTAAATATTAACAGTGTTGAATCAGAAGCAAATTTGGCAAGTGATTTTTTTTCACATGTCGTTGTTGTTGTTGACCTCTCCCTTTGGACGGTGAGATCCTTGGAAGCAAATGCTGTATCACATCCCGGGCGCTCAGCACCATGCTCTCCTATGTTACACTCTGTGAAGCTCCAATACATGAATAAACAAATTAAATGGCTCGGGGAAAAAGTGAGGGAAGTAAATTAGAAAATATGCTAGGCCAGGACTTTCAAGTCGGTATTTTCTTAAGTAAAACATTACTTCTCTGGGGGCACCACACTGCACGCTACAGAATTTCTCTCACACGCATATTCTCAGCCAAGTGTAAGACACTCTGATGTCATAGTGCAGCTATTTCCACCATAAGTGATCTGGATAAATCCAAGATCCTATTGGGTTAAGAAAGATTGCTTCTCTGTCTGACCCTCCCCCCTCTCATGCTCTCTCTCTCTATCTCATTCTCTCTCTCAAATAAATAAATAAAATCCTTAAAAAAAAAAAAAAAGAAAGATTGTTTTAAAAAGCTCCATAGAAGTGGTTCTGTGGGGCAGGCCTCTAAGAAATGAAACAGTCACATCACTGGAGAGACAATGTATCCAAGGACAAAAGATCAAATGCGCTGCCCATAGATCGGATCATCTCGACCTTGACTTTGGGAGCAAGCCAAGTGCTCACATTGATCTTATTATTGAGGGGATGGAGGTAAATAGCTAATCCTTCTGGGAGATAGAGATGGGTGGGGGGAGGGAGAGAGAAAAAGAGATTGAGATTGAGATTGAGAGAGAGATAAACAAAAGCCTTCCAGGGAAAAGAACATTAGTAGAAAAATTAATACTATTTCAGAACTAAAGACATGGTTTGAATTGCTTGGTTCCCATTCAGCAGAAGGTAAGAGGGAGATCCACGGCAGAAGTACTGCTGAAGCACAGGCAGCGAAGCTTCAAAACTAGCATTTTTATTCATTAGGACAACTTAGAACAAAACAGTGTTTTAATTCCACCAAAGACAAAGTGAGGTGAGGACACCCAGCTTCCCTTGTAAGAAAACTCATTGCTTTCTCCCACATCACAGGGAAGGGCTGATGCCACAGAAGGAAAAACCACAGGGAAGACTTTACCTTGTTCTCCTTGAACTCATTTTGGAGATATTCATTCTCTAGAGATGTTTTTGATTTAATGGACATCACAAACCTCCCGAGCAGCGAAGCTCCCTCCTGCCTCCGTTCCTTCCAATTCTCTGTCCTGAATGCCCCTATCTTGCAGTTGTCCAAATGTGAGAATACCCCTCCCATTCTCTTCCATCTTTGTAATCACCGGAGCTCACCGTGATACCGCTGAACTGAGAGATTCTCAGTAACACACAGCAATGAAGTCTGAAGGCTATCAGTCCTGTTCCTGTAATTTACCTTTTCCCCTTCTCTTTCTACTCACTTCCTGAGTTGCAAACCACTTCAATCATTCACTTATTCATTAGTTTGTTCGTTAGCCCTCATTCACTGTTATTCTTTATTTCACAATTATCTCATCAACTATTTTCGTTCAGTTGGTCAGACTCTCACTCTCCATCTATTCTCCATTCATCCCATGAGACACTTGTTGGGCACTGTGGTATGTGTTAGGAATACTGCAGTGAATCAAACAAAATATAGCAATAAACAAAAAGCTCTTTCCTTCATGGATCTGGGGGGAAGGCACAATACATACGCACAATAAATATATAACACGATGTCAGGTAGTGAGAAGTGTGCTGAAGGACAGTAAGAGAGCATGCTGGTATGCATTAATGCATGCATTCATTTCCATAGGTACTTATTCCTGAGTACCTACCATGTGTTAGATGCTTGGGACATGGTGGTGAAGTCCATGTCCCTGAGAAAGAAATGCAGGGACACTCAGGCCTAGGAACCTGGATTTTTAGAAGCCCCTTGGGCAGTTCTGACCAAGTTGACCCAGTTGAGAACTTCTCATCAAGTGACCCACATATCCTTTATAAATTATCAGATATCTGTGTCCTACCAACCCTTCAACCCTTTCTTCTAATTTCATCTCTAAAACTCCACCATATGTTTTCTCTTTTCTCCATTCCCTTCATTAGGTTCTTACCATCTCTCACCTAAACTTCTGTTACAATGTTCTAATTGAACTGTCTAACCCCATCTTCCGCAAAGTTACCAGAATGATCACTCCAAAAAGTAAACTTGATCAAAAAGTCATTTAATGGCTTCTTGTGACTTAAGGAAAAAGTTCAGCCTTTTAGCCAACACTCAAGGCTCTTGACAATCTGGGCCCAGCCTCTTCCTCCAGCCTGACTGCCCACCACTCACACAGTATACCCACCAGACTAGACCCCTTCCACGTCTCCGACCTGCCCGACCCCCATGTCATCCCCTCTGCCTGTATTGTCCTCTCCCCATGTCTATTTGCCACATCCTTCTCATCTTTCAAGAACTGCCCTACATATAACTATCTCTAGAAGCTTCCCTGACAATCCCTCCCACTGACCCTAGACACGGTCAGTGCTGCTACCGCTGTGCTCCCACAGCTTTTTAATTATACTTATCACATCACAATTTATGATTATACATGTCAGCCCCTTTTGCAAACAGTAAGTTCCCTAAGGACAGGAACCCTATGTTGTTCATCCCTAAATTCCTAGCTACCATATTGTATACAATAAACAATAATTACCTACTGACTGAATAAATGGCTGAATGAAGAATGAATTAGTAACCCTACAGAATGATTTATTCTATTGGGTGCTAGCAAGACATTAGATCAGTGTTTCCAATCAACTGCAAACAAGTACATTTAAGCACTTTATTTCCAGTAAGTAGCCTGAGTTGCCCAGTCAACCTATGGGTTAATTGTTCCATTCTAACCATTCATACCTATTTCTCTTATTTTTCTCCACATTCCACTCTTGCAACTGCCTTTCTTCTGGCCTTTCTGAACTCTTTTGCCTGTGGCCCAGGCTGGCTCACAGCACCCCCTGCTAATTTTGCTCCAGCAAAAGCAGTCACTGACCTTTGACTGATGACATCTATCACTAGGGCTGGTCTGTATAGAGTCAGAGAATAACAACCACATCCTTGGTGTGATACCAGGGCACTAAGATGCCCACTGCCCCTAACATATTCCTCTCTGCACCTAACACCTTGCTTCCCTTGGTTGAAGCTTCTGACCTTTTTGTATTTGAAAGGTAATTCTTTAATCTTCAGAAACCATCAGGAACTGGAAGTCCTCCCAGCAGAAAGTCTGCACAGTGTGGGAGACAGTCATGTGACAGATCTCTGATTTCTTTCATTGAAATGCCCTCATCCATATTACACACCAGATATTAAGAACTACTTGGGCTGTGTGTTAGGATGCCACAAACACGCTCAGACTCATGTTCAGTGGGGTGACCATTGAGAAAAGACAAGAAGCTCAACATTTCCATCCATACAGGCTTAAGTTATTAAAAAGTCAAGTATTTCTTAAAGTGGAATGCATGTTGGATCCCCTTAAAGGAGAAAGGGGAGGCTACCAGGCAACTGAGGGACATGGGAGGTGGAAGGGCATGGGAAGAGGAACCAGAAGGAGGAAAGAATTGGGAAGCTTGGAACACACTTGAGAAACTATCTCTTTTTAGAGTACTGGCCCCCTGTGACACCACAGAGCTAAGACAATATAAGCTACCACAGGGACCAGTTCTCAGAGAGGCAGTCTTCAGGGAAAAAGAGAAAGAGAGACAGAAACTACAAGGCCAGTCCACTTTCAGGTTCCTTCAGACCAAAGAAGCACCAACGGTGGGGACATCCAAGGCCCTGTCAGTAGAGAGGCTACTAGACTCTCAGTGTTGTCCAGGGTGCCTAACCTTGTTTCACAGAACACATGATCTCAAGTAACAAAGGAAGGTCTTCTCATCCCAGAGCAAGTCCACCTCTACAGTCAAGACATGTTATACCTCCTTTATGGGCAGGGTCCTGACCCCAATGGGAAAAGCTTCTCACATCTTTATTTGTGTACTCCCCACCTTGGCTCAGCCATGCCCTATGGATTATTATGGAAAGGACATGATGTGCTACAAGGTGTGGTTCATGGACCAGTGGCAGTCTGAGAATTGCTTATTACTGGTTCACAGTGAGCTAAATACAGAAATTGAAAGTATGCATTTAGAATCATTTATAGCAATTTGCTGAGACATCCCAGCACATGATCAAGGGTTCATATTTTGCATGCCTTTGTTTTCTGTATTTCATCTTTGTTATATTTTATAAAAGGTACCAATCTGTGATGACTAGAAATACACATTGTTTAGGAAACCAAAACACTAGTCTTTTACCACAGTTTGTGCCAATACTGCCCAGTTAAAATTCAGCAACCAGCACTGGAACTGTGAGCATTTGGAGTTTTCCCTTTGCTACTCTAAAGAAAACCTCACTCTCTGCTCCTTTGTTTGTCAAACCTCTCTTTGCCTCCTCACACGACAGGTGCAAACAAAGATGAGTTGTTGTTTTTGTTTTTGTTTTTAAGATTTTATTTATTTGTCAGAGAGAGAGAGTGCACAAGCTGGCGGAGCGGCAGGCAGAGGGAGAAGCAGGCTCCCCGCTGAGCAAGAAGCCCGCTGTGGGACTCGATCCCAGGACCCTGGGATCATGACCTGAGCCAAAGGCAGATGCTTAACCAACTGAGCCACCCAGGTGTCCCAACAAAGATGAGTTGTGAAAGAACACAGGTACAGGATGGTGGTCGAGTTCATGCCGGGCACCCATAGCATTTCAGTTCTTCTCAGGCAGGACCATACAGAATTGTGCCCATAGAAAGAAGGAATCTTGCCACAGAGCCTATCAGAAAAACTCCTTCATATATTCCACATATGAGTGAAACCATATGATAATTTTCTTTCTTCGATTGACTTATTTCACCTAGCATAATACTCTCCAGTTCCAGTGCAGAAGATCATAAAGGAAGGGGAGGAAAAATTGAATGCGAAGTCATCAGAGAGGGAGAAAAACCATGAGAGACTCTTAACTATGGGGAACAAAGTGGGGGTTGCTGGAGGGGAAGTTGGTGGGGGGATGGGGTAACTGGGTGATAGGCATTAAAGAGGGCACATGATATGAGCCCTGGGTGTTATACGCAACTGATGAATTATTGAACACTACATCTGAAACTAATGATGTACTATATATCGGCTAATTGAATTTAAATTAAAAAAAAAAAAGAAAGAAAAACTTCTTCAGAAACTACAATATCTAGTCACTGTTGCCTCACAACACTCCCAGACAGCTGACTCCTGCCTGAGAAAATATTGACAGCTACTGAGTCATTCTATTGAAGCTCAATTCCTCTAAAAGCACAGGCCCCAAAATACACTTAACACACCCAGTTCCCAAAGGTTAAAGTATAAGTGAGAAACACCGCAAGAACCTGATACTGAGTCAAGTAGTAGTTTCTGACGTGGGAAGGAGGAAGTATACATCAGCCCCTTCCACAGTTCTGGATGATTACCACCCAGGTCACGTAATGAGCAAAGCAGACTAGATGCATCTAACATTTTTATTCTTGCCTTCTCGACTGTACCTCATCTATGTTATAATAACATAATTATAAAGCCACTGGAAATTGACAATTTTCTTTCTTCCTGTGAAATGCTAAATGGTTCCCACATCTCATTTCATTTAATCTCGTAATATCCTGGTGGGGCAGCTCTGCTCTGATTTACAGATGAGACCAGAAAGACTCGTCTGAGGTCACACAAGGAATGCAGGAAATAATGGAGACATGAATTGTGGAAGCTGTATTAGCAACCTCAAATTGAGGAAGAGGGGAGATACACCCACCAGCCTGCCTGAGGTCATGAAGAAAATGAGCTGGGCTAGGAGGGCAGTGGTGCCTCTGTCCCCCAAGCCCTTTGAAATGAAATGAGTTCTTGGGAGAAAGACAAGAAGTCTGACCCAGACAAAACTGTGCAGTGAGCTAAGATGGCTTCTGACACCCCCAAATCTCCTTTCCCCTTCTGTGGGACTTGTACCCATCTCCCCTAGTCAGGCAGTGTTCTGGTGTCCCTGTCCCCTATCAAACTGGCTCTTAGGAGATGCTGTCAGCTCCTTGATGGTGATTCTACATGACTGTGTTCTCACTCCTGGAGTTTCTAATACTCCAGGTCTCATCTTTCCCTATGGAAGGATATCTTTTTTCCCATTAGGGAGTGTGCTGGTGAATGGGAAGTCTCCCAGGGGAGGTGGTAGGGGTAGGGTCTCACCCTCTGTGAGAGCCCATACTTCCATTCACTGAATGCCCACTATGTGCTATGGACCATGTTAAGAATTCTACATTTACTAGCTAATTAAATTCTCAATAATCCTGCTGGCAAATCCTTATCCCATTTTACAGTCGAGGAAGCAAAGACCCAAGAAGTTAATAGTGCAAGGTCACAAAATCAATTAGTGGCTACTTACTGTTTAACTTCTAGCCAACATGGCCTCTACAGACATAACAGAACATTACAAATCATCCCACAGGGGAAACAGTCCAGTCTACCACCCATGGAAAACAAAGTGAGTCCTCTCCAACAGGGAAATAGACAATGGGTACCTTAATAGAATCAGTATTCCACTATCCATGTGATATAACTTCAGTCATATTTGGCTCTGAAATGCCTATGGATGCCTATATAGACCCTCTCTCTCACCTGTAAACTATGTTTGAAACATCCCTGATTCCCAGGTGCCTCAGACTTGACACCTGACTCGGTGACTGTACCATCAGCAAATTTGTTGACTTCAGCCCTACTCTCCAATAGGAGAATTGTCTTCAATTGAATTGAATTGTCTTCACTGAAGAGCTACAGATAAAATGCAACTGCCTTCCCACCAAAGGGTAACAACTACACTTCCAAGGGATGCACACCAATGGGAAGATCCTTAAATACCTAAAAGAAAATCATCTAAACATCTGTGGCAATGTAGCTCCACAATCAGGTACTTCTTAGGAAAGACACACAAATGTACACCTTGGCCAGATGATAACAGGTGTGGAAAATACCAACACAATCAAGACTGAAATACTGAGGACAACCTGCATCCTGAAGAGTTATTTACTAAGCACCTACTATGTGTCAGGTATTCTACATATGTTATCACTAATTCTCACTATGGCCTTTCCTGGTATATATTATCATTCCTATCTATAGTTAAGAAAAGAGACTCAGAAAGTTGCCCTTGCCCATCACCAAATGGCTAATAAATGGCATATTTAGGATTTGAATTCATGTCTGGTTCCCATGCTTGAGCTTCTTCCATCACACCAAGTTATGACAGTTTGGTCATAATTCACCTCTTCCCTGAAGCGACTATATTTATTTTGAAGTACCTCTTCATTCTACTCTAAGGTAAAATCATTAATACAAATAAAAACCAGCTATTGTTGGTGCTGGAGGAAATCTCCACTTAACATTTTAATTTTACTTAACATTCAGATTTATTAGAAATTCTGGAAGCTGGGAAAGAGTACTGCTCAGGCTCTGTCCATATCAGGGCCCAGAATTCTCTCATACGTACTTCACAGTGCCTGTGAGAATGAATAGTCTGGTGTTTGTGCTCATAGCACACCAAGCCATGAATCCCACATGCAGGGACTGTCCTTGTGAGCTGCGTCTTACCTTGGGCTTGCTGGGGCGACATCTTCTGGCTCATCCACAGCACCAGTTAGTTCTGGGGGGAGGAAAGCATCTTTGTTGACGTTATTCACCCAACTTGCCTTTGCCTCATTTGCTCTGTCCTTACTCTGCTCGGCTGAAAGAGGAAACAGTGAAGACAGGAAGGTCATCTCTCACCTCTGTGACCTATGACTCTCCTAGCATCTCTTCTTATCACTGAAGCTCAAACCTGAACTTCAGGTCTTCCTGGAGTGCCAAGGCACTCACTCATGAGTCTGAGTCCCCAGGGTCAGAATTATATCTGCAAAATTATATCTGATGTTACCTTCCCCCAAGCAGAATCTCCTGAGAGTATGAGTGGACCTTTACCTGTGCAGGTAACTCCAGAGATAACTCCAGCAAAATTCTGACCCCCTCTAGGTGAATCTCACCTGAATTGGGGTCAGGGCTAAATACATATGGCCGGGGGAACACTCAGGGCAGCTAGTCTTCATGGGACAGAGACACCATCATTTCCAAGCATTTACTGAACATCAACAATGTGCCTGACTTGAGGCTGGGCTCTGGAATCCAAAGGGGAACAAAAGCTTCTGGCCTGGAATGTTCCTCTCCACTGCCTCTTCCTTCCCCCAGTCTCTACACATCCAAATTCTACAATACTCCTCAATACCCAGCTCAGATGCCAAGGCCCCCCCATAAAACCTCCGTGCGCCCTCTTCAGAAAGTAACTTCTTTTTGCCCCTGAATACCCAGGGCTCTTTACCAGCACCTCTCAAATAATTAGCATTAAGTAATTATGCTAAGTGCCAGGCACAGTGTTGTTTTTTTGCATGCATTACCTTGTGAGAAGGTGTTATTTTCCAAGTTTACAGATTTGGAAATCAAGGATAAAAAAGTTCAGGAAACTTGCTTTTGACCCCAGTGCCAGTAAGTGCTAGAAATGCTTATACATTAATGTTAAGATGAAGCAATACGAGGGCTCCGATTTCCAAATACTAACATTCCAGGGTGGTATTCCCCACAGGTCTCTTTACACAGAAGTCTAGTTTCTTCAGCTGCAACATAGAATCCACAATACTAATCCGTACGTCCCGAGATTTCTGAAGGCCCAGATGGTTTTGAAAATCAAGAGGGATGCGAGCAATGCAGGGCACACACTAAACATTACCCCTTACTTGCAAGGGGTGTGGCTCTGAGTCAGAAGGAACAAAATCCCAGGTCGGCCATTTGCCAATGATATAACCTTGGACAAGTAACTTCACTTCTCTGAATTTTACATGTCCCATATGTAGAACAGGGATAAGAATACCTACCTTACAAGATCGCTGCTATAGTTAGAAATAATACAGAGCAAATGCCTATCATGTATTAAATGTTCAAAAGGTGACAGCTATTTTCCTTATTGGGCACAGGCTAGATCTAGACAGGGGCTGTTCTCAGGGGTAAAAGTTTACACTGCCTAGCTCAGAGTGAAAGAGAAGGCACACCATACATATTTAATAAACCCAACAGGATTCTAAAGAAGCCCTCAAAATACTGTCTTTACAGTCTCTTAAATGATATACTTGGTTGATTAAAGACATACCAGATGTCAAAGTTGTTGAAAGGGAAGCTAATCTCTTCCTGTCACCCTACTCAGAGGAAATGGTTCTGAATCTTCAGAGTTAAAAGCCAAAGGAATGAAGGGGTAAATGCCTCATAACCCCAACTGTCTATACTACTATAGCTCAACACAGTATCTAAAGGACTTCTTATGTTTTTCTAGATTACCCTGAGTCCCTTAGCCCTGCCTTCATCCATCTGAATCCAGGACAAGAAGATTTTGAGCTGGAGGACTATGCGTACCTCTAAATTACTTCCCTTAGCAGATTCCAGTAATGATTCTAACATCCTTCCAGTCTCCTGACAATGCCTTCCCAAACAAATGCTGGCTCAAAATGTCCTAGCCAAACCAACTCACCTGCTACCTGGAGCTTCTTCTTTCTCATGGATGCTCTGATGATATCTGCACCATGAATTCTGTCTCTGTGCCTTTTTGCCTTGGCTTCATAAAACCACTCACCACTCATATTCTTCAACTGTTGGTCATCCTTAATTTTTTCAGGCAAATGTCTACAAAAGGAAAAGACCTTTACTTTGCTGAGAGCCCACAGTAAATAAATGAGTTCACTGTGACAGTGTATAAAGAAATCTGTAAACATACAAATAAAGCTCTCAATATTTTAGAAGACCCCACAAGCCTCCTAGACGACCAAGAAATATATATATTCCTCTTTGATGGAATAATCAGGAAAGACAAGGCTAACACTTTTTAAAAATCAAAGACTTCATCCATGACCTTCACATGATGCCTGGAATTTCTCAAGAGCAGATTCACTTTTTGGCTGCAGTCTTCTGTGTCCACTGTTCAGATGAAAATACCCCAGGGAAATATGGTCTATTAAGTGTCTCTAAGCCTTGGTCCCTTTATCTGTAAAAAGAGGTTCATCATAGTAATCTACTTCATGGTATTGCTTTAAGGATTAAATTAGCTAATGCATGTAAAATTGCTGTTTGCCAATGCCTGGCACCTAATACCCAATGAATATCTGGTGGAGAAGTTATCAGTTCATCAATCCTTTCTGTTTCAGTGAAATGCGTTTATCAGAGACTTTCTGGGTGGGGGGGTAGTGAATGATGTCCCTGGTTCTTAATGCCAAGGAACTGAATAGTGAAAAAGTGGGCTGGCTGGAAGCAGGCAAGATCAAATTTATGGAAGTAGGGGGATGGGGAATAGAGGCAGAGGCAAACTCTGATTGTGCAAATACTGCTTTCAAGGGTTCCACAATCATTCACGCTCACTGAAAAGCTAACACCTGTAGAACAAAACAAATACAGCCCCAAAATCTCCCTAATTTACACTTAAAAAACATTGTTCTACTTGACAAGTGTTTTTTTTTCCATCATGATACGTGTACTCTTTAATCCCCATCTCCCATCCTTCCCACATCCCCTCTGATAACCCTCAATTTGTTCTCTATATTTAAGAGTCTGTGTCTTGATTTTTCTTTTTCCTTTGCTCATTTCTTTTGTTCATAAATTCCACATGTGAGTGAGATCATATGGCATTTTTTTTCTCTGACTTAACCTGCTTAGCGTTATACTCTCTAGCTCTATATATGTTGTTGCAAATGGCAAGATTTCATTCTTTTTATAGCGGAATAATATTCCATTGTATATATTTACCACTTCTTCTGTATCCATTCATCTATCAGTGGATACCTGCTTCCATAGCTTGGCTATTGTAAATAATGCTGTAACAAACATAGGGATGCATGTATCTTTTTGATTTAGTGTTTTTGTACATTTTGGCTAAATACTTGGTAATGCAATTACTGGGTTGTAGGGTAGTTCTATTTTTAATTTTTTGAGGAAACTACACACTGTTTTCCACAGTGGCTGTACCAGTTGCATCCCCAACAGTGCAAGAGGATTCCTTTTTCTCCATATCTTCACCAATACTTGACATTTCTTGTGTTTCAATTTTCACCAGACAGGTGTGAGGTGATATCACACTGGAGTTTTGATTTGCATTTCCCTGATGATGAGTGATGTTGAGAATCTTTTCATGTGTCTGTTGCCATCTGCATGTCTTCTTCGGAGAAATGTCTGTTCATGTCTTCTGCCCATTTTTTAATTGGATTATTTGTTTTGGGGGTATTGAGTTGTACCAGTTCTTTATATATTTTGGATACTAACACTTTATGTCATTTAGAAATATCTTCTCTTATTTCATAGGTTGCCTTTTAATTTCGTTGTTTTCTTTCCTGCAGAAACTTTTTTTTTTCTTTATGTAGTCCCAACAGTTTATTTTTGCTTTTATTTCTTTTGCCTCAGGAGACATACCTAGAAAAATGCTGTTATGGCCAATGTCAGAGATATTATTGCCTGTGCTCTCTTCAAGGATTTTTATGATGTCAGGTCTCACATTTAGGCCTTTTAATCCACTTTATTTTTGTGTATGGCATAAGAAAGTGGTCCAGTTTCATTACTTTGCATGTGGTTGTCTAGTTTTCCCAACACCATTTGCTGAAAAGTCTTTTTCTCATTGGATATTCATTCCTCCTTTATTGAAGATTGACCATATAACTGTGGGTTTGTTTTTGGATTTCTGTTCTATTCCACTGATTTATGTGTCTATTTTTATGCCAGTATCATACTGTTTAAATTATTACTGCTTTGTAATATAACTAGAAATCTGGAATTGTGATACCTCCAGTTCTGTTTTTCAAGATTGCTTTGGCTAGTTGAGGTCTTTTGTGGTTCCATACAAATTTTAGGGCTGTTTGTTCTAGTTATGTGAAAAATGCTGTTGTATTTTGATAGGGATTACATTAAATATGTAGATTGTTTTAAGTAGTATAGACATTTTAACAATCTTTATTCTTCCAACCCATGAGCATGGAATGTCTTTCCATTTCTTTGAATTGTCTTGAATTTCTTTCATCAGTGTTTTATAGTTTTCAGAGTACAGGTCTTTCACTTGTTTGGTTAAGTTTATTCCTAGATATTTTATTGGTTTGGGTGCAATTGTAAATGGGATTCTTTTTTTTTTTTTAAGATTTTATTTATTTGAGAGAGCGAGAATGAGAGACGGAGAGAGAGCACATGAGAGGGGGGAGCGTCAGAGGGAGAAGCAGACTCCCTGCTGAGCAGAATCCGGGACTCCATCCTGGGACTCCAGGATCATGACCTGAGCCGAAGGCAGTCGCTTAACCAACTGAGCCACCCAGGCGCCCCTGGGATTGTTTTCTTAATTTCTTTTTCTGCTACTTCATTATTAGTGTATAGGAATGCAACAGATTTCTGTACATTGATTTTGTATCCTGTGACTTTACTGAATTCATTTATCAATTCTAGCAGTTTTGTATATACAGTATCATGTCATTTGCAAATAGTGAGAGTTTTACTTCCTCCTTACCAATGTGGATGCCTTTATGTTGTCTAACTGCTGTGGTTAGGACTTCCAGTACTATGTTAAATAACAAATGCTAATAATGGACATGCTTGTCTTGTTCCTGACCTTAGGGAAAAAGTTCTCAGGTTTCACCATTGAGTATGATGTTGGCTGTGGGTTTTTCATATAAGGTCTTTATTATGCTGAGGTATGTTCCCTCTAGACCTACATTACAGTAAGTTTTTTATCATGAATGGATGTTATACTTTGTCCAATGTTTTTTCTGCATCTATTGAAATTATATGGCCTTTATCATTTCTCTGATTGATGTGACATATCATGTTGACTGTTTTGTGAATAGTAAACCACACTTGCACCCCAGGAGTAAATCCCACTTGATTACGGTGTATGATTTTTTTCAATGTATTATTGGATTTGGTTTGCTACTATTGTGTTTAGGATTTTTGCATCTATAACCATGAGAGATACTGACCTGTAGTTCTCTTTTTTGTGTTTTTTTTTTAAGATTTTATTTATTTGAGAGAGAGAGCATGAGTGGGGGGAAGAGGCAGAGGGAGAGGAAGAAGCAGACTCCCCACTGAGCAGGGAGCATGATGTGGGGCTCAATCCCATGACCCTGAGATCATGACCTGAGCCGAAGGCAGCTGCTTTACTGACTGAGCCACCTGGGCACCCCTTTTTTTGGTGTTCTTATCTGGTTTTGATATGAGCATGATACTGGCCTCATAGAATAAATTTGGAAGTTTCCCTTCCTCTTCTATTTTTTGGAATAGTTTGAAGGATAGGCTTTAACTCTTCTTTAAATGTTTGGTAGAATTCACATGTGAAACCATCTGGTCCTGGACTTTTCTTTGTTGGGAGGTTTTTGATTACTGATTCAATTTCATTGCTGGTAATTGGTCTGTTCAAATCTTCTATTTCTTCCTGCTTTAGTTTTGGTAGGTTATATGTTTCTAGGAATTTATCCATTTCTTCTAAGTTGTCCAATTTGTTGGCTTATAGGTTTTCATAATTTTTTTTTTTTGAGAGAGAGAGAGAGAGATAAAGAGAATGAGCAAACAGAGGGCAGGGGGAGAGGGAGAGAGAATCTTAAGCAGTCTCCAGGCCCAGTGTGGAGCCTGACACAGGTCTCAACCTTACAATCCTGAGATCATGATCTAAGCCGAAATCAAGAGTCAGATGCTTAACTGACAGAGCCACCCAGGTATCCCAAGTTTTCATGATTCTGTTACAATTGTTTGTATTTCTGTGGTGTTGTTATTTTTCCTTTTTCATCAGTGATTTTATTTGGGTCCTTTTTTTTTTTTTTTTTTGATGATTCTGGCTAGAAGTTTGTCAATTTTGTTTTAATCTTTTCAAAAACCAGAACCTGGTTTCATTGATCTTTTTTAGTTTCTATGTCATTTATTTCTGCTCTAATCTTTATTATTTTCTCCCACTTGCTGAGTTTTGGTTTTATTTGTTCTTTTCTATCTCCTTTAGGTGTAAGGTTAGGCTGTTTGAGATTTTTCTTGCTTCTGGAGGTAGACCTGTTTTGCTATAAACTTTCCTCTTAGAACCACTTTTGCTGCATCCCAAAGATTTTAGACCATTGTGTTTTCATTTTCATTTGTCTCCATGTAATTTTTCATTTCTTCTTTGATTCCTTGGTTGACCCATTCATTGTATAGTGACATGTTATTTATTATTTTTTTAAGTAGCATGTTATTTATGTATTTGTGCTCTTTCCAGATTTTTTTCTTGTGGTTCATTCCTAGTTTCATAGTGTTGTGGTCAGAAAAGATGCATGGTAAGACTTTGATTTTTAAAATTCTGTTGAAACTTGTTCTGTGGCCTAATATGTGATCTATTCTGGAGAATGTTCCATGTGCACTTGAAAAGAATGTGTATTCTACTGCTTTAGGATGGCATGGTCTGAATATATCTGTTAAATCCATCTGGTCCAGTGTGTCATCCAAAGCCACTGTTTCCTTGTTGATTTTCTGAAAGGATCATTTGTCCATCAATGTAAGTAGGGTGTTAAAGTCCCCTGCTATTATTATGTTTCTATTGATTTGTTCCTTTATGTTTGTTATCAACTGCTTTATGTATTTGGGTGCTCCTATATTGGGTGCATAAATATTTACAATTTTTATATCCTCTTTTTTTAAAGATTTTATTTTTTAAGTAACCTCTACACCCAATGTGAAGCTCAAATTTACAACCCTGAGATCAAGACTTGCATGCTCCTCTGACTGAACCACCCAGGTACCCCTATAATTGTTATATCCTCTTGTTGGATTGTCCACTTTATTGTGATATAGTGTTCTTCTTTGTCTCTTGTTACAATCTTTGCCTTAAAGTCTATTTCGTCCAAAATAAGTATTGGTACCCTGGCTTTCTTTTGACATCGATTTGCATGATAAAGTTTTCTCCATCACCTCACTTCCAAACCGCAGAGGTCTTTCAGTCTGAAATGAGTCACTGGTAGGTAGCATATAGATGGGTCTTGTTTTTCTATCCACTCTGTCACCCTGTGTTTTTTGATTGGAGTGGTTAGTCCATTTACATTCAAAGTAATTATTGATAGATATGTACCTATTGCCATTCTTGTTAGTGGTTTTATGGCTGTTTCTGTAGATTTTCTCTTCCTTCTCTTGCTCTCTTTCATGGTTGGCTTTCCTTACTGATATACTTGGATTCCTTTCTCTTTATTCTTTGCATATCTATTACTGGTTTTTGATTTGTGGTTACTGTTAAGTTTGTATGTAACATCTTCTGCATATAGCAGTCTATATTAAGTTGATGGTCACTTAAGCTTAAACCCATTCTTTACTCTTCTCTCTGCCATGTTTTAGGTATATGGCATCATATTTTATATCCTTTTATGAATCCTTTGACTAATTTTTACAGAAATATTTATTTTTACCACTTTTGTGTTTTTCACTTTTCATACTCTCACTTATGGTCTTTCCTTTCCACTCAAAGAACTCCCTTTACTATTTCTTGCAGGACTGGTTTATTGATCATGAACTCCTTTAGTTTGTTTGAGAAACTCTTTATTTCTCCTATTCTAAATGATAGCCCTGCTGGATAGAGTATTCTTGGCTGCAGATTTTTCCCTTTTAGCACTTCGAATATATCCTGCCATTCTCTTCTGGCCTGCAAAGTTTCTGCTGAAAAATCCACTGATAGATTTATGGGATTTCCCCTGGTATGTAACTGTCATCTTTTCTCTTCCTGTTTTTAACATTTTTTATTGCTACTTTTTGCCATTTTAATTACTATGTGTCTTGGTGGGGACCTCCTTGGGTTGAAATTTTGGGGGGGATTTCTGTGCCTCCTGGATCTGGATATCTATTTCCTTCCCTAGATTAGGGAAGCTTCAGATATTTCTTCAAATAAATTTTCTGCCTCCTTCTCTCTCTTCTTCTTCTTCCTCTGAGATCCCTATCATGCGCATGTTATTACACTTGATGGAATCACTGAGGTCCCTAAGACTATTCTCGATCTGCATAATTTTCTTTCCTCTCCTTTGCTCAGCTTGGTGACTTCCTATTACTCTGTCTACCAGGTCATTAATTCCTTCCTCTGCGTCATCTAGTCTGCTATTTATTCCATCAAATGTATTTTTAATTTCATTTATTGTGTTCTTGATCTCTGATTCTTTATCTCTGTGTTGAGTGTTCCTACCATCCTCCACTCTTTTCTTAAGTCCAGTGAGTATCTTTATGATCATTAATTTAAATTCTCTATCAGGCATATTACTTATACCCATTTCACGTTGGTCTCTTCCTGAGGTTTGGTCCTGTTTTTTCATTTGAGAGATATCTCTCTGTCTCATTTTGACTGACTTTCTGTGTCGGTTTCTCTGTGTTCGGAAAGTCAGCTACTTCTCTTGTTCTTAATAATAATAGCCTTATGAAGAAAAGGTCCTGTAGTGCCCTGTAGTGCATGTCCCTTTCGCCAGGGCCTGGCAAAGGAAATGTCTCCTAGGTGTTTGTATCCTCTGCTATTGAGTCTTGACCTCTTTTTCCTTCATTCCAGTTGTCTACAGAGGCTCTCTTTGCCTATCATGGGCAGTGTTTGGTCCCCAGCAGGAGTGAGGCACATTTTAACTGTGTAGTGGTCTGCTTGCAAAATGAGACATGCCCCCACTGCAGCTGGAACTGATGTCCCACACAATGCCTGGGTGTGGAGACATGACATTGGCAAGATTTGCACTGGTCTTCTTGGGGAGGGGCCCACAGTGCTGAGAATAAGGCAAGTGTGACTGAAAAGGAAGGATCCAGCAAAATGTAGGGTGGCGCGTCTTGGTGTAAACAATTTAGGTAAGCAAGTGTCAGAGCCAGGCTGGTTCCCACAGGTGGCTGTTGTTTATGCTGGGGAGCAAGGGAGGGAAATGGCACCTGCCAACTCCTTTGTTCCTGGAGGGGTTGCCCCATGATTGCTGTCTCTTGGAGCCACAGGTCATGCTCTGAGATGAGCAAATCACTCCCTCCTGTCTTCCCTTGGTATTTTTCAAAATGCTGGTTCTAGTTGTATGTTTGGGCTGTTTGTGGGCTATGTCTTTAATGGTGGGGACTCAGCTTCCTAATGTCCTACAGGCTCTCCTAGAGCCAAGCCCCTGATTTTTAAAGTTCCAGGCTTTAAGTCCCACTGGTTTTAAGAACTCACAAATTCAGCCCCTCTTTCAAAGGCAAATATTATGGGGATTCATCCTCCAGTTCGTGGGTTCCCCCATGTGAAAGTCTGTTTTTCACCCTTCTCTGTGTCACCGGCTCCCTCTGCACAGCAGACGGCCCCAGTCCACTTCACTCCCAGACCAGGTCTTCGCCCTTTCTACCTTTTTTGATGTGGCCTCTTCACCATTTAGTTGTGGAATTGTTCTGCCAGTCTTCAGGTTGTTTTCTGGGTTATTTATGCAGACATGAGTGTTATCTAGTTGTATCCATGGGATGAGGTGGGCTTAGGGTCCTCCTACTCTGCCATCTTCCCAGCCAACCCTCTACTTGACAAGTCTTTTAAATTCCACATCTCTCCATGTACGTCAATAAAATGAGAATCACAGACTCTAGAACGTAGTCACAGAATAAAGGAGTATAAAAGCCTTAAGCTGACTTTGAGCTTTTGGAAGGTAATGTGCTATGAAATCCAAGGTTTCATGATTATCATTCAAGCTAATATGCACCTTCCTAAAGTAACAAATCTACGTGTCTTAGCTAGAGAACATGTATGATGGCCACACCAAGGTGGTGGCAGGGCTCTGTGTGAGGGATGCACACCAGCATACCTGGGAGTAGGATTCTAGCAAGTACATTTCCTCTCTCCTAAGTGTACCTGGGGAGTGTCTTTTTACCCAAGAGCCCAACTCTCTTCTGGAACTTTCTCTCCTCTCCCAATTACCTAGGAAGAAGTGACTCCATCCCAAACATATCCAATCACAACACTTGAACATACGTTGTCATCACCAAATCCTGACAAAGATAGTCAGACATGGTTTTGACAGACATGGTTTTGAATCACCAGAGAAGATCATGATTCATATTAAACATTTCTAATGGTTTCCAATTGCCTAAGGCTTTCCACAGGGCAAACAATCTCCTATGGGCTGCTGATGGAGCTTTTGCCTTCTCCTCCCAAAGAACCAAGTTTTCAATTCCAGAAGAGAGAAGCCTTTTCAGAATTCCCTGGTAAGAAAGTGAGCCCCTAGGGGCAGAGCCTCTACTCCATATATCCTTGCTCAGTGTCTCTGGAAAATAGTGGGTTTTTATTCAGTGCTTGTGGAATGAAGGAGTTTCATATGGGGCCCCTGACCACCTACCTGGTTTCAGGCTGCCT
Organism: Eumetopias jubatus; assembly: GCF_037043125.1. Lineage (NCBI taxonomy): Eukaryota > Metazoa > Chordata > Mammalia > Carnivora > Otariidae > Eumetopias > Eumetopias jubatus. The sequence goes on from NW_028274819.1 coordinate 66,844,335, forward strand.
TTTCAGGTTCATTTTCCAGCACTTACCCCTGGACTCTACTTGCCAGTACTCTAGACTTCTTAGTATTCTTCAAACTGCTCTTTCTGACCTCCCTAAACATTAGAAGCAGAAAGACTATGAGCTTTAGACTCTCCCAGACAGGTCCAAATCCCAGTTCTCACCCTTCCTATACGCTACCCAGGCAGGTTACTGAACCCCCCGAAGCTTCAGTTCTTTGTAGAGACAGGGGAAGAGAAGACCTACTCTGCAGGACCTCTGAGGTGATTAAATGAAGTATTTACCTGAAAGCACCTAACCGTGCTTGGATCTTGGTAAGAGGCCAATAAATGTGAAGTCTCTCAGGATATCTCTCCTCACTTCTCCGTGCAGCACATTGCTCTTTATCCTTCAGATCCAGCTCGTGCACCACTGCACGGGGGAAGCCTTCCCTGATTGCCAAGGCACAGGTCAGAAGCTTGCCCTTCCCCAGGCTCCCACAGCACTGACCACACCATATTCCAATGATCTATTTGCACATCTGTCTCACTGACTAATCTGTCAACTCCACAAACTCCCTGAAGGTGAGGACTACATCTTAATCACCTTTGTCATGCCAACACCCAGCACCAAGCCTGGCACAGACCTGATACACAACTGTTTGGCGAGTGAATAAAGTATAGAACAAATAAATGCTCCACAGCCACCCCAGTCTGAGTCAGGCAAAAGAGAAGAGTGACCCTGTCACTGCTGGGGTTAGGTGAACCATACCTGTCACAATGACAGTGGCTTCTCCTGATGAGGCAGGACACTTCGCCCTTGGCAGAATAGGAACAAACAGGATGAAATCTGGCATCAGCCATCATCTTGTCATAAGAGACCACAAACCCTCCTAGCATAACAACTCTCGATTTCTCTTCAGAAGGTTATTTACTTATTTTTGGTGTTCGGTGGAAAGGCATTTTGTAGGGGCCCCTGTGTGACTCTGGATCTGCTCCTGCCTAAACGACTGTCTGTAAGCCCTGATCATGCTAAATTTTCCATGCACCATGCGCACACATTGGGCGAGTCAGGCTCGCCAAAACACATGGGCCCTGGAGAGCTGGTAGCCATTATAGTACAAAATTAGGAGGGGGGGTTCTGGCTTATCATTTAAGTGGCTAAAGAATAAGAGATTATTCAAATTCATTAAGTGCCATTTAATCTTTCCTCCCATGATAATCCCTGCTAGGTTTAATCAATCAATTCCTTTTTCGATCATAGTCATTTGGAATATTTCATAGATGAATACATATGTGTATAAAACCCAGGTTTTATAAAGATGTGGGATCATTTAAAAAAAAAATCCCACCAACTAGATGGTGCTATTAAAATCTTCTCTACCAGCCTGGATTATTGTCTCATTTTTCATCAATTCTAATTTACCAATAAAAATGGCATTTGATTCTCTAATTCTTATACCATTTAGCTGAAGGGAGAAAAAGATGTTTCTTGAGATCACAGTTCTCATCCCTTACCATCCTCTGCACGTAGGCACATTGTGCGTAGGAGAGAGCTGAGGAGAGAGAAGATGCCCACTAAATCCCCATGGGCTGGTGGCCTTAAGTAAAGGTAGAGGGAGAGCACTCAGCCCAGACAGGACACTGTCCTGCTGGCCCTCCAGGCAGGTCATGCCCCCATTCCTTTGGCTAATACATACAAAGCATGTGTTTTGTACTAGCCCCGTGCTAGTTACCTAACATGCATCATCTCATTGAATACTTACATTTTCACCATCATGTACAAAGAAGTTAGTCAGCTGTAAAAGACAGCCATCTTGCCTCCTCCTTATGCTAAAGGCCACATCTATTCATTTGTTCATTAATTCATTAATCCCCTATCATGTACCAGCCATATGCTCAGAATTGTGCATAAAAAATTCAACGTTTCAGACAGCCCTAAGCGCCTGTCTCAATTCCTGTGTTGCAGAGAGAGAGTGTGAGCACTTCCAGAGGAAAACCAGAAGAGTAGGGACACCCTCCAGGCTGGCCTCAACACTTTTCCCTCAGCCTATCCTCTCTTCCTCTTTTTATTCACTCAACACACCCCAGCTTCCAACTATTCATCATGATTAGACAAAGGCCTACCTGGTTGATGTTACCTAGTCAATTAGATAAGAACCAGCCAGCTGTCCAGAGAGGTTGACTGGCCCATTCCCCAGCCCTTTTTTTTTTTTTTAACCCCTCAGTACATTGGACAAGATGGTTAGACTATGTGATTTGAAAGTACTTTGGGGCCAAAGAAGTTGGAGGTTTGCCCAAAGTCACCCAGAGCCAGGATCAGAAGCCATCCAGATGCTGTTTCTGCTACTCCATCCTACCTGAGAGAGTCAAACATGATTTTGGTGTCTAAGGTGGTCAACACACTTCACTCTACAAAGGAATTCAAACTTTGAAAGAGGATGTGAAAACCAACACATGTGAAAATGAAATAAATTACAAATGCTCCTTACAGTGGAAAATGAGAGGAAACTTGTGTCCCTTGTGTCACAGACACATCATAAATCCCCACCTTCTGCTGAGAGGCAGCACAGCATGTGGAAAGCCCAGGCTCTGCAGTGTGAGGAGCAAGGCTTCAATCTTGCAGGGAGCTTAACCTCTTCTACCTCATTTCCTCAGTGTTAAGCAGGTTCAGCTACACTGCTATGTAGATGAAAGGGGAAAATGTATTTGGAACTCTGTATACAATATAGTTCCTTGACAAATGTTGGTTCCCTTCCTCTTTGCTTTGACAGAAAACACCCCAGAGGTCCTGGAAAGCAGTTCTTCAATGCCAACTGCCTTCACTTAAAAAAATAAATAAATAAATAACTAGGTCTTAGGGGACCAGCTAAGAATCATAAGATGTGGTCACGGTTGAGATGTTATCTGTGGCAAGAATGCCCATCCTGTCGATGTGGTTCTGTGTGCACAGGGGTGGCAGGCGTGGTGCCGGTGGTGTATAGACACACACACAGGCAAAGACTTCCTGCTGACAGTATGATTTGAAACACAGGAAACACCACCTTTAGAGTGTCTCATTTTCAAACCATAAAAGACTAAAATTACATATGTGTATGCAGGATGCTGTTTCTTAAAAAGAAGAGAGAGTAGGGAGAGAGAAAGAATCTATCCTGATGTCTGCCTCCCTGCTGATCTGTGAAATGTCTCTAGCTGGCAGTCAGGGAAGCAAGCTGAATACACACGCGTGGTAACGACTGGGCCCAGCACTTGGGGCTGCAGGCAGAGAGGCAGTGCGAAACACAGCTGCGGGGGCGACAGTGACCTAGGACTGTTATCTTCTAGCTGCCTCCTGAGACACCACAGTGGCTATTCCCTTGGGTTTGAGTCCATGTTCTACCATGAACAGGTAGAACAGATTTGGGAACTGAACACTTACTTCCCCTGTATGACACTCATCTTTGTCATTCATGAAATCAGACCAGGGGTAACATTATAAATTAAATCATCTCCACAATGTCTCAAATGAGCATGCATGTGAACAATTCCAAGCCCCGGATAGATCAGGAAAGCAAAGAGATTTCAGTGGGAATGTGAAATCTCAACTACAGCCGTGCTTAAAAGGACTCAGAGGCAGCATCTGCAACAGTGCTCCAGGGCATTGGTAAGACCCTCGCATAGCTGTAGGAGAATTATACTCCAGAGTCCATAATAATTAGCATTCGAAAGATCAGTCTGATTTATAGTGGCAGGTTTGCCTTTCTAATGATGTTTTGCTTAGGCCAGTATTAGGATTATATGATGTGTGCTTCTAAAACTAGGAGAAGGACTGGGAAACTCTAAAAGCATGTTAGGGAAACAAAGTTGAGATTTTAAATTTGCAATTGATAATCCATTAAATGGATAAAGGTCAATTTCCTTTTAATTACCATAGAATTCTCTTCATATCATTGTCCAGAGAAGTTCCTTATACTTAATAGAGGCTCAATTAAATTTCACTGCATTAAATAATTGAGGGTTTTAAGAGTACTTTCCTCCTAAGGAGTCAGACTACCAACCATAGAATTCTGCCCTTTTTTAGACAAAAGGTGGAGTAGAGAATAAGGGAATTCAAATGTCTCCATCTCCTCTTACGTGCTAAGAAGATTAAGAATTATCTTACTTAATCCTGACTCTAATCCTTTGAGTTTGGTATTACGGTCATTCTCAGTCTCTGGGTTAAGGCTCAGAGAGGTTAAGTCACTTGTCCAATGAACCACAGTTGATTAGTGGTGAGGAGAGGATTCAAACTCATGTCAGTTTTGACTCCAAGGTTAAGCAGGGGACTGCTTCCCTAGCCTTCTGAAGGAATAATACCAATAATTTTGACCCTAATTGAACATGGATGCTTTGTGAACATACTGAAATTCACTTCAAGCACTCTGGAGAATCTGATTACGGCTACTAATAATAACTCATAGACAGACAGTGCTTCACAAATTAACAAATGATTAACAAATGACAGCTTGCAGCTTGACAAATTGCAAAAGGCAATAATAGCAGCATGGGGTAGAGGGAATAGTGCTAGACCAAGAGCTTTCCTTACCACGGCTCTGGCAGCGGTTATCTGAGTGGCCCTGGGCTTGTCACTTCCCCTCTCTGGGCTTTACCTTCTTTATTTGTAAAATGATTTATAGGGACCAAAAAAATCTTCCCAGAGCTGTCAGGCTGTATGGAAAGCTGATGGAAGAGTCAAAGACAAACAGCTGGAGACAGCAAAGGGGCTGACAGCAAAAGTCCATGGAACAGCATTTTCAGAGACCAGAGATCTAGTTCCACCAGCCCTGGAGCAGAACAGCCTCAGACCCATACCCACAAGTCCCTTCAGTCCTAAATCAAAGAAGGGGTCAGAGTGCAATTCTCTTTATGTGAAGCAGGTCAGGCCATGGGCTGGGCCCCTTTGTGTCCACCAGCTATGGGCACCCCCCAAACCACCATGCACCATCACTCTTCCCCAGGCCCAGAGTCCTAAACCTATCTATCTGTGGTTGAGTCAACCATCAGGTGCTTGACGTCTAAGAACTCCCCCAGCATGGTGGTAGTACACAGGGCTTGACTCACACTGGATTTCTTGCCACCCAAGATTTCTTGCTATCAGTTCACAGAAGCAGCAGCTCCTGGGGCACCCTGAGAAACAGCGACTGGAAGGGGAGTCTGCAAACCCACCCCTGCTAAGGGACTCACTGCACTGTTGCTGCAGCTGCAGCTGGGCTGGTCCCTGAGGCTATATGCTCACACCCCTCACAAAGCCCGGCTCCTGCCAGAACTTTGCATTTTTGGAGGATTTTTCCATCAGCCACTGCATATGCCCATGAAACACCTCCACTCCACTCACACGGAAACACACAACTACAGGGAAGACCCAGCAGCCTGCAGTCCCAGGGGCCAAGGACATTTAGAGGGAGGTAGGAGGGAGGACAAATCTCTCCTCCTAACCCAGCTCAATGGAGGACATAGAATTGCAGCCCACATATAACACCCGATTAATGGAGGAATCAAAGGTATTCAGCAACCCAGTAGTCACAGTCCCCACATCCTGACGTAGGAAGAGGGGCCCAGGGTTATCTTCGCCCCACTGTTTTCTTTCCAAGTCTCCCTGTCTTGTCTTCTGAGAGGATAAATGAATTCCCATGATGCTTTAAGAATCAGCTAGTATTTTCTCTGTGTTGCCTTCACTCCTTATTTTTAAAATGGGTGCAACAGTCCTGCCTTGCCGAATCTCACATGCCTGTTTATGAGGAAACGTAGGACAACATTCATGAAAGGGCTTTATAAACTGTACATGGGCAAAGGATCAATGCTACCAAAAGGCTCTGAGGGAGGATTGGGGTAAATCTCCTGCCCCTCCTGGATAAAATGCTCAAGACGCCCCATTTGCTGAGAATGGAGAACAGCACCTCCCATCCTGGTGCACAGAGCACTACAGGCGACTTGTAGGGAGGCACATGACAAGTAAAGTGCCCCATTCGCAGGCTCTCCAGTACCTGTCACCATCACGGCTCAGTGTCCTAGCTCATATCAAGCACCTGCCCCCTTCTCCATGGCCAGGGGCCAGGATGGCCAGTCTGCTACTGTTTTCTCAGAAAAAGGAGGCAGAGTTAGTCCATGAGTACCTGAAGACCAGAATGTGATTCTCAATCCTGACACCTACGGGTTGTATGAGCTTGAGCAAGTTACCTGACCTGTCTCAAAGTCAACTTCCTCACACATCAAGAAGGCATAATTATATCCCACTCTGAGCCCCTACCAACTGCACAAGAGTGTTTGAACTCAGAAAAATGCCCTTTGCAATCTGTTCATCACTGTCATTTGGGAATCATTTGTTAGTTTGTTAAGCACTGTCTCTATAAGCTATTATTAGTAGCCATAAACAGATGCTCTGGAGTGCTTGGAGTGAATTTCAGCATGTTTACAAAGCATCTATGCTCAATTAGGGTCAAAGTATGGAAAATGGTGCCAGTAAATCCATTACTCATGGTCTTGTGTCCCAGGAAATAAGAACATGGCTTATGTTCCTTTCAGGTAACTCCTGGGATGGGGATTATGCAGTTAATACTACTAACATACATTCCAGAAGCCTTCCACTGTTTTCAAAGCCCAAAATTACACAGGTAACAGATGGCAGGGCCTGGGCTTAAGCCCACTTCTTCAGCATCCTGCTCTCATGCTCCTTCTACCAACCCTGTGGTGAGGGAAAAGTGGAGCGAATGTTGACGTGGAACACATGGGTTCCTCTCAGCAAGAACAACATGTCAAAGCTGCCACTCCTTCTTGTGAGACACAAATGAAAAAGTGGCTCAGTCAGAGCCAATTTCAATTGCTGTTGAAACCAATTCAAACGTTTCTCAAAGTATGCAGAAACGTGAGCTACTTCCCAATTTATTTTCTTTTAAAAATCTTAGGAATTAAAAAAATCCAATTTAGTTCATGATTCCGTTTTTTAAAAGGTGGATATAAATATGCACACATTCAAATATACCTACGTAGATGTATGTGTTTGTATAGACTTCATTTTTAATTCAGTATTTAATAAATTAAAGGGGTTTCATTTATCAAGACTACTTCCGGCAGGAGTCCTAAGGGTAAATTAAGAGACATGAAGAAGGAAAAAAATCCCATCCAGGAAGGAACCTAAAACCTAAAACCTAAAACCTGTAAGTTCAGGCTCCAAGTCAGAATTACCACTTATGACTGAGGAAAGAAGGTGTCCCATCTTCTTACAGACTGTCCCTCCTTCCCCCATGCCCAAGGACCTCCTGGCCCCTTACCTGACTCTCTCCTCTTCAACCCTCTTCAGGGCAGCATCCCGCTGCAGAACCTTCATGATGGTTTCTTGCTCCTCCTCTGTCAGGAAGCTCAAGTCAATCATTATGAAAATTATACACAAAAATAAGAGCAACCAATCTGGCTTATAGTTCTCAAAGCAAAACAACTATGACTGTTGCTCAATGATCAGAAGATGCAAAAAACTAAACGAAGTAATATCTCGTTCAGTTCTGCAGCGCAAGTCTTACGTTGGCCCGGCAAAAGTTTCAGGTGGCTGATTGCAAAGTCCTCCTTGGTCCTTCCAGAGAGGAAGCGGTGGTCTGGGGAATGACGTGGAGAGGAGGCTCTCAGAAGGACGCTGCATTCCTTGCCAGACAGCTCACTTGTTCCCACAGTGGCATTCCTACTCACACTCCCACTCTGGACCAGTCTCAGACTCAGTTGATTCTCCCTGTGTCTGGGTCATCAACTTGAGGAGAGGCTGCAGCACCTGAACATCTTGTGATACCTGGGGAATCACGAGACAGTAAACACAAGACAGTGTGAGGCAGTTCCGTAAGCATTGCTCATTATTACAAGATTTAAAACGTGCCTAGGGAAAGAGAATGACCAGTGAGATGGTCTCTGAGATCAGGGAAACCAGTTCGGCCAGCTTCCTGAGCAAATGGGTCATGCAACACGCTTCTACTCAATTTCAGACCAACAAGATGGAGAGCACACAAAATGCCTGTTGATGTTTGACAACCCGCTGAGGAAAGGGATGGCTGCAAAAAAAGAGCTGGTTCTCTCTCTCCAAACTCACGGCATGCTAGGCTAAAAAGTCACACTCGGGCGCCTGGGTGGCTCAGTTGGTTAAGCGACTGCCTTCGGCTCAGGTCATGATCCTGGAGTCCCGGGATCGAGTCCCGCATCGGGCTCCCCGCTCAGCGGGGGGTCTGCTTCTCCCTCTGACCCTCCCCCCTCTCATGTGCTCTCGCTTTCTCGCTGTCTCAAATAAACAAATAAAATCTTTAAAAAAATAAAAAATAAATAAATAAAAAAGTCACACTCAAGGTCAATAAGACCAGGGAGACATGATTCCAGTCATCAATCATGGGTAAGAAACTAGAAATAAAAATTCACAAGTGCTCACATCTCCATGAATAGGAATGTTGCACAGGAACATATCTGGGCTCTCTAATGACAGGTGATGAGCAGGTATCACGTAAAGGTAACGTGCACAAGAGGGAGAAATGTTATTCTTCACCCGGTCCCACCTCTAACCCTTGCCGGGTCTAGAGCAACTCACCAAGCTTGCTCCCTTCATTTCTGGGGAGAAAGAACACTTACTGGTGTGTGTATATAAACTGGGGGAAAGGAAGAGGCAGAATTTCAACCTCCCCCATCCAAAGTGAGAATTTTAAGTAGGACTTTGGGCAAGAATCCTATTTTCTTTGAGGCCACACAAACCCATGTGCAATGAGAAGGTGACATGAAGAATTTCACAGTTGCTTGGGACTTCAGAGGTCACCTATTCCAGGATGGGGGCCCTTTAACAAACACAGTGTTACACAGACAGTAGACACTAAAAACCAAGGATTCAGTAGGTTTCAGGCAGTCTCACTGAAGAATAAAACAGTACGCACATGACTGAGTGCTTTTTGTGAATAAGTTCTTCACTTTGGCAAAATAGAACCCCTGGGAGGTATTCCCTTTGTCACGTTAACAAGGGACCCCCCACTCTGAGGGTGGGGGGGGGTTTCTCATTCCCACTTACCTACCAGTAGGATGTCCCTCACTGGTTGTAAAGATGAAGTGAAATAATGGAAATCAAACAGCACATATCTTGCATCCTCTACCAAAAATAGCTACTAAAAATATATTCTAGCTTCCTTTCTGAGTTCACACTTTTGTTCTATCCCTCTAAATAAGAGTGTACTTGGTGGGATGCCTGGGTGGCTCAGTCAGTTAAGTGGCTGCCTTCGGCCCGGGTCATGATCCCAGGGTCCTGGGATCGAGTCCCACATCGGGTTACTTGCTCAGCAGGGAGCCTGCTTCTCCCTCTCTCTCCCTCTGCTTTTGATCTCTCTGTCAAATAAATAAAATCTTTAATAAATAAATAAATAAATAAATAAATAAATAAATAAATAAATAAATAAATAAATAAGAGTGTACCTGGTCATGTCTTTTCCTTTGCTTTTTTGTATTATGTTTCCTTCTGATCTCCCCCATGAAGTATGGACTTCAAGAACAGTTACTCTGATGACCGTTGTTTTATATTCCTCTGGCTCTCTGCATATAACTCACAGCGACTACTCAAATAAATGTTAAGACACTATTTTATTCTCTCTTTTTAAAATGTGCACCCATTTGTATAAGTTGGTGCCTGTTCGTTCATCTTGAAAAATACTCATCCTTCAAACATGGAAGTTACCACCTCCAGGAAGCCCTCCCTAACTACCTCAGCTAGAATTAAAAGTAGATTCACTTATTGCTCCTAACTCTTCACTCCCTCCCTGAAATAGCTACGCAACCATGTTGCCACTAGAGTAAGCAGTGTATTCATACCGACCTTCCTATTGTTGGGCTTGACCTGTGACTTTGGTCAATGGAATGCTGCAAATGTGATACAAGCATAGGCTTGTGTGGGTTGGCTTGGCTGCTTATACTCCTGCCACCGGCCACAAGAAGAGCCTGCCCTAGGTAACTCCTGACTTTCTAGTCCGGGTCCCAGAAAAGGAGATATAAGGTCAGACCCGACCCTGAGCCGCCCGAAGTAAGGCCATCCCAGGTGACCTGGAGATTATGGGAAGAAATAAATATTTGTTGTTGGAAGCGACTGAAGTTCGGGGTTGTTATAACACTTCTGTCGCAGAAGACCAACTAACACAAAAACTTTCTTCTCCACATATACACCCCACCGCGATAATTATTTATCTTCCTTCAATCACTCCCATTTGACTGTGAGTCTCTGAATGTAGTAAGTAGGTAAGTAGATGAATGAACCTAATCCAAGTATACAAGTTCACCAGGGGATGGCTGTCTATTCTTTCATGCAGAATAGCTTCTTCCAGCCTAATAAATTACTCCTTAGATCTCAGAGGCTAGCAAGGAAATAAATTGAGGCCACATTCGAAGAACCATGGACTCTGCCATATGGTTCAGTGAGAGACTGTTTTAAAGTCAATGAGTATGGGACAGGCAGAGAACAAAGGAGAAAAACAACTCAGGCTGTCCAGCAGTGGTAACTGGGAGCGTTGCTAAAGGAGGAAACGCTGGTTTCTACACCTTCATGTACAACAACAAGCTAACCAGTGCTTCTGCATAAGAGCTTCTAAGGGTTAAAGGTTTTTCCTAAAAATCAGCGAGACAAAGGGCAATATCTTCATTTTACTGAGAAAGGAGGGAAGGGCTAGAACCTTTGACTCCTAATTGGGAGAGACAGCAGCAGAGCTCTTGGATGGCAACCAAGACTCTTCAATACCAGGTGCTTTCCCAATTCCCAATACTCTGGCTGCTATCTATCATAGGAGCTAATCAAACGTTTCATTCAGCAAACATTTACTGAGAGCCTATCATGTGCCTGGCGCTGTGGTAAGCCCTGGACATACAGTGGTCCATCAGACAGAAAAAAATGTCCTGTGAGAGCCTACGTGCCCCTCAGAGGAGACATCAAACTAAATAATAATAATAATAATAATAATAATAATAAATGCCCAAATAATTATGTAACTTGCCAGAAGGTGGTAACAGAACAGAGAAGGGAAGAGGGGAGTTGGGAGTTTTAAGGGGGTGGTTAGGGTTGGTCTCGTTGAGAGGATGACATGTGAACAAATTTGACAGAGGTGAGTTAACAAGCCACACGGGTACCAGGGGGTCCTGCGGTGGAGGCGCGTCCAGCATGTTCAAAGAACATCAAAGAAGTCAGTGCTGGAATAGCAGAGTGTGCCCAGAGGAGGACAGGTTAGAGCAGGGCAGAAAGAAGTAGTTCATACTGTGTTAAGTCTTACATTAGCGCTGTACAATTTCTGGCTTTTACTCTGAGATGGGGCAGCATTAAGGAAAGGCAGGAAAAAAGAGAAGGAAGTAAATATTTACTGGGTACCTCCTACACACCTGGCACTTAACATTATCTCATAGGATCCTCACAAAGATCTGAGGCAAGTATTTTATGATCTGTGTTTTTCAAATGAGGAGAGTAGGGCTCAGGGTGGTGTCTGCCACCACACTTGTGTGGTGGGGCTAGTATTTCCAGTAGCTTTTTTTTAAATTAAGATTTTATTTATTTGAGAGAGAGAGTAAGAGAGTGAGCAAGAGAGAGAGAGAGAGAGCACACGCACACAAGCAGGGGGAAGGGCAGAGGGAGAAGCAGACTCCCCGCTGAGCAGGGCTCGATCATGACCTGAGCCAAAGCAGACGCTTAACTGACTGAGCCACCCAGGCTCCCCTTGCCAGTAGCTTTGTCAGATTAATCCACCCCAATGCTGATCTCTCCTTTAATTCTCCTCTCCACAGATTCCTCAAACTGGGAAGCCGAACAAAACTCTTCCGACTGTGGACCTTCATTCTGTGCTTAACCATAGAAAAATCACTGGTCCACAGTGGGGCAGTCAGCAATCAGAGAAATTTCTGTGCAAAAATTGGGAGGGATAAATTTTGGGCACAGGGATTCCTGATGTGTTCACAGAAGGAGTAGCTCCCAGGGTGAGCAAAAAGTTCTCCTAAGCTTCAGCCTCCCTCCCACCCATTCTCATTATGCTGCTGAGTGACTTTTCTAAAAGTCAGGTCTGACTAAGCCATATTTGCAGGTCTAAAACCCTTCACCTCTTCCCATTGCCCATTGGCTAAATGCTCAAACTCCTTACCATGGCCTGTGGGACTCACGTGACCTGGCACCAGCTTTCTTCCCCAAGTGCTTTTCCTTAGGCTTCCCACACACAACTTTTTGGTTACTTTTGCCCCCCAGGCCTTTCTATACGCTATACCTTTCCTGGGCTGATACCTCTTAGATCTCAAGTTAGATGTCACTTATTACACAGAAGCCTTTCCTAACCTCTCAAGGCCAGGTTAGGCAACCCTCTGGTGTGTTCCATTAGCACCTGACTTTCTGAGTCAGGATATTCAGCACACCGTCTCGAATCCTTATCTACTCAAGCTCATCCTCCATTCATTTATGAGCAAGGCCTGGACATCTGAGTGCTCTGTGACCCCAGTCCTTGCCACTGTGCCTTGCATCTACTAGGCACTCACATAGTTAATACATGAATACGGATGGAAGAGAACTGAGCTTCCACTTCTTCCTTCACTGAAAAACCAGGTCCACATTATTCAAGGAGTTCCAGCCCCTAGTCCATCACATGACTGTGTGGTTTAAATAAATCACGTGACTTCCCCAAGTCTCAGTTTTCTCATCTATGTGACAGGTGTTTTTACTCCCACTTTCTCCTTTCTTACAGAGATGATTGTGATGCTCTGGCGAGAAGGCAGGACACTCTGGAGAATAAACAAGGAGTGAGCTGCAGTGGGAGCGGCAGCATGGAAGGGAAATTTACAGGCTCCAAATGCAGATTGTGCTGAATTCAAGTTTTCCATGCGTCAGCCCTGCTGTGCCACATCTATGAAAGCCAATACTCTCCTCCTTGTCAAGTGTCCAAAGTTAAGCTAGAGAGGGAAACCAAGGCCCCAGACAGTTGGTGCCTGCTAGTGATCACAACTAGAAGAGCTAGACTTATAGGTCTGAACCCAGTCATTGTGCCTGACCAAACCCTGGCTGGAGCCTGATTAACAATATTTGTTCCCCCATTGTGCTCTGGTACAAGGGCAGGCCCACAGAGCCCTTCTTCCTTCCCCACGTGACTGTTGTACCAAAGCCTGCAGACCCCAAGCGAGGGGAGGAAACCTCAAGTAAGTAGTGACTCTCACATGATAAAGTTTTTAGAAGAGAAGCAAATTGTGCTGACAGTCCCATGACATCTAGAATGAAGGCTGGGAAGAAAAATCTGGGAGGCAGAAGGAGAGCAGGAATAAATAGGCTGGAGTCAAGGTGGGGTTGGGGAGAACAGCACTGAGAGAAACAGCCCCGATCAATTAAGGGACTCACTTTCAGCAGCGACAAACCATCACACATCAAACCAAGTGTTTTGTAAGCTTCCCAGATCATAGTGGCATCAAGGCATAAATGGAATAACCCACAGATGGCTCAGGGGACGCCTAGGAAGGAGCAAGTGGAATGGAACAATCAGAGAAACTTTGCTCACCTCCCGCCCAGCGCAATTCTCCTCACTGCATACCAAACTGGTGTCATCAGACCCACAAGTCGCCCTGCCAGGGCACCCATGCCCAAAGCCCTCATTCCCCTGTGGGGCTTCTCCACTTCTCAGGCTTACTTTGCACTATGGTTGAACTTGTCCCTAATTTTTACCCCTTGCCTCTAATTTGCCCTGGCCCCCTCAGCTTGCTCTCTTTCTTTCTTTTTCTTTCTTTTCTCCTTTTTCTTTCTTTCTTTCAAGATTTTATTTAAGACAGACAGAGATAGCGACAGAGAGAGCAAGAGAGAGCACAAGCGGGGGGAGGGGCAGAGGGAGAGGAAGAAGCAGGATCCAATGTGGGACTCAATCCCAGGACACTGAGATCATGACCTGAGCCGAAGGCAGACGCTTAACTGACTGAGCCACCCAGGCGCCCCTCACTCTCCCTTTCAAACAACAGTTTAAAAGGAAGATGGCTTTCTTGTTCTCCCTGAGTCTCCTTTATTGAGGGGAAGATGAGCTTCCTTCCCCCCTTGGCTGTTCCTCACATGACATTGTCTAAGCTTTTTAAGATCTTGCTCATTTTTCTCTGAACTGAAAAATGAGCAGGTCGTGCTAAGTACCTTACCTATGTGATCCCACTGAATCTCTCTGCCCACCCAGCGAGGCAGGTATTCTCCACATCATGCAGATAACATTGGGCTCAAGGAGTTAAATCTATAGTCACTCAAGCAGAACGTGATTTGAGGCCAGAGCAGGAAGGTTCTAAAGCCACTGTGTTTCATCTTCCACTCCATTGCCACCCCCTTATTCTCAGAGAGATCACACAGCTAGTCAGGGACAAAGAGGAGACTAGACCCCAGTTTCCGGGTGCCCAGTCCAGGTCTGTTTTCACCCTGCTTTCCTCTTTCCATATATTCTCTACTTTCTTCTTTGTCATCTGCTCTGAGCAACATGCATTGGTCCTCAAAGTAGGGCAGGCTCCCCTAAGCACAATTTGTAGGAATAGGAAAATGATTGGGCTCTTGATTTGTTTTATGGACAGACATGGAAAGGAGCAAAAGTACAGGATAGAGGGGAAAGGCACCTGTGTCAACATGCAGGAATTTATAACAAGGCCCTGAGCCTCTTTAGAATAGCAGAGACCCTGGGAACCAGAAATTGTTACTAAAAAACCTACCTTTATGTGCTTAAACTCAATCAGAACATGTTGTCATATACTTACATAGAGATGTGTTTATATGAAAAGCAAACTTTGTCCACAGCACTGTCCAGAAACAATGCCACATGATTATTTTGTTTCTGTGTGGTCAGTGCTTTCATCACACTATTTAAAAATATACAAATTTCTCAACCTAATATGTTGCCTAAAAGGGCTTCTTGAGAGGAAAGCATAATTCATTGTCTTATGACTGGTTCAAGGTAACTGCTCAAAAATGTGAATTGAATGAATAAATAAAATGACTAAACGAAATGAGCCTATGAGTAAGTGAACAAATGAAAGGTTATAGATAGAGTATGTTAGTTTGTTATGCAATAATAAATTTGGTTTTTTTTCCTTAGGGAACAACTGAAAAATCAAAACTCATGGGTACCTTCAAGATACAAAGCTTTCACTTTTGTGAGGATTATTCCAAAGGTGGAAACCATTTTTCTACTTCATTCTTCTCCTCCAGCTCCAGGCTGATGTGGCCAACAGCTCATGCTTCCCACA
This sequence comes from Eumetopias jubatus, assembly GCF_037043125.1. Taxonomy (NCBI): domain Eukaryota; kingdom Metazoa; phylum Chordata; class Mammalia; order Carnivora; family Otariidae; genus Eumetopias; species Eumetopias jubatus. Next base: position 66,859,535 of record NW_028274819.1, read on the forward strand.
GACTAACTTGGTGACCTCAAATTAAGAATGAAGGAGACAGAGAGAAGGAAAGATTCCTTTACACGTGACCATTCCCTCACCCCTTAATCTCACATTCAAACCTAATGATAATGTCTCCAGATTTCTGAAAAACTCACCTCTGCCATTCCTAGGTAAGTTTGGACTTGTGGTACCCACAGGAACAAAATATTTTCATCAAGCCCCAACAAAGGACAAGATAATGGGCCATGTGAGGAAGACAGGATCACACACAACTAACCCTCCTCCAAGTACCATGTGAAGTACTAATAAAGGAGGCCCAAACCAAGCATCGGGGGCCACAGGAATTTAGGAAGGAAATAAAGTGAAGTGAGCCTTGATGGCTGAATTAGAGACGAGAGCCGGCATTCTGGACCAGTATACTGAGCCACGAAACCACAAAGGGATTCAAAAAGAAGGCTGGTAACCAGAGTATAGGGTATGAATAGGGAAACAGTACCCAGGGTCAGACCCCGCAGTGCCTGAAATGCCAGAGAAGAGAAATTTGAACCTGAATTTTTCATATTTTCCAGTCTTGATAAGTATGCCAGAACCACCCTCTAGATCTGTATTTTCTTGGTATATCAGGATTCCAAAAGATGAAAACAGTGAAGAAAGAAAGAAGTTGGGGATGGGGCACCTGGGTCGCTCAGTTGTTAAGTGTCTGTCTTCAGCTCAGGTCACAATCCCAGGGTCCTGGGATCAAGCCCTGCATCGGGGGGCTCCAGGGGAAGCCTGCTTCTCCCTCTCCCACTTCCCCTGCTTGTGTTCCCTCTCTCACTGTCAAATAAATAAATAAAATCTTAAAAAAAAAAAAGGAGCTGGGGAAACAGGCAGCTGAAATTCATTTTAAACTACATATTTGGGGCACCTGGGTGGCTCAGTCAGTTAAGTGTCTGCTTTCAGCTCAGGTCATGATCCCTGGGTCCTGGGATCGAGCCCCATGTCAGGCTCCCTGTTTCTCCCTCTGCCCCTCTCCCCCATCGTGTTCTCTCTCACTCCCTCTCTCTCTCAAATAAATAAATAAAATCCTTTAAAAAAATAAAATAAACTTCATATTTGGGCAGAAAACTCAAATCTTTCCGAAAGGATGACAATTTACAAAAGGGATGATTTACCTTTGACAACCTATCCACAAGGAGCTTTAAGACACAGTAGAACAAGCTTCATCTGACATTGCAGACCTGCTGTAAAAGCCAACATATCCATGGGTTGTAATTGATTACCCAGCTTGGGAAGCACCAGGAGCCTTGCCTAAGTTCAAAATGCCAGGGAAACATCCTCCCCCCCTTGAAAGGGCAGCACCCACCACAGTCCCAGATATCAGTTCTGGAAGAGGGTAAGTTGTATGCTCCGAAAGTTCTGATAGTATACCCAGTCCCTGCCCTCGGAGAGTCGATATTCTGGAAAAGGAGGGCAGATGTTGAACAAGCTCAAGAAGTCCTACAAAGCTGAAGAGCAGGCTGCTATAAAACTCTTAACCAGAGGGTTTAATGTAGTATTGGGGGCCAGGGAAGGCCTCCATGAAGAAATGCAATCTCTATCAACTAAGCTCTGTAGTGACATCTAAACTGGGAGTTCTGTCACTTTAATTAAATTCATCATCGTTTGTATCCAAATGTGGCTGAGGAAGAGCAGATTCCCAGACTTTGCTCAAGACCTACTGAATCAAAATCTTCAGGGCCGAGGCCCAGGAATCTGCATTTTCTAAGTTATTCCCACATGATGCCAGATGCTTGGTCAGGTCTGGGAATCACAGCTGTGGAGGATTCCTGAGAGGTCAGAAACCACCTATGACTGGTTAAAGAGCACAGCAACTAGTCAAAGTGAAACATGTCATTGTAAATCAATTGTTTTCCGGCTGTAACAACAGCAAACCCGAAAAGGGGAGTAACAGCTGAATCATAGTCATCACTAGTTCTCTGTGCAGATGAGGAAGCTGCGCTGCAGAGGTTAGACCAACTGCCTACAATCACACAGCTACCCAATGTGAGATCTGGGACACCCTGAGGGGGCCTCCTTTATCCTCCAGGACAAAAGCATCTTCAACCTGAGTAAGAATTGGCACATGAACTAAGAAGTGGATTGAGCCGCAGTTCAGAGCGCCCCTGAAACCAGCACATTGGTAATAGCAGGCATTCCAGGTGAATTCTAGATTTAATTATTTTCTAGGTTTCAGATTCAGAGGAAGGGAGTGCAGCAACCAGCTGATTTATTAACTAGGCTGGAATTAAACCAGGATCATAATGTTAACTCAACTGGAGCAATCAGCAACTCAGACTTTAAGAAGGACTCCATAAAGCCTCACTTTTGGTAAAATCATGTACATTCCTCCTTGGGAATGTGAGGGACTCTCTCTAAATGTCCTAACTCAGGGGTTCCCAAACCTGGCTGTACATTAGCATCAATCTGAAAAACTTAAAAAAAAAAATTAGCCATGCCCAGATCTCTTCCTCCTCTAACCACCTCTCCCCACCATGACACTGTTATTAACTGTTATTTTAATGTCCTTGAATTCTAGTTCAGAAAATAGCTGTTGCTCCAGAGCTAGTGGGACAGAGCTCACGTTTACTCTATCATGTTCAGATACCTCATGCTGGAGATGCTCCTTCCTTCCTCAGTTGGGTATGCAACAGAATCACGTTCCTTTAAAGGCATCCTTTAAACCACTTTTATGGAGGAGAAACTTGACACTTTATTTCTGATCATGTTGGCAGCATCATGAAGGGGAAAGAACATGAGATTTAAAGTCATAAGATCTGGTATGAAATCTAGTTACCTACTTAAATATATTGGTGGCCATAAATGTGGCACTTCCCTGAGTCTCAGTTTCCTCATTTCTAAAATTGAGACTAACCACTGCCCATCTATCTCACTGAATCACAACAAATCCACCATATATGGAAAGACATTTTATCAACTACAAAATGCTATACCATTATATTTATCCACTCACTGCCTAATAGCATGAGCTCCGTCAGACCCCATTAGACTAGAGAAGAGGAAGGGTGCATAGTGCCGTCTAGAAGAAATGAAGAATGTTTCCAATCTGCCTGCCTTCATATAGATACTTCACCTGCCCTGAGACACAACAGACAGTAGTGTTGTAACTAGATGCCAAATAACTACAGGTAAGCTCCCCTCACAGGAGTCCTAGGTAATATCTGTCTTGATATCCAGAAAGTGTTTCGAAGTGATATTACTGAATGAAAGGTGCTATTTCGTGTAATTATCATGTAATCAGTATCACCTCTGCCCAGGCATCATGCCAGACTCTACAGATATGACATCCCTAAATCGTCAAAATCTCCAAAATCCAACCAACCTCCAAGCTAGTTGCTCTAATCCAGAAGGAACTTCACCATGACTGAGAAGGTGTGAGAGATGACCAACCACATCTAAGACAGCACTTAACATTAAAAAGGACAGCAACTATCCTAATCCCAGTTTAGTTTTCCCCCAACTCTAGTCCCTTTACTTATTTCCCAGGACAGCCTGATTCAGACTCAGTACAACGCCTCACAGAAGGATGAAAACTCTAATGAGCAAATCTCATGAAAAATTCAGCTGGTCTTTTGGAGAAAAACAGCTGGAGCTGACCTTAGGAATTCCACTAATTCCCCCTACCACACAGCCTAAAAATAGCCAACGAGCATTTCTAGCTAGTGATGGCCTTTCCTTTAAAGGACATAATATGCAAAAAGGCATGCTGGGGTCATTAGCCCAAACCGTACAGTCCCCATGATAGATCCTTGGCCAAGTGTTCCTATGAGAATCTGCTTTACAAGGTCAACACTGAAATTTCATTGTCAAGGCTTCCCCTGCCCTACTCCCCAGGTACCACCGAGTCTGGATAAAGATGAACACTATCAGCCACCTACTACCTCTGTGGCCATGAGTGAGGCACTTCCCCTTCCTTGGCCTCAGTTTCCAAAGCTGTGAAATTAAATGTTAGACTCTGACCTCTAAGGCCTTTTCCCGTTGAAAGACTCCCTGAAAGGTACATCCCATGGTTCTTCATTCACACCCCTCACTGTTACATGAGCCCCCTGCTTCCTCTCCATTTTCCCCTACACTATACCTTGAAGTTCCTTAATTTACCTTTGTGTCTTCAGAACATGAACCACTCTCTGCCTATAATGCTTTTCCCCAGCTTCATAAACTCCTACTCATTTTTCAAGTCATAGTCCAGGTATCACCTCCTCCGGTAAAGTGAGTCTACGGTAAAGTGAGTCTAGCCCCTTCCTCAGAAGCTGGGTTAGAGTCTTGGCCTCTGTGGTCTCACAAAACCCTGCATTATATACTGATTGTCTATCTCCTCATCTACCTCCCTTACAAGCCTGGATGCCTCTTGAAAGTAGAGACTCCATGTCCCTCTCCTCCATATTCTCACTATCTGACCTTGTGCCTGCCTCTTTGCTGATACCGTACTGCATTCCACCAGAGTACTGCATGGTTTTATAGTGTTTGTCCAAAAGACCAGAAATCGATTTTTTTAAGTATTGTTTTCTCTATTCAAAAAGTGAGAAAATAAACTCTCTCTAAATCCTTGCCTTATTAGGAAAAACACATACAGTGGTTAGGAACCGTGATATCATCCTTGCAGAGTAGAAAAATATACATTACTTTTTCCCTGAGAAACCTCTCTTTTAACCATCTGAACCACAATTTAAAAAAAAAAGATTCAAATTTAGAAATGATGTGCAACTCTGTGGGTTTTGGGGTTTTGTGTGTGTGTGTGTGTGTGTGTGTGTGTGTGTGTGTGTGTTTTACCAAGAGGAAGGAAAATTTCCAAAAGGGATAAATTACACACCAAGCTTTCTTAAAAATTCTCAGCCAAGTTCTGGAAAATCAGATGAAAAGCAGCAAGAAAGAATGTGATCTTGTATCGGAAAAGCAAAATGCCTTATTAACCACTAACAACATTAAAAGGCACATATATGTGCATGTATTATAGAAGATTAAAAAACTAAGTTAATGAATGAAATTAATAGGTAGGAGTCAGATTTGACGAAAGAGTAGAAGAAACAGACATTTTACCCTCCTCCAGTCCTTTCTTCCATCTTTACACACGTTATCTCTATAGCACTAGGAAACCAGCAAAGCAGGCAATGTCATCTGTGTTTTGCAGATGAGGAGACTGAAGTTCCTGGAGGTTAAGGGACTTGCGTCTAAGCTGCAGACTTGGGATTTGAACCCAGGGCTGCCTAGCTCTGAGTTCTGGCCAACACACCATGAAGAGCTCTGGTAAAAGTGAAGAAAGGAAGGGCCACACACACAGTGCCCTGAGAAGGAACCCAAAGACGCAAAGAAGAGCCAAGGTTTCCCCCAAGCCCCCGTACACAAAAAACACTGAGCTTTGTAGTACAGAATGTTGTGAAATTTGATGTGTGAGGCAACCAGTTACAAAGGGATTTTTATTCTTTCTATGATCCCAATTTATCAACATAAAACAAACTCCTGAAGTGTGGAGAGCAGGCAGGGAGTATGATGTTGCAGCATCAGCAAATCCATTTTCCTAAACCCCCATGAGCAACAAAAAATCCTTGCACTGATCTAGGAAAGAGCTTTACAGGATTAGCCAAAGCCCAGAGATGATCATCGACACTTTGTTAGTTGGGGTCAGCCTGTGCCATGCCCGGAGGAACAGCCAAAGACCAGGATTCAGGTCCTTGTTCTGCCATAAGTGACTGAAAGCCTTTGGTGTCCTTCAGCTCTCACAGTGTCCTCACCTATAAAATGAGGCTTGTGGTCTCTGATCACTCAGACATCTTCCAAATGTATTTTTTTTTCCTCATGGGCATAAAAGCAAACAGGCAGAATGAATTCCAACACCATGACCAAGCTAGCTGAGGGAGAAGGAGATGCAGAGGAAGACAACTGGAGGAAAAAAAAATTATTCTGCTGCCCAGTGCAAACACCTTTTAGAAACTGAACATTTTGAATAAGATAGAGCTATATTGAGGGAGGGAATGTTAATGAGGAAAATAAGATACCAAAACTGACAAAAGTCTTCCTTCCCTTCTTTCTGTCGCTCCCTCCTTCCCTTCCTTTAGCTCACTGAGAGTGTCCCCTGTTGGGGACTGTGCTAGGCACTATTGGGACAACTATTAGGTAGTAAGCCCTGGCTTGTGTTGTCAAGAAGACTTTGGCTCACGGCAATAATAATGGCTCCCATTTGTACCACGTTGAGGGTTCACACTATACTAGGGCACATGCACTCTTCACAGCAACCTTGGCGGGTAGGGAGGGTGGGTAGGAGTAAGCATCCTCATATCGCCCTTTCATTGATGTGAAAACTGAGGTTCTGCAAGGTCAGGTGGCTTGTCCAACATCACGCAGCTGCTAAGTGACAGAGCTGGGAAGAGAATACATTTCCAAAAGGGGAAAAGGACTACAAACAACGGGGGCATACTTCAGCATCAATTATGTGATAAGTGGGGAAGTGAAGAGATCAGAGCAAGAACTGGGAAGAAGTGAGACTTGAGGTGACCTTTGAACATGATGAAAGATTTAGACAATTCACACCCCATGCTCCCTGACTTCAATGCAGAAGACAACACAGTACTACTTTAGAGGGTGGAGTGCAGAAAAACATAAGGATGTCTATATTTATACACACACAGAAAGACATTGTCTCTCATTTAAGAGGTGGTGAATTCTTTAGCTGTCATCAGTAATCAGCATGTGTGTGCCCTGAGTGTTTTTCCCAGGAGCACAAATGGGTGGCTTTGAGCCTTTTCATTTGGCACTCGTAGTGGGTGTCAGGGAGAGGGCTACATGGTCTTAGGGATATGTGATCTGTACCCACTGAGCTAGGGTGAAAATCCCCGACCTTGGCACTCTTGGCCATTCCTGTAGCTACCTGAGCTAATGGCCTTCTCAGTCAAGTATTTTTTTCTGTGGGTGTGACGAATCACATGCTTGTACAGCAAGCTGGCCTTCCCAGACTGCATTCATTGCTACCAAGGCTCAAGAATGTAATTAATGACCAACCTGGACCCATTCCTAAGGTGGGAAGAGAAGGAGGAAAATAGCTGGGAAAGATTTCAAGGTGATGATAGAGCCTTAAAATTACAGAAGGGCTTAATAAAGCAGGCCCAGGCTCTGTATATCATACAGAATGGGATTTAAGCCAAAAAACAGGAATTAGGGAGACTGTGGAATCAGACTAAAGGTCCTTGAGAGGGGAAGTCTCAGGCACAAAGAAGAGTGAGATTCAGGTTAAACCACAGACCTGCAGGAAGGGAATTTAGGTGACACAAATTCCAAGGGTTACTCCTAGCAGAATTACAGGTCTGACTAGTAAGACTTCAGTCAACCCTCCAGAATTCTTGTCCCCGCCCCCCGCTTTTTTTTAAATCAGGTAACATTTCTAACAACATCTATTTCATCAAGGGTTCTGAGATGAAATTCACAGGGTACAGGGTATGATGAGATTAATCAATCCTGTCTCACTCCCAACACCAAATAACAGACAAGCAGTAGGGATGGAGTGAAAGCAGGGACTATCTGATGGCGGTACCCAGGAAGTGGTTTTGGATGTTGGACTTGAAGCTAGAAGTGACTCTTTCCACCAAAGGGAATTTTTTTTTTAAGATTTTATTTATTTGAGAGAGAGTGAGCACTCACATGAGCAGGGAGAAGGGGCAGAGGGAGAGGGAGAAGCAGGCTCCCAGCTGAGCAGAGAGCCCCACGTGCGGCTTGATCCCAGAACCCTGGGATCACGACGTGAACTGAAGGCAGACACTTAAACAAATGAGCCACCCTAGCACCCCCACCAAAGGGAATTTAAACCTTCTCTTCCATCACATCAGAACCCAGTACTATTTGCAGAGCAAATACAATGAGCAGAGAGAAAGAGAGCTACCTAGCAAGAGAGCAGAACCTTCTCCAGCATCTTTTCAGTTTTTCTGACATCCTGAGGCACTCATCAGAAGGCAGCAAAGCCTTCCATAGACATCCACCGATGGAGACTTGAAGACTTGTCCTCAGGCAAGGGCCTAATAATGACTAAGAGGAACAGGATAGACACACATACACTCTACCTGTCACTATATATTCTAAACACAGAAGATGGATATAGATACATGTACATACAGGGGTATATGTAATATATATGCATATTGAATTCTTAGTCATTTGCAATCAATTTATGAAATCCTGAGAAGTCTTTGCTCTGAAGTTACATAGAGAAAGCTAAGCAGGATGGTTGCTAAGTGACTGGCTACAAAACCAGGATTCTGGTGCCCAAATAGTGGGTAAAATCAGGCACCCTCCCCCATAAAAGATGTCCTAAAAAGACTTGTTTTTGTTCAGATGTAGTTATTTATTGGGAGGGAGGTAGCAGGATTATATGCCAAGTCCCTGCTATTGCTGTTGTCTTTATGCAGATCTGCCATGCTGGAAGATTTCCATAGCTGTCACACAAACCCTCAGGCCCACCCTGGAAGGAAGGTGCCATTATCATTCCTACTTTTCAGAAGAGGAACTGGGCTCAGAGAAGTAGAGTAACTTTAGCCCTTCCTGTCTTCTTAAATACCATGTCACATTTGCGTATATCTGTATGTTATAGATATCAATTACAGACTGAGATAACAATTTCAAGTTTCCATTTCAAAAACTAAAAACAGATGGGTCAGATAATACTCATAAAATCTCATTTTTCTTTCTTTCTCCTAGCAGAGGTAAATCTTAAATAGCCAAGCTGTAACAGAAAACTGAAAATATTTAGGTAAAACAATTTATCCATAACTTTGATTTCAGAAAAAGATAAACTCTCAAATTTTTAATCAACAAAGGTCGACAGTAAATACCTCCTAAAGACATGGTGTGTGAGAGAGACCCATCAGGTGCGTCGCATCACACAGGGGCCATGATGATGACCTGTGTGTGCTGGAGAAAGAACATGCTGGGACTTAGGCAGGGTCAATTTTACTCCCAGTTCAGTTGCTCCCTATGTGATGTTGGGCAAATCACTTAATTTTCTAGAGCTTCGTTCTCTTCATTTGCAAAATGGGGTGAGGAAGACAAGCTTTCCCAAAGACCCCTGCCAGTAAATACAAGGCTCAGGTTTATATTGGTGAAAGAGCAAAATTCAGACCACAGCAGAATTTGGCTACAGTAGACCATGTCCATTTGGCTATGGGGACCATGGCCCAGTAACTCAAGAGTACTACTTTCGTTTCACCTCAAAGCCTGGATAATTCCATCCCAGCCCTGCAGGAGCAAGTTAACAGAGCCAGTCCTTTAGTAGTGCTCAAGCTCCTCTAAAGAGTGTGGTATTTTACAACCAAATTAAGTATCCCAATTCTTAACAGTAAACAGTGAACTGGGAGAAATTAGTTATTATTAGTTAATCATAACAATATCTTATATATATAACTTACTATATATATGCTAGGCACTGTTCTAAGTACTCTACATCATTAACCCGATGATTTCTCACAACAACATGACAAGGTAAGCATTTTACAGCTAAGGAAATAGGCACAGAGAAACAAAATAATTAGTAAGTGGCAGTGCAGGACTCTACAAAGGCAGCCCACCTCCAGGGTCCACACTTTGGACCTGCACACCACCCTGCCTCTCTTGGATAACGGTGTCACAAAGCAGAGTCATTCTCTAGATGGCCTTAGTAGTACCTTTATTTTTAAGTCTCTGGCTCTTCCTACTTCTTTCTCTCTGACCCTCTCAGACTCTCTGGCTTGGCTCATGTTCTAATCTCTGGCAAATTCAGCCCACAGATTGCTTCAGAATGAACTTCCCCAAATGGCCCAAAGAGATGAGGCCCTGGAAGCCTCCAGCCTCCTGATGGGCACTACTCAGCCTCAACAGCCATGTGCCCCTAGGCAAACTTCTTGGTGTGGCCTGAGACAATGTCCTACATCAACCCCCACAAAGTAAACGGAAATTCATCTTTCTTAAACTCAGAGAACTCGGGCCCAGCCAGAGGAGAAAAGTAACATTTGCCCCAAGAAAAGCATTTGAAGTCAGATAAATTGAGATTAAACTTCTGTAAAAGTTTAATGGCAGAGATGGTGCAACAAAATGGTCTGAAAATAGAGTTTTGTGAGCTGCTTAACCACTAAACTTCAAATTCCTTCTGCCTTATTCTTCCATTAGGAAGGCCAAAGCCACCAAGAGGAAAAAGAAGAGTGTGGTGAACCTCACAAATGTATTGAAAAAATAAGTAAGTCAACAGAAATGTGAAGACAAAAATCTTCTCTAAAAATATGATATTCTCTGCCTTGCTCATTTTTTTTTCCATCTTAGATACAAGAGAAGGGAGGGGAGTGAAAGAAAACACCAAGAATATCAAGGAAAACTCCTCAGCCTGCAATGCTTTTTCACTTCCAATTCTGGGCCTGTAATTATATTATTCCCCTAAATAATAGCTTTCAAATGCCACTATTACCTAGGCTGAGATACAAGGGAAATAAATGATACCATCATGGGGCTTAACTTTATTACATGTTCATTTTATTAAATTTACGCACATGAGAAGCACAGAAAATTAACCAGACTTCAACATTTGTTTAAAAAGAAAAGAATTACACAAGAAAACCCCATCATCTTAAATCTTAGTTTTCATTTCTTCCTACAATCCCACAGAGCTGGTAAGGAAAACCATGTTTCCATCATCTGGATTTATGAACTAGTTTCCATCAGCTGTGGGAATGAGAAGTTACTCACACCACAGCTCTCAGCCTGCTGCAGCATGCAGCATTTGCATGTACTGAAGGCAGTATCTTCTTATTTGGGTATTACTTCTTATTTGAGCCAATCAGAAGTCAAGGTAGGTTGGGAAGTAGGGGGAGGTGAGGAAAGGGCAACTGAAGCCAGGAGAAATCCCACGCCTACTCCACACTGCAGGCACAGCGTGCTCCCCCCACACAGTGAAAAGCACGTGAGTGCCCCTGAAAGCTGGAAGACAAAAGTACCAAAGAGGTCTACTCTGTGGGACTCAGTCTCACCTGAGGATAGAGGTTTCTGTAATTCGAAACAAGATGAAAACAAAAAGACATTTACTAAATACCAGAGTGGACAGGAATGAGTTTCATTATGAGCTCAAGCAAACAACACAGCTTGTTTGAGGGCAGCTAGAAGCAAAAACCCTCTTTAGGGATAGAAAACAGAAGGAAAAGTGGGATTTCATTTCTTCCTTAAATGAGCATTATCTGGCAAATGTCAAGTATCCTCCTAGGAGTAGAAGTCCTTGTCTACCATTTTGATAAAAAGAAAAGCAGATCTTTAAACAATTTTTGCAGAAACTTCTTCCATTCTTCTGTTTCTGAAATAATGCAAAAGACTCATTTTTAAGATTTTTTTTTTAAGTAGACTCCACACCCAGCATGGAGCCCAGTGTGGGGCTTGAACTTGCAAACCTGAGATCAGGACCTAAGCTGGGATCAAGACCTGAGCTGAGATCAAGAGTCAGACACTTAACCAACTGAGCCACCCAGATGCCCCTGATTTTTAAGACTTTAAATGAGATTTTTAATGATCATGCAAAGTTACAGAAAGTCCAAATTGTTCCAGGAGAATTAGAGTAAAACATCCAAATTTTAATTATGAGTTCTATCAGAGGCCATAGGAGCTTAAATGAAGTCTGGACTTCTTTTTCTCCAAAGAGGTTATATACTAAGAGCTCTAGGTCACTGAAGTCTAAGAGTCAAAGGTAATTTTCATTTATCTGTTTCTTAGTAGGATATAAGTAGTCCAATGCCTAGCTCAAAAGGTACCCGCTGAATGAGGAGGGCTAAATGAAAAAATAAAATTGCTTCAAGGAAGGCCTAATGTTGGACCCAACTATGCTACCTAAATAGCAAGAAAAAAAATCCTATTAATATCAGCTTAGTTTGTAATAGCCAAAAATTAGAAATAACCCTGATGCCTTCAACAGGTGAATAGTGAAACTGTGGTATATCCATATCATCAGATACTACTACTAAGCAATAAAAAGGAACAAATTATAGCTACATGCAACGACTTGGGTGAATCTCAAGGGAATTATGCTGAATGTAAAAAGCCAATCCCCAAAGGTTACACACTATATCGTCCCATCTATATGACATTCTTGAAATGGCAAAATTATAGAAGTGGAGAACAAACTAGTGGTTGCCACGGGTTAAGGATGTAGACAGCAGACGTAAGAGGGAGATGGAGATGGTTATGAAAGAAAAATGGGAGTGATCCCTGTGCGGGGGGAACAAATGGGTGTCTTGGTGATGGTGCTGGATACCTGTGATGAAACGGCATAGAACTTAATACACAGGGGCACACCTGATATTGATGTCCATATCCTGGAGGTGAATAGTATACTATAGTTGGGTATGAGGGAAACAAGGTTAAGGGTACACAGATCTCTCTATTATTTCTTATAATAGCATGAGAATCTACAATTATCTCAAAGTAAAAAGTTTAATTTAAAAAAATATCTTCGGGCGCCTGGGTGGCTCAGTTGGTTAAGCGACTGCCTTCAGCTCAGGTCATGACCCTGGAGTCCTGGGATCGAGTCCCACATCAGGCTCCCTGCTCAGCAGGGAGTCTGCTTCTCCCTCTGAACCTCTTCCCTCTCATGCTCTCTTTCATTCTCTCTCTCTCTCAAATAAATAAGATCTTTAAAAAAATATAACTTCAAGCAATCTCTCCTATGCCACCATCGGCATCACTAATTTGAGACTCTGTGTGTGTGTGTGTGTGTGTGTGTGTGTGTGTGTGTGTGGTTAACACATGAAACCTTTCCCAACCACCTACACAGATTTCTCCCACCCCGTACCAATTGTTTTTTGTCACCCAATCTAACTCCTGTTCTTACATTAAGGATAACTATTTCGGGACTCTTCTCTCCTCACCATGAATAAAAGCTCCTGAGATAGAGCCCGTGTCCTAAACCTTTCTGATACCCTCTCAGTACCTAGCACAATGCTGAGCCTAGAGACTGAATAGAAGTGTTTTGAATAAATGAATAACTGAATGAAAGAATGTATACATTTTCTACTCCCCATTGTCAAGCTGGATAAACCAGAAATTCACAACGCTTCTGCTCCAATTTTCTGAAATTCAAGAGGTCGGTGACAGCTGTGCTCACTGCTTTACAGGCCTGTCACAAAATTAAAGGTCATCTGCAGCTGGGCGACGTAGTAGCAAGCACATACATAGATTTTGTCAGAGCTGCACTGATTATTTGCTGTGTGATCCTGTGGCAGCTCATTTCTCTGCACCTCAATTTTCCCATTAGTAAAATGGAGAATAATACTTATTTTTGCAAGGTAGCTATGTGAATGAAACATGGTGTACAAAAACAGCCAAGCTCAATGCTAACCTATGTAGAAGCTCAAGAAATGTTTATATCCTTCCACAGATACTTCTAGACACTAGTGTTTCACTTCATAGTTCAAAATGGTAGCCAATTCTGAGTAAGTTTATGTCTTTTTAAATAAGTAAGCAAGTGTTCCCTTCATGTCACACCTTTCTCTGAAGATCAGACTTTGCTTCCATTTACAATGGCAGAAGTCACATGGACAAAGTAAATGGAGCTAGAGGGTGGACTACATGGGAAGAGGCCAGTTTGAGTGGAAGCTAATCAGGGCACTTATGGGTAGCTGTTAGGGTACCACAAGCCCTCTCCCCATAAATCACTACAGAGGGCTTGTCTGGGGCTGGCTCCCCTCCCCCATGGTTTCATGCAGCGGTCCTGCCCAAAGGCAGCTTAGACACTGGGAGAAGACACCGACAAATTCTGCTGAGCCCAAGAATGATAGGCTACCGGTCCTGAAGGGAAGGAGGGACTACCTATGTTTATTTTCTTTGCTAGGGAAGTATTTGTTTTCAGGGTAAGTCTACTGCTTCCTTCTTGGGGCTGGGAGTGCCTTGGTCCCTTCTTACCCTGGGGGTGATAACTTTTCCCCTAAGTGTGCAGCTGTCTGAAAACATATTTGCTCTGGATGTGTCACTGGGTCATGAGGAGTTCTCTGAGAAATACTTTACACATGGGTGTCTCCAAGCCCAGGCAGCAGAGATATTTGCTGATCCATGAGGCAGAGATGGACAAACAGTGGAGATGGTTCCAGGGTCCAGGTTTTAAAAGAATATACTAGCTCAGTTGGTCAGTCAACAGCATTTTGAGCCTTGACTATACACTTGGCCTGTGCTAGAAACCAAGGAAGAGTCATGCATGACTGTGACAGAAAAGGTCCCCTTCCTTTATGGAGCTTGTGTCTAAGTATGCATACTCACACGTGTTTGCTTAACTTCTACCATAATGATCTCGCCTGACACAAAAGCACATTTTGTCAAAGAAAAGGTCTTAAAAATAGATAGAACACCATTCCAAACACATTCTCTATAACTAACAGAAGCATCTGAAATAGAGACTATATAAAGATATGTATATAAATGTATGTCCATCTTAAACAATGAAGTGTGGCATATCCCATAGATTTCAGAAAAGATGAATATGCTGTTCAGAAGAATTATAAATTTTAAGTTTTATGAGTTTTCTTTTCCTTATTTATACAATGAATGATAGCCTAAACTTACTAAATAATTACTATGTGCCAGGCACTATACTAAGCCCTTCAAAAAATCAGCTCATTTAACTTTTAAAAACAATCAAAAGTGATGTACCTAACATTTGTCCTATTTTGTAGACGAGGAAACTTCAGCTTACCAACACCAAGGATATAAAACCAGAATCATCTTATTCAGAACCAGTATTCTTGACCTTCACAATAAGTTCCACTATCATACGCTTGCTTGTTTTGGAGAAGGCCAAGGTTATTATTGCTATTACTGAACTAAATAAGTATACAGTATTGATCTTTCAAACATATTTAGGTTGCACCACACAAACTGTCAATATACAAATGTTTTGTCCCACGGAAATGGCAATTTCACTTGGTTCAACCTAATATGATATGAAGACACAGAATGGCAAGTGCCTAGCCCGGCACAGACCCTAACTAGCTGTATGACTTTGGGAAAATCATTTAAGATTTGTAGTCTTCACTTGCTTGACCACATAAAATGAGGAGATTGAGCTGAATGCATCTTTAGTCCCTTTCCGTTCTATAATTAGAAGAAGGGGGAGAAGCACCGTAATTCATCTGTCCAACAATTATTTATTAAGTGACTACTACCTATCTAACACTGTGCTTTCTCTTTCTTTCTAAATTCATCTGCATTGTAAGGACAGGCTCCCAGCAGCTTCCTCTGATCCCTGGGTTCCCACATATTAGAGAAAAAGAACAGTTTGAAGATCCTTGCTAGTCTGCTATTTAGGGAAACTGAGGTGTGCCCTATGGTGTGGGCAGCTCCTGCCCCATCACACTTCCATGGTGGAAGAGAAAACCAAAGGACCCAGAAAGCACTTCAGGAGAAAGAGATGAAGTATGATGTGGAAGAAGAAATGGGACATGTGAACAAACGTGTATCTTCCAAGGCAAAGAACTCTCAGTAAATATTCTAGCTCACAGGGACTTCCGAAAAATATTCTACTCCTTTCTGAACTTCATTTGCACCTCTTCAGGAAGACAGTCATATAGAAATTTAAGTTTAAAACAAAAGAACAAGCAAACAAAAACTCCAGAAAGGAAGAGCCCTCGGCTTTGCTGGATAGAGCACTTGAGCACCTAGTCCCAACCTCTGCAATGATTGAGGACTGGGAGTGGAGTGTTTCAGAAACACCTACTGTGGGCCTGGAGATTGATTCCATACCTGGCTGTGCTAACTCCTCGTCTGGACTTATCATTCAACTTGCCTCTGCTTTAGTTTCCTCATCTGTAGAAGAAAGACTGGGATAAATCACCTCTCCACATCTTTCCCATTCTAAAGGTTGACCAGCCCTTTATCAATGTTCTTACCATCTAATCTGCCTTCTGTTCCCTTTGCACTGTCCACTGTGGACACAGCAAACAGCTGTTTTCCACCACGCCTACAATAACTCTTCAAATACATACTTGAATACTCTTATGAGTGCCCACTTCATTGCCTCTCCTCTGACCTAAATCAAAGTCCTGGGATGAAGTGGGGTTAGCAAGATATTGAGAGTAACTCAAGTGGGGTCATATGCCTAAAATTTGAGCTCATAAGGAAGAGAATACAGGCAGCAAATACTGTTTGCTCTCTCAACTTCTTCAAACTGAGACCCAACACTCTCAACCTCATTCCCTGGGAGTTCTACCAGTTGTTACAGGAATACAAAAGCTGCAAGAGAAGAGGATTAATAACCATGACATGCAGACAGTCTAGCTGAGATTGAATGTGCACACAGTATGGAACTAGTGAATTCTATAGGAGAGATTACCATTATGTGCTACATTTAGGTGCATACCCAGTAAGAGTCAAAGAAAGCGAGATGAACAAGGTCAGATGAGGGGGTACAGTCTGCTCCAGGGAAAGTCTATTGTTCTATAAAAGATTAAACTCTATGAACTATCGAAAAAGACTTCACTTGCCAGGGAAACTGTGTCACCAGCCCAGCCTCTAGTCGGAAGTGGTTTTCAAATGAGCAGTAATCCTGGACTCTACCAAGAGAGCTCCCTCAAACCTGCTCTTCTGGCATAGTTCAGAAGCAGCTACCTCTCAGAGGAGTGGAGGCAGCTGACAGCCAAATGTTCTTTGCCCTTCTGTCTTCTATTCCAAGTTGGGGTTGCTCATTCCTCTCTTAACCTGTAGTTTGATTTTCTAGTCCATTTAATGCAAACCATTTTTAAATGGGAATCCTATGAAATGTGTCACTCTAAGTACCCTCAAGTCTCCAGAAGGATTTTTTTTTCCTCTTCAAACAAATACCTTTTAGAAACAATAATGGGGGGGGGGCGGAGCAAGATGGCGGAGGAGTAGGAGACCTGGATTTCGTCTGGTCTCAGGAATTCAGCTGAATTAGGGATCAAGCCATTCCAAACACCTACAAACTCAACAGGAGACCGAAGAAGAGAGTAGCAACAGCTCTCTGAATAGAGAAGCGACCACTTACTGGAAGGTAGGAGGTGTGGAGAAGTGAATCGGAGGCGGTATTCGGGAGGATAGATGGCGGGGGAGGGGGCCTCCATCGGCCGCTTCTGGCAAGTGATAGAGCCGCGGAGCACAAAATCGGAACTTTTAGGAGTCGGCTCCGCTGAGGGATGTTGCGCCAGTGGCTAAGCGGGGGGCGGGGGGGGGGGGGTGGAAACCTCACGGGACAGTGTGGTCTCAGGACCCTCGGGGTCACAGAAAGACCAGGGGTGCCTGAGTGCAGCAGAGCTGCCAGGTATCGGAGCGGGGCAGCCGCCTGCAGAGACGGAGCTGAGGCGCGGGCTCTCAGCTCGGGGTTGCCATAAACTGTGATCCGCGGCCCAGTCAGGCCACTGCTTCTCCAGCAGGGACCCAACAAGCGGCAGATCCAGGGAGACTCCCCTTGCTCCCCGGGGAGGACCGGTGCGAGAGCGCACCGCAGGGATCTGCTGGGTTTGGAGACTCCACACAGGGTCAAGAGCCAGAGACAGAAACACTCGGTCACAGGCCGGGTGAGCATGGAGTGCAGCCGGAGACCGGGGAGAAGGGAGTGACTGCTTTTCTCTGGGGGCGCACTGAGGAGCGGGGCCCTGAGTTCTTGGCTCCTCCGGGTGGCAATTGGGAGGCCACCATTTTCACTCTGGTCCTCCAAAGCTGTACCGAGAGCTTGCAGGGAGCAAAAGCTCCTGAGAGCAAACCCGAGCAGCTTGCTTAGCCCAGACCGACAAAGGCAGGGCAATTCCGCCTCCGGCAAAGACATTTGGGAACCACGGCAACAGGCTCCTCCCCCAGAAGATCAGCAGGAACAGCCAGCAAGCCAAGACCAAGTTTACCGATCAAGGAGAACGGGAGAATTCCAGCGCTAGGGGAATACTGCACATAGAATTCATGGCTTTTTTACCATGATTCATTAGTTTTTCAAAGTTAATTTTTTTAACTGTTTTTTTTTAATCTTTCTTTTTCCCTTATTCAACCAACATCTTATCAATCCCTTTTTTAAAAAAACATTTATTTTTCATTTTTAGAATCATATTTTATCCCTTCATAGTAGTTACCCTTATTTTTGGCATATATATATATATATATATAAGTTGTTCTCTCTTTAAAATTTTGAGATACAGTTTCTTTTAACAGATCAAAATATACCCTAAATCACTAGTGTATGCCTTTGTTCTAGTCTCCTGCCTGATCACATTCTCTCCCTTTTTTTTTCTTTTCTCTTTTTTTTAATCTTCTTTCTTTGTTCAAACAACTTATCAATTCCTTTTATAAAATCTTTTATAATTTTCATCTTTACAGTCATCTTCCACCCCTTCATTGTATCAATCCTTATTTTGTACGTATATAAATCTTTCTTCCTTTAAAATTTTAGGAGGCACTTTCTTCTAACAGACCAAAATATGCCCAAAATCTAGTGTGTGGCACTGATCTATGCACTAGCCTGATTATATTTGATCATATTGTTTTTTTTTTGTTTTGTTCTGTTTTTGTTTGTTTTTATGTTTTTCTTTTTTTTTTTTTTTTTCCTCTTTCTTTCCCTTTCTTGTCCCCTGGTTTCAGGTCTTTTCTGATTTGTATAGAGTATATTTGCTGGGGACATTGTTAACCTGTTAGCATTTTGTTCTCTCATTCATCTATTCTCCTCTGGACAAAATGACAAGACCAAAAAAATCGCCTCAGCAAAAAGTACAAGAGGTAGTACCATCTGCCAGGGACTTACTCAATACGGATATTAGTACGATGTCGGACCTAGAGTTCAGAATCATGACTTTAAAGATACTAGCTGGGCTTGAAAAAAGCATCAAAGTTATTAGAGAAACCCTTTCTGGAGAAATAAAAGAACTAAAATCTAACCAAGTCGAAATCAAAAAGGCTATTAATGAGGTGCAATCAAAAATGGGGACACTAACTGCTAGGATAAATGAGGCAGAAGAGAGAATCAGTGATATAGAAGACCAAATGATGGAAAATAAAGAGGCTGAGAAAAAGAGAGAGAAACAACTACAGGATCACGAGGGCAGAATTCGAGAGATAAACGATACAAGACGAAACAACATTAGAATAATTGGGATCCCAGAAGAAGAAGAAAGAGAGAGAGGGGCAGAAGGTATATTGGAGCAAATTATAGCAGAGAACTTCCCTAATGTGGGGAAGGAAACAGGCATCAAAATCCAGGAGGCACAGAGAACTCCTCTCAATATCAATAAAAATAGGTCAACACCCCAACGAATAATAGTAAAACTTACGAGTCTCAGAGACAAAGAGAAAATCCTGAAAACAGCTCGGGAGAAGAGATCTGTAGCCTACAATGGTAGAAACATTAGATTGGCAACAGACCTATCCACAGAGACCTGGCAGGCCAGAAAGGACTGGCATGATATCTTCAGAGCACTAAACGAGAAAAATATGCAGCCAAGAATACTATATCCAGCTAGGCTGTCATTGAAAATAGAAGGAGAGATAAAAAGCTTCCAGGACAAACAAAAACTAAAGGAATTTGCAAACACAAAACCAGCCCTCCAAGAAATATTGAAAGGGGTCCTCTAAGCAAAGAGAGCCTAAAAGCAGCACAGATCAGAAAGGAACAGAGACAATATACAGTAACAGTCACCTTACAGGCAATACAGTGGCACTAAATTCATATCTTTCAATAGTTACCCTGAATGTAAATGGGCTAAATGCCCCAATCAAAAGACACAGGCTATCAGGTTGGATTAAAAAACAAGACCCATCCATATGCTGTCTGCAAGAGACTCATTTTAGACCCAAAGACACCCCAGATTGAAAGTGAGGGGGTGGAAAACCATTTACCATGCTAATGGACACCAAAAGAAAGCTGGGGTGGCAATCCTTATATCAGACAAATTAGATTTAAAACAAAGACTGTAATAAGAAATGAAGAAGGACACTATATCCTACTTAAAGGGTCTCTCCAACAAGAAGATCTAACAATTGTAAATATCTATGCCCCTAACATGGGAGCAGCCAATTTTATAAGGAAATTAATAACAAAAGCAAAGGAACACATTGACAACAATACAATAATAGTGGGGGACTTTAACACCCCCCTGACTGAAATGGACAGATCATCTAAGCAAAAGGTCAACAAGGAAATAAAGACTTTAAATGAAACACTGGACCAAATGGACTTCACAGACATATTCAGAACATTCCATCCCAAAGCAACGGAATACACATTCTTCTCTAGTGCCCGTGGAACATTCTCCAGAGTAGATCACATCCTAGGTCACAAATCAGGTCTCAACCGGTACCAAAAGATTGGGATTATTCCCTGCATATTTTCAGACCACAATGCTTTGAAACTAGAACTCAATCACAAGAGGAAAGTCGGAAAGAACTCAAATACATGGAGGCTAAAGAGCATCCTACTAAAGAATGAATGGGTCAACCAGGAAATTAAAGAAGAATTAAAAAAAATTCATGGAAACCAATGAAAATGAAAACACAACTGTTCAAAATCTTTGGAATACAGCAAAGGCAGTCCTAAGAGGAAAGTATATAGCAATACAAGCCTTTCTCAAGAAACAAGAAAGGTCTCAAATACACAACCTAACCCTACACCTAAAGGACCTAGAGAAAGAACAGCAAATAAAGCCTAAACCCAGCAGGAGAAGAGAAATAATAAAGATCAGAGCGGAAATCAATGAAATAGACACCAAAAGAACAGTAGAACAGATCAACGAAACTAGGAGCTGGTTCTTTGAAAGAATTAACAAGATTGATAAACCCCTGGCCAGACTTATCAAAAAGAAAAGAGAAATGACCCAAATCAACAAAATCATGAATGAAAGAGGAGAGATCACAACCAACACCAAAGAAATACAAACAATTATAAGAACATATTATGAGCAACTCTGTGCCAGCAAATTAGATAACCTGGAAGAAATGGGCTCATTCCTAGAGATGTATCAACTACCAAAATTGAAGCAGGAAGAGATAGAAAACCTGAACAGACCTATAACCACTAAGGAAATTGAAGCAGTCATCAAAAATCTCCCAAGAAACAAAAGCCCGGGGCCAGATGGCTTCCCAGGGGAATTCTACACCAAACATTTAAAGAAGAATTAATACCTATTCTCCTGAAACTGTTCCAAAAAATAGAAATGGAAGGAAAACTTCCAAACTCATTTTATGAGGCCATTACCTTGATCCCAAAACCAGACAAAGACTCCAACAAAAAGGAGAATGACAGACCAATGTCTGTTCATCCTTGATGAACATGGATGCAAAAATTCTCACCAAAATACTAGCCAATAGGGTCCAACAGTACATTAAAAGGATTATTCACCATGACCAAGTGGGATTTATCCCTGGGCTGCAAGGTTGGTTCAACATCTGCAAATCAATCAACGTGATACAACACATTAACAAAAGAAAGAACAAGAATCATATGATCCTCTCAATAGATGCAGAAAAAGCATTTGACAAAGTAAAGCATCCTTTCTTGATCAAAACTCTTCAGAGTATAGGGGTAGGGGGTACATACCCCAATATCATAAAAGCCATCTATGAAAAACCTACAGCGAATATCATTCTCAATGGGGAAAAGCTGAGAGCTTTTCCCCTAAGGTCAGGAATGTGGCAGGGATGTCCACTCTCACCACTGCTATTCAACATACTATTAGAAGTCCTAGCCACAGCAATCAGACAACAAAAAGAAATCAAAGGCATCCAAATCGGCAAAGAGGAAGTCAAACTCTCACTCTTTGCAGATGATATGATACTGTATGTGGAAAACCCAAAAGACTCCACCCTAAAACTGCTAGAACTCATACAGGAATTCCTTAAAGTAGCAGGATATAAAATCAATGCACAGAAATCAGTGGCATTCCTATACACCAACAACAAGACAGAGGAGAGACAAATCATGGAGTCGATCCCATTTACAATTACACCCAAAACCATAAGATACCTAGGAATAAATTTAACCAAAGAGGCAAAGGATCTGTACTCAGAAAACTATAAAATACTCATGAAAGAAATTGAAGAAGACACAAAGAAATGGAAAAACGTTCCATGCTCATGGATTGGAAGAACAAACATTGTGAAGACGTCAATGCTACCTAGAGCAATCTACACATTCAATGCAATCCCCATCAAAATACCATCCACTTTTTTCAAAGAAATGGAACAAATAATCCTAAAATTTGTGTGGAACCAGAAGAGACCCCGAATAGCTAGAGGAATCTTGAAAAAGAAAAGCAAAGCTTTCGGCATCACAATTCCGGACTTCCAGCTCTATTACAAAGCTGTCATCATCAAGACAGTATGGTACTGGCATAAAAGAGACACATAGATCAATGGAACAGAATAGAGAGCCCAGAAATGGACCCTCAACTCTATGGTCAACTCATCTTTGACAAAGCAGGAAAGAATGTCCAATGGAAAAAAGACAGTCTCTTCAACAAATGGTGTTGGGATAATTGGACAGCCACATGCAGAAGAATGAAACTGGACTCTTTCCTTACACCACACACAAAAATAGACTCCAAATGGTTGAAAGACCTAAACGTGAGATAGGAGTCCATCAAAATCCTAAAGGAGAACACAGGTAGCAACCTCTTCGACCTCAGCCGCAGCAACTTCTTCCTAGAAACATCACCAAAGGCAAGGGAAGCAAGGGCAAAAATGAACTATTGGGATTTCATCAAGATAAAAAGCTTTTGCACAGCAAAAGAAACAGTCCACAAAACCAAAAGACAACCGACAGAATGGGAGAAAATATTTGCAAATGACATATCAGATAAAGGGCTAGTATCCAAAATCTATAAAGAACTTATCCAACTCAACACCCAAAGAACAAATAATCCAATCAAGAAATGGGCAGAAGACATGAACAGACATTTTTCCAAAGAAGACATCCAAATGGCCAACAGACACGTGAAAAAGTGCTCAACATTGCTCGGCATCAGGGAAATCCAAATCAAAACCTCAATGAGATACCACCTCACACCAGTCAGAATGGCTAAAATTAATAAGTCAGGAAATAACAGATGTTGGCGGGGATGCGGAGAAAGGGGAACCCTCCTACACTGTTGGTGGGAATGCAAGCTGGTGCAGCCACTCTGGAAAACAGTATGGAGGTTCCTCAAACAGTTGAAAATAGAGCTAGCATACGATCCAGGAATTGCACTACTGGGTATTTACCACATAGATACAAATGTAGGGATCTGAAGGGGTACGTGCACCCCAATGTTTATAGCAGCAATGTCCACAATAGCCAAACTGTGGAAAGAGGCAAGATGTCCATCGACAGATGAATGGATAAAGAAGAAGTGGTATATTTACACAATGGAATATTATGCAGCCATCAAAAGGAATGAGATCTTGCCATTTGCAACAGCGTGGATGGAACTGGAGGGTATTATGCTGAGCAAAATAAGTCAATCAGAAAAAGACATGTATCATATGACCTCACTGATATGGGGAATTCTTAATCTCAGGAAACAAACTGCGGGTTGCTGGAGTGGTGGGCGGTGGGAGGGAGGGGGTGGCTGGGTGATAGACATTGGGGAGGTATGTGCTATGGTGAGCACTGTGAATTGTGCAAGACTGTTGAATCACAGATCTGTACCTCTGAAACAAATAATGCAATATATGTTAAGGAAAAAAAAAAAGAAGATAGCAGGAGGGGAAGAATGAAGGGGAGTAATTCAGAGGGGGAGACGAACCATGAGAGACGATGGACTCTGAAAAACAAACTGAGGGTTCTAGAGGGGAGGGGGGTGGGGGGATGGGTTAGCCTGGTGATGGGTATTAAAGAGGGCACATTCTGTGTGGAGCACTGGGTGTATGCACAAACAATGAATCATGGAACACTACATCAAAAGCTAATGATGTAATGTATGGTTATTAACATAACAATAAAAAATTTTAAAAAAAGAAACAATAAACCAAAGAGAAAAAACGATTTCACAAGAAAAGTAATCATAAAAGCAAATTGTTTGTTAATAAACTGCATCCTCCATCAAGATTCTTAGTTTCATAATTGTTGTTTCCTCTTCATTACAAAATATAAATACTTATAAGGAAGGAAGTCATTTGAGAATTGTTATTAATCAAACTCTATGTCTCCAAGAGGAGTCATTTTCTTTTGAGACTGAATTAAAAATCTTCTCCAGTAGACACACGGAGAAAAGTTTCAGCCATCCCAAATTTTGATAACATCCATGAAATGTAAACTGATATATCTCATAACCAGTGTTTTATAAACTTGTCCTTAAAAATCAAGGCCATGTTCTCAACACTTTCTGTCATGGAAGTTGTTGCAACAGGCAAATAAATAGGCATTTCCATGGTGAAGGGCTCACAGCTGTCACATTATTTAGTTCTGCACAAATGAAAAATCCTATTACCAAAAAAAGGCTGGAGAATCTATGGCTAGAAGCTGGCAAGCAATTGCATTTTCATATTTAGTCAGTATGCTCCCTCAATGCAAATATGAACCCTGCAAAATATTTAATTAAAAATAACTATGTGGTCCAGGGGCGCCTGGGTGGCTCAGTCATTAAGCATCTGCCTTCGGCTCAGGTCATGATCCCAGGGTCCTGGGATCGAGCCCCACCTCAGGCTCCTTGCTCAGTGGGAAGCCTGCTTCTCCCTCTCCTGCTCCCTCTGCTTGTGTTCCCTCTCTTGCTGTGTCTCTCTCTGTCAAATAAATAAATAAAATCTTTAAAAAAATATATAAAATAAATAAAAATAAAAATAACTGTTATGTGGTCTATAAAACAAGTCCAGCATAACTGGAAGCATGTCAAAATAAGAAGTTAATCCTTTGCTATCTTTAAGTGATGATGCTATATAATTCATTAGAGAAAAGAGCTCACAGTTCCTCAATCCCCATGCTCCAATGACTCAAAAGTACAGATTTAAACTCTAAAGGACAATAGAACAAGCAGTAAACCTCCTACCTCCTCAAGGTCACAGAGTAGACTTTCATAGCCCCAAACTCAAAAGAATCCAAATTCCCAAATAGGCATCATAGGTAACTCCATGAACTGGCTCCCCATTGAGGGAAGCTGGAGTCTACAAAGTCTAATCTGCTTATGTGGGCTTGATTTCTACTATTTGATAATTTAAGGAAAGAAAAAAAATCATATTATCGGAGGGAGGACAAGACTCAAACATGAATTCTCATTTCTTTCTGATAAAAATTTAAATAATTATTTGAGGTTTACATAGAAGCGAAAGAAAAAGCAGAATTTCCAAAAATTGCTCCAGGAATTCATGAAAAGTGGAGTCCTTCATCTGCAATTTCCTTTTAATAAATAAAATCAAGAAATACCACAAAATAGATGGCCTTTAAAAATGCCTAGGCTCCCTCGAATGATATTTGACAAGAGCACCAAGACCGTTCAGTGGGGAAAGGACAGACTTTTCAACAAAAGGTCTTGGGAAAACAGGATATCCACGTGCAAAAGAATGAAGCTGGGCCCTTACCTAATAGCATATACAAAAATTAACTCAAAATTAATCAAAGGCCTAAATGTAAGACCTAAAACTAAAAAACTCTTAGAAGAAAACACAGGGAAAAAACTTCATAACATTGGATTTGGCAATTATCTCTTTGCTATGACACCAAAGGACAAGCAACAAAAGGAAAAAAAAAGACAAATTGGATTTCATGAAAGTAAAAAATTTTGTGCATCAAAAGACACTATCAACAGAGTAAAAAGGCAACCCACAGAATGGGAGAAAATACTGAAAATCATGTATCTGATAGGGGATTAATATCCAGGATATATAGATAACTCCTAAAATTCAACAACAACAAACCCCAATTCAAAGTGAGCAAAGGACCTGAAGGGACATTTCTCCAAACAAGACCTACAAATGGCCAACAAGCACATGAAAAATACTCAACATCACTAATCACTTGAGAAAGTTTAAATTAAAACTACAAGATATCACCTCACATCTATTTGTTTTCATTTTTTTAATTATGTTCAGTTAGCCACTGTACAGTACATCATTAGTTTTTGATGTAGTGTTCCATGATTCATTAGTTGTGTATAACACCCAGTGCTCATCACAACATGTGCCCTCCTTAATGCCTATCACCCTGCTACCCCCTCCCCCCATCCCCCTCCCCTCTGAACCCCTGAGTTTGTTTCCTGGGGTCATAGCAGCAGTGTCCCCAATAGCCACAGTGTGGAAAGAGCTGACATGCCCTTCAACAGATGAATGGATAAAGATGTGGTCCATATATACAATGGAATATTACTCAGCCATCAGAAAGGATGAATACCTACCTCACATCCACTTGAAAGGCTACTATTAAAAAAAACCCAGAAAATACAAAGTATTGGCAAGGATGTGGAGAAACTGAAACCCTTGTGCACTGTTGGTGGGAGTCTAAAATGGTAGAGCTGCTGTGGTACACAGTAAGGCAGATCCTCAAAAAATTAAAAACTGAATTACCATATGATCCAGTAGTCCCATTTCCAAAAAATTGAAAGCATGGTCTCAAAGACATGTGTACACTCATGTTCATAATATTATTCACAAGAGCTAACACATGAAAGCAACCCAAGTGTCCACTGATGGATAAATGGATAAGCAAAATGTGGTACATACATAAAACTGAATATTACTAAGCCTTAAAATGGAAGAAAATTTTGGTATATGCTACAACACAGATGAATTTGTGGACATTATACTAAGTGAAATAAACCAGTCACAAAAACAGAAATACCGTATGATTCCACTTATATGAGGTGGTTTGTCAAATCATAGAGAAAATAGAACAGTGGTTGCCAGGGGCTGGGGGAAGGAGAGAACAGGTAATTATTATTTAGTGAATATAGAATTTCAGTGCAAATGTAACTGAACCAATATGAGTTCACTCCTTGGTGAGTCACAGAAACTATACCAGGTGAGTTGTCACACAAAGAAAAAAACTTTATTTGCAGCAAATAAGGAGATCACATGGAAGCTTCCAAAGCCATGACTCAGAGAGAGAGAGAGAGAGAGAGAGAGAGAGAGAGAGAGAGAGAGAGAGAGAGAGAGAATGGGTACCTTTGGTTTAGGGTTAGGATGAATATTCAGATAGGGAAGCTCTGTCATCCTATGTAGAGGCAGGCATATGGGCGTACCTGTGCCTTAAGGAAACATGCCTATACATATACCGTATGTTATGTAAATAAGACCAGAGCTCCTCTCTGGGCAGAGATTTTAGTATTATAATGAGGTAAAGGTAATTGATGGTCATTCCAGGGGTCAGGCCACTGGAGTCAGGGGTTTAGCTCAAAAGGTCTGGGTGGTCTGGTCCGCAGGTGTTATCAAGGCCTTTGGCATCACCTGAAGTGTGGTTTCAGGTTTCATTTGCCTGAGGTAAGAGGAAAACTGGAAAGAAGAGTTTAAGGAAAAACGTTAAGACAAAGGTTGGTGAGTGACAAGCAGGTGGGCAGTAAGGTCAGGTCTTGGGGTCTAGCCAGTGACAGGAAGAGTTATGGAAATGGATGGTGGAGATGGCTGCACAAAACTGTGGATGTGATGCCACTGTACACGTAGAAAAGGTTAGAATGGGAAATTTTATGTGTATTTTACCAGCATTTTTAAAAAATGGGGAAAATGCCTACATTCCTATTTCCTTATAATACCACTAGGGAGAGGTCAAGTGGCTGTCGGGTATCCACATTTATGTTTCTGAATTACCACTCACTCTGTGACCTTGGGCAAGCAACTTAGCCTCTCTGCACGCCAGCTTCCTCATCCACAAAATACCTACTTGAAAGTGTGAGGTGAGATGAGATGAGTTTGCATGTGTAAAGCACTTAGTCTAGCGGAGTAAACACTATATATTCGCTGTTGTTGTTACTATCACCGCCACTAAATCTATTCTCCGTAATCCAAATAAAATTATATCCTACCAAGGAGAAACCATTTGCATTTCATTCTCTGAAAGATGATGGATGGCCCGGCCCCAGGTTCAACATCTGATCAAACAATAACTGAATATTCCCTTCCTCAGCCAGAGCGCACTCATGGGAACTGTGTCCTTTGGGCAGCAAGAGAAGTAAGATACTTCGCCCAACTGCATTAATTCAGCAAACGTTAACCGTGTACCTAGTCTGGAGCCAAGCATCATACCAGATGCTGATTTTATTTGCTTATGGTCAGCACCTGCCACTGCCATCTCTGGAACCCAAGTCCTTGTTTCCTTACTGAACTGTGCTGATCATCTTAAAGAAATGTTCTATAAAAGCATTTCCCAGGATGAAATTAACAAGAATACAAGAGGGCACCCTCAACCCTCCATTTCTATTTTCCTCCCTATAGTTGTATTAACAATAATTTTTTAAAAAATGAACTCTCCATTTCTTTCAAATTTAATAAAGCCAATTGTTCCAAAATGAGTTTTTGCCCAAAACCTGTCAAGAGGGAGACTTCAGGGAGACTTGGCAAAACGACGGAGCAGACCCTCCCCAGCCTTCCCTGGGCAGGCACATGAGCAGAGGCAAGAAGGTTGCTAGTGCTGCACCCGGAGACCCTGGAACTGGGTAGAAGGGCACACATGTGTACAGAGCATACTCAAAAGCTACCCTCCTCTCAAACTTCCAGCCGGGCACCAGCAGCAAACACTTCTCAAAACTTAACATTGACAGAGGCCCAGATAAGATTTAGCCACTTGTTAAAGTGATAGGATGATGAAGTGATATGATGATTAATTATTATTTTATGAAGTCACAGCATGTGTTCAGGCAGCACAAAGGTAAAAAAACAAAACCAAAACCAAAAAGCACTGCTTTGGGAGTCAGACCTGGGCTTGAGCTGCAGGACTATTTCATAGCTGTGTGACTCTTGGCAAAGATTAACTTCCCTAAGTTTCATTTCCTTATCTATAGTATATGGCTTAAAATTCCTGCCTTTGAGGGTCTTTGTGGAGATTAAAGGAAATGATTCACACCACACGCCTAGCTCATGTCTGACACAATAGAAAGCCAACAGGATGGATGCTCTGCCCACCCTTCATTTTCAGGAAGGAAAAGTGTCCCAAGGAACTCAACTCTTGATTTAGAGGAGTAATGAGAATGGATCCCAGGCAAATATTCCCCCTATTTTTTCTAAGAGCCTAGTTCTGATAACTGATAATTTTGGGACTCTGACAGTACTTGAGATGTTATTTTAAAAAATTCAACAAAATCTTCTCCAATAGCTCTTTCTCACCCAGATTTTAGAGTGGGCAATCAAGAAACTTTCAGCTTTATTCTGCAGAGCACCATATACATTCACAAGACCATGTACATATTGGTCTTATGAACTGGGCTCCTCTTATGTAAAAACCAATAACCTCTCTGAGTGTTTCATATCTCTGAAGTCTTGGCTTTAAAAAGAAAAAAAAGTATTGGCTCTGCATCTGTGGCATTTTATTAGGAGTTAGTTGTACAGTTAGGTAGTCAGGGTCAGAGTCCCCATTGAGAAAATATGGAGTCAGGACAGCTAAGATAAAACAGCACTGATCCTGTTTTGCAGCTTAGACAGGACCACACTGACATTCTGCTTTGCAGCCTTTGCAGAAATGACTTCTGCAAAACGTCCTAAAATAAGACAATTAACCGTAAAAGCATTTGTCAATATCTTGGGCAAGAGGCAGGTAAGACCTAAGCCCCCAGATGTCAGCAAAAAAAGACCATCAGCACATGGACATTAACTCAATAGGTAGACAGATACATGACCAAAGCCCTGATTGACATGACTCAGCACATCCTGATTGCCTAAGGAAGTTCTGCAAAAGAGCTCATAAAAACCCCTAAACTTAGAAACTCCGGGGGCAACACACTGGGGCCTCCCTCCCTCTCTGGGAGCTTTATACTCTTGTTCAATAAACTTTGCTTTGCTGCCCACCACTCTTTGTCTGGTCTACCTCTTCATTCTTTGAAGCGGCACGACCAAGAACCACAGACACTAAGCGGACAAAAATCCTGGAACAATTTCATGGTGTGTTGAGGGGATCCCCAAGAGCAGCCCCAGGTTTTAATGCTTTACTAAGAGGACTCATAAGGCAGCATATAGCCATACAGCTATGATTTGTTACACTGAAAGAGTACAAAACATAATCAGCAAAGAAAAAATGTAGATGGGGTGAAGTCTGGGGAAAACCAAGCATAAGCTTCAAAAAGTCCTCTCCCAGAAGAGTCACCCTGGATACACAAGTTCTGAGAACATGTGTGAAATGTTACCAACCAGGGATCTCATTAGACATTCAGTGCCCAGGATTTTTATTGGAACTGGTCAGGTAGACACTCCCTGCCTGGCATGTAACCAAATTCCAGACTCCCAGAAGGAAAGCAGGTGCTCAGCTTCAACTGCACTGTTTGCACAAACCATTTAGGTAGAGTGAGCTACCATTTAGAGTGGTGTGAACCCTTCTCAAATCCAAGTTCCCAGACACCAGTAAAGGATCAAGCTTGCAAGCAGGCCTAAGGATAAACAGTCTCAGACCTGCTGTGTGAATTCTTTCCTGCACACAGGGGAACAAAAATCCAAATATCTAATTAATACCCGCCCACTGACCACTAAATTCTCAGAGCCAGTTGATGTATTGAAATCCTTAAAAAAACCATAGTGAACATAATTCAGTGCTTCAAAATATATTCATTCAGCATATTTGTATGGTGACAGCCTGCTGTGCCCCAGGCATTAAAGAAATGACAAGGCCCTTAGTCCCCTTCCTTTAAGAACTTTCAGACCAATAGGAAAGATAAGTACGTAAAGAGTGATAGCAGAAGTTGGCATGGGATGATGGCCATAAAAGAGGTATAAACTTGGCCAGGTAGGGCAGGGAGAGGAAACTTCCTGCTGTGATGAACCAGGAAGTTCTGGTAAGAATTGCCATAGAGCTGCAGTTTTTAGGACAGGTAGGATTTGGGAGTAAGTGACAGGCTAGGAAGAGTCCAACGAGGGGAATAAAAGTATCACTCCAGGCACAGGAAGCTATGTGAACAAAGTACAGAGGCCCCTAGAGGGAAAGGGGGATATGATTAGACTAGAAGACAGGGTTCATAGAAAGAGGTAATAGAAGATAAGACTTAAAAACAGAGGCTGGAGGGCCCTGGGTGGCTCAGTTAAGCGTCGGACTCGGTTTTGGCTCAGGTCATGATCACAGCGTCATGAGATCAAGCCTCATCAGGTTCCACAATGGGTGGGGAGTCTGCTTAAGATTCTCCCTCTCCCAGGCGCCTGGGTGGCATCTGCCTTTGACTCAAGCCATGATATCAGGGTCCTGGGACTGAGCCCCGAATCAGGCTCCTTGCTCAGCAGGGAGTCTGCTTCTCCTTCTGTCTTTCCCCCCACTTGTGTTCTCTCTCTCTCAAATAAATAAATAAGTAAAATCTTAAAAAATACTCTCCCTCTCCTTCTGCCCCTCCCCCTGCTCACGTGCTCTCTTGCTCTCTCTCAAAATAAAAATCTTAAAAAATTAAAATAAATAAAAAATAGAAACAGAGGCTAGTATCAGATCAGTGAAGGTCTCAGATGTCAGACTGAGATTGTCCTTTATGTGGTAGGTAATGGGGAGCACATGTGTGTGTCTGTGTGTGTGTTTTTACTTTTTTAATCGTGCTACTTTAGCATGATTAGTGACTATAAGCCAAAGGGCCAAGACTTTCTCAGTAAACTTAACAACAGTCAAAG
Source organism: Eumetopias jubatus (assembly GCF_037043125.1). Lineage (NCBI taxonomy): Eukaryota > Metazoa > Chordata > Mammalia > Carnivora > Otariidae > Eumetopias > Eumetopias jubatus. Next base: position 66,891,206 of record NW_028274819.1, read on the forward strand.
AAGGCTGGAAGTAGCAGAGGAGGTGAAATATAAATATTATTTGGGAAGAACACTGGGAAGGAAGCAGTAACAACGTGCCTCAGGAAATGCATGAATCAAACAAGACTCAAAGTTCTTAAACAGAGTTAATTTGTGCAGCAACCCAAGAATGCTGAGAAAGACAGGCAGGTTAAAGGTAAAAACTAATAGCATGGCAGAAAATTCAGAAGACATGGCTAGAACTCCAATGGAGAGGAGGAATCAGTGCTCAGGAGAGAGGCTGTGGCTGGAACCAGAAACATGGCAGTTGCCAACCTAGAGTCTCAACTGGGGGTGATTGAACTCACCAAGGGAAAGAATGCAATGAAAAAGCACAGAGAAGGGGCTCCCGGGTGGCTCAGTCAGTTAAGCAACTGCCTTCAGCTCAGGTCATGATCTCCATGTCCTGGGATCGAGCCCATCGGGCTCCCCGCTCAGCATGGAGCCTGCTTCTCCCTCTCTCTCTGCTTCTCCCCCTGCTTGTGCTCTCTCTCTCTTCCTCTCTCTGTCAAATAAATAAATAAAATCTCTAAAAAAACAAACAAAAAAAGTACAGAGAAGAAAGCAGATTACATTGTGCTTGTCAAGTAAAGAGAGAAAGAGCAGTCAGGCTGGAAAACAAACAGTAGTGTGTCACAAAGCTGGGGAAAGAATTCCAGGAAAGAGGGAGCTGTCCTAGACCTAGCCAAGCACCACAAGGAGCAGAGGCTGAGTGGGGCAGAGAAAGGGGCACTCGCGAGACTGGGTAACGAGCATGTCACCAGTGACCCTTTCCAATCAAAGACAGAAAACTGTCCCACAGAAAACTGTGTGAGAGCCAAGGCCTCTTGTCACTCTGAAAAAGGTGAGATGAAGTTCTGGGGCTAGAGAAAGTAGTAGAAAGAGGACCCATCCTTCAAAAGAAGAGATGGTTGTAGAGACACAGTGTCTGAACAATAGTGGCATTGGCTGTTTGCCCCTTCAACATGGCTGCCTGCCCCTTCTCTTTCGGTGGGCAGAAATGAGATGTTCAGGGATAGTCAAAGGTGTTCCTCACAACCCAAAGGACAGGGATGATTGTGCAAAGCAGCCACTTCCTCAGCCAGCCACGGTGGACAACGGCAGAATGTAGGAGGAAATGAAATGCAGAACCACCCTGGCCCTTCCAAGGGGACACTGGTATGAGAATGGCAGAGCCTCCATTTTCAGTATCAGATGTATCAACAGAAAAAGCTCCCTGTGAGAGGCAGATGGTTCACTTTACTCCAGAATTCATCATTTGCAGGTCACTAAATGTTCCTCTTGAGGAAAAGTGGTCCTCTCCACTGTTAGAAGCTTACCTGTTGGGTATCCACCAGCAGGCACAATATTTTTCCCCAGACACACAGACCCATTGGTAACAGGCATTTTGGAGAAGCCAAAGACTATACAGGGAAAGTCCACAGCTATGCATTTCTTTTGCCTTGAGCCAAGAGAACTTGGCTCTTGAGCTTGACAAAGAGCACTATAAACACATACATACACACACACTGAGAAGTTCTCTTTAGACAGACTACGTCAGTTCAAATCCTGACTCTACCACTTATTAGCTTTATGATCTGAGACATCTCTTAATCTCTGTGTTTTCTCATCTATAAAATGGGCTTAACAATAGTACCTATCTCATAAAGTTGTGGTGAGGATTACATGAGCTAATTTGTGTGAGTGTTCAATAACTGTTAGCTATTACTACCTCTTTTGAGTCTCACTATAATTTCATGAAGTAAAGCTAGGTAATCATTAACAACTCCTATTACTAATAAGGACACTGAGGCTCAGAGAGGAAATACTTGCCTAATTTTCACACAGAACAGGACACAAGGCAGGATCTTAAAATAGCCCAGTCTCCTCAACAAGCTGCACAAAGCTCTCCACGATCGGCTGACTGCCTACCTCTCTAGCCTCAGGTCCTTCCAGTCTTGCTTTGAACATAAAATTGTGCCCACCACACAATTTCCTGCCCTTAACTTTCTGATCCCTATTCATCCATCAATCTCCTCTCAAGTGCTGCCTCTTCCAGGAAGCTCTTGGCACTTGATCCCCCTTCCCCTCATGACCCCAACTCCTTCCTCTCTGCTTACATCTATTAACATCACATTGCATGGTAATCACAGAGGTCTGTCTTCCCCGCTGATTTCTGAGCCTAAAACAATTTCTGGCACATAATAAACACTCAGCAAGTGTTTGTCCAATGAACTCTTGCCTCCAAATTTGATATTCTTCCCACTAGTGCACACTTCCCCTTTTATCAACAAACGTTCACTAGTAGTAGTCTAAAAAGAGGAGAAACAAAAATCAACCAATCATACTGTATTTAAATATTAAAACACTTGGTCATCATAACTAGAAATAATGAAACACACAAATACACCAAAGACCTGACCCCTCCCTTGTGCCTTTGGTCTCAAAGGAAAGAGACCAAACCCACATCTATCAAGGACTCTGACTAGGCTCCATTAACTCATTGAGAAGGACCTGCACTTGCCCTAAGAAGAAGACAGGTTCAAAGATCTCATACCCTAACACTCCCAGCGGAGATGTCTTCAGGAGTGTTGGGTTACCTATTGCTCCCTGCGTACCACATGTCAGCCCAAGACTTGCTTTCAGTTCTTGACTGCTCAGAGAGTGATCCTGGGGAAAGCTTATCAGAGAAGGAAAAAGCAAGCACATCCACTCCATCCTCGCTTCCTCACACACCAAGCAAACCCTGGCGCTCAGCTCCATGGTAGGGTCACACGTGTCCCCGCAGAATCTGGCAGCTAGAGCCACATCTCCCCACACCCTTGGTTCCTAGCCACCACCCAGATCATGGGGGAAGCAAGTGTCTTCTCTACATCTACGCATCTCTAGTAACAAGGTGAATCTCCCCAGTGGCTCTCCCCAAGGAACTCCAGGTATAGATCAATTTTCCCTCTGGTCTGGATAAAGCAGACAACACTCAGGAAAACATAAACACAGTCCTAGAAACACACAAACACAGTTGTGTGTACTTGTGTTTGACCTTGACTACTGAAGGAGAAAGGCCACCCAGTTTCTTGCAATTTGTCCATAAATAATTGTTTTCTGGCCCAAGCCTCCCTGCTTGTCCCCTGAGGAAATTCAGGGACTGATAACCACAGCAGCACATGCAGAGCACAAGACATTCAAGAAATCACTACCCAAATTCAGCATGCACTGAATCTTAAACTCAATTCTGGAGATTTGAAAAAAAAGTCTTAATATCTTTCTGGATCTAAGCCTCAATCACTTGCCAAAAGCATCCCTGGTCCTTTACTGAAAAATGGTTACTTAGCTCCAAAGCAGAGCATATTTATCCTCTTGGAATAATATGGCTCCAAGTGGTCCAGTCCATAAATTAGGATATGGAGTCATTATTTTCCTATACATACGTTCCTTCTTGTAGAAGTCTTGAATTAAACAGCAGCCCCATCTCTACAAGAACCTTTTACAAAAAGCTTTAAAATATATTACTTTATCTGGATCCATAAGTCCAAAGAATTGTGCCTTCAATCAAATCCATCTTCCATAACTTGGGCAGTGTTTTTGTTTGTTTGTTTTTAAAGGTTTCATTTATTTATGTGAGAGAGAGAGAGAATGAGAGAGAGAGACAGTGAGCATGAGAATGAGAGAGAGAGAGAGCGAAGCGGCAGGGGGTGGGGTTCAGAGGGAGAAGCAGACTCTCCACTGAGCAGGAAGCCTGATGTGGGACTCCATCCTGGGACTCAAGGATCATGACCTGAGCCGAAGGCAGTCACTTAACCAACTGAGCCACCCAGGTGCCCTAACTTGGACAGTGTTAATCATTTCCATAATTTAGGCTGTTTGTCCTAAAGAGAAATCCAGTTATCTCACTCACACGATTGAGATACTTCCATTAGTTCCTTGCAGTCTCCAAGGCAAAGGGCAAGTTTTTGACCTGGTTTCACCATTGGGCTTCAGCCCAACACATGAGCAGTCCCTCCAGCCACAGCTTCTCGGCCCTACATGCCAACACCATGGTCTCTCCCCTGGTATCCCATGCCCTTCCTGCCTCTGTGCCACTAAACACCAAAGTCCTTGAACCTGTCCTTTCTACCCCATCCCCTCCTCAATCTAGCAAACTCCTCCTGGGCCATGGTTCCACCTCATTTGTCACCCTCCAATGTTCCCAGGCAGTGTTCTCTACAATCTCACAACGAGATGTATTTCCACTAGAACATTTACATTGAACTATAAGAACTCTTTACCATTGTCGCCCTTATCATGGGCATTTTCTTGTTCTTTTTTTAATCCCTAGAATCTGTTGTCACCCTAATGATTAGATAAAAACCTTATAAAAGAGTGGGGCAACTATCATCAGCCCCTGTTTTCTCTAGGTAGAAATGGAAGCACCTGTAAAATTAAGAGATTTGAAGAAGTACAGTTGAATAATGGCAAAGCTTGTACAATGGGATCTCTCAAGAGCCAACAGAGGCATCAAGGAGGAAGAGAAGAGAGAGGGAAGAGAACGGACACGGAACAGCGACCCTGTGCAAGACACAATGTTAGACCTTTTAATATATCCATTATCTAATTGATTCCTTAGAGCCACTTTGTAGAGATGGAAGACAGATGCAATTTTTTCAGAAAAGAAAACTCAGATTCAGAGGGGTTACTTGTTCAATTACACAATTAATAAATGGATCCGAGGTTTAAATTCAGTACTGTCTGACTGCAAAGCCAAGTTGATTCCAAGACAGTGGCCTCTATAGGGAACATGCACTTCCAGACTCACACTTGCCCATGGACACAATCCAGAAACACTTTCCTTGCTATAGCCCCTCCCCTATCACCATGCTGGCCACTGTGCTTCCCAAGATTCTGGCTTCTGACTTTCCACCTATGACTGCACCTCATCCATCTGCTACTCACCTTCTAGCAACAACACAGGGATCATACCACCGCAGAAAGGTGGTATGATGCTATTTCAAAAACACCTACATGTGCATGCTGTCAGAGTTAAAAAGTGTCATATTTAAGTGGTCTGAGTAGGGTACCTGGTACAAAGAATTCTGTAATAAATCTCTACAACATGTACAATATGAAGACCAACTTTGTTTTTCCTTAAAAACAAATTCCTTCTCATCTATCAAATTATAATACCCCAAAATAAAATGTAATTGGGGTCTTCCAGAAATTAAGCATAAAGAAATAATTACTTGCCAGTTCTCTAGATCATATTTCACTTATTCTGGTCCCAGGCAATCCTGCTTCTTAATTGCCAAGTAGGCACCTGTCTCCTTAGGCTATGGTATGTTAGGAAAACCAGATTTTTCTCCTGAAAGACTTATATCAAGTCCATCATTACTGTTTCTATGGTAACAGAAATGTTCCAGGTTTCCTAGAACAGTCCCAGTTTCAAATATAATAATTGGTTATGAGCCTTATGCCAAGCAATATGCTTCAATACAGGATTCGGTAAATGTGGATATAACATCCTTCCTCTAAAGAATACCCAGAAAGAGGCAGTACTTGCAAGGGGACAGAGCACAGGTTTTGAGCCAAGGGAAGTAACTAGAATTCAAATGTTTATTTTGCCATTCACTAACTGTTGACCTTGGGCAATGTACTTAACTTCCCTGCTTCCATTTCCTCTTCCGTAAAATAGGTAATCTTCATCTAGTTCAGAGAACTGTCCTTCCAATTAGGTGAGCAGTGACCTGGCAAGGGACTGACACATAGTATGTACTCAATAGATAGTAAGCATTCTTTTTATCACCATGTTCTTGTTATTATTCATAACATCCCCAAAAGGAATGGAAAAGATAGAATTTCACTCTTCTAAGCAAAAGACCATAAATGATGTGATTTATCTGATGTAAACAGAGCAACTACCTTACTTCCTAAGACACAGCACTTCAGTTACTATATTACAGCCCAGGATTGATACTGAAATGGGGCGTTAAATTGCTGACTCATCACTTTGTAATTCAGTCTCACCCCCAGATAGTTCCTGCAAGACTTAAACTTAATGACTGCTGTCTCTAGGTAATAAAATTTCCTGAATTTCATGCAACAAGTTCAATTTCAAGTATTATCTTGTATGGTCAAAACATTTGCCAAGCTATGAATCCTCATCCTGCATTTAGAACTGTTTTTAGCTTCTTCCTTCCACGAACAAGAGTGGAAAGCTATGAGGATGGGTGAATGTGACCTTCTCCTACTTTACAGACAATGAAAGTGACATTTTTGCTTGGACAGATTATCTTCTGATGATCCAAAGCTTGGACTCTAGAGTCAGACTGCCTGGGTTCAAATCCCTGTTCCTCCTCTTATTAGCTATGTCATCTTGGGTAACTTATTTAACATCTGTGCCTTAATTTCATCATCATCAAAGGGGAAAAATAATAGTACTCAAAATAGTATCAATAATAGACTACTGTGAGGATTAAATAAATGGATGCAGGTACAGTGCTTAGAACAGTGCCTAGTACATAGTAACTGCTCAGATATGATCATCATTTACTTGCCTCATGGGGCTTAAAAAAGCAATCTGAAGCAACTAGATATAATGAAATATGTTATATTAGCAACAAAGGACATACCAGATCAGACAAAAATACTTTTGAAATAACTTTTGAGGAAGATGAATCCTACCTAAACAATTACTATCCCCAGGGGCTGTCCATGCAGTCGATCCATAGCATTTGCCCCTGAATGCCTGTGGTTTCAACTATTCACAAGGCATCTTGAATATATGTCACATAGAAACAGTAGTTACATCAAAAATGGCACCAGACAGGTATGAGGTAGTGAGTCCTTGGCTGATGAGTCTTTGGCCAACCACCCAGCAAAAGCATCTCAATCCGTTTTTGCTGTTTCATTGATTAAATGTGACCTCATTTAATGCTCAGAGCAACTTTGTGAGGCAAGTATGATCATTCCCATTTTAGACACACAGGAGAAATGATATGCAATGGAGACACTTGCAGACTTCGGGTAGCAAATGTCTCAGGATGCACACCGTAAGCATGTGCCAAGACAGGAAATGTGAAACAACCCTAGAACCCACTCCAGCAAGAGTCAAAGAATTAAACTGAAAATGGAGACCCCTTACTCCTAAAACTCAAATGACTAGTCTAAAACAAGCAATGGTAAAGAATCTTCCCTAATAAATCTAACATTTCATAGTTCAGTCTTTCTCCCAGTGCAGATTGCTGGTGCAAGGGGTGGGAGTGGCTGAGGCATGGATCTGACTGAGCCACGTGGCTTGGCCTGGGATCCAGCCCCTGCCCTCAGCCTCGAAGCCCTATGTTTTAATCAGCTGACTCAGCCAGTGGCAGGAGAGCCCAGGCGCCTGTGGCCATGAGTAATGGTGGCACAAAACACATCTGTCTAATCAGAAGCTGATGGCAACAGTTCCGTCAAGATTTATGGTAAAACAATGCTTATGCAAGGGAAAAAATAAATGTCTAGTCACCCAGATGTTAAGCAATGCCTGTCTTTCTCCCTCTGACTTGGAATGCAAATTTGTGGAACTGTTTCCTGGGTCTTATACTCCTACCCCTCAAGTATTTCTTGGTGCTTTTACAGAAAAAGAAGACTTATCTAGAAATAATAAACCAAATCCATTTCTACTAGTAGTGGCTGTGAAGTGTCTAGAAAGTATGGCATTAGGAAATGCTTTTATTTTGGCCTTTTAAAAAAATCTCTATTGTCATTATACAGAATACACAGGAAAGTGTTTTCATAGGGTGTAAGTACACATTTCACATATATAAAGACACCACTCCAACCACCTGGCAGTCACTGTATCATATTTCAGCAAAAATTTCATTTCAGAAGAATCATTCTTTCATTTGTTCATTTATTAATCCATTAAAAATACTAAGTTCCCATTGAGTATTAGGCAATGTAAATGCAGAATGAAACTAGATGGTCCAAGTCTGTAGGGGCTCAGTCTTTTCCCAAATTGGTCTTTTCATCTCCATCATATTCCAGCCACACCTGGTACTCTCTGTTCTCTCCTGTCTCTCTCCCTCCTTCCTCCCTGTATCTCCCTCTCCTTGAGCTCTGAGCCACTCAAGGGTGTGCTTCTCCCACATTCTGCAAAAGTCATGGCACAAGGCCAAGTACACACACAGCCCTATTGCTAGAAATAACCTGCTTTCACTATACACTTCCGTCAACCAACCTTCCCCAAAGTTACCAAAAGTAGTTCTCCCTCCCAAAAATCTAAGGAGGTTTTAGATTAATAGTAACAAATAGATGAGCAGAAACAATTCTCCTCTCAATGATCTATGGATTGTGTCTTCTGCATGAGGGTGTCAGCTGAGGAGACGCTTAGAATATCATGAGGGACACCAAAAGCTGGAAGCAACAGTAAGTGGAAACATTTTCTCCACACCTGATTTATCTGGATGTGGTAATTCTCTATCAAAGTTCCATCTGGGCAGACATAGATGAAAAACTACCAGAATCATAGATTTTTAAGACTCGAAGGTACCTCCTCTGGTCCTAATCCCTCACTTTATAAAGAAACCAAGGCTCAAGGAGAAGATATGGCTAAGATTACACAGCTGGTCTTTGGAGCAGGAACAGAAGCTGAGAAACCTGCCTCCCAATGCTAGGGCCCTTCCGGAAATGCCAGGAGCTGAGAGCATGCATGCCTGGGAGCAGCCCTTGAGGCAGTGGCTCAAGGGCCAGTATTCAGCCATGCCCTTACAAGCGCCGTGTCTTTCCAGCTACTCTCACTGCTTCTTCCTTGTACACCTCTGCATTGCTTAAGGCAATTAGAGAAAGCCCTGGGATTCTAGGACTCTGTGCCAATGAACAGCTCCCTTGAATGGCAAGGCTGCTTTTATTCTGTGAAATGGGACTATTTCCTGTCCTTTTTTTCAGTTCAGAATTGTGATGAAGATCAACGAGATGCTAGCCATCAAGGAATCATATATTTCAAAGAAAACTTAGAGTAGGAATCCAATAGAGCATTTGCATTATAGTTAAGCCCTACTAAAATGTTTTTTTTTAAAGATTTTATTTATTTATTTGAGAGAGAGAGAGAATGAGAGAGAGAAAGCACGAGAGGGAAGAGGGTCAGAGGGAGAAGCAGACTCCCCGCCGAGCAGGAAGCCCGATGCGGGACTCGATCCCGGGACTCCAGGATCATGACCCGAGCCGAAGGCAGTCGCCTAACCAACTGAGCCACCCAGGCGCCCCAAGCCCTACTAAAATGTTAAGCCCATGAGTTAGATTCCAGCATTTTATAAAGACCTACAATACTTTTGATCTTTCTACATTTAAACATCTTTTTAAAAATAGCATACATACATGCATGAAATTCAAGTAACAATCTCACCTGACACTTGGTCCTCAAGAGTGACTCTGGTAGGGGAAGGTAGAATAGGTGTCATTATCTCCAATTTATGGAAGGGAAAACCAGTTCAGAGAAGCTACGTGTCTTGCCCAAAGTCACACAGGTAATAAAATGCAATGATCTTATCTAAGGCTCCTCCCTGTGCAATTTAGCTTTAGTTTTCTGCTCACATTTTGCACTTCAACAACACTGAAGAGCTACCTTTTCAGTTACATTTGAGGCATTTAAGACACATGAGTCATTTCACAAGAAACACAGCTTGATCCTGAACGCCAGCAACAGCTCCACACACAGCAGGCACTTCCCTCTGCTGGAAACTCCATGACACCAGGGAATTTATTATGGGGCGGGGTCGATTTTGGGGTTCACAAACAGGATTAACCTTTATGATGATCTTAATTATTTTTTATAAGTTCTTTTTTTAAAAAAAAGATTTTATTTATTTGTCAGAGAGCGAGAGGGAGAGAGAAAGAACACAAGCAGGGGGAGCAAGAGGAGAGAGAGAAGCAGGCTGAGCAGGGATCCTGATGCGGGGCTCAATCCCAGGACCCTGGGATCATGATCTGAGCTGAAGGCAGATGCTTAACTTATTGAGCCACCCAGACACCAGAGATTTTTATTTTTTTAAAGTTATTTATTTTTTAGCAAGCTCTACACTCAACGTGGGGCTCAACCTCACAACCCCAAGATCAAGAGTCACATGCTCTTCTGACTGAGCCAGCCAGGGGCCTCATCATTTGTTTCCCCCCCCCTTTTTTTTAACTTTACTCATATAGACACAGAGAAAAAGATTTAAAAGGCTAGCTCCCAAGTTTTGCCTTAGTTATTTCTGAGTATGGATGTATTCTTATTATTATTAATCTGTATTTTTTTTCTACAGTGAATATATATACAGCTCTGGTAATAAGAAAACAAATAATGATCTCACTTGTCACTTGCATGTGTAATCTTAAAAGAGCTGAACTCACAGAAACAGGGACTAGAATGGTGGTTGCCAGAGACCAGGGAGTGGAGAAATGGGGAGATGTTCATCAAAGGGTACAAACTTCCAATTATAAGATGACTTAATTTCTGAGGATCTAATATACCACATGGTGACTATAGCTAACAGTGCTGTATTATATATTTGAAAGTTGCTAGAGAGTAATTCTTAAATGTTCTCACTACAAAAAAATAGTAGCAATATATACACGTATGAAATCATCATAGACTTATAAAATGTTATATTCCACTTATATCTTAATAAAACTGGTGGGGGGATCAAACAATAAAGATTTTTTTTATTTTTAAAACACATTCTTCATTCAGATAAATAGGAAAGGGGTTATCTCCACAAGGGGTTGGGAAGCTCTATTACTGTAAACTAAGTGCATTAAAAACGTAAATAGTACCCAAACCCCCAGACCAGAACCTTTGCCCTACTTCTCCATTTGATACTCTCAGCCCCCAAGAATTTAAAACAATATGCCAGGACACCAATTTTACACAAATATTTTGGGGGGAAAACTTGTTTTATATATTGAAACCAAGTTCAACATATGAAACCACATGAAAAAAAATCACATAAATTCTTAAAACAATTTTCAGGCTTGCTGGGGTCAATACCCCAACCCCTAGAAGGGCTTGTCAGTTTCATTATTGGAGATTCTTCTATGGAGAAGTTTGAGAAGCCCTAAGGCAAACAGTACCATCTTATTTACCCCCCTTTTTGAGAGAGACTGTCACTTTTCCTGTTAGTTTTTAAAAAAATCAATATTTTCTTCATCTACTATAACTTTAAAATTCTTTATAAAACGGGTGGCAGAAAACATATTAGCAGGCAAATCTGGAAGCCCACAGGGACATAGTTCACTCTACCTCCCTTGCCCAGAGGGGAGAACGGCCTGGCCTGGCACCCTGGGTTCTGAGGATGGTGGGGCCGGGCTGCCCCATTTCGGCAGGATAGCAGACCACTCTGCACAAGGTGCTAATTCATTCATTCCACAAATGTTTATTGGGCAAAGCCTGAGAAAGGCCTCTTAGGGGACAGTGGGATCATTCACAAGCCAACGGTCAGGTCCAGCGGATCAGATGTGGACAATCAATCTTTCATTAGACCTCAAACCACCTCTAGGATAAAGAAAACAGGGCTCCTGGCCCACTCACTCACTAGCAGCTGGGGAGAATCAGGCAGGCGTTCTGGAACAGGACTGCTGCTTGAGAGAGGCTAAAGCAGTCACTAATTCCCACCAGAATGACCGAAACTCCTGCACCATAAATGGTGTAACTCCTCTAAAAATGCTTTGAACAGTGTCTGGCACCTACTGAGAACTCAGTAATAATCATTCTTGCTGTTATGATTCCAGTTTGCCCTTACTCAAGCAGCACCAGAAAAGGTGGAAAGAACACAGGTTTTAGAATCACAGAGACTAGATTTGAATCCCAGCTATGTAGCTTACTAGCTATGTGACTAACGGAAGCAATCTTTCTGAGCCTCAGTTTCTCATTTGTAAAACGGGGTAAATGTCAGTATACCTTTCCTCATATGGCTTTGTGAGAACTAAAGACACATGATATGCAAAGAAGAATGTCTGGCCCATAAATGCTCAATAAACACAGTCAATATTGTCACTGCCCTGCCTCCTTCTCCATCACTCTTGACAGGTCCTGGCATCTGACTTCACCCAGACACCACAGTAAGGGGGCAGAAGGACTACAGGAGTAAAGGGAGAGGAGGGAGTACCTGGAGACCTTCCACAGTAAACCCCCCCCCATCAAAGTCCTCGACTCCGTTCAGTCATCCTCTGTTTGGCTGCTGGGGCCACATTCCCTCCCTGGGAATGGCTGCCAAGAAGGGGCCAGGAAGCTGGACAGCAGTTTGAGTCCCTCCACCTTCCCATGTCTGTCTGTCTGAAGCCTACTGGGCTTCTTCTGCACATCCCTGCCAGGCTGTATGGGTCAGGAGGCTGAGAGTATGATCCACAGTCTGCTCTTATCCAGCTTCCATCTCAACCCAGAGCCCAAAAAGCTCTAGGGGCTGCTGGTCACAAACCAGCACTAAATGAAAATTAGCACTTTTCATTCAGACAGAAAATGGAGCCCCTCAAAGTCCAAGGGGATTTATAAAGTCAGGAGGGAGGAAAGGGAAGCGGAAGGAAACAGGATGGGTGGGGAGAGAGGCCCACTGCTGATGGAGCCCTATGTCCTGGTTGCTGAAGCAGTTGGTTTTCCATCCTGGAAGATGATAAATCCCATTCCTGTGATTTAGAACTCATGACAGGACGAGGTCTGGGTGTAGGAAAATAATTCCAAAACAAAAACTGCTTGTTTTCCAAGTAAAAATCATCAGCCCCCAACTCCCCCTTCCCAGCACCCCACCTGTAGATCGGTCCTAACGCCCTACTTTACTTCATCTGAGCCACCTGGGGGCAGTTACTCTGCGGTCAGGTCCCGCCAACAGCCAGCCCAAAGCCCAGGGTCAGTTCTCAAAAGCCCCGGGAAACGCGACAGCCCAGCAGAACCCCCGCCTACCGGGTACCTCGGCTTCCTGAAGACTGGGCTCCCTGGGCAGCGGAGCTGGCTCTTATAGGTGGGGATCTGAAGAAGGGAGCTTGCCGGATGCCAAAACACTGCTCGCGGTTTAGAACTCAGAACACGACAAAGCATCAGCCAACACCAACACCTCCCTCATTTAACAAAGACCCGGAGAGGGAAAGAAAGTTGCCCGAGATAACACATCGAGTGGGCAGAGAAATAGAGACTAGAACCCCGCTGCTGTGAGTCGCAGTGGGGAAGGGAGAGCGTCTCGCCTCCTCCCCGCGTCCTCCAGTCCGCAGACCCAGTAGGGTGGTGCAAACCCCGAAACCCTCGGCGCGGCGCGTTACCTTCCTCCGGACCCGGCTCGGGGAACCTTCTCTCCCCCAGAAAATGCACCCCGGGCTCCGCCCCACACCCGTCCAGGTGTTGCCCCGCCGCTGTCAGCGCGGGGCTGCGGGGGCAGGCTCCTTCCTGCGGGGGGCGGGCAGGCGCGCAGGGGCGGCTCCCGGGAGCGCCGACCAATGGCGTGGCGCCCGTGCCCCGCCCCGCCCCGCCCCGCCCCGCCCCCGGCGCGCGGGCACTCCAGCCGGCTCCCCTGCCCTTCTCGCACCTACCCTGCTCCCGTGCTGCTGCTTCTGTCCCCCTTGGCCCTCCCCGCCCGGCCTCCTCAAGTGCACCTTGCCCTCAAACAACTTTTCTACTGTGTACATAAAGAGTTCAGCAGTTATTTTTTGACCGCTGTGCGTTAGGAGTCCCCGAAGCCCTAAACGGTGGCGCGCAAAGAACCCCTCAGAGAGCGAGGTCAACCATCACACCGGAAAGCGGGTGGGATCAAGATGTTTTAACCGCCCTGGACGTATAAAATAGATAAAAATACTTCACAAGTTGTAAGATTAAATGTAGTGGTGCTTTAAAAGTAGCCAATAATACCTGGATTATATCAGGGCCAATTAAAAAATGTTAACCAATGATGGGGCCAGCTCAAGCAAACTTCTGGAAGAGGTAAACCTTAAGGCCTTCTCCTTTCTCCTCATCTCCCCCATTTGTGTTGTCCATCCAACTGAGGGTGGCCCAGGTCTGCCTTCAGTTCTTCCAAAAATCTTCCTTCTCTCAAACTTGCAAATGCTGATCCCCAAGACCTCAGTGCTGGGTGCTGGGTGCTGGGCTGCTCACCTGGCCCAGGAATCCCTGTGCTACATTATGTGTGTATTCTGGCTTTCACCAAGCTTTGAGAGTCTCCTCTGTCCCTGTGCTGGGTGGGCACTGGGCTTGCAAACGACGAATAATCACTCATCTTGCCTTTGAAGAGACATATTTGCAAATAATTTCAATTTAGTGTAATAACAGCTAGAATAGTTGTGCAAAGTGTTGTAGAGTCTCAAACACTGGGAGAGGAGGCCAAGTTTAAATACAGACGTGACCAAGGTAAGTCTTGAAGGAAGGCTGTTAAGCAAGGCAGACGGAGGAGCTGCAGAGAAGCAGGCAAGGACATAACAGATGCCTGTCCTATGTTGCACAGGGTGTGTGACAGTGAGGCAGAGATGAAGCTACAGAGGTAGATGCAGAAGAGGAGCCATGCCTGTCTTGCTGAGGGACTGTGTCCATTGGCGAGCGCAGCTGGTGAATGGATTTAAGCAGGGGAGTGGTCTGACTCATGTATCTGCTATCTCTCTTTCAATGTTGTTTGTGTGTGCCTTGGTTATCTCCTTCCTGCCCCTCTCCAACGGGGAAGGCAGGCCCTGGATCTTGCTCACATTTGGGTGTCCTGCATTCTTGGTACAAGGCTTTGAAGGAACTCAATTCTCCCTGTTCCAAGTGTCACTCCTCCCAGAAGAGAAATAGCAACACCTGCTAGGGAGGGTGTAAGGAGTCTCACTTCAGGCTCTGGGCAAGACAGGTGGGGGAGAAATTTTGAGGAAGAGTCTTGCTGGGGCCCTCATTGCAAAAGGTCAGAAAGCTCAGAGGTTAAAAGCTAGAGCCCTGACATTAAATGGCCAAAGTTCAAATACTGCCCCCCCCTCCACTTCCTAACAGGACTTTCAGCCAGTTACTTAACCCCTCTGTGCCTCACTTGGCTCATTTGTAAAAGAGATGGTACCAGATAATGCTCCTCTCTAAGGCTACTGTGCAGGTTAAAATGAGAAAGTACATGTGTATAGCAGAGTGCCTGGCACAGAGGAAGTACTGAATAAATCTTAGTTAACATGATCATATCAAACCAGCAGAAGCTTGTTCCTCTTAACCTATTGTAGTAGATTGCCATTCTTCAAAATACTTTGCATGTAAATGACATGCAAATTTCACAAAAATTCTCTGTTGATATTGAAGGGAAAAGCAAGGGGATAGGGATAATGCAGTGCAGGATTTAGTGTACAAATGGTGTGTGTCCTGACTTTAACACTGGACTCCACCGCTGAACTAGCCGGTTGACTTAGGACAAGTCACTTGACCTCTGTAGGCCTCTTTTCCTCTTTATTTTTTTTTAAAGATTTTATTTATTTGAGAGAGAGAGAATGAGAGATAGAAAGCATGAGAGGGAAGAGGGTCAGAGGGAGAAGCAGACTCCCTGCTGAGCAGGGAGCCCGACGTGGGACTCGATCCTGGGACTCCAGGATCATGACCCGAGCCGAAGGCAGTCGCTTAACCAACTGAGCCACCCAGGTGCCCTCTTTTCCTCTTTATAAAATAGAAATAGAGTTGGCCCTTGAACAACATGGGTTTGAACTGCACAGGTTCACTAATACATGGATTTTTTTTTTAAATACAGTACTATAAATGTATTTTCTCTTCCTTACAATTTTCTCAATAACATTTTCTTTTTTCTAGCTTACTTCATTCTAAGAATACAGTATATAATACATAGACAAAATGTGTGTTAAATGACCGTTTATGTTATTGGTAAGGCTTTCAGTCAATATAGACTATTAGTAATTAAGTCTGGGGGGAATCAAAAGTTATAGGTGGATTTTTTACTGTGCAGGGAAGGGTGGGAAGGGTAGGTGCCTTAATCCCTGAGTCTTTCAAGGGTCAACTCTAGTCATATTTCCTGCACCATGTAAGGGACATGCTGCAATATACAAAGCACATTGCCTGGCCCAAGGTAAGATCTCAATAAATGTTAGCTAATAGTATGATAATGGTTAGAAGAATGGTCTTATACACTTGCGAAAGGGAAAAATAATCTAATAGTAATGCACTGGAAAGGGAAAATGTAATCCCAGAAAAAAACAAACTCTAAATGGAAAGACTAATGTTGCATCTGTGAAAACTGGGACAGGAGTAAAAGCGAGCTTAGAAACCTGCAGGTGGAACAGGGGTGTGGAAGAGTTTTCTAGCTGGGTGTGGGGTGTTTAAATCTGGAACCCCCATCTGGTCGATTTTTGCAACTCTATGGAGCTGAAATGGAGTGCGGTTTGCCAGGGTGTTGTATGCCTGCTCTCCCAGTGGTCCTCCTGGAACCGTGGAATGCCATCAGGCTGGTGTTTTCGAAAGAGAACCTAGGATTTAACCCCTAAACCACCCAGCTGTGGCTTTGTAGAGTCACAAGCACATCACCCAAGTAGTTTAGTAAGTGAATATTTATTTGTGGGATACTAGGTATGGCTCCTTCAGGCTTGAAATAGCTCCCCTCTATTTCAGAACCAAGGAATCCTTCTCATGCATCAGGGCCTAGGACAAATGTCATGAGGTTCTACCCTCCTAGGTTGAATGAATTAACCCTCTGAACCTCTGGAACTCCCACGGTGTAGTCCTCAAGGCTTTTCTTGGCATTGATTTCATTTTCTTTCTAGTTGTCAAAGGATGTGCCATCCCCCACCAGCATTAAAGCTCACTCAATTCAGGGATACCCCTTTTCTCTTTGCATTTTCTCTCACTACCTCCATCCTTCCCCTGGCACCATCTCTACTGCAAATGCCTTGCACACTATAAGCACTCAATAAATGCTTGTTCAGTCACATTGCAGCCGGCCGCCCATAGTAGATACGTTACAGAGGGCAGCACTGTGGCCGCCACGGAAAAGTAAAAAAACAAAAACATAGACAGCTTCCTGTGGAGACATGACTTTAAGCTATGTGGATTTATGACTTCTTACCCACCAAAAACTGGGAAGATACTGCTGAAATTCTGTACAATTAATCTAGTTCTGTAATGTGGTTAGGTGACGTAGAGCAGTAGGTATCAAATGTACGGCATTTAGAGCACAGTTCAGTCATGGTACTGGGTCACCAAAGCAAGAATTTGGTTTTCTAAATAATTTGCAAATACTGAATATCTTTTTAACTTTTGGAAGTACAAAACTTTGGCCTTGAATCAAATTGTGTTAGCAATCTCTCCACAGTCTTTAATAATGCCCCATGTTTCTACAGGGCTTCGTATTTTCCAAAACCCTTTCACTTTAATGATCTTATTTGATCTTCCCACCAACTCTATGATGTAGGAAGGGCTGCTCTTATTAGGATCTGCATTTTACAGATGAAGATAGGAGGGACTTAAGAGGATCAGCCACTAAGCCCAGGCCAAGTGGCAAGCTAGTGACAAAGTCAAGAATCTACTATACTGGTGAGATTTCTGATATTCATTAAAATTTTGGTATCATTATTTATAATCTTTATGAGCAGTAATCTTATGCAGACATGTCTTCATTTATATTCTCGTATATACATTTTCATGCAGAGTTCCTTTTACAAAGTGAAGAAAACTTTCGTAGTGATCATCATCTGTAATAATGACTTATTTCTTCAGTGCCTTTCATCTGCACATATCAACAAGCATTCCAACATTAATTATCCTTTTAAAAAACCTCTAGGTTTACTGTCAGTGTTTTTAAACAAATTTTCTTATTGTAATGTTTAAAGAAAGAACAAAGCTTATTTCAAAAAATAGAAAACTTCCATTTAGATGAGATTCCTAGAATAGTCAAATACAAATAGAAAGTAGAATAGTTTACCAGGGGCTGTGGGAAGGGAGTGATGGGGTTCATGGGGGGGTTATTGGGTACAGAGTTTCACTGTGGGATGTTGAAAAAGTCCTGGAGATGGATGATGGTGATGCTTGCAGAACAATGTGAATGTACTTGAAGACACAGAACTGCACATTTAAAAATGGTTAAAGTGGTAAATTTTATGTTATGAATATTTTATCACAATAAAAGAGTAGGGACACCAGGGTGGCTCCGTCCGTTAACCATCTGCCTTCGGCTCCGGTCATGGTCCCAGGGTCCTGGGATCGTGTCCCACATCGGGCTCTTTACTCAGTGGAGAGTCTGCTTCTCCCTCTGCTTGTGCTCTCTCTCTCTCTGACAAATAAGTAAATAAAATCTTTAAAAAAAAAAGTAGAAGACCATCTAGTTTTATCAATATGAGATTCCCTCTACTAGAAGGTTAGTTATAATGTAACTCATGACCTTTTTTGTTTTACTTTGACTTTTGGAAATTTACCATACCCAAGAGCCCCTTTACACTTGCTGTAGCAGAAAAGATGGTGATCTGTAGGTAGTCCTACCAAACTTTTTTAAAAAAATCCAAAATGGGATTGAGGTTTGTGTGATAAAACGAGATCCTAGTAGATTATTAGAGCCCCTATTAATCAAGTGCTTCCTACCTGCTGGTATTGACCAAATGCTTTTTCCTATTATTTCATGTAATCGTGGGAGCGGCTGTAAGTGGTAACAAATGGGAAACCAAGTTATATGAAGACTAGGTTACTTACCCAGAGCTACACGGCCAAACATCTTCCCAAAAGGCTGTCAAAACTCTGGAGCTGACTTCCTAGGGCGTAGCAGAATCTGTCTTCGAGGTACTGTGGTCTGGGTTATGCAGGGCAATTTCCTCAAGTATTCCTTAAAACAATACTACTTCCTCTGGGCTGTAATTACTGTTAATTTCTCTTTACAGAATTATTGTGTCCTATGTGCTCTCCAAAATGGTAGCCACTAGCCATATGTGGCTATTGAGCACTAGAAGTGTGGCTAGTCTGGATTGAGATGTACTATGAGTGTAAAATACCCACTAAAAAAAAAAAAGAAAAGAAAAGTAAAATATCTCATCAACAATTTTTGTATTGATTACATGTGGAAAGATAGTATTTTGGACATACTGAATTAAGTACAATATATTATCAAAATTGATTTCATCTGTTTCTTTTTACTTTTTTTAGTGTGGCTACTAGAGCATTTTAAATTAAATATGTGTTTCTCATTATATTTCTACTGGACAAGGCTGCTCAAGGCTGCCTGAGTCACTTTCTCTACCTCAGTTTCCCCCTTGGAAGAAGGGGCAAATAACTTTTGAGTTACTATATACAGGATAGGAGACACATATGGATAGACCTTGCCTTTGTATTCATTACTCTGCTTTTGAAGCACAGTAATTACAAAATGTTGTCATTACTACTGAGTGGCATTTTTATCCCCTATTCCTTTTCAGGGACAGAGGAATCTTGATTAACCATACACTTCAAGAATGGAATGCCTGGTAAAAATAAAACATAATCTTGTCCTATCCCTTGTTTATTCAGGTATTCATTTCATATTACAAATATTTATTGAGTGGCACATTATGTACATGGTACACGGCTATAAGAAATTCAGAGATGAACCAGATGTCTACTGCTGATTCTCTTTCAAAAATATATTCGTTTATTTCCTTGTTTTTTATGCTGAACATCACAGGCAGCCTGATAAAATGAAAAAGCCCTGGCCCAGGGGACATAAGACCCACAGTCTAGTCCTGGTGTTACGAGTTATGTGAAATAAGCAGGTGTTTTTTAATCTAACTCACCCACAAAATTAGAAAGGATAAAAATATCCACTTTGCCTACTGCAAAAATAAAATAATGGAAGTGATAATCCACAAATTGCTATTTCTTACTTACTAGAAGACACTGTATCAGAAGTCAGAGGATTTGGTTTCCCCTCTGGACCCTACTAACAAAATACTCTGTAGCTTTAACCTCTCACACCTTGGTGTCCTTACCTCTAAAATTAAGAGGTTAGGGGATGCCTGGCTGGCTTAGTCAGAAGAGCATGTGACTCTTGATCTCAGGGTCATGAGTTTGAGCCCATGCTGGGTGTAGAGATTACTAAAAAAGATAAATAAGCTTAAAAATAAAATGAAGTTAAGAGGTTAGGGTGCAGAGATCCCAAGATCTCTTCCCACTGAAAACTCCAGGTTTTAGGAGTTTATGATTTTAAAGTAATCATTCTCTGAAGATCAGCAATTCAATTTACTAGAGTCATAATTAGATCCGTTTTGTAGCCATAGATCTTAAAAGATTTAAATGTATGTAACACTGGAAGCTTCTCTGGAAATCGTGCTTATTTGTTTGCAGAAGAATCTCTGCATTGGCATATTTCACAGGGTGTTTTGCCCTCTGCGTTTTAAAAAGCCGAAGAGGAGAGGAAAAATTGTAAAGAGATAAAAACAACTGTTTGAGTTACCTATTCGTGTGTAGCAAATCACTCTAAAACACAGTGGTGAAAACAATTTATTATTTCTCATGATTCTGTGGGTTGGTGGTTCTGCTGCTTCTCACTCCCTGACTGGGGTTCCTTATGCCGCTGCATTCAGCTGAGTGCTCAGCTGAGGCTGGAACATTGAAGGTGGCCTCTCCTTCTCCAGGGCTGTGGTCCACATGACCTCTCCTCATTCAGTAATCTAAGCCCAGACTCCTTCCATGGCAGTGGAAGCCCAAGCACTATAAGAAGCAAGCAAGCAAGCATTTGTGCAAACATTCATGTCACATTGGCTATTGTTCCTTTGGCCAAAGCAAGTTTTGTGGCTAAATTCAGAGTCAATATGGGGGAGTGAGGATCTGGAGGACTGTTTCATTGGGGACCACCAGTGTCATAGTCTACTGTCACACCTTCCATTCAACTGAGTTCTAATTAACAGAGCTCTTACCCCCATTTCCCATGCTCCTGCATGTATCGTTCCATTCTTTTCTTCTGTGCTTTGTGCATACTTCCCTTTCTGCATATATCACACTCCACTTTAATTATCAGCTTATATTTTTATCTTCCCTCACCCAAATGGGACATTTGTGAATAAGGGAGGAGAAAGTGGCTTACTCCTCTCTGAATATTGAGCGTCTATCACAGTGTCTCCACATAGAAGGCATTTAGTTAATAACACTGAACAACACAGACTTGAATTCTTTGGAACTTCGCCCAGGGCCAGAGGTAGAGCATCTCATTTCAGATAGCACCAGGGCAAGGATTCCTAACTGAGGCTCTTTATTTTCACTAACTTCTATCTGCCGTTTGTCATTTCCTTCAGTTATAAATGTAAGCAACAACCACAGTAATGTTATCAGTAGGTGTGTGAGCTTACCACCAATGGAAGCCACAAATGTTTCATATCACAATGATGACTTGTAGATACTGTAACTATTGCAATTATAAAATAATTTTAAAATAATTTGAACAATCCATGTTAATATAATTGCTTTTCTTTGTAGTCCTAGGTATTTTATTTTATTCCATTTAGAAATATTCTTCTTAGGAGTACATGTGCTTTACCACACCTCTCAGGCTGTCTGTTGCAAAGAAAACGTAAAGAATCCCCGATTAGAATAAGCACCTGACTTGGGAGACATTTAATACTCTTGGGAAGACCCTCCCTCCCCACCTCACTAGAACCACATCAACATTACCTTGTTTGAAAAGCAAGTTCTCTACCACAGGCCTTCTAAATCAGAAAGTCCAGGGGTGGGGCCCAGTAATCTGTGTTTCTACAAGCCTTGTAGGTGATTCTGATGCAGGAGAGAATTTGAGAACCACTGAACCAGGATAAACAGGAATGAATTGAAACTGAGCTATATACAAGGGTAGCTGGAGACCATTTAATCAATCAATGAGTATAGATAAATACTGATGGATATAGATAAATACTGATGAGTATAGATAAATACTCCTATTTCCTCAGCCCTGAGAAAAGTACTATAGGAAAATGCTCTATATCTTAATTTCAGTGTTATAATGTAGATATATACATATATAAAAAGACTTTGTACACTTAAGATTAGTGCACTTTACTATATGTATGTTACATGTCAGTTTTAAAATAACTATAAATAAGCACATATAATACACATAATACATAATCCCTGCCTTCGAGGAACTTTCCATTCAGGTTAGGAGTCCATTTATTTGGTCATTTATTGAGGACCAGACACTGTGCTGGATGGTTAGGGCTGCAACAGTGAATGAGCCAGGCATGAGATCTGTCTTCATGAAGTATACGTTCTAGTGGAGGAGTCAGAAAATAAACAGGCAGTTATAAAACAGTGGTAATGTTCATAATTATGAACAATATATAGCACTAAATAATTATAGCATTTCACTGAGCCTAAGACAAACTTTTTCACAGCTTAAACTTTCTGAAATAAGGATGTAGCTTACATTCTATAGTTGCCAGTTTTATTAGAAGGATCTTCCTAATGGTACATAAAATAATGGTGCATCTTCAGTCGATGGCATCTTAGAGTTTGTGAAACTTGATATATTCTAAACTATTAAGCATCACAGGAGTTCAGGGATATGGAGATCTCTAAGCATTCCAAGAGTCAAAAAGGGCTTCAAGGGTAAGGTGAGACCTGAGCCAGGTGGAAGACAGGGTAGCATTTTTAAGAGAAGAACAACAACAGGAGCAAGTGGAGGTAAGGCTTCCAAAGGAAAGGAGAACCTGTAATTGAGAGGCATGGGCCTGGGTGAGACAGAGAAGGGGGATGTGAGGAAGCAAGGGAGCTGAGTGGCTAATAACTTGAAATCAGATTATAAAAGGCCTAGAAAATTAAGCAGATGATGCAATTAAAAGTAAAGAGCAATGAAAGATTTCTGAGCAGAAGAATGAAAGGTTAAGTCCAAAGTTGGTATGTGGATTGGACTCAGCAACAGGGAGATAGATACCTATATATCTATACATATATATGTGTGTGTTTGTGTGTGTTGTTGTTGTTGTTGTTTTCAATTTTTGGTCATCACAGCTTGAGCTTGAAGGAAGGAGATGCACTGACTTGAGACTCAGAGGCTATGAGCTCCTGGCAGAGCCATGGCAAATACAAGAACTATATACACACAAGCGTGTGGCAAATATGAGAACTACATACACACAAGCCAACGCCCAAGCACTCCCCCAGACCCCAGGAGAGAGCATGCCGACTGCCTGTTATTGCTCTCCAGCTGCCAAACCTGAATGACTCCTGTGGCCCCAGAGCCAGCCACACAAGCACTGGGCTGCTGACCATCGTCTCCTCTCCACTTGGGCCTCAGGGAGAGCCCTAGCTGCTCAAAGATGTGTCTTGTTTTTGAAGAAGCCTCAAAGTCCTCCCAAAGTCATCATTTAATCCTCGCCACATCCAGGTGAAGTAGCTGTTACCAACCCCATTTTACAAGTAACGAGACTAGGGCTCAGAGGTGAGGCAATTTGCCCAAGGTAGCAGAGCTGGGATTCACACCCTCTTCTGTCTCCTCTCAAGGGTTGCTCTTTGAATCCATATTCTCTATGAGTCTCAGCCCTAACCCAACTGCCAGATGAATGTTTCAGACCCCCACTTATATAGTCTGGAATTAGTACTAATATAGGTTGGGTTTGGTGTGCACCCACATGCCCACCAATTACAGCCTTGTCCCTAACCCTTTGTCAGGAACATGCTTGCCTTTCCGTAAGAATGGAACTTTCCTTAACTCCTTGCTTTGCACTTTAGTTACTCTGCCACACAGAGACTGAACCCTGAATCCCTGACCCTTTGACCTTCTCCCCTCCCGTCTCTTCCTCCCAATCATGGTCCTGATCCGAACCAGATAAATTCTGTACCCCACCCTTGTTGCCTGCCTGGTTTTGAGTACCACTCCTGTCTGAAAATTCCTGCTGCTATGCCCCAATCCCTAAGATCCGATTTGCCAGCTAGGTCAGTGGGTGTCTAAGGCTCCAACTTAGAAACTAGAGCTAGGCTCAGATTGAGGTAGAGCTGGCCCATGGCTTAGGATGTGGAGGTAAGTAGGAATCTGAGGAGAGAAAGTAGGAAGCATCCAACCCAACCCCAGCCTCCTCCTGCCCTGCACCCAAATTCATTCATTTACTTATTCAATTAACAAACATTTTAGCCACCACTAGGATATGAGCTTCACGTAGGCAGAAATGTTGTCTACCTTTTTCATCATTTTAAGACCTACAATACAGAACAATTTCTGGCACATAGTAAGCACTAGATATAAGTTGAATGAATGAAAAACTAATGAATGATCAGAAAATATTTAGTGTCCTAGAGTATCTTCTAAGTTGTGGCAGTAGCCTTAAATAGAGTGCCAAGCACATGTTATCTGCTTGTATTCACCAACAATAAAATAGGCTTTCATCCATCAGCATGTAGAGTTTGTAATCAGACATATCCTATGCTAAGATCATTTAAAATTTTCTAAGACAAGAAATAGCACGTAGACTTAAGAGAAGGTAAAAATACAGCTAAGTTGTTTTAGAACATTAAGTAATTTATTTTTTTCCTTTTATTAAATTTCCAAACTAATCTTTGGTCAACACTATTAATGCTACTAAGCATTTGCCACTGGTTTCAAAAGAGTTTGCAACAAAGAATGCCTGATGATTGCCAAAAATTACACAGTCACCATTGGAGGTAAAAAAGCTATGGCGTTTGATCACAAAATTTCTAGACCCAAAAGGAAAATATTGATGCAAAGCTTTAAAATTTTACTTTGGCATACTTCTTAGGGCACTAGACCAAAGAGCACTCAAAGGTTTTCAAGATGCATGTAAACTCTACATGCTGACTACAGGATGCTGTGGTTAGTCTGGCCGAAGCTCCCTCTGCCATCTGCATGCTCAGAGTAAACAAAAAACAACTCTGGGACTTGCACAGAAACCATGACAAACCCTGAGGGGGGACTCGAACTCTGAATTAAAGGAAACCGCAAGTTACCACCCCGCTGACCAAGAACATGTTTACATTTCATCCGTTTGGGGGCGAGGGCGGAAGGAGTTTCGAGGACTTACAGAGCCGCTGCGGGAGGTGTGGTTAAAGTGGCCACGCGGTGTCGAGGGGCAGAGGACCGGGGAATATGGATCGAAGACCCACCTATACGCAGTCAGAGGGTCAGAAGGACTCTGACTAACTTGGGCTTGGGTTGGGTAGGAGTTACCATCCGCTGGGTATGTGGGAGGAAGGGGGAACACTCAAACAAGTAACAGATGTCACTTAAAATGATATAGGGCCGACAGAAGATTGCCTGAAGTCCGGTTTATGATCATCGAAAGTGTCAGTCTGAGCACGGGGAATGATTTACAAAATTCTGTTAAACATTTTTCACTGAAAGTCATAGTGTCTTGGGGTAGAATGGGTTACCCTGAATAACAAAGAGAGAGAACATTGCATCAGTGAGAATGGACCATGACACCTTTCAATTCCTAATTCTTGCTCAATTCTGCCACTCTAAGTAAGATGAAGCAGTTGAAGAATTAGCAAATATTTTCCCTCCCTCTGCACGGGGTAATTAAATGGGAGTAAATGAGCCAATAGGAAGTCAGCTCCTAGCTTAAAGCTGGCTGGGCTAAGAGGGGCAGGTGGGGAGCGACTGAGAAGAGCTGGCTGCGAGACTACCAGCCAAGCTGGCTGGGGTTTGGAGCAGGGCTCAGCCTAAGCCAGAAAGCCAGAAACTAAAGTGTTAGGCAAGGAAGCTGAGGCAGAAGCCGAACTGTATGGATTTTGACAACACAAGAAAATTAAGGAAGAGATGGTTGAGATAGCCCAGAAAGCATGAAGGCTCAGAGCCAGAGAAGTAAGCTGGAATCCGGGCTGTCATTTCCCATTAGCAAAACCTTTGATAAGCTACTTAACTTGTCTGAGATGTAGGTTCCTCAGGTATAAGACAGGAATCGTATAGGGACGTTGTGAGAATGAAGCTTTATAAAGTACAGAGGCCCCAAATATATAGGTTTTTCTTCTATCCTTGAAAGCAAAG
The DNA here is from genome assembly GCF_037043125.1 of Eumetopias jubatus. Lineage (NCBI taxonomy): Eukaryota > Metazoa > Chordata > Mammalia > Carnivora > Otariidae > Eumetopias > Eumetopias jubatus. The sequence continues at coordinate 66,917,065 of NW_028274819.1, forward strand.
AAAGGATCTTAGCAGCACAGCAAGGACCACAAAGAGAGAGAGTGTTTGATAACTGTTTGCTAACAAATGGGGGAAAACATTGCATTCCAGGTCCTATCTCCAGGTGAGTCTGAGGTCACTAGTCTACATATTCTCATTTTATTGCTCAAAGTGAAGCTCATGAACCACTGACATGACTTGGGAACTTCTTAGAAATGTAGGCTCTCTGACCCCACTCCAGACCCAAATATCAGATATCCACTTTGGCCTGATTCCCAGATGATTTGTCTGCACATTAAACTTGAAGAAGCACTGCTCAGTCAGGATTGACTGGAGGAATGCAGAAGTCTGAGTCTCCTGGTGGGTGGCTTCTCATGGCTCCAGCTGGGAGGGGCGGGGGGGGGGGGCTGGCAGGAGCCGTCAGCGAGTATCCAAACAGATTCCTTAAATTGTGACCACCGTCTCTCAGGGTTTGAGCAGAGGGCCAGGCTGCTCTGCTTCAGAGGAGCTGGGACCCCAATCTGGCTAGGCAGGGATAGTGCAGAGATTCCATGGATGTGTGAGCAAAGGTTGACTTTCAGAGCCTCAGCCTGGACTTGAAGGCAAGAGGTCAAGGAGGCAAGAAGCCAAGTCCAGGGGACTCAGGTAAGTGAGAAGCTAAAATGGGTTATGCTGGTCTATAGAGTCAAAGTCTAAAGAACAAGAGTCTGGAAGAAAAAGAAAGCAGACAATTCAACCAGTACTTACAGTGCCACTTATGGGTAAGACAGGGAGTGAGTTCTCATTTTAGGAGAGGTTGGTTCTCATTCTCGGGCTCACGCTCTTTCACATGTAGGTGGACGTATCCTTGTGTGGGTGTAGCCTGAGGGGGACCAAACACACTGGCTCCTTAGGAAAGCAGATAAGAGGCTTGCTGGAAGGTTCCTCTGACCTGCCAACACAAAGAGACGTCAGTCAAGGTGGGAAAGTGGAAATTTCAGGGACTGTTTTGGAAAATTCCGTGAAAAAGTCAACAGGAAGTCCCAGAACCTTTTGCCCACACTGCAATCCTGTGTGTTTTCAGTAAGGAATGGGCCACTCCTCAGGAGACAATACGGTCACACCCCTAGTAACCTGGATAGCCTTCTCTCAAGGGGGGCGGCACAGAATCCTATTATCCAAAGACGGCAGAGCTAGAGGGGACTTGGTAGTTTTCAATCACTTTTTAATCCACAGAACCCTATTTTCTAACACTATTGGATCTCCAACATTTGAAATGGATATGAATGAAGCTGCTCTTACTGAAGCAAAAGCTGGAGCCCAGAGCCATTCCCTTTCACCCCAAGGCCCTCTGAGGCTCCTGGGTGGAACCCCCTTTGTTCCACAGGGCAGTTTGAGAAGCACTGCTCTGCACCAGTCCTACTGTTACACAAATGAGGAGAAGGAGGCCCAGGCTGACAAGATCTTCCTGGACCTGCTACTAGCTCATCTCACTATCCATGTGACTCCCTATGGTTTAGCCATTGTGGACTTTCTTCAGTCCTCAGAACGTGCCATGCTCTCTCTTCTGGGCCTTTATATATACTCTTCTCTCTGCTTGAAACACTCTCTGCTCCTCTTCATGTCTGCTTGGCTTCCCACTCCATTCCTGCCCGCCTGACTGCTCAGTAACCCGCAGATCCCAGCAAAGGCCTGTTTGCTCTGCTCGCTGTGCCCAGCACTGTGCCTGATCAGTAGTCAGTACTGCATGTCTCTTTGTTCAAGAAGTGAATGAGCACACGTGCAGGAGCCTTGCCCCACGGCTGCTTCTCCGGCTCAGAGGTGCAGGAATGCTGACAGCCCCTCCATCCAAATATGGGGTGGTTGTGAGCAAATCCTCATCTAGTCCACGTTGATTCCTTCTCAGGGTGTTCTGATTGGTGTACAAAAATGTGAGGCTGAAAATCGAAGTAATGGGAAAAATGTGAAGGAAGTGCAAAGTGAGACACACTTAGAAAATGTTGGTAGGTCCATGTGATAGCAGCCTTCAAAGTGGCCATACAGAGTTATTGGCAGATATCTGTTTCTTATGATGACAGATTTCAGATATCATCCTGACCTGCCACCCTGAAGGTTTGGGAGAAAAAAAAAATAGGTCTTAAATCAGACTACCTTCTAACCCCAGGAATTATATTTGATATTACTAGTAGATAATCTTCCAAAAGTTCCATAAGAAATTATTCACAACTTTGCTGATGACAAAACACAGCCATAAAACATGCTACCTGGTATATCTCAGGCATTTCTGTGGTGGATGCATGAATCTCTCCTAGAACACCTGCCTGATGATTAAAAAAAAAAGCCAAATAAATATGAGGTAATGATGCACTAAAATTTTTCTGAATGTGCAAGCAGCTACAAATGCTAAGTCAACATATTCCAAAATTGGCTCTCCCTATTAGTATGTGGGCAGTAAATTGTTAAGAAACACTAATTAGCTCTTTATTTATTTATTTTTAAAAGATTTTATTTATTTATTTGACACAGAGAGAGAGAGAGAGAGAGCACAAGCAAGGGCAGTGGCAGGCAGAGGGAGAGGGAGAAGCAGGCTCCCTGCAGAGCAGAGAGCCTGATGCAGGACTCGATCCCAGGACCGAGATCATGACCTGAGCCGAAGGCAGATGCTTAACCGACTGAGTCACTCAGGCACCCCTAATTATCTCTTTAGATAGTATTACCCCAAACATTATTTTTACAAGCTTCATAGAATGAGTCAACAGGTTAAATCAAGTCTCTGCTTAAGCATCATTTTATTTAAAATGACACTTCCTGGTAAACAGGTTTTAATTAAAAAGGAAAATTATATTTGCATCCCTCAAAGATAAAGGAGACACTACAGACTATTTCACTATCTACACTCTCTGTCTCTACTTATCTTTGGCACCAGTTACAAAGGAAAACTACCTGGAAGGATTTCTCCCATAATAATTCCTTCCAATTAGACAGGATTTAGCAACTTATAAAGTATATTCACATACATGATTTCATTTGCTCCCGTCAACAGCCCTGTATGGCAGATATAACAAGAATTAGCGTTAACTTCAGGTTAGAAATGAGGATGCCCTGGAAGCCGTGGGAGCTTCGAGACTTGCTCATGGTCAACCGCTAGTAGCAGTTCAGCCAGGCTTTGAATCCAAGGTTTGTGATCACAGGTCTATCTCAGAGCTATCATCAGCAGGTAAACTGTGGTTAAGTCTGCCTGATGTTTTAGATCATATTGTAGAGGGCCCTTGAAGGTCTTCTTGTTGCTGTGGTTCTCAAACTACACTTCTTAGAACCCCAAAGGTCCATAGCGATGCTTAGGAAGCCACCATAGGGAAATTGAGAAGACAGGATCCTGGGATAATATCCCAATCAAGGAGCTCTGTTGTGTGCCTGGGTGGCTCAGTTAAGCGTCTCCCTTTGGCTCAGGTCATGATCCGGGAGTCCCATGATCGTGCCCCACGTAGGGCTCTCTGTTCAGTGGAGACTGCTTCTCCCTCCCCTTCTGCCCCTTCCCCTGCTCCTTCTCTCTCTTGCTCTCTCTCTCTCAAATAAATAACATCTAAAAAAAAAAAAAAAGGAGCTCTGTTTTCATGTCTCATATACTAATGTTTCAAATAAAATTTCTTTGGAAGAAAGTATTCCTCTGCTTAAAAATTTGTTTTGAAACTCCAGTATACTAGTCCAAACTTCTCATTTTATGTATTGGAAAAGACCCATAAAGATCACATAATTTGTCCATTTTCACACCCAACTAAGATCAGACACCAGATGGTTCTCTCCACACTCAGTCCACAACCCTGTGGGACAAGAGTTAAGTCTCTCAGGACAGTGTTTTACCTCCAACTGAAGCTCCCCAAGCGGAGTGTGTATTAGGATCACCTATGGGGCTTATCACAGATTTCTGGGTCCCGTATCCAGAGTTTCTGATTCAATAGAGTTGGGGTGGGGCCTGGGAATTTGCATTCCTAACAGATTTCCAGGTGATGCTAATGCTGTTGAACCACCTATCTACAGGATACAAAACAACTGAAAAGTCTACTTAAGTGACCAGCTAATTGTGCATTTCCTCAATTTTATTTCACTCTGGAAAAGTGGTAAAGGGAAATTTCTCCTCCAGAATTTATAAACCCGTGGCTTTAACCATGCTGCTACACATTCATTAACATCTAGTGTTGCTATTCTATCACTTCAAGATCCCAAACCCTCTGTGTAGCAGATGATGCTGATGTCCCAGCTCATAGTCCCTCATCTCTGGGATGGGCAGTTTCCATGCACACAGCCAGCTTTCTATCTCAATGGGTGGCATCTCTTTGGTATATCTGTCTGAGGACTTTCTTTAGCCAGCAGGAGCTTGCTTAGTCCACACGTGTGTGTGTGTGTGTGTGTGTGTGTGTGTGTGTGTAATTAATGCCCCCACTTTCCAGGGCATCCTTCAGACCATGAGGATATGAATCTGCAGATAAATACTCCAGCTTAACCTATCTGTTGGTGGGATAATTTTGGAGCTTATTCAAATGACTCCTCAGAGGGTCCCTAGTGAGATTGTGCCCCAGCTTTACACAACAGTAACTCATTCATTCATCACCCTTTACTGGCATTTCTCCCTTTCCCATCCACTTCCCCCACTTCCTCATTTGTTCTTCCTGAGATCACTTCCTAAATAAACTACCTGCATCCCACATTCTTGTCTCAGGTTCTGCTTTTGGGGAAACACAAACCAAGACACTCTATTTCCTAGCTGTTCACCAAATTCACAGAAGCATCACCTCCTAGCTGACCCACACCTGTTCTTGCTCACCTTTCAGATCTAGGCCCTGGGGTTTTGTCCACAGGTCTTCCAGTAACACCACTAACACCAAGTTAGGGTGTACTGGATGGATGTTAATAAGCAAATGAATACCAATTGTTGCTGCCTTAACAGTAGCAGAAATACAGACTGTCGAATGTGTGGATACTTATGATTCATTAACTGTATACTTAACTAGTCACTCTTCAGAAAGAGGCCCAAGTTCATCAGTCAGATCTGTGAAGAATGCCAGCTTAAAAAAAAGTGGCATTATGCATATTTTGCAGGGCATCGTTATAAATATATTTTAAAAACAGCTCGTTCTGAAACAGAAATAAATTTCCTTTTGAAGGTTAATCTGTTAAAGCAAGATTAACCTTCAGCAAATATTTACATTTGAGGAGTGGAGTTTCAGCAGTGATGGCACTGACATTTGTCAAAATGTAGTGCATGCAAATCTCAATGGAAAAAAAAAGGACTATGTGAGAAACAATTAAATTGTTCTTAAATTGAAGCCCAAAAAATAGACAGATTCTTGGTTAAAAAAAACAATGAAATGAATCAAACTTCATCCTAAATAATAGAGCTATCACATGTATTTCATTCCACTCATTGGTGATGGCTTAATTTTTTTCTTTATTTAAAAAATAGTCCTATTGTGGGATAATTGACATGTAACGAACTGAACATATTTAAAGTGTACAACTTAGGGACGCCTGGATGGCTCAGTCAGTTAAGCATCTGTCTTCAGCTCAGGCCATGATCTCAGGGTCCTGGGATCGAGCCCTAGTTGGGCTCCCTGCTCGGCGGGGAGACTGCTTCTCCCTTTCCCTCTGCCCCTCTCCCTGCTTGTGTGCTCTCTCTCGCAAATAAATAAAATCTTAAAAAAAATAATAAAGTGTACAACTTAATAAATTTTGACATATGTATGCACCCATGAAACCACCATGGTGACTTAGTTTTGAAAGCAATATTATTGAGTTTTAAGTCTATTTTATCTTGAAATCTAATTTCTGGAATAATCCATTAATTATCATATTGATGCAGTGATTCACTGTGGGCTAAAAGCTCTTCACATTACTCCCTATTTGAAGCGGCTATATGAGTATGCTCAAAATAATTGGTTGGCACAATTCCCTAGAACTTAGGAATAGCTGGCAAATAATAATAAAAGCTACCACTTATTGAGGATCTATCATTGCCAAGGGCGATTTTGTAGGGTTTTTTTTTAAGATTTTATTTATTTGACAGAGATACACACAGTGAGAGAGGGAACACAAAGCAGGGCGAGTGGGTGAGGGAGAAGCAGGCTTCCTGTGGACCGGGAGCCTGATGTGGGGCTCGATCCCAGGACTCTGGGATCATGACCTGAGCCAAAGACAGATGCTTAATGACTGAGCCACCCAGACACCCCAATTCTGTAGTTCTTTAGATACATCATTTGTAACACGTACAAAAATCCCACAAGGTAAGTGTTACCAATTCTATTTTACAAGTGAGCAACTGAGAGAGATATTTATAGGGCTAGAACATGACAGAGCTGGGAACTGATTTGCTACACTATGTAATATTCCCCAAACTGTAAATTTGTTTATTTTTTATTTATTCAACAAATACACACCGGACCCTAAGTTAGATGTTGAAGATACAGCAGTGAAAATGATTGACATGGTCCCCAACAACATAGTTTATAGCCAGTGATGAAGAAGTTTACTATTTCATCGAAATATTACACAAATAATCAATTACAATTGTTATGAATGTCTACAGAGAGAAGTAGAAAGTGCATTAAGAGCATGAATTGGGGACCTGATCTAGTTTGGGAGCAGGCAATTAGAGGAGGCAATCATAAGGAAGTAATGTTTAAGCTAAGACCCAAGAAATGAGTTGATCTATGGTGTTTTAAGCAGGGGAAGTGACATGATCAGATTTGCAAGACTTACACAGTAGTGGGAAGTGAAGGAGGGAAAAACGTCTTCCTTGAGAATTGCCAACTACAAGCTCAACCCTCAGGCAGGGTTGGAACCAGAACCTACATTTCTATGTAGTGCAAGAAAACCTCATCATACTTTTAATATTATTCAAAGTGGCTCTGGGTTAGTTAATGCTCTCAGGTATGAGGTTAGTAAATGCAAACGTCCAGAAAAAAAAAAAAAACTTTAAACCATCTTTCAAAAAGTTCACCTATATAAGGTTTCAATGAACATGAATTCACAATCAAAATACCACGGACATGGAACAAGCTGCCACAAGCAAGCATTGGCAGAAGCAATGAAATATACCAGAGTCAGAACTGCAGAGACTGCAGATAGGATTAGAACTATCAGATTCAAAAAAACAAAAAAAAAGAACTATCAGATTCAGAATATAAAATAAGTTCCTTTGATATATTCAACGAAATAAGAACATCAAAAGTATAATTAAGAAGCAAGATATTTTACATATGACTTCACTCAAATGTAGAAGTGAAGAAACAAAACAGAAGAACAGAGGGGAAGGGAAGGGAAGGAAAAATAAGATGAAATCAGAGACCCTTAACTCTAGGAAACAAACTGAGGGTTGCTGGAGGGGAGGCGGGGGGATGGGGTAACTGCATGATGAGCATTGAGGAGGGCACTTGATATAATGAACACTGGGTGTTATATACAACTGATGAATTACTAAATTCTACCTCTGAAACTAAAAAAAAAAGAAGCAAGATATTTAAAAACTGATCAAATAGATTTGAAAAAGAACAACACAGAACTACTAAAAATTGTATGTGTAAATTTTTATTAATCCTTTCTCTCTTAAATATGTTTCACATATTTTCTTCCAGGTTTGTTGCTTCTGTTTAATTTGTGGTGATCCTTGTCATTCACTCCTCCCTTTTTTGTTTTTTGAGGTCAAATCTATCCATCATTTGTCTTTACGGCTTTTGCAGTTTGCCTCCTGCTTAGATATTTTCCCTACTCTGAAGTTATTTTAAGAACCCTTATTTTTTAATGTTTATTAATTCATTTTAATCTGGATTTTATATTAACAGAAATCTAATATTGCTTTTAATAGATCACATTTGGAAATTCCAATACTGTTTATTAAATAGACATTTCTTTCTCACTAATTTGAAATATCACTTTTAACATAAACTAATTTCTTGTTCTAATCAATGAGAATTTAGTTCTCTTACAACTTCTGACCTCACTTACTCTCCCCCCATCCTCCAAATTTTGGGTTAAATCATCAGTCACTTCTTATATAACAAAAAAAGCATGCAAATATTACACTGATGATGCAGGTAATTACTATGATTATGTTTCCTTTCTCAAACACATTTTTGTTTTTCCAGGAGTTAACAATCATCTTGTTATTTTCACTTGCAAAGTTTCCTATGAATCTATTCAAATGCTTGATTAGACTTGTCAAACACACCTATTGTTACTATTTTCCAGACACTAAAATATATCAAATAATCTTTCTGTTCCATTTTTTTTCCTGGCACTCGCCCCCTCAGAAATCTCAAGTTCTCCTGCTCCATCCAGGCTAATTACTTCCTAGTCCTACCGCACAGCTGTCAGCTGGAATTCCCTTTAGAGCTTTTCCCCAATGGATCCTTCAAATGTCAGTATGTGGAGGTGTTTCGTCTTTAGAGAAGCAGCCTCCAGTCTCCTACATAGGGGACATATGTCTGATGGCTATTTGGAAGAAAGGTCTTTGTGGGAGGAGATCTAAGAAGGCTGGGGGTTCCACTGTTTATTACTTGAACTTCCCCACGATCAGCACGTTTCAGTCTCCTGCCATTAACCTAACCCCACCTCACCCAGGTATGTCTCATGTCCCTGAGTCTGCCTGGGTCTCTCTTGCTCATTATCTCCAGAGAACATGTTTCCTGTTGCCTGTGGAAGGTAGCTCCCTGATTTCAAAGGATGGGGAAAAGGGCTTTAATATCTACATAAAAACTTCAACCAGTCCCTGCACCTCACTTACCTTCAGTGTACCTGGTACCACCTCAAGTCCTACATCCTCTATGGACTCTCAATAGCAGCTTCCTCTGCTTTAACTCACATTTTGCTCCTCCACTCATTTTCCACCTTTCAATTTTTTTCCTGAAATTTCTCATTTGCTCACATCTTTCCAATTTTCTGTCTTTGTGGATTTATACTCCCTCCAACCCTACCCCACCCCACCTCTCCCTATTTATAATGTCTCCATAGGAGATAAACTCAGCTATATTTAACTGAAAGTATCTCAACCTCATAGTGCCATATATGTATGTATAGAAAGCACTATGTATAGATAGCACAATATAAAACCCCAGCCTCAAAGAAGCAACCACTGATCTGTTTTCTGTCACTATAGATTAGTTTGCATTTTTGAGAGTTTTATATAAGTGCAACCATACATATGCATTTTTATTTGTCTGGATTCATTCATCTCTGGATAGATTTGACCTTTATTCAATTTTTAAAAATCAGCTTTATTGAGGCATACAAAGTCACCAGTTTTAAATGTAGGGTTTGAGAAGTTTTGATAAATGAATATCATCATGTAATCACCACTAGAGTCAAGATACAGAACATGTGAAAAGGAGTATTTTCAACTTAAGCAAAGATTTAAGGGAAACACAAAGTTTCTTAGTTTCAGAGAAAGTCGTGTGCTGTATGCATGCAACATTCAAGGATCATCCCATGAACACACAAAACTGAATGCCATTTAACCTCCCTTTTCAAGTTACACAGCTGTGAGAACTTACACTCTTGATTATTTACAGGGAACTTTTGTGACTGGCTTCTCCCTTTATTTTTTATTTTTTTTTACAAATACCCCTTTGGTGCCTTAGGAAATAACTTCAAAGATAAAGTAACAGAAGAGGGCTTGTAAGGGAGTTAGATTAAAACCTAAACTACATTTGCATACTGTTTAGACTTTGATTCATTCCCTGCAGTGATTCCTCTGTCTCTGACCAGTCCACGGACCTACTATGGAAAGTGTCACACAGCCCACAAGTTTCTGTCAGCCACGTTGTCTCAGGGCTCCTCCCTCCCAACTTGTCTCCCAGACTCCAGTCTCTCCCCATTCCATTCCCACCTAAATATTACTGTTCATTAATCTTTCTGAAGTCTTGCTTTTGTGCTGAGAAAGCTTCCACAGCTCCCCAGGCTCACGGGATAAGGTCTGAGTTCCCTAACGCCACCTTCATCTCTGTGTGCCCCACCTGTTTGTGTTCCAGCTGTGGGCAGCTGGGAGCCATCTCCAGACGGTCATGGGGCTGAGCTCAGCTGCTGTTGTGCAGGCTGGGCTGTGTATGTTTTATCTTTCCCGACCCCAGCACAACATGTGGAATGGCCTGGGTCTAGAAAAACAGTGTTAGGACTATATTTGTTGCAAAGGGATAAAAATTTACCCCTTTGTTTAGAAAGCCGAGTAAGGCTTTTAATCACTACTGTAAAGAAATTTCAGTGACTTATGTGAATGTGGAGATTTAGGTGTCATAATAACTTAGAGATTTTAGACTGCACATGTCATTTGTCAAATACAGAGCATGACATGCCTGGGTTGCTTTCTGGAAAGGATCACCATTTATTCATTTATCCAAACATTCATTAAATATCTCTTGAGCACCCCTTACACGTCAGGCTCTGTGCTAGACATCGGTGGTATATTGGTGAAGCAGAGAGATATTGTCTATAACCTTACAGAGCTAACACATTAGCTGAATGAGTCATCACGAGAGTTAGCAGAGCTACAGAAGGAAGGTAAAGTGGGAGCTGTGGTGGACACCACTGCCCTGCTCACATCCCCTCAGCTCTCACCAGGCAAGCCGAAGGCTTCTTCCTGCAAGAGACTCTCTGGCTGAGTGAAGACTTCTCTGGCCCACAGCCGGCAGGAGCATGCCCAGCCCTCGCATGGTGCAGGCCAACAGTGCCGGGCAGTCAAAGTCCTCAGGAACAGTCCTCAACAAATGGAGAGGAAGAATGCAGAATTAACTAGCCAGCTTCCTCACCTTGTGGGTGGAACAGCTCTGGGGGTGTTCTACGCCATCTTAACCTGGGCTGCCATAACAAAATGCCATCCACTGAGTGGCTTAAACAACAGAAGTGTATTTTCTCACAGTTCTGGAGGCTGGATAGCTGAGATCAGGATGCCAGTGTGGGTGGTTTCTGGTGAAGCCTCTCTTCCTGGCTTGTGGGAGGCCACCATAGCACTGTGTGCTCACATGACCTCTTCTATGTGTGCTTTCTCAGAAAGAGAAAGAAAGAATTCAGGGGAGCTCCCTGGTGTCACTTCCTATAAATACACGAATCCTACTGTATCGAGGCCCCACCCTTACAATCTCATTATAGGCCCTCCTTAATTTTTAATTATCTCCTTATTATCCCTGTCTCCAAGTCATATTGAGGGTTAGGCTTCAACATATGAAACACAATTCAGGCTATGGCATATACTGTTTTCGTTCAGGTTATAGCATATACTGTTTTGGGGAACACAATTCAGGCTATGGCATATACTGTCTCCCAGTGTTCCCCAGTGAGACTGAGCCATCTCCCAGTAGCCTGTTCACTAAGGCACTCTGAATAGGCTTCTTTTTCTTCCCTCCTCATCCCTCCATCTTCCTACCACAGCTTCCTGAGACTACCTCCCAAATAAACCACTTGTACTCAAATCCCAATCTCAGGGAACTGCACCAATGACTGGAGCTCGTACCAGGGACCTGACTTGTGCCCGGTGGGTCTGGATATTAGAGAGCCTTACCAGCTGTGTTGGGAGTTCTTTCCTAAGGGCTCTGTGGGAAGCCACTTAAGGTCTTAAGCAAAGGAATGAATCTCGGACAGAATGTGGAGAAAGGACTCAAAGAAGTAAAACACTGATTCAGGGCAACTAACTGGGAAGCTATTTCTTCAGTCAAATCAGGAGAAGACTGTGATCAGTGCTAAGGAGGAGGCAGTGAAGACAGAGCCTGACATGGTGCCTGCCTCGCCCATAATCACTGCTCAACAAGTATTTTTGGATGAAAATTAATGACTGGGTTCTGTGTACCAAACCTCTAAATAGACTGACAGAACTTGAAGATTGATTACATCTGGGATTTGAGGGAAAAGAGTCAAGAACAAGTCCAGGTCTTCAGGCTTAAACAGGTAGGTGGATGTCAGTGCTATTTACTGAATACAGATCATAGCCTTGAGGATCAGCAAGTTGGAAGGGTGGGAGATAATGAGTTCTGGGTATGATGTGCCTGTGAGACATCTAACTGATGCTGAGTAGGCAGCTGATTATACAGGTTTGAAGCTAGGTCAGAGATGCATATTTGCGTCCCACCAGGTACAGATACTGAGTCCAGCAAGCCCTCTCCAGCCACATGGGAAGTGTGACCAGAAGAGCTCCACATTTTTCTACTCTCTGGCATTCTCTCTAAAATAATATTTTAGAAGGAGAGAGCCTGAGTGGCTCAGTCATTAAGCATCTGCCTTCGGCTCAGGTCATGATCCCAGGGTCCTGGGATCGAGCCCCTCATCGGGCTCCCTGCTCTGCGGGGAGGCCTGCTTCTCCCTCTCCCACTCCCCCTGCTTGTGTTCCCTCTCTCGCTGTCTCTCTGTGTCAAATAAATAAATAAAATCTTTAAAAATAATAATAATATTTTAGAAGGAGTATGAGGGGGAACTACCAGTATTTACCGAGAACCTACTATTTTCCAGGAATTGGACCAGGTGTTTATTCTTCACGACAGCTCCAAGAGGTATGCAATATTCCTCAATGAGGAAATTGAGGTACAGAAAGGAGAAGTCATGTATCCAAGTTCACAGCTGGTCAGCTGCTTCAGAGAAACTCTGAACTGTCTTAGTCCAAATTTTTGTTAAAGAAAATAAGCATCAGCAAAGCACGGTCTGTATCCTGTGTGTCTTAGACTCCAGACTCCACAATGAGCAATTCCCACAGTCAGGTGCATTCACTAGGAGGGTCTTTCGATTTCAGAGTCCCAAGACTATTCTCTCTGCACACCCCTGTTCAGCTAATCTTCCCTCATTTGGACAACTCTCATTCCAACTGGTCCCCCTGCTGGTGACCCTCTTCTGGTATAGTCCCAACTGAAGTCTTCTCTCAATTTCTGTCTCTGTAGATTTGCTTTCTTTGGACATATCATTTAAACGAGATCTTATAAGGTGGTGTTTTGCAATGGTTTCCTCAGCTAGTGTGATGAATAAAAGGTAAAATATTTAGTATTTCCTCAACACCCAAAACCTCATTATTTTTTTTTTAAAATATAGCACACACACACACAAATATATATATAAAACACATGATCTTGGATTTGCTAATACTGATACACAGTCCTGAAAATGTCCTAATTATTTTTCCTTCTGCAGATTTTTTTTTGTAGATCTGCATTAAACTTATACATTTATTTGGAAAGATTAACATTGACATTATTCAATGTTATATATTTTCAATTCCAGGTACATAGTACTTCCTTTCCAACCCAGTCTGTTAAGTTGGAAGTTTCAGAACTTTAAAAAAATTATTATTTAGGTTTTGAACATATATTATCTGTATTAAACTCTTTTCTGGTGTTATTTTTATATGGCACATTTCCCCACGTCTATTCTAAATCATTATTTCTGATAGATAGGAAAGGTATTGAATTGTATACAAAATTTTTGGAAAACAGTATTGAGGCTTTTCAAAAGATTAAAAAATAGGACTGGCATATGATCCAGCAATCCCATTTTGGAGTATTTATCCAAAAGAATGGAAATCAGGATCTCAAAGAGATATCTACACTCCCATGTTCACTGCAGCATTATTTACAATACCCAGAATATTGAAACAACCTAAATGTCCATTGATGGATGAATGGATAAAGAAAATATGGTATATTCATACAATGGAATATTATTTAGCTTTAGAAAAAGAAGAAAATCCTGTCATTTGCAACCATAGGATGAGCCTGGAGCACATTATACTAAGTGAAATAAACCACTCATAGAAGGACAAATACTGCATGATTCCACTTATATGAGGTGTCTAAAATAGTCAAACTCATAGAAGCAGAGGATAGATTGGTGGTTGCCAGGGGCTCAGGGGAGGGAGAATGAGGAGTTGCTACTCAACAGGTATAAAGTTTCAGTTACGTCAGATGCATAAATTGTAGAGATCTGATGTTAAATACAGTGCCTACAGTTAACAACAATGTACACTTATTTTGTGAGAGAATAGATCTCATATTGTGTTCTTACCACAGTAAAAAAAAAAATTAACTAGAAAACAATTATACAAACACAGTTCTTAAAAGATGGAAGTCAGAATCTATACTGCCTCATTCTCCAGATGTGAGGTAGTGTCACTCCCTATCTTCTAATTCTTTAATATGTTTGTTGGAGGCAGAGTTTCACAGACCACTTCCTGGTGTGGGGGTGGGCATCTCACCTGAGTCATAGAAAGTTCCAGAGATTGGGCAAGCTGATAACTTGAGCCAGGGAGATGAGGTCATTCTTTTTGCCAACCATTGCAATCTAGGCAGAGGTGGTGACATGTTTCCTGGACCAGAAACCAAACCTATGTGAGAAGCTCTTGGGCAGAAGAAGATGGAAAGTGTGATCAGTGGAGTTCATTCCGGACCCCGTCCCCACCTTGACCTCTCCCAACCCCTCCATACTGTAGCCAGAGTGAACTTTTGTCATGAAAGATGATTCAGAGGACCCATCACGATCTGTCTCTGCTCGCTTCTCTCTAGCCTCCTGGCTACCTCCTCTCCTCTCTCTGGGACCCAATTCTCTAAGCATTAGTAAATTTCTTTCGGCTCCACAAGAAACTCATCATTTTCATTTTTACCTGTAGGCCTTTGTCCATGCCTATCTCTCTGTTCCAGCCCCTTTCACATCCAACTTTCCAAACTGACTAATGCCTGCTCATTGTCAAGTGGCAATTCAGACCTCATTCAGTTCCTCTAGGAATTTTTCCCTGACCCTCAAGACTGGGTTAGGTTGGGGTGCCTGGGTGGCTCAGTCTTTAAGCATCTGCCTTCGGCTCAGGTCATGATCCCAGGGTCCTGGGATCGAGCCCCGCATTGGGCTCCTGCTCTGCGGAAAGCCTGCTTCTCCCTCTCCCACACCCCCTGCTTGTGTTCCCCCTCTCGCTGTGTCTCTCTCTGTCAAATAAATAAATAAAATCTTAAAAAAAAAAAAAACTGGGTTAGGTTTTCCCCTTCCAGGGGTTTTTACCCCTATTCTATGGGTTATCCAACTGTGTTGTGATTGCCTATTAACTTGTCTGCTCCTCACTCCCCCTATACTGAAAGCTCCTTCAGGCAGAGACAGAATCTGCCCAACATCTGACCTCATGAGATACCCCAAGTTAGAGCTTCCCAATCAACTTTCTCCCAAACTTCCTGATCCATAGACTCTGTGAGACAATAAGTGATTGTTGTTGTCTTGAATCACTAAATTTTGGAGTCATATGTTATAGAGTAATGGATAACTAATACACTGTCAAAACTTAGCGGCTCTAAATAACCGTATCTCAGATTCTGCAGGATAGTAATTGGCAATCTCTTGGTCCTTGTGGCATCAGCTGCGGCACAACTCAGCAATACTCAGTTGATGGGTGGGCTTGTTGGGCAGATCCAAGATAGCTTCACTCACAGGTCAGGCACTTTTTGGGCTAGAAGATAGGCTTAGTTGGAACAGATGACCATAGGGCCTACATTTGGCCTCTCCAGCATGGCTGTCTCAAAGCAGATGGACTTTTTACATAGCAGCTGGCTTCCCTCAGAACAAGTATCCCAAAAGAACCCAGAAGAAGCTGCATGACTTTTTATGACCTAGCTTTGGAAATAATGTACAGTCATTTCTGCTATACTCTCTTGGTTGAAACCATTTAGACTCAAGAAGAGGAAAGAGACCCCACCTCTTGATAGGAGGAGTATCAAAGAATTTGTAGCTATTTTTTTTAAAAAGTTGACTAATTATTAAGGTATAATTTGCATGCAATAAAATGCAACCATTTAAATATGTCATTCGTCAAGTTTTAACAAATGCCTATACCCTGCAACTACCACCACCATGAAGTTACAGGGCATTTCCTTCATCCCAAAGTTCCCTCCTGCCTCCTTGCAGTCAGGCCCCTCACCTCTCCCTCTCAGCACTAGGCAACTACTAACCTGCTTTCAGGCTCTTCTAGAATTTATATGATACAGTATATAGTTTTTCACATTTGGCTTTTTCACTTAGCTAAACTCTTTTGAGACCTATCCTGTTGTTTATTGTGTGTATCAATAGTTCATCTGTTTTTTATTGCTAAGTAGTTGCTATTGTATGGCTATAAACTTTTTGTTTTAGCAGTTACCTGTTGATGGACATCTGGGTTGTTTCCAGGTTTAGATTATTATGATAAAGCTGCTATGAACAATCATTTTCATTTCTCTTGAACAAATATCTAGGAGTGGGGTTGCTGGGTTGGTCATACGAGAGATATGTGTTTAACTTTATAAAAGACCACCCAATTGTTTTCCAAAATGGTTGTGCCATCTTACTTTTCCAGCAATAATATATGAAAGTCCTAGCTGCTCCCCATCCTTGCTAACACACGGTATTGTCAGTCTTTTTAAGTTTAGCCACTCTAATGGGTGTGTAGTGGTATCTCATTGGGGATTTAATTTGTATTTCCTGGACTAATGGTGTTGAGCGTGTTTTCATGTACTAATTGGCCACTGATATGTCTTCTTTTGTGGAGTGTCTTTTCAAATCTCTGGGCATTTGTAATTGGTTGTTTTATTTTCTCATGATTGAGCTTTGGTTGTTTATAAATTATGGATACCAGCCTTTGGTCAGATATATGTATTGAAATATTTTCCTCCAGACCGTGGCTTGCCTTTTCATCTTCTTAAAACTAATGAAAGAGCAGAAGTTTTTAATTTTTATGAAGTTCAATTTATTATTTTCTTTTTTTAAGTTCCTATTAAAAAAACCTATAAACCAGGGCTCCTGGGTGGCTCAGTTGGTTAAGCGACTGCCTTCAGCTCGGGTCATGATCCTGGAGTCCCGGGACCGAGTCCCACATCAGGCTCCCTGCTCAGGAGGAAGTCTGCTTCTCCCTCTGATCCTCCCCCTCTCATGCTCTCTTTCTCTCTCTCTCAAATAAATAAATAAAATCTTTAAAAAAACCTATAAACTAAAAACTTTGCCTACCCAAGATCACAAAGATTTTTTTCCTATGTTTTACTCCAGAAGTTTTATAGTTTTAGCTTTTTTGTTCAGATCTATGATTAACTTTGAGTTAATTTTTTATAGGTGTATAATCAGGTCAAGATTCATTTTTTTTCCAGGCATATGCAATGGTTACAGTAGCATTTGTTGAAAATAGTATCCTTTCCTCATTTATTTACCTTGGCACTTCTGTCTGAAGCAATTGTCTATATGTGTGTGTGTGTGTGTGTGTGTGTGTGTGTGTGTATGTATACATATATGTAATCAAATATGATAGTCAAATATATGTAAATATATATGTATATATGTTTTTACATATCTATTTCTGGATGTTTTTGTCACGTTCTATTGATTTGTATGTTTCTCTTATGTAGTCATATTTTAAAATTGCCAAAAGCATGTAGCAACTCACTGGAGCTGAATCGCTCCCATAACATCATACACTAACACCCTCAGGCACAGTCCGTGTTAGCTGGCTCAGGCTTCTGGGAGATGACACTCTGGCTCCAGTTTACCGTTCTGGGCCCCTCTCCCTCAGAGAGCACAAAGAGATCATAAAAGTAATTTCAAAAATTAGTTGGGAGGAGGAGGAGATATGTGGCGGGGAAAGCGATGTGATCTCTTTTTGCCAGAGTTCTGGTCATTCAAGTTAAACTTGGTTTCAAGAGACGGAGAGATGAAGAGATGGGACAGATTGCAGAGCCGTGTCTCCAGCCTAAAAGAAAAAGTTGCAACCCTTATAAATAAGATGGGAAACAATCCCATTTTTTAATATTGAAACATACCAATGGATGTTAGATCAAAACATAATCCCCTCTATGAGTCTGTCACAGCGCCTGCTTAAAGGTAATGTAAACTTTCCCTCTCAAGAGAATATTTTACTTCATGACTTTTTTTTTTGTTTGCAAAATACCTTTTTAATTGTTTCCTACTTGTCAGGAACAAAGTTTTTGGATAAGAAGTCATAGCAGGGCTTTTCTGTTTCTCAAAAGCAACTTTGTTGTCAGTAAACTTTCTGATTTACTAGAAATTTGAACTGGTTTACAAAGTCAACAGCTCAGGTCTCTAAAAATTATTGAGATTTAATATTAATACATTTAGTTGATTTCTTTAGGGTCTGTTTGCAGAAAGAGTGATCCTCAATGAAAACAGGTGAAAAATTTGAAAAAGTATAAAATGTTTAGCAACTGTGCATACCAGAGGTTATTTGGCATTTTGCCAAGTCAGACAATCTATGTGGCATTTTCTACCACAGAAATTCTCCTACCTGCATTTCTTTGGGTGGGGGGGGGGTGGATGGGTAGAAGGAGAGGAAGAGAGAGAATTTTAAGTAGGATCCACACCCAGAGCAAAGCCGGGGCCGGGCTCAATCTCACGGCCCTGAGATCATGACCTGAGCCGAAATCAAGAGTCAGAATCTTGACTGACTGAGCCACCCAGGCGCCCCTCTCCTGCCTGTATTTCTACATCACTCAACATGGCAAGGCTAACAGAAAATCAAAGTCAAATAAGGAAACTTGGCAAATGCTTATCTGGATTCACTGTTTAACTACCAACTGGCAAATACCATAAGAAAAACTGTACAGGAGATAAATGATAGGGTAAAAGTACATTTTTGTCCCTGGGCCCAGGTTTTCATAAAAGCAGTAGGTCTAAGATTTATAGGAAATGATTTGGGAATGATTTCAAAGTGCTGAATAATCACAAAAATTGTTTTTCCATTTAACAGAAATAATCCGCAAGCTTGAAAATTTTTGGTGGTAGCTTTTTTTTCCTCTTGCATCTGTACTCTATTTAGTAATTTTACCCCACAATCCCACATGTTTTTATTCTAGGAAAGACCAAGTACCTAAAAATCCTTTATCAGATGTGTAGATCACAGCAAAATGTGGGCATTTAACAAATACGTAACACTGATGGAATAAAGGAAGGTTCAAATGACGTAGAACACATAAATTATCTCAGACTGGTTATTTTTTGGATGACTTTTTACTGATGAGAAAAACTCCCTCAATCAAAAGCTAATATTTGTATTAACTGCTTCAATTCCTTTCAAGTTCTTAATTTGTTTATTAATATAACACAGAACTAATCAGAAAATATATGATAACCTATTTTTAATATCTAATTTTTCAAAAAGATTTTATTTATTTATTTGAGAGAGAGACACACACACAGCATGAGCAGGGGAGGGGCAGAGGGAGAAGGAGAAGCCGACTCCCAGAGGAGGAGCCCAACATGGGGCTCCATCCCAGGACCCTGGGATCATGACCTGAGCCAAAGGCAGACGCTTAACCAACTGAGCCACCCAGACGACCAGATAATCTATTTTCTAAAAATCAAATTCAAGAATGCCAAACAGGTGACTTATGAAGAGTGGAGGTTCAAGAGAGGGCCTCACTTCTGTCTTCCCGGGACAGAGAGATAACTATTTGACTAGGGTGTTAATAGCCTAAGTAGGTGCTGCCAGGATGTAAGAAATTGTCTTGAGGCAGAGAATGAGGAAAAAATGCAGGCGAGAAAAGGGGAACTTCAAAGGTTGTAGGGGTCTGATGTATTTTCCCCTCAAAGTAGGACAAAGCTGCAAAACGTAGAAAGTGTGGGAAAGACGGAATCGAAATCTGTGTTGGTTTTCTTGAGGTTAGGAGCAAAAAAGTAAAGCGAGAAGCAAAATAGGATCAAGGATCTTTCAGAGCTGGATGTTATCATATAAACACTTAGTGCAGGGAGTTGCAATTGGTGGTTGAAGGGCAGAGTGGGGCAGAACCCGTCCATGCGCACAAACCCCTTTCCCCGTCCTGCGAGCTTCTGGAAAACCAGAGAGCCGTCTCTATGTCTCACTTGAAGCGGAAGAAACAGACACACAGATCCAAGTGTGTCTCAGTCACAGCGCAGAGCCGGATGTCACGTTTCCTCACAACTCACTACTTACGGGTTTGCCACTGGAGGCAGGCAAGGAGGGGGCGTGAGTTTTGTGCAATCAGCAGGGTGAGCTGTGGCAGTGAAAATCGCTCAGGTAGAAGGCGGGAGGGCGGGATCTCGGCGGCAAAAGGCGGCAGCGCGACCCTTTCGCCCGGACTCTTCCCCTTGCGGCCACCAGGCGGCGCGCCCGGCCCGCGGGTAGCGGTTGCGCAGGGGAGCGGCAGGGGGAAGCCCTCGCGCGCGCGTCGCCTTGGAAACGGAGGGTGCGGCGGCAGTCGCGGAGTAGGTGGGCTTGGTCCGCGGGCCGGATGCGAGTGCTACTTGTGGGTCCACTGCAGTGCATCCGCACCTGGAAGCCGTCCAGGAGGTAGGGAGACTGGCTGGACCCCTCGCTCGGCCCCCGACTCCTTCCAGTCTGACTCTTAAGACTTTACATCTCCGCCCGACCCCCACCAGCCCTGGGGCCGGCCCTGAGCCCAAATGGGCCTGGGGTCGCGCCCTCCTGGCGTCTTCCACCAAGTCCTGCTCCTGGACCGTTGGAAACCGCCAGGAGGGGTTCTCATAGGCCCACTCCTGTTCACGCAGGTGATCGAAAGGGAAGATCTTTTGATCTGATCAAAATATTAACCTCTCTTTCCTCCTTGCAGTTGAACCCCCGGATGCGTTGCTTATTTGCCCTTTCTAGATCTTCTGCTCCTGGAGGACAGGATCTGAATTTGACTCAGATTTGTAACTTTCATGGTGCCCTCACAGCCTCTCGCACACAGTAGATGCTCAATAAACGAATCCTTCCATTTGTATGGAGCTTTATGCTTGACAGTGCTCCCAAATCATTTGAGCTTCCTTGATAACCCTGACAGAAGGCAGGAAAGATGGAAGAGAACCCAGGGTCAGAGGGGTTTCGAGGTTTGTTCGAGATTATAAAACTCATTAGTGGAGGAGCTAGGACTAGACTCAAGTCTTGCTCTGCTTAGTGCTCTTCTCACTGCATTCCCAGTCTTGTGAATGCCTTTTGAGTGAAGACTCACACATCCTGTATCCTTCTCGGGGAGAGCACATAGCCCTCCCGCGGGTACTTCCTGAGTGCCCTGAGTGTTGTTGATGGCCTCACCCTCACCCTCCCAATCCACAGATTGGCTTCAGCTCCTTGCCCTGGATGCTGCAACATCCTTCTGAACAGGACACTTAGTTTATTTCTTTTATTAATTTGTTAGATTTGTATAGTACCTTGCTTCTTCACTCCCCTTCTTACTCCATGATTAATTCTCTGCTGGGCAAGAGCGTTGAGGAGGTGGAAGATATCCCATTGAAGAAAAAAATATATATGCACATATATATTTCTGTGAAGGTAGAGAAGGAAAATAACAAGATTGGGTATTTATCACTGTGTGTGTGATAACGGCTCATGGATTTCCTTACCGCCACCCCAAGACCTGCCTCCAGTAGATTTTCTTCAAATTCACCACTGTTCTTTGAAGCTAGAAACCTTTTTGTTCTCCTCCACCATCAGAGGATGAAAATACTACATGTAGTTCCATTATCTTCACAATATTTTTTCACGATTATGTTTCTGTTCTTTTGTGACATTTCTAAGCTTGAAAGACAGCAGGAGTTGGGGGGAAAATGTAGTTCTGGTTGCTAGAGAAGTTAGTATAATATAGTGCTTTTCAAACTATGTCATGAGCAATTCTGGATCAGAAGATAGATCAATTTTTAAGGTAAGAATCCAGTATAATTTGAGAAATGCAGTTCAGAAATGTGCCACTGACCAAAGGATTTGCATTGGTAAAGAAAATACATGGTAATGTAACATAAATCATCAATTAGGCAAGCGAAAGTTAAAAACGTCATTTCTCCAGATATTTTATTTATTTATTTATTATTTTTAAAAATATAAGGTACATTAATAATAGTTAACTTTATTTTTTTTTAATTTTAAGTAGGCTCCATACAACTTTTTTTTTTTATTTTAAGTAGGTTCCATACCATGCGGCTTGAACTCACAACCCTGAGACTGAGCCAACCAAGGACTTTTATCCAAATATTTTTAAATACCTTAATTTGAATATATGGTGGTTTAACACATCTCCAAACTGGCTATGTTTTACATTTTAAAGCTGCTTTGGGCTGTATATACATAATTGATAAAAAAGGAGAACTGAATTTGTTTTAAGCCAACTCTTAGGTGATACTCTCACTTCTGAAAAGCTTTAAATGAATTCAGGGTTTTTTAAGATACACTGAAGAACATTTCTAAAACAATTAAAAATTGTATTAAAAGTATGTTTTACCATAAGTGAGAATTTGAACTTAAAAGTAATTTACTTTCAGGACCCCTGGGTGCCTCAGTCAGTTGAACATCCAACTCTTGATCTTGGCTTGGGTCTTGAGCCCCACATTGGGCTCCACGTTGGGCTCTGCACTGGGCATGGAGCATACTTTAAATAAATAAATAAATAAATAAATTTTACTTTCTAAATTAAGGGTATATATAATATTATGAGCAAATAAATAGGGCCATTGGTAAAGAAAGTGAGTACACATTATTTGCAAGTCAGTCATTCAAATTAGACATTTATTGAACATCTAGTTTGCATCCATGGGAGATGCTGGCCTATGTGCCAACATATATTTTTGAAAACCCAAAGATGGTTTGTTGAAGTGATTAGTTGTTATTCAGTATTAAAGGAGTTGTGTTTTGTTGAGGATGAATGCCATGAATGTTTTCAAATATATACTGTAATTAATACTATAGTGAGATATTAGACATTATTATTATTATTTATTAGAGTTACACATTTATAGCTAGTTAATGGCAGAGTCAGGACTAGATAGACTTCAAGATTTCCAATACCAATATAGAGATCTTTTAACTAAACCTCTGATCTCAACTTCTGATGGAATCTTATTCAGAACTTTTGCCATTACTAATGTTATTAAGTAAATATCTTCCATTTTAATCTACATTTTTATATAAAAACATTGGCTAACAAACATCAGAATTCATTCCAAATGTCCAGAAAGGTATCAGGGCAGAACTGCCATCCCTCCCAGACCCCACAAAATTTGAAAAGAGTCATTAGGAGGCTTCTGGATATTTGTGGCTCCACAAAGTCACGAAAAAAGTCATTAGGACTTTCTAGATATTGAGCCAGGATCCTGACAATGCACTCTTTGTTTTTTGGGTGATTTTGCAGAGTCAAGTAAAGCATTATGGGATAACAGTACATTTGAAGAAGATGGCTATTATATGTCCGTTTTATCCAAACAGACTTCTTACTTTTCACTGAGAAGCATTCAGGGAGTATATTTTGAAACATTTTCTGATGGAAAGTGCTTATGGGGTGGTCTCTGAAAAGGCTGAAGACCTGAGTCTTTCAAACCCAGCCTCCTTGCCTGTCCTCCCACCACAGCGTATGTTATCGAATGCCCAGACAGTGCTGGGAGAGGAAAAACATGCACAAAAGATCACACTGTGGGCAGAGATCTCCGGAGCCTTCATTACCTGCACAGTCTTGCTAGTCTTTTAAAGTTGCTCATTATTTTCTTAAAGTTCTGCTGGAGTATGCTTCTTTCTTCCCATCTGTCTCAGTAGAGATCTTGTCTCTTCCATATTTTATAATTAAGGGCCAGGTAAAGGCATGCACAGAGCTGGTGCCGAATAGATGTTTGCAGTTACTGATAGACAGATTAGGTGTCCCTCTGTCAGGAATTATTCTATGTGAAACCTGCCTGGAAGATAATTATGTTACTTTGTGAAGTTTTTTTCTGTGATTCTCACCCTTTGCTGAGTTAGAAATCCTCTAGATGGTCAGGAACTGTAAATCCTTGTAAATGTTTATGAAACTCCCCACTGCTTGTAGGACATTATCAAATGTAGAAGTACTTTCTGAAGTAAAGTCATAAGCTCATTGCAAAAATACATCTAATAAGAGGGCAAGCCAATGCTTAGTAATTTTCTGGAAAGTATGTGAAACAATAAATATTAATAGAGTTTATGCATCAATCATTTGTGCTTCATGGATCCACATTTTCACTCATATTTTATTAAAGTCCTTTGCCATGAGCTGCAGTTACATAACTAATTATACTTTAGGCAGAGAGTTGAGAACCTAAGAGCCAGGTAACTGAGGTAATTGAACAAGATGAGGTCATTTTTCCCCCAGCACCAGATGGATACTGTAGGTGGAAACTGTAACACTTGATCTCTTCCATATGACTCAGAAAGAAAACAAGAGATCAAGGTTAGAATTTGTTTTAACTTTTAAATGAAATATTTATAGTAAAAATCACTGTTAAATAGTAACTTATTGTTGTAAAATGAAACACTGGTCAGCATGTTATCTTTTTGTGCAATAGTGAAGTTAAAAAGTCTAACTCTAAAATAGAAAATAATATTAAAATTCAACTCTGCATCTAAAACGAAAGCACTTTTTTTCTCAGCTGATAAGTTTCTGTGAACCATGATGGTATAATGACACATTTTAGTGTCTCATTTATGGAATTGTTCACAATACTTTCATATCTGAGAAGATACCACTTAATATATTATTCTGTCCTAATGTGCTAAGTCTTTCTGTTGTGTCACCTGTGTGCTTTTCAGCGGGAAGGTCTTATAGTATGTTTGCATTCAGGTATACTCGAATCTGTTAGAATAGAGAGATGAACACCCTTGGCTGGAAAAGTCTCAGACACAAAGACTGAACCTGGCTGGGGGTCTAGGAAAACGTGTTTCATTTCAGAGAGATTTTCCACTGTGGATCTCAGTGATCTATGCGGATTGCCGATTCAGTGACCCAAATCAATGATGAAGGTTGACAATAGCAGACCACATGGATTAGTTTTTCCACATATCATCATACTTGGCAGCAAGCAAACATCCTCTGCTTTATAGTTACCTGGAGTTTGAAGAAGCATGATCTGGAGCTTTAACCAAAAGGCCATAATACTTAACTAAACTCTTTCTGTACCTCAGCCACTATGCTAGGTGCTTAAAATATTAGCTTATTTAATCCTTACAACGGCTTTTAGAGTAAGATTTTTGCTCTCACTTTACAGATAATGAAACTGAAGCTCAAAAAGATTAAGTAACCTACTCAAGGTCACATTGACAATAGGTGGTGGATCTGGGATTAAAACATGACTCCCTGATTCATCCATCCATTTTTTCATTTGACAAGAATTTATTGTGCATCTATTTATGCTAGGTGGGGAAATAGATTAATGCACAAGAATTATATCATTCCCACTCTCATGGAGTTTCCATGAGTTTCCAGCCATCTAAATAAATAATTAAAAAGGCTAAATTCTTTCTACCATACTCAACTAGTAATACATTGATTAAAGTTTAGGCACTCATTTTTTTGAGATTAATGGAAATTAGATAAAAATCTGTTACAGAAGACTATATAATCTGAAAAGAAGTACTTTAGTACCTATACAAAATTCATGAGGTATTCCTGTTTATTATAAAAATCTGTGAATAGTGGACCTAATTTTTTACTTTTAAAATATATTATTTTTGATAATTTTTTATTATTGATTAAAAAGCAATTAATAGCTGATGAGCAGTTACTGTTAATAACTATTATTACTATTATTTTGCATTTGTAAACCTCTTAGCCATTTAAAAAACATTTGAATATGTGCTTTTATTTGCTCTTTATAACAACCCTGGCCAAACCTAATTCTTTTGGATTCTAGTAAGAAGGTGCCCATAGAAAGTTGTGCTTTTGTTTTATCTTAATTTAAAAAAATTAACAGACATTTCCTGAGCTGCTACAATATGCAGTGCACTTTGCCAAACACTGTGGAGAAACAAAATGACTGAAAAAGTTTAGTCCTTGTTCTTAAAAAAGCTCGATAGGGACAACAGATGTAGATGGATAACATAAGGGGATGAGTTTCTTAGAAAGTTTTGGGTAGGGAGATGCTGTACCTGGCCAAACATGGAACTTACCAGACTCAAGAATCCATTGATTCGTGATGTCCCAGCATTGCAGTGGATGATAGGTCTGGGGACACAGAAACCTGAATGGAAAAAACCGTTTTAAATTAAGTCCCAGCAGATCCGAAGGGGTACGTGCATCCCAATGTTTATAGCAGCAATGTCCACAATAGCCAAACTGTGGAAAGAACCAAGATGTCCATCGACAGATGAATGGATAAAGAAGAGGTGGTATATATACACAATGGAATATTATGCAGCCATCAAAAGGAATGAGATCTTGCCATTTGCAACGACGTGGATGGAACTGGAGAGTGTTATGCTGAGTGAAATAAGTCAATCAGAGAAAGACATGTATCATATGACCTCACTGATATGAGGAATTCTTAATCTCAGGAAACAAACTGAGGGTTGCTGGAGTGGTGGGAGTGGGAGGGATGGGGTGGCTGGGTGATAGTGGGTAGGGTATGTGCTATGGTGAGCGCTGTGAATTGTACAAGACTGTTGAATCACAGATCTGTACTTCTGAAACAAATAATGCAACATATGTTAAGAAAAAAAAAGAATCAGAAGATAGCAGGAGGGGAAGAATGAAGGGGAGTAAGTCGGAGGGGGAGACGAACCATGAGAGACGATGGACTCTGAAAAACAAACTGAGGGTTCTAGAGGGGAGGGGGGGGATGGGTTAGCCTGGTGATGGATATTAAAGAGGGCACGTTCTGCGTGGAGCACTGGGTGTTATGCACAAACAATGAATCATGGAACACTAGATCAAAAACTAATGATGTAATGTATGGTGATTAACATAACAATAAAAAATTTAAAAAAAAATTAAGTCCCAGCAGTTCCTCATCTTGAGTAAGCATAAGCAGAGGGACAAAGACAGAATTTATTTACTTTCCCTGTTTCTTTTCTAAACAGGTAGGCTTCTTACTAACTAAGCAACACAATGGATAACACAGCGAAAGCAAATAAAAAGGATATTCAAGATGGGCCACACAAAGAAGTCAAATTGCCTACCAGTGAAGCACTTCTAGACTACCAGTAAGCTTAGATTATGGAATCCACATGTTCCCATATGTAAATGGAAATCACTGTTAAGATTCATGTAACTCCAAATGGAAAGTGATGTACTCAAAAGCTCTCAAGAGAGCTAGACTGGAGTTAGATTGGAAGCATAAATGCACTCTTGTGCTATGTGCATCTTTTTTAAAGATTTTGAAACTTTGACTATAACATATTCCAAGTAGTAGCAATGAAACAGCGTTCGTTAATGTGATTTTGACTCCCTCTCTCCCTCTACTGGATCACTGGTCACTTTCCCACATGCTGTATACACAGTTTGTATGTAACAGCTGGCTGACTTATCTCTTAAAGTACAACATAGAATAGTTCATGTACATTTATGGAAGAGCAAAAGATTTTTCATTTCTAGATGTTCCAATGAGTATTATCTCCAGTGGCTACAGACCAAATCCAAATGATGCAATTATTTTTAATAAAATATTTCCTAGTGTCTCACTCCCAGGAGCTGGAGACAAAACTAGAGGTAAGATATTCTATGTTTGTGTTTTATCCAATTCTAAACAGTAAATCTCTGGAGAGATTTTGAACCTCAGTTTTTGGTACAGGGTAGGTGTTTTAATGTGTAATTCTTAGGGAGTGAATGAATTCATTTCAGTCTTTTCCACATAAGAATGTACTTCATAACCTTCAACAAAGTAGGTTTAGAAGGAACATACCTCAATGTCATAAAAGCCATCTATGAAAACTGCACAGCTAACATCATACTCAGTGGTGAAAAACTGGGAGCTTTTCCCGTAAGGTCAGAAACAAGACAAGGATGTCCACTCTCACCACTTTTATTCAACATAGTCCTAGCCACAGCAATCAGACAAGAAAAAGAAATAAAAGGCAACCATAATGGTAAGGAAGAAGTAAAATTTTCACTATTTGCAGATGACATGACACTATATATAGAAAACCCTAAAGACTCCACCAAAAACCTACTAGAAATGATAAATGAAATCAAGAAAGCCGCAGGATACAAAATCAATATACAGAAATCTGTTGCATTTCTATACACTAATAATGAAGTAGCAGAAAGAGAAATTGAGAAAACAATCCCATTTACAATTGCACCAAAAAGAATAAAATAGCTGGGTGTAATTTTTTCTTTTTTTTTTTTTTAGATTTTATTTATTTGATAGAGAGACAGCAAGAGAGGGATCACAAGCAGGGGGAGTGGCAGAGGGAGAAGTGGGCTTCCCCCTGAGCAGAGAGCCCAATGCAGGGCTCGATTCCAGGACCCTGGGATCATGACCTGAGCCGAAGGCAGATGCTTAATGACTAAGCCAACCAGGCGCCCCTAGCTGGGCATAAACTTAACCAAGGAGGTAAAAGACCCGTACTTGGAAAACTATTAAACATTGATGAAAGAAACTGTAGGTGACACAAACAAATGCTCATGGATTAGAAGAACAAATATTGTTAAAATGTCCATACAACCTAAAGCAATCTACACATTTAATGCAATCCCTATCCAAACACCAATAGCATTTTCAACAGAACTAGAACAAATAATACTAAACTTTGTATGGAACCACAAAAGACCCCAAATAGCTAAAGCAATCTTAATAAAGAACCACACTGGAGGTATCACAATCCCAGATTTCAAGATAGTAATCAAAACAATATGGTATTGGCACAAAAATAGACACATAGATCAATAGAACAGAATAGAAAGCCCAGAAATAAACCCATGCTTATATGTTCAACTAATCTTTGACAAAGGAGGCAAGAATGCCAATGGAAAAAAAGCAGTCTCTTCAATAGATGGTGTTGAGAAAACTGCACAGCCACATGCAAAAGAATGACACTAGGCATTCTCACACCATACACAAAAATAAACTAAAAATGGATTAAGGACTTAAATGTGAGACCTCAAACCATAAAAGTCCTAGAAGAGAACACAAACAGTAATTTTTCTAACATCAGTGATAGCAACATTTTTCTGGATATGTCTCCTGAAGCAAAGGAAACAGAAGCAAAAATAAACTATTGGGACTACATCAAAATAAAAAGCTCTGCACAACAAAAGAAACAATGAACAAAACTAAAAGGTAACCTACTAAATGGGAGAAGATATTCACAAATGACATATAGAATAAGATATATAAAGAACTGATACAACTCAGCTCATACACACACACACACACACACACACACACACACACACACACATCCAGTTGAAAATTGGCAGAAGACATGAGCACACATTTCTCCAAAGAAGACATCCAGGTGGCCAACAGACACATGAAAAGATTCTCGACATCACTCATCATCAGGGAAATGCAAATCAAAACCTCACACCTGTCAGAATGGCTAAAATCAAAAACACAAGAAACAACAAGAGTTGGTGAGTATGTGAAGAAAAAGGAACCTCGTCAACTGTTGGTAGGAATGCAAACTGATCTAGCCATGTAGAAAACAGTGTGGAGGTTCCCCAAAAAAGTTAAAAATAGAACTACCTTAGAGATTCAGTAATTGTACTACCCAAAAAATATAGAAACACTAATTCAAAGGGATACATGCACCCCTATGTTTATTGCAGCATTCTTTATAATAGCGAAACTATGGAAGCAGCCCAGGTGTCCATCAATAGATGAATGGATAAAGAGGAATGGATAATATATATAGATATGCATATATATTTCATTATATATAATATATAATTGTATATTTATAAAATAATATATTATAACTATATCTCATTATTATATATAAATATAAATATAAATAATATAATATATAAATATAAATAATTTAGTGAAATATTAGCCGTAAAAAAGAATGAAATATTAGCATTTGCAACAACATGGATGGAACTACAGAGTACAATGCTAAGTGAAATGTCAGTCAGAGAAAGACAAATACCATATGATTTCACTCATATGTGAGATTTAAGAAACAAAACAAATGAACAAAGAAAGAGACAAGTCAAAAACAGACTCTTAACTACAGAGAACAAACTGATGCTCACCAGAGGGGAGGTGGGTGGGGGATGGGTGAAATAGGTTATTGGGATTAAGAGTACACTTACCATGACGAGCACTGAGTAATGTATAGAATTGTTGAATCACCATATTGTACACCTGAAACTAATATAACACTGTACGCTAACTATACTGGGATTAACATATTTAAAAATTAATTTTTTAACAAAAACATGTACTTCATGCATTTACTGAACAAGTGCTTGAATGTTTACCAAGTCCAAGGCAAGTGCTGGAGGACAACAGCAAACAGACCACCCAGTTCCAGCCCTCATGAGACATTAGATAAATACTTGAAGATTTTTTTTAAAATTGCATAGCTACAGTTAAGACACTATGAAACAAAAGTAAACAACTCCTGTGTAAGGGTTTAACTGAAGGAGTTGATACGGTCAGAGAGGTCAGGAAAAGCTTGTTTGAGGGAGGGATGTTGGAGCTGATCCCTGGCAGAGGATCAGGTGTTATGGAGACATAGAGTGGAGGAGAGAAAGGCTTATGGAAAGGACGCTGGGGTGAGGGAGAGCTTTACAGAGTCCAGGAACAGAGAGAAGGCAGAATGCGGGAGAGAGGGTAAGAGCAGACTGGTGGCATGAGCAAGGGTGAAATAAGCCAAGCCCCGTGAAGCATTTGGGATTCAGGACTGGGAAACTATTTATTGGAGGGGGAAAATGCTGCAGGTGCGGAGCCCGTGATGCTGGTGACTAGCCTGTGACACTGGTCCTTAAGAGATTTGTTCTTAACGACATTCAGAGAAAATCCATCTCCTTCTCCTTGAGAAACTCCAAATCTATCTGTCTATTCTTTTCAGTGAGTGAAAGGGTCAGAACACTAAAAGAGAAACACCCATGGGAAGGGACTTTTAACAAAGTTCCCCTTTATTTTCTACTTGAGACATTAAGTTATAACCAGAAACCACCTGCCCTTATTTGTCAGCGTAACCAAAAACTTCCCTTGTCTCATCTTTGGAGAGGGGGGAAAAAAGTCAGGCTCTGTGAATACAATCTGGTCTCTAATTTGCTCCTATGGGTTTATGTTGGTGACATCCAGATACAATTGTTTCTTTCTCTTCTAGGTCAGTCAGAGGCCAGTATTTCTGTTCTTTCACAGAGGTTTACAAAGAGACAAACATTCTCATGATCTAGTGCAAGATATAAATTGAACATCTCATGCTTTTGTTCTCTCCTCTGTTAAGACTAAATAAATAATCTTGTGGACCGGAACAGTCAAGGCCTTGCTTTACACTGTCACTCTGCTAGGGACACTTGACTCATTGCCTGTGTTCCCAGGTGACAGAACTTTTGTCACATGACCAATAGCCAAAACATCCCCTTCACTTTCTGAGAAAGGATTGTCCAAGGATCCCCTGGCAGCATCTTATAATTCTCTTATACAATCGCATCTAACAAAGAGCTGGGAGAACATAGTCGGTAGTCAATGATTTCTGAACAACTAAACATTTTTTTAATCTATCCCCAAAAGATAAAGTCATGATCCTCTATGGTTGTTTGGGAAGAGCTGAGACTGCCAATGCTAAATCTATAAAGTAATCATCATCTCTAGGTAATGGTGGTTTTAATTTTTTCCTTTATACTTGTTTTTCCCCCAGTTTTCTACAATGAGTATGAATATAGAAATAGGTGTGGATATGATTATAGGTTAAAAAAATAGATGAAAGTATAAATTCTTTTTAAAAATCCAGATTTAGGGGCCCCTGGGCGGCACTGTCATTAAGCAATCTGTCTCTTGGTTTCAGCTCAGGTCGTGATCTTGGGGTCATGAGATCGAGCCCATGTCAGACTCTGTGCTGACACTTTCTCTCCCTCTCCCTCTACTCCCACCCCATGCTTTCACTCTCTCTCTCCCTCTCTAAAAAAAAAAAAAAAAAAAATCCAGATTTATTTGTTTTCCTTCTCTGAATTTTCAGTGAAATTGCCTGGAGGGAGAAAGTTGACACATGAGTAACATCTTAGTAATACAGAGAGGGAAGGGGAAAGGTGACCTGTTGTATTACTAGCCATTTCCTATCACTGTGCTTTAGAATAGTGTGTATCCTTTTTGAACCACATTAATATATATTATCTCATTGGCTTATCATCCCAGTTGCTTCAATATTTAGTGTGACATGTGCGTACAATGGCATCTGAGGGAGATCTGAAAAGGAAAAAGTATATAGAAAACAGTGAAGCTTGAATTCCCAAGTGGCTGATAGTGTTGAGTTCTGAAGTTCAGTTTCATCTTCATGAGACCCATGGAGGTTGAAGTAAATTCCAAGGAAATTAGTTAGCTCAGCTAACTTAGACCTACAACTACCATGTGGGCCACAACTGGAGCAAGGAAGCCACCGAAACCTTTAGGGTGCCTCAGAATTGCCCCTGAGGCCTGCTGGTGCCACTCAGATCTTTCTGAACTGCTCCCAAGGAACACAAGACAAAGCCCCAGGTCATTTGCTCCTAACTGCTCTGAGCGGAGGGGTGGTAGACTTAAGTGTCAGCTTGCCAGATACAGCCAATAAAATTATACGATGCCAAATTAAATTTGATTTTCAAATAAGTGAGAAATAATTTTTTTAGTATAAGTGTGTGCCATGCAGTATCTGGGATTGGGGCTGGATGGAGTCTCCAGACCCATTTTTGCATGCTCAGTCATCACCAAGGAAGCCTCTTAGCTGAAGCCAGGAGTAAGTCTATTAACCAGACCACACAAAAACTCAGTCTCAACCAAGGGACACCATATACTTGAGATTCATTTGCCTGCTTTGCCCATGCAGAGAATGAATTCGGTTACCATATTTATAATTGCAGAAATTGCATAATTTTCATACATTTGCATAGGCCTTTCTCAGATAATTCTCATTTACAATATTTTAATTTTTCTCCTTAAAAATGGGAGATAGAGAAGGCACTCCTTCAGAATTTTTGCACACCTAAGCTTTATTTTTTTTAAAGATTTTATTTATCTATTTGACAGAGAGAGAGGGAGAGAGAAAGCACAAGCAGGGGGAGCAGCAGAGGGAGAGGGAGAAGCAGACTCTCCACTGAGCAGGGAGCCCAACGCAGGGCTTGATCCCAGGACCCTGGGATCATGACCCAAGCCAAAGGCAGATGCTTAACTGACTGACTCACCCAGGTGCCCCCACATCTAAGCTTTAGGTGAGAAGTAAAAAGATGGTTTATACCTACTACTGTGTGGAAACCACCCTGTGTATAGTAGTCCCTTCCATTTACTACCCTTGTCATAGCCTGCTATTTCTCCCATAACAATGAGTAAGTAGTATGTTTGGGTGTTTACTTCTTCATTGTCTAGTAAAATGTAAGCTCCTTGGGGGCAAGGATCATGGAGGTCTTGTTCAACACCAACTCCATAATGCCATAAACAACACTGGGCACAGAGCAGCGGCTCATTAAATCTTGTATGTGCTGTTTGTGTTGTCTGTGTGACTGCATGAAAGGGAACAATGATCAATGTAAACTGCAGAATTTTGGAACTGAAACAGTATCGAGGTCTTCCCCTTCAATTGTCTTACCTACAGAGGAGTAAGCCACAGCCTAACTAGGTTGACAGTCCTTAGGCAGTTAGCGGAGAAACAGGACTGAAGTCCAAGTTTCATAGTATCCAAACATAGCACTTTTGCCACTAAAGGAATTGCTTGTTTTGTTTTTATGTTGCATTTTCTCATCATTAGGAAAGAAGGAGCTTTATTTTTCTCTCTACTGAATACATGATAGTCACACATATAAATGGTATTTTGGAGGAAGGGCCGAGGATATAAGATTCAAATTCAACTGAAATTTACTAAGCACTTACTTTATGCTAGAAACATTCACATACAATTTCTTATTTTAATCCTTATAGGATTAGAGCTAGGTATTGTTATAACCACTGATAGCTTGGAAACTGATGCTCAGAGAAGTGACTTGCCTGAGATCCTACAGGTAAGAAGTGACAGGGACAAGATGGCACACAAGAGTTTCTCATCTATAATGACCTCTCTGTTCACTACACCACAGAGGTGCTGTATTTTTATTTTGTTTTGTTTTAATTGAGGCAAGGTATTTATGCAGAGCTGTTTCCATTGTGTTACTTTGGTCTCAGATATAAAGTTATAAGATTTGCTGGGTAATAGAGAGAGAAGAGATATACTTAGTACTTCAAATAGCTATCAAACGGCCTATACCAAAGTCTTTCTGCACTGTTCTATCTCTCCTTTGTACCTGACAGATGCTCAACAAGTACTTGTTGGGTATTAAAGAAATGTGTTTGTGCCAGGAAAGCTTTTATTATTTATAGAAGAGATGGCATACTAACGAACTTGAACCAAAGGTATGCCTCATTTATCTTACTATTTCAAGATGTGCCTGCCCTTATAAAGTCTTTGTTTTGTTATTTTTGTCTGAATTTTTTAGAATTCTAGAAAGCATGTTTTCTGTGTGCACTTCCCTAAGTTCCCTTTAAGCTGAATTATTTATAGATAATTAGAAAGTATAAAAATTATGACTGTCAAATGCAAATGGGGATTGGTTTAGGAAAAAAACTTGAAGTTATCTCCCCAATATATATTTTAGTGAGTCAAATATACTCAGAAACACACACACAAAAATCACTTAAGGTATCTTATCCCTAAATGGGTTTTTATAATATATTTAATATTTTATTTCAATCTAAATAGTTTAATTTTTTAATTTGTTTCTCATTAATTTTCCTTGATAAGTAATTGTAACACATCTTTGTTTATTATCAGCTGTCAAATAAAGGAAAATGCAGTAGAACGATTTATGGCTCAAATAAGGAGACTTAGAGAAAAGAACCAAAGGTATCATGAAAGAGTAAGTATAACATTGAAAGCCTATATCTAGGAGCACCTGGCTGGCTCGGTGGGTTAAGCATCTGCCTTCGGTTCAGTTCATGATCCCAGAGTCCTGGGATCGATTCTCACATCGGCCTCCTTGCTCAGCAGGGAGCCTGCTTCTCCTTCTGCCTGCCATTCTCCCCCTGCCTGCCATTCCCCCTCCTTGTGCACTCTCTCTCTCTGACAAATAAATAAAATCTTAAAAAATTAAAAAAAATAAAGCTTATATCTAGCTATTAAACATTTATACAAATGCCTTTAAAAATTGTGAATTATGATGACATGTATTCTAGGAAATTCTTTAGTGCTTGGAATTGATTAATTTACAATCTTAGTTTTGGGTACATTTAAGGCAAGAGGGCACTGCTGTTCCTATTATATTAATTACCATGTCAAAGGAAGTCAGCTTGATCTGTGTTATTTAGATCATGATGACCCTGAATCATGTGTTCAAAATTTTAAGGCTCTGAAATCACATTTATCTTTTAACTTCTTATTTAGCCAAAGGATAAACTCCACTTTGAGTTTCTCTGTTTTTAATTTCTGTATCTTTTTGTTTTTAGATTTTCAGAGGGTGCTTATATAAATATTATTTGAAAAGTATAATCTCAATTGTTAAATTGACTCATTTAGGGCGCCTGGGTGGCTCAGATGGTTGAGCGTCTGCCTTCGGCTCAGGTCATGATCCCAGGGTCCTGGGATCGAGTCCAGCATCGGGCTCCTTGCTCAGCGGGGAGTCTGCTTCTCCCTCTCCCTCTGCCTCTCCCCCTGCTTGTTCTCTGTCTCTCTCACAAATGAATAAATAAAATCTTTAAAAAAAAGTGACTCACTTAATGTTTAAGATGATATATTGTTTTTATAAAATCAGATTAAAATGAATATCAAAGCCATGCTGTATATGACCATCATGACTAAAGACTGGCAGAAATACAGTTTGGAAGCAGTAAGTGATAATTAACACAACTTATCCCTTAAGGTATCTCATAAATGAGGAAATACTGAGACTATTCCCTATTAAAGCATTTATATGGACTCAAACTTCCACAGTTAACTGTTTTATTTGGCTTTTGTCTAAAATGACTATATCTACAAGTTTTAATGGAGTCTGGGGTCAGAGACCTGAGTTTACATCCTGACTGTACAACTTAGTGCTGGTATCATTTTGGCCCAAACTGGTAGGAGGCTCAGTTTCCCTCCTGTAACATGCGGATTCCTGTCTTCCAAATAGGGCTAATTTGGCCATTCATTCAGCAACATTTATTGGGCCAGACATGTCATGGTGGTGATATAACTGTGACCCTGACATTGTCATGATTCTCCAGGATCAGTCACTAAAGTCTGTTTATCAGACTCAAACAGAAACTCAGGTCTGTGGATGAGAATGGAAAGGGAAACTTTGGTCTAGGTGCTGGGATGCAGTTCCACATGATGAGATCCACAGCATGGGAGAGGAGTGAGCTGCCCTCAGGGACAAATCCACATCCCCCAGGGGTCACCACTGGGACTCTTGGGTCAGCCTTGGACTTCCATTTGGTTGTAGAAAGGACAACAGACCAGGACTAGGAATCGCTTTCCCATAGCCCCTCATTTGAAGCCAGAAACAAAATTCTTATTTTCATGAGGATTCACCTAAGAATGGGATAGGCCTATGTTTTCTTTTGGGGTCATCAGTGGACCCAGCAGTGAGGAGCATGGAGAGACAGACTCTAGCTCCCACTGCATGTATCTGTTTCTTTCCATTTATGCTGCTACTGCCCCAGTTTAACCCACCACCATCTCTTACCCATCCGTCTTCAATTCAGTACATTTTCCAAGGTGCAACCCTTCGAATACTGTAAACCTTTCAGTGCTTAAAACCCTACAGTGGCTTCCTACTGTACAGAAAATTAAATCCATGCTCTTTACTAAAGTCTTTGAGGCCCTACAAAATCTGACCTCTGCTCACCTCTCCAACCTTATCTCCAGTGGGTCCACCCTTTGTTTACCACTTGCTTCTTTTAAATCTTGGAAAACCCAGTCTCGCTCATTATTGTACATTTATGTAGGCTGTTTCATCTTCCAAGAATGCTCTTCTCTTGGCTAGCTCCTTTTCATTCCCTCAAACTAAGCTGAATGCTACATACAAATGTTATTATTAATTTGAAAGCACCATCATTAAATTGAAAGCTCTTTACGCAGCAGCAGTCAAATCTTACTTACCTTTATTTCTCTGGAAGGGCCCAGCATGTGTGGGTGTTCAATAAATATTTGTTGAGTTGATTCACACTAACACCAGTGGAAGGAAAAATTTTTGAGGTCATGGATATTTAATTGCTAAGTTAAACATGACTCATTAGCAAGACATAATTTTCTCTTCAGTTAGGTCAAAATCAGAAATACCCCTCTTCCTTCCTACACATCATCTCCTCCTTTGTATGAGTTTTGTTTGGACTGTTCTGTTTGCATTCACTGCTCCACTTACCTCATTAGACATTTCATAGTTCACTGTGTCCACTTCCTTACCTCTGGTTCATTCTTTCACTCCTGCTGTTCCACCACAACTACTAGGGCAGAAGTCATTAATGACCAAGTCGTTGGGTCCAATGGCCTCTTTGTAGTCCTCACTTTACCCCTCCAGCTTTCAGCAGTCATCCCTGTCATCCTGAAACTCTCTTTGGCTGCCAGGACATCACTCTCCCTTAATATTCCCCCCTATTCACCAACCATTCCTTGTTTTTCACTCATTGCTCTTTTCCTAGACCCACCCCTAAATTAGTATTTTCCAGGGTTCTGATCTCAACTCTTCTCTTTAACTCTAAAGATCTTACTTAACACCACAACTTCAAATGCCATCTGGTAATTCTCATACATACATATGTGTGTGTGTGTGTGTGTGTATGATAAATTTTCATTATACTTATACCCACACAAGAAAATTAAAATGAGCACATGTAAGAACTGAGGAAATCCAAATAAAGTCTCTAATTTACTTAATAACCTTGTACCAATGTCCATTTCTCTAGTTTGATAATGTGCTGTGGTTATATAAGATGTCATTGTTGGGGAAAGCAGGAAAATAGTAAGGGAGAAATCTGTACTATCTTGGCAACTTCTGTTCTTGCTCCTGTGAATCTTAAAGACTTAAAAAGGTAAAGTTCATGAGATGGCCTTATAACAAAACAAAGTCAGTCCTTTCTTTGTAGTTTATTTATTGAATCTCCTTTCTTCTATTTTATAGTGTGACAATTATTCTTACTTTGAATAAGAGTTGTCTACTTTATAGGATAACTGTCTCTTCTTTAACACATTGGTGAATATATCTAACTAAACTGTATTTCAATATATCACTCAAAATAATTTTTCAGATATAGTGAATTTTGTAACATGTCAAACACATCTCCCATCCATTTGAAACTCATTATGAGATTTGGGAAGTTTAATATGGATGTTATTAAATTTACATATAATGCCAATTGTGATTTAGTCATATTTATGCAACATTCAATTACATTTTTAGGACATACAATACTATTTTAATTTACAAATGAAAATATCATATGTTTGAAAAGAATAGTCAATGTGTTAAAAATCTGATCAAAGAGGACTACATTCACTTTGACAAGTATTGTGCTAAGTATGGAAAGTAAGAGAAAAATTTGTTGATTGATTACACATTATTTCTTTATGAATTATATGTAGTTGTTTTTCTTTTTTTTTTTAATTTTATTATGTTATGTTAGTCACCATACAATACATCATTAGTTTTTGATGTGGTGATCCACGATCCATTGTTTTCGTATAACACCCAGTGCTCCATGCAGTACATGCCCTTCTTAATACCTATCACCGGGCTAACCAATCCCCCCTCCCCCCTCCCCTCTAGAACCCTGTTTGTTTCTCAGAGTCCACAGTCTCTCATGGTTCATCTCTCCCTCCAATCCCCCCCCCTCATTTTTCCCTTCCTTCTCCTAGTGTCCTCCATGATATTCCTTATGTTCCACAAATAAGTGAAACCATATGATAATTGACTTTCTCTGCTTGACTTATTTCACTTGGCATAATCTCCTCCAGTCCCATCCATGTTGATGTAAAAGTTGGGTATTCATCCTTTCTGATGGCTGAGTTATATTCCATTGTATATATGGACCACATCTTCTTTATCCATTCATCTGTTGAAGCGCATCTCGGCTCTTTCCACAGTTTGGCTATTGCGGACATTGCTGCTATGAACATTGGGGTGCATATGGCCCTTCTTTTCACTACATCTGTGTCTTTGGGGTAAATACCCAGTAGTGCAATTCCTGGGTCATACGATAGCTCTATTTTTAAATTTTTGAGGAACCTCCACACTGTTTTCCAAAATGGCTGTTCCAACTTGCATTCCCACCAACAGTGTAAGAGGGTTCCCCTTTCTCCACAACCTCTCCAACATTTATTGTTTCTTTCCCTGTCCGTTTTTGCCATTCTAACTGGTGTAAGGTGGTATCTCAATGTGGTTTCAATTTGAATTTCCCTGATGGCTAATGATGATGAACATTTTTTCATGTGTCTGTTAGCCATTTGTATGTCTTCTTCAGAGAAGTGTCTTTTCATATCTTCTGCCCACTTTTTGACTTGATTATTTGTTTTTTGGGTGTTGAGTTTGAGAAGTTCTTTATAGATCTTGGATACCAGCCCTTTATCTGTAGTGCCATTTGCAAATATCTTCTCCCATTCTTTGGGTTGCCTCTTTGTTTTGTTGACTGTTCCCTTTGCTGTGCAGAAGCTGTTTATCTTGATGAAGTCCCAAAAGTTCATTTTTGCTTTTGTTTCACTAGCTTTTGGAGATGTATCTTGAAAGAAGTTGCTGTGGCTGAGGTCAAAGAGGTTACTGCCTATGTTCTCCTCTAGGATTTTGCTGGATTCCTGTCTCACATTGAGGTCTTTCATCCACTTTGAGTTTATCTTTGTGAATGGTGTTAGAGAATGGTCAAGCTTCATTCTTCTGCATGTGGCTGTCCAATTTTCCCAGTACCATTTATTGAAGAGACTGTCTTTTTTCCATTGCATGTTTTTTCCTGCTTTGTCAAAGATTATTTGACCATAGGGTTGAGGGTCCATATCTGGGTTCTCTATTCTGTTCCATTGGTCTATATGACTGTTTTTGTGCCAGTACCATGCTGTCTTGGTGATCACAGCTTTGTAATATAGCGTGAAATTGGGCAACGTGATGCCCCCAGCTTTGTTTTTCTTTTTCAACATTTCCTTGGCGATTTGGGGTCTTTTCTGATTCCATACAAATTTTAGGATTGTTTGTTCCAGCACTTTGAAAAATGTCATTGGAATTTTGATCGAGATGGCATTGACGGTATAGATTGCTCTGGGTAGCACAGACATTTTAACAATGTTTATTCTTCCGATCCATAAGCATGAAATATTTTTCCATCTTTTTGTGTCTTCTTCAATTTCTTTCATGAGTGTTCTGTAGTTCCTAGAGTATAGATCCTTTACCTCTTTGGTTAGGTTTATTCCGAGGTATCTTAATGGTTTTTGGTGCTATTGTAAATGGAATCGTTTCTCTAATTTCTCTTTCTACAGTTGCGTTGTTAGTGTATAAGAAAGCAACTGATTTCTGTGCACTGATTTTGTATCCTGCCACATTACCGAATTGCTGTATGAGTTCTAGTAATTTGGGGGTGGAGTCTTTTGGGTTTTCCACATAAAGTATCATGTCGTCTGTGAAAAGAGAGAGTTTGACTTCTTTGCCAATTTGAATACCTTTTATTTCTTTTTGTTGTCTGATTGCTCTTGCTAGGACTTCTAGTACTATGTTGAACAATAGTGGCGAGAGTGGGCATCCTTGACATGTTCCTGATCTTAAGGGAAAGGCTCTCAGCTTTTCCCCATTGAGGATGATATTTGCTGTGGGTTTTTCATAGATGGATTTTATGAACTTGAGGAATGTTCCTTCTATCCCTATATTCTGAAGAGTTTTAATCAGGAAAGGATGTTGTAATTTGTCAAATGCTTTTTCTGCATCAATTGAGAGGACCATATGTTTCTTCTCCCTCCTCTTACTAATGTGTTCTATCACATTGATTGATTTGCAAATGTTGAACCACGCTTGCATCCCAGGGATAAATCCCACTTGGTCGTGGTGGATGATCCTTTTAATGTATTGTTGGATCCTATTAGCTAGGATTTTGTTGAGGATTTTGGAATCCATATTCATCAGGGATATCAGTCTGAAATTCTCCTTTTTGATGGGATCTTTGCCTGGTTTGGAGATTAAGGTAATGCTGGCTTCATAGAATGAGTTTGGAAGTTTTCCTTCTGTTTCTATTTTTTGAAACAGCTTCAGTAGAATAGGTATTATTTCTTCTTTGAATGTTTGGTAGAATTCCCCAGGGAATCCATCAGGCCCTGGACTCTTGCTTTTTGGGAGGTTTTTGATCACTGCTTCAATCTCGTTACTGGTTATTGGCCTATTCAGGTTGTCAATTTCTTCCTGTTTCAGTCTTGGCAGCTTATAGGTTTCCAGGAAGGCCTCCATTTCATTCAGATTGCTCAGTTTATTGGCATATAGTTGTTGATAATAATTTCTAATAATTTTTTCTATCTCCTTGGCGTTAGTCGTGAGCTCTCCCCTTTCATTCATAATTTTATTAATTTGGGTCCTTTCTCTTTTCTTTTGGATAAGTCTGGCCAGTCGTTTATCGATCTTATTAATTCTTTCAAAGAACCAACTTTTAGTTTCGTTGATCTGATCTACTGTGTTTCTGGTTTCTAATTCATTGATCTCTGCTTTAATTTTAATTATTTCTCTTCTAATGCATGGCTTAGGCATCATTTGTTGCTTTTTCTCTAGTTCTTTAAGTTGTAGAGTGAGATGGTGAATTTGGGATTTTTCTATTTTTTTGAGGGAGGCTTGGATGGCTATGTATTTCCCCCTTAGGACCGCCTTTGCAGTATCCCATAGGTTTTGGACTGATGTGTTTTCGTTCTCATTGATTTCCATGAATTGTTTAAGTTCTTCTTTGATTTCCTGGTTGACCCAAACATTCTTGAGCAGAGTGGTCTTTAGCTTCCAAGTATTTGAATTTCTGCCAAATTTTTTCTTGTGATTGAGTTCCAGTTTTAAAGCATTGTGGTCTGAGAATATTCAGGGAATAATCTCAATCTTTTGGTATCGG
The DNA here is from genome assembly GCF_037043125.1 of Eumetopias jubatus. Classification (NCBI taxonomy): domain Eukaryota; kingdom Metazoa; phylum Chordata; class Mammalia; order Carnivora; family Otariidae; genus Eumetopias; species Eumetopias jubatus. The sequence continues at coordinate 66,958,933 of NW_028274819.1, forward strand.
TTGAGACCTGATTTGTGACCCAGTATGTGGTCTATTCTAGAGAAAGTTCCATGTGCGCTCGAGAAGAATGAGTATTCTGTTGTTTTAGGGTGGAATGTTCTGTAAATATCTATGAGGTCCATCTGGTCCAATGTATCATTCAAAGCTCTTGTTTCCTTGTTGATTTCCTGCTTAGATGATCTGTCCATTACTGAGAGTGGAGTATTGAGGTCTCCTACAATTAACGTATTGTTATCAATATGACTCTTTATTTTGGTTAACAGTTGGCTTATGTAGATGGCTGCTCCCATGTTGGGGGCATAGATATTTACAATTGTTAGATCTTCTTGTTGGATAGACCCTTTAAGAATGATATAGTGTCCTTCTGTGTCTCTAATTACAGACTTTAGTTTAAAATCTAATTTGTCTCATATAAGAATTGCTACCCCAGCTTTCTTTTGAGGTCCGCTGGCATGGAAGATGGATCTCCCTCCCTTCACTTTCAGTCTGGATGTATCTTTAAGTTCAAAATGAGTCTCTTGTAGGCAGCATATGGATGGGTCCTGTCTTTTTATCCAATCTGCAACCCTGTGCCGTTTTATGGGAGCATTTAGGCCATTCACTTGAGAGTGATTATTGAAAGATATGAATTAATTGTCATCATGTTGCCTCTGAAGACGTTATTTTTATAGATTGTCCCTGTAAATTTCTGTTGTATATCACTCTTGGGGTCTTTCCCCTTTTATAGAACACCGCTTAATATTTCTTGCAGGGCCGGCTTAGTGGTCACATATTCTTTTGATTTCTGCCAGTTGTGGAAGCTCTGCATTTCTCCATCCATTCTAAACGAAAGCCTTGCCGGATAAAGTATTCTTGGCTGCATGTTCTTCTCATTTAGTACCCTGAATATGTCTTGCCAGGCCTTCCTGGCTTGCCAGGTCTCTGTGGATAGGTCTGACGTTATTCTGATGTTCCTCCCTCTGTACGTAAGGAATCTCTTCCCCCTAACTGCCCTTAAGATGGTTTCCTTGGTTCTAAGATTTGCAGGTTTTACTATTACATGCCGGGGTGTTGGCCTGTTTTCCTTGATCTTGGAAGGGGTCCTCTCTGCCTCTAGGACACGAATGTTTGTTTCATTCCCCAGATTAGGGAAGTTCTCAGCTATGATTTGCTCAAATACATCTTCTAGTCCTCTCTCTCTCTCTCCACTCCCTCCGGGATTCCAATTATTCTGACATTGGAATGCTTCATAGTGTCACTTATTTCTCTGATTCTATTTTCATGGATTCTGAGTTGTTTTTCCCCTGGCCTCCTCTTTTCCCTTTTTATCTATTATATTGTCTTCCAGGTCGCTTATTCGTTCTTCTGCCTCACTTACCCTAGCTGTTAGATTATCTAGATTGGATTGGATCTCATTGATAGCATTTTTAAGTTCTGCCAATTCAGCTTTCATTTCTGCCCTTAGAGACTCTATGTTGCCATTAACTGATTTCTCCATTCTAGCCATTGTCTTCACAATTGCTAGCCTGAATTCCATCTCCGACATCTTGGTTATATCTGCATCCATTTGTTAATCTGCGGCATAAGTCATGATCTCTGAGTCTTCTCTATTTTGGGGGCTCCTCCTCCTAGTCATTCTGTTGATGGGTATTTGAGGGAATGTATAGACCAGAACCCAAGCAAGACGCACCTATTTTCTTGGGACCTTAGGGTTGCTGGCCTCTTGTTTTCCCAGCCTGTCTTCTGGGGGAGGGACCTGCCGCGCTGTTACTCAGGCAACCCTGTTTGGGCGGAGTTGCCCTGCCCCCCTGTGGCGGGGATGGGCTCAGCAGGAATCAGTTTTGGGGGCTTTTGTTCTCTGGCGGCTTTCTCTGGCTGCTTTCTGCATGTCTCTTCCATGAGTTAGAGCAGAAAAGACCGTTTCCAACCCTCTGCCTCAGAGCAGAGAGACTGCAATTTGTTCTTCAGTGAGCTCTCCAGGCCACACCGTCTCCGTTTCTGTCTGTGCTGCAATAACCTGCAGCGTCCTGGGTTGTGCGCCCCTCCGCAGGGCTCCCAGTCCTGCCTCCAGGTCGGGACACGTCTCTGCCCTTTTTGCTTCTAAACCCGCCAGCTGCCCCCAGATCGCACGCGCGACCCACCGCTCTGGGTTTCCGCCCCGGGGGCTGCCCTAAAGTCCTTTCCCCGCCGCCACCGGCCTGCGAGTCTGTGCCCCATCCCCAGTGCGCAAGGCTGTCACTCACCAGCGGTGTAGGATCCCCACAGCCAGGCTCCCTCCTGCTGCCGTTTATCCTCCGATATCTGCCCGCGGAATCAAGGCTCCCCGCTTTGTACCTCAAAACCAACCGCCTGCGATATTCTGTTTGTAGAGATCCAGATCTTCTTACATCTCAGGCTGGTTTCATGGGTGCTTAGAGTCGTCTGGTGGATATCCAGCTCAATTCCGGGGACCAGTTGAAATAGGGTCCCCTACCCCTCCACCATCTCCCCCCCCCCCCGCCATGTAGTGGTTTTTAAATGATCACTATATTTGAGTTTTTTTGCCTATTTTAGAGCTGGAGTTGATTTTGAGGAGATTGTCGCCTTACTAATATTAGCTAACATAAATAAAATCAGATAAAGATTTATTTAGTATTCAGATTATACTTGATAAAGGAATTTTCCACTTCTAACAAAAATAAGTGGAAAAGTCCGTATGTGGGAAAAGTATTAGTGCAATAGTTTGGCAAGGGATAGTTCCATTGGTATTATTCAAGTTTCTACAAATATTTCATTTTCAAATAACTCATGTCAAGCCAAAGTAATTCAATTTATTTATAAGAAAACAAAATAATCTATTTCATTCAAGAAAATGGAACATTTGAGAATTGATGAAAGAGCAATATATTGTTTATCGGTTGCTAATATTGATTGACCTTGATTTTTTAAATTAAACTTTTTTGAAATAATTATAGATTGGCATGCAGTTATAAGAAATAATACAGAGAGATCCTGTGTAACCATAACCTGGTTTCCTATAACATATTACAGGAATATAGTATAATATCACAAGTAGGATATTAACATTAACAATATTGACATTGATACAGTCAAGACACAGAACGTTTCCATCAATATAAACATCTCTCATATTGTCCTTTTATAGCCACTCACTCCCTTTCAATTCCACCCCTTCATTAACTCCTAGCAACCATTAATCTGTTCTCCATATTTATAATTTTGCTGTTCTAAGAATGTTATATAAATTACTTACTAGTAATTAATCTTCATAAGTAATCTTTGGAGATTGACTTTTTTCATTCAGCATAATTCTCTGGAGATTCAGTTTGCTGAGTGTATCATTAGTTTGTTCCTTTTATTCATTTTTATTTTGTGATATGGATGTACCACAATTTATTTAACCATTTACCTACTGAAAGACAAGTGAGTTGTTTTCTGTATTTGGCTATGATAAATACAGCTTTTAGAAACATTCGTGTGCAGGTTTTTATGTGAATATAAGCTTTCATTTCTCTGAGATAAATGCCTAAGAGCTCAGTTGTATGCCAAGCAAATGTTTATAAGAAATTGGCATCCTTTTTAACAGAGTAGCTGTACCATTTTACAAAGGAGCCAACTTTCCTGGGGAAGACAGAGAGGGAAGAGGGATAAGGGGGGAAGAAGGGAGCAGAGGAGGAGAGGGGATGAGAGAGAAAGGGGAGAGAGAAGATTTTTAAAAATTCGAAAAAGCTGAGATCTGACAGCACGTGAGGCTCTGGGCCAGGTGTAGCACCCTGCCTTTTCCTTTTGGTTATGTGAAAAAATTAACATCCTCTTCATGCTTAGGCTACTTTGGGTTAAATTTTTATCTTTGCAACGGAAGCATCCTTTTTCTAAGGCTATTGTCCCCATGAGGCTGGAACTCTGACCATGGACACCTCTCACCTTACATCCTTTTAACCTCAAAATGGAGACAAAACAGACATGTTTTCCACCAGTTTCAGTGTAAGTATTTCCAGGGAAGGCCCCTGAGCATGTGCCTAGCTTGAGATACATGCTTCCCCTGGACAAAACCCTATGGCTAAGAGAAGGGGCCACTGTGTTTTGTATATAATGTTCACTGATGTATTCTTGGTATCTAGACGACCGCCTGGTAGATGCTTCACAAATACTGACCAAATGAGTGATGATCTCTGGAGAAGGTTTTAGTGGGAGACTGAAGAAATCAGTTTCCAAGGTCTAACTTTAATGTTCACTGGTTTTTAAATGATCACTATCTTTGGTTTTGTTTGTTTGTTTGTTTGTTTGTTTGTTTTTTGCCTATTTTAGAGCTAGAGTTGATTTTGAGGCGATTGTTGCCTAGGGTGATAGACTGGGAGGTTAATAACACAATTTTTTAAATGTAACTTTCTATCCATTATTTACTGTGTTGTTGGGTTTAATTTTACTTTGCATCTTCCATGTTCCATAAGCTCTTAGAGATACTGTATAAACTTATTTCATTAAATGTTTTTTTCTCACTTTGCAAGCTTCAGTGTATGAATCGGTTTTGAGACCAGTCAAGGTAAATACTTGAGCAGATGCAGTTACCTACTGTTGATTTTCACAACAGAACAAACGATTGAAGGATGAACAGATTTGGCACATACAGAACCTACTAAAGGAGCTGAGTGAAGATAAGTCAGACGGGTTACCAGTTGTAACAAGGGAAGATGTTGAAAAAGCAATGAAGGAAAAATGGAAGTTTGAAAGAGACCAGGAAGAAAACTTGAAAGGTGACTTAGGAACTTAAAGTTATTTCTTGAGTGCGTTCATGCTTTTGTCCCCTAATATGTTCAGATGAGAGCATTACCACCGCAAGCACACACACATTGTACGTAAATGGGCAGGAGAGGGAAGTAACAAGTGGGCAGAGCTACTAGAGCCAAGTGAGGAGGAAGAAGAAGGGCACTGATCAAAAACAAGGCAGAGGAAAACCACCTGGCTCTTGACACCAGACAACAGCCTGCTGGCTACTGCCCTGAAGTCCTCACAGGGGGGATTTGTTCTTTGTTTGGGGAAATTCTCTTGTCTGGCAGCTTCTTTGGCTTCTAACTCAGTTCAGACTTGGGAACAGGGTGAATATTGCCATGAAGCTGCCCCCCCTACCAGTATCACTAAGGGAGCTAAGCCCCCCATTTCGGTGGGGAAAGAGGAATAAGAGTTGTCAAGGGGGAAGGTTGGAGGACATGGACAAAAATGATGCTAGGTGCAGAAGATGAAAGAGCATGACCTCTCTTGCCATGGACTTAGGAAATACCACGGTTCCTTGGGTTAAGTCATACATCGTTTTAACACATGGATTTCTTTTAAAAATTTTTTTCATTCCTTTATCCTAAATTTATTGCTAAGATTTCCCAAGCCACTTTTGCCAGAACCCCTATACATACCATCTAGCTAGGAAGCCAGAAAACTTGGGGAAGAGATGTGAGTGTTCTCAGGAAGCAGTACTAAGAGCTGGGAGGCAAAATGAGGACTAGATTCCCTGAATTTCTCCAAGTAGTTCAGAGAGCCTACCAACCTAAGCACTTTACACAGAGCAAGCACACCATCTGTAAATATTTGTGGTTTTGAATGAAATAGTTGCCAAGATCAACCATCAATCAGCAAACTTCATTTTTAGGGGTCTCCACAACTGTTCCCAGAAGCCTGTTCTGGCCCATCCCTTGATGGGCAGCGGTGGTGTCATGAGGTGGTAGATACTGTATTTTGCAGGGTGCCTCTCCAGGAGACTTCTGTTTATGTTTGGAAGGAGGACTTTAATAAGTCCCTTGAGATGGGAGTGAGACCACAGAGGATACTCAGATGCACTCACTAAACTGCCTTCACAGGGAAATGGGCCCAGCTAGCTGAGGTGTGTGTTTACAGTTTGGGCTGAGTGCTGGGATGGGTGTGTCATGCACGACTGGGGCCAAGCTGGGTGACCAAGCACAGCAGAGGAGGCCTGGGCATGTGCGGTGGCCCAAGGCTGAGCGAGTCCACAGATGCGGAGGGAGGGAGGGAAAGCTGGAGGACAGGCGGATGGGAAAAGGCTTTGTGAGGCTGTTCTGTTAGTCCCAGGGAGTTGCCGTAACCTGATGGGTTTGGGGAGCAGCGGCGGCAGGTTGTTGCAGTACAGAATCTCAGGCCCATCCAGGTCTACTGACTTAGAATCTGCACCGGGACAAGATCCTGGGGGATTCCTATGCACAGGAATGTTCGAGAAGGACTGATGTAACCCCTTTTTTTCACCTTTTATTTAGGACTCTTCAGTTGCCTGGATAAAAACTTAACCCAAACTAGCCTAAACATAAAGAGGGTGTTAATTTTTTCATAAAACCAAACAGAAAAAAGGCAGGGTGCTCTGGACCTGGACCCAGAGCCTCACGTGCTGTCAGATCTCAGCATTTTTCTTTTTTTAAACCTCTTCTGGCTCTCCCCCCTTCTGTCCACCTCCGTCCTCCTCCTCTGGCTCTTACCCCTCTTCTCTTTCTGCCTTGCCCTCCAAAGTTGGCTCCTTTTTCTGAGGCTGTTGTCCTCATGAGGCTGGAAATCAGACCATGGACATTTCTCACTTCACATTCCTTAACCTCCAAATGGAGACAAAAGAGACATGTTTTCCACCAGTTTCAGTGAATGTGTTCCAGGGAAGGCCTCTGGTCCCTAGCTTGAGACACATGCTCCCTGCTGGACAAATCCCTACAGCCAGGAGAAGGGGCCACTATAATTGGCCTACGCATTTGACAAGGGGTAGGAGAAGGGGCGGGACATGGGCTCTGGCAAAGTAGAACAACAGCCACCACATGGACCTCTCTTTCAAGGACTTCAGTGACAGTAAGCAACCCTCCCCTCAAAGACTCACTGTGGTACAGGGCTGAGACAGCAGCCGTCTAAGCAGATAGAAGGGCAGCTCATCAGGCAGGTTACGGCAGTATTCATTGTTTAACGGCAATAACAAGTGTCATTTATTAAGGGATTTAAAAATATATGATCTTATTTACAGCCTTGGAAAAAGACAGGTCTGGAGTCCTTCTGGACTCCTCTTTATTGAAGAACATTCCCCCGGCCTGATTGCAATACTTCAGCCATTCCATAAACATTTATTGAGCACCAACTAATTGCCAGACTCTGTGCTAAGTGCTGGTTTTGTAGAGAAGAACAAGATGTGGTTTTGCCTTCAGGGAGCTCTCAAACAAGATGGTGTGTGGCACTGAGCCAAAGGGCCATTAAGTTCAATGTACCCTGCTCCTTGTAGTACTTCCAGTTCCAAAATATTTAGAAGCATGAGACCAAGCCTAAAGATGGAGTAGACTATCATGTTTAGCAAGTGCCCCAGGGCAAACTGAAGGTTTATATGGGTGACACAGCTCAGTATTTGTACATATTTTACTAGAGAATTTATCTTTCACTCTGAAGGCGTTTGTAAGCGGGGGCCAGAGAAGACATGTTGAGATTACTGTTGTACGGTATGGTATCATCTCACACAAGGGAAGCCCAAACACTGAAATTTAGATGATGGAAGCAACCTATTTATTTACAAAAATGGTTGCCAGGGACAGCACAGGATATATACTGAACTCACTTTGCCCAGAGGCACAATGGTCAGAAAAGTGACAATTTATTAATAAAAAGTCTGTGTGATATAAAGTACAAAATAGGACATTTATCAAGCTACGATGGGAATAATTTAAGTTTGTGGGTTCCTAGGCATATAGGTAGTCTATTAACCTATCAGTCACAGCCTAAAACCACACATCTATTTTATAATTGGAAGCTTAATTTTACTTGGATTATGCATCATGAGGGATAAACAATAGTAGAAATAGTTTAGATTTCCTTTAATTGTAGAGAAAAAAATTGTATTTATGAGTTAACAGCATTTTAGTAGCAGGCTTTTCAGACCTTAACTTCATAAAATCGGATTGCAATGTATCATGGTTGCAAGAACAATGGCAATGACATGGTGTCTTGATTTTCTCTCAACAGATATGCGCGTGCAAATAAACAATGCCGAGAAACTATTTCTTGAGAAGCTCAGTGAAAAGGAATACTGGGAAGAATATAAGAATGTAGGGAGTGAACAACATGCTAAACTCATTACCTCCTTGCAGAATGACATCAATAGAGTTAAAGAAAATGCGGAGAAAATTTCAGGTCAGTTGTGATAAATCTAGTTCAAATTCAGTAGAAAATCTTTGGAGAGCAGCCCTTTTGTAGAAGAAAAAAATGTGTACTCCCTAAATCATTCTTTACTCTCTATCAGCACAAGCAGCTATGAACCTAAGGGTAAGGGTGGAGAGAGGAAGTGGAGAAACTCTCCCAGGACCACCAATGGAACTGAGGAGAAGTAGAAGGATGGGGGGTGCAGGCAGTGGAGAATCCCTGAGACCAGCTGTCTTGGAGAAAGAAGCTTCATTCAGTGGGTGCTGTCTGCATGCTCCCATACCTAGGTCTGGGGCAATTCCACCAAGGTAGGAAGGTCCTGGGCCAGGGTTATATTGAAAAGAAATTTACCTGAGGCAAGCTAAGAACAACTTAACCAGGCTATAAAACCAGAATCATTGTAGAGAAACGCCCAAGTAAACACAAGGTTATAGTCAGAAAGAATTGAAGAACAAACACAAGACGGGAAATGGAGAGAGTATGGAGCAGGATGGCATCAGGTGTGATGAAGTTTACCAGGACTAGTTCTGGGAGCCATGAGGCCATCTGTCTGTCACTGTGGCTAAGCACAGTGTCTTAAAAAACATCAGAAACCCAGAGACAGGAAAGTCATAGAGTAGAATAAATGGAGAAATCTGATGACTCAGAAGAACACTGGCCAGATGACTGAGCCCGGCTGGTGATGGTGCCCTGATTGGTGGAGGTGTTCATGTGGGGTCATTTCCATTATCCCCTGTGGGGGCCCTGTTGCGGGATATTCCACTGCTGGACCAAGTTTTCTGTAAGTTTCTCAGCTCAGGGTTTCTGTACCACAAAGGCAGTGTAAATTTGGTTCCAAATCAGACTGGGTTTAAAGTTCCAATTTTTCAAAAGGTTTTCCTCCCCAGAAGAAAAGTAGAGAATAAAAGGGACATCTTCTGGGGCATCTGGATGGCACAATCAGTTAAGCGACCGACTCTTGGTTTTAGCTCAGGTCATGATCTCAGGGTCCTGAGATCAAGCCCTGAGGCAGGCTTCAGGCTTAGCAGGGCACCTCCCCCTTCCTCTGCCCCTCCCTCCTGCCTGCTCTCTAACAATAAACAAATAAATCTTTTTAAAAAAAGGCAGAGGGGACACCTACCTACCCCTGTCTATCTCCCAACCACTCAGATCGTCTCTCTAGATAAAACCACTATTAACCAATTTCTTCTGTAACCTTTATCAGAAATATTTTATATCAATATATACAAAGCATGCTACAAATACAATTTTGTACTTGCTTTTTCATGTAACAATATTCTTCCAGTGACTACTTTGTTTTGTTGTATTATACTTTTTTTACAAGTCTCCTACTCATAAGCATTTAGATTGTTTCCTATATTTTACTATTACAAATAATGCTGCAATGAATATTCTTAAATACCTTTTATTGCAATGAATATCCTTGTATTTATATAATTTCACTTTTGTATGTCTCTAGGAAGGAATGGCTGGCCTGAAGTGCCCATTTATTTATTTGTTATTTTGATAGGCATGGCCCTCCATAGAGCTTGTACCGAATTTACCAACCACCCCCACCCCACCCCCGACCTCTCCCTATGTTCCTGCATCTTCAACAACAGGGATGTTACCTAACTTTTTGTTCTTTGCCAGTCTTAAAAGTAGAAAATGGTATCTCATTATAGCTTTAATTTCCACTTCTCTTATTATGTGATAGTGAATATCTTTTCATAAGTTCCGTAAATGTAATGGGAAATATAACTATATTTCCTTTTCTGTGAACCATCTGTTCACATCCCTTGCCCATTTTTCTACTGTGTTGTAGAGCTCTTTACATTTTAAGGAAATTAGCTCTTTAACTGTGATACAAAGTACAAATATTTCCCCCAATTGTCATTAGTTTTTTTTGTGGAGTATATTTATGGGGACATGTTGAAGTTTTAGAGTGTCTAACCTAGGTTTTTATTTTATGATATCTGAGATAATAAATTGTCCAATATTTTCTTCTAGAATATTTATGGCTTCATTTTAATATTTACCTCTTTGATTTTTTGTGTGTCTATAAGGTAGGAAACCAATTTTATTTTTTGCCAGATAGTTTTCCAGTTGTCCTAACATCATGTATCAAATAATTCATTTTAACCCTAGTGATTTAAAATGTTGACTTTATCATACTTTAGTTTCCCATGCATATTTGGGTCTCTCCCTATACTTTCTATTCTGTTCCACTGACCTATGTATTTGTGAACCAGTACTATACTTTTAAAATAGTTATTGTTCAGAGAAGTTTAAAATTTTTAAATCCCCCCAACATTTCTTTATATTTTTAAATTAGGAGGAGTCACCTTCTCAGAAAAACTTATTAACCCATTATCTTGATCAGAAATTTGGATGATTTCTTTGAGTTGAAAATTGTCATGCTATGTATCCAGCTTTGGGATGGTGGTAATGACATTAATATGTTGAATTACTTGCTGGTTACACCTTAGTCTGTAGCTGACTTTAGGTGTCATAGGAAAATAGTTGTTATGGGCTTTTCTTATTTGTCATTGGTTTTAGGCATTTCTCCTAACCATGCCGGTAGCAGCAGCAACTCTGCTCAGGGACAATTAAAATACCCTGGGGGCCAGTAATTGGACAATGGATATGAGCAGGACACTTAAATCGATTTATCTGAAGGCCTACTATTATATCGCCCTTTTTCCTCCCTTCTTCCATGATTTCTCTAGAATGTTCCTCCCACACCCATGATCATGGAGTTTGTGGTAATTAGACTGGTTTACTTGCAAGGAACAAGTATTTTAGGGAAAGGAGTGGTTATTGAAACAGGATATTAAAGTAAAACTTTTTAAGTCTCAGTTTAAACTGGGGTGGCTATTTAACAGACACCACATTTCAGAGTAAACTGAGATACTGCCATGCTGATGAGACAGAAAACTGAATTCCAGTCTATAAAAGAAGTTGGATAGGTCAAGAAAAGATTGTTGGAAATTAGGGGACAGTGTTTGGAAAGAGATCTTGGTGTGCTGTAAGTCCCATTCTGTCCCACAAAGGGGCAGGTGAAAGGTAATTTCTTCCATCACCTCAAATCAAGATGGAGAATCTTTAAGGAAATTCCTCAGATTGTTCAGTATGTGCCCTCTGCAGTTTGGGAGACATGGAGGTCTAGTTTATGACGCATCTCTGAGAAATCTAGGGGATAAGGGACCGACTGATCATTCTGACAGCAGAGCAAAGGTGAAGTGGCCACCGCCCTGAGCTAGGCCTGTGTCTTAGTCCATTCAGGTTACTATAACAAGATACCTTAAATGGGTGCCTTATAAACAACAGAAATTTATTTCTCACACTTCTGCAGGCTGGGAAGTTCAAGATCAATGCCAGCAGATTTGGTGTCTGGTGAAAACCCACTTCCTGGTCCATAGACAGCCGTCTTTAGTGGAAGGGACAAGGGAGTTCTCTGGAGTCTCTTTTTATAAGGGTGCTAATCCCATTCATGACGGTTCCCCCCTCTTGACCTAATGACCTCCCAAAGACCCCATCTCCAAATACCATCACACTGGGGATTATGTTTCAATGCATGAACTGGGGGGAGGGGGGCACAAAGATTCAGTCTGCAGCAGGCTGCACTCTCAGAGTTTGTCACAGCAAAGCATGAAAGTGTTTCCTACGAATCTATGAGAGCAAGCGAGTACACAGTCCTGTTAGATCTTCGAGATAGGGTCCTAACAGAGAAATAGGAGGCTGCATGTATGGGAGGGAGCAATAGATTGAGAGCCAGAGGCCAACGGAAAAGTTGTTAGCCAGCCTCAAGGACAGTACAGCCCCTGCATCAAGGAACCACAGGTGAAATAACTAGCAATGAGGAGGGTGGTCCTCTGAAGAACCTATAAAACAGCCCCGTGGAAAAGGAATCCACCCTAAGTGCCAGCTAGAACTAGAAAGTGCCACATTAGCTTGAGATAGTATCTGTCAAATGAGAGCTTTCTTGCCCCTTTCCATGCTTCTCTTCAACCCTGAGGGAGGAGGCATAGAAACTCAAATCAGAGGAAATAGTTGTACGTCCAGGTTGGGAAGGGAATAGCCATAGCTTTGAATGGAGTTTAAAGTTTTAATTATTACAAAAGACTGGATACATTAATTCCTGATTGGAGGGCCTCTTATTATCACAAAGGATCCAGAAAAGTACAAAATTTGCCATATATCTTGTTGAGAGAGTTACTAGCCTCACAGTATGAATTTTAAAGGGAAGAGATAAAGCTACGTTTGTTTGATGTCCCATGGTCATGTTTGTTGAATATAACACTCGCAGTGAGGAATGGGAAGACTGAAGATGGAAACAGAAGCCCATCAAATCGGTGGTGGCCCCAGAGATGGCTCCTCTCTACATTTGTCTTTTCTGGGCTGTGTCCCCTTCATAGTGCCTCTGTTTTGCTCTGTCCCATCCTCCTTCTCTTCTGGCTTCCCACACACCAGTTCTTGCAGTTTTCTCCAGCCCAGATTCTAAAGAGCTGGTGTCATCACCTACCTAACGAAGATGAGCGAAGACGTTTGTCCATGCCTCCTCATGGGCCATCGGTCAGCCATTCTGTGGTCAGCTCTCCAATCCTGCCTTATTCAGGACCATCCCTGAGCTCTGGGGGGAAGGGGGAGGAAGCACCTAGAGCTGCTTCCCTGAACTTTGGCTAGGAGATTTTGGGATAGTGGGTATAGGAAACACAGTCACTAATCCATCCAAGACAAGGCTTTATCTCTCAGTAAAAGGAAAGGGGACCTTAGTGAGGCCCAGCAATACAGAAAGTGTGGGGGTATGATAAGTCATTAGATATCAGGTTCACAGAGCATTTTTACTTTTGTCCTTCACCAGGCACACAGGACAGGAATCTCTAAAATTTCTTTGTACACTAATCATGAGTTAAAAGATTTGGGTTCAAATGCACTTATAAAAAAGTAACATTACCTCTTTGAACATCAGTTTCTTCATCTGTAAAATGGGAGTCCCTTGGTGATCTCCAAGAGAACTCACAAGAGAGGCTACACCACCCTCCCCACAGGAGAGGGTCAGCATGGTGAGGTCGTGTGACACTGACAAGTGTGTGAAAAGTGGGCAAGAGACTCCCAGGAAAACTGTGGGGGAGCAGAGCAACACGGAGCCAGACACAGCAGGGAAGGCAGAGCAATGCAAAGCAAGCTTCAGCCCGCATGGCTTTGCCATCAGCTTCTGAGAAGTGGCCACATTAGACAGGGGTCTGAGCAGCCAGAACTTTAAAGGCACAAAGCCAGAGTCTCCCATGCTCCCAGTAGCAACGTCTCCAACTGTTATGAGAAGGAGACATTTCATACTCCTAGCTTCTTTGGCTGTATTCACAAATGCATGTTTAACAGTTGTTTCTGAGAGCAGCATGTGAATCACAAAAACTAGCAATGAGATTTTCACATCCTCCCTTGTGCTGGTTACTCTGCTCTTCAGAAGATAAATAGTCCACAGAATTTTATATGGAACTTGCAACAAGTTGGGTATTTTTGTTGCTTTGTCAGTGTTAATGTGGCACTAGAGAGAGCTATAACTTTAGTCAGAGCATATTTGATCATCTATTTTTTATGATTTGCAGCAAAGAATATTTAATCTTATCAAGCTCCAGGTTAATGATTTCTTTCAGATGCTAAGAATGAAAAATCCATTATAACTAAACTCCTGATCCATTGCAACTTTTGGATTGCCTGTTGTGTTTTGTTGGGTAGAAGTTTCAAATAAACATCCAGCCTTAGTCTAGTGGACTAGGTCCTGAATTGAAACAAATTCTATCAGAAATGAGATTGGAATGATTAAAATATTCAAGTGATGACTCTGAATGGGAATAAAAAGTATACAGTTTGTATGGATGGGCATATGTGGGCTGAAAAACGAAGACTTCCATTTTCTTACTCTCCAGATTTCAAGTTAGACTAGTTTTCTTCCTCTCCACTCTCTACAGCAGTCTTAATGTCACTATACCTCACTTTTCCTTAAACAGAGGTGTTGAGGGTATGCTCACTAAGCATCTTTCAAGGCCTAAAATTTTATGATCCTTTGCTCTCTCGATCCTGACTATGATATCAGAAAATCTAGAGAATAAAGAATCCTGCACATCTTCATATCTGTCCTCCTCTCTTGCCCTGAGCCCAACTCAGAACCAGAGGCTGACTTTCATGGCCCCTTCACCCCTCTCTCCTCTTCTCACTCTGTCTTTCCTGCCCAAGAAAACATATGCCAAGAACACTGGAAATTTAGTTAGATGGAGTCAGAGGTACAGGATGCTTCTCATGCAGATAATTAAATCTTCTTTATATTTCCATTGTGGAATCAGAAGTGTGTGATATGCAAGGTAGATGGCTGCCCTAAAGTATTGGGAATTTTCCCTTTGGAGAGACAATCCTTTGAAAATACAAATATTCTTAGGTGAGATATCATTTTAGCTAATTCACATTAAGGTGTTTTTATACCTTAATAAGGTAAATTATTGGAGCATTTCTTCTAATTGGAGGTACTAGATACTTCAGTAAAAATTTACCCTGAAAATTTGGGTGAAAAATATGTAGAAAGAAGATGAGAGGATCATGGAAATAAAATTTAAAAGCAGCATAACTTTCCCTAGGATTAGTCCTGTTAAAGCTTCTAATTTTCTTTTCAAAGAACACTATAAAGTCACTCTGGAAGATGCTAGAAAGAGAATAATCAGAGAAACTTTGTTGCAACTGGATCAAAAGAAGGAATGGGCCACACAGGTATATTTCAGTTGTCTTAAAAACAAAACAAAAGTTTTTCCTTATTTTTTCCTGTGGCATATTATAATGATTAAGAACTTGAGTCCTGAAGTTCGGCAGTTTAGTTTAAATCACGGTTCTACCACTTACTGGGAATATAAACTAAATTTGTTACTTGACTTTTCTGGGCTCCAGTTTCCTAATTTAAAAAAAAAGGGTCAATAATGATATTTACCTTTAAAGAATAGGATGGGGATTAAATGAGATGATTTAAGTAGCATAGTGTCTCATAAGAAACAAGAGCTCAGTAATTTATTATTGTTATTTTTAAGTAATAATAATGGCTACAACAAATTATTAAATAAAAGTTTTTGGACGCATTATAGAATGAAATATGATTTGTCTAAAAAGTATTGTCGTAGGGGTGCCTGGGCGGCTCAGTCGTTAAGCGTCTGCCTTCGGCTCAGGTCATGATCCCAGGGTCCTGGGATCGAGCCCCACATCGGGCTCCCTGCTCCACGGGGAAACCTGCTTCTCCCTCTCCCACTCCCCCTACTTGTGTTCCCTCTCTCACTGTGTCTCTCTCTGTCAAATAAATAAATAAAATCTTAAAAAAAAAAGTACTGTCATATATATCCAAACCTAAAAGAGTACACTTTACATGGCCAGAGCTTTAAAATTTTGGGATATAAAAAAATGTCTGAGGGACACCTGGGCGGCTCAGTCAGTTAAGTGTCTGCCTTCTGCTCTGGTCAAGATCCCAGGGTCCTGGGATTGAGTCCTGCGTTGGGCTCCTTGCTCAGCAGGGAGTCTGCTTCTCCCTGTGCCCTGACACTCCCCCTGCTTATGCACAAGCGCTCTCTCTGACAAATAAATAAAAATCTTAAAAAAAAAGTTTGAGATATAATTTCCAACTTTATATGTTTTCTAATCCCTTTGTTTTCACTCTCCTTCCCTGTCTGTAGACTATCTCCTCGGTTAGTGAGGCCCCCACTGGGACTGTCTCTTGATCTAGAATCTCTTTTCAGAATCATAAACATCTGGTCTTCTCTAAAGTTCTTCACTGAATTTCAGTTGCTACTGTTTGTTGCTTAACTGTTAGTTCAGTTGTTCTTTCAGTTACTATCCTACTGCATGATTTTTACTGATTTATCCAAATATAGAGGATTACGGAGAACTGACCAATAGTTTATCTGTCCATGAAATTCAGCCCCTTTGTGACGGAATATGACTAAATGGTGAAGTCAACGATAAAATGATATGAACATAGTTAAGATGATTAAAAATGCATCTGTAGATCAAATATATTTCAAATATACATATTCAATATATAATGAAGACTGTTCCAGATACTGTTCTGAGCAGTTTACATTTATGTCTCTCAACAAACCTATAAGGCAGGGACTTGCTAATGAGAAGACCGAGACACAGAGAAATTTTTGTGGCTTTCCCAGAGCAAGTGGCAGAATTGAGATTCGATTCTAGATGTCTCCTTCAGATCATTGCTCTTAATCACTACCCTATACATTTTCTTTTCTCTACATAATGCCTAACACTCACACACGTGAATGAATTTTCCCCATTTTATCTGGCTATTTTAGCATATGTTTCGCTTCTGATAATCCACTGTTGTGCAACCTTGGCTGTGTACTGGAGTCACCAAGAAATTTAGTTAACTCATGTGGTGACTCAGAGATGCTCATGTAATTGGCCTGCGATGTCACCTTGGTTTCTGGATTTGTCAAAGTGTCCAGGAGATTCTAACATGCGCCCAAAGTTGAAAACCCCTGCTCCACTGTTAGTAAATTAAGCCATTAGCCAACTTCAGTTATGAGCTGTATCCTGCTTTCGTTCAAATGATACTCTGTGTTCCAGGACACTTTAGAGTCACCAGTTGCAGCTGGAGTATAAAAGTTCCTGGTTCCTAAGGAATGTAGGCGCACCCTTAGTTTAATTAGCATGATTTGAAGAAAAAAATTATTGCAAATCTTCCAACTCTAAAGACTTAGATAAACTTATTCTTAACATATTTTTCAGTTATTTCTGTCTGCTTTTATGATCTATAAGATTTTTCTTAATTTCTCTTCCTTAGGTTGTGCCCTTTAGTTACTGAATGTGGAATTTGTAAAGTGGTATCCATATAAAAGTACCTCACAGATAAATACAATCTTTCATCCTTTATAAAGTTCCTTTAGGGAAAACTATAAATAAATAAGAATTGAAAATGAATTTACATTTTATGAACCTATTGAGAAAGTAATGCTTTTCCTGTTTTCTTCATCTAAAATGCCTTTCTCCAGGAAACTGTCCAGCTACCCTGAAATTATTTGCTATTAAGTTTGTAAATATGTATATTGTTATTATTGACATACAGAAGTCTTTTTAATTAAAAAGGTAGTAATAGAATCTATTCATGCTTTACTCTATGTTGGATTATGTCTGTGACCAAAAACATGAAGAATATTTGACAGCTGCAGTTCAGCCACCTTAATTATGGAGCAGATCACTTAATGATTGATTTCACCATGGGAATCAGATTAAGTCACAATGGAAGCCCAACTGAAAGGATAACTATTGTCCAGTTCTCTGAATCACCTGTATTAGGCAGTGTGAACCAGCAAAAAATAATATGAGAGTAAAGAACAACTGAAGCAAGAGTTCTTAGATATGTTTCCAGAGTAATTGCAAAACATAATGTAAAATGATCAGATAAGTTGATTGTGAATCGCCATGTTGCAAAGTCTCCCTTAATACAGAAACTTTCTTTTAGAATGCCATACGGTTCATTGACAAGGGCAGCTACCGAGAGATCTGGGAGAATAACTGGCTGAAAAGAGAGGTAGGTGGAATTTTAAAAAACAATTTTTCTTCTTTCTCATTTTTTTGAACTGGAAAGGACTTTTATTTATGAGCTGAAGGTATGGGAAAAGCATAGAACTGTGACTAGCTGAGGTAAAGTAAAATTCAAGTGGAATCCTAATCTTATTACAAGCCATTACTCAATGAATACCATCAATAATTTCAATAACAACCAGAAATCATTTTTGGCATCCTAATTCATGTAATATACTCAAATGTATGAAGCTTCTTTATACCCTAAAATTGATCTGGTCTTCCTCAAGACCGTACTTCCTTCTGGGTGGTGGGAGGAAGGCTAAAGGATCATTCTAACCTCATTCTCTGCTGTTTTTTAAATTGCCTTTCAGGATGACACGTGGTCTCCTTTGCATAAATGTTCAGTCATTTAGATTTCCCTACCTCCCCCTGCTCTTCTCCAAGATGGACCCTATTGTATAAGGAGGTGGGGCTTACATGCCCTCTTGTGGGGCATGTCGTTAAAGAGGGCTCAGATCTGTGGGTTTCCTTTGGATCTTTGCTCCCCCTGCCTTTCATCTGTACAGGACGTGCCTTTGTCTGCTCCCTGCACTGGTGACTTCTGAATGGACTGCTTTGGCCTTTGGGACATCATGTTGCAGCCAACACCGAATCCACAGTTACAGCCATTTGCCAGTGGTCAAGATGTCCCTGCCCACTGCAGTCTCGACGTCCTCTCCTACCTTGGTCATCAGGCTCTCTTCACACCTCCTTCTGGAGAACATGTGGGAACAAGTGGGCTCCATGTGCTGCCTGAGACTCAGCTCCCCCTGTCTCCCTATACCAGTGCTGCAATACTGCTCTCAATGAATGTGGTCATGGCTGGACTTCTAGACCTTCTTTGTTATGAGGCACTGTCCTGTTTTCCTTACATTGTACAGACTAGGCCCTCTGCCTTCCCTCCTTACACTCATCTACCTGGAAAACTCCAACTCTCCGTTTAGGCACGGACTTTGATGATTAATTTCTTTCTGAATCATTTTGTATTTCCCCCGGAAAGTCTTGAGTCCTTTTCCTCAGTGCTCTCTTGTTTCATAACTCTTGTTAAAATATGTTGAAATTGGCTGTTTATGCATCTGTCTCTTCACTGCACAGAGCAGGCTATGCCTTTTCAATTATATGTCCATGAGAACTAATAAATAATCTATGTTCACTAAATAGTTATTGAATGAAAGGATGTCCATGAGTATATATATATTCATTGGAGAGATTAATCAAGTACATGGCTTAGCTCTTGGGTGAAGTGTGAGAGCATGTTATTGGATAAAAGAGGTAGATAATCTTTGGTCTAGATGTTCCAAGGGTGCTACAGAAGATGTGCAAACTCACTACTTTGAAATTCCCTTTCTATCCAGAGGTAGTCACCCAACCTGTGCTCAGATACTATCTATGAAAGAAAACTCACTATCTTTTTTTAAATAATTTTTATTGTTATGTTAATCACCATACATTACATCATTAGTTTTTGATGTAGTGTTCCATGATTCATTGTTTGTGCATAACACCCAGTGCTCCACGCAGAACGTGCCCTCTTTAATATCCATCACCAGGCTAACCCATCCCCCCACCCCCCTCCCCTCTAGAACCCTCAGTTTGTTTTTCAGAGTCCATCGTCTCTCATGGTTCGTCTCCCCCTCCGACTTACTCCCCTTCATTCTTCCCCTCCTGCTATCTTCTTTTTTTTTTCTTAACATATATTGCATTATTTGTTTCAGAAGTACAAATCCGTGATTCAGCGGTCTTGTACAATTCACAGTGCTCACCATAGCACATACCCTCCCCAATGTCTATCACCCAGCCACCCCATCCCTCCCACCCCCCACCACTCCAGCAACCCTCAGTTTGTTTCCTGAGATTAAGAATTCCTCATATCAGTGAGGTCATATGATACATGTCTTTCTCTGATTGACTTATTTCACTCAGCCTAACACCCTCCAGTCCCATCCACCTCATTGCAAATGGCGAGATCTCATTCCTTTTGATGGCTGCATAATATTCCATTGTGTATATATACCACCTGTTCTTTATCCATTCATCTGTCGATGGACATCTTGGCTCTTTCCACAGTTTGGCTATTATGGACATTGTTGCTATAAACATTGGGGTGCACGTACCCCTTCGGATCCCTACATTTGTATCTTTGGGGTAAATACCCAGTAGTGCAATTGCTGGATCGTATGGTAGCTCTATTTTCAACTGTTTGGGGAGCCCCCATACTATTTTCCAGAGTGGTTGCACCAGCTTGCATTCCCACCAACAGTGTAGGAAAGTTCCCCTTTCTCCACATCCCCGCCAACATCTGTCGTTTCCTGACTTGTTAATTTTAGCCATTCTGACGGGTGTGAGGTGGTATCTCATTGAGGTTTTGATTTGCATTTCCCTGATGCCGAGCGATGTTGAGCACTTTTTCATGTGTCTCTTGGCTATTTGGATGTCTTCTTTGGAAAAATGTCTGTTCATGTCTTCTGCCCATTTCTTGATTGGATTATTTGTTCTTTGGGTGTTGAGTTTGATAAGTTCTTTATAGATTTTGGATACTAGCCCTTTATCTGATATGTCATTTGCAAATATTTTCTCCCATTCTGTCGGTTGTCTTTTGGTTTTGTGGACTGTTTCTTTTGCTGTGCAAAAGCTTTTTATCTTGATGAAATCCCAATAGTTCATTTTTGCCCTTGATTCCCTTGCCTTTGGCGATGTTTCTAGGAAGAAGTTGCTGCGGCTGAGGTGGAAGAGGTTGCTGCCTGTGTTCTCCTTTAGGATTTTGATGGACTCCTGTCTCACGTTTAGGTCTTTCAACCATTTGGAGTCTATTTTTGTGTGTGGTGTAAGGAAATGGTCCAGTTTCATTCTTCTGCATGTGGCTGTCCAATTTTCCCAACACCATTTGTTGAAGAGACTGTCTTTTTTCCATTGGACATTCTTTCCTGCTTCGTCAAAGATGAGTTGACCATAGAGTTGAGGGTCCATTTCTGGGCTCTCTATTCTGTTCCATTGATCTATGTGTCTGTTTTTGTGCCAGTACCATACTGTTTTGATGATCACAGCTTTGTAAAAGAGCTGGAAGTCTGGAATTGTGATGCTGCCAGCTTTGCTTTTCTTTTTCAAGATTCCTCTAGCTATTCGGGGTCTCTTCTGGTTCCATACAAATTTTAGGATTATTTGTTCCATTTCTTTGAAAAAGGTGGATGGTATTTTGATGGGGATTGCATTGAATGTGTAGATTGCTCTAGGTAGCACTGACATCTTCACAATGTTTGTTCTTCCAATCCATGAGCATGGAACGTTTTTCCATTTTTTTGTGTCTTCTTCAATTTCTTTCATGAGTATTTTATAGTTTTCTGAGTACAGATCCTTTGCCTCTTTGGTTAAATTTATTCCTAGGTATCTTATGCTTTTGGATGCAATTGTAAATGGGATCGACTCCTTGATTTGTCTCTCTTCTGTCTTGTTGTTGGTGTATAGGAATGACACTGATTTCTGTGCATTGATTTTATATACTGCTACTTTACTGAATTCCTGTATGAGTTCTAGCAGTTTTGGAGTGGAGTCTTTTGGGTTTTTCACATACAGTATCATATCATCTGCAAAGAGTGAGAGTTTGACTTCCTCTTTGCCAATTTGGATGCCTTTGATTTCTTTTTGTTGTCTGATTGCTGTGGCTAGGACTTCTAATACTATGTTGAATAGCAGTGGTGAGAGTGGACATCCCTGCCACGTTCCTGACCTTAGGGGAAAAGCTCTTAGCTTTTCCCCGTTGAGAATGATATTCGCTGTAGGTTTTTCATAGATGGCTTTTATGATATTGATGTATGTACCCTCTATCCCTATACTCTGAAGAGTTTTGATCAAGAAAGGATGCTGTACTTTGTCAAATGCTTTTTCTGCATCTATTGAGAGGATCATATGATTCTTGTTCTTTCTTTTGTTAATGTATTGTATCACGTTGATTGATTTGTGGATGTTGAACCAGCCTTGCAGCCCAGGGATAAATCCCACTTGGTCATGGTGAATAATCCTTTTAATGTACTGTTGGATCCTATTGGCTAGTATTTTGGTGAGAATTTTTGCATCCATGTTCATCAAGGATATTGGTCTGTAATTCTCCTTTTTGATGGGGTCTTTGTCTGGTTTTGGGATCAAGGTAATGGTGGCCTCATAAAATGAGTTTGGAAGTTTTCCTTCCATTTCTATTTTTTGGAACAGTTTCAGGAGAATAGGTATTAATTCTTCTTTAAATGTCTGATAGAATTCCCCGGGGAAGCCATCTGGCCCTGGGCTTTTGTTTGTTGGGAGATTTTTGATGACTGCTTCAAATTCCTTAGTGGCTATAGGTCTATTCAGGTTTTCTATTTCTTCCTGCTTCAATTTTGGTATTTGATACATCTCTAGGAATGCACCCATTTCTTCCAGGTTATCTAATTTGCTGGCACAGAGTTGCTCATAATATGTTCTTATAATTGTTTGTATTTCTTGGGTGTTCGTTGTGATCTCTCCTCTTTCATTCATGATTTTGTTGATTTGGGTCATTTCTCTTTTCTTTTGGATAAGTCTGGCCAGGGGTTTATCAATCTTGTTAATTCTTTCAAAGAACCAGCTCCTAGTTTCGTTGATTTGTTCTACTGTTGTTTGGTTTCTATTTCATTGATTTCTGCTCTAATCTTTATTATTTCTCTTCTCCTGCTGGGTTTAGGCTTTCTTTGCTGTTCTTTCTCTAGCTCCTTTAGGTGTAGGGTTAGGTTGTGTATTTGAGACCTTTCTTGTTTCTTGAGAAAGGCTTGTATTGCTATATACTTTCCTCTCAGAACAGCCTTTGCTGTATCCCAAAGATCTTGAAGAGTTTTCATTTTCATTGGTTTCCATGAATTTTTTAAATTCTTCTTTAATTTCCTGGTTGACCCATTCATTCTTTAGTAGGATGCTCTTTAGCCTCCATGTATTTGAGTTCTTTTCGACTTTCCTCTTGTGATTGAGTTCTAGTTTCAAAGCAATGTTGTCTGAAAATATGCAAGGAATAATCCCAATCTTTTGGTACCGGTTGAGACCTGACTTGTGACCTAGGATGGGATCAATTCTGGAGAATGTTCCATGGGCACTAGAGAAGAATGTGTATTCCGTTGCTTTGGGATGGAATGTTCTGAATATGTCTGTAAAGTCCATTTGGTCCAGTGTTTCATTTAAAGTCTTTATTTCCTTGTTGATCTTTTGCTTAGATGATCTGTCCATTTCAGTCAGGGGGGTGTTAAAGTCCCCCACTATTATTGTATTGTTGTCAATGTGTTTCTTTGCTTTTGTTATTAATTGCCTTATATAACTGGCTGCTCCCACGTTAGGGGCATAGATATTTACAATTGTTAGATCTTCTTGTTGGATAGACCCTTTAAGTAGGATATAGTGTCCTTCTTCATCTCTTATTACAGTCTTTGTTTTAAATCTAATTTGTCTGATATAAGGATTGCCACCCCAGCTTTCTTTTGGTGTCCATTAGCATGGTAAATGGTTTTCCACCCCCTCACTTTCAATCTGGGGGTGTCTTTGGGTCTAAAATGAGTCTCTTGCAGACAGCATATTGATGGGTCTTGTTTTTTAATCCAAGCTGATAGCCTGTGTCTTTTGATTGGGGCATTGAGCCCATTTACATTCAGGGTAACTATTGAAAGGTATGAATTTAGTGCCACTGTATTGCCTATAAGGTGACTGTTACTGTATATTGTCTGTGCTCCTTTCTGATCTACGCTGCTTTTAGGCTCTCTCTTTGCTTAGAGGACCTCTTTCAATATTTCTTGTAGGGCAGGTTTTGTGTTTGCAAATTCCTTTAGTTTTTGTTTGTCCTGGAAGCTTTTTATCTCTCCTTCTATTTTCAATGACAGCCTAGCTGGATATAGTATTCTTGGCTGCATATTTTTCTCATTTAGTGCTCTGAAGATCTCATGCCATTCCTTTCTGGCCTGCCAGGTCTCTGTGGATAGGTCTGTTGCCAATCTAATGTTTCTACCATTGTAGGTTACATATCTCTTCTCCCGAGCTGCTTTCAGGATTTTCTCTTTGTCTCTGAGACTCGTAAGTTTTACTATTAGATGTCGGTGTGTTGACCTATTTTTATTGATTTTGAGAGGGGTTCTCTGTGCCTCCTGGATTTTGATGCCTGTTTCCTTCCCCACATTAGGGAAGTTCTCTGCTATTATTTGCTCCAATATACCTTCTGCCCCTCTCTCTCTTTCTTCTTCTTCTGGGATCCCAATTATTCTAATGTTGTTTTGTCTTATCGTATTGCTTATCTCTCGAATTCTGCCCTCATGATCCTGTAGTTGTTTATCTCTCTTTTTCTCAGCCTCTTTATTTTCCATCGTTTGGTCTTCTATATCGCTGATTCTTTCTTCTGCCTCATTTATCCTAGCAGTTAGTGCCCCCATTTTTTATTGCACCTCATTAATAGCCTTTTTGATTTCGACTTGGTTAGATTTTAGTTCTTTTATTTCTCCAGAAAGGGTTTCTCTAATAACTTCCACACTTTTTTCAAGCCCAGCTAGTATCTTTAAAGTCATGATTCTGAACTCTAGGTCCCTGGCAGACGGTACTACCTCTTGTTCTTTTTGCTGAGGTGATTTTTTTCGTCTTGTCATTTTGTCCAGAGGAGAACAGATGAATGAGAGAACAGAATGCTAACAGGTTAACAATGTCCCCAGCAAATATACTCTATACAAATCAGAAAAGACCTGAAACCAGGGGACAAGAAAGGGAAAGAAAGAAGAGAAAAAAAAAAAAGGAAAAAGAAAAAGATAAAAACAAACAAAAACAGAACAAAACAAAAACAGAATATGATCAAATATGTTCAGGCTAGTGCATAGATCAGTGCCACACACTAGCTTTTGGGCATATTTTGGTCTGTTAGAAGAAAGTGCCTGCTAAAATTTTAAAGAAAGAAAGACTTATATATGTACAAAATAAGGGTTGATACAATGAAGGGATGGCAGATGACTGTAAAGATGAAAATTATAAAAGATTTTATAGAAGGAATTGATAAGAAGTTGTTTTTAAAAAGAAAGAAGAAGATTTAAAAAGAAAAAGAAAAAAGAAAAAAAGGAAAAAAAAGGGAGAGAATGTGATCAGGCAGGAGTCTAGAACAAAGCCATACACTAGTGATTTAGGGTATATTTTGATCTGTTAGAAGAAATTGTATCTCAAAATTTTAAAGAGAGAACAACTTATATATATATGCCAAAAATAAGGGTAACTACTATAAAGGAATAAAAATATGACTCTAAAAATGAAAAATAAAAAGTTTTTTTTAAAAAAGGGATTGATAAGATGTTGTTTGAAAAAGGGAGAAAGAAAAATTAAAAAAAAAAACAGTTAAAAAAATTAACTTTGAAAAACTAATGAATTATGGTAAAAAAGCCATGAATTCTATGTGCAGTATTTCTCTAGCGCTGGAGTTCTCCCGTTCTTCTTGGTCGGTAAACTTGGTCTTGGCTTGCTGGCTATTCGTGCTGATCTTCTGGGGGAGGGGCCTGTTGCCGTGGTTCCCAAATGTCTTTGCCGGAGGCTGAATTGCCCCGCCCTTGTGTGTCCTGGCTAAGCAATCTGCTCCGGTTTGCTCTCAGGAGCTTTTTTTCCCTGCAAGCTCTCGGTACAGCTTTGGAGGACCAGAGTGAAAATGGTGGCCTCCCAATCTCCTCCCGGAGGAGCTGAGAACTCGGGGCCCCGCTCCTCGGTGCGTCCCCAGAGAAAAGCAGTTACTCCCGTCTCCCCGGTCTCCGGCCGCACTCCGTGCTCACCCGGCCTGTGATCGAGCGTTTCTATCTCTGGCACCCGACCCCATGTGGAGTCTCCAAACCCAGCAGATCCCTGCAGTGCGCTCCCGCGCCGCTCCTCCCAGGGGAGGAAGGGGAGTCTCCCCAGCTCTGCTGCTTGTTGGGTCCCTGCTGGAGGGGCAGTGGCCTGACTGGGTCGCGGATCACAGTTTATGGCAACCCCGAGCTGAGAGCCCACGCCTTGGCTCCGTCTTTACAGCCGGCTTCCCCGCTCTGATACCTGGGAACTCTGCCGCACTCAGGCACCCCGGGTCTTTCTGTGACTCCGAGGGTCCTGAGACCACACTGTCCCGCGAGGGTTCCACCCCCCACTTAGCCACTGGAGCGACGTCCCTCCACGGAGCCGGCTTCTAAAAGTTCTGATTTTGTGCTCCGCAGCTCTATCACTTGCCAGAAGCGGCCGACGGAGGCCCCCTCCCCCGCTGTCTATCCTCCCGAATATCGCCTCGGATTCACTTCTCCGCACGTCCTACCTTCCAGAAAGTAGTCGCTTTTCTGTTCAGAGTGTTGTTACTCTTCTTATCTTCGATCTCCTGTTGAGTTCATAGGTGTTCAGAATGGTTTGATCCCTATTCAGCTGAATTCCTGAGACCAGACGATATCCAGGTCTCCTACTCCTCTGCCATCTTGCTCTGCCCAGTGAAAACTCACTATCTTTTGAAAGAATTCACTTCAAATACACACAGCTTGTTAGTAAGTTATATACATGTACATGATTCTCAAATGTACATGTTCAGCACTAACATGTGTGTCCATAGCTCTAGATCTATATTTTTATTTGCCTGCCAAATATTTCCACATGGATGTCCCAAAGGCACTCAACATCCCTAAAGCAGAATTCATTAAATTTCTCCTTAAATCTTCACTTCTTGCATCTCCTTTTTCACCATCTGCTCAGATACCTGAAGTAAAAATGTCACTGTCACCTTCTCTTCTCTTTTCTTTGCCCCCTATTTGGCTGAATAGAGTTGGTGAGTCTAGGAAACAAGGAATTTAAAAATTAATGTGCTTTCTATGATATCGACAATTATCTTTAAGCTGCCCTTATAAGTCATGGTAAATAGGAATCCAAACTACTTCCAAAATAAATCAAGATGAATCCCCACTTTTTAAAAAAATGAATATTGATTTAAAAAACTCAAGGTGAGCGGGCACCTGGGTGGCTTAGTTGGCTAAGTGTCTGTCTTCAGCTCAGGGTCCTGGGATGGAGCCCTGTGTGTTGGAGCAGAGAGTCTGCTTCTCCCTCTCCCTCTGCCCCTCCCCCTGCTCATGTGCATGCACCTCTCTCCCTCTCTCAAATAAATAAAAAAATCTTAAAAAAAAAAACTCAAGGTGAGCTTAACAGTTAAAGAATATTAGCGAGGAGTTTAGTTTTAGTACCTTTATTGAATATAACAGCATAATCCTAATTATAATAATTTAACAATTCAAATCTTAAATCTTATAAGATGTCATAGATATTAGGTTCAGAGAAAATAACTGTAAAAATTTATATCTGACTGATAAGAAAGGCTTTTTTGGTGTCTTGATCCTTCCTACTAAAGCCACAAATTACATTCTGTTTCATTTTATTTTTTACTTCTCATGATTCAGTAGAAATAAAAGACAAGAAAAAAATGTCAAGTTTAATTAAATCATGAGCAAAAGAGCTTAGTAATAAAGAACAAATCATTTTAAGGAAATTTAATAGATTTAATTTCTCCTTATTTCAATAAGTATTTATTTTAGCATTATTACATTTACTCACAAAATTAATTAAAACCATCTCTGATTATAAGTATTATCACAAGAATTGAAAATTGCCTGGAAATGGAATAATGTATGTCAATTAATTTCTTTGAGGAAGGTTTAGAATGATTAAAAAGGGATATTCAATAATGGACCTCCTGAAAGTATTTCTCCATTTAACTATCTTTCAACAATAAGCAAAAACTTAGACCTGTGGGAAGGATATGAAACGTCCCATGCATGACTTCCATTATCTGGTTTTATTTAGCATGCTTATTAAGAAAATGAAGAAAACTGAAATTTCCAAATGACTTAGACTCACTCAACAAATAGAAAGCCAGGAAAACTAGACAAAGGGATTCAAAGAGGTTAGCAATCAAGAGTTTCAAGTGTGAGGAGGCATGAAGCTAACTTGGATCTTACAGGGGAAATTTTCAAGAGCACACATTTAATTCAGGATCCTAGGTCTCTGATTTATAATAGTTTAAACTAAATTATCTTTCTCAATTTCTAAAGTACGTTTCTTGGGTATCTGGGGAGAAGCAAGGATAGGGAGAGAAAAGCAGTCTTCTACTTCCTCCTTTTTACTTTCTTACCCTAGAAATTTAAAGGTATTTATATGGCTATAAAAAACTAGTTTTCATTTCCCTAATATTTCAGAAGTCTAGAAAGGAGATAGTAATTGTTGAGAACCTTAGTTAGTAGTCCAAAGGGGTAAGTGATGCCACAAGATATCCTTAGCTTGAAAGACTGGACTTAACTCCCCAAAAGGGCCCTCTTCATTCCCAGCTTTGGAAGGAGACCAAGAACTGTGTGTGCTGCATACTGACTCCCAAGCATGCCAAGCCCTTGGGTCAAACATTTCCAAATTTTCTATCAATTCCTTCTGTTTAAAACCTCTAAATATAATTTCTTTCTCATCCTTTGACATTTGAAAATTATTAACTTTTCCTTAAGGCATTCAAGCCTGTAATCAAGCTGATTATCTCCCAACACACGAGATGCTAAAGCACCAACCCCTTGCTTTCTAATTTAGTATCATGGACTTAAATGGTTTGCTAAATAGTTTAAGGCAGGCAAATAATATATGCTTTTCTTTCAAACTCCAAGCCACCAGCAATATTTGAGCCTTTTCTATGGCACTAATATTATTTTATGTTACAGTTATTTGTGTATTTGTTCACTGGATTGTAAACCTCTTTGAGGGAAATTTTCCATGCCTTATTCACTTTTGTATCTTTCTATGTCTCACATAGAACCTTACCCATAGTAGGAATTCAAGCACTTAATACATGACTTATGTGATAGAGATATGCATGTGGTAATATACAGAATGTTTGCAGATTCCAAAATACAATAAATAAATTTCAAGTATAAATCAAAAATGTTAGTTATCTAAGTACTCATCTCAGCTACACTCTTGGCAACGCCTAACAAGAGATACTGAATCTAAAACCCTGAACCTTTTTTGTTTCACCATATTCCCTTGAGGTACTTACTTTTTCCAGTTTATCTTTATTACTCCCATCAGCCTATCGCTTTCTTTTTTATACTCTTTTTGTAAAAAGATTTACTTATTTATTTATTTATTTATTTTAGAGACAGAAAGAGAGAGTATGCTTGGGGGGAGGGGCAGAGGGAGAGGGAGAGAGAGAATCTCAAGCAGACTCCTCGCTGAGCCCAGAGCAGACATGGGGCTTGATCTCACAACCCCGGGATTATGACCTGAGCTGAAATCGAGAGTCAGATGCTTAATCGACTGAGCCACTCAGGTGCCCTCTTCTATACTCTTGCTTCTAATTCTTCTGTCGTCCTGACCTCTGTCCATGAGCACCTCTCAATGCAGCACCTGTATATGTATACATATGTGTATACGTATATGTATATGTATATGTGTATGTGTATGTGTACGTATATGAGGCGGGCAGAGAGGTGAGACGGGAGTTCTGTCTAATAACATCCTATATATCTTTCTTACTATCCAAGCTTTCTTTAGATAAAGTTTCCAGAATACACTTCTTAAAGACTGATGGGAATTCCATCAAGAGAAGCAGCAAATTTTGTTCATTTTTAATTAAGTTAGCCATATTTCTTTAGTAAACATCAAACCTACTATGTCTATCCATGACCTTCCATCATCTGCAAAATAAAAACCAGACTCTTTAGCATTATTTCCCTAATTGTCCAGTTTCTCTCCTACTTCTCCCCACTTCCACTTCGTATCTAGCCACACCTAAATAATTGTGCCTAACATGTGGTTCCTTCTGCCTAGAGTACACCCTCTTTTGTTGCCTGGAGAATCCCAACTTGGTCTTCAAAATCCAGATTAGATGTCATCTCTTCTATTAATTCTCCCTTACCCCCTACCCCAGACCTACAGTGAACCTCCCACAGAACCTCCCCCTACCTGAGCATCTTCCATTACGGTTTGAGCATACTGCTTTTTGTTTTTATCACCATCTTCCCCATTTAACCACAATGATAAGTTAATTAGTCTTATTTTCGTGTTTATCTCTACCTCCAGCACATAGAGAGGTCCAGGGATGTTTCTGAAGGGTAGAAGAGGACAATTGCTGCCATTCACTAATAACTGCCTAACCATGCAAACAAGTTCTGCAAACAATCTGGAAAAGAGACCCACCCATTCCTTCTTAGAGATGAAGGACAAAGCAAACCCACTAATAAATAACAGGATAGATCTTCCCCTCAGGCAAATGGACTTTTAGGAGTTGAATTTCTTACAGAAGACTAGGTAGAACTAAGTCAACAAGTACCAACATCCCTCCATTCTCTTCTGAGAACAGATTGCAAATCACAGGAAGGAAGTTGAAAAATTGGAAAATACTATTCATGAACTGGAAGAAGAAAATTTGGTGCTTATTGATCAACTATTCAACTGTAGACTTGTGGATCTCAAAATACCCAGGTGAAAGTCATTAGCATATCTAGAAAGTAGTTTGTAAACATTTGTATCTGTAAAAAGTTGTTATTTTTAAAAGATGATTTAATTTTTTAATGTTCTAGCTGGATGGCAATAGTTGCAAAGGAAGGGACTCACAAAACGGCCATGGTGAATGTCAACTGTTGGTACAGTGCAAACTTTGACTTGCTTTTTTTAACAATGCACTGTAGTCTTAATAACAAACACTTAACAGGAACATCACAACTGCTGACCTACAAAAACCTCCAGGTCAGCAGGGAAAATGGGCATAAAAATAAAAGCATACCAGTGCAGCAAAAGATGGATGAGGTGTGGAGTTAGCCCAAAGGAGGAAGTGATCAGCTTTGTGGTAGCTTCCTGGAAGTCTTCTGGTCTTCTGGTTACCTTGTGGACTATAACATTGTTTCCTTTGATAGTTAGTGGAAGAGTCAAACTACCTTCCAGGCAGAGAAAATAGCCTGGCATTGCAAGTCACATTTATTCCCGCACAAGAGAAACCAAATGTGTATTTTAGGTTCTCTCTTTTTCTGACCTGACAAAAGAATTCTTAACACACCAGTCTGGAGGAAAACTAGGGCCCTGGAATATGGAATTAAAATTCAGAGTGGTGATGATTATTTGGGCAAGTCATCAGAAACAAGAACTAATCCGAATAGTAGCATGTTTAGGAAGAGAAGTGAAACGGATCACACTAATTAATGCAGGGTGTACAGGTGGAAGATGGGAGACTAATGTCTCGGTCTAGGAGTTAAAGCAGAGAAATTCAACGCGGTGAAAGGGCCACAAAAAGTTCCTACCCGAGTAGTTCCTGTCACCTGTGTGGCATGGAAAAATACTGTTTGTGACATAATAGAGTATCTTTTGTTTACAAACTTCCCGATGTGTTCCAAGAAGGGTAGCTACAGGTAAGTTGTGGGGTTCCGTTTGCTGGGCTAAGAGATACAAGGATGGAGAAAGGGAGAGAGTGCAGTTGCATTACAGGCTGAAAGCCCTGTGGGGCAGGACAGACAAGGGGCCACCAGCTCCCCTGCACCATGTCCCCATGCTGCCCTGGAGAGGCAGACAGTGCAGAGGCGGCAGGCAGTTGGGCTGAAGGAATCGACTGTTGATTGGACTCCTGAATTCCCAGTCTCTTGAGCTGATGCCCTCGAGGAGTCCTAGGGGCTGCGGGCCTCACTGTCCCCCCAGTAGGCGACGCGCTCTTGCCAGCCCTCTCCTCTCTGACCAGTCTGCGGCTCCAGGCTCCTGTGCTCCAGCCGCTGCCGCTGCCTCTTAACCCACAGGTCTGATCTCTGCGGCCACTGCTGGCACGGGGCTCACAACCGCGGCTCTACTTGCCTCCACTGTCGTCCTTCCTTCGTTTCTGAACAGGCCCAACCTTAGGAAGGAGCTACCCTCCCAACTGCCAACCCCACTTGCCGCTTTGGTGGGCTCAGTCCGTGGTATCTGGTTTGGTGCTGCCACGGATGGGAATGACTAGTTATACAAAGGGGAATCCTCTAGGGTGCCTGGGTGGCTCAGTCGTTAAGCATCTGCCTTTGGCTCAGGTCATGATCCCAGGGTCCTGGAATCAAGCCCTGTACTGGGCTCCTTGCTCAGCAGGAAGCCTGCTTCTCCTTCTCCCATTCCCACCCCCCCCCACTTGTGTTCAGTCTCTCACTGTCTCTCTCTGTCAAATAAATAAATAAAATCTTTAAAAAAAAATTTAGAAAAAAAACAAAGGGGAATCCTTTCACTGGCCAGAGAGAACTTGGCAGTGACTGGCAAGGAGATGAGAAAATTTTAACGGAGGTTTTCGTGAAGTTGTTTCATGTTTAACCCCTAGCCCCCCCAAAAAAATCTTCAGTAATACTGTATTCATCAGTGCCTTGTGGGTTGGTTTTTCTTTAGTGAGACACCTGAGTGTTTAGTCTTGCTTCCGAGTTGGGAGAGATGAGTTCAAAAGCTGACCAAGCAAAAAGAAAGCATGGGCGATGTTCATGAGAACCGGGTTAGGAACCCCTGTATATGCTTCCACGACACCCTAATCTTTTCTTTCATGACCAGCATTTATCACACTCATGATTACTTATTTAATGTCTCCTTCCTTGCTAGATTATAAATTCCTTGAGGCAAGTATTTAGGAAATTTTAGAAAGATCTGCATAAAGCAACAGAAATGTGTAAACCCTCAATTATCTGTTAACTACTTCTCCAGAAGGATAACTTTGGGTGTATTCAGGAGCTTTGACTATAAGCCATTTTCAAGTCAAAGAAATATAGTACATATTGCATATTTTATGGCAACTTCCCTTTTCACATTTCTGTTGAGAACTCAGTCTCATAAAATACTAGAAGGGGGTGAGAAATAGACACAAACTGTGGCCAAAGGACATAAAAAAGCTGTTTTCCTATTTGGCTGAAGAATGGGGTATTTTAGCTAATAGAGTTACTACCTTTCCCATTCAATGCTCCCCAGACTTCTCCCTTCACAACTCACATAGAACATCATAGTACCTGTTAGACACAGGACATGAGGTGAATGTCCACAGGGGACTGCCCAGGGACCCCGGCACCACAGAACGGAGGCTACGCGGACCAACACCTACAAATCTAACACTAACTTCATAAAATAATATTCTTTAAGTATTTTCCATATCATCAAGTGTTGTTGCCCTATGGTGGTACAAAAGTGACAATAAATTAATGGTTAAAAGAGAATCCAGATTTATGAAGTGTATGACATTTAGTACGATCATAATAATTCAAAATGGAAAAACCAGGAAAGAAGAGAATTCTAAGACCTCAGACATGTCTACCTGCAGACCAGAGCTACATGTGAAAGTGACCTTCACTGAGTTGAACCTTAAGAAGCTTTTACAAACATAAATATTGTGTGCAGTTATATGATTTGCTGGAGACTTAAGCATTTTGAATAATACTTTACTCATGTTCTTTAAATAAATGACAACCTGTAATCCAGGGGCTTCACTCTGATTGCTGAGCTGCTAAGCATGGGGGGTGGTTTGAATATCTGCAAGAGTCCGATTCATGCTGTCTTCAGGCAAACTTCATGGAAAAGCTATAGGGAGCTTCCAAGACATCGTATATTCTGGCTAAAAGTTCCATGGGTGCTGAAAAGCAGAGCACAGGCTTACATGCATGCACTGAGAGCTGTGTTGGCAGACACCCACGTAACCAGGCCTGTGACTGAAACCTGCCCCTCAGCAACAGCTGGAACCTCCATGTCATCTGGGATTCCTGCTGCTCACCGTCTTTCTCTCTTTCTCTTCTTTTTAAAACCATCCATTCAGGCCACACCTGTTCCTCCCCTGGATTTACCACAACAGCACCCTACCGGGTGTCGTGCTCACTTTCATTCCCGGTGTATTATTCTCTTATCACTCACTGCCCTTTCTCACCCCAAGCCTTTCCCTGGCAAAGAGCCCCTGGTTCTTCAAGATTCAGCTCAGGTACCATCTCCTCCTGGAAACCTTCCCTGACCTCCTAAAGCTCAATCAGGTGCTTCTTCTCTTTGTCCCCTAGCATTTCTCACACTCCCCCACTCACCATCAGGGTAGAGACCATCACCCTAAAATACTGTAAGCCTGTCTGCCACCCCACTGGGCCTCATGCTCCTCAAAGGTAGAAACTATGTCTCATTTTTCATCTATGTGTCTCCAACACCTACCAGAGAGATAGACACCAGTGAGCAGAGGATATAATATTTGTGGACTGACAGACTGCTTTTCTCATTTGTTCTTTTTAGGCAACTATATCTTACTCAAGCTGCTGGACTGAAGGTGCCACCTGAAGTGCCTTTGGAGTTGCCAGAAATATACGAAGGTATTATTTTATTGTAACGGTGATAGGGTTTTTTAAAAAAATTTAATACTTATTGAGCATCTATTATAGACAGGTACCTCATACCCAAGAGCTATTCAGGGAATGGATACAGGCCAGCTTCTCCATATTTCTCTTCTTGCAGCTTTCTGTAGTCCTATTTTCAAATTAAAGTCACGATGTTTCACAGTGAACTACATAAATACCGGTGGGGAGGGATGGGGTGCTGTCTACACTGGTGTGTTTTTGCTTCCAGTTCAGTCAACCAACCAAAATACCAACATGCACATAAGTTACCATATGATTACCAAAAGCTATCTGTTAACAGAAGGGAATACAACTTAGATAGAGATTCTAAACATGGGACTCACTCTCACCTTAATACATAGATCCTGTATTTCTCAAAGCTCTTTCAAATTAAAAGTGTCACAAAGTGTGTAATGTATTTTCATTTTTATGTCCCCAAATAACCAGTTTCTTTGTATTCATCCCAACATTGCAACCTGCAGAAGTAAAAGGTAGAGACATCACAAGCTCATCAGTGGAGAGCAGTGCTTTATATCTCAGTCACGAGCATGGTATTGGATATGCCAAGCAACTGAAGACAGATGAAGAAAACAACCCATGTGTAGACTTTGGGACCTCTGATACGAAATACTTACTATATGAGGATGAGCAGGATTTCAAGGTAAGATTCATGAAAAAAATTTTCAGTACTAAGAGAATGCCGTTTTATTAATTAATGGAGAAAATTAACCTAAAACATGGATACTGAAAAATTCTATTTGCACTTATTAGTAAAATTTGCCCATTTGTCCATGAATATGGACCATTCATATCTCTCATTAGATAGAATTTTCACTTCTACCCTTGTGCTATTTGCTACATATATTCATTAACAGAGTTACATTCCTAGTATACCATGTAAGTTATCTAATGCTATATAGCAAATTACCTCCAAACTTAGTGGCTTATAACAATTGTCATTTATTCTCTTTCATGGCTTCTGTTGGTTAGGAATTTGGGAAGGGCTCCAATGGACAGTGCTCACTTGGGCCCTCAGGCAGTTGCAGTCATATGTCATATGTCAGCAGGGGCAACAGTCATCTGAAGGCTTGATTGGGGCAGGAGGATCAACTTCCAAGGTGGCTCACTCATGGTTGGCAAGTTAATGCTGGCTAAGCTGGGAGCCTCTATTCTTCACATGGGCTTCTCCATGGGTTGCCTTTATTGTTTCTGTTATGGTGTCTACCTTCTCCCAGAACAAGCAATACCAGAGACCATGGTGAAAGCTGCAATATTTTATGTGACTTAGATTTGGAAATCATACACCATCCCTTCCCTCATATTCTGTTGGTTGATGTAGTTACAAAGTTCCACCCAAGGGGAGGGA
This sequence comes from Eumetopias jubatus, assembly GCF_037043125.1. Classification (NCBI taxonomy): domain Eukaryota; kingdom Metazoa; phylum Chordata; class Mammalia; order Carnivora; family Otariidae; genus Eumetopias; species Eumetopias jubatus. The sequence goes on from NW_028274819.1 coordinate 66,994,360, forward strand.
ATGTAGCTCCTGCATCTGGAAGAGGAAGGAGCACCACATTGTAGGAAAGGCACGTGGGACAGGATATCTATTAGTGTGGCCATCTTTGGAAAGTACAAACTGCCACATATAACATATTAGGTGAAAACTGGAGTATCAAAGCTTTTTAATTTCAAAACCTTTTTGGTACACTCCAATTACTCCCATATCCACCCCTTGACATTTTCATTCTTGGTACTACCAATAACTTTAAAAATTCTCCTAGAACTTAAAGTCTGGTAGGAGAAAGAGTGCTGTATGAAAACAGAAGAAACTGAAAAAATCAATAAAAGCCATTTTAGATAACCACAACGCAGTCCTGCTAACATCAAGTGACAATTTAAAGACTAAAGTTCTAGTCTCTATGGCATTCAAACACCCCCATGGGGGTCTTGAAATCATGACACTTGGTATGTTATCATGACCTCAGGCTAGTGGACAGTTGTCTACAAAATTCCCAAATCACATACCATTTGGGTGAATGAAAGACCTTCTTACTTTCCATGGAGATTTTTGATGGTGGAAATGGCATTGTGTATGCTATGGACTGAATTGGATCCCCATCCCCACTCCCACCCCCACCAAATTCACATGTTGAAACCCTAACACCCAATCTAGAGATACGGTCTTTAGGAGGTAATTAAGGTTAAATGAGGCCAAAACGATGGAGCCCCAATCTGATAGAACTGTGGCTTTTAAGAAGAGGCTCTGTCTTGTAAGGACACAGCAAGAAGGCAACCATCTGCAAGCCAGAAGGAGAACTCTTACCAGAATTCAACCATGCTGACACCCTGATCTTGAATTTCCCAGTCTCCAGACTATGAGAACTAAATGTCTGGTGTGTAAGCCAGTTGGTCTATGATATTTTGTCATGACAGCTTGAGCAGACTCTGAAATATGTTGGAGATATCCATCAATTTGTTTTTCTCCTATCTTACATTTATTGTAGCTCTATAATTACATATTTTAAAAACACAATAAATACAACTATACGCATTTTTGAGAAATAAAACAATGCCTTCCTTTTTCATTCTGTGATTTTCCTAAATTCTAATAAATGTTTCTTGAAAATCCCACAACATGTCAGGTACTTGTTAGATGTTTGGGAATTTATGGGGAGAACAGGAAGAAATGAAGTTTCAAAGATGCCTATATGGCAGGCCCTCCCCTCAAATTGTTTACATGGTAGAAGACAGATTAGAAAATCACTAATTACTGTACAAGAGGAATGTAGCACCTGTATCTGTCTCCCTGACCAGTCGGTCTGTGACCTTATCATTGCACCTTAGCACTTGGTACAGGGCCTGGTACAAAGTGGGCACTCAGGAAAGGTTTGCTGAAATGTTGAAGGAATTCAAAAGAGGAGTTATGGCTTGAGGAGGCTTCTAAGAGGAAGGCATGCTGGGTAGGGCCTGAGCTATTTCAACCCAGTATTGAGTTGGCTGGTATTTCATGTAAATTAGATTTCTAATTCCATTTGCTGATATCTTAAACTATAGTTAGCTTGGCAGAATATGGTCACTTTTACCTATACAGTAGCCAATGGTCCTGTGAAAAGTGAAAAATTCATGGAGAATTTGCTTAATATTAGAATATATATAGTCAAAGTGATGTTTACAAATCCTTCCCATTGTTCTTGAATAATATAGGAAGCTCTGCTGTGGTTATATCCTGGCCAGCAGAGGGCTACATATATACAGCCAACACTTTCTTCTACCAATTAAAGACTTTGAGAGAATGTATTTCCCCACTCTAATTGGTGACCCCCGCCCAACTCCCGAAAAGACAAGCCTGTTGGCCTTGCTGCCTGCTCTTTGGGAGATCTTGCCTACCATGCCCCACTGGGTATATAAATATAATTCACATGTTATTCAGGCAATTAAGAGGACAGTGAAATCTGTCAGATAAAGGCCAACTCTAATAAAGGAAACCTAACTATTAAGACTGATAACTTGTTGGATAACCTCTCCTATTCTCTCATGTGTCTGTTCAACATAGGATTATGTAAACCTGGGTCCCTTGCAAGTGAAGCTCATGAGTGTGGAGAGCAAGAAAATGCCCATTCATTTTCAAGAGAAAGAAATTCCAATCAAATGCTATGAAGATGTCAAGAGCCCAGAAAGCCACATCACATATAAAATGATGAAGTCTTTTCTCTAAGACCAAATGCTGCAAAGTAAAAATAACTTTTCCTTATAAATGTTCATTGGTAACTGAACTGTATTATTTGTCCATTTTATTTACACTTTGGTTCGTTTTTAAACCAGTTGTTATTTCTAAGGTCATAATGACATTTAAAATCAAAGTTCCAAGTATTCAGCTGTTCATTTCCCTGCATGACAAAAATGAGAGTATACTTTATATTTCCATATCCAAGTATTCAGAAAAATGATAATGGGCCTAAGGTGAGTTTCCTTACCACTTAAAATCTGCTGCTTCATCTATTGTTCCAATATGAAACAGTTCAGTTAGAAGCTTTCTAAGACAAATTCAGAGACTTTATAGCACTGACAATACAGCTTTGCCTCTGAGAGTGCTGAATGATAGACAGCCAGTCCACAATTCAAGCCTATTCTTCTTTAACCTAACACTATTTATAATAAATATAAAACACTTTAGAAATAAATTAATTTGAGAGTGGTAATTTATTATATAAAAATATTCCAAGAGTGAGATCCTTCTCCTCTCAGTTCTGCTAAGTCTAAACTGCTGGGGGCACCTGGGTGGTTCAGTTGGTTAAGCGGCAGACTCATGATTTCAGCTCAGGTCATGATCTCAGGGTCCTGTGAGAGAGCCCCATGTGGAGCCCTGTGTGGAGTGCCGTGTCCAGCCCCACATCAAGCCCCACATCGAGCTATGCGTTGGGCTCCAGGCTTGGTAGGGAGTCAGCTTGGGATTCTCTCTCTCCCTCTCCCTCTGCCCCCCAACCCTCTCTCTCTAATAAAAAAATAAATCTTAAAAAAAAAAAGTCCAAACTGCTGAGTCCTCGTTCAAGACCATTACCACTTCCCTCTTACGAGTGCCACAAGCCAAGGACTATGACTGTGCCTGAATTTGACATCAACCTTCCATTTTAAAGCTACATTTACTTATAATGCTTTCTACAAGGAACATCTTTTAAATATAAGGCCAAAGATAAAGAGAAAAGCAACAAAGCCAAAAGCCAGTTTGTAGGGTTAATTAAAGTTGATAACCCCTAGTAAAACTAATCAAAAAAGAAAACAAAAAACAAGTGAAAAAGGAAATATCACTACAGATTTTACTAACATTATGAAAAGTATCATAAGAGGAAATTAAAGGAAAAAACTTTCTCAATAGAATTGACAACTTTGATGAAATGGAAACATTTCTTAAAAAACATTTCTTTCAGGAGGAAACAAAAATTCTGAATAGTCCCCAATCTATAAAAAAAGATCTAATCTGTACTTAAAATTTTCCCACAAGGAAAATTTCAAACCAAGATGGCTTGCTTTACTGGTAAATTTCTCCAAAGATTTCAAAAAGATGTAGTAGCAAACATACACAAACTCATTCAAAGAATAGAGAAAAAAGAAACACTTCCAAATCATCCCATGAGGCCAATATAATCCTAACACCAAAACCTGGCAAGTCATTACAAGAAAAGAGAATTACAGGCCAACATCTTCATGAATATAGATGCAAAATCCCCACAAAATATTAGCTTATTGAATCCAGTTATACATATTTCATGAATAAAGAATGCAAGGTTGGTTTAACATTCAGAAATCAGAGTGGAAACACAAAGAGAACCAGTGTATTAAATCAATGTCAATATCCTGCTTGTGATATTGTACTATAATTTTGAAAAATTACATAAATTGGATAGAGAGTACATGTTATCTGTTCATATTATCTTTTTTTTAAATTAACATATAATGTATTATTTGTTTCAGGGGTACAGGTGATTGATCACTCTTACACAATTCACAGCACTCACCATAGCACATACCCTCCCCAATGTCCATCATCCTGCCACCCCATCCCTCCCACCCACCCCCTCCACTCCAGCAACCCTCAGGTTGTTTCCTGAGATTAAGAGTCTCTTACGGTTTGTCTCCCTCTCTGGTTTTGTCTTGGAAAAATGTTCCATGCTCATGGATTAGAAGAACAAATATTGTGAAAATGTCTATGCTACCTAGAACAATCTACACATTTAATGCAATCCCTATCAAAATACCATCAACTTTTTTTCACAGAAATGGAACAAATAATCCTAAAATTTGAATGGAACCAGAAAAGACCCCAAATAGCCAGAGGAATGTTGAAAAAGAAAAGCAAAGCCAGTGGCATCACAATTCCGGACTTCAAGCTCTATTACAAAGCTATAATCATCAAGACAGTATGGTACTGGCACAAAAACAGACACATAGATCAATGGAACAGAATCGAGAGCCCAGAAATGGACCCTCAACTCTATGGTCAACTCATCTTGGACAAAGCAGGAAAGAATGCCCAATGGAAAAAAGTCTCTTCACCAAATGGTGTTGGGAAAATTGGACAGCCACATGCAGAAGAATGAAACTGGACCATTTCCTTACACCACACACAAAAATAGACACAAAATGGATGAAACTCCTACACGTGAGACAGGAATCCATCAAAATCCTAAAGGAGAACACAGGCAGCAACCTCTTCGACCTCAGCCGCAGCAACTTCTTCTTAGAAACATCACCAAAGGCAAGGGAAGCAAGGGCAAAAATGAACCATTGGGACTTCATCAAGATAAAAAGCTTTTGCACAGCAAAGGAAACAGTCAACAAAACCAAAAGACAACCAACAGAATGGGAGAAAATATTTGCAAATGACATAGCAGATAAAGGGCTAGTATCCAAAATCTATAAAGAACTTCTCAAACTCAACACCCAAAGAACAAATAATCCAACCAAGAAATGGGTAGAAGACATGAACAGACATTTCTGCAAAGAAGTCATATTATCTTTTTAAATTTAATTTAAATTCAATTAGCCAACATATCATTAGTTTCAGATGCAGTGTTCAATGATTCATCAGTGTGTATAACACCCAGTGCTCATCACATCACGTGCCCTCCTTAATGGCCATTACAACTGCATGTGAATTTATATCTCAAAATTTAAAAATCAAGGGTATAATGAATGGAACATAGGTAACTCATATGATCATCTCAATAGGTACAACATTTGATAAAATTCAATACTGTGATAAAAATTCATAATAGTATGATAAAGCTCTTAGCAAACAAGGAATATCTTTAAAAAAACTATAGCTAACATTGCACCTAATAGTGAAATATTAACCTTTTCCCACTGAGGTCAGGAACAAGACACATATTTTCACTGTCATACTTCCATTCAACAGTATTTAATGGAACTTGAGGTTGTAGCCAGTTCAATAAAGGCAAGAAAAAGAAATTAAAAGCATAGAGATTAGAGGGGCACCTGGGTGGCTCAGTCGCTAAGCATCTGCCTTCGGCTCAGGTCATGATCCCAGGATCCTGGGATCAAGCCCTGCATTGGGCTCCTTGCTCTGTGGGAAGCCTGCTTCTCCCTCTCCCACTCCCCCTGCTTGTGTTCCCTCTCTTGCTGTGTCTCTGTCAAATAAAATCTTTTAAAAAAAAAAAAAGCATAGCAATTAGAAAGGAAGAAGCAAACTCTACTACCTATAGATGTCAAGTTTCTGTATGTAGATAATCCAAAGTAATCTACAAACTAATAGAATTTATAAGTGAATTTTAGCAAAGGCACAGGGTACAGGTCAACAAGATCCATTGTATTTCTTTGTACTAGCAGCAAACAATTGGGAAAAATTTAAATCATTTATAATAACATCAAAAACATCAAAATCAAGAAATACGTCTAATGAAATATGAGCAAGAAGACTTCTATGTTGAAGACTGTAAAACATTGTTGAGAGAAATTAAAGAAGACTTAAATAAATGGGGAATAGAGACATACACCATCATCATGGATTGGAAGATTCAAAAGAGTTAAGATGTGAGTTCTTCGTATATCTGTAGATTCAGTGAATCTCAAGAAAAATTCCAGCAGGTTTTTGTTCATAGAAATTAATAACCTAACATTATTATGGAAATCTATAACCCAGGCAAAAGACCTATGATAGCCAAGACAATCTTGAAGAAAAACAACAGAATTAGAGAATTTGTTACCAAATTGCAAGACTTTAAATATTTAAGACAGTATGGTTTTGGCCCAAGGATAAAGAAAAAGTCCAATGGAACAGAATGAAGAGTCCAGAAACCAACCCACAAAAATCACTTGATTTCTGACAAACATGCTATTATATTTGGGGGGAGGGGAGTTTTTTTCAATTAAGAAAAAATGATGCTGAGTCAACTGTATATCTACATAGGGAAAAAATGAACCTCAACACCTATATCATACCATACACAAAAATCATTTCCAAGTGGATCAGAGACCTAAACATGGAAGGTAAAAAAATAAAGCTTCAAGTAGGAAATATAACAGAATGTCTTCATGTTCCCCTTTACATACCCAATAGATCCTTAAAGCCTATGCTTTAATTGACATCTATATCTGGTAGGTGGGTAAATGTGGATTTGGCTCCACTCCCCCAAGTCTACTGCTTCTTGTGTCACCTACTCCCTGGGGGGTGGGGAAAATGCCATAAAAATCACTAATCATAAACTGAGAAATTGAATTTCATGAAAATTATAGTCTTTTCATTAAAAGATACCATTAAGAGTCAAAAGGCAAGCCACATCCTGGGAGAATATACTTTCTATACATATATCTAACAAAGAAATATCGAAAATATATAAAGAACTTTCATAAATCAACAGGAAAAAAGACAACCATTTTAGGGAAAAATGAGCAAAAGATTTGAATAGGCACATCACAAAAGAATATATCCTAATGACTAATAAGCATAAAAGAAGATTGATATTACTCATCAGGGAAAGGCAAATTAAAACCATGAAATACAATTATACATGCATCAAAATGGCTAAAATTAAAAGTTAAAAACAGCAAATATTGACAAACAAGTCTTGTTTTTCAGCAAATATGGAGCAACTTGAACTCTCATATAATTGTTGGTGCAATCATAAATTGGCACAAACACTTTGGAATATGTTTGGCAGTATCTATTAAAGCTAAACATACATATATGTCATGATTCAGCAGTTCCACTCTTGGCTTAATATGGAATAAAAATGAGTGCTTATGTCTACCAGAAGACACAATAATATTCCTAGCAGCTTTCCTGATAGTAGTCAAAATCTGAAACAACCCTAAGATGCCATTTACACAAAACAGGACAGGCATACTAACCTTAATGAAAGAAGTCAGAATAGTGCTCACCCAAGGGCTCAGATGCCCAGAAGATGCTCTTTTCCAGAACAGATGGGCCCCAAGCCTGGGTGCAGCAGCAGGGGTGGGGGGTGGGGGAGCAGCCTTCAGTTGCAGCTCATCCCCCACCTTCCCCAGACTTACATTGGGCTGGGATTTGGAATGATGGGAAGGTTTTTTGTTTGTTTTTTTAAAGATTTTATTCATTCATGAGAGACAGAGGGAGGGAGGGAGAGAGAGCGAGAGAAGCAGAGGGAGAAGCAGGCTCCCAAGGAGCAGGGAGCCCGATGTGGGACTCGATCCCAGGACCCTGGGATCATGACCTGAGCCGAAGGCAGACGCTTAACCATCTGAGCCACCCAGGCGCCCAGATGGGAAGGTTTTTAAGGGCCAGGGATGGATCTTTTCTAAATGTTATTACTTGTAAATAAAGTCTATTTTTCTCCCCCCCCACAAAAAAAACAGTGGTTACCTTTGTGGTAGGGAATGACCAGGACGGTACATGGAGGAGTTTTCCAGTGATCTTGATCTGAGTGGCAGTTAGCATGGATGGTTCACTTCATAAACATTAAGCAGGACACTTAAGATTTGTATACTTGACTGATATGTTTTATACTTTAAAAAGTTACCCCCCAAAATGTCCCCCAAATACCTATCTTCCAATCCATTCCATAAAGTGACAGAGTGGAAAGGCCATGCTTACATCTTTGCAGTGTGAACAGCAGGGAGAGTGTTTCCTGACAGGAAGGCAGAAGACTTTGTTAGGGTGGTCTTTCAGAGGTCAACAGAAACAGAAATGTCCTTGGAAAAGTTAGGAACAATATGGAGATTTGCCAATTTTCTTTTTAAGAAAGAAAGGTAAATTTTTTATAGATAAGATTTATCTTTACTTTTCTCAGATAGGAAAGAAAAAAGCTTATTGCCTTTCCACTGGGACAAATCAAAGACCTTCCAGTAAACCAACAGAGGCTATGTGACAGCCCACTGGTTTCAGTAGGTCAGCAGAAACTGACATTGTTTTTCTCTCACTCTTGGAAAGTTCAGACCATGAGATTATGAAAACAAGCCAGGCATAATGGTAGGATTCCAGCACTAACTTGTTAGTCGTGGCAGTTTTTACTTCACAATGTGAATCTGAATCGGAAGAAAATATCAAATGGCTAAAAGTCTTGTTTGTTGCCAAGAAGATGTCAGAGAAGAAAAGGCATCCTTTGGAAAAGGAAAGGGAAGAACGTTCTTTCCTTCTGTTAATATCACTTCTTGTGTTTAGAATTTGCAGAATGGGGGCGCCTGGGTGGCTCAGTCAGTTAAGTGGCTGCCTTCGGCTCAGGTCATGATCCCAGCGTCCTGGGATCGAGCCCCACATTAGGCTCCCGGCTCATCGAGAAGCCTGCTTCTCCCTCTGCCTGCCACTTCCCCTGCTTGTGCTCTCTCTCTCTCTCTGTCAAATAAATAACATATTAAAAAAAAAAAGAAAGAATTTGCTGAATGGCACTGTCTCTAAAAAAATTTGCAGGTTTTCTTTAACAACCCAAATTCTAAACAGTGTAGGGTGGTAGCTTTGTGAGATGACATTACAAAGCAAATCTCAACAAATTGCTGTACTACTGGGAACTTCCTATCAGTGTTACTCACTCGAGGAGGCATTTATCAAACAAGTCCTTCCAGCCAGGCACTGTGTGTAAGGCATCAGGGAGGCAAAATGAAATTGCCCTTTTCTTCAAGATGCTAATGGTCCAGTAAGAGAGCCTGGTGGCTCTATGAAAATTGCTTTCGCTCTTCATACCAGCAGCAAAGAAGGAAGCAAGAACGGGGGGGAGAAGGCAGGACAAGATATTCTAGGTGTGGCAGGTGGTTGTATTTAACTTGCAATATTCTATTTTTAGCACCCTTAGTGATAAGTTTGGAAAAGAAATTTAAGATGAGTTTGGAAGGATTTTATGTAGTGGTTTCAGTTTTCAGAATAACCAAGCATGTGAGTTTCATATGCTGCCATTCAAGATTTTGGGGGCAGAAGGGTAGAGACTGAGTGTCAGCAGCTTTAACCTTAGGCTGGGAAACTGCTTATTTTGGGCCAGGAATTAGATAAATTTGAAGAAATTAAGGAGATGTAACGAGATAAGGTAGAGTACGGGAAAACACATTTTGTGGAGTCAGACTGGCTACCTTGAATCTTTGGCAGACACTTAACCTCTTTTAAGCCTGGTTTCTGCTTCTATATTACATGAACCTAATTCTCACATTGCAGGATTTTTTCAAGGATTCAAGGGTTAAAAAGAGGACACGTGGGGCGCCTCGGTGGCTCAGTCAGTTAAGCATCTGCCTTCAGCTCAGGTCATGATCCCAGGGTCCTGGGATCAAGTCCCACATCGGGCTCCTTGCTCAGCGGGGAGCCTGCTTCTCCCTCTGTCTTTGCCCCACCCCCCACCGCTTGTGCTCTCTCTCTCTTGCTCTTTCAAATAAACAAAATCTTCAAAAACTTTAAAAAAAATTTTTTAAAGAGGACCTATAACCTGCACATACTAGACATGCAAATGCAGTAATGACTGGCATTTGACAGGAGTCTCTGGCGGTAAGGCCCAGGATGTCTGGTTGTCTCTGTGGTGCATTCACGTGAAGGTATAGAGAGAGAGAGCCTGTGTCCCATCCATCACATGCTGTGAGGCGCTGACCAGTCTCTGAGGACGGCTATATGAAGCGGTTCATTCTGTCCTGAGCTGGCTGGGGGAGAGGCACTCAGCTGCCGCCTGGTGTGAGGGCTCTAAGAGGCCTTACCCAGGATCTGCTGATCTACCTCAGGCTGTAGGGACCAGTAGTAAACCCAATTCCAAAATTTTTACAAGTGTGGGGGAGGCAAGGCAGACACCGTGTGTCAGTGCTAACATTTTTGTTTCTTTTTGGGTCCTATAGCCAGACACTAGAGCGATTCAGGGAATGGGGAGGCCAGGGGATTTTTGTGGCAATAAAGGGCTGTTTGTTAAAGGCCTGCTTGATCCTTCCTTGTTTTATTAGAGCTCAACACAACAGTTCTCTGTATTTTTCTTGGAATAAAACTGGCTTTTGCACTAGATGCAAGGAAATGTGCCCTCAAGCAGCAGAGGCTTTCTAAATATTAGTGACTTCAACTAGATTAAGTATTTCCATTTCCTATTCTTGTGACTTTATGAGGCTCAAGTTCCCAGAAAGGCTGCTTTTTCTTTCTTTCTTTCTTTTCTTAAACTATGACTCTTTCGGTTGGTTATGTTTTCGGTCATTCTGTTCTTATGATCTGAGTAAGTGCTAAAAACCTTCAAGATGCTTTTAAAGATTCTTCACGTAGAAATGTTTTCAGGTTTCCAGCAGAGTGAATGAGTTTGACAGGGACTGCAGATTCAGATATCCTCAGATTCTTGGTAAAAAGTTTTGTCAGCATTTCCTTCCTCAAGCTGGGTGCTCAACTCACTGACCTCTTGCCTTCTTGGGTTCGGGCCATCTTTTTGCATAGCCTCAGCTATAAAAATATGCTAGGCCTTGCAACATTTCCCTCCTAAGAGGAATGAAAATGACTATGCTGGATTCCCCTCTGTATGACTAATTGAGGTCAGCAAGACATTTTTACCTTAAAGCCCTCAGACACCAAATCAGAGGGATGGCGTGCCCTGGCCTCATTTGAGCTTCTGGCCCAAGTGTGCGATTCACTTCAATCTTTGACTGTTAGAGTTCATCTTTGCATCAGTTATTTTCTCCTAGCCACTTAAAAAGCAACTTCTGTGACTTTTGTGCTATATATAAAACTGTCAACGCGGACTACTGCTGGGCCTAAAATCTGGGGGGAAGGTGCACATTTCCAACACATCTGCTAACACATACTGAGCACTAGCAGTTTGGATTTGCTTATTTTTCATTTTTAAGCATTTGACACTTTTTAAATTTAATTTCTTTGAACTATTTCCATTCTAAAACTATAAGCTATAATTCTTCTTTTAGTATATCTCAGATCTCAACTTACAATATGTGGAATGGGAAGATTTTAAAGTCATTGATCAGAAAAAGGCTCAGGGCACCTGTATGGCTCAGTCATTAAGCGTCTGCCTTTGGCTCAGGTCATGATCCCAGGGTCCTGGGATCGAGCCCCACACCGGGCTCCCTGCTCCGTGGGAAGCCTGCTTCTCCCTCTCCCACTCCCCTTGCTTGTGTTCCTTCTCTTGCTTTATCACTCTCTGTCAAATAAATAAATAAAATCTTTAAAAAAAAAGAAAAAGGCTCAAGAAGTTAGCAATTCTTTTAATAAAAATTGTATGACTATGATAGTGCCTGCTAGTATGCCTTCAAATCTCTTGTCCCCCTCCCACTATAATAACGCATTGATTTAGCCATTTTTAGCTCAGTACATGATCACCAAAGTTAAAGACTACTTGCCACACTCCCTTGCAGCCACATGACAAAGTTCTGGCCAATGGAATGCGAGAAACTGCACACAATTTCTGGGTGTCTTCCTCCCCTTTCTCCCCACGTCTTCCATCCTGCTGCAGTGGATTATAAGATGCAAGGAGCGGCCTTAAGGGCTATGGAGCAGTAAGACACCTACCTATACCTGACCTGCCAGTCCAGTAAGCAAAGCGGCTATGCCGGCTCAGACTTCTACATGAGAGAGAAAATAAATTTGTCCTGTGTCAGTCATTGTTTGTGTGAATCTTCTGTGATACACAAGCCAACTCTAATCCTAATACAGGGACAAACGTGAATATTTACCTCACAAGAAGTCAATGTTTCCAATAGGAAAACATAGTCTCTAAAACACTTAAGCAAAACTTCGGTATTTATGTTTTGTTAAAAAAAAAGTGGCAGGAGGTGGCTCCAATGACTTTAGAAAATATTCTGCTTTATCTGAGGGCATCTAAAGCTGCTGACCTAAGCACGCTCAAATGAGTGGGGCTGGCTGTTTTCAAAAATGTGTGTGTCACACCAGACTCTAGATTTACTTCAGCTGCCGTAGAACCAAGGACTCCTGCTTGTGTGAGGACGTGCGGGGTTAGAGGTTCGGGGTTTTGCTTTGGAATCAGCTCCTGCTACCTCCAGCAGAGCACTGGGCTGACATCAGCACAATGCAAACAGGGCAGGGTGAACAAACCCAAACACTGACGTTTTAAAAGCCTCTTCAGTAATATTAACAATAGCAAACACTTAAATGTGCTTATTATATGCACTTCACATATATTAACCTAGTCAATCCTTCTATAATCCTATGTGATGGGTCTACAATTATTCTCACTTTACCAACAAGAAACAGAGGGAAATTTAGTAAATTTCCCAAAGTCCCCCAGCTAGTAAGTCAGAAGTTACAGATTTTTACCCTCAAAACATCCAGGCTCTTGACCACAAGCTATTCTGTATCCCAGTTAAGTGTACTGAAACTTTATCACAGGATGTTCTAAATGCCTCCATTTATTAATCCGTTAGCTACAACAGTCCTTTGAGGTAGGCATCATTATGCCATTTTACTTACAGATGAAGACACTGAGGCACAGGCAGAGTATATAAGCCATCCAAACTCAGGTTTACACCTACACATGGCTGCAGGGTCCCCACTGTTCCCACTGTGCTGCGCTGTCTCATCAAGCAGCAGGGGCCTCACTCAGTGGCAGAAATGCTCTCAGAAGGGAAGAATGCTCTTCATCGACAAATCTCATGCAAATTGTCCTCTGTGTATGTTCCTACCCCAGGCTCTCTTTCCTCATTTACCCCGTCTCATCTCCAGTCCTAACCACTCAGCATTTCTCTTGCTCCCACTGATTTTGCTGCTTAGCTCATTGTCTCACTCTCTTTTTTAACGTCCTTAACTTCTACTCTAAGGAATTAACATCTCTAGTGCATCCTCTTTTATCTTTGAGGTATAACTGACAACATTTAAAACTAAAGTATAGGATGTGATAATTTGATATATATTTTTTTTGTGACCGGATTCCTCCCACAGTTATACACACATCCCTCACCTCACATATTTACCTTTTTGTCGGCGGCTGGGGAGAACATTTGAGTCCTATTCTCTTAGCAAATTTCGATTATATGAGACAGTGTTATCAACTACAGTCACCATGTTATACATTAGATCCTCAGACCTTATTCTTCTTGTAACTTAAAGTTTGCACCTTTTTACCAACCTCTCATTTCCTCCATCCAATTTTGTTTCTATTATTTTTCTCTTCTGTTTCTATTGACTCCCCCCGACACACACTTTTTTTTGGAATCCACATGTGAGACCATGCAGTATTAGCTTTTGTCTGGCTTTTTTCACTTAGCATCCATGTTGTCATAAATGACAGAATTTCTTTCATTTTTAAGAATAAGTAATATTCAACTGTGTATATATACTATAATTTTTAAATCAATTCACCTGCTGATGGACACTCAGGTTGCTTCCATTCCTTGGCTGTAGTGAATAATGCTGCAGTGAACAGGAGAGTAAGGTATTACTTCAAGATAATGGTTTTGTTACCTGCAGATATACACCCAAAAGTGGGATTGCTGGATCCTAGGATAGCTCTACTTTTAATTTCCTGAGGAAACTCCACTGTTTTCCATAGTGACTATACTAGTTTACATTCCCACCAACAGCACACAGGGTTCCCTCCTTCCCCACATCCTCACCAGCATGTTAGCTCCTGTCCTTTTGAAAATAGTTAATCTCCAGCTCTGTTCTTTTCCTGATTTCCATTAATCCTTTACTAGGCCTTAAAAATGGAGATATTCTCTGGAGACTCATCATTGAACTTCCCCTTACTTCACGGTTGTTTCTTTGGTAATCTCAATCACTTGTGATGGGTATTCTTCCACATAACTATTTTCCATACTTCGGATTAATTTCTTCAGATTTGCAGAAGTGGAACTACAAAGCAAAGTATAAAAGCATTTTTATGACTTTCTGAAAGGGCTGTCCAATTCACAATGCCCCTAAAAATGAACAGAGATGCTAGTTCTTCCCTACCAGCAGTGACAGTACTCAAACAGGCAAAATAGGTAAAAAATATAGAGACGAAGGGGCAGGGAACTCCAGAATTCTATTAAGAGACTGTAAAGAGAAAAAGCTAGTCTGAGCAGAAGTTTCAAGAATGGAGGTATGAGAAAGGTTGGAACTATTATAGGCCCTGACTACATGGTGACCACTGAGCCACAAAGGTACACTGAAGGATTGCAGCAAAGTACAGGGTTGAAGGGGAGTGCTGCAGCCAATCAGACACACGAATCCCCCATGTGATGGATCACCCATGCTACATTTGGGGAGAAAATTACCAAGTGTAGAAACTTTGTGAAACATGTATGTTAAGGCTTGCAATCAAGAAACTATGTCTGAGAAGCTGCTTGATAAATGTGAAACTAAAAATGCCTTGTGGGTCTCCAGTTTCCCTTAACATGGGACAAGGAAACTGGAGAGTTCCACTTACCTCCTAAATCTTCTAGGACAGTAAAACTCATGTTGATGAATGTAAAGCCCTCTTCTCTGTTGGGTGATTGGTAGAGAATTTTGTTCTCCTAGGCACCTTGGACCAGTATTCCTCCTGTCTTCAGTGGAAACTCCTTCTCTCCACCTCATCACCAGCAGACAAACCCCCCCGAGAGAAAACAGCTCTTCCTACTTTTGGTTGGTCTAGGAATTGGCACAGCCTGGTAGTGTAGACTGGTTTTTAATCTGGAATGATAGCAATAAAAATCTGCACTGAGTCTCTAATTGTCTACTATCCACTGATGTAAACTGACCCATGAGAGCAAGGTTGTTTTGTTTCACAGATGGTCTCAAGGTATGGCATCCTACCTACTAATCTGACTTGCTATTCTTCAATATGGGCAATTCCTGATTTTTAAATTTACGTGCTATCCAACAATTCAAGCAAATTCCCTAGCCAAGACCCCATCCCCAGGTTATTTCCCTGGGTAAATTTCCTAAAAGTGTAATTATTGGATCAGGGGTAGAAACTCTCAAGACTTCTGACAACTCTTTAACTTCCAACCAAAAAAGCTGTATAGCTTATATTCACCTCAGCTTTAAATTAGCAATCAAACCCCATGCACTCCTGCCTGTGCTGTTATATATATAAATGCTTTTTGATAGGCAAAATGGCATCCTCCTGCACCAGCATACAGCTAAGTAGTTATGAGCAGACCTATAGCCAGACCACAGAGGCTCAGGATTCCAGCTCACTTAGTTGAAGATCACACAGTGATGTACTCTAGGCTTTAGTTTCCTCATCTATAAAATAGATATAACAAAGGTACCTTCTCCATAGACTCGATTAAATGAACAAATACATACAAAAGCACTGAGAATGTCCTTACACTTGGAAAGCTCTATTGTTCCCATTTGAATTTTCTAGTTACTATTAGATTCATTTTTTCATTGATCATCAGTTCTTCGTTGAACTGTTTTTATCATATCCTTTCCCTTTTGCTATGAGACAGTCACCTATATTTTCTTCATCTTTCTAATTCTTTACATTTATACTCTTTAACCCATTTGGAATTTATATTGGTATATGTTGGAGGGAATTCTGTCACCCTTCCCCAGATGTATGGTACCAGTTAAAACCCCTTATTAAATAGTCCATCTTCTTACGTTTACTCTTCTGAAATGCTGTCTCTACCACATGGACACTTCAGTTATTAAGTTTATTAAATGCATGAGAAAAACACTTGTTTCTCCTTTACTCTCATACTTCAGACACCAAACATGTGGATTTCCCACACCAAATAATTATAGGACACCAGCTGGGTACCCTAGAATTCAACTCTCAACACTTAACTAGAGTTGGTGCAGACCCCAGAGGTGAAGGGCTCAGTCCTACAAGAAGGCCCACATTTCCCCAATGCCCCAGATCCCAACTTCAAGTCCAGGTTGTCACCTGTATCTCTCACTTACTAGCTATAAACGGGGGTTCCTGTGGGTTTGATAATTTACTTGAATGGCTCACAGAATTCAGGGAAACACCAAATGTTTGCCAGTATTATAAAGGATGTGATAAAGGATAAAGATAATGGCCAGATGGAGATACCTAGTCTGAAAGTAAGCTTCTGTCGTTGTGAAGGTGGGGTGCACCACCCTCCTGGCAAGTGGATTTTTTCACCAACCCGGAAGCTCTCCAGACCTCTTAGTATTGGAATTTTTATGGAGGCTTCATCAACATAGGCATGTTCAATCATTAACTGTCTCTAGTCCCTCTGTCCTGAAGGATGTGGTTGGGTTGAAGTGCAAGCTTCTCATGACAGCTTGGTCTTTCTGGTGACCAGCCCTCATCCTGAAGCTATCCAGGAGCCCACCAAGAGCTGCTTCATTAAAAGACACCCCTGTCGGGCGCCTGGGTGGCTCAGTTGGTTAAGCGACTGCCTTCGGCTCGGGTCATGATCCTGGAGTCCCGGGATTGAGTCCCACATCGGGCTCCCTGCTCGGCGGGGACTCTGCTTCTCCCTCTGACCCTCTTCCCTCTCGTGCTCTCATTCTCTCTCTCTCAAATAAATTAAAAAAAAAAAAAAAAGACACCCCTGTCACCCGGGAAATTCCAAGAAATTCAGTAATTATGTATCAGGAACCAGGGTCAAACACCAATTAAAACAAAAGATGTTCCTAGTGCAGTCTTAGGAGCTCTATGCCAAGAACAGGGGACAGAGACTTTTATGTTTTCTATCATTTCTTTATCCTATTGTATTCTTATTTCTTTTAGGCCAGTATGACACCAGTTTAACCTCTGTAAGATGAACTGTCATATCTTTCATTTCCACTTTGGACCCACATGTGATATATAAATTGTCCATCATAAATTAAGTTCTGCGTATCAGAGCAGTCATCAAAGATTAGCTCCTAGCAATAGGTGTTCTGAACACCAAGCACTGGGCACAGCCATCCTTGCTGGACTTATCGGGCATCTTTCCCCTCCTACTGCAGTGCCTTGACCTGCCTCTTCCTGGCCCTTTGAGACTCTTTTAATATGTAATCACATGGAAGCAAAAAGCTTTTCAGTTCTTACCCTACTTCGGGACAAAAATGACCAGAGAAGTGCAGATTTCATTTTGTGCCTTTTAAGATGGCCCCTAAGTTAGCTGGCAGCACCAATGTGGTGTGCCAGATGCTTCCATGTAAAGTGTTCCTGAGAGGCCAAGGAAATCAAATCATTAAGTTCTGCACATTAGTGCAGCCTGGAGTCCAGGTGCATGGTGGGGAGTGGGGATTGTCTATTTCTCTATTGACACTTTCTTCCCTACAGTCCCAGTCAAGGGTCAAGGGCATGATAACCCAGAGCTTTGTTTAATCAGGAATTCAGGGCAGCTGCCAAGTGCCCAGGCTCAAGGGAGACAGGGAGGGTGCCTGACTGGAATGCTCGGACTGGGTTAGGGTTAGCATCCCGAGTGATTCTCACACAGCAATTTTTATTTCAAAACCAACCTTAAAATTATTTTTGGTAGCAGATAGAGGAAGAGCTATTTTAAATAAGAACTTACTAGAAAATGAAGCTTCTATAAAACTTTCCCTTTTCTCTCATAGCTGTCTACTATCAGTGTAACCTACTACTCTGCCTGAAGACAGTCATACCTGCTCCGTCCCCCAATACCACATAAAGAACTCTCCACAACTTTTGACAATGTGGGTAGTTTCATCCAGAATAAAAACTACACCTGTATGCTACACATCAATAACAAACGGGACATTTACTAAGTGCTTACACCAAAATTAGAAATACTAGCTAGAGACTAGGAAAACATTTAAAAAGATTTTATTTATTTGACAGAAAGAGTGAGAGAGCACAAGCAGGGGGAACGGAGAGGGAGAAGTAGGCTCCCAACTGAGCAGGGAACCTGATGTGGGACTCGATCCCAGGACCCTGGGATCATGACCTGAGCCGAAGCCGCATAACCGACTGAGACACCCAGACGCCCCTAGAAAACATTTCTGATTGGTGACACATCAAAATGGAAGATGATACTGCAGACTTTCCCTTCAGAGCCTATTCAGACAGCAGAATTCCAGGCCAGTCAGCTCCATGGAAGGTAGCAAGCATGGCTGAACAAAGAACTAAGCTATGTGCAGTGGCCACACAGCCTGATGGAAGCTGTGAACCAGTTCTTCTGGCTGAGTGCTGTGGCCTCTCCATACACTCTGTGACCCAGCCACTGCCAAACACATGGCACCACACTCATCCTGAATGTAGAGATGTTTTTCTCTCCATTGAGTGTTAAATAAGCATTTGTATCAGTACTCTTGAATTCTCAGAATTTGGAAACATGTTTGTTGATGACAATGAAGAAAGGAAGAGACTTGAAATTGTTTTAGTTCAAGGAGAAACTTACCCCATAAAGGCCTCTCTTCCAGGGTCATGTTTTGTTTGTGGAGAAAAAATTCCTAGTCTAACGTGAGCCCTCTTCCTAAATATGGACTCTCATAGTCACTGGTTAAGAAAAGGATATCTTTAAGAAAATTTTGAATGATGTTAAGTCAACAGCAAAAACCTAATTTTGAAAATGATTTGCGACGAGTATAGCTGCCCTCTGCAGCTAATAATCTTACCTCCCTCTGTAGCCACTGCCAACTTGGTAGTTGGGTACTAAGATGGTGTGGACATGTGCAGGTTTAGAACCTAATATAGTTAAACATACAACAGCTAATTTACCTCACTTGTTGTACTGTGATTAAAGCTAATATGATCATGTGTTTTGTATTTTTCCTTGCCTATGATGTCTGGGCATCAGAGCAAGAAGCAGGAAATGTGCTTCATGGAAGAAGACCATGCGGAAATGAAGCGTGGTTATCACTCTACAATGCAGAGGGACGCAATTCCCTTTTTGGTTCATATACCAGAATAAACAGCAGGTCATAAAAAGGACAATGGACCATGAAACCAAAGACCTGACTCCTTTATCTATTAGCTTATCGACCTGAGCAAGTTCCTTTCCCAGTTCCTGATTCCAGTCTGTAAACTGGGTAAAATGTGGATAACACCTATCCAACAAGCCCCAAAGTTCTTTCAACAATAGGATGAAAATATTTCTAAAGCACCTTCACAAACATACAAAATAGTAACAATAATAATAATAAAGTAATTATAAAAGGAACAAGCCGTAGACCTGAAACAGAAGATCCACTCAAACACAAGAGACCAATCAAAATCTGTGATAATGTTAAGGAAGTTAACTACGGAAGTACAATTTCCCAGTTTATATGAAAATGGTTTAATAATAGTGAAACTCAGAAACTAGTAAAATTAACAAAGTATATTGGCTAAAGATATTTTTTTCCAACCATGGCAAATATAATGCAGACACTTATCAATGCAAAGTCTTTAATCCCTCCATCATGTACTCTGAATCCTACTTACTATTTAATATGAAACATAATATAGTCAGAGATGTCTTTGGCAGAATAACCACATGCATCAATGTGCCAAACACAAGCATTTTCTCTCTTTATACTTACCTGACTGAAGACATCTGATCAAAGACAAAAATCAACAATTTTAATAAGTAGTTTATCAATAAGAGTCTAGAAGGTAACAAAAGGTACAAAGATAAACCTTTTAGGAAATTAAGTTAAAACAAGTAAAATTTACATTTTATTAAATCAGCAAATATAATCACCTGCGTATATTTTTACTAGCAAAAAATAATGATACTGATGATAAAGAAAAACGAAAGAAAAAAAAAAACGCACCTCAGACCAGAATACCATAACAAAAAGTTTTGTGGAAGCTGCATTTTATTTGAAAATCCACCCATTTTTGCTAACATACATTTTAATATTGTAAACAAAAATAGAATCTGCAGAGACAATGCAACAAGTATGCTTAAACTCATGTACAGAATTGCTTTCCTACAACGAACTGTCCTTCTTAAGGCCCCTCTCAACCAAAACGTTAAGATGTATTTACACAAAGCACCGATCAACAGTGCAGTTTATTTCTTCGTTAACTAAACTCTTGGCTAGACATTAACTTTAAAGATACTATTTCCCCTTATTTAAAAGGTACATGATCATAACATGGCATGAGCCAAATAAAAGGTTTCAAGGATTTTGTCCCCTTCCCTCCCCCCATAACACCTCCTAGAGTTTTACTGTAAAGAAGGAAAGTCTTGAAGTGAAAGCAATTCCTCACATTCATTTTGGAAAGGCCCTAATGTCAAATGGAAAATAATGACATGCCAAGCACAAGCAGTAAAGTTCCTTCCCAATGCACTAATGCTGAATTTAAAATGTAGTGCTTTTCCTAGTCAGTGAACTGTTCCCTTGCAAAATCCTAGGCACAGAATTGACTATAAGGATTAATGCATTTATAATGCTTCCCTAAATCCCATAGAGACTGAGAATTCTTAAGCGATTCGGACCTATGGACTTGCCTTAAAATATTTAGTGCTCTGTATGTCAGCTGAAAAGCATTCTGAATCAGATTCACTTTTATGGATAAAAATCAAACATACTGTGTACATCCATACTCATTTTCATAAGGAGGTCTGATACAATATTAATGTTATGTAAATTGATAATCATAAATAAATACAAATACTTAAGGAATGTCTACTGCAAACTGAATATATAATTTTTTTTAAAAGAAAAGTTAATTTTAGTTACTGTTTCTATATCTGTGAGGACTGGAGAAAAGAAAGATACTGCATAATTAAGAATTATGATTTTGATCCCCCCAAAAGAGTCCTATTGCATTACAGTAAAGGACACAGCTCTTCTCTCCAGGCAGCTTTTCCAAATACAAATTTCACACTTTCCAAATAAGGGCTTTTCTTGGTAGGTTACTGATTATGGGTATTAATAAGAGTTGAAAGAACTGAAGGGTTAGTCACCAAAAAGACAGATCTTAGTCTGAAATCATGGCAATTCTTGGCTTTATAAACTGTATTGATACGTTCTCCTATAGACTAGTCCCAATTTCCTTCATGGGCCTTCACTGGGTTACTGTAGCATTCTAATGGAAGAAGAGAGTTTTAAGAGACAGCAGTTTGGATTTTGCTGGAAGTAAAAGTATTTGCTGCTTGAGCACTTGTCTTTTTGAAATAATTCCATTCTCTTCCATCTAGTTACATAAACTGTATCTGGAAAAAAAAAAAAAAAAGAGTGTAAGTTCATTCACTGCATTGTAAGATGTCTTCTCACAAATAAAAATGCTCTGTGGCTTTTACCATTCAATTGGCCCAGAAATGTTTACTGCATGTTTATCACAACCCTGATTACAAAACCAAGTCAGTATCAGCTCATCATGTGCCAGCATTCAATATCTGAAGCCTAATTAGAGGGACTTCCAAATATATCTTTCTAATTACTAAAAACCAAGAGACAGGGGAAGAAAAAATAAATGAACAATTTTTCAATGACAAGTTCAGAACATCTGTCCATGAACACAAATATTCCATGTGAAAATCTCATTCAGAGAAGCACAATATGACTTATTATTTCCAAATGATATCATAAAATTAGATAATTAAGGGAAGAGAAATATTATCCTTACTAAATCATTTCTTTACTAATATAAATAAAAATCTGAACGATCTACAAAGGAATAGTTTTCAATAGGGCCTCATGTTTGCTCAGATATTTCACTCAGGATATCCCTTAAACTGTTCATCCAAAGACATTAGTGAAGTAGATGTGCTAATAAACTTGTCAAATCAGAAGATTTTTCAACTCTCAAAGATCTAGAAGCTCTATCTACATTGGGGGCTAGAGCACCAAGAAGAACAAATTTCACCACCTTCCAGCAAAAAGAGGCAGTGTGGATCAAACAGAATTCTTCCATCAAAAAGGGCATAAAGTATTCGTTTGCCCTTAACTTAAAAAAAAAAGTCTGTTTTGGGGAAAATGTTACTATTTTTAAATGAAAAGGCACACATAAATATAACACTTTAAAAAGAAACTATTAAAATGAATTCTTCACAAATCATGTTCAGGGACATTATATTCAAACTAGAGATGCTCCTAGTCAAGCTCTAATCCAACATGCAGAATTGCATTGTTCTCCATACAACTTTTAAGACTGATGAAAACACCCAGTTTTTAAGGGTGGTATATTTGATCCCATCCATCTGCTGTGAGCAGTGGATGCTTGTATGTAAACATGAGAGATGGTTCTTTGATTTCACACCTTCTAATTATGTTAAAAGTATTTTCCAAAAGTTGTTTGTCCTTAGGTCCTATTTTGATCTATTTTTATTCTTCACCTAAAGAATAGAGGAGGAGGAGGAAGAGCGAGAACCTAGAGTTCTTTAAAGAAACAAAGGAGAAGAGTGAACTGTGTTTAATATTTGATAAACTTTTAAAGTATTTAAGTCCCCATCTCACCCAACAAGCAGCAATACCTAAAGTGATTTATAAGAAATCCTCCAAAGAGAGCTCTGCAAAAGGGTCCTTTCCTGAAGCTCTGTGAGGACTGTGACTGGAGGGGCTGGATGCTGCCGACAGCTGGGGGAAAAGAAGACAGAGAGAGGGAAAGAAAAAAAGATCTCTGAATGACAGAACATGAAAGCAGAAAATGTAATGAAAGAAGAAGTGGTTTTTGTTTTGTCATCTTTAATAAATATAAAGACAGCCTTTGTAGAAAATGGAATTATTAAAACAAAAGTTTCAATCACATGTGAAGTTAAAGGTATCCAATGGCATGTGTTTTTCAGAAAACAAATTGTTTCTGAAATTCCAAAGGAATAAAGTCTTTTTACTCAAAAAGGTTGATAAAAGCTGACCCACAGTTAAGACTTCTATTGTGGGTGGGGGAAAGAGGGGAAGAAAGTGCATAATTGTGATTTTTTTCTTTTTGATTGAGGAAAGATGGCTTCCAGTGTGTCCAGGCTATTTGTCAAAAGCTATGCAAACTCTGACCTCAGTCCAGACCCAATACATCCATCCATAATAGTCTTTCCTTCTTTCCTAAGAGGTGGAAAGTCTTGTCCTCAGTGCTCATACTGTTTTCACATGGAGTTGTCTCCTGCTCTTTCTCTGGACATGCTGTAGCTGATGCATATACTCTGGGAGGTAAAAGTGACTTTAGAGGTCACCTAGTCTAACTGCCCGCACATGCCCTGAAAATAGGGAATACTTAAGATTACTGATTCTGTTTTCTACTTGATTACATTTGCTTGATTCTTGGAATTAGCTGCTATCGTTTAATTTGAATATATGGTGAGGCAAATAGTTTGTTAAACTCAATAACATATCATTAGTATTCCCTCAAAGACAGCCAGTTCCTGAAGAATAATGATGTTCATTTTCATATGTGTAGCTCCTTCACCAAACCTAATTTGAATATTTCAAACCAAACCCAAATCCTTTTAGTTTGGAACAAACTTTTTTTTTTCCCTCCCCCCTGCATAAGACTGCAGAGGCATGCAAGTGTTATGAAATGAGCTGTCCTTTTAGGGATGTTCAAGTGAGTATTAAATCGAAGTTGACTAAGCGGGAATATATCAATTCATATTTCCAACATTCAAATTCTATAACGAATTTCAATCCTCATCATCTGTTTTTGCTGGTTCAAAGTGATCTCATTTCTACCTTTTGATTTAAGAAAAGCGCTACAGAGAATGAATAGCCAATGACTTTCAGCAAATATTACATCACAAGTATACGCAATTTGTTGTTGTGGATGCCAAAAGCAATTTAAAGGTTTGGAAATCATCTTCAGTTATTTTAGTGGTTGAGCTATTGTCCTAATCCATACCTTGCCCTCAAAAATAAATGTTCAAAGACAATGGGAAGAGACAACGGAAAGGATGATGAACTTACACAGGCAGCTACAAATGGTAGGACGGAGCAGCAGTCTGGATTTGGGGATTCAAGTAACAGCCAGTAGAGACAAAGTAAGGTACAACACAATTGGAAGGATGTCTCCTCCTCCCCACTTCTGACCAACCATGGATGACCATTCAGAAGCAGAATGATTTTAAGTAAAGTGATCACCAGTCACTGAGAGCTGGACAGAGTCTAAGATTAACTGGGTTTCTCTACAAAACAGATTTTCTCTTTCACTTGAAGTTCAAACAAAAACACCAAAAATCCCTTATTGTGGATAAAGTGCATCCAAAATCTCAAGTTTCTTACGAGAGCCCCACATTAAAATGTCTTAGTCATGTTTTCATGAGGATGGCAGTCTGAAGACCCGACAGTCCCAGAGGAAAATGCACGAAGAATATGCTAAAAGGGAACACTTCTATTCTTCTGAATGCGTGAGTGCATACTGCTAGAGATATGTCCTACAGGCTTACAAATGTTAGAGGATCAAGTTCCTTGGGTAGAAAAAAGTGCCAGATTCTAACTAATGCTTCCATTCTGACTTAAATTAGAAAAATCCACATACCTATAACTTTCATTTATAAATATGTAGCCAAATTAAAACATGAAAAAACAAGACCTAATATCCCTGTAATAAGCTCAAACTTATTGTAATCAAACTCATCTCAAGCACATGAAACAGTGGCCCAGACTGCTTTGGCTGACCACAGAGTGCTAAAGGCAGGGCCATGAAGCAGCCCTGGACCACCTGTGCCCACCTCTTCCTGGCACCTGCATCAAAGCACAGGCACACCATGCACTGTTGAGAAAGTAGCAAGCTCTGAGAGTAAGTAAGGAAAAAGAAAAGGAAATATGCTGCAATAGCCCAATTACTGCTCAAGGAAAGCAGGAAGAACAGAAGAGCATGAAGGGGCCAACAGGATCCTGGTGGGTGAGAAGCAGTGGGATTGGAAAAGTCTGAAAAGTCACCTGTAAGTAAAAGAGCTGACCTTCCTTTACTTATCATTCTATGAGTAAATCAGAGACTATGTAGGGCTGCTAATACTAGGAATGTGTGCTCTCTTAAAAAAAAAAAAAAAAAAAAATCCTACTACAAATATGTCATCACAAAAAACCCAAAACATGGAGTGGGGAGGGAGCACAGTCAGTTAAGTGTCCAACTCTTGATCTCCACTCAGGTCTTGGTCTCAGGGTGATGAGTTCAAGCCCCGCGTAAGGCTCCATGCTGGGCAAGGAGCCTATTTAAAAAAAAAAAAAAAAAAAAATCCAGGGGCACCTGCGTGGCTCAGTTGGTTGAGCATCGGACTCTTGATTTCGGCCCAGGTCATGATCTCAGGGCCATGGGATTGAGACCTATGCTCAGGGCAGAATCTACTGAGGATTCTCTTGTTCTCCCTCCCCCTCTGGCCCTCCCCCACTCGAGTTCTTCCCTGCCCATAAACAAATAAATGAAATCTTTAAAAACTAAATAAAACCTGGCCTCTTACTCATTTATTTCAAATATCCTCCATACCAACTCCCACAGAGCTAAAAAATTAGCACAGCTATTATTCAAATTAAACTGACCTATACCACAACTGAATATGCTTTCAAAGAGTAGTCACTCTTACTGTAAGTCTAATACAGACATAGTCTTCCTTTCTCATTTTATAGGAAAATAAAATATTGAGAAATAGTGAAAGAAGAGCAGCATATAAATAGAAATACTAAGATTTATAAGTAACTGATAGTAACTCTTAGCTGAAATTCCTCCACCCTTTCCCTTCATTCTAATCAACCTTTAAAATATAATGTTGAAATGGGAAAAAAATTCTAATGTTACCCATGGTTGTAGCATGTGTTTATTATAGTTGTTGTAGCATGTGTTTATTATAATAAAGGCAGAGTACAGAAATCATAACTTTAATAAAAGTCAAACATACTTAAGAGATTTAAAAAAAAAGAATTCTAGCAACCAAATGTCATAAAACAAAAATGGTTACTCCTTCATCAAACTCCTGTTCAACACCAAAGAAAGAAAATTTCAGGTCAGAACAAGAAAATAACAGCAGTCTCAAAGTGAGACTAGTGCAACTAAAAGCTTACAGGAGAATAAAGAATTGAGTTATTTAAGGATAAACTTCTGACATATCACTAGCTGTGCTTAACATTCTTGGAGAAGAAACTCTGTCACATCTTTTCTTTCCATTTGAATTTTGCAGTCACCCAAAAGCCTGGATACCAAATAGCAATGCTGTAGAGACTCACTTTGTCTTTGTTAGAGAAGCAAAGTCAACATCTTAAGAGAAAAATGGGTATACTTCCTTTGGGATGACAGTTTTATAGAAAGATAGCACTGAATCTAATCCTGCCTCTTCTATAAATGGGGCTTAAATATATCTAGACCCAGTATTCTATCTCCCTTTAAGACTGTTTTGAGGATTAAATGAAAATATACAAAAAGCATCCAGTACACTGCCTGGCATATATTAGTAGTTCAAATAATAGTAGCTCAAATACTAGTTCAAACTTCCCTATCACCTACAATCAAATGCTTATCTATTCTTGTATAAGAGGCCCAGCTCAAACGTCATCAAATCTGTGTCGCTCTTGTTCTCCACTGTGTTCTCAACACTCTGTTTCTCTTATAATGGTTCTTATTCTGCCATCAACCAGTCACTTGTGTGTCCGTATTATACTCACCCTTAGGCTCCTCAGATGTAGGAAACATATTTTCCTGTCTCTTGTTCTGAAATTAGCAATGACTTACACATAGGTAAGCATTCTAAAACATGTTAAATTAAAATGCTTTTTGGTGATAAAACAAGCTCTGTATAAAAATAAAAATAATCTCCAAAGTAGGACATTAGAAGAAAATACTAGAACTTCTCTCTTAATTTTTACCTGTTTAACACTTCTATTTTTGTTTTTAAATGTACCTAATATATTGTTGTAGGAATACATAATTTATAAATATACATTAACTGTATGTACAAGGGTACATGCTTAAAAAATATTTTCCTGATAATGCTGTGCAATCAAAACATTGAAGAGAGAGAAACATTGGTTATAAACTGAACACAGAGTTACAGAACATCAGAACAAGAAGTTGTTTTTGGATGTTTAGAACATAGCCAGGACACTAGTGGCACAATTGGATCCAGCTGCATAGAGATATAAATATACAGTGTAGCATTATTAAAGACAATGCTCTGGGGCACCTGGTTGGCTCACTGGGTTGAGCGTCTGTCTGCCTTCGGTTCAGGTCATGATCCCTGAGCCCCAGGATAAGCCCCGCACTGGGCTCCCTCCTTAGCAGGGCTTCTGCTTCTTCCTCTGACCCTCCCCGCCTCTAGTGCACTCTCTCTTCCTCTCTCTTGCTCTCTAATAAACAAAATCTTTAAAAGATGATGCTATTCCTCAGCTGTCTCTGGGAAGTGTGGCTAAAAGAGAGGATTTCTCTACTGTATAGAGAGGGCCTGCCCTGTATGTAGGTTCAGTCTACTGCCTCTAACAGCTGCTTCTTGGGTTTGTGTTTAACGTAACCCTGTGCTGGGCCTCTGTCCATCAGTAACATCACAAAGTTATGCCAACACTACTCCTGTCACCCTCAAAGCATTACTCATCTTAGGGGCATCAGACTACTGCTAGAGTCTATAATAATTTAAAAACTGTTAACACAGAAGCTGTAAGTTATTCTAAAATGACATCTAGGGGCGCCTGGGTGGCTCAGATGGTTAAGCGTCTGCCTTCGGCTCAGGTCATGATCCCAGGGTCCTGGGATCAAGTCCTGCATCAGGCTCCCTGCTAGGTGGGGAGCCTGCTTCTCCCTCTGCTTCTGCCTCTCTCTCTCTCTCTGACTCTCATGAATAAATAAATAAAACATTTAAAAAAAAATGACATCTAAGTCATCTCATTAGAATTATGGCAACCTAAACTGACAGTTAAAGAAAACCAAACTGGGGAGAGGGAAATAGATCACAAGATTTCTTAAACTGATGGGAGAAAATATTAACTGACATAGCTAAAAATAAACATCTTCTTATATAAGAAGTGCTTCCAAGGATAAGAGAAGTCCTTTTAGGGACGCCAGGGTAGCTCAGTTGTTAAGCATCTGCCTTCGGCTGAGGCCATGATCCCAGGGTCTTGGGATTGAGCCCCGCACCCACATTGGGCTCCCTGCTTGCATTGGGCTCCCTGCTCGGCGGGAAGCCTGCTTCTCCCTCTCCTACTTCCCCTGCTTGTATTCCCTCTCTCGCTGTGTCTCTGTCAAATAAATAAATAAAATCTTTAAAAACAGAGAGAGAGAGGGGCGCCTGGGTGGCTCAGATGGTTAAGCGTCTGCCTTCGGCTCAGGTCATGATCCCAGGGTCCTGGGATCGAGTCCCGCATCAGGCTCCCTGCTCAGTGGGGAGCCTGCTTCTCCCTCTGCCTCTCTCTCTCTCTCTCTCTCTGTCTCTCATGAATAAATAAATAAAATCTTTAAAAAAAAATAAAATAAAAATAAAAAAAGAGAGAGAGAGAGAAGTCCTTTTAAAGTCCCACTTAAACTGCTGATTCCTACTGTATCAACTTCTTACTGTAAGACAAAGTAGTAATTAAATGTGCCTATAATACACCCCTTATTTGCCATGTATTGGAAATATGGCACTCCAGCTTGGTTAAAAAAAAAAATTTCCAAACTGTGTTCCATATTTAGGCTACCCGCTTTTACCTGACTTATATATTGAATTTCCACTAAAAATGTCTAAGGAGAGAATTTTAGACTTAGACATTTCCAAAAAGGTTTACCCCTCCCCACAAAACAGAACTTATTTGGTCCAAATAAATATTTTAATTATTATCAACTAAAGTTTTATATTTCTGGGTAACACTACATTCCACAAACGTTGAACCAATTAAAGTGCTGCTGATAAATTCCTGAAGAATGATGTGGCTTGGTTCCTGTGAACAGTGTCCACAATCTACTGTGCACATGGATGATTCATGCCCTAAAGCAGACCATGCTCAGCAGGGCCGCCCTGTCACCACCGTGGCCTGTGTCCGTGTATTTATCTGACATTGTCAGATAAGAGTTGTAATTAAGGTTTCAAAATAATGAAGCATGAATTATTTACAATCAAGATTATTTGTAATGCATGCAATGAAATATAAACTGTATTAGATTAGAACAAATTAAATTAGAATTTGGGAACAGAGATAAGTACTGAAAATAAGGCAACCTTATATAATTTTCTTCTAAAAACAAAAAAGTTCCTTATAATAATCAATAAAGGAAAACAAACCTCCACATTCCTAAGTCAATTTCAAATATTATTTGATCCTTATAGCAAACTTATAAAGTACACAAGGTAAAATTACCATTTTACAGATTAGGAAACTGAGGCTCGGGCGCCTGGGTGGCTCAGCTGGTTAAGCGACTGCCTTCGGCTTGGGTCATGATCCTGGAGTCCTGAGATCAAGTCCCACATCAGGCTCCCGGCTCAGCAGGGAGCCTGCTTCTCCCTCTGACCCTCTCCCCTCTCATGCTGTTTCTCTCTCTTGCTCTCAAATAATAAAATCTTAAAAAAAAAAAAAAAAAGAAACTGAGGCTTACCCAAGTTACACAGTCAACTTGCCCTGAAACACTTGGTTAGTGAGGTGTTGACACTCTGTTGAATTGTGTCCTCTCACAAAAATCCCCAGGACCTATGAATGTGACCGTATTTGGAAACAGTGTCTATGAAAATGTAATGAAGTTAAGATGAAGTCATTAAAAGGGCTCTAATACAATGACTGGTGTCTTTATAAGAGAGAAATGCCACATGAAGACAGACACAGGAAGATGCTAGAAGTGCTAGAGCTGCAAACCAAAAAATGACTGGGGCTACCGCTTTCCCTCTGTGGAAGAAGAAAGGTAGGATCTTCCTCCAGAGGATTTGGCAGGAGCATGGCCCTGGGGCCCTGTTTTCAGCCATCAAGTTTGTGGTATACATTGTTAGGGGCAGCCCCATGACATGAACAGTAGACTGTAATGCAGATCTGTTGACTCCAAGGCAGGTGCTTTTGTTTCCCCTCTAAAATCTGCTATCCCAATTAATTTCAACTCAGCTAAAATTTATGGCTATATTTAACATACAGGTAAAAGTTAAAGTGGTAAGAGAGAAATAATTTTTTTAAAGGGACTTCTCTAGTAAATATTAAGACAGTCAGTACACCCCTGTATTTTCTATTCACACAGTGCTGTATATGGTCACTGATGTTCATCACAGAGGTAGAACTTTACAGTCATTCAAGATTTTAAGAATATGTTCTGGTTTTTTTTAAGACAAGAAATTAGATCTCTACCTTTTAGAAAGAATGTTCTTAGCAAAAACCCAGTAAAAAGGCCTTACTCTATAGATTGTCTTATTATTGTCAGCAAATGGGACTCAAGTTTTTGTTTTGACTGATTCAGGTATGCCCCAGGGACTACAGAACCACTCTCACCTATGGTATTAAATCCCCAATTCCCAAAGTAAACTCCCTGACGATCTCTTCTAGGAGGCAAGGATAAATGAGCATAATGCACTGCTGACAAGGCAAAAGGCCTTCTTAACAGAAATCCAGCTGGGCAGATCAGCTGACAGAAGAGGCACTGCCAACACCCACAATTAACACACCAGGAAGTTAAAAAAAAAAAAAGAAAAGAAAGAAAAAGAGAAAAGATTAAGAAACTAAGCCTAATAGCAAAAAGAGCCACTAGTTCTGACACACAAGAAAGTCATTAAAAAGGCAATTTTTTTAAGACTTGAATTATTCCTATATCCAACAGTGTCCCTATTTAGAAGGGTAAAAGGCACTCACAACAAGCCATTGTTTCCTTTCAGACACTTAACTGATGTCAGACTTACTTAAAACTGGCCGTTACAAACAAAACACAGCAGCCATTTTGTGTCTTTAGCCATATCCTCCATAAATAAAACTGGCAACCCTCCACTAAAACAAAACGAAACAAAAACCAATACCAATCAAGAAACCAACAAAACTTTTAATAGCCTATTTTAAAAATTAAATACCCTTACGTTAACACTCTGGTTTTTATATTGCTTTTGGGAAAATAGACTGGTATGGGATCAGAGTAAGTTTCTCATATAAGGAAGTGATAAGAATGTGACTAACATAACACCCACTCCCCCCAAGATCTTCAACAACATCTAAATTGCCTGATAAACATCCACTAAAAGAATATTACTGCACATCATAGTGACTTCAAAAGAAAACTGAAACTAACTAGATTAACAGTCTTCATGCTTTTAACAGAAAAGTTGCATAATGCAATGCAGAATGAGTTTAATAAACTATTGGTCAGCAATGGACATTTCAATGTATACACCAATAAGAACCAGTAAGATTTATATAAAACACTATTAAGAGAAGGAGTAAGAGTCCTCATTCTCTTCAAGTTAATAAACAAACACACTCATAAAAAGCCATCAGTGAGCAAAACTGGGAGGAAGCATGAAAAGAGGGGAAAAAAAAAATCACTAACCACAGGGATCTAGTATTTTCCATGTAGTCAAACATCTAGGAAGATACAATAATGCGGAACATATTTTTTTTCTTAAAAGCTACAATACTGGGCATGAAACAGAAGAACATAATCCCCATATTTTTGAGCAACTAACAGTTACATAAAAATACCTAAAAATTACAGAATAAGCCAGGACAAAAAATGAGGGGAGAGCAGGGTGAGTGTAGAGGAAGGCATAATTTCAATACTACAGTGTAGTCTATTAAATTAAAGACAATATCGTAAAGAACAGAGTAGTCTAGTCTGAGCTAAGAGCCATCTGGAAGGTATTAGCTAATACTAATGCAGCACTTAGAGTAACCTAGATATAATGTAGGACACAGAACACAATTGTTTAGAATGCCTCACTAAATGGCAGTAAGATAAACATATCTGGTAGGGCTGAGATACTCTCAAAAATATTAATTTAAAGTAAGTGAGCAAGAGACCAGAAAATACAAGTTATGCCCTGGGTGAGTAAAAGGTCCCAAAAAGCACTTCAAGGATCAGGGAAAGATTTTTGGCAATAGGTGTAGAACTGGGATTTGATTAAAAGATTTTATTTTGATGGGATTTCATTTTACATTTAAATTACTGTTTACTTTACCATGTTCTCTCTGTCCTCAAGGAATTTTGAATCCAAATGAAAAAAGGGAGGAAAATAATGAGAGAACTAAAAGGTAATTCATTAAGAAAAATTATTCTGGTTACAACTAGCATTTTTTTTTTAAAGATTTGACAGAGAGAGAGACAGCGAGAGAGGGAACACAAGCAGGGGGAGTGAGAGAGGGAGAAGCAGGCTTCCCTGCAGAGCATGCGGCTGATCCCAAGACCCTGAGATCATGACCTGGGCCGAAGGCAGATGCTTAACGACTGAGCCACCCAGGCGCCCCTACAACTAGCATTTGAATGGGCAAAAATTAATCCAAGGGACTGGCTCAGAACCATTAAAAATTAAAGCATGAAAAAAATCTCACCTAATTCAAAGATAAACAGCTTAGGGGCACCTGGGTGGCTCAGTCATTAAGCATCTGCATTCAGCTCAGCTCATGATCCCAGGGTCCTGGGATGGAGCCCGCATCAGGCTCCCTGCTCTGTGGGAAGCCTGCCTCTCCCTCTCCCATTCCCCCTGCTTGTGGTTCCCTCTCTCCCTGTGTCTCTGTCAAATAAATAAATAAAATCTTAAAAAAAAAAAGATAAACAGCATAATTTTTAATGTTTAAAAATATTCAATCATGAAATTAAAGGTATCTTCATTTCTTAGGTGACTGTCATCTGATATTTTAGCTTACAGTAACTATTAGCTAACAAATTAAACCAATTTTAAATATGGCTATAAATTATTACACAATGGTTATTAAGTAAGTAAGAAGAGAGATCAATGAAGAACAAGTAAGTTACATAATAGAAAAGGTTAGTTTTCAACCAGATTCCCTTGTTTGACAATGTTCTTGTTTGACAATGTTCAAAACTATTACGAGTCAGGCACTGTTCTAGGAACCAGGGACACAGAAGTAAACAAACACACAGAAGCCTGCCTCTACGAGGCTTATAATTCACTTCAGGAGTCTCTTGCAGGACTGGATGGATAGATGGATAGACTGACAGGACAAAGAGATGTCAGGTAATATAATAACTTCTATAAAGAAAAATAATGCAGGATAAGGAAAAGAACTTCAGATCTCAGAAGTACTGGAAAGGGATGAGAGAGGACTAAAGAATAAGTAAAGAATGAGCACTGGGTAAGGTATGTAAGTGTTGAATCACTATATTGTACACCTGAAACTAATATAACACTGTATGTTAACTAACTGGAATTAAAATAAAACCTTAAAAAAACTAAAAACATTATCAAAGGAAAAAAAAAGAACAAAGAATAAATCTACTTTATGACAGATGAAGGCTTTCTGGCACAGACAAGCAGCAAAACACTGGATACCTACTGAGAATTGTAAAGGCATGGGAATTGAAGAACCTAATAATGTTCTGTTTACTCACTATTACTCTTACAAATATGCACACTTTTGTGAGGTAGCTGTTAAGAAAGAAGGAAAGCTAAGGGGATGGCTTTTATGTTCAGTTATATTTAGATTCACTTCCTTAGATTTCTAAATATGGAGATAAGATGCTAAAAATACTGCCCATAGAAGATTATTCCAGTATTTACAGAATGGATTAAATTAGAAAGGTAAGAAACACAGGGAGACTGTTGTAAAATAAGCATGAGATAAAGGGTTCCAATCTGGGTGAAGGCTGTAGAAAGCAAGAAGGATGGATCTAATGACAGCAGAGAAACAATTAATGGGGCTTTGTGATGAACAGTTGGAGAACAAAGGGGAAAAGGAATGAAAAGTAACATTAAAAGATTTGAGATCCTGGGGCGCCTGGCTGGCTCAGCTGCTTAAGCATCAGACTCGATTTCGGCTTAGGTCATGATCTCAGGGTCATGAGAGTCTCACCATGGGAGTCTGCTTGAAATTCTCTGCCCCTTCCCCTGCTTGTGCTTTCTCTCCCTGAAATAAATAAATACAATCTTTAAAAAAAAAAAAAAATCTGAGAGTCTGATTTTCAATTGCTTGAAACTGACTGAAGCTTTTCTGAGCCACTTCACTGCCACCTGATTTTCTCTTTTCCTAGTTATCCATTTGCTTCCTTCATGTGCTCTCTTCAATCTATATTTAGAGTTAAGGACTAACATCAAATTTTATTTCTTAACTTGAAACTTATTACTCTAATGTTCTCATTCTCTTCTCTTCTGGCATAATTTCATTAGGAAAAGGTATTTCTGTCACTGTCTCTTTTCATGCCCATGGAAATTCTTGTACTTTTTTGGTGTTTCAGTGAGTTATGTGGATTTTTAGAAGGCAACAGGATATAAAACCTAGGATAAGAGCAGATGCTAGGGGGCTGCTACTTTTTATAAAGGCAGATTTTTACTACAAATTTTTAAACCATGTTTTTTTCTTTTTAAAGCAA
This sequence comes from Eumetopias jubatus, assembly GCF_037043125.1. Taxonomy (NCBI): domain Eukaryota; kingdom Metazoa; phylum Chordata; class Mammalia; order Carnivora; family Otariidae; genus Eumetopias; species Eumetopias jubatus. Next base: position 67,028,936 of record NW_028274819.1, read on the forward strand.
AATTCATATAAAATGTTTGAGTAAGGTTAAAAGCATTCCCAAAACTACAGATGTTCTTCACATCTATAGAAATTATATTCTGAAATGTGTAAATGTAGTTTATAATCCAGCAAGAAACCCAAAGATTTGCAGAGTGGTTCACTGCTGCCCAAAAGGAAGACAGTGCTAGTATAGTAGGCATATGGGCCCAATCCCATTAGTAGAGAGGCAAAGTGTTACAAATGAGCATTGGACCAGAAACCAGGGATTCCTGGGCATAAGTTGCATTTCAGCACTTACTTAGTTGAAGAACCTTTCCAAGTCTCAGCTTTCTCAATCTATAAAATGGGATGGTGACAGTAGGCCCATCTACCTTAAAAATTATTTTGAGAAGAAGGTGAGATAATAAGTGCTTGGAAAATGTCAGGTTGAGGTATCCAAGCTTAAGGTTATAATGTATTCTGCTTATGAGACAGGAACCTGCAAGACAAGACCCAGACTGGGGACATAGGGTCAGCCACACATGGGGGAAAAACTTACTGTAATCAGCAGTTCCTGGTAAATTTATAGCACTGGATTAAGGCTTTTTCTCGTAAATACATTTAAGGTGCTAGTCACTTAGTCTATACAGAAAAAAAAATTTAAATAAATGATAGGGGTGCGTGGGTGGCTCAGTTGGTTAAGCATCCGACTCTTGATTTCAACCCAGGTCATGATCTCAGGGTTATAAAATCAAGCCCCACGTCAGGCTTCACACTCAGTGGGAAGTCTGCTTCTCTCCCTCTGCTCCCTCCCCACTCGCATGTGCTCTAAAATAAATAAATCTTTAAAAAAATAAATGATATATATCTGACTTAAAAGTATAAGCAACAAAGAAAAAAACTGAAAGAAAAAATAAAGGACATGAGGAAGACATACAATCTCAAGAAAACATCTACACCAATAGGGAAAGCATCAACATTTTAAGATTATAAAATCTAGTATATTTCTTTAGCAAAGCCAGTATTTAGAACTACTAGTGGTAAAGAAGACAAACTATATATATACATATATATATATGTATCTCCATAATCCATTTTATAAAACCAAATACATACAAAATAACAGACTTATAAAAAAGTTATGGCTGCATCAATTACTCTCATTTCCAGCTATCTTCATTGTAAATACTTTGACTAAGGAACAGGAAGAAAGGTTACTTTAACATGAACAAAAAGGGGGGAAAAAGTGGCATCTGGGCAAATATATGAATTACAAGGAACATGGATTTTACCTTTTAATCAGAACTAAATTCACTATCCACTCCAAGTTACTGGTACTCCCTGAGATGCCAATTTATGAGTTAAATACTCAAAAAGACTAAAAAACAAAAGGATTGATTGCCAATGGTTCATGAGTCTATGAAATACATAGACTAGATTCAAACTGGACCAATACAAACTAATATTGGTAGTTTAACACTGTAGGCACTGGCAAGTGTAAATACTACATGTATTCCAGTGGGAAAGGAATAACAAGCCCATTACCAAATGCTCACACCAATGTTTTCAAGTATTAAACACATGAAAATAACCAATCAGTTGGCATCAGAAGCAGTGTTAAGAAAGGAGTACTTTAACAAATGTGCATAATTATTTCTAAGTGTCACACAACAGGAGCAGGGCCACAAAGAATGAGAAGCCATTCTATCACTTCCTGAGTGTCTCATCCACTAGTATGCCACGAGTAACAAAGAAGCTGCACATATCTTCTAACCATAGTGGGGAAAAGCTTTTTTTTTTAAATCCAGATTCCCCTAATGCTAACAATAATGGGATGAAAAAGTATTACTATTTGGGGTGAAATTTCAGGAACCGGGAGAGGGTCTTAGAAACATTTGAAGAGCAAAGTCTCGCCTTTAAAGAAATTAGGTCAGCATGGCGTTTCAAGGATTTTTTGCCTTCCCACCCTCCCACCCCGCCCCACTAATTTGTTTTTAAATACAATACTCAGTGGCAGGAAGTTATCTAACGAAAAAATAACATTCACAACTTTTTGTAGACTTGCCATGTTTCACAAATATCCCAAGGGCAACACCTTTGTTGTAGCACCATTCAAGCCAAAACACTAGAGAGTTCAAGGTTTCTAGGGCTCACAAAGGAGAGCAAGCCAGAATCATGAATAGAAAATAGGTTCCTTAACCTCAGAAAAACCATCCTCTGCACTGACCAACTACAAGTTGTCAAGAATTTTCCATTCTAAATGTTTGTAATCTGCTTGTCCGTTCCTTCCAAATAATCAATATTCTTAAAAGCTCTTTTAGATGATAAAGATAGGAAGCAAATAACATCCACCGTGAAGGGGAAAAACATAATTTGTTTCTTAAGTTGTATAAAAGGAATTTTTAGTATTCTATCCTTCTCACATCAGGCACATTAAGAATTACATGTGGCACATTAGTACCTGTGCTCCTGATACAGAACCAAAGGGGTTTGGTGGTCTCATGACAGGCTGGCTGTATATTAAGGTTGGTTGTGTCATTACAGGTACACTTCCCATTTGAGGAGGCTAAAAAAATAGAAAAATATTAATTTAGTTAATGTCGACTAACATCTTCCTTAAGTAGTAAAAAAGAAGGATGAAAGGAATGGAATGTACTAGTACTTTTACTTTAACTCAAAGAAAAAATTCTTTTGAATACAAATAAGACTGACAGCTATAAATTCTTAAGAGGTTTTTTTAAGTCTTTAATGTGTACACTTTTAAGGTTTGTGGGAAAAAAAAGAAAAGCTTAAATTTAAGCAAAATTTAAACCTTTCTACAGTATGGCAGACAAAATAATTTTAACCAATCCAAAATTATCAAATTTGCAATTCTGAAATTGCAAACATAGGAAAACTTCAAACTGTAAAATGGCTAAGATATTTCAAAGTAAACTGTCTTTATCAGTTCTTATGCCATATGCAAGTGATCCGAAGTGAATACAGTTGATTCTTTGAAGAGGTTTACACTCTATGGTTCTTTCCTTTTATTTCATCTATTGTTAGGGAGAACCAAGAAGAGGCTTAAATAACACATGAAGAGATTAGTTCATTCTTGAGTAACTGAAAATAGAATCTCAACCAACCATTTCTCTGTTTAAAAAATACTACTCCATGGTATAAAATTAACACAAATAAGTAACCAAACAGAACATACACACCACTACATTATTTTGGTTAAAATGCCGTACTCTAAAATCTTACCTTCCTACAGGTTCCACCTTTCAGTTCAACTCCAAGCTACTTCCTAAGATACTAAAGCAGCAGCACAGTAGCAACCCCACGGGATGTGACGTTGCCTCCTACCAGCAACAGTTCTTCCAACACATACAGGGGGCTGAAGCCATTCCCTCCATTTCTTATCTAAGTGGGTCTACATATTAAGACAGCTGGGAGAGTAAGGGCAGCGTAGACTGTGGACTGTGGGCAGCTTAAAGGTAAAACAACTATTTCTGCATGGTAGCAATCACTGTCTTAGGAAAGTTTCTCTGGCCTGTACTAGACTAAATTTACCCTTACACAATTTGAGAAATGTTAATTCCTCCCTTCCCCTACAGTATTAAGGTTATAAGACTTCAATGGTGTTAATGTAAGGTAACACAAATAAAGGGTTGGAGTTAACATGGATGTTTAAATGAGTTTGTAATGAAGTATAAAATACTTAGCGAAGTTATGAGGGGAAAAATAAGCCAAGTAATACTGTGAACATTCATAAATGATATCTGCTGTATAATGACTATTCTAGAAATATTTATGAAACCAATGCTATGATACAAGGTTCTATGTTAGGCACTAAAGGTATGTGTGTTCTTAACTAAAAAAAGAACCAAGTTCTTTTTTTAGTTAAGTCTGTAAAAAGTCATGTTAAATATGAATCAATCTATTTTCAAAAAGTTGTGTCTGGAAAAGTACTTACGATTCCATATCCTATCATGCCTGTGGGTGTAGTAGCAGGATAGGCCATTACAGGGGGTGCCTGACATGGTGGAGAAAAAAATAAACAAGGATGTATAACTCATGTTATGTCAATTGAATTCAAGGAATCAATAGCTGTAGTTCCACTAAAAAGAATTGCTAAGACAGCTGTGATTAAATGTGACACTTATGATCATTAATAAATCTGTGTCAACTAATGCTCAATGAAAGAGTGTCTCGAAATTAGCAGAAAAGCAGAATTAGAAAATACCATTTAAACTTAGATACAACAGTGATCTAAAATTACAATGTGCTTTTTATAGCTTTAAAGATCTTCAGATTTAAAAAAAATACTGAAAATTCTAAAATTTAAAGTCTATCACTATCATAAAAAATGTTTACCCAGGGGTACCTGGGTGGCTCAGGCAGTTAAGCGTCTGCCTTTGGCTCAGGTCATGATCCCAGGGTTCTGGGATGGAGCACAGAGCCAGGCTCCCTGCTCAGTGAGGAGCCTGCTTCTCCTTCTCCTCCCTGCTCATGCTCTCTCTCGCTGTCTCCCTCTAAAATAAATAAATAAAATCTTAAAAAAAAAAAGTTTACCCAGAAGTAGTATTAGTGAATGTTTTCCTACATGCTTCAGTATTTTGAGAAAGAAAAAAAAAATTAAAGATCCCAAATCAATTAATAATCTGATCTTCCAAAAAATTATTCTAAGGACCTCAATTCACTTTTTTTCAAAGAACCCCAAAGATTTCAAAACACTACTGGAGTATGACTATTTTTATGATGCACACAGTTCTTATACAGAGTACATATATTAGCATTTCTTCTAATTTACTCTGTAAATTATTTAAACTATCTTCTGCAAAGCACCAATTTGGAGGGGCAAGAAATTCTTAAATCTACTTATGCTTTAATTCTTAAAAGAGCCACCTAGCCCTAAGATGTTTAAAGTTCCCCTCCACCTTCTACCCTACACCTCATGCTCTGTAAATACACAATCTGAACACAAAATCATTTTAGATACATTTGCTGTCTTAACAACATTCCCTGTGTGTGTGTGTTATAATGAAAACTGAAACTGAATACAGGAGAAAGACCAATAACACTGCTGAAACATAAAAAATAACTGAAATTATATGGCAATTTGAACATATGCATGGAGAAGTTAAATGAAGCATAACTAAAGTGAATAGTTAAAAGTTTAGTATTTGAGTGAGCATGTAGGACTTATTGGTCTCTCCCTACTTAAAAACCGAGAGCTGCAAGAGCAGTAGACAAACTGCCAAGTACAGCAGAAGCCTGTAAGATTTCATGCAATTGTTATTTTCAACATTACCACAATCAACATTTCCCTTCATTCAGAAATCATCAAGTGCATAGTGGCAGCACAGATACACACAAAGACACCCAGCCATCTGGCAGCAAATGGCAGAATATTAAGCAAGAAAAAAAAAATCTGTCTTTCCCATGCCACCATCAGAATCAATTCTGCAACACATCCATGAAATCAGTAGATGCTAGAAAGAATTTTTGGCACATTGAAAATCTGAATGTGAAAACAAGTAATAGCTGGAAGGTTATGAGATTCTGCTACAGCAGTGGTTAATAGCATGCCAATTTATTGCAAAAAGGCTAGTTTTTGGTCACTTACGTATTGTGGAAAATGCATGCCATTCTGTTTTTCCCAGGGAGAACAATTACATAATGCAATAACACTGGATTAGAACAAGTACTTACACAACAGAAAATACAGAGAGAGCATTTTAGTTCACATGTACATTCAGTAACTACCTAAAATCCCTTGTATTTCCGATATCTAATGGAAGAACACCTATACTAAAACACTATCAAGGTTGACAAGGGAAATTTAGTCTCTGGCATAATCCCCTTACATATCTAATAGTTTATTACACGTATCATAAAACATAAAATCTATCAGTAGTGTCAACACTGCAAAATTCAGTGCATCCCATATAAAGAGAGTTGCATTGTATGTCTACCATTCAGAAAAAAAGCAAGCAGTAATTAAAAGAATTTGTAGCATAACATCATCATATATATTAATAAAATACCAATGAATTTTTTAACTTAAAAAAGTTCAAAAACCTTGACAGTGTTTATGGATTAATAAAAAGGTTAGAAATGTAAAGAAACGTCATAAGCAGCAGTCTATCTAAGTAGTGAATCACATCACCAGCCCTATATGTTAGTCATTAAAAAGAAACTATGAAATACATACATACAAATATTTTAACAAAATTCTTAAGAGATAACACACATTGACAGAGTACTATAAATATCATCAACTTACATACAAATTCTAAATGGTTAAATGCCTATTATATTCTGGTCGTCAATCTTAAGTCAAGTGCTATCTACAAACTTCTAATATTTCAAATAGGTTAATACCAATTTAATACAAAATAGAAAATATTCACTGTATTTTCATATCAGCATTTGGATTTATAACAGTCTTCATGTATTATCAGTGTATAATTCACACCTGAGGCTATAAAAATCCACTAACCTAACCTCTTGTCATCCCCTGGTCAGTGAGGTATGTGACAGTGCAGAGAAACACTGGATTCAGATCAGAGGGAATGGATTTCAACTAAAATCTGCTTTCTAGATGCTTTATACTTACAAAAGAAAAACTGCATAACTTTATTCTTGTAATTGGAATGCTATCAATTCAAACTTCCCCAAGAATGCACTGTTAACAGACTCAAGATAGTAAGGGTATGTGTAAAAAACCTAACAAGCTAATTAAATGCAAGGATTTATTATTAGTAATGGCAGTGAACTCTATCAATGAAAAACTGTTGCCTTAAAAAGGTGGTTAAGGGCACCTGGGTGGCTCAGTCGGTTAAGCGGCTGCCTTCGGCTCAGGTCATGATCCCAGGGTCCTGAGATCGAGTCCCGCATCGGGCTCCCTGCTTGGTGGGAAGCCTGCTTCTCCCTCTCCCTCTGCCTGCCTCTCTGCCTACTAGAGCTCTCTATCTCTCTGTCAAATAAATAAATAAGATCTTCAATAAATAAATAAATAAATAAATAAATAAAAAGGTGGTTAAATTTACCAAAAAAAAAAAAAAGTGGATAAATCTGCTTACTTGCTAAAATTTGTGACCCCCAAAATCAATGTTTGTGGTACTTTCAAGGTCACTGACAGACATGCATAGAGTGGTGAAAAATTTGCTGCCTAATACCTTCGTTCTCAGCTGAGGTTGAACAAAGTGAGGTTCTGCCTTGTTTCAGCTTGGCTATAACGATGACCAGAGGGGACTGAGAAGGTAGGGAACAGTGCAGTGTATTGCACGCTGCTCTGGCTGTGGAGCCAGCCTGATAGAGCTAGATTCTCAAGTCTAGCACCTGTGAGCGCGGCAGCTTCAGGTAAGTCACTTCACACTTATGAATTGGATTTTCTTTTTTGTTAAAAAAAAAAAAAAGGCATCTGCTAGAACAAGAATTTTTTAGGATTTAAGATAATAATGAATGTAAGGGGGGTGTGTGTGTGTGTATGTACACACACACACGTATAGCTGAGTCTCCTTATTTGCTGCACTTACGTTGTTAAAGCAACCCAACACTAAATCAGTGAACCATGAGCCATTACTAGAGGAAATATGTATGTATGTATATATGTATGTATGTATGAACCTAGCAATGGTTCAGTGTTCAGGGGATTTTAAGAATATAACTACAGCAAGTAAGGAAAATCAACTCTATGAACTATTCGACAATATTAACAAAACCAAGCACATATAGTTTCTTTACCAATGGTGAGATCAGAAAAACACTAAAGATTTTATATTCTAGATAAATAAATAATAAATTTGAGATCAGCAGTAGAGTTTATGCTCTGGGGTTGGGCTTCCTGTGTTCTAAAAATCTACCCAATCACTTAAGAACTCTGGGATCCTAGGTGTATTATGTAATAACTCTGTGCCTCCATTTCATCTGCACAGTGGGGACAGTAATAGTTACCACCACAAAAGGTTTATTTGAGGATTACAGAAAATAAAGTCACACATTATTTATTAAAATGATGGCTGGCACAAAGTAATCCTTAAATAAATATTAGCTACTAAAATATACCTGGCAAATATAATCAGCTTCCTTAAAAAAAAAAATACAAATTACTTATATATCTAAAACTCAATAAACAATCTTCCTTCTTACAGCTATCACTTTAAAAACATTTTCATGTTATTCTCCCAAATGAGTCATGTTACCGTGGGCTTTTTCAACTCACCATTGTTGCAGCATTCCAAGCAGTTGTTGGTGCAACCTTTGGTTGCCAGTTAGATCCTCCAGTTAGCTTCTTTTCACCTGGCTGACTCCAATTTACATCACTTTAAATAAACATAAGTGAGAACGTTAAATGTCTGTAATTATAAAGCTTCTTTACTATAGAGTGAACAAAAAGCATTTAAGATGCAAGAGCTCTACACATATTTTTGAGATGAAAGCCAAATCAACCTCTAAATGGTACATGGGGGAAATAATACATATAGAACACTCACTTCTTAGTAGTTCCATTTCCAATGCCAAGATCTAGGACAGGAAATAAAGCATTTAAAAACTAGACTCATTTTTATAACACAATTTATCGTAAAGAAGATTAAAAGAATCCAAAGACTACTTACTGCCCACAAGGTTGGCTAAGGATGAATCCAAGTCATCAGATACTAACTTGTTAGGTGGGAGTTTGGCAACAGGAAGACTCTGGTTCTGAGAGGCCACTGTTGGTTTCAGAAGTCCACCTAGTTCATCAAAGCCTTAAAGTTACAAACAGATGAAATAGGATTTGTAAGGGACTTTATGGTGCTATAGCTTTCTATAGGAGATCTCTGCCTTTTCTACTTGTTTGCTGGAAAAGTCCTCCACAACACTGGGCATTAATTAATGACTTTAAATGGAAAAGGGAGAAACTCACTGTTTCAGAGTGAACTGATTGAAAAGGCAAATTTGCTTTGGGAGAAATCGTGTCTCATTTCATGACAAAAGTATATTAAGGTTAAAAGGGATGAAGAAAGAAGCATTCAAATGAACAATTCTTATTCCAAAGTTGTGAAAGAGAAGGGAATGGAATGTAATTCTCCCCCTCACTGGCAAAATTTTCTGAAGATTTACTTATACCTGAAGAAATAGAGATAAAAAATACATCTCTGTTCCTTTGAAAAATGCTTCTTCTAAGAAATATTTTATAGACCTCTTTACAGTCTTCAGAGTGGAGAATGTAAGGTATATGTAAACCACTACATTAGAAGGAAGTGAAAATGAACCATTTGATTATTACTTTTCTTCTGTCTAAAAACAGTTAACCTAAATTATACCTAAGAAATCGCTAACCTTATGCTCCAACTACATTAAACCACCTACTAAACTAGAACACTACTTAGAAATGAAAATAATAAAATCCCTTAAGGTTCTCTACCAAAGTGAGAAGGTAAAGTGAATCCAATCAAACAAACCCACTAAAGGACTCAATAGCATGATCTAGGAATAATAGAGAATTTGAAAAAGAAAGTCACTAAAAATGGTGGTTTACAAAATATGAACAGTTGATCTCTATTTACTTTATCCTTTTTCTCAGAAAGACAAACTCAAAAGGAAAAAGTCAAATGCATCAAAAAATATAATTATAAACATACTAGTGCACAGAAAAAAAAAAATCTTAGTCCACACATACTCTCTATAAGCTTGCTTACTTTTTGTATAATTATATAGTATAAAATCAAAAATGCCTCAATGTTTCTTTAAATGACTTGAACTTACTTACTAACCAAAATCAAAGGTCATCTCATGCTAAGAATAGTAAATTTTATGGAAACTCTTAATCTTCACAAACTTCAAATTAACAAGATAGTAAATGAAAACAAATGGAAACCTGGTTCTACAAATTTAAGTTCTTTTAAGACAAATGAACAAGCATACTATAGAAAGAACCATCCTTAAAATAACAAAAAGCCCCAATAGCTCTAATATTTAATACATTCTAGCTGTTTAAATACAGACTGTCTCAACAAGTCAGGTACCAAAGGTTTTATTTTCCTACTTTTCAAAAAAGCCAATTTCATTTCAGTAAAGGTAAAAATTGTAATGACTACAAAGCACAACATTCCACACAAAGTCATTAGCAATTTACCAATCTAATCTGAGCAAGATCTCACTAGCTCTGGGAGAAACAAAATCCTCCCAGAGTCAAAACTGCCACTAAGAAAAGGGTAACAGTTAATAATCCCTTGAAGTTCTCATCTAGTGGCTGGGAGAAGAGGAACAACTTCACTGGCTACCCCAATTTAATCTATTTACATTATGTTCAAAAGAGTATTATTATCTGTCCTCGCACAGAACCTAAATGAGAACATTATAGTAATATTAATAAAACAATTTTTCTTACCCCCAGAATCTACAATAACATTGGTAGATTTATTTCCAAACACAGATTCAAAGTCAACATTAAGGCCAGCTGAAGGATGTGGTTGTGCAACTGGAGATGGAGTGAATCCTAAGAAAAACCAAAATGGAAAAAGCTCAATTCTTTAATATTTCTACATTTACAGCTCTTAATAATGATGACAATAGAATGGAAAAAGCAATGAATTCCCTCAGTGAGAAACAAGACCAATCCTTTAAGCAAAATGTTTCTTAATACTACTGTATCTTTTTGCGGTGATGACATTTTCCATGACAAAATCATCCTACTGACAAAGAAAACTGACAAAAGAGCAACTGAAGTTGAACTACTGTTTGTTTCATTACAAAAGTAAAAGCTTTGCTTATCTTTTTACCTTAATTTTGTATACTAATGATTTTTAAAAAACTAAACACATCTAAAATTCCAGGACTTTGCATGAAGCCAAATATATACACAATGTAAATGATCACTTCGTAATGAAGTAAGTATTCTACGGTACTTTAAAAAATATGAATCTACTCAGATTCTACTTAGATCCAGGAGTCTTCCCCCTGCCCCACCTTCCATTATTTCTCTCACCTTCCTTCCTCTCTTCAATGGTTAATTAAATGCAATATGGTTTAAGTTCATTTGAGAAGTAACAGGATTCTGAAAGTTACAATCCACTAATCCTTAGGTTCCCCCTCTAAAAGTAGCATTTTAGATCTAGCATGAGTATTCCACTGGGCACAAATTTTTAAAAATGTTCTTATTCCAGGGGCACCTGGGTGGCTCAGTCGGTTAAGCTGCTGACTCTTGGTTTCGGCTCAGGTCATGATCGCAGGGTCCTAGGATCAAGCCCAGAGTCCAGGCTCTGCCCTCGGCGGGGAATCTGCTTGGGATTCTCTCTTCCTCTGCTTCTGCCCCTCCCCCTGCTCATGCACACAAGCAAATGCACTCTCTCAAATAAATAAATAAATCTTTTTTAAAAAGTTCTTATTCCATAATTACTTAATTCTTAAACCACTCTGAAAAACAATGGTCAGGGGCACCTGGATGGATCAGTCAGTTAAGGTCTGCCTTCGGATCAGGTCATGATTTCAGGGGCAGGCAGTCTGTTTCTCCCTCTCCCTCTGCCCCTCCCCATTGCTTGTGCTCTCTCTCTCTCCTTTTCTCTCAAGCTGTCTCTTTCTCAAATAAATAAAATCTTAAAAAAAAAACACCACAATGGTCATACAATGAGAACACAAACACTATCAAAGTACAAAATAATTTATCTGACCATTCATCAAGAGGTTCCCAGATTTCTAGACTTACGAATTTAACATTTTAAAGTGTACAAGCTGTTTAAGAATTACACCATGGGCTCACTGGTTCTTCTCATTACTCCTTACAAAAAGAACTGATGTATCTACTCAAGGAAGACAAAAATCTACCGTGCTTAATTGTAAGAAGTACACATATTGTTCCTTAAATGATTCTGGAATCGGTACCTTGCTGGTCTCCAAAGTTTAGAAAATACACAGAACAGTAATTTATAACTAGGATAGCATATCAAATTCCTGTTTTCTCCTATTTTATCCTAGCTTTCTAGAATTTGGTTATTATCAGAGATAAGCCTATCTTTTATAGTAATCCATTTATTACTTTCTGTAAAGAGAGGAGCCATTTCCTGAGGTCCCTAGGGGCATCAATCTGTGTAATTATAAGACAATTACCTAAAAGTATAAAATGTTTGAGAGGATATAAAGTAATCCAGGGCTAGCACCTCAAATTTAAAACACCTCTAGGTATGCAAAAAGTAAAAAGAAATTTTTAATAAATTTTAATAGCTGACTGGCTCCCAGGGAAGTAAGCAATGTAGTTCAAAGTAACAATCTTTTTTAAGTAGTAATACATCTTCAAGGTAAGAATTCTGCATTTTCATTTCAATGAACATTATCAACTTAAGGGCTGTTTATCCCAAGTCATATTTTTGGATACTGTTAGGATTTAATTTTTAAAAGTTACTTAAAGATTAAAAGCTACTATCACCATTTCAAAAAGAAAATTTATGGACAAAAAAAAAAGATGAAATGGCTCTCTGAGTTAAGGTTAACTGTTTAAAATAATCATGATATTGAACTGACGACTCTTTCATTTCACCAAGGCCAATGAAAACTCTGCCACTGACCATCACTAATTGATAGATTAACATTTAGAAACCACTGCCTGGCAGAGCAAATCTCAGGAGGACAATAATAAATTAACTGAAAGGTACAAGATGAACAAACTTTGGGGACAGAAAGGCATTCGAAACACCTTCCAGAAAAATGTACTATTTTGGGGCGCCTGGGTGGCTCAGTTGGTTAAGCGACTGCCTTCGGCTTGGGTCATGATCCTGGAGTCCCGGAATCAAGTCCCACATCGGGCTCCCTGCTCAGCGGGGAGTATGCTTCTCTCTGTGACCCTCTTACCTCTCGTGCTCTCTCTCTCGTTCTCTCTCAAATAAATAAAAAATCTTTAAAAAAAATGTACTGTTTTGTTAAGGGATTTTGGTAGCAGTTCCATAATAAATTAGATCTCATACTTTTTGTGAAAGTAACTTCTAATATTAAACCCTATTAAACACTATGTAAGAGCTTTATAAACAGTATATTATTTAAACCTCACAATAACCCTATTGAGATTGTCATTATTATCCTCATTTTACAGATGAGGAAACAAAGAGATTAAACAATGTTACTCAAGGTCAAAGATTTATTAAGTGGCAAAACCAAGACTTAAACCCTAAATTGTGTTTCCAGAATCTTTTAGGGGTTTTCAGTTCATCTTAAGTATTTATATCCTAAGTATTATATAAACTAGTAGGTAGAAAAAGAAAATTCTATTCTTACAGCTATAATAATTAATTATATTTATTCAGCCATTAAAGTTATATGAAATTCTTGAGCTTCTCACAGCAAATGCTGGGCCAAAAAAGTCAACAACCATGGCAATTGTTTAAAGTCTAAAAGCAATGAAAAAAGTGTTCAAGGCTGTATCTGATTATATAATAATTTAGGTTAAAAAGTACATTCCAAATATAAAATGATTTGCATAAACAAGATGGTTTTCAATGGTAGTTTTAATGATAATTCAACGTACCAGGCATAGTGCTAGATTTTATACAGTCATATATGTAAACCTCATGACAATCCCAGAAGCTATTATTATCCCAATTTTCATAGGCTTAGAAAGGTTAAATACTTGTTTCAAGTCACACAGGTAAGGAAGCAGAATTGGAATTCAAACGAATTCAAATGCAAATTCACTGGATTCTAAACACACACTTTCTATCAAATGTCCTCATAAATTCCATTTTTAAATACTTTTAATCATGCCCAAGTCTGCTAGTCAAGAACCTCAATTCTTCAGTTGTGTCACACCTACTTTTTCATGCCAATTGAACTAAGGTAATCAACTCCTATGCACCAAAAAAGAAAAAAAAAAAAATCAGCTGAATTTTGGGGTTTCATTACCACTGCAATGGCCCAGAACATGTTTGGAAAGATAGAAATGAGTATCAAAATGGCCATGCCTCTCTGGAAACTGTTCCCTATTTCTTCTGCCTTTGCAGTGCTGGAAAAGTACCCTTGTTTCTAGGAGAATGCCACAACTGCTCAAGGCAAAATTATTTAGTGTTCTATCACTAACATCTATACAAAGAGCTTTAAATTCCATAAGCTTGTAATGTTATAAGCTCATCTGAAAATGTGAACCTTTTGAGTATAGATTAAAGTAGGCAGATAACAAGCATCCATTCACAAAACAATCCTGTGTTTAATCAAGACAAACAAAATTAGGGGGAAAATGATCTGTTCTTCAAAAGCAAGTATTTTCTTACCAAATTAAAAAAAAAAACTCATTTTAAAGAAAACAAAGAACTCCCTCCTGCATAAATAAATTGATAAACTTCAGAGATACCATTACCTACCTCCGAATAAACCAGCTACAGTAGAAGGCTCATGGCACATAAGGGTAGTATTAGGATAAGCTTGAGTGCCACAAAAAGAATCTGACAAGGCATACATGGGGGGGGAAGGACAGAAAAAAAGGAAAAGAGAAAAATGAGGAGGAACAGTTAAGAGTGGAATGGAGTAATTAAAAAAACAAACCAACAAACAAAACAAAAACAAAAACAGGAGTCCAAGCTCTTAGTGTTCTTCAAATTACAACTTACTTTAAAAAGCACTTAAGTCTCCATTATGAATACTCTATTTAAAATATATTCACAACAAAATTTTAAAAATAACCAACATGTATTTCCTTAGAGAAATCAGCAGCAGTTGGCTTTTTAGGCAATATTAACACATCTTCTGATGTCTTCTCTTACCGATGAGTAAGCAGGCCTGAACAAGGTCACAGACATGGCATAGCTGGGACCACAACCCCATTCCTCTTGACTTATAATTGCTTTAATGAGGACAAGCTACTTCGTACACTGAGGTTCACATCATCAGATCAATGTCCTCCTCTGGAAGGGTTAGAGGGTGTCTATGTAGCTGTTCTGATTTTTCTGGGTCATTCTTAATCCTTTAGAGCAGAGGCTGGCAAATTACAGCCAGAGGCCTATTTTTATATGGCCATATGAGCTAAAAACGGCTTTTACATTTTCAAAGGGTTGTTTTAAAAAAAAATGAAAGAAAATAAAAGAAGAATATACAACAGAGATCTTATGTATCCTGTAAAGTCTGAAATATTTACTATCTGGCTCTTTACACAAAAAGTTTGCTGACCACTGTTAAAGAGAAGCACTATCCAAAAAACTTTCTAGTATTACAAATCTGCTCTGTGCAATATGGTAGCCACTAGTCACATTGAGCAATAGAAATGTGGCTAGTACAACTAAGGAACTAAAAATTTAATTGTAATTTAAAGTTTAAATGACAATAGCTAGTGGCTAATTAGACAACACAGCTCTAGGAATGACATACCTTGGGTCGTCCTTTCCTGCTCTCAATACTCTGAGTAAGAAATTATTGGAATTTTTATTATACAACCTTACTTCTCAGAACTTTTAATGTGAATTAAAAGGCTTCTTATTACAAAGCCTCTTCTTAGGATAGACATTAGCAAACTACAGCTGCATATCTTCGTAAATAAAGTTTTATTGGAACATAGCCAAACGCATATTTATGTATTGCCTATGGCTATCTTCATGCTATAATCCCAAAGCTGGTAGCTGCAATGGAGACTATGTGGCTCCATTGAGTCTCATTGAGTCTCATTTGGCTCTCATATGAGCCAAAAATATTTATAATCTGACCCTTTAAGAAAAGGTTTACTGATCCTTGTTCCAGACTAATGCCTAGGTTGACAAGAGTGATTTATATTTTCCCATTCTGAACTCACTTTTACAAAAACGTTTAAGTACTGAACAGTAAGTTTTTGCTAATGACAAAACTTGGCAGATGTGATTTTTTTTAAAAAGTATACTTTGTACTTTCATTTGTACTATTTACACTCAAAGAATAACAGAGTTTAGATAAAGATTATTTAAATCTTAGTTTAAATAAACACTAAACAGAGTTTAAATAAAGTTTACACTTCCACAAGGAAAGGGCACTGTAAAGCAAAGCTGCCGGACTCCTGCTTCAAGCTTTTGCTCCTATTAGCTGGGTTGTCTCAGTACATTAACTTTTCTCGGACTCAGGTGATCCATCCATAAAAATGGTAGTAATTCTATTATCAATATGAGAGTTGAGAACTTGACCAAATATTCTCTGGAGGTCCTCACAAGCCTAAAATCACCAATTCTAGGATTTTAATCTTCAAATATTCCTACTCACCTTGATGGCCATCAACTTTACTATCTTTCTTTGTTTTTTGGTCTTCCTCTTGCCCCAAACCACAGGCCTTAAACTTAAAAAACATTAGGAAAATGACACTTCTAGTATATTCCTTTTGTTACAGGCTTTCCTTGAAAAGCTTAATAATTAACTCTCTCACGATGGTTTTTTATATTTTTACTCTGCTGCTGTTTCAATGTGAAATAGCTATGGCCTTTAGCATTTAAGGTTACCGCCCTCCATTCTGTCCCTCTGGGGTGAATAGAAGACTGACATACTGAAGCACATGCACTGCTCTGACCTAAAAGATGGAAATTATAAGCCCCCAAGTAAAGACATATCTGTCTCATACCCCAAATTAAAGCAACTGACTTAAAAAGACACAGGAAGCCATACTCACTGAATATGCTCTAGTTCATATTCAATAAGTACAAAGAAAATATAAACTTATTAGAAAACCACATTCTAAGGATAACTCGAGTAACCCTTTATTACCAAGCAAATAAGGTGCAACATTTCACAAATTTTCTAAAGAGTAGCGAAATACGAAATTTAGTTTCAACCACTTTTTATTTAATTTGTAATGTGTTACAATGACATGAAGGAATGCCTGCAATTAATTATTACGATTTGGCGCTATGAGACTAGTTATATATAATGACAGCACCTGCCTTGGATCTTTCTCAAATCTCTACTCTTTTCTAGTCACCTCTCTTCCACCCCCTCAGATATATCGAACAGAATGTTCAGAATGTGGCTACATGATCTATTTAGGGTACACAGATGACTTTCTGCATGCTGCTTTAAACAAAGATTTCAATTTGCATCACCTTATTCTCTGAATTGAATAAAAGCAGTTTCACCATCTTTTAAGAGGTGTTCAGCATCTTTTCAGCAGAGTTCAAAAATGTTAACTTCAGGTTAGTATATACTCAAAAACTTACATTTCCTTGTACAGCTCTGGAGTAAAACTTTACCTTTTTACGGATTTTTATACCACAACCAAAGGTGATTTAGATGAGTTGTTTTTCATTTTCTACTTGTCTTTTATCTCCAGGCTAACAATGAAGTGAAATCCTTAAGAATGGGACAAAGGGTATGTATGGATTTGAGACAATCTAAAATTGTACTATTCACAGTTTAAAAAAAAAAAAAATGAAGATAGCTACTGAGAGTGATAACCACCCTCTCTCCCAAACACAGAGGGAAAGATATAAGCACGCACATGTCAGTAAGTTTAAGAGATGTTACCCTATAACCAACTCTCTGAATTAATAAACAAAACGTGGGGGGGGGAATGTGGCAAATGATGTTAGACAGCTTGCGTATCACACTATCATATGACAGAGAACAAAACACTTAAACACAACTTCAAAGGAAATTGTCTTTCCTAAAAACTTGGATTAAATAAAATTAGGGATACTAATTTAAAAATGTTACTACATTATTGCTCTTTAGTTTATTTTAAAATTTGATATTAAAATCCAAAATAATTATTGCAGTGCCTTAAAAATAATTAATGAATACGTAAAAAATACTTAGGCAGTATAAACATTAATTGGAAAGAAAGGTTAAATGGTACTTTACCAACAAACATTTCATGAGTAGGTGTCCTAGTAGTAAAAGTGGATACATCTGAAGAAATGGGAAGGTGAACATCACCACTACTTTTTGTGAGGAAAGGATTTAAGCTTGGAATGGCATCATCAACAGCATCTACAGTAGCAGAGAAAGGATCTGTGCAGTCCAAGTGCATTACAGCAAAATGAAGAAAGGAAGTAAATTAATTAGTATTGTAATTAGTCAAAAGATGCAAAGTGAAAAGTAGCTGCTATATTATTGTTTATTAATCTTAAGTGCAAAATACCTAATCATCATCATCAAGATGGAAGAACTACATTTAACATCTTTTAAAATGAATCCTTACAAGAAAACATTTATGTGTCTAATTAACATCTGTAGCATACTAAGGACAGATCTGCTCTCCAACATCAGGAAGCCAACAGTCAGGTAAAAAAGAGAATAACCAAAATGCATCTATAAAAGAGCCACCCACCCTGGACCATGTTCCCCACCTTACATGGGAATGTATTGGCTTTCATGGCATAGCTATGTTTATTCAAGTAACAGATATAAACAACCAATATGTGTGTGGCACAAGTGAAATTTCAAAAAACAAAGAGAATTAGGGGTAAAGAGCTATTTATAACATGTGGGGTAAGTATTATAAAGGGTTCAGAGGTAGGAAATAAAAAAAATAAAGATGAAGAAAGGGTCTAATGATTTAGAAACAGGAAAGGAATTTTAGAAAAATTAAGAATAGAGACAAAAGACTGGTGGCCATTTAGCGGACTGGGAACCACTCTGAAGGTCCAGTTAAGAGCTCTAAAGCCAAATCATTAAGGCTTTAATAATGCTAAAGGAATGATAAAAGTACTGTTCCATATTAGGATGGTACCAAATGTGTATTATTATCTAAGCCTATCTCTAAAGTTATTTTAGAATCAGATATTTACTGTACCTATACCTCATTCAAGATAATCATCATTCTAATGATTGAAAACCATTCATCATTAGCAGCAAAAACACTCTTAACCTCCTTGTTCTGTACTTTAAGCAAGCAGCCTGTTCTTGCCTACTCTAGTCTAGTTTGTGATACTCACTTAACAGTATAGTATTAAGCACTGTATCTTACTCTAAGACTGCAAGATAAAACAATAAAAACACAAAAATAGCCTAAGGACCAGCTCATTCCCTACAAACACACTTTCTCCTAAAGTCAATAAATTCAAAGCAGGTGTTCCACAAACCCTACAACCTATTTAAAAAAGGAAAATATCAAGAAAATATTGAGGTCACTGGCTTATACAGAATCTTTTTAAAAAACTAATTTTTCTATCACACAGGACCTTTTCTAGGAATTAAGCATTCCTATGGAACATCAACTCACACCCAAAAATAAAGTCTTACAAATGATCAAAATTCACTGATATAGTATTCAAACTAAAATGATCATGTTTAACACCTTTCCCATCTCTCCACTCCTCAATAAATGGAACAGGGAAAAATCCAAAAAAGTTAATTGAGAAATAAGAAGCAGAAAATAGATACAAGAAAAAGGTTTTCTGTCCTAAAATAAAACTGTAATGATGACCACTCTAACTCCTTTCTGCGTAAAGAAGGAGATGTATTGTTTAGAGCTAATCGATTTGTTGAAAGTACTATTTTAGAATATTGAATAGTGGCATGACGTTTTTAAAGTATGTTATACATGGTTGGACCCAAAACATCTCTAGTTTTTCCATGCAAAAGAAGCCATGAGAGAAGTCATTTGAAAAAACACATTTTTCTATTACAGATCTATTAGTTTATGAGAAAAGACACGTTTGGGAAAAGTCATTAGTGATCTGCTGCTCTGATGAATGATTAAGTTCTACCTAAGTACTTATTATCAATCATTCTCTATTATATGAAACATCCTAGAGAAGATTATGCAGAAACATGCAAGCGCACCTGTATTTAGGTCCATTAGACAATAAGAAAAAAGTTCTTAATCTACTTGACAAAATATTAAATAATATTTATCTGTTAGTGGATACTGTACTATCAATAATAAAAACAAATTCATTAAGATAAAAAAGAAATAATGTTCCAGCTATCCCCACTTAAACTTTATTCACCAGACTGGCAACTACTCTAACTTCCTTAAACTTTTTAAAAAATCATTTTTTCCATTATTTTTATCATTATTCACTTGAAAGTTTAATGTTACAATAGCAAAGAAAAATAATCCAAAAAAGGTGAGGATTAAAACAGCAGTCATATTTTAATGTTGAGGTCCTAGATACTAGATACCTACATTGACACAAGTAAGTTTTTCATAAAGCATTGTGTTTCATGCCAGCTGAGAGTAAAGCAAATTAAACGTCAGAATGGATAATTCTTTTTCACCTGAATTAAATTTTGAAATCTAGCTTAAGATACACATCAGTGTACTGAGCTGATAATATTGCTCATTTTTAGATTTGCTATAACACAAAGTTTTAAAGGTGATATAAACTTAAATCTTCTCACATATTAGTATTCAACACCAAGTGCTTTGTTCAGACTCCAGACCATTTCTTGAAAAATCAAAGGCTCATTAATAATGCAATAAGGGGAACAGAAGAGCTTGTGTTCTCTCTTTCATGTTCATTTTTAGGTGGAATCTTAAATGCCTTTTATATAAACATTCAAACCTTAGTTCCCTTTAACTCAACATCCTAACTTATCTGTGACTGGGAATATACAACATCTCTGTGGTGCTTTATAAGAACTACCAAATCTGTTATAAAAAAATACCAACTCTGCTATTAAAAACCATTTTAGCATATGAAAGCAAGACAAACCTAGAATAAGATTTTAGGATTATCAAAAAAAATCATACCTTTGGTTTGCCACATGCTATAAAAGCAGCATGATGTAAAACGTTACATATTTCAAATGTTAGGTAAATTGTTAATTTCAAAAAACTTTTAACAATGTTATGATCAAAACGTTTTATTTACATGATTTATTTATTTATCTCAGTCTAACTTAAATTTCAAAAATAAAGTAAAAAATCTTAACCCAAATGTCCTGGATATAAAAAATACATTGATTTAGGAAGTATTCAAAGTTCTTGACTTAAAAAACTCTTCAGCTATCCAATTACACAGAAGTCAAAACTCTGAAATTATCACCAGCTCAGGAATCAAGTGTCTTTTTTTGAAAGCCAAGACAAGATTTAATTCTTAAGTTGAGAGGTTCACAGTAAACATCACTGTCCTTTCCTCATATATAACAACAAGCCTTTGGAAAAATAATGGTCAACTGCTATAGCCTCTGCTCCCACTGTACTTGATTTGTATTTTTAATATTTTTAACAGTCTCACTTTTACATAGCAAGCCTAATGTTAATATGAAGGAAATTTTGATGGAAATAGTACCAAGAGCAAAATAACCTAAAACAGGAAAATAAAACATGATTAAGTATATTCCAACATACAGTATTCACCCACAGACTGCTATGAAATGATTTCTTCTAACAGGACATTAAACAACTCTTACACTGAAATTACTTGAAATTATTCTCCCACAATAATAGTCTATCTGCCTTCATGTGAGTTCAATAATTCCAAGCCAAAACTTTAACTTGTGATTATTAGAACTAATTATATATGGTGTCCAAACAAAAAACTTCACAGTTCAGTTTCTTTGAAATGTATTAGTTCTCACTAAGACTTGTGTAAAATTTCTCATCCATTTAGAAAAACAACTTTCAGGGGCGCCTGGGTAGCTCAGTCATTAAGCGTCTGCCTTCAGCTCAGGTCATGATCCCAGGGCACTGGGATCAAGCCCATCGGGCTCCTTGCTCTGTGAGAAGCCTGCTTCTCCCTCTCCCACTCCCCCTGCTTGTGTTCCCTCTCTCGCTGTGGGTCTCTCTGTCATATAAATAAAATCTTTAAAAAAAAAAGAACAACAACTTTCAGCCTTAACTTTAGAAATCTAAACAGTGTGTCTGTTTTTTTTTTTTAAAGGGGAGTAAGCAAGCTAAAACTGCTTACATGGTCATGTCAATTCTACTAAACTTCTAAAACAATTCACAATAAGCAGAAAATAAGCATGTAAATTTCGCCAGATTAAAAATCCTAAAATTAGGACATATCATTAGGATCTTTAAAAATTATTTCTTGGGGTGCCTGGGTGGCTCAGTCGTTAAGCGTCTGCCTTCAGCTCAGGTCATGATCCCAGGGTCCTGGGATTGAGCCCCGCATCAGGCTCCCTGCTCAGCGGGAGGCCTACATCTCCCTCTCCCACTCCCCCTGCTTGTGTTCCTGCTCTCTCTCTCTCTGTCAAATAAATAAAATCTTTAAAAAAAAAAAAATTACTTTCTTAACCTTAATTTGCTGTCTACATTTCATTCAGATAATTCTAAAATATTTATTGACTTTAAACTTTTTTTTTATTTATTTATTCATGAGAGTCAGAGAAAGAGAGAGAGAGGCAGAGGGAGAAGCAGGTTCCCTGCCTAGCAGGGAGCCCGATGTGGTACTCGATCCCAGGACCCGGGATCATGACCTGAGCCGAAGGCAGACGCTTAACCATCTGAGCCACCCAGGCGCCCCTTACTGACTTTAAACTAGTTTACTGACTTTAAACTAGCTTATCAGTTTTAGAAATCAACTCTGAGATCTTAAGATTTAGCTAAATTAAACTAATCTTTTAAGTCGGTTTTTTAATCAAGTCATGGCTCACAAGGTTAGTCTAGAAATCTAGTGTTTTAGTGTTTCACTATTCCTGTTCCCTGCCATATTTTGAACCAGAAATAACCTGTCCAGAAAAAAAGAAAACATCCACTCACTGAACAAACTTATTATACTAAATAGAACGTCAAGAAGTAACTATAAAAAATAATGAAAAAAGTTCTTAAAACTCGAATCATTAAAATATAGATGAAACAAGTCTAATTCATATTAACATAAAAATTCTCTAGAACAATTACTTTATCTTGCTATGAGAGGTAAACTGATCAATTCAGATTTTACACGTGAGCCAACAGAACTTTTAAGGTAGCTGACCATTCTCTATTGTTCTGTGGACAGTATCCTTGGCTCAGAATATCTCCCCTTTTACTCACAAACAATTTTTGAGTGTTCGTAAAATAATACATATATACAAACAAACACAACCAACCAAATGAAGTAATTTGAAAACATATTATATGCCTAAACAAAACTGCTTAAAAACTGACATGGACTAGAGGTTCAATCCTTCGAAGATGCCAGGTCAATGATCATGATATAGTTACCCTAAGATCAGTAACTACTCCAAGGCAGCAAACACTCCTGTTCCTATTAGTGGAAAATTCTTTGAATACCAAAATCTTATAGGTCTGAACTAAATACAAGTAGCATAAAGACTGTCATGACATTCCCAGTCAGAACAGAGTTCACTGCCTGATAACACCATATGAATTTTATTAGAACCTTATCATATATTTACACGACAGGAGTTTTCTTTCTCCCTAAAGTCACTTTTTTTTCTGTACCAAAAACAAAATAACCCTTAGGCATTTTCTGATT
Organism: Eumetopias jubatus; assembly: GCF_037043125.1. Taxonomy (NCBI): domain Eukaryota; kingdom Metazoa; phylum Chordata; class Mammalia; order Carnivora; family Otariidae; genus Eumetopias; species Eumetopias jubatus. The sequence continues at coordinate 67,052,166 of NW_028274819.1, forward strand.
ATGGAACAGATATTCAACATTGAAAGAATGATTTCATACTTCAACATACACTGGGTCCTTCCTCTTCACCTTCATTAAAACTTCATTTCATAATTTAATTGAAACAGAAATTCCAAAATTACATTTACAAATACATGAAAACATCTTCAAGGAACAAAATGACTTCTTTGCCACTGTAATATTTTTCAAGTTCTCACGTATCAAGTGTAACCAAAAATTACACAAATAAGTGAAACACTACAAAATGGGAAGGGAGTGGCCTATACAACATATAAAGCAGAATTCCTTAATGCTTACCTCCCCATGTACTTGCTACCTGAGACGCAGTAGACATAGGAAGTACAGATGGGTGAAAAGTTGGCTGTTGCAAATCAAGCAGATCATTTGGTAGCTTTGATGTGCTAGGAAAATATTTTGAAAAGATGAGTTATTTATTTATTAGGTAAACATTGCTGTATCAGCCACCCCCTTTCTCCTGCCCAGTAAATAAAAACATTAAAAGTGAAAAAAGTCCCCAGTAATGTAAACCCCAAAAGGAGGAACAGTTTCAGCAAGATAACAGTTGCGTATCTTTTATATATATAAGAGCATATTTTTATTTATAACAGTGTATTTCTAAGGAGGTTTGGAAAAAAATATTCAAGTACCGTATTTTGTTTATATAGGATTCAAATAATTATAGCCCTTCTGGAAAGATCAGTGACTGCCCCAGGAAAATACTGATTTCCTTACTGAAATGAACCTAAACAACATGATTCTGAAATACGAAACATCCTGGCAATTTTAATTTTTGTAAGGAAATTTGTTTTCTTACTTTTAATCTTCAAAGAACTTCAATTACATTTGTAATAGTAATACCCCTAGCAAAGTAAGATACCTGTTAACTTCAATTCTATTGCTTCAATATCCAAATATACCAACAATACAGGAAAAAATTATACATGCATATATGATATAAACTTACAACAGAGCTACCCTATTCCACACTTCAGGGGGCACTATTTACAGGATATGTTAAGACTGTTATGTGATTAAGGAATAACAACTCAAAAAAAAAATCCTAGAGTTTCCATGAATTAAAGCATTATGTGTACTATAGCACAGATTATTTTTAACTTACTCAAAAACAAAATGTCTTTTAAGACGTAAAAAATAGTTTTGATAGATAAGTAAAAATACAAATGCATTTAGTACCTTGAGGAAAAAAAAAACAGAATAGGCAATAAGCATTCTAAAACAGGCTGTAAGATCTGCCCTCAATTACAATTAAAAAGGTAAAAACTTTGAGTGTATTAAGTGAAATAGAACATAGTCAAATTACTTCTTTAATAATTTAATTCTCAAACATTCAACATCTTTTCCATTTACCTCTCCTAAGACAGACTCTGTCTTTAGGGAAGAGGTAACAACTAAGTAAAAGTTACACTGAGCGGGGCGCCTGGGTGGCTCAGTCGTTAAGCGTCTGCCTTCGGCTCAGGTCATGGTCCCAGGGTCCTGGGATCGAGCCCCGCGTCGGGCTCCCCGCTCTGCGGGAAGCCTGCTTCTCCCTCTCCCACTCCCTCTGCTTGTGTTCCCTCTCTCATCGCTGTGTCTCTCTCTGTCAAATAAATGAGTAAAATCTTAAAAAAAAAAAAAAAAAAAAAAGTTACACTGAGCTATGAGAGGACTCAGTAGGTGGGAGGGAAGACCTTTTAAGAATGAGTTAATAAAATAAACAGCAACAACAAAATCAAAGAAAACCCTCTCTGTGGAGCATTTACCTTGTGCTAATTAAGCACTGTGCTAAAGCCTATACTAGCCACTGGGGAGTCTGCTGCAAATGAAAAATCTTGGGCCTTACCCTATACCTACTGAATCAGAAATTCTGACGGTGAGACTCAAAAATCTGTGGCTTCAGAAACTCTCCAGGTGATTCTGATGCTTACTAAAGATTGAGAACCACTGACTTGTACCATACATCTTATTTGGAAACAAGTTTAAAAAAAAAAAAAAAAGATGGAAGAAAAGAAAAGAAATAACAACCAAGATTCAAACCAGAATCTGACTTCCAAACTGAGACTTTAAACCACTCTGAGGTAAAAGAAAGGACAAATTTAGAAAAAGTCAATTATCCTAATTTGCCTGGAAATATTAATTTCCATTGTTAAGTAGCTTTACGCAACAAGAATACTGAAGTTGGGCTGGTAGGCTTCAATGCCACAGAAACCTGGCAACTAAACTCTTACTATGTTCCAGATCACTGAGTTTAACACCTGGGAACAGATATGAAAGACATTTAATTTAATATCCAATGAAAGAATACTATGAAATAGATTACATATCCATGTACATAAATGAAACATCTGCCCACTACATTCCAATTAGTATAAATTTGTAATTCAGCCATCTTCCATTTCCTAAAAATGCAAAATATAAACTCTTAATTATACCACTATCACCATCTATCTATCACCATCATCTATTACCACCTCCTTTGTGTGAATTTATGAATACAAAATCATAAACTAAATCTGAAAAGTTCTGTAACATTTCTATGAGAAGTCTGTCTTTAGATCTAAGTATTCAAAGGTAATCTTTATCTCTTCCACCCACCTGTTAGAAGAACTAGGGGTAGAAAAGATGTCAATGGCTGGTGCAGTCATTATACCCCCTGCTGAGGTGGACACAGGAGAGGCTGCGGTTGTTAAAGAGGTATGAGGTTTCTTTGCAAGTTCTTTTAGGCGCTGTTCCTATGGAGAAAAGAAACTAGCATTAAGGAATCCAGAAAGCAGACGTGTTTTAAGGCTTCAGAAAAAAAGCATTACCTAATTTTGTTCTGATGGCAGAAAGGTATTCCCTGTTTCATCAACCATTCAATGTCAGGATGAAAAATCAGACTACTGAGTCTCACCCCATTTGAAATACTGTTATTTAGAGGTCCCAATTACTTGATGAACACCTGTACTTGTTTTTCCCAATACAGAGAATGCAAACACCTACCTTTAAAGCTTTTAAACGAGCCTGTTCTTCCTCTAATGCTGCCTGCTTTTCCCTTTCATCCACTTTGGTTAGAGACAGGCCAGTGCTTGCCAGGGAAGAGACTGCGTTGGAAAGTGTTGTCGCCCTAGAGTAATTGGACAAAGGTAATTTGCCTTTTTGCAAACTAGTTATGAAATGGTCTGGCAACACAGCCATGGATAAGCACTACAATTATGAACTTACCTTATGGAGTAAAAATCAGTACTTTAGATGAACTATTCTACCCACAGGATTATTAGTAATTAGCTAATTTATACAAACATTCTCTGCTTTTTAAATTGTTAGACTTTGGAAAGGGTTCACAATAACTTTGAGGGACACTGCTTCTTCCAAGTCCCAAGGGAAGGAACCAATGCAATTAGGAAAGAGCTCATGTGCTCCCAGGAAAAGCTTGATGGGTAAAATGTATGGAGTTTCTCACAGGAAATTACTCTGCTAATTTACAGCCTAGGTTTTGGCAGTACTAATACAGGAACACTAAAATATGAGTACTAGTAATAAGTAATGTGTGTCTAGATGTTTCCCTTATAATAACACCCAAAAATGTCGCGCTCCCAGAGGACCACAGGTTCCTTCAAAGGAAAATCAATTTTATTTCAGTCATTAGTCCACCTGGCACCTCCTTTGTATCTGCTAGTCTTTTGCCAAGCTAGAATTTCCTTTTCAAACATGTCACACGTGCACAATGCATCATCTCTCTCTGGCAGATACACAGCAAGTCACCTCCTTTCCCTTATATCAAAATTTTATCCATACCATAAACCCCAACAACATTAAATTCCCAAATGTTAATTCTAAGCAACATAAACACATGTAGTAAAGAATTCTAACCTGAAGAACTACTCCTCAGTGACCTTTACTCATTTTCCTTTTATCACACACCAAACATCATTAGTTTCTACTCTAAGCATACAAGTGGCAAATCTATTCAAATTTTATGTAAAATCAATTTTATAAAGACACAACTCAGAAGACAAGGGAAGAGTAATATAGTTGTGATAGAAATGCAAGAAACTCAGCAAATTTTATGATAAAGTATGAGGTTAAGTCAATATACCTGAACTATTTGACTTTATTTTTCATTACTTTCTCAGGTAAGTGAGCCGTATAATTTGGCTTATGCTTCTAAAAACCTACTAGAAAATTCAACGAACAAATTTGAATTAAAAAGTACTAAAATCCAGTAATAACACTTTCCTTTAAAAATTACTTAAATTTTATTGCCACAAAAAAAAGTTCTGAAACAATCAAAAAGTCTACAGAGAAGGAAGGTTCTCGTTATAAATGTTTTACACAAAATTTTTTTCATACTATTAAGAGAAAATTGTCGTAAAAAAACATGAGAATTACTCAAGTCACTACCCAACACAAAACTCATGTTACACAGTCAATATGAGATGATCTGTGCTATGTTCAATTTGGTAGGTTAACTGGTTTTAGTCTTGGAAATCAGCTCAAAGCCCAATAGATTGATTTAAGTATGTCAATAATCAACCACATGAATTGGCATTAGAGAAAGATGATGAAATTTTATGTCAGACATCATAGGTTTGAGTCCCAGAATTACTACTGCATACATTTCACTGGCCTATAGTGGGGGTTAATCAAATTTGTAAAAGGGCATCTTATAATTATAAGACACCATATGAACCAATGCATTATCACCTTTTTTAAAAAAGTTTATTTTTAAAATTTATCATTTTTCTTAAGTTTTATTTATTTTCAGTAATCTCTACACCCCATGTAGGGCTCAAACTCACAACCCCAAGATCAAGAGTCGCATGCTCTTCTGACTGAGCCAGCCAGGTGCCCCAACGCACTATCACCTTTGAGAGAAATACTGACATTATGAATATAATTACAAACCATGTAGTCAGTGTTATCATCTTAAGAGATGCTGACATCTATTGAAGATCAGGAACTATTCCAAGAATTTATATGTATTAACCCATTTAGTCCTTGGCAGCAACTCTATGAGGTAGATGCTATTAATTACAAATGATTAATCAAGATAAGGGGGAGTCAAATAACTTGGAACTTAAGCTAGATTCATCAACTCTCTCAGAAACATCACTCCTGCTCTTTGCCCTACAAAGAATAATGTACCTGCTTGCAGCCGTAGAATCTTTAATTTTCTTTCCTTCCAAGGAAGCTAAATGTTGTTCCAAGGCATCAAGAAGACTGCTTGGAGCCTAAAATTGTACAAATATTAAAATTTTCATGATAATTAGGCCATTGGTCAAAAAAATTAAGTATCATCTAACATATGAGAGTAACAAAAATAGGTATATTCCTCATGAACTAATTAGCAGTGGAGTTTTAGCTACCAAAGAATAACATTATTATTTTTATTACATAAGCATGACCTAGAGTAAGGGGTATTAATAAACATAACCAAAAATATAAAAACTGAGACTATGGAAACATGAAAACATTAAGAGGTTCCTGCAAGTAATTAATTTTTTTAATATTTAACTTATTTGAATTTTTAATAAAAACATACTCCTAAAAGCTTGACATATTGTTGGGCAATGTTCCCTGTAATTGATAAATACTTGCTGAGTAACTGCAAGTGCACAAACATTATCAATGTGATACAATCTTTTACCCACTAGAATGGCTAAAGTTAAATACACGACTAGCAACATCGAACACTGGTGAAGATATGGAACAAATGGAACTCTTATACAATGTCGGTCGAAATTCATCCGCCTTGAAAAAGGATCTGAATTTTTTTTTATGAAATTAAATATACACCTAGCTTAACTACCCAATTCCATTCCTAATTATCTACCCAAAAGACATAAAAACCTATCTCCACAAGAAAAGACTTGTTCAAGAATGTTTTTAGTAGCTTTATTTACAACAGTAAAAAACTACAAATAATCCCAAAGTCCATCATTTGGAAAATGGATAAACAAAACTGTGAAGTCACACAATGAAATACTATTCAGCAATAAAGAGGAATGAATTAATGGTACACTCAATACATAGAGCTCAAAACACTATGATGAGTAAAAGAAGTCAGATACAAGAAAACCACTTGGATGATTCCATTTATATTACATTTAAGATCTAATAAAATTATGCTATTAGAAGTCAAAACTGATTTATGGAGAGGACTAGGGAGTGGCCAGAAGAGGATCTGAGAACTGGGGTGATGGAACTGATCTATATATTGAATGGTGTGCTGATTACACAAATGTCTACAGTTAATCAAATTTGACTGAAATAGATATTTAGCTCAATTTTGTTTTAAAAAACAAAGACTGGCCTTTAAAGGCTATGTATCAAATCTTAATATGAAGAGCTAATTACTTTCAAAAGGAAACAAAGTGAGCTGACAAGGAATTGTTCACTATCTTTCAGTGAAGCAAATCCATCAGTGGCATTTACTTGCCCCAAATATTCTTTAGGATTTGAGATAAAGAGTTACTGGATTACAGGTATCTAAATCTACCAATGACTTGAACAGTTTCCTTCATTCTGCATTTTCTCTATATACAAGACCTTACCTTAGTACAAGAAAGATACACTAGAAAACAAATTAAAGACAAAAATATTAGATTATAACATTAACGTCTATGTTGAACTGAGAATACATGTGCACCACTCCCTAACCTCAACAAAATGTCTAAGACTCCAAGAACTCTTGTCAGAGATGATGATGAGAATGTTGTTGACAGTGATTAACATTTAAAAAGCTATTACAGCACAACAGGCAACATGCTAGCTACCTTGTATGTAATTACTGAGTCTATGAGGAAGGTACTAGTATTATATCCATTTTACAAATGAACAACCTGAGACAGTGAAATGTAAATATCTTGCCTAAGATCACATATCTGATATAGAGCAGGAGCCAACACAGAGTCTAAGGTATATCTAAGCTGAAAGTTTAGATAAACTACTATGCAACAGAATCCTACATTAAAACTGGGCTTTGCACTGGAGAGATTAAAGGAAATAAACTAAAGGAATAGTATAGTAGTGGCTAGCTCCACCAACATAAGAGATGAAGAGATCATAATGCTAGAACAACAGTCAGCAATGTATCATGTTAAAATCTGTCAAGAAAAATTACACTGATCTCCTTGACAGTAGGAGCTGCATATTATTCATCTTTGTACCATTCACACCTAGCAATACAGGCAGACAGTGAATTGATATTATGCAATATACTTACCTGTGAAAGGTCTGGTATATCACCTCTGTCAATTCCAACTTGCTGTAAGAAGCAGAAGCATTGTATTTAATGAACAAAATTATAATAAAGAAGTAATAAAATAAAATTTAGAAAATGAAATTTACGGCAAGTATTGTGAACAATATTCTGGATAGAAATCTTTAAAATCAGAAGAATATTTAATCTCCAGAGGTATCACTCAATATTCCTAAGGGCTTAGATGTTCTTTAACAGCTCTGAAAGTTATAAAAGGAGAACTAGAGGTGGTAAATTCAATAAGACTATTAAGTTACCAGCTCCACATCTTCTGAGCACCTAGGTAAGCTAAGCTGTCACAATCTGCAAGCCCAAAGACAGTCTCATGAAAGAATATTTTATTTCTCACATCATATGGCATTAGCCATGTATTTCATCTCAGACCAAAAGAACTGGAGGTAAATAAAGGCTTAAAATTTAAGTCAATAACTACAACTATCAAATGCAAAGAACGTAAGAGGCTAAAGGAAAAAGTCAACAAATTAAAACACTTAAAGAATTTACTGGAAACAGTATAAACACTACCTTCTTCTTGTTTTAATGTATGACTGACCCAAAAGAAATGGAAAAAAAATTGATTTCTCCTTGAGAGATACTTTAAATCCAATATAATCTTCAGTAGACTTCATAAAATAGCTAATGTAAAGTTATTTTCTTCAAAGGTCTCATCGTCCTATTCTATCCTACTCCATCTACTATAGACTGAAATACCACTATGGTAACAGAGCTAGAATCACCAACTTGCTAGTTCCAGATTAACTACTTTGATATAACTCATCAATTATAGCCTAGTCATCTTCCAAAATTATCCTAGCAAGACATCTCTACTGGTGATGGGCAGAGGGCAGAGAAAGTGAAAACAAAAACTCTTTGAGAGCTGCCTCTGGGCAAGCAAGATAATGCCTGCAAGCATTACCACAACATAAATGCCTTCTGTGACAATGACAGAAAATTATTTTTTTTAAAGCAGGGTTTTATTAGCTTTTTATTATTTGTATTATGGTTTCTGGCAAAAGATAAATTCTTCAATAAGATGTTTCGAACAGTTTGAACATCTTAAAAGTAAAATATTTTTGTCTTAACTAATTAAATCCTTCAATTATTTTATTTGCCAGAATGAATGAACTATGCTTTTCAAACATCATTTAGCTACCTGTTAAAATCCTTTGCACACATCAAAACAGAAAAGAAAATCACTTAGAGGAACAGTTCTCAAAATAGGACATCTGCTGGATTCTGAATTGAAGGTTATAGATTACTTTCTTTTCATTAGAAAATATAAATGTATAATAATTATCCTTAAAAGACCAAGATTGACATTCATTTGCATTCCAGTATGTGCTTTCTCAAGGTGGGGGAGAATAAAAATAATAGCAAATGTCTTCAGGACACAAACTAGAAGTCAGGTACTGTTCTAAACAATTTTACAACAACCCAGTGAGGTAAGTACTATTGCAAGTACTTTTACAGAGGAGGAAACCATGGGATGCCAAGATTAAGGACCTGTACCAAGCTGTTATAGCTGAAATCAGGGTTCAAACTCAGGACATAAGCACCCAAGTTTCTAACACCCCACTGCAGAATCAAAATCACACTAGAGAACACACGTTTTCTGGGTGTCATGGGGAGAAAATGAGGAGAGGTTATCAGTGGATGGCTAAGAACAATTTCTATAGATTGATATAGAAATGTTATTATAAATCATCTTAAAGTTTATCATTCTAATGAGCTCACTAAAAAATTAAAATGTTGGCTCATGTTTTAAAATATTCCATGCTTTCTTATAGGAAAAAAAAATCTTTTGAGGAAAATTTTCTAATTTAAATTATATTCACCATTATTACATTAGACTGAATAATGAAAAAAAGAAGAACAATTTAAGTAAAGTAGTATAATGCTATTCTAGAAATCTAGAAAATTATATTTTAAACATCTATAAAATTATCCTAGAACCTACATTCATAGTTTTCAGGATCAATGATAAACAATAAACACACTAAATTCACTTCTGTAGGGGAACAAAACACTATGAACCATGTGACTCTAGCTGCAAATCTCACTGGAGGAAAAAGATTTGCACTCACACTGAATGTTCTCTACCACATAACAGGATAAATATGCTAAAATACATGGCTAATGCCAAATATAAAAATCTCTGCCACCATTATGTGCCACCTACCTGATTTTGTAGAAAAATAAACAATTTATTTATTTATTTATTTATTTATTTTAAGTTTTATTTATTTTTGACAGAGAGAGAGAGAACACAAGCAGGGGGAGCGGCAGGCAGAGGGAGAGGGAGAAGCAGACTCCCTGCTGAGCAGAGAGCCCGATGTGGGGCTCTCTGGGTCCTGGGATCATGACCCGGGCCGAAGGCAGACGCTTAACGACTGAGCCACCCAGGTTCCCCGAGAAATAAACAATTTAAAAATAGATTACCTTTCAATATTCAATATTGAATTAAATATACGGTATATAGCTTATTCAATACCACATCATATTCATACCATAACAAAGAATTCAATACAGCATATGGATATGACTGAATGTATACTTCATTATATTTAAGATGTTTCTTTCATTTGGATAATGCCTTATTTCTTTAAAATCTACACTTAATGACAAAAAAAGCAAGTTAAGAGACAGTCAACTTAAAGACAGTTTACCTCTGCAACTTTGAGAAACTCTGAGATTCTTGTCATCCTAGTCAGGAACTTCTTATAGATGTCTAGACCTTCTTTGCACTGGTTCTTTTTCATATCAAAATATTTTTCTGCCAAAAGTAAATGTAAAAATGCGTTTATTCACATCAAAACAGAACACTCAAAAAGGAAAAGGATTAAGTAATAGCTCCAAAGAGGTCATACAGGTGTCTCAGAGAACACATTCACCCTACAGGAAAAATACCCGTGTTAAATTAGTTTAGACATTTAAAGCAAATTAAAACAGAGATGCTATTATATTAAAAGAGAAAAATCATTTGACTTCCCCCATATTCCTAGTTTGTTCTATAATATTTCTTCCCTCAGAATTCCCTAAATATAATTTGCGTTTTTTGTTAACATATGTTATACTTTTCTCCATTTAAAACAGCACCAACTTACTAATAACATATTAACAAAGATGGCAACTTTACCATGTCCAAATGTCACTTGGAAAGCTCATTTAAACTTGTTAACTAAATAAAGAGCTTCATTTATACCAACGGTGTTAAGACTGACTTCCAGGGGCGCCTGGGTGGCTCAGTCGTTAAGCGTCTGCCTTCGGCTCAGGTCATGATCTCAGGGTCCTGGGATGGAGCCCCACACTGGGCTCCCTGCTCCGCAGGAAGCCTGCATCTCCCTCTCCCACTCCCCCTGCTTGTGTTCCCTCTCTCGCTGTCTCTCCGTCAAATAAATAAAATCTTAAAAAAAAAAAAAAAGACTGACTTCCAAAACTATATAGAAAAAACCTTCTATCCTTTTACTTGTGAAAAAATAGGCCCAATTTCCCTATCTTCATAAATTAAGGCATTCCTAAATAAGTTTGTGAATAAGCCTATAGAAAGCAAGTTTAAATAAATTTTTTAAATGGGGAGGGAAGGGAGAACAAGCACAATGGAGTGAACACATTTGGTATCTGACACTTGATACTTAAGTACTCTTTAGACTGTTAACATCTACTCCATCCAAGTCCCATGGAAAAAAATAATCATTTCTAGACAAAATTAACTGCATTCTATATATACTGAATATACACATTCTTAAAATGTGTCAAAAGTAAAAGGCATCCTAAAAAATAAATGTTTAATACATTTAAAATAATTATCAATTTTAAAATTAGGCTTAGAACAATTAACTATTTTATAATTAAAATTCTTTATTGAGTAAATTTTGAGGAAGTAAGATTCTTCTGGCAGAGAAAAAAACTCCAACTTAATTTTAAGGGGATTTTTATATTCCTAAAAATAATAAAACTGATAGGAAGAAAAATCACAGATATATCTAAAAATCAAAGTTCATCTAAGGGTACCTAGGTGGCTGAGTTGGTTGAGCAGCTGGCTCTTGGTTTTGGTCCAGGTCATGATCACAGGGTCCTGGGATCAAGTCCAGCATAGGGCTCCCTACTCAGTGGGAAATCTGCTTGGGGATTCTTTGTCTCTCTCCCTCTTCCCCTCCCCACCGCTTGCATGAATCTCTCTCTCTAAAATAAATAAGTAAATCTTAAAAATAAATAAATAAAACAAAGTTCATCCAGCTGAACATTCTAGTTGTAAAAATAAGTATTTAATTACTTAACATAATCAGGTATCAAAATCTTTTCTCCAAATAAATTGTTATAATCAATGAATATCCCAATGAGTGGTTAGGCAGCCCTAAGTAACAACTCAGACAATATTATTTATCAATAGAACACAAGATAAAAAAATAAAATGTTATTAAACTACGGCAATATTGGGGGGCGTGGGTGGCTCAGTCGTTAAGCGTCTGCCTTCAGCTCAGGTCATAATCCTGGGGTCCTGGGATCGAGCCCTGCATTGGGCTCCCTGCTCAGTGGGGAGTCTGCTTCTCCCTCTCCCTCTGTTCCTACTCCTGGCTGTGCTTTCTCAATCTCTCTCTCTCAAATAAATAAATAAAATCTTAAAAAACAGCAACAACAATCGACAAACCACAGCAATATTTACCCAACAGGTTAATAATTCCTTCGTTGTATGCTGCAAACAGCCTAATGGCGTCTTTGAACAGGAGCATGAAGGCAGCATTTATTACCCCATTTGTTAGTTCATTACTATTAACCTGGGGAAAAATTAGAAAAAAAGATGAGCTAATCTTATGTATTAAATGACAAAAACCTCCTTCAAATTAAAATACTGTAAATTCAAATATTTAAGTGTATTAGAGAAAAAGACATTTATTTCTTGCAGAGTTACATCCAAATAGTACAAAAATCTGTCAAAGAGTTCAGATTAATGTAAAAGGCACAAGCAAACAAAAATTCTATATAACATTCAATTTAATTCAGAAATAAGTCACAAAGAACAAAAATATCCTTTAACTTCTGAAATTCCTAGGCAATCACCAAGATACAAAGCTAAGCTAGGTAGAAGAAACGTTTTTTTTTAAAATACACCTTTTTCCAATATTATAAACAAATACCTTCAAAATGGCTATGAGACTATTTCTATTTCATATGATTACTGGGAGAATTAATATACTGATTGTAAATAGCACAGTCCCTCACACATAAAGAATATTACTATTACTGAATTATGACGTAACAAAAAAAATAGCACCTATTTGTCTATCAAGAATACTAGAAATACCACATCAAAAACTAATGATGTAATGTATGGTGATTAACATAACAATAAAAAATTATTTAAAAAAAGAATACTAGAAATACCTTTAGTTTTATCTCAAGAAATGAATCAAAAGAATGAACCAATTAACTTGTTTTTTAGGCATATAAAAACATAAGCACAAAGTTGAACAGTAAACAACAAACTGGTAAATACTTGTAAAATCTCTAACAAGGTTGATTTCCATTGTAGAGAATCCTAATAATAAAGCAAATGACAGACAATTCACATAACATGTTGAAAAGACTTCCCTTATCAGGTAAATTAAAATATAATAATCGAATTAGACTAGAACTATCCTTTCTCCAGCACCAGACTAGGAGGTACCAAAATGATCAAAACCAAGCTAAATTACTCAGTGCCAACAAGGATAAAGAAAAACAGGCACCTGTTGACAAGTGACTGGGCTTAATCCTTTTGTAATGTAAATTGTCAATATTCATTAAAAATTTAAATGTTTATGTCCTTTGCTCTACCAAATTCTTTTTCTAGGCATTAACCCTATAAAACTTATAAATGTGCAGGTGACACACACTAACACACAATTAGTATTTAGTATGTCCCCTCCTCTGGTTTTTTCCCATTCATTTTCTGAATTTAAAAAAAAAAATCAGAAAAACTCTAAATCTCTGCCAATAGGATCAGGTAATTTGTTACATGCAATGAAGGACAATACAGACACTGAAAAGAACAGTTTATAAAAATATTCATAATATATCAGATGAAAAAAGTTTCATGGTTGGACCCTCTAATAAAAACCAAAATAAAGCTCCATAGTTACACCAATCCCCTGTCTTCCACACTAGAGATCAGCAACCGTCTTTTGCAAAAGATCTAAATGTGAGTATTTTAGTTTCTGCGAATCATATGGTTATCTGTCAGAACTACTCAACTCTGTTATTACATCAAAATGCATCCACAGACAGTATGTAAACCAGTAAGCCTGGTTGTATTGTAAAAATACTATTACAGAAACTGAATTGAAATTTCATATAATTTTCACCCAAAAATATTCCTTTTTTTTAAATTATTTTCAACCATTTAAAAATATAAAAATCGGGACACCTGGGTGGCTCAGTTGGTTAAGCGACTGCCTTCGGCTCAGGTCATGATCCTGGAGTGCCAGGATCAAGTCCCAGGATCAAGTCCCGCATCAGGCTCCCTGCTCAGCAGGGAGTCTGCTTCTCCCTCTGCCCCTCCCCCCTCTCATGTGCTCTCTCTCTTTCTCTCTCTCAAATAAATAAAATCTTAAAAAAAAATCTTTAAAAAAATAAATAAAAATTAAAAATCATTCTTAGCTCACAAGCCACATAAAAACAGGCAGTAAGCCATAGTTTAATAACCTGTTCTAGTCTATGAAGCATCTATAGAACTCATTTACCGAATGTTTACTGAACACACACTCTATATGCCATACACTCCTGACAATGGAGACACAGCAGAGAAAAAGCAGACCTGGTCCCTGCCCTCAAGAAACTTAAAGACTACCAATTAATAGCACAAGTTAAAGGAAAAATCTATTTGAGTATGAAACTGTCACAGTTTCACTCACTAACTTGCACTTATAAGCCTTAACATAAAATGTCTAAAGATAGATGCCCCCGAAAAGAACAGACTTGAAAATGTTGACACCTAACATATTATAAACAAATGACAAAGCTGGCAACTTGGTTTAAATAACGGTCACTGAAACAAAACTTTCAGGGAACATAATGCTCTTCAGCAACAGTTATTTATATAACAAGCTGTTACAAGTATACTTGAACTTCCCTGTATTTGTTAATAACTGACATGCATTCAGTTCTATAATGCAGACAAAAGTGAAATATTAAATAGACTATTCATAAAGAAAATCTTTATATATTTTTAAAATCTAAAAACCATTATCAAAAGAAAGCAGATTTTCAGATCAAACTCTTCACCTCTCCATCACTTTCTTTAGCTAGTATACCCTGTAATTCTAGAGCTAGAGAAACACCACCAAAGAAATCAGAGCAAATCTAAAAAAATCATAAAAATAAAAAGTAATCTGATTTGGGACCACATTTATAGAAAATATTTAGCCAAATAGGATATTAAAGTGAAAAAATTAGTTTATGAAAACTTAAGAATAAAGACTCTGACCAATAATATATTTCTTAAATCTTAAACTTTTATAAAAGCATTTGTGCAATCAACTTACATTAAAATCAAGAAGGGCATCCATTTGATTTTGAATAATTGGTACAGTTTTTAGGAGTTTTTCTGTGTTCATTGTTCTCATAACACCATCAGCCCTGTTTTTATAAAAAAAAGAAATAATTGTTGTTAAATCTACATTTTAAGCTCTCATCTGGTTCTCTACTTAAAGAGAACAAGCTGCTACGAAACATCACATATTTTTAAATCATTATTGAACCTGACACTTCAAGCAAAAGTTATACAGAAAAAAACAAAAACAAGAAATGCTGTATGTCCAACATCAAAGAGCTAAAAAAAAAAAAAGGTGTAAAAACATGAGACATAAAAATAGAAGTTTATATTAAAGCGTATTCTTCACATGAGGAAATCATCTGATCCTCACACCATTCATATGTGTAAAGGGCAGTTCTACAGATTTTTTTTTTAAATAAGAAAAAATCATTGGCCTCAAATCACTCAACAGTTAGGACATGATGGAGCCAGCAGTTGAACTCAAGTAATAGTAAGCAACTGCTTTATTTAAGGTATTTTATTTATGACTCAAACAGCAATGACTTGTAAGCCATTAAAATATGTGATACTTAAGAGGAATTGTTTTTCAATATTCTGTTAAAATTTCCAAAAAGGTTTAAATATTGCTTTAGATATTTCTAAAGATATAAGAAATATTAGCAGTATCAGAAAAAACTAGAATTTTACAGAAGTGGTACCAAAAACACTAGATAAGAGGTACCTGGGGCTAAGGTACACAATGAACATCAGGCTCCATTTTAAGGGTTTGGTGTATGTTTTTCAAATCCTCTATAGATTTTTCCCATTCTGTTGATGATGAAGTTCTAGGTTCACTGAGATTATATGACTCTGTCTAAGGTCAGAGAACTAATAGGTGGTAGGGTCATTATGTAAACCCAGGTGTATCAGACTCGAAAACAGTGCTGTTCATAACCTTTTGTCAGAAAAAAACAACCACTTTCAGAAAGTGTGTAGACTTTCTCTAATTTACAAATGACCTACACGTACTTATAAATAGCCACTCTACCCTGGGCTACTCCTTCAATCACAACTCCAGGTACCAGAAAAACAATTAAGCTCTGAAAATCAACAATAGTGCTTTGCAAGACAAAAATGAGTTTAAAGAACACACACTGGACTGCCTTAGGTAGGCAACTATTACCAGCCTTAGTAACAACTCTTTCC
The DNA here is from genome assembly GCF_037043125.1 of Eumetopias jubatus. Taxonomy (NCBI): domain Eukaryota; kingdom Metazoa; phylum Chordata; class Mammalia; order Carnivora; family Otariidae; genus Eumetopias; species Eumetopias jubatus. The sequence goes on from NW_028274819.1 coordinate 67,068,122, forward strand.
AGTAAGAACTATTAACCCATGGATGCCCGTTTCCCCTCAAGTACTACAGTCCACTGGTTGCTACTAGCTGCTGCAGTTTGGCATGAGGACACCACTTCCTCTCTACAACCATTTTTTTATTCTCATACACCTCACTCTCATTTTATCAGTCATCATTAGTCTCCTTTTAGTTCTCCCTCCTCTCCTTGCTGAAGTCATTTCTGACCTGCTGCTTATTTCCTCTTTATCACAGAAGACCTGAATCCTGGCTTCTTGGTTAATTTCAACATCTACATGGACAACCAATCCAACATCTTGATCTCAAAGTCCCTTGATCAGAGTTCCTATTCCTATAGTTAAGATCATGACCTTACTGCCCACAGAAACCATATTATTCCTACCCTCCACCCCGACCACCAGTATGAAAAAGTAGATAAAATTTAGATACCTTATCCTATGGCAATAACCCTTCAACCTCCCAGCTGCTTTGGCCAAGTACCTCCATGGCAAAAACTATTTGACTTCATCATAAACTTCAATGTATCAACTCCCACCACTACCCTTCTCATTTTTAACTTCCTTTATCTAGCTTAGAATTCCACAGATCATTACTGTAATCACTACCTTGCAAATACTCTCAACTCCCTTGCAGTAACTTGGCAAATTCTAGCTAAGCAGCTGAGTGCTGGTAAAGAAAACCACTTAACAGAGCAAACTAGTAAAACTTTAAATTTCATTATCAACCCCAAATGGGGACTCGTCATTGTCAGCAATCTTCTTAGCCTTCTCCAGTGAATTCCTCTAAGTACTTTCAAACCTGATTCTCTCACCCGTCCTTCCCTGCCTCCCTACGCCGAACACACAAACTCTCAGCTCATAACTCCTGAATATTTCATTCAGAAATAGAAAACAACAAAAAGAGGTTGTCTAGTCATCTCGCTAACAAAACTACATCTATCTGGTCTGGTCCTATTCAGTGGAGGAATCTCTCTTTCTATGAAACACAAATATCCATTCACACAGGTCCTCTGGATCCCACTTTCTCACAATCCTTTGGTTGTCCTTTTTTTCCTCTAATATAGAACTAACAGAACTATCTGCAATGGTGGAAATGTTCAGAATCTGTACCATTCAATATGGTCGCCACTAGCCACATGGGGCTATTGAGTACCCAAAATATGGCTGATGCAACTGAAGAAATGTATTTTGTATTTTATTTCACTTTAACTCATTTAAATTTCACTAGCCGCATGTGGCAAATAGCTACAATATTGGACAGTGCAGCTCATTAATTTCTTTTATACTACACCATTCCCATGAACATGCTGGCAAAGTCTCTACGATCACCATTCTTTAAACACACACACTCCACTAAATCATATTCCCATTCAGCTAGAGCTCTACACTCACTTTTCATTCATTATTCAATTCATTCCAATATAGTCCCCTCTCCTATCAACTCCAGTTAAATTGTTCCAGTTTAGGTCATATAGTAGAAATTCCATGTTGCTTCTCCAATGGTACTTGTCTAACATTATCTGACTAGACTTTTCACAGTGTTTTCTGCAGTATCACTTTTTCAGTCTCTTGTTGGCTCCTCATCCTCTACACATCCTCTAAATTACATTTTTTGTATCTTAAGGTGTTCCTGGGCCCTATCCTCTCATTCTGTACTTAAACCCCCAGGTGATCTGTCATTCCCAAGACAGAAATCACCAAAATGCCAATGACGGACTTATACTCCTAGATCAGAACTCTCAAGTTCCAAGTTAGTATGTCCAATTGTCTACTTGATATCCCACCTTATACAAATCACAGGCATGTCAAAACTAGTATTTCCAAAACTAAATCCTTAATTTTGTACCACTCTGCCTAACCCTACTCCACTACAAATCTTCCCAGTAAAAGGTGCCCATCTCCCCAGGGACTTACACCAGAAAGTCTGGGGACAATTTTGATTCCCCCCCCACACTAGCCCCCACATCATTTCTTTCCAAAGAACTTCAAATTTCTCAATTAAGAAAAATCTTAACAGCTACCAAATGCTTATATTTAGATTTTAAAAGACTCAAACAATGCACTAACCCAAGTGCTTAAATATGATTCAGACCACATACATGACAATTCATACTCCATGCAGAACACCAAGTTTTACGACTTCTTAAATACATTATAATTAAATTCAGATACTTGTTTCTCAAATAAAAAAGCAATAGATTAAAGGCTGGTCATCCATGTCCTTATTTACAGAAAATACCTGGATTATTCTATCTTTTGCTTATTATGTAATAGTATCTTGATACTTTGAATCAAACCAATTTAGAATTCAAGATAATTCAGTATTAAGTTAATACAATCAAAAAGTAGAATGTTAAACAAAAAGAAAACATAGGGAGTGATGTTTAATAACCAACTGAAAAGATAAATCTACAGGCAATTTATTGGATTCATTTTCCAAAGAACCATTTAATACACTGTTTACAAACTGATCTAGTCCTTTTCAAAAACTGCTAAACACCTACTATGTTTAGACACCGTGGTAAGTCCTGAAGATATGACTAAGGTTATATTGCCCTCATGTAGGTGACATATTACATAAAATCTAATAGAAATAAGATTTCCTCAAAGAAATGTTTGAGTGAATTCTTGAAGAATGACTAAGTATTTACCAAAATAACAAAAAAGAGGCTTTATTTAAAAGAAGGTAGTACTTATAAGCAAAAAGTCATTTAACCATTACTGGGCAATAAATCTTAATTCTTTAACACCCTGTATTTCTATTAAAAATTATAGTTGATCTCCACCTCACTTTTTTTATACCAAGATATATTCCAAATGAATCAGACTTAAACATAAAATACTGAATCCATAAATATATACAATGAAAACATGAATAGGTAATTCATCATTTTGGGGGTAGAAAAGCTCATTTTGAGTGTCCTTAAAAAGAAAAAAAGCCATAAAAATAAAGACTACAATTTTGATCACGTAAGATTTTAAAACTTTTAATAACATTTAAAAAGAGAGAAAAATATTTGTAACTCATGACATTTTCCTAATATACAAAAAGCTTATTTGAGTGTTTGCCATGTGCTAATAAGCATTACACACAATATTTAATTCTCACTATAATTCTAACAGACAAGTGCTAATAACATCACTGTTTTACATTTTATAGATGAAATAATTCAGAACTTAAATTAAGGCTTCCCACTGCGCAGAACAAACAGTACAAATTGGTTATATATGCACCAAGACATTAATCCTTAACCCTTCAGCCTCAAGAAGTATTCTTAATTTAACCCACTGTCCAGTGGTATCAGTTTATGTGCCACGATGTAGAAAAAATTAGCAAGCTGATGGATATGTAATAAAAGATCCTTGTTCTTAGAAGCAGTGAAGTATTATGGGATATAAAAGGCATGAGGTATGCAATCCACTTTCAAATGGCTCAGGAAAAAAAGTATATACACACACAGAGAATAATAAAGTAAATGTGAGAAAATAATAAAATCTGATGAATCTGAGTAAAATGTATAGGAGTTACCTATATTATTGCAGCATTTCTGGAAGTGAAATTATTTCAAAATAAAGTTATTTTTCAAAAGTCAGCAAGCTGGTTGAAATATGTTATTAAAATTCCTCATCTAACTGAAGTGAAGCTAGAATTCAAACCTAGATTAATCTGACTAAACAGCCTGTAAGGGACGCCTCGGTGGCTCAGCTGGTTATGTGTGGGTCATGAGAGTCTGGGGACTGAGTCCCACATCAGGCTCCTTGCTCAGCAGGGGAGCCTCCTCCCTCCGCCGTGACACTCCCCCTGCTTATGCACACGTGCTCTCTGACAAATGAATAAATAAAATCTTAAAAAAAAAACAGCCTGTGAGTTCTTAACATTAAACATAATAGGAAAGAAAATACCCAATAGGGAAAGGGGCAAAAGATACTGAAAGGCAATGAACAAAGCACGAATGGCATTTTAAGAGAGAAAGAGGCTCAGTATCACCATTCATTGAATTTTCAATGGCTCAATGTAAAATGAACACCTAATGAGATACCTTTTGATGAGGGTGGAAGAATATAGTAAAAGAGGTATCTATATTTAAGTCAATAATGCAGTACAATTTTATGAAGGGCAATTTGGTGTTTTCTATTAAAATGTTAAATGTATACATATATCCTTTGACTTATCAGTTCTAAAAATTTATTCTACAGGAAACTTCACTTAAGAATGTAACAACATCTGGGGGGATGGGGTGGCTGGGTGATAGACACTGGGGAGAGTATGTGTTGTGGTGAGCACTGTGTATTGTGTAAGAATGATGAATCACAGACCTGTACCCCTGAAACAAATAATTATATGTTAATAATTAAAAAAGAACATAACAACATGTAAAAGGATGGTCAATGCACTGCTTTTATAAGACAAAAAAATGATAGCAAATCAAATGTACATCTAGAACATAATCCTATAGCCATTCAGAAGAATGAAATAGATCCAGAAGTACTGACTGAAAATATTTAAAATACACAACAGGGAAGGAAAGCAGTCTTCAAATAACATAATCCAATTTGTTACGTGATTTTCTCTGTGCCTTCATACATATATTAATTTCTATTTATAGGTTACATATACCAAACATACAAAATTATTACCCTAGTAAATAAAACTTTACTATTCACCACACAAATCCTCTCCAAAACTAAAACAGTTCACTGAGGTTTAGCCATGATATAATAAATTTTTTTATTATATAATAAATTTTAAGTGTTGTCACATTCTCAACTCACACCCTAATGTCCTATACTTTTTCCTTCATATATACATATATATATATACATAATCTGATACATATATACTATGTGTATGTATTCTGTGCGCTTGTCAAATTTTGTGCTTCTTGGTTCACGCAATTATGGCTCCTTGATTTACTTTCCTTTCCCTTTAAGAGTAATTTCCTTTAAGTCAATACTAAATATATTGTGCATAATCAAGGGCTGTTCTCAGCCAAATAATAAAGTCTGCTCTATTAAACACAGAGCGCAGCAACTGTCCTCAATCTCAAAACTAGCCCTTCAGATTAGAAAAAAAGTTACTATTTTAAAAATCTATTAATCTGAAATCTACAAATATCTTGAAGATTAGTTTTACTGAACACACTTTATAGTGAAATATTAATGTAAGTCCAAATGGAAAATGGTTCACTGAACAGAATACTGGAATTAAGAACCAGATTTGTAAGATGAACCCCTCTACTATCATCTCACAAATGACAAAGTACTTAAATACAGGAAACAAAATCTGTGGAATCAAGTTTTGGTAAATTCCAAACTAATCACCTCCTGATTAATTTTGAATAGTGACAAAGAACATTTAGATTGTTCTAAAAATGCTTAGAGGTGCCTGGGTGGCTCAGTTGGTTAAGTGCCTGACTCTTGGTTTCAGCTCAGGTCATGATCTCTGGCTCATGGGATCAAGCTGAGTCAGGCTCCATGCTCAGCCCAGATTCTGCTTGGTAATCTCTCCCTCTGCCTCCCTCCCACCCCTGCCCGCTCCCCCCCCACCCCACTGTGTATGCAGGCACTCTAATAAATACATAAAGTCTTTAAAAAAAATAAAAATTTAACAAATAAAAATGCTGAGGTGCCTGGGTGGCTCAGTCGGTTGGGCATCCAACTCTTCCTTTGGGCTCAGGTCATGGTCTCACAGTTGCAGGATGGAGCCCCACTTCAGGATCTGCATTCAGCAGAGTGCACTGGAGATTATCTCCCTCTCCCTCTGCTCCTCCCCCTGTTTGAGCATACACTCACTCGGCTCTCTCAAATAAATAAATAAAATCTTAAAAAAATAATGCTTAAATAACTAAGGGGTTATTTCTACATTTGTATTAAATTTTCCATTGCAGTCTAGTAATTTAACATTTCAAGAGAACAATTTAAAGAAAACATTAATTGCTTCAGTATTTGAGCAGCAAGGAAATTCAGAAAGGCATTCACCAAAATATTTCTGCAGAAGCCAGATTCCCATCAGGGCAGTCCTTTAGAGCTACAAGGGTCACCAATGCCCCTTAAGAATGTCTTTAGTGGCTTTTTCCTGAGATCTCATATATCCTAAGAAAAATCTGTATACCAGGCTGTATCAGGTAGCAATCCACACTACAACAAGGATGCTACAACTTGAATACATTTTGCTAGGTGAGAAAAGCCAGACTCAAAAGGCCATATAATGATGATTTCATTTACATAAAATATCTAGAATAGGCAAATCCATAGAGACAGAAAGTAGATTTGTAGCTGCCACGGTCTGGAGGAAGAAGGAAATGAGAAGTGACTGCTAATGGGTATGAGGTTTCTCACAGGAATGATGAAATATTCTGTGATTAGACAGTGATGTGGCACAACTTTGTAAATATACTTAAACCCACTTAATTATATACTTTAAAAGAGTGAATTTTAGGTTGTGTGAACTGTATCTCAATAAAGCTGTTATAAAATTAAAAAGAACTTTAAAAAATCCTAGCACAAAAAGCGTATGATGTACTTCAAAGAAAAATAAAACTCATCTTTTAAAACTGGCCTAACATTTCACAATTCATAATCTAATAATTTCTATGGTTTACATTTTAAACAGTCAAATACATCAGATATCAAAAAAAAAGGAAAGCTTAACTCACCCTCTTTTCACTTTTGTGAAATCAAATGCAACTTGTCTGTATGAAACTGCTTTTTCATTAAGATATCTACTATACCGCCTAATAAATGTAGACATGTCATATCCTGTAAGAAACAGAAAATGTTTTCACAAATTATTAAAATCCCAATTTGCTTAGAAAACCAACTCATTTCATCCAATGACCATAATATCTTGATATCCCAACTCAATCTAACGATGAATATTAAGTGACTAATAATGAATAGTATCACATTAAAATCTCTAAGACCTCACATGTTTTAAGTCAGGTATGTCATATGTGGCTTTGAAAAACCTCCCCCCCTTAGACTTTCACTAAAATAGTATTTCCATTTTACTTCTGATCAACATTCCTACAAGTGGAAAACCATGTTCTCTTAAACACTATTTGATAACCTCATAACTCAAATTTAACATCCTATGGAACCATAAGCCCCTCTCCTCAAATCATTAAGCAATTTTATAATTTTCATACTTAAAACTTTAAGATATTCTTTCATCATATTCATGAGATTTGAAAACTTCAGCAACATAAGATCTAATCAATGTTTTTTAAAAAGCAACTTATATTTTAATTATTGCCTTGCTCAAAAAGTCTATAAATTTTTGCTACTCATTAAAAAGCAGGTCCATCTTATTTTAGCTCATCTTCATCTAACAAATCTCACTTTTCTGATGATCTCTACAACTTTAAAAAGACAATACCAAAACAATAACAAAAATGTTAAGTGACTGGATTTAACATCATTACCAATTCATTTATTCAGCAAGTATTTCCTGAGTGCTTACTAAGTGCTGCTGGAGAAAAAACAATGAACAAAATAGAAAAAAAAATGACTGCCCTCAGGTATTCTCATAACTTCTACTGTATTTTTTAAGGTATTACATACTCACATTTCCTAGCTCTTTTAGTTTATATTGTTCCCTCTAATCAACTCTACTCCATCCTCCTGCTGGGAGAAATAACTACCATCCTTCAATCTCTGACACTTTCTCTGAACTCTGTGTGTTCCCACATTATTCCACGTTCAGTTCCTAGCTATTTGATGTACACAGTGTCTAACTCACTAGACTAGAGGCTTATTTATATGTATATACACCCAGTATAGCATCCAGTGTGTATATATACCAGATTCCGCCCAACAAAATACACGTGCAATCAAAATTACTTGTCAAAACCACTGAATTACATTGTTTTTAATTATTTTCTGAGTTTTCTCTACAGAATAGGAGCTTCAAATAAAAGGCCTAAAAAATGTTCTCTAAATAAAAGGAATAACAGTTCTAAAACCTTATTACTAGAAGGGCTTAATTTCCATCTTAAGAAAGGAGAAAATCAGTAGCTAATAAGACACCAAAAAAACCCCATTTGGACAAATGCATTATACTCTGCTTTTGAGTAGTGGTTTGCAAATTGTTTTCCACAGCCTCTTAACTTCAAATCAAGTGAATGAGGGGAAGCAGAAATAAAAATACAAGCAAGCAGAGTTTCTTCCACATCTCCAAAGAAAGACTAACTCCAATTTTATCTGTTACATATTTCTGGTTTCTATTTAAGGTTTTATTTAAAAAAGGTATTCCACTGCTTAATTTATTTTTAACTACTCAGAGCACTGCTCCTCTTATTAAAATCAATCTTGTAACACTTAGCCATATATATAGATTACCAGCCTTCCAAAATCTCTGGAAGATAGGGTATTTGATTCATTCTAGTTAATACTTCCATCTGCCAAAAGTGAACAAGTATTGAACTGGGCAGTCCCTGACCCAAACACTGCTAGTCACTAAATTCCACTGATGTTACCTCCACAAGAGATATAATTCAGGTCCTCGTTACCTTTCTACTAGATGACCAGAACAATGACCAAAACAGTCTTCTTTTTTTTTTTGACCAAAACAGTCTTAATGTCTTTAAGACTTTATCACTCTAACCCAACCTTTACTGAGCTACGGCACTTTCTTTATAAGACACACTCCCCTCTCCCCTTCTTCCTCAAATCAAAAAACTCTGATGGTTTCTCACTGCATTATAAAATCCCAACACTATAAAAATCTTCCATGTCTGATTTTGGCCCCAAACAGCTTCTTGAAGGTTATTTGCCACTACATGCTAGGCAATACGTCACCCGTAAATTCTAGTCATATTCATTTGCTCTCTAAATCTTAAATATTCCATACTCTTTCACATCTTTGTGATGCCTTTGCTTAGGTTAACCTATGTCCTCATCCATCTTTCAAAGCCCAGCACAAAATCTCCCCTTCTCCAAAGACATTTCCCAGATTGAGCCCTACTGTTGAATATTCCCAAGTCATTTGGTATGTCCTTTATTCCTACAGCTGGCCCTGTATAATATTAACAGCCTAGTTCTGGACCTAAGTACAACAGATCCCAGGAAGACAGAATGTGCATGGAGCACTACAACAGAGTATAGCAATCTCAAGTTATGGAATTAGAAGTAAAATAAATGAAGTAACAGGTGTGAGCATCAGTGAGCAATTCATCTGAATAACACACCATACTTACCTTTGCTACTAAAATATATAATATTTCCAGCTACATTTCTCAGAATAAAGCATAAAATAATAATAATAACAATGAAAGCTCATACTTACACGGTGTCTCCTGTGTGCCAGGCATTGTTGTAAGCACTTTACATTTATCAATTAGGTTAAGCCTCATAACAACCCTATAGGGTAGGTGCTATCGTTACTCCTGACTTTATAGATGCAGAGAGGTGAAGTAACTTGCTCAAGTTCATGCAGCTGGTAAGTGATAGAGATGGGACTCATGGTAAGTGGTAGAGATGGGACTGAAACCCAGGCAATTCAATTCCAGAATCCATGCTCTGAAACCACTATCTTAATCTATTTCTTAGAGTTCTAAGTGTCAAGTACTAAAGTCAATTATAATCTTCACATTAAAAGACAGTTTTTTCTTCCCCACACCTTTTACTAAATATGTGGTTCCTCCACAGCTAAAAGACAGAGTTCAACTCTGCAGTAATTATCATACAAGGTTGATTTTCTATAATGAGTAAGTTGTCTTTACCTTGCAATCCACTTTTATCCAAAAAATTGCTTAAGTTAAACAACGTGTTTCTTGAAGCCAAATACTGAATAAAACGCTGGAAAACAAACAAATAATTATGTCAAATTAAGGTAATGCCATCTAACAAACTCTAATTTGAAAATGGGGAGGGGGTGTGTTTAACACATTCCGTTAAGCTTATCTAGCTTAAACTTCTCATCCTCAGTCCTACTAATTAGTTACCAAACCTAAAAACATAATCCATATATTTCACTAGCACAAAGGAATTTATTAAAGCCTAATGCCCATGGCTTTGGTATAAGCATCAAAATAAAAGGAAACAGGCACTTTTACCCTGGAACCAGCAATTTTGGCTTTACTACAGCATATTATGGCTATAGTTAATCACACTAAAGTGGCATCTTTAAACAGCTACCTGGTGACCCAAATTTTTATGACATTTTTAAAAATGAAATACTTGTAATCATACAAGAGAATAATATAGATATCCCCTTACCCCCATCCAGATTAAACACACTGTCATATTTACTTTAATCTTCTTACAGAAACAAAACATTAAAGAGTCTATTGAAACACACCTTCCATCTCATTTCCTTCCCTCTTCAAAGTCAATCACTTTTCTGAAGTAGCTATCATTCCCACACATATTTTTACAATTTTTCTATATATTTAACCCATAAACTGTACAAATTGTTTTCTATTTTAAATTTACAAAAAAATCATACTGTACTTCTTTTCCAATATGCTTTTTAACAACTTTTCCCCAAGAATTATCCCTTTAATCTATGTAAATCTAGCTCATTCATTTAAAATTATGTTCTAATATTTCAATGATCCACTATATCATTATGTATCCATTTCTTCATGGATGTTTAAGTTCTTTCCAATTTCACTATCATTAACAATGTTTCATAGGCATCTTTGTACTCAGTATCCCTGCGCAAACATACAGGAGTTTATCATATCAACAGGGTAGAATTGTTGGATCAGCATGTATGTAAAGGTCATCTCAAAATACCGTCAAAATTCTCTCCAAAGTGCTTACCATAGAACACTACTTTCATTTCCCTTTATATACACCCTCTAAAATAGAGAGCTAATTCCTTTCAATTTCACGTCTCCTTAGGATTTTTTTTTTTTTTTTTTTACCGTGTGCAGAGGGTTACTATCAATTAGGGTGCACACCATCACTCCCTTAACTCAATCTTGTTCATCTGCATTCACCCCAAACTAACAAGCCAGGATTTTGAAAAACAATTTGTAAATTGAAGACTCACATTTCATCACTTATCCTAAAATGACTGGTTTTCAAAAAGGTGTTAAAATATCCTAAGACAAGAGGTGCCTGGGTGGCCAGTTAGTTAAAGTGTCTGCCTTCGGCTCAGGTCATGATCCCAGGGACCTGGGGATCGAGCCCCAAATAGGGCTCCCTGCTCAGCCGGGAGTCAGCTTCTCCCTCTGCCCCTCCCCCCTCAAGTAAATAAATAAAATCTTAAAAAAAAATCCTAAGACAATATTAGACTCCATGATTTTCATAAGCTGTTGTAATTCTTTACTGTGGGAAGCCTGTCCTGTGCATTATTATATGTTTAGAAGCATCCCTGGCCTCTACCTAGGGGTGCCAAGAGCATCCCAATCATTTTTGACAAATGTCTGCTGGCAGGGGCAGGACAGGGGATCCACTTTCCTCTCTGCCCTATGGTATTCTCATCACCACAGCATAGTAAGATCATATGCATACTTTCTTACAGACTAATAAACCTGCCAATGAGAAGAACATCACATTTGTCTTAGTTTAAGGGAAATGAACATGGGTTTATCTAAAAACCACACAGAAATGCTATCATCTTTCTCCTCCTGTCAGTAAGGAATGACAGTCAACTTTGTTTCTCTGCCTTTGTCAAAGTTTTGCTTCTAGTATTATCACCTTATTTACAGTCTCTAAAAGCGACCACTAATAGTTTTCCTCTTTATCTGGCATTCTAATTGGTTATATTTGTGTTTTTTTCTTTTTAAAGAATAAACTAGGGGAGCCTGGGTGGCTCAGTTGGTTAAGTGACTGCCTTCAGCTCAGGTCATGATCCTGGAGTCCCAGGATCGAGTCCCCATATCAGGCTCCCTGCTCAGCAGGGAGTCTGCTTCTTCCTCTGACCACCCCGCCATGCTCTCTCTCTCTCAGTCTCTCTCTCAAATAAAAATCTTAAAAAAAAAAAACTATCTATGTATCTTTTAAAAAGGTGAAAAATACCATAAACCTGAAATTTTTCAGAATGATCATGATCTTAAGTAAACATAGTCCCAATAAAAGCATAAATTATTACCCTAGTTAAGATCAAAATGCTTCAAGTTATAGTACAGCTAATATCTAAATATTTCTATTAACTCTGTACACTGGTTACAATAAATTAGAAAGCAACTGAATAATCTATGTCCAAGTCTGTTAACTAAGCAATCATATTTCAGGTAACACTTCTGGAAATAACTTTTAAAACTTAAATACCACTGGGGCGCCTGGGTGGCTCAGTCATTAAGTGTCTGCCTTCGGCTCAGGTCATGATCCCAGGGTCCTGGAATCAAGCCCCGCATCGGGCTCCCTGCTTGGCAGGAAGCCTGCTTCTCCCTCTCCCACTCCCTCTGCTTATGTATGTTCCCCTCTCTCGCTGTGTCTCTCTCAAATAAATAAATACAAATCTTAAAAAAAAAAAAAAAACGTAAATACTACCAATAAAATCATCCAATGTGGTGCTGCTCTATCAATGAATAATCAGAAAGCTAAATTTCTAGGAAAGGGAAAGTTAAAAATATTTTTTTAATATTTTATTTATTTATTTGAAAGAGAGTGAGAGAGAGCACAAGATGGGGGAAGGTCAGAGAGAGAAGCAGACTCCCCACTGAGCAGGGAGCCCGATGCGGGACTTGATCCCAGGACTCCAGGATCATGACCTGAGCCAAAGGCAGTTGCTTAACCAACTGAGCTACCCAGGTGCCCCAGGAAAGGGAAAGTTAAGAAAATTATGGATTATATAACCCATTAGGTTGTCATTAAAAATGATAAATATAAAAAATATAGAATATGGAAAAGCTTATGCTGTGATGGTATATAAAAAAGCTAAATATAATATTTTATCTAAATTATGATTATAGCTATAAAAAAATCACTCCTAGACAAGGACCAGAAGGGAACACCAAAATGTACATACAGTAAGATCCGCTGCAATGAAAGGGTTATAGGTAAATTCTTGCTTTAATTCTGAATTTCAATGATGCTCTACTGGTATAGCAGTTTTATCACAGAGAAGCCCAAAATGAGTAAAGTGATGGATGTCAGAAAGTCATTATGCTCAGAAGTCTAATACCATTAACTAAAGTCCCTTTCCATTTCTCCAGAAGCCATCTCTCAGCAACCAGTGGGCTGCATTTTTCTAAGGTGCATACTAAACATAGATTTATCTAGTTGCATTCAAATATTCTTTTAACACAATTTTAAATGTTCCTTCTAACTCAACTTTGCAAGTAAGTATACTGGGCTGAGAAAATCATTTAAGGTAAGAACTAAAATTCAGCTAGCTAGGTTATCATGGAAAACAAGAAGATTCTCTCCAAACATTAAAATGCAAAAGCTTCTTTTTGTTAACCTTCTGTGCAATGAAGACTTCAAAGAAGACTTTATAGACACACCTCTGCTTAAGAAGGCACTCTTTAAATCAGTCCCTCTCAGCAAATGCCATCTTAGTCCTCAATATAACAGCTTTCAACTAAGCAAAGTGGTTCCATAGACAACTATATGAAATCAAGATAGAAATCTGAGCCATAATAAAGCAAAAGACAAACATATGGTCTATACACAAAGTCTACAAAGACCAGTATTGCTTACAGAACCTACCTCTAGGCATTAATCTCTGCTTCTTGATCCCATTATTATTAAGTCCTCTGTGCTTTGACCCACTTTCTGCTTCCCAACTTACAGACCATCTCCTCAAACTGTAGAATCTACAATTTTATTTCTACCTAGTCACTTTGCCCTTTTAACCTATATTATTTGGTTGTTGAAGCCATTCCTGAAATTTCAGTAGGAGAATCAAGCTGAATCATCAGTCATCACAGCAATATCCTTGTTAATTAAAAATTTGGCTTACCTCATTTCCATACACCATCAAATGATGAGTTGTAATGAGAGATTTGAAGACCACCACCCAACTACTGTTAGTAGTTCTTTCAAATAAACTGTCTGCCAACTGTGGGATGTTCACATTCATTTCATTTGTGCACTGAATTAAGTCTGCAATTAAAAAAAGAACAGATTTACTCTCTGGCTTTAATTTATTATTAATTTCAGATGTGCACACTGACAAGTGAAAAATCTAACAGTGGAGCAACAATAGATAATTTGGAGAAGTTATTAAAAATCTCTTAGAACAACTGAGACCACTATAATCCACCTGAGAAGTTAATAGGATACTGATTAGGATCACATAAATGATCAATAACAGAAAGTAAACTTCCTCTGAAAGTAATTCACCCTCAAGTATTTTACCTCAAAAGGAACTATTTCAAAGCCTTGAAGAACTTTCAATTCTCTTTATTACTCATAAACCTTCAGAACTACAGTGCTAGGATTATTCATCCCTACCATTCCAAAAAAAAAAAAAAACTTAAAAAAAACATACATATAGAAGCATGAACAAGCTGAAGGTCAAACTACCTTTATTAATATTCTCCCTAGAATGCTGTGTTTGCACTATTAAAAAAACAGAGCGGACATGTGGTCTGAGAGTGGGTAGAATCTCTCTCTGTTTGTTTATATAAATTTTCATTCTTCTCTCCCTTCAGTTTTACTGAGTTATCAGTTGGTGTCAACTAGCTAAAACTAACAAACAAAACAGGAAACAAACTGAAGTTTCTTGTTGCATAAATTTTCAAGTAAGAAATGATCCAGGAACTCTGAAAACAGTTAAAATAATGTAAGTTCCAATTTTATATTTTAAGCAGGAGAGCATTACTATAAAATGGTCTAACATACAATTGTTTCAGCACCAAAACTGGGGAGGGAGGGGGGAGCAGCTCTTAATAGACCTCAGAGTTTTACCTCCAATCTACTTAAGAGATGTCAAATTCAATGAAGAAAATACAAGATACAATCCAATTTAGAGAACAGAGAGGAAGACCAAGAAATGAGTTGTTTTACTTTTAATGTATAAGAATGTATAAATATCTCAGCTATAACTACCATAAGGGAAAGAAATTAAAGTTATTCATGACTCATAAGCAGTTTGTCTACTTCTAATCTTCAGCGTATAATGATTAAATAAAAATTGAAGTGACCTAACTTTGCCTTGATCACAAGAAACACCAATGCAACTACGACCATTTATCTGCTTACAACCTTTCAAAAATGTTTGTTCTAACAGGCTCAAGTATTATACTATTATACTATTATACTATACTATTATTATACTATTATCCAGTAACACTGGATAAGCAAATGAATTTTAGATAAGCAGTTACCCTAGCCAACAATGCTTAAAGAACAAAGCACAACACCATCAGAGTACCCTTGGAACAGGAGAATGATACAAGGCTTACACAATTCATACTTGCAACAAAAATTAAACAGTACTTTCATTTTTTTTCAAGATTTTATTTATTTATTTGAGAGAGAGAATGAGAGATAGAGAGCACGAGAGGGAAGAGGGTCAGAGGGAGAAGCAGACTCCCTGCCGAGCAGGGAGCCTGATGCGGGACTAGATCCCGAAACTCCAGGACCACCACCTGAGCCGAAGGCAGTTGCTTAACCATCTGAGCCACCCAGGCGCCCTAAATAGTACTTTCAATTTGGTGTGTATGGTTCAGTTTCTGATAATAAAAAGAACTTGATCTCTGCCTTCTCTGATTCTTCTTAAGTAGTACTTCATATCTGTCCTACAGCACTAAATATATTATGTACACCTTATTCCCAAAGCTAAGCTTTCTCTCTGCCCCTCAAAAAGTAATCTGAGGGCAAGGCTTATCTGTCTTGCTCCTTTTGAATCCTTTAAAACTTCAAACACACTGGTCAAGTTCTGGACTCAATTATAGGAAGTTATATTCTTAGTTTTTTTCTCTATCTTGATATATCTACATTTTTCTATATCCTTCCAGAAATTGTTTTGATAAGCTATTCAATTCTTAAAGTTACTTCTCCTTAATGGCATCAAGTCATTTTACACTCCTCAGAATATTTTTTTTTTAGTTTTCAAAACTGAACCTGTCATAAAATTTCTTGTCACCGTATTACCCCAAAGGTGCTCCTACCTCTCTGTATTCATATACACTCCCTAGAACCTATCGGTAACCAAGTCTCCTAAATCTCCAGCAATTCTACCTGTTCCTCTCCATCCCACTATCATTGCCAAAGCCAAAGTTTAAATTCTATTTTTTTTTAAATTTTTTTATAAGATTTTATTTATTTGAGAGAGCGAGCATAAGCAGGTAGAGGGAGAGGGAGAAGCAGGCTCCCCGCTAAACAGAGAGCAGGACATGGGGTCAATCCCAGGACCCTGAGATCAGGACCTGAGCTGAAGGCAGCTGCTTAACTGACTGAGCCACCCGGGTGCCCCTAAATTCTATTTATTAACTAGGGGGTGCCACCTCTCCTGAAAGTATTCAGAAATTGGGGAGGGAGATTAACACACAGAGATTTTACTGACATTTAATACCAAGGATGAGGAAGATAAATTGTCCTGCAAAGTACACAATCGGCACTTCACATTTTAAAACTGTTTCACCCACTGCGGCACCTGGCTGGCTCAGTTGAATGAGCATGTGACTCTTGATCTCAGGGTCATGAGTTCAAGCCCCATACTGGGCACAGAGCCTACTTTAAATTAATAAATGAAAACAAACAAACCTGCTCCACCCAAAATTGTCCCCACAAAGAAATGATGGACCAACTGACTGCTTCTTATCTGATGATACCTGATTTGGGGTCTCACCCACCTCACACCCCCCTTCTCTAAACTGACCACAGAATGATCTACAACACAACACTTTCACTGCTTAACCTCAATGACATCCCTACTACTTACAGGATGGCATACATTTCATCCTTGTCAATATTCTCCCTTCTCAAATCTTAGCTTCCAATACAAAGCCACTTTCCAGTTTTCTGTGATGTACCTTGCTGTTTCATCCCTGCATCTTTACATTCTTGCTCATTCTTCAAAATGAATCAAGTCTTCCTTTCACATACTAAGGTACCCCCCCCCGTCACTAAAGCTAGCACATAATTCTACATAACAGAATTATTCTACATTGTAACTATCTACTGCCAAATCATTACCTTCTAACTAGTTTCAGAGACCTTAAAAGGAGACTGCATTTTTGTTAGCAATTTCCATACTCTTCATCACAAATAAACTGCTCGATTAGTCAGAAATCTGACTTAAGATTTAAGTCAGATCTTAAATGAAGCAAAAGGTACAGATGGTAGTTTCAACAACTACAGGATTTTATATATATTAGAATATATATATTTTACCAATGCTATATATAAACCCTTTGTGATCAGCTCTCTCTGCATCACTTTGCTTGTTACATGGATGTCTCTTCTGCAATGCCTCCCACAGACCAAGAACTCTTACCTCAGGTGCTTAGCACTTGCTGTTCTTTCTGCCAAAATACTCTTCTCCTAGATATCTACACTTTTTGCTCCCACACTTTATTCTTACAGATCTTTGCCTAAATGTCACCTTATCAGATGAACTCTTCCAAATAATTATAAAAATAACGAAGTCTCAGGGCACTTCTCTACCTCCAAACCCTCACTATCCATCCTTACTCACTTTGTCTGCAGAGCATTTACCACCTAACTCATCTTAATCTATTTAATATTTTCCTCTCTCAATTAAAATGTACATTCCATGTGGGTAAGGCTCTGTTTTGTTCTCTACTGTATCCCCAAAGGCCCAGAATAGTGCCTTGTGTACAGTGGTCACTCATACTTTTTTAATAAATACATTCATTTAAATAAGCATACAGACAGTCCTAGCATGACTTTTTAAATAAGCATCCAAAATAGTATTTTTTACATAAACTAAAACCAACAATCTATGACTATTTGCACAATCTGCTATTGCCAAAGGAATAAAAAACAAACCTGAGCCCATTATATGTGAAAATTTTCAAATTTCAGGTTGGAGAGGATCTAACAAATAAAAGTTTTTATTATAATGCTTATGAAAACTACAGTATACTTTAGAAATGATCACATAAAAACTGAAGGTAACTCCAGAAACTAAAATACACAACACTTCACATTAAACAGGAAGAAGAAATAAGAATTCATGCTGAGGGGCGCCTGGGTGGCTCAGTCGTTAAGCGTCTGCCTTTGGCTCAGGTCATGATCCCAGGGTCCTGGGATGGAGCCCTGCACTGGGCTCCCTGCTCCGTGGGAAGCCTGCTTCTCCCTCTCCCACTCCCCCTGCTCATGTTCCCTCTCTCGCTGTGTCTCTGTCAAATAAGTAAAATTTTTAAAAATAAAAAAATCATGTTGAGATTATGAATCCAGAGTAGACCAAATACAAAACCAAAGTTATACAAATACTGGGAGAAGAAACACTGAATCGTTACACCAACTCTACAGAATATACTTCCCCTATAGTATTTTAACTCAAGCAGTTCTCTAGGCAGTAATTTTTCCTCTGCACAGTGTCTCTACTACAGTAGCTTGAAAATGCTTCCAAGTCTGAGCTCCAACAAATGAGGAAGGAAAATGTTATTTCACCTCCAAATCATTCCAAACAAGAATCACACATATCATGGGAATCTTGATAGCTACTGCTTTTCCCATTCTCGATTCAGAAGACTTGTTCTTAAAAACCACAAACTCGACATGAAATTTCCCTTACCAATCAAAAGGGTTCTAAATGGAAACACATCTTATATTTTCTTTTATTTACCTTAAGAATGTAAAAACTGAAATACCTTCTTGATATTACATTATTAATAATTCCTAAACCCCACACTAAAAAAAATTACTACATGGGATATAGGCTCTTTGCGTTAGGTATAGATGAGAATTTATGAGGCTTCCAGTACTTAAAGGCAGTAAGAAAATAGGCCTACAACAGAAACCTAAAAGCATCTTTCCAGAGACAGTGGAAGGAACCAATCCCTACTATACAAAATACTCTCACTTTTATTATCTAATATGCCCCTCCAACAATGTCTGAGGTAGATAAAGTAGACATTACCTGTATTAACACAAATTAGACTTTCCTAAAGGTCAGGTCACAGAAACTCACTACTATAGTAGTGACAGATTCATGAACAGAATTAAATTTTTGTAAAAGGTATGGGTGCTTGGCAACATATATACCAAGTGAATACCCAATTAGCCAATTTAGTGCAAGTCCTAAATCTCTAATCAATTTAAAAACAAAAATGCAAAATAGAATTTTTTCCAGGGGAAAATGTCCAGCAAAATATCAAAACTGAGTAGTAACCAATTACCAGATGGATTCATTATCTTACAGCCATATTCTTAGTGCAGGCCACAAGCCTATATACACCTCCCAAGGCAGAGTTCACCAACTTTAGAAACTTAAGCCACTTAGGGTTCACTTCCACAGCAAGTCAGGCATGCACCATTAGCAGAATGTTGAGGGTGTCAAGTTCCCAAATATACAGGCATTCACTGGACTATATATATCAAAACTGTGCTGATACCCAAATAGATTTTCTAATAAATAAACTTGGCTAAAAATGGTATTAGTAAAAACAAAACCAAACCCCCACAATGTATCATAATCATTTAGCCAAATGCTATACTACCTTTTAAATTTTTTTTTATTTATTTGACAGAGAGAGAGCATGAGCAGGCGGAGTAGCAGGTAGAGGGAGAGGGAGAAGCAGGCTCCCTGCTGAGCAAGAAGCCAGATTGCGGGACTCAACCCCAGGACGCCCGGATCATGATATGAGCTGAAGGCGGTCGCTTAACCAACTGAGCCACCTAGGCACCCCTACACTATCTCTTTCAAAAGGATCATGATGAAATATACTTTTTTGGTGTGTATGTGTCTACATCATAAGACTGTTTTGAGGATTAGCTAATGCTGTTGGAACTATATATTAAGAAAGTCTCAACAAATACTAATTAAGTACTATTCTTTTTCTCAGTGTTTATATATATTGCATATAATACACCTATGTCACATATAATATATAAACATTTTAAATGATTCCGAATTTGTTTTATATCAATTGCATTTTTCACCAATAACCCCCTTCACCCATTTCTCCCACCCTCATTCCCCAACCACCAATCTGTCCCCTGTATCTACCAGCTTTTCTTAATATCCTCATGTAAGAGGTAACATGGTATTTGTCTTTCTCTGACTTATTTCACTTAGCATAATGCCTTGGAGATCCATCCGAGTTGTTGCAAATGGCAAGATTTCATTCGTTTTTATGGCTGAATAATATTCCACTGTGCAAACATACCACAATTTCTTTATGCATTCATCCATCAGTGGACACTTAGGATGTTCCCATACCTTGGCAATCGCACATACTACTACAATGAACATGACAGTGCATGTATCTTTTCAAGTTACCCAAAAGTGGAACTGCTGGATCATACAGTAGTTCTATTTTCAATTTGATGAACCTCCATACTGTTTTCCCAGTAGGTGTACCAATTTACATTCCCACCAACAGTGCACAAGCATTCCCTCTTCTCCACTTGGTATCTGATAATGGCCACTTCAACAGGCGTGAGGTGATATCTCACTGTGGTTTTGATTTGCATTTCCTTGATGATTAACGATGTTGAACATCTTTTTACATTCCTGTTGGCTATCTATATGTTTTCTTTAAAAAAAAAAAAAGTCTATTCAGATCATTTTTTAATTGTTTGTTTTTTGCTATTGCATTGTACAACACGTTCTTTATATATTTTAAGTATTAACCCCTTATCAGATGTATGATCTGCAAGTATTTTCTCCCATTCGGTAGGGTGCCTTTTCATTTCGTTAATGGTTTCATTTGCTGTGCAGAAGCCTTTTAGTATGATGCAATCCCACTTAGTTTTGCTTTTGTTGCTTCAAAATGATTTCAAAAAAATCATCACTGTGCTCACTTCACCAGCACATATGCAAAAAATCATCACCAAAACCTATGTCAGGGAGTTTACCATCTATGTTTTCTTCTAGGAGTTTTATGGTTTCAGGTCTTACATTCAAGTCTTTAATCCATTCTGAGTTTTTTATATGGTGTAAGACAGTGGTTGTTTCATTATTTTGCATGTAGCTGCCCAGTTTTCCCAGAACCATTTGTTTAAGAGACTATCCTTTCCCAGGTGTATATTTTTGGCTCCTTTGTCATAAACTGACCATATATGCACAGGTTTATTCATGGGTTCTCTATTCTGTTCCATTGATCTGTATGCCTACTTTTATGACAATACCATACTGTTTTAATTACAGTAGCTTTGTAATATAGTTTAAATTGAAGAAGGGTGTGGGGTGCCTCTAGTTTTCTTTCTCAAGATTGTTTTAGCTATATGTGTGTGTGTCTGGTTGTTTTTGTAAATTTTAGAATTATTTGTTCTATTTCTTTGAAAAAATCCCATTGGAATTTTGGTAGAAATTGCACTGCATCTGTGGATTGCTTTGGATAGTATGGATATTTTAACGACATTAATTCTTCCAATCCATGAGCACAGGGTACCTTTATATTTGTGTCTTCTTCAATTTCTTTTATTAAGTGCTGTGGATTTCAACATACAGGTATTTCACCTCCTTTGTTAAGTTTATTCCTAGGAATTTTCTTCCTTTTGATGCAACTATAAATGGGATTGTTTTATTTTCCTGATAATTATCAGTACACAGAAATGCAACAGATTTTTGTGTGATTTTTTTATCTTACAACTTTACTGACTTCCTTTTTTTTTTAATTTTTATTGTTATGTTAATCACCATATATTACATCATTTGTTTTTGATGTAGTGTTCCATGATTCATTGTTTGTGCATAACACCCAGTGGTCCATGCAGAATGTGCCCTCTTTAATACCCATCACCAGGCTAACCTATCCCCCTACTCTCCTCCCCTCTAGAACCCTCAGTTTGTTTTTCAGAGTCCATAATCTCTCATGGTTCGTCTCCCCCTCTGACTTACTCCCCTTCATTCTTCCTCTCCTGCTATCTTCTTTTTTCTTTTTTCTTAAAATATGTTGCGTTATTTGTTTCAGAAGTACAGATCTGTGATTCAGCAGTCTTGCACAATTCACAGCGCTCACCGTAGCACGTACCCTCCCCAATGTCTATCACCCAGCCACCCCATCCCTCCCACCCCCAACCACTCCAGTAACACTCAGTTTGTTCCTGAGATTAAGAATTCCTCATATCAGTGAGGTCATATGATACATGTCTTTCTCTGATTGACTTATTTCGCTAAGCATAACACCCTCCAGTTCCATCCACATCGTTGCAAATGGCAAGATCTCATTCCTTTTGATGGCTGCATAATATTCCATTGTGTATATATACCACATCTTCTTTATCCATTCATCTGTCGATGGACATCTTGGCTCTTTCCACAGTTTGGCTATTGTGGACTGACTTCCATTTTTTAGTTAACAGTTTTTTTATGAAGTCTTTAGGGTCTTCTATATATTATGCCATCCATAAACAGTGAGTTTTACTTCTTTCTTTCCAATGTGGATACCTTTTATTTCTTTTTCTTGCGTAGTTGCTTGGGTAAGATTTTCAGTACCCATGCTGAATAGAAGTGACACAGAAGTTGCCTCCTTGTCTTGTTCCTGGTCTTAGAAGAAAGGATTTGAGCTTTATACTTTTGAGTATGATGTCTACTGTGAGCTTATGAAAGACACAATTTCATTGAAAGGACTCATTTCTTCAATCATCTAGAAAATTAGAGATACAGTAAATTTGGAAGGCAAATTAGGTGGATCAAATGTTGCTTCACTGATCAGATCTTTGAAATCTTTCCTGGGTAGGAGTACAAATGGTAAGAACAACTATTCCAAGAAACAGCAACAAAAACAATAGTCAAGAAACAGCAGAAGACAAGAAGTTTCTGAACTTTTGCTTTCATTTGGCATAAATTTGGAAGTATTTATAAAACACACAAGTTGAAATCAGACCTATGGCAAAAGAATTTTATACAAAGAGGCACATTTGCCCTTATCATAAGTGTCAAATGTCTGGAAAATGGAATCAACAGTTTTAAATATTACTTCTTCACTCATTTTTTTGTGCAGGGGTCACAAAGTATAATCTAAATTAACAGTTAAACGTTACCATTTTAACTTTATAGTTTGCGGGGTCCCCCATGTGAAACACAACGTTATACTTTTACATAATTCCCGTTAGAATTAATTCAGAAATATGGTCTTCATAGACCGGCTTATACCTTAAGAAGTAAGTCTAATCAACTTATTAATTGGATGTGAAAGTAAAAACTGGGAAAAGACACACTACAGAATGTTCAGTACAGTAATAAGAATTGAATTAATGTGAAAAGAGAAGGGTGCATTTCAAAGTATTAAAAAGAAATAAATATATCCAAATGGCTTTGATAAAAGTACAATGAAGCTAAAGGTGCTAAGTGACAATGTGAGAAGACATGTTCAATAATGGTAAAGATAGCAGTCTTACAATGAAATACTACGAGGCCAACAAACAGGGCAAAAAAGGCTGACGGGAAAATGCTCAGGGTATTATTAAATCAAAGCCATGTTAAAGAACATTACAGAGTAAGATTCCATTTTTAAAAACTGTAGATGTATAATATTTGCTGATATACACTGATGTCCTCAATAGGCTGATGCAAAAAGAACTGAACACTTTCAAAATTATTCAGCAACTAAGTTATATATGAACAGGTAGCCGAAATCAATATGTAAAAGACCTATACCACTATTATTTCCATAATTTTACAAATCTCAATAAGCACATTCATGTCACACAGCAAATACCAATCCTATACTAACTTATTATTTGGGTGTGAAGGTAAAAACTGGGGAAAGACTCATATACCATAGAATGCTTGGTACACGTAACAAGGATTGGGGAAAAGAATTACAAAGATGAATTAATTTAAAAAGAGAGAAGGGTGCATTTCAAAGTATTAAAAAGAAATAAAGATATCCAAATGGCTTTGATAAAAATACTAAGAAGCTAAAGGAGCTAAGTCACAATATACAAGGACATTCCAGATCCTTTGGGGAATACCATGATCAGTGGCAGAAAGGACAGCCATGATGTGTTCTTTTATTTCTTCAAGCATGTGAGGAAGAGGTGGTACACGCATAAGAGCTGCATGGTGTAACAGCTGAAAATCTGGTATCCACAGTTCCAGAGGTAGGCCAATACTGTGAATACAAGTTCAATCTCCCGGGGTCCTGGGATCAAGTCCCACATTGGGCTCCCCCCGCTCTGCGGGGAGCCTGCTTCTCCCTCTCCCTGACACTCCCCTGCTTGTGCTCTCTCTCTTTCTCTCTCTGTCAAATAAATAAAAATCTTAAAAAAAAAAAAGTAAGGCAAAGGCCCATCTTACTAAAAAAGTAAGTTGCAGCTACAGGAAAAACCAATCTATTAGCACAAGTAGATATGCTATTTCTGTCACTGGGTTCTCTGCAAAATGAACGAACAAAAGATTCATACATGTGAAAACTAAGAAATGTAAAGATAACACTTTGGTAATAGTACATACTATATTTAACCTGTTTATACCATAGTAAGTTTTTCTTTCCCCTTTTTTTTTTAAAGTTAGATTTATTCAAGTAATCTCTACACCCATGGTGGGGCTCAAACTCATGACACCTAGATCAAAAGATCAAGAGTCACACGCTACTATGGACTCTGAGAAACAAACTGAGGGTTTCAGAGGGGAGGGGGGTAGGGGTGGGGGGATGGGTTACCTGGTGACGGGTATTAAGGAGGGCCAATACTGAACGGAGCACTGGGTGTTATACGCAACCAATGAATCATGGAACACTACATCAAAAACTAATGATGTAATGAATGGTGACTAACATAACATAATAAAATTTTAAAAAAAAGGTCACATGCTTTTCTGACTGAGCCAGCCAGGTGCCCCAGTTTTTCTTTCCTTTCGACTGATTTTTTTAATCGCCATGTAAAACAAGAGGTTTTCTTCCCTTAAAAACTATTCAACAGAAAAGTTCCTATAAGCAAGCCATTAAAAATTCTCTCATTATCTGGCTATCCCTATTTATTTTAAACAAAGTTTTTTTTGAAGACACATTAACCCAAAAGACCTCCCCTCATGAGGTGCTAATTTCATTTGCTTATGGAGACTACCCCAAGAAATCAGTTTTTAAAAAGAGGAATAAAAAATTTAACACAGGGTGCCTGGGTGGCTCAGTCGGTTAAGCAGCTGCCTTCAGCTCAGGTCATGATCCTAGAGTCCCAGGATCAAGTCCTGCACTGGGCTCCCTGCTCAGCAGGAGTCTGCTTCTCCCTCTCCCTGCCGCTTCCCACTTGTACCCGCTCTCTGTCAAAACAAACAAACAAAAAACAAATAAAAACAAAAACCAAAAAAACTTTAACATAGATTTAGGAAGTATTCCTAAGTCTGCAGTATATATAGGACAGACCACATAAGTGTCAAGTGTTGGGTGCTTTCAGAACACTTTAGAAAGTAACAAAAAAGAAAGGATTGACCTCTATACCTGTAGGAGAGGAAAGAAGTGGAACTAAAGAGGGACTACCTAAAAAAACAATTCAGATGGAGCTAGGCAAACAAAGCCAACCCTAAGCTACTCTGTTAATACCTAGCTGAAACTTAGCCTCTTAGGTCATAGCTGAACACAAGCCAAGTTTGCTGAATTGTCTGTACTTTAATTATAAAAATGCAAAATAAATCATTTTAGTTAATGGAATCATTACGTAGTTGCTCTAAAATTTTAATCAATATACAAGTATCTTTTTTAAATCAGTCCAATCTACTGTCTGTTAAAATCATCTATCATTATTTATGCATTTGCCTCTTCAACAAATCTGTTACATATACATAAATCTTACAAGAGCAGAATAAAGTTTAAGTCATAAAAATACTCTACAAAAAAACCACACTTTGAATACTCTCAGAATTCACTACTACTGATTTATATTTTCAAGTGAAACAGTCATTCTTTTTTTTCCCCTCATTATCAAAATGTTTTAGCCTGCTATGTAAGTTTTCTTAATATTAAAAAAGTGAAAACTTAACAGCTCTCCTTGGTGTTCTGGTGTATTCTGCATTCCTACCACTAGATGGCAGACTGTACAGCAAAACAATAGGACTGTAGCAAGAATAGAGGGATTCAGGTTTGTCTCCTTCATTTTGAGACTGTTTAGGATTCCATTCTAGTATTCCAAAGTGATGATTTCCAAACCTTGACACTCTAGTCCCACCCCAGATTCCAAATAAGGATCTTAGAGGTAAGGTGAATCATATTTTAGTAAGTACTACCCCAAAAGCAACTATTAGTTTTATTAATTTTTAATTTACCAGAAAATATAATTATTTAACAGAATAAAAAAAACACTTGATATAAGAATTAAAAAAGATTTATTTATAGGAAAACAAAATGAAAGCATTACAGTGATCCAACATAAAAAAAAAATATATCCGTGATATAAACACAAGGTGTTTTCATTCCCTTCTTTGAAGATCTGAAGTTTCAGAATTACCATCCCACCTGTAGGAAAGGAAACATGTAAGTATCAAGTAATTTAAGAGTAAATGCCAAAATCACAAATTCACTCTTTTTGTATTACATTCTAAGAACTTATTAATACTTCATCAGCCCCGTTAAAGAGATAAAACCAGGATTCTTTTTTTTTTTAAATCTTTTTTTTTTTTAATTTTATTTATTTATTCACGAGAGACAGAGAGAGGGGGAGAGAGAGAGAGAAAGAGAGGCAGAGGGAGAAGCAGGCTCCCAAGGAGCAGGGAGCCCGATGCGGGACTCGATCCCAGGACTCTGGGATCACGACCCGAGCCGAAGGCAGACGCTTAACCATCTGAGCCACCCAGGCACCCAGGATTCTTTTTTTTTTTAAAGATTTTTTTTAAATTTTTTATTAGATAAAACCAGGATTCTTAAAAATCTAATACTGGACCAAAAATGCACAAAACAATTTTCTAAGCAAAATAAAGTCAACAAACAACTCATCGTAAGTACTGTACTTACCTCCACCAAACAGTCTGGCGGAGCAGAAAAAAATGAAAAGAATTCCTTCATTCCAAGAAGACCAAGAAACAGGAATCAAAGCTTAAGGAAGCTCCTCAAATGCAGTTCAGAGTAGTATATAGGAAAAAAATTTATCTGGGGTCCAAGAACTGGGACTAAGTCCGGAGAAAAGTATGTTATTAATAGGAGGTGATCAAGTGTCCTGGTTTTCCTGAAACAGGTCTGGTTTACACCTGTTGTCCCAGTGTCCCATTCAGATAGCACATCTTTTCACTCTCAAAAGTGACCCAGTTTGGAATATAAATTCTATGTCACCCTAGTTATAAGAGACCTAATAAAAGTCTACATGTAACTAAGGAATTAATATACCACCACCACGTACTCCTGGCATATTTGCATTTTTCTTTCTGGGGTGCTATATTCTGGTTCTTCCTCAGCCTTCCTAAAACACAAACGAGCTTCTGGGGTGCTATATTCTGGTTCTTCCTCAGCCTTCCTAAAACACAAACGAGCTTCCATTCTATTCATTTTGTCCTCTCATCCCCCAACCCGTGGGCATTTTCCTAACATTAATAATCTCTGATTCTGTTTTTTTTCACCCTGAGAAAATCTTTTAACTTGAACAAAAACTTCTAGGCAAATGATTCTCAAATTTCTTCTCTGAAAATCAGCCCAAGGTCTTCTGGAAAGTCAGAGATACTAGAAATTTTCACCTCTATATCCAAAAATGTCAGGAATATAATCTCAACTGTACCCTGAGTGTCCCTTTTCTGTTTTAAGCAATCAAGACTCATTCTTTACTCTGTTAAAATAAATTCAGGTATCTTTTGTTTTCTTCTATCTTCCACAATGTGTGACATGATGCTATACATATTTATAGATTTATAGGTGAAACAAAAGCCCATTTCTCCACTCAAAAGATAGGTGGGGGTAGAGGGAAAATAATGGGCAAAAAGTCCTCAGCATAGCTAAGTGATACACTCAGCCTATGTCTAAAACATAAGTAAGTAGGAACCCAAAAGATTTTCATGGCTTTTCTTAACAGTTTAAATTCTGCCTACTCAGAGTGAATAATGAATTGCAGTTAGACTTTCTGCCATAGTCTACCTCATCCAGAAAACACAAGTTCATGTCCCAGATGCAATTAGAGCAATAGAATCTTTATGATCCATCTACAGCCTTGCAAACCTTAGTATGAACAAGTAGAAATTCTGTATATTCTACAATATTCATGGTATACTACAATATGCCAAATAGGCTTAGGAAAAGGCAACATGACAAAGCTGCTGCCATCAGGAAGCTTACATACTGGTGGGGAGAAACAATCAGTAAACAAATGAACAAATATATGGCTGAGGGCGCCTGGGTGGCTCAGTTGGTTAGGCGACTGCCTTCGGCTCAGGTCATGATCCTGGAGTCCCGGGATCGAGTCCCACATCAGGCTCCCTGCTCAGCAGGGAGCCTGCTTCTCCCTCAGATCCTCCCCCCCCATGCTCTCTCTATTTCATTCTCTCTCTCAAATAAATAAATAAATAAAATCTTTAAAAAAAAAAACAAATATATGGCTGATGGTGATAAGTGCTAAGGATTTCTTAGTACTTAAGAAGGATGGGACATATTTCTGGGGAGGATGCTAATCATACATGATAATCAGGAGTCTTTGGATAAAGAGACTTTTGAAAATTACAGTAACAATGGTAGTGTGTCACCAGTGGCCTGGAGCCTATAGCATTAACTACCATGATCAACTACCATTTTCCAGAGAGAGGGGAAGTATGGAGGTATCCTATTAATTCTACATCACACATGTCTGCTTCACCCTTGCCAAACCAAAGTATTACTGAACAGAATCCTCTCTTGTTGATTCTACAAAGCCTCCAGTTTCATGTAGATAATAAGGAGGGACTGGGAATCTCATTTATTTATTCATACACTTCACAATTAAACAAAAGCGACCTTGGTGTAACAAAATTACACCAGCCATTTAGTACAGTTCATTAAGTCCCACACTTGTGGCAAGTAGGTATCAAAAGACCCCTCTAAACCATTAACATATGAAGGCCATTTCTAAAAACTTTTTTTCAAACTGCTGTAAACATTAATGACAAACATAGCCAGAAATAGATAAGCACCAAATAATAAGCTATCTATACAGCTTTAAGTTTTTAAATAATGCTCTGTAAATGGAAAATATGAGTAATTAATAAATCACCATAAGATAAAGTAGAAGTATTTTTCCCAAAAAGTTTCAAACTTTAAGTTTTGTTTTTAAAGATTTTATTTATTTGAGAGAGAGAGAATGAGAGATAGAGAGCACGAGAGGGAAGAGGGTCAGAGGGAGAAGCAGACCCCCTGCTGAGCAGGGAGCCCGATGTGGGAGTCGATCCTGGGACTCCAGGATCATGACCTGAGCCGAAGGCAGTCGCTTAACCAACTGAGCCACCCAGGCGCCCAAGCCTTTAAGTTTCTACAAGAAGGAATAATCACTAGGAGTGTTTCAACAAAAAATATCTCCACTCTCACAAACTTCATAACTATACAACTGTTCTTACAAAATGCCATTATAACTCATGTTTGCTTATTTCTCGGCATTAAAAAAAAAAAACCTGATAATTTTATTTTCTGACAAATGCCTTTTTATAAGGCTATCTTCCAAGATAAAAATCTGCTTTGTAGGGGAGCCTGGGTGGCTCAGTCGTTAAGTGTCTGCCTTCGGCTCAGGTCATGATCCCAGGGTCCTGGGATTGAGCCCCATATCGGCTCCCGCTCAGCGGGAAGCCTGCTTCTCCCTCTCCCACTCCCCCTGCTGTGTTCCCTCTCTCGCTGTCTGTCAAATAAATAAAAATCTTAAAAAAAAAAAAAACAAATCTGCTTTATAAGCTGCCAGAATTTAAGACTGAAGATGTTACTTTTTTTAACTTAAAAATTCCATGTAAATTATTCCTCAATAATATTAGAGGAAAAAAACTCTCACTAATTTGAATCTTTAATCATTTTGCCATAAACTTTGCTGATCTAAAAAAACTTTTTCAGAACTATGTATGACTACACGAAATTTGGTATGTTTTAATTCCAAAATAAAGTTATTATTCGATTAAATCTATTTAAAGTCATCAACCTAAGTATATTACAGCAAAAATTTAAGACAATATTTTGAGGATTATCTCTTCTATTAAAAGTTGACATGATCACAACGTATTCTGCACACTGCATAGTTAATTATGGATTTATTCCCCCTAAATATAGGCTTTAAATATATCTCAATACAAGGTATTCTGATAAACAGACCTCTGCTGCTAAGGAATACAGAAACAATGAATTTAACACTTAATATTGTACAGAATGCTTACAATGGGTTTTTATTTAGTTCTTCTGCTTCTAAGTACCAATGATAACAATAATAATAACAAAAGACTAAGAAAAGCC
Organism: Eumetopias jubatus; assembly: GCF_037043125.1. Classification (NCBI taxonomy): domain Eukaryota; kingdom Metazoa; phylum Chordata; class Mammalia; order Carnivora; family Otariidae; genus Eumetopias; species Eumetopias jubatus. The sequence goes on from NW_028274819.1 coordinate 67,098,469, forward strand.
TTAGTTGATGCTTTCATACAAGCAGCTATTTTTAGGTAGAAAGATAATATCACATATATTTTTAAAATCTATATATTCTAACTGTAGATGGATATATAAAAAGTCCCTTAAATTTCTGAGATACTGTATCTTTCTCTTGGTTTGTTATGAGAAGGCAATATAAATCTTAATGGCCTAGTCAAATAGCAAAGAAAAATTCAACCACCTTTCTCCCTTTTCTGGATTATCAACCTTTCACCATTTTCCTTTTGCTATGATGACAAAGGCTCCCCAAACAGGCCTTCTACCCAACTAAGAGGCTACTACTTTGAAACTACTACTTTCCAAGTATGATCTCTCCCTAAACTTGACAAATACTGGAGACCATTAACTACACCTTTTTGTTGCACTGGATACCTTCCAGAATGAACAAGATTGCCAGATGTGGAAAAGCGTGTCTGTTTTTAGTTTTTTCTATTTTTTTAAAGTCCATTTCTCCCTGTTAGAGCTCTTTTCTGACTTACACTCATTGGATAGTCTATCCTAAGTACTATGCATTTTCAATCTCTGCTTCAAACAGTTATGATGAAGACACTAATCTCACTATCACTAAAGTTCAGCTCTAGGCTCTCCCATTTCTTTGAATGGTGCCATCCAGGTCTATTTTCATATGCTAAGACTACACGATAATAGGATGAAGTGACATCAGAACGAGGAAAGGATCTAGAATCAAATTCCAGACTGACTATCTATCATAACTTCAAGGCATGTGAGTTAGCCACTCAGTTTCAGTATCTCCATTTTAAAAATAGGAATAATTATCAAAATAGTACAGGAACATACTGAGAATATTTTATAAACTTTATGACAGTATTACAAATATTTGATCTTGTTAGTTTTACTTATTTTATTGATGAGTTTTCCCTCATCACTTTTCCAATACAGTATTATGAAACCACCTCAAACTCAATGACTTCTGTACTACCATCTTTAGAAAGTTTGTAAAACTCAATTTCTTCAACTGGGAAGGGAAACCATGGTTACATGAATATGTGGCAAAATCTTTATACATGCAGATCTCTTTATACTTTACAAGGTTCTTTCATATCCTTAGTCTTCTGATTATTACAATAGCCTTGTGACAGACAAGGCAAGGGATGCTCTGTTATCTCCCTTGTAAAGATTTAAATACTTGCCTATCTAACGTAACACAATACAATGGCTGTGCCGAAACTAGATTCTTTAAAATAGTCATCTTTCCACCAGAGGGATAAAGATACACAAATATTTTCTCTCAATTCTCTCTCTTCATCCCAAGTAGTCTGAGTCCTTTTTTTTTTTTTAAAGATTTTATTTATTTGACAGAGAGAGACACAGCGAGAGAGGGAACACAAGCAGGGGGAGTGGGAGAGGGAGAAGCAGGCTTCCCGCGGAGCAGGGAGCCCGATGCAGGGCTCAATCCCAGGACCCTGGGATCATGACCTGAGCCAAAGGCAGACACTTAACGACTGAGCCACCCAGGTGCCCCTCAAGTAGTCTGAGTCTTGTCATCGCCCTCTCTATTCTAAAATTCATAGATCTCTCTTCTTATCTCTCACAAATCTAATTCCTAGTACAGGGGGTAACCACCTCTTGTTTGGCATAATATTTTCTGCTCCTTGGCATCATCTTCATTCTGGCTACAATCAGCTGAAGCTGACAAGGCATAAGGAAGGCATATCATTCAAAACAAGTTCACAAGGAACATGTTAAGAGTTTTGGACATCTCTAAGTGCCTCAAAAATTGTAAGCTTTAATTTAAAAAGCCAATAAAATGTTACAAAACAAAGTCAATACACCAGATTTCAGGAGAGGAAGGCTTATATGATTTACCATTAGAGGAACACATAAAGCAGTTTTTCAGTCATCTGACCCAGAGATGTAATCATTTCCAATTCTTAAAAAAAAGGGGGGGGCCTCAAAAGCTATAGGTTGGGGGGGCGCCTGGGTGGCTCAGTCGGTGAACGTCTGTCTGCCTTTGGCTCAGGTCATGATCTCAGGGTCCTGGGATCGAGCCCCGCATAGGGCTCCCTGCTCTTTAGGAAGCCTGCTTCTCCCTCTCCCACTCCCCCTGCTTGTGTTCCCTCTCTCACTGTCTCTCTCTGTGTCAAATAAATAAATAAAATCTTTAAAAAAAAAAAAAGCTATGTTGGTCACCAAGTTAGAAAAACACAGCTCTGATGAAGAAACTCAAACAAAAAAGCACTCCTAGGTTAACTCTACAAGCCCAAAGTTAGGAAGCAGCTTAAAAGGAAGTAGCTTAAAAGTTTTCCATCTTGTGATAAGAAACGGTTTCAACCTGCACAGCACCTTCCCCAGTTAGTCAGGGAATGTCCCAGCCTCCTGAGCGGCTCTATAAATAACTCTTAACTTAGCTGTCAGTTGCAACTCTATAACTAATTCTTAATTCAGTACCTGTGAATATGTTCTTTACTGCCACTCAGGTGTGTTGTTGGATGTTTCCGGGATGTGTGAAAAATCTGAAAATAATGCCTTGGTCCACTCTAAGTCACCAATTCAAAACATATTTTGCAAGAATATGAAGAACAAAAATAAATGAATGTTTATACTGTACCAAGTCTAAAATTTTATACTGAATTAATACCTAACACAAATTCTAAACCTAATTAATAACTAATACAAAATAGTTTGTCAAAAAAAGTTACAAAAGCTAATGCTGAGAAAAGAAAAATAAAGGAGGAAATACTGCCAGCTAAATGTTAATTTCTCAGTCATTTAACAGCTAGTTTTACTTCCAAAGTATAAATGGGCACAAGGATAATGTGGTTACATCTTCCAGATCTGAAAAAGTGATCATATAAAGAACAAAGCAGATCTCTCCTCCTGTTTCATACCAAAAGATCAAATGCAACTATCCTAAAACCCTCTTGAATATGCAGTTTTTAAAAACAACTTAATTGCTGAGCAACAGACTCAATTTTGTATTTACCAACAAATATTCACACTGGCCTTATAAAATAAAAACTAGACCAGTTCCCCCCATGACAGATCACCTGAAATAAAGCTAATAACCAAAATTAGTGAAACTGGTTTTGTTTGCTACTCACCTAAGATAAATGCTACACCTTTCCAAAATTGCACCCCTCTTTCCAAAGATGCTACTATCTGCAGACAAACTTAGCAGTTAGAAAAGGTACAGGCAACTATTAAAACAAGTTTCCTACATATAATTATGAATTCAATACAACTAAAGATTATTCTAAACTACACCAATAAGTTTATTTAATTTCAAGACACAAAAGGTAAAAAGATAGCCAAAGAGAAAGACAGCTCACAATGTATTTGACAAGTATTTGAAAGTCAACTCAAAACTAGCTACATGTACAAGTACTGTGAGTAAAAAGGTTGAGACCAAACATGAGTAAGCAGCTAATCAGAAGAACTGATGCAACCTTGGCCTATGCTAGAGTTCTAGTTTTAATAAGTAGATCTATTCAACCCCCATTTACAATATATATATACAGTATACATACACTTCAGAAACAAAGTCCTTCCAACAAACATATAAACTAAGAATCTTTGAAACAGTAATGCTTAGATTTCTATGGTTCTCTGAAGTTAAGGGATAAAAATAAGGTTTGAGAAATAATTCACAAATTCATCACATAACCAAATGTAGCTGGGGCAGCCTCCCATATATCAGTTCAGGGATTATTCCCCTTGAAGCATATTAATAATTTGCTCTAAGAAGTACAGGAAGTTGCTGTTTCCAACTGTAATTTTACATATTTATGAAATTATACTTCTGAAAGAAAGACTTTCTCCCAACAATATCCCGTTCCCTAAAAAACTGCCTGACTTCTACTTCAGGTTCTTCATTGCATTTTAATGGTAAAATTTGTCTCTATATCCTTTTACTAGCAATCTCAATTTATGTATTTGTACAATACAGCTAATAAGCTATATATTCAATAGGTTTTAGAAGGATTATGTTATAGTTCAAGACAGTAAAGGTTCTATAAATATTAGCTCTTATCCCTATGATGCAGGTTATGTCCTAATTAAACTGATCTGATCAGATTTTGTAGAACACTGAAGCCTGAAAAGTCTCCTTAAACTTTCATAAAATCTCTACCTATGTCCAAACCAAAATTAGGTATATATCATTTCTATTTAGAAGACTTTTTCAATAATTCCTGCATAATCTATGGACTCAGAAATTCCAAGAACCTCAGATATTGCCACTATTAATGCAGTCTATAATAATCAAGCTAATATAAAAAGCATGAAGCAGCAAAATCTCATTTTCACCTTCAAGATCAGCAAAACTCCTTGTCTTCCATATTTTAACACTAGAGACAGAAAATAAAGATATAGTATAATTTTGAAAATCAGTGCTATGCTATGGTCCAACTTTACCCACAGTAGTCAAAAGCTACATGGAGGTGAGATATATCTAAAGTTTATGATTAAAATCCATACCCCATGGATTTTAGCTTCAACTGCTCCCACTGTACTTCTCCTTACTCCCAAACCTATCCCTCCTGAAGCCCCAAAGGACCCCATTCACCCTCTACGATTAATTAGACTCCTTTGTTCCCAAACACACTTCCAGCCCTCCTACCTGCAAATGTGGAGCTGTTTCCTCCACTTCAAATGCCTACTACTCCTGACTACGTATCATTTAAGGTCCAGTTCTCCCCCTCATCAAAAGCAGTATCTTTCTTTCCTGTGATTTTCAATGTCATTTGATATGAACTTTTTATCTCACATTGCCTGATAATACAACTATCTTCTCTACTAGAACTAAGGACATGATCAGAAATCTCATATTTGGATTTCTCAATAATCTCAACACAGCAACTCAGATACAAAGTAGACACTCAATATGCAACTGCTAATGAGTACATTAATTTCCACAAGACTAATAAACTTATTTGGTAGAAATCCAGCTTTAAAAATCAATAAATGACTGGGCCGCCTGGGTGGCTCGGTTAAGCGTCTGCCTCCAGCTCAGGTCATGATCTCAGGGTCCTGGGATGGCGCCCCTCATCAGGCTCCCATGCTCAGCTGGGAGGTCTGCTTCTCTCTCTCCCTCTCCCTGTGTGCGCTCACTCTCTCTCTCTCTAATAAATAAATCTTAAAAAAAAAAACTTATGAATGACTATAATTAATGCATCATTTGCAGATAAATAGATATCAGTAGTTAAATCACATAAATCAAACATTCCCCCAAGAATCTTACTGACTTTAACTGGTTTACCAAATCTTTTGTACTCCTAATGACCATCATTGCATTTTCTGTTTAAGTTCATTCATAAATTTGGAACTCAAAAAAATTCAATTTCCAGACAAACCCACAAAAGCCATTAAGTGTAGCTGATTTCACTTAGCAACCTAAACACCATGTATAACAATATTCAGAAGTCCAATTTCACATGCCAAGCTCATCTAAACCCTTGCACAAGTGGTCAACAGGACTGTGCATTTTTCTTCCTATCCCTTTCAATAACCCTACCACAAATTACCTAGGAAAAGGAAAGAAGATTCCCCAGTTCCACGGCACTGGCATCTAAAGCTAGGAAAGCAGCTAATAAGCAGGAGGAAAGGGGACTTTAAAATGAGGATTTGGGGATAAGGGGTAAAGATCTATCAAGATAACTTCTGCCCCTATAAGACCTTTAATGTCTCCCTCTCCAGCCTCATTTCCCTCTTTTATTAACACTTTGCATTCCACAATACAGAACTACTGAAAGTTTCCCCCAAACATATCATAATGATCTTTCTTGCCTCTATGTCACTGCATGTGCTAACCTATTGAAAAGAAACTCCTTTGTCCATCTAGCAAATAACTATTCATCCTTAAAATACCTATTAGCTCCTCTATGAAGCCGTGACTAACCTTCAAAATTACTTAGTCCAGCCCCTACTTTGAAATGTTATGTAAAAAGTATTATACATTTATCTTGATGTATTACAATTATTTGTTTACACATTTTCACTATTAGATCTCATGTTCTTTTTAAGGTGAGAATCAAGTGTCATTCATCTTTACATTCTTTTCTCGATCTTGATCACTTTCTCTCAGTACCCCACTAACTGCTTCTGACTAGAGTTTTTGTTGGTACTGCTCAATGTTAAACAGAACTCCATCTTTTGCCCCAAACAAAACTTTTGCCCCATATTCTTACTCATAAAAGCAAGCAAAAGATTTTCATAGTTCTAGAGAATTTTAATAAAGTAACACAAAATTTAAAAAACTATATATTTGCTCTTACAATTCTTTTTCTATTCAGACCTTCTCCAAGAAAAGTCACACAAAATAATTAACTCTTAGGTCATTAGGTTCACAAATGAATTAAGATTTACCTACATTTCACTTTCAAAAGAAAATTAATTTGGATTTTCACAGAGAGTTCACCACAGAGTCCTAAAACCAGGAAAGAAAGGGCATAGTTGAAGGGGGTAGTAGGAAGAAATCAATTAAGGTCATTGCTTGGCTCATTCAGCATAGCTTATTAAAGTCATATACTTCATTTCTGGGTATCTTTATTTGCACTTTAAATGTTTTGCCAATGTTTTATAAAACAAAGCACACAACGCTTAGCAAACAAGGCCTTATGGCATTCTGCTACCAGACGTGGACTATCACATATAACACAAAGTTTAAAATCAAGGACTGCCTTGGAATTCACTTTTAACAGTCACACATAAGCAAATAATAATAATAGTAATGGAAAGAAAGAAAAGAAGAAAACCCAAGATTGGATTAATTTGAACTTATCTATTTGAAGTTAAATATACCAATTATAGGTAGGTCCTGCAATGAGTAATATTTTACTCTGTTAAACTGCTGTAATTTTACATAATCTAACTCTGGAAGTTTATTTCCCAACTTCCGTAATTCCTCACATCTTCAACCAATAAAGAATTTACTTGATCATGGAAAGATAAGAAGTTTAAACAACCACTACTCATAGCAAAGACTATTACTTCTTCAGCAATCATCCTCTTCCCTTATTTAAAAAACCCTAAAACACTGTTTGAAAACACATTAGAAACCTCCCCCCCATGAAAATTTCATTCCCCCTTTATTCATTCAGCATCTTTTTACTGCATACTTGCTATATGCTGTTTGTAGCACAGGAAAGACGACACGGACACGCAAGGGTTGTTTATGAAAAAAATTATAACTATAGAACCTATAAATTAAAACAACATAGTGTTTACAGGGAAGTACAAGATACTATGGAAACACACTATTTTGTGTAGACAAAAGTAACTGCTTACTTATACTCACACAACTAATTATTATCTCTCCACATACTTAAAAGACTATATTGAGAACCTTAAAAAAAAATGTGTGCTGGATTAGATTAAGTGGTCCATCCAGCTGAAAGAATGTTTTGACTCAAATATTTCCATTTATCAATGAACTATATAACTCAGTACCAACAAGGAAATCTTTTTTTCCTCCCTCACTGATCTCTATATTCACATTACACAGGGGCATAGTAGAGTTGTACCCTGTGACGACTTCAAAAGAAGGGGAAAAAAATATCCTTAATTTCTTTTAATACCATACCCTGCCTCCTCACACCATATACAAAAATTAACTCAAAATTGATCAAACTTAAACATAAGAGTTAAAAACTATAAAACTCTGGAAGAGTAGTTTAGGTATAAATCTGAATAATTTTAGATTGGCCAAAGGTTTCTTAGCTATTACGCCAAAAGCACAAAGAAAAAAACAAAAATTGCAACTTCAAATTTAAAAATGTTTGTGCAAAGGGCAGTATCAAAAACAGTGGAAAGACAAACCACAGGATGGGAAAAAAGGATCTGCAAATCATATGAAGATCAAGCATTCGGAAAATGTAAAGAACTCTTCTAGTATTCAAAAAGAACCAAATTTAAAAATGAGCAAAGGATCTGAAGAGACATTTTTTCAAAGACGTACAAAGGTCAAGAAGCACATAAAAGATGCTCAACATCATTAGTCCTTAGAGAAATGCAAACCAAGGGGTGCCTGTGTGGCTCAGCTGGTTAAGCAACTGCCTTCGGCTCAGGTCATGATCCTGGAGTCCCGGAATCAAGTCCCCCATCGGGCTCCCTGCTCAGCAGGGAGTCTGCTTCTCCCTCTGACCCTCTTCCCTCTCGCGCTATCTCTCATTCTCTCTCTCTCAAATAAAATCTTTAAAAAAAAAAAGAAATGCAAACCAAAATCACATGATTATCACTTAATACCCATTTATAGAATGGGTACAATATAAATTTTTTTTTAATTTTTAAAAACCTGAAAATAACAAGTGCTAGCAAAATGTAAAAAAACTGAAACTTTTATACATTGCTGTTGGGAATGTAAAATGGTGCAATGGCTGTGGAAAAAAGTCTGGTCATTTCTCAAAAAGTTTAATTTAATTAACTGTATGACCCAGCAATTCTCAAGAGAACTAAAAACACATGTTCACACAAACACTTGTACAGGAATGTTCATAGCAGTATTATTCTTAATGGGTTTCAAGAGGTAACCAACCCAAAGGTCCATCAATGGATGAATGGATAAATAGAATGTGGCATATCCACACAAGGGATTATTATTAGGTTATGAAAAAGAATGAAGTACTGTTATATGCTACAACATAAATAAACCTTGAAAACATTAAGCTAAGGGAAGATGTCATACATAAAAGGCCACATATGCATGATTTCATTAACATGAAATGTCCGGAAGAGGAAAATCCATAGACAGAAAATAGATTAATGGTTGCCAGAGAATGAGGGTAGAGAAAAAAAATGGAAGTTATTGCTAACAGATAACGTGATTTCTTTTGAGGGCAATGGAAAATGTTCTGGAATTAGATAGTGGTGATGGTTGCACAAAACACTGAGTATACTAAAAACCACTGAATTGTATACTTTAAAATGAATTTTATGTTGTATGAACTACCTCTCAATGTAAATATTGCAAAAAAAAAAAATCACTTTGCCTCATAACCCCCTTTTTCACATTAGATTTGGATTAAATAATATTTCAAATTTATTCAGTATCCTACATGAATCAGATTTCTGCAAACTGTTTCAAGTACATCAAAAAGGTCTGCTGGGGCACCTGGGTGGCTCAGTGGATTAGGCATCTGACTCTTCAGTTTCAGCTCAGGTCATGATCTCAGGGTTGTGGGATGCCTGGAGTCTGTTTGAGATTCTTTCCCCTCCCTCTCCCTCCCCTTCTGCTCCTCTCCCTGTCCATGTGCACACCCACTTGTGCCTGCTCTCCAATCAATCAATAAATAAAATCTTTTTCTTAAAAAAGAGGGGTTTGCCAACCCTATGTGAATGATGTGAATACCATCCTGCTACTAAATTTTTGGCATATACTTGAATGACAGTAAGATTTTCACACATTAGATGTATTTAAAATATAGTGCATCCGTATTTATGGATCCACAATTTAACTGTCTCTATTACAACACATAAAATTTTTAACATCACATACATACCACAACCCTTGTTCAGAGCTTATAGTCAAATGAAGAGATCTGTAACCAGCAGAAACAGGTACATTAAGTATAAATATGAAGTCACTTATACAGTGGTATGCCTATAATCTTTAGTGAGAGAAGAAATTTGGAAAGCAGCACTAGCTGCTTCAACCACGACTTGGAAGAAATGTCCCTTGAGTAAGATTAGAGCCCGTAGGATGCTTTCAAGTAGTAAGTTTATGACTACAAATATCAGCACCATTTTGGAAATTACTACTAGAATTCCATGTGTTCAGAGAAAACTTTCAGCAATCCCCACTTGCCCCTAGAATCAACTTACAGCCAAGATTTAGTGGTCCTACCATCACAACCATCACTACTCCTCTCCAACGGTTGCCTCATATCTCATAAAGATTCATTCTAAAACAATCATTTCTTTCCTTTTGCATTTTGACATTATTAGGTATACTTTACCCTTCCTTACATCTAAAATGAGTCTGCCATACAGTTAGTATTCTGGAGGCCCCCTGCACATAGACTACAATGTGATCACCACCTCCTGGAGTTGTATGAGGAAGCAACTCTGATAAACATTTCAAATCTATTTCTGGTCCCCTGTTTAATTCTTTAAATTAATTTCTACTTTCAAGAACATATCCTCAAAAACATGCCTCAATACAGGTTTTAAACTGAACAAATGCAACCTCCATTTTTTTTTTTTCCGGGACAATATTTTGAAAACATCACCTACTATTTCAAGAAAACTAACCCTCTTAGTGCATCCTGGGTTCCATGAAACACATAGCAATTTTTTACATTTTTTATCAATGCTACTGATTGACTTTTACTTTTTTTTTTAAGATTTATTTGACAGAGAGAGACACAGCGAGAGAGGGAACACAAGCAGGGGGAGGAGAGGGAGAAGCAGGCTTCCCGCCAAGCAGGGAGCCCGATGCGGGGCTCAATCCCAGGACCCTGGGATCATGACCTGAGCCCAAGGCAGACGCTTAACGACTGAGCCACCAGGGCACCCCTACATTTAATTTTGAAACCAGGTAATTACCACTCACTGCAACTAAGAAAATCACCATAAAATTATTCAATGTTTACTGGAATAGATCTCTATACTGTGTCCCAAAGTTGTTCATGGAATAGCCTGAGCTGTGAAGGTACATGTGAAATCATCCAATATTTACTGAGCACCCACAGGGTCACTGATTAGGTACTTCAACAAGAGATATAGAACAGTCCAGAAAAGTACAGTTCCTATTCTACAGAGAAAAGATGGGTGAACCCAAAACATATAAAAGCATGATACTAACTATAGATTAAACAAAACTATAAACTTGAAATGGTGATAATAAGGTTGGAATGACAGGACCAGGGGAGTTATTCAGTAATGTCTTTAGGAAAAGAGGTTACTTTAACTGTGAGTGTTAAGGAAAGCAAGTTAGTTTTTACAACGTTTAAAAGGGAGGTATCTGTTTTGACAGAGAAGAAGCTATTTTGTGTCCAAAGAACGGTATGTGCAACTGCTAACAGTCTGGGGGTCAAGAACTTATTGTGGCACAACTGGTAACTAAAGTGCTTGGCTGAAAAAGAATAGCTAAAATGTTAAAAAAAAAAAAAAGTGAGGAAAAATGGATCAGGAATCCCAATTAATAATGAACTTTATTAAGGCCTTTTAGGAAAAGAATTAGGTATTACTGTTAGACTCTTTTTGCTCCCAGCAGTCTCCTTTCCAAGTCACACTGCACTTTCCTTCCAATCTACTTAACAGTGTGACATAAAGGATTATGCTACATCTTTTGCTCAAAGTCCTCCAAAGGTTGGGTCACTATTACCTACCAAATTACTCAGAGTTTAAAGGACCTCTTAAATCTACTTCCTGAGTATCGTTTTCTCCTCTCTAATATACACTCCCTCCTTAGGGTTACATTTTCTAGTCTCAGAACCTTTCCAATCTTAAAAATTGAGGACCCTGATAAGATTTTGCTTATGTGGTTTTCTCAATTGGTATTTACTGTGTTAGGAATCAGAACTGAGAATTTAAAAATCATCTATAAATTCTTTTTAAAATAATAAATCTCATTCCATCCTAACAGTTTTCATGAAAAGTAACTATATTTTCCAAAACTAAAACTTAGAACAGTGGTATTGTTTTACCTTTTTGCAAAACTTTCTACTATCTGGCTTAATAGAAAACTGTTGGATTATCATATCTGCTACTACATTCAATCTTGCTGCAATATCATACATCATCACATAGCCCCTGAAAAACTCTACAAAACACTTGTGAAAGAACAAAAATGAAAAAGGTAAATAATGTCTTAGTTATATGAATAATAGTTTTGACCTCACAAATAAGCTGAAAGCATCTTAGGAACTCCCAGAAGTGCCAAGACCACACACTTTAAGAACCACTGCCATGAATAAATATATATGGTTTATTCATTCCCTGGAACAGAAAAGCATTACATAAAACGTAACAATGAGATGAAAACACAAACCTGATGCTAGACTACCTGAGTTCAAATCCCACTTCTCCTCTTTCTGGTTATAACCTTGAGCAAATTACTGAACTTCTCAGTGCCTTAGCTTGTTCTTCAGTAAAATAGTGAGAATTATAAAACCTTGCTCACAAAGTTGTTGAAAGGAATAAAGTTAATAAAAGTAAAGTGTTTAGTACAGTGGGTGCCCAGCACAAAGTAAACGCAAATAAATATTAGTTAAATATACATAAAATCAATGCATAAATACAAAGAACATGCATTGCTGTAGTGCCACTACATTCCAGTATAAGTTGAAAAAATCCTTAATACTGTATTCCGATAACCTGACAAATTACAACTCTGAACATATTAATACAAAGGTTTAGATTCATCAGAATTCCCTTCTAAAGGAACATCATTAGTAAAATCGGACTACCCGGAAATGTTTCTCCATTAAAAGAACCATATACACAAAAATTTCAATTCTCTAGAGAAATGTATAAAGCAGTTTAACGGGTAACACACTGAGACAGAACACAAAGTAACGGAAATGCCACTTCAGCCACCAAAAGAACAGGAAGAGCAAATACGAAGGCTGTACTTTGAAAATCTAACCCTATTTCTTCTTGGTAAGGCTCTAACCTCTTGCCAAGAAGCCTTTAAGTTTATTTTTCTTACATCTTTGATTTTAAAGGGGAAATCATGAAACCAAGCATTTTGGAAATAAAAAAAATAGAAGAGAAGCACTTTTCTATCCATCATGGTAAACTTTTACATCAAATATTCTAAATGATAATCAGGGTCAAAATAAACAATTTTATTTAAAATAATGCAATTCTGGTAATTAAAATAGATTACTTTTTAACTATTAATGTACTTTTAAAACATTTAAATATTTCATACAAGTGTTTCACAGATCAAATGAGGAAAACAAAAGCCTAGTCACCTCTTATCAAGTGTTACTTCTCATCTGCCACTCTAAATTCGAAAACATCTTTAAAAATTATCCAGATATATAAAATATACAGTAAACATAAATAAAAAGCCTTGCTATAAGGATAAAAAATAGATGCCTGGAGTCTAATATTAAGAGTTTTTAAAAATAACAAGTCCACTAGTGAAGCCTAAGTACTTTTTAAAGGTATTTTAGAATTAATTTGCTAATTATGAATAAGGCAGCTACCAAAATGGTTATCTATCAAGTTCTCTTCTGAGTTTCTCTTTTAAAATACATACAATTCAGAAACATAACTGTATATATCAAGGAGGAAAAAAATTACATTTGTGTAGTTCTACTACATACCTCAGGCATTTGACATATTTGACTCCGTTACCATTTTCTGTATTTCAGAACTATTAAAGACTAAACAGTAAGGGACAGAATAGGTTAAATAATGAAAAAGGAAAATATAAATCATACGGTTAATTCTTAAGAAAAAGAATAGTAAGTCCATACTTTAACCACAAAACACCTGCCTCTTTAAAACAAGATCCACTTGGAAAGCCTCACTTTATTTCTGAACAAGACACATCTTGGGGCTGATTTCCCGCTTAGTATCTTCCTCACACGCATCTTCTTGCAAATCAGATCCCAGTTACCAGATACCTTCTCAACAATATGCGAACTAAGCACCCAATGGAAGTCACAAACCAATACATTTGATTAAAAAGGTAATTATTTCAGGCACTTTTTGATATTTTACATACATTTTCAATGGTTATACAAACCACTAATCCAAATACAAATTCCACCTTCTACATATTCAATACATTCACAAATTCTTACCTTAAAAAAACTGTTCCCACAATTTTAGGCAGGGTACAGATCTAGCACACAACATACAAATCGCACACTATATCTACTACAGAGATACACTTATAATGGGTGCTTAATAAGAACAAGATCTTTATTTGTTGTCAAGATCTAAGGCAGTGGATGGAATGAAGTATCCCTGGAAATTAAGTGAGAAAAAATACGGATAAAAAAGTGAAGCCATTATTACCATTAACATAAATATTGTATTTCAGTGCAACATGTTACAATGTAAATGCCCAAGGACAGTAAATTAAACAAACATAGAAAAAAGAAAATTAAGTATTCATATCAAAAAACAAAATAAGACAAAAGGTTAGGAAGTCAGATAAGAATAGTTTTTAAATTAAGAATTTATAAATTTAAAAAACTGTGTTTTGGGGCACCTGGTGACTCAGTCAGTTAAGCGCCCAGACTCCTGATTTCTGCTCAGGTCACGACGGTATCAGAGTAGTGGGATCAAGCCCCTTGTTGGGCTCTGTGCTGGCCGTGGAGCTTGCTTAAGATTCTCTCTTCCTCGCCCTCTGTCCCTCCTCCACCCCTCTCTTAAAAAATAAATAAAAAATAAAAATTGTGTTTTGTTTATACTTTATTACGGATGTTTGAAGCATTCTATACCCTCTTTAAATGGAATTAGAAACTACTTCCTAAGCATATGGCTTGCCTCTCCCATAGCCATGAGAGAAGTATATTAGATAATGGTTAATAAGTGCCTGGCAAATTCAAGTCCTTCCAATTTAAGGGTTGCTATTCTTCTACCTTGATTATAACCATTGGAGGCCTGAAACTAAATGCAAATCGTGTTTATTTTCACATGTTTCAGGTTGGACAACTCTTCACACTAGGGACCCTAGTTAACACTATTATCTACAGACACCTATAAGCAAAGCAAAAGATCTTTCTTAAAGTATATATAATGTAGCATGAATTAAGCCATAATTCGTAGATTATAATAATCACTTCCTAATATGGAAACACCTTGGTGAAGTACACAGAAACCACCTCCACAGTGCCATAGGAAAAAAAACAGTCCTAGGCATATTTTTGTTATAGACTAATATTTAAAAAATGAAATTGCTTTCACTAAGTTCAACTAACTAGGCAACAGTCATTCAAGATATTAAAAGGTACAACAGAACCAAGCCCTCACTAGAAAGAAAAATTCCTAAAAGAGGAAAAATCATCTCTACATTAAAGCCTGAAGTTCATGATGTCAAGACACAGAACTGTCTGTGAAAGCCTTTTTAATTTTCTGGAAGCATGTTAAAGTGTGTGGGGGAGGAAGGTGTTTAGAAAAACCACTGATTGTCCAGACTTTACTTAATTTACGTCATTACTGAAAACTTGTTACAAGCGCATTTAAAACAATATAGGGAAAAGAGTATTTTAAAACCTCACTGAAAAGAACTAGAGTAGTGGCAACTTATACGGATTTAAAGAAAAAAAAATTCACACATTACCAGGAATATTCAAGTTCCTACCAAGGCAGTGGCAGAGATGAGTTTACCCTCCAAACCTAATCCCATTTGGCATCTGCAGTAACTGTTACTACAAGAGAAAAGGGCTAGCACTAACAAAACCACAAGCAAAGACCACCCTCCTAGCCATATCTAGCCTGTTTTCCTACCCTTCTTCGCAATGTGTTAAAAGAACTACCGCTACATCTGAAATAATGCAAAAACCTTTATAAAGACTTTAAAAAGCTATACATATTTTTGTTATAATTTATCATTTTGATAAATTTGAGGAAGAAGAAAATAGTTCTTACAGTAACAAGTAGTTTTTTCACCTACCCCCCATCACCCAAAAGAAAAAACAAGAATTAACAGTATTAAGTCAAACCATAAGATTGGCTACAGCAAGCCAAGTACTCACTTGAAGGGAAGTAAACGGTAAAACTGTCTACTCCAATATTAGATAATAAAAAAAATCACGTATGGCTTCACAATTCAATTTAAAGAATTTTCCATGTATAAAAGTGTCACCATTTAAATATATTCTGCATTTTCTAAACAGACAAGGATTGATAGTTAAAAGCAGCCTGCATGACCTGTGCATAAGAGGAGAACCAAGCAGTAATGATTTTTTTTAACTTTTCCACAGTGAAGGAAAAGTCACAATGAATAATAGGTTTGTCTGTAGCAGTAACTTGTTCTAACAGCACTTCATGAGCAAAGTATCTTGGAAGAATTCACATTTTGTACATTTTTTTTTTTAAGTGTAGACCTTACAGCTGAAGTCCAAATGAGAAATCCAAACAGGACTCCTGTCAGTGAATTCCCTTTCAGGACATGCTCACTCTTGCTTCAAACAGTAAAGCAAAGTAACTTTCAGGAGAATAAAAGTCAGTCAGACTAATATGTCCAGTTACCATTTAAAAAAGGAAATTATTGTGCCTATTTCCCTGTTTTTTTTTCCTTAAAAGTTTTAGGTCACTCCACTGAGTCAAAGCTTGAGTAATCCACTGAGCTTTGTACCTCCAGGTAAAGGAAAGAAAAATGAGCATATTACAAGTGGCTTCCAGGTTTGGAAAAAGTTGGGAGGAGTTAGCTATGGTAATTTTATGTAAGTTAGTGAATGGAGTAATATAATGCTGGATAAGAGAAGCTGGTCCCCCGAGATAACCAGCATAACTTAAAAAGGAGTCCAAACTCAAGCATCATCAATCACCTTTTTAGCATTTTTAAAGAGATGTATGTTATTTGTAGGTTTGATATTAATCCATTTTTTATTCCAATAATCTACACTTCATACTCAACCTTCTAAATTCGAACTGCCAGGGTTAACAGTTCCAGGAAATGATACTACTCTCAGCCAATCCTTTTCCAGATCCCCATTAGAAAAAGAAACACCCGGGGGGGGGGGGGCTGACATTCACAACTTCTCTAAAAAGCATGGGAACATGATGATTAAATTCCACCAAAGGCAATTAAAAATCCCAAGTTCCCACAAAGCGTTCCCTACACCAAACGGAATACCTTTACTTTCACTCCCACAAAGAAAGTAATCTGGGATAAGAGTCGGATATTGAGTGTGATATATCTGACATAAAATAAGACGAAGGAACCTAACTGAAGCTACAGAGGCCAAGAAATGTAACCCAAATGGGAGAGGAGAGCTGGAAGAGAAACCCGAAAAGGGAATGGACAGAAGAGGCTAGTGGAGCAAAGGAACTGGAAATCACTTCAAGGGAGGCAGCCTTCAGGACTGCGGAGCAATAGGGATCTAGGTCCACAGAACCGGGCGTTTACGGAACCCGAAGGCTAATGGGGAAAACAATGGGGCGGTGAGACCAGGAGCAAACGGAGAAACGCTCAGGAGAGGGCGACTAGGCAGCACGGGACGGGTGGGATCAAAGAGCAGAAGGCTGCAGTAGACAGAGGCGGCAGGAAGGTAAGAAGCTAGGTGGAGAGGCAGATTGGTCCGGTGTGATGGGGTTTCGTGGCGCACCCGGCAGGAAAGCGAGGGTCCTCTAGGTACCCGGGAGGGGGGCGGGGGGAGTGGCTTAAGAGGAATTTTTAGATAGGGAACGGAAGCCGTGAAGGCAGGTATGATGGAAGCAAAAAGAACACACCTCGGAGCACAGGACCCGCCGTGCCAGACAAGACGCAGGGAAGAAGAGGCAGCTGAAGGGGTAAGAAAAGAGAAGGGGAGAAGAACGCGGGTCGCGGGGACGGGCCGCGGTCGGCTTCACTCACAGTCCAGGTGCTTTTTCTTGGGCCCCATGATCTCGTGGGTCGTGGCCTTGCATACTGTCTTGGATACGGCGGAGCCGGTGACACTGTGCTGGGCGGCGGTGATTCGGTCCGTCAAGCTCTGTCCGGACATCTCTGCGGCTCCTCCGCCACCCCTCCCGCTCGGCAGCCAGCGGGGACTGGGATCCCCAAGCGCCGGAGGACCCCCACCCCCCCACCGCACCCCCTACCCCCACCGGCTCCTTCTCCGCCTGCCGGCCTGGGGCGGGGCTCAGGGCCGCGCGCTGCCACCTAGCCCGTAAAGAACCGGCTCGTGTCACCCGCGGGGTCAGGCACGGTATCGGGCACTCCCCTGCCCCCGCCTCAGCTCAGCCCACCCCTTCCCTGGTCAGCTGGAGCCGGGCAGGGCAAGAAGGACAGGCAGCTGCAGGAAAATGGCGGCGCCAGGCTCCTCCTCGGAGCTTTCCGGGCTGTCCCGGGTCACGTGACTCAGGCACCGCCCCTCCGTCTCCTTCTCCCGCCTCTTTTCCCTTCCCTTTCCTCTTCGACGCCCGCCCTCCCTCGCGCCGCGAGGGAAGAGCGGGGCGGTGCCCGCGCGTTACGTGATGGAACCCGCCCGGCGGGCGCAACAGGAGGCCCGCCCTGGGGCAGTGCGCGGCCGGCCGCGTCACGTGACGCTCCCTGCCAACAGGTCGCCAGAGGCGGGACGCGGGGGTCACAGAGGGGAGGTGGGGCGGGGGAGGGGTGGCGAGTCCGGCGCGCCGGGGGCGGGCTGGGGAGTGGCGTCTGGCTCTCCCCTCTCCCAGCCGAAGGGTCTCCTCGTGCCTGTGGTAAAAACCAACGGCTTGACAAAGAGGAGGTGCGGCCGCCTTTACAGCTTTGCGTGAGGAAGTGGCTGTTAGGGCTCCGGCTCCCCGGACTTTAGTGGCTGAGTCAAGATTGTGTTGAGGGCCCCCCCCCCCCCCCCCCCGCGCCAAGCCGTCCTCCTGGCTTTAGGGAAAAGGAAAACGCTTAAGTCGGTCCATTTTCTGAGCCTGGCCAGCAGGCCTCTCCCTACTGTGGAACTGTTGAAGCTATCCCTGCTTACTTACCCCTCAAGGGTTGGGTCCTGGTTTTTTTTGTTTTTCCCATTTTCTTGAAAGGCTTGGAAATGTCACCTGTTTTTGTTTATCTCTCCTCTGAAAACTCAGACACGTTGCTGCTGGACTAAATTTAGATACTAACCGGTCCCTATTCTTTCTCTAGGGTGTCAAATAGGACAGGAAACACATAACTTCACTGGAATTTGAAAAGGGAAGTAGTAGGATGATGTCAACAGAGATTAGCTTGACCCTACAAGGCTGACTGCCGAGGTGACTAAAGGTCCAGACCATAGAAGGAAGTGAGAAGGCTGGTAAATGGAGAAGTCCCATTCAAAGAATTGAGACATCACTACCTGCCATCTTCCCGGGTTTAGTTTTTCTTCCTTTTGGCCCTTTTTCTCTTGGGTAAACCAGATTTTCAGGGAAAGGAGACACTGACACTGACTTGTAGACATTTTAGAGGAATTTCTATATCCTGTGAATCTGTTCAGTGAGATCCATATCTTTAACAGAGCCTTGGTAAATGTAATTAGGGCCTCACATTTAACTCAGGTTTAGGGATAAATTTTAAAATCTGTGTGAATGTTGGGGCATCTGGGTGGCTCAGTCGTTAAGCGTCTGCCTTCAGCTCAGGTCATGGTCCCAGGATCCTGGAATCGAGCCCTCATGGGGCTCCCTGCTCGGCGGGAAGCCTGCTTCTCCCTCTCCCACTCCCCCTGCTTGTGTTCCTGCTCTCGCTCTCTCTCTCTCTGTCAAATAAATAAATTAAAAATCTTTTAAAAAAAATCTGTGAATGTTAAATTACCGTGATAGTCCTACGTAATCTTGCTAGTTTCAAATGAAATGCTAACATACTCCAAAAGTCTGTGTACACCATCTGCCAGCCAAATCCAAAATTCGTGCTTCAATCTGGTGACTCTCAGAAGATGCAATGCTAATAGTTAACATTTTATGTATGGTATCACAGATTTTATGGTCTCCTCCCATTCCCTTCCCCACCTTGTTTCACTATGGCTGGTGAAATTCTGCAGCACCATGGTTTGCCAAGAACATACAGTCTTAAACCAGCAGGCTTCATCTTTGTCAAGCCAGTCCCAAATTTCACAAAATGTTAATGACTTCCTTCAGTGCATCTGCAGTCCATCTGCGGTTTGGTGCCCAGTTTGCTGCCCATGTCCATTGTGTAGTACAGTTACCCAATCGTTAAGATATGTATGCCATCCTTGCTACCCTCTATGGGTTCACCTGTGTGAATTACCAATTGGCCTGAGTGTCTGCACTAATAATCCTCCTGCTGAAGTAAGTCAACATGAGCATGGCATTTAGCTGCCAATAGCTAAATATTTCCACCATAGGAAAAATGTATAAGTTATTCCTAAGTACATAGCAGGAAACGTATTTTTTGCACTACTATGAATGACATTATAGGATAATATCACTGTACTTTTAACAATGCATTTTACAAGTTTCTAAATAAGTAATCAGTGATCATTATAGAGGTTTATGTACAATGGTGAACTGAAAGATAGGAAGAAATTTAGAAGATGATGGGGATGTATTCTAAGGATAGGAATTACTGACCAGCCTGCCCTGTCCTATATACTTAAGTTTTCTGTGTGTTCTACTTTCCTTTGTCTCTTCAAGAAATATCTTTACTTATCCCACAGATGCTTCAAGCTCACTATGGCCAAAAATGACTTCTCTTGTCCTGGCCCATTCCGTATCCCTAATCCATGTGGATCTTCTTCTTTGTTCCTTATTCCAGGAATGGCCTTAACCACCTGCCCAGAAGTCCAAGTCAGAAAACCGTGACTCATTCTTAGCCCTCCTTCTCTCTTATTTCTCTTACCTTGCCTAATCTAGTTAGATCCCTCAAACCCATTTTCTTTCTAACACCACATCTCTTGCCTTAGTTCTAGCCTTTATGATTTATGATCTCTTCCCCATGTAGACTGTTCACAAACTTCTTAGCTGATTTCTCTGTCTCTCATACCTCAACTCTCCAATCCAGATCTTTCTGAACCTAAAATGTGTTTATCTTTTCTTTGCATTAAAACCCTTCAGTAGCACCCCATGTACTACTATAGAGGATAAAATTTAGGACTCTTAGCTTGGCATATAAAGCCTTTCATGATCTAGCCCCTACCTAAGTATGTTGAGCTTTATCTCTCTCCAGTCCTCTACACGCACTCCTGCCAGTGTCACACTACTGGGTATGCCATGCTGTTTCATACCCTCGTAAGTAGTGGTTTATTTCTGTTACTCATCTAGTATCTTATACATCCTCCTACCAATTATTTTTGTAATTTATTGTGCTAGCATGAGGCACAAAGATATCTTCTTGTTAATATTGTGGCTGATCCACAGTAGACACACAGTATAATGCTAGTTGAATGAATGAATGAAAACACTTAAAAGTCACCCATTTGGAAATACTACTCCAAACCTCTCATTGGGTAAAACCTGCCCACTTTTTCATACTTACAGCGTGTACATTCCATAATTATCCATTTGGAGGATCAGACTTATTTCAGTGTTTTATTAATTCATTCACAAAAATATATGTATTGAACACCCACTGTGTGTCCGGCACTGTTCTAAGTGCTGAATGCTGTTATAACAATGAACTCATCAGTCCTTTGGGAACTAATAAGCTCTTTACTGTGATCACCAACTTAAAAGCCTATGTGCTTTAGGTACAAATGAATAGAAACAAAAACAGAAAATTTTGAATAGCACGTGATATTTCCTAGGCTCTCAAATTACAAAATATGCTGTAGAGAGGTTGGTGTCCAGGGGAGAAAAGAAACCATTTTTTAGTGCCTTTCATGTGTTTGGAACACTTAAAATTTTTCATTTAATTCTCATTACTATAAAAAGTATTGTACCATTTAATATAAGGGAAAAAACAAGTTTTAGGAGTTAAGTGCTTATATAATTTTTCTCTATTGTTTAAAAAAAAAAAGTTAAGTCTTAGAAGCCCAGAATCCCACAGATACTACAGTGGCATAAGCAAGATTTAAAAACTTGTCTTTCCATTACTTTATCTATATCCTTTCAGCAAGACTTGAAGCAACTACCAATACAGATGATATTTATTCAACAAATTCTTCTTGCCTGCATACTCTATGCTAGGTATTGCTAGATGCAAAGATACAATAATGTGTAAGACAAACATTGGTCTCTATTCTTAGAGCTTGCAATATTTTAAATGGGAACCGAGAAGAAATAAGTGGGGTGAAGAAAACTTACTGCACCTGAAGAATCTTGAGGATGTCTAAACTTTAAGAGAGTAAGAGAGAAAACGAATTTGGAAGACAGAATTAACCATAATGTTTACCCCTTACTACTTCACTTAAGCTCATTCCCAAAGCTAAAGAATCTACCAGTTTACCCTATTCCCACTCTTCTTGGAAATTAGGGTTAATTATAATATTTTGACATTCTGTTAGCTAAGCTGATATAAACACCTTGGCATCCCCTTCCTCCCTTACCTTTCTATTTATATCTTCTGATGCTGCCAAATGAATTAAAGATCATAACCTTTAAAAGGTCAGGATTTTTCTTTGAATGTATCTGAGTTCTCTTAGTAGAACCTCCAAGCAAATACTCTACTTCCAACTGTGGGACCCTTATTCACACTCCCAGCATACATACTCGTGATAAGAATAGGAATATATAACTTTGTTGGTGACATACCCTGTGCTAAGCACATTACATGCATTAGCTCAGTTAAACCCTAAAACAACCTCATGACCTTAAGTGGCAGAGATAACTTTGTGCTCACCAAAGTCTGTTTTCTTTACTCCACACCTAACACCTTGTATTTCCCAGCCTCCTTTGTAATTACTCGAGGTCATGTGATGGATTTCTGTCCAGTGGAATGTGAATAGAAATGATGAAAGCCATTTAAGGTTTGGCCCACAAAACCTCTAGAACATCCTACACATGCTCCATATTCTCTTTCTTTCCACACTTATCAGCTGAATGAAACTTCAAAGAATTTAGAGGAGGTCAAAACCACCAAACTCAAAAAGCCTGGGGCCCCAAATTAATCCTTGCAGAAATGTCGTCCAAGCATGGTGAGGAACACCTGTGTTGGATTTTACTTGTTTTATTAAATTATGCCTCTGAAATTATGATGCTGTATTTTACAGTAATTAGCTTCCCTGCCTAATACACTTCTCTTCATTTTGCTGGTGAAGAGATTGAGGCTTAGGAAAAGTTAAGTAACTTGCTTAAATTTGCTCAGCTATTAGGTGGGGGAACTAGGAATAGATCTCAGGTCTGTCTGACGTTAGAGTTGGAGTTCTCACCACTTAAGTTTCTCATGATAACTATTTTATGTACTTTTAAAAATTTCATAAAAGTTTCATATGGCAGGCGCCTGGGTGGCTCAGTCAGTTAAGCGTCTGCCTTTGGCTCAGCTCATGATCCCTGGGTCCTGGGATCTAGCCCCGCATTGAGCTCCCTGCTCAGCAGGGAGTCTGCTTCTCCCTCTCCCTCTGCCTACCCCTCTGCCTACTTGTGATCTCTGTCTCTCTCTCTGTCAAATAAATAAATAAAATCTTTAAAAAAGCGGGGGGGGGCGCCTGGGTGGCTCAGACGGTTAAGCGTCTGCCTTCGGCTCAGGTCATGATACCAGGGTCCTGGGATCGAGTCCCACATTGGGCTCCCTGCTATGTGGGGAGCCTGCTTCTCCCTCTGCCTCTGCCTCTCTCTCTCTCTCTCTCTGACTTTCATGAATAAATAAATAAAACATTTAAAAAAAAAGAAAGCTTTGTGGTGCTTCTTATTAAAAAAAAAAGTTTCATATGGCCTTTAATATCCACTGCTTCACCTAGCATGCTGAAAAATGAAATAATCAGGGTGACCTCCAGGTTCTCTCATATATAAGATGCTCTCTTACTTTCTTTAACTTATTCCTGCCACATTTTCCTTTCTTTTGGATATATTAATTTTATAATTTCAATATGACTTACAATGTATTTGGACCTTATATACCTGTTGAAAAATGATGTGTAGATTAGTTAAGTTTCATCCTTCCCATAAAAAGGAAGATTAACCAAACCTTGACCCTGAATCGTCATCAAAAACCGTTAATTATGAAGCAGAATAAAAATATGATACCTGAGCTGTTAAGATATCTGGGGTCCATTGGTCGAGCCTGAGCCAGCATGGCGGCGCCCATGTAACACGGTTTGTGCCGCGAAAGGGACGGCGGCCGTGGCGACGGCCCCGTGCGGTCACAAGTCACCATGCTGAGGACGGCATGGAGGGCGCTGAGGTCGCTTCGGACCCAGGCAGTGGCCCAGGCCCCAGTCCTTGGGCTGCCGGACGGAGCGTGTGCCAGGCCTCCCTCCCTCCAGTGGGGCCTTCCCGATCCTCGCGGTGTCATCCTCCCGGCCGTTCACGGATATGACACCCAGAAACCACCAGTCCAGCCCAGCCAAGAAGATGACCCACCCCCTTCCACGCTGCTCAAAGACTACCAGAACATTCCTGGAATTGAGAAGTTTGACGATGTCGTGAGAAGACTCTTGTCTTTAGAAATGGCAAACCAGAAGGAGAAGCTAAAAATCAAGCAACAGCAGCTGATGAACAAGATTGTGGCAAACCCTGAGGACACCATCTCCCTGGAGGCTCAAATTGTTGCCTTGACTGTCAAGATGCGCAGTTACGAAGATCACATGCAGAAACATCGAAAGGACAAAGCCCACAAGCGCTATCTGCTGATGAGCATCGATCAGAGGAAAAAGATGCTCAAAAACCTCCGGAAGACCAACTACAGTGTCTTCGAGAAGATATGCAAGGAGCTGGGGATTGAGTACATCTCTCCCCCTCTGTACCACCGGAAAGGCCACCGACGCTGGGCAGCCAAGAAGGCCCTGTGCATTCGGGTCTTCCAGGAGGTACAAAAGCTCAAGAAGCAAAAAAGGGCCTTAAAAGCTAAAGCAGCAGCAGCCCGGAAACAGGGCCAGAAGAACCCAGAGAGCCCTTCCAAAACTGGACCAGAGGCAGTCAAAGAAAACCAATAAATTTTATTTGAGTTCTGTCAAAAAAAAAAAAAAAGATATCTGGGGTCCATTCTTTGTAATCTAAAGAGGCTGAATCAAGTACAAACGTATTAGAACATGCAATATTGAACTAAAATAAGAACAAATGAACTAAAATAACATTAATGTTAATGTTAAAATTAGGATATTGAGTTTTGGTTGATATATATCAATAACATGAAGGAGATTTAGTAATTCATTTAAGGCAATGGGGGAAGAACCGGATTTGGAGTTAGACACACTTAGGTTCAAAACTCTGGACAAATTATTCAGTTTCCTCATGTATAAAACAGGAATAATAGTACCTATTTTAAAGATTTCTTATCAGGATTAAAATAATGTACATAAAAAACTAATACAATGTTTGACATACAATAAATGTCACTCAATAAATAAAATCATTCAACATTTATTCAGAATTCACTATGGGCAAAGCACTCTGCTAGATTCCCAGGATACAGAGTTCACTTAGACAAAATATTAACAGAATGTATTAAGTAATGTGATAGAGATATACATAGAGTACCATAAGAAAGGGGAAAAAGGACATCTAGTTCTTCCTGGAGGGATCAATGAAGATTTCTCAGGGGCGGAGTCTTAAAGGATGATTAGGAATTGTGAGGGAATCAATTGTGAGGAATTGTGTGAGAAGTTACTCTAGGCAGAGGAAAATCGCATATGCGAAAAAAAGAAGTCCTTTGAGGACTGCAAATAGTTTGTTGCTCTTGTTGTTTTTAAGTAGGCTCCACACCCAGCAGGGAGCCCAGTGCAGGGCTTGAACTCACAACCCAGAGATCAAGACCCGAGCTGAGATCAAGAGCTGGATGCTTAACTGACTGAGCTACCCAGACACCCCGACTGCAAATACAATACAACTGCAACTAGTTTTATGGTACGTGTGAGGTTTTTATTTATTCATTCGATCAGCAAGTAATTATTGAGCACCTATATATGCAGATAGTGTACTAGGTCCTGAAAACACATCAGTGAACCAAACAGAAAAGTCTTCTGCCTTCTGGAATAGTACATACGTTCAAGAGGGCATATAATAAACAGATAAATATGAAACAAATACGGGGAGTGAAGAGTGCTATGAAAAAAATTTAAGCAGGATAAAAGAATCAAGAATGACAGAGGACTTTAAATTGGATGACAAGGGAAAGTTTTTCTAAGGAGATGACATGTGACTTGAGTGGATTGTGGGAGTCAGCAAGGCAAATATTGGGGAAAATATCATTTTGCAGAAAAGGAACAATAAGTACAATGGCTCTCAGGCAGGAACAAGATTAACTTGTTTGCAGAACAGCAGAGCCAATGTAGCCAGAGAAAGAGTGAAGAAGAGAAAGAGAACTAGGAGATGAGCTCAGAGATGTGGCCAGATCATGAGGGGCATGTTGAAGACTCTGGATGATATCTAGAGGTGGATGTACCATGAGAATGGACAGCTAGCCCTAGATCTTTGGATCAAGCTGATGACTGCATGAAGTAGGCTGTTTCCCACCAACACCACTGGAACAAGAATCCACTGATTGCCATGTTCTTCTACATATGCATATCCCCTTGGCTTTCATCTTTATCCTCTTGGCTATTTTCTTTCCCCTCTTCTGGATCAAGGTCCTAGATTATTGATGGACACACTTTTCCTTTACTAAATACATAATATTCCCAAGACCTGTGTCCTTGAAAATTATTGGACACAGGACTAATTCTTCATTCACTGGTAAGGTTGAACAAACCCTACCCAAATTAAAGGAAAAAAGAAACTTGATTATATAAGGATGATTATGTTACATGTCCAGCTATTTTTTTTATTTCCAGTATAGTTAATGTACAGTGTTATATTAGTTTCAGGTGTAACAATATAGTGATACAACAATTCTGTGTCCATTGTCCAGTTTTTAAAATCTAGGATGTAGTTTTGAAATGCCTTCGAAACTCCCATCATTTTTGTCTTAGTGTCTGTCTGCATTGCAGTTACCAGATATATGATCTTTTGAGTCTTAAATGCTGCTGCACTGCTACACTAGATGATTTACAAATGATTACCGAACAAAAAAGAACAAGAAGGCCTGATACTTATAAAGGTTAATAAGACTGTCATGAAAATCTCAATACATAACTGCAACTTATTAAATAGCCGTGCAGATCTGAATTGATTATGTTCCCAGAAAAATAAGTCTTTCTTCCAGCTTAGGCTAAAGAATGACCAAAAGACGGGCGGGGGGCAGGGGGAATGAGAAATGAAGCAAAAAGTAAAATGATCAACTGTACTATAACTGTACTATTGATACGCAACGCAAACAATTCAAGCTCTTACTGTTCTAACACCATCTTTAGACTCATATGTTACAAGACCACAAACTATTTAACTGTAACTCTGCGCAGACTCATATGTTCTAGTGATTCACTTAGTTTACAAATTCTTACGAAATCCCTGCCCATGCTAATAACATCCAATATAAAGGCACCCTATGATTAATACCACTCCCCTCCCAAATCCTATAAGTATCTTTCCCTTACTACCCCATTTTGAGACATTACTGAGACTGTGTTACTGGGATGCTTCCCCTTATCAGCAACTTTAACAAATCCAGATTTTTACGATTAATAGGTTTTCAGTAGTGCTATGTTTCAGTCTGTCTTTGGGTGAGCTTGTGCCCATGGATTGTGAAATTTACCAGTGCTTCTCAGTTGTTGTTGTTGTATTTTACTGAAGTGTAGTTAGCACATAATGTTACATTAGTTACTATGTACTATATGTACAACATAGTGCTTCTACAACTCTCTTTTTATGCTATGCCAGCCACAAGTGTAGCTACCGTCCTACCATCTGTCACCACACCATGCTGTTACATTACCTTTGACTATATTCCCTATGCTGTCCCTTTCATCCCTGTGACTTATACATCCCATCACTGGAAATCCTGTACCTCCCATTCCCCTTCACCCATCTTGCCCATCCCCCCACCTCCTCCCCTCTGGCGCCACCAGTTTGTTCTCTGTATTTAGAGAGGGTCTTTCTTCTTTTGTTTGTTTGTTCATTTGTTTTGTTTTTTAGATTCCACATGTAAGTGAAATCATATGGTATTTGTCTTTCTCCGTTTGACTTATTAGCGTAATACCCTCTAGGTCCATCCATGTCATCACAAATGGCATGATTTCATTCTTTTTTATGTCTGACTAATATTTTATTGTGTATATATACCATGTCTTCTTTATTCATCTGTCGTTGGACACTTTGGTTGTTTCAATATTTTGGCTATTGTAAATGATGCTGCAGTAAACTTAGGAGTGCATATATTTTTTTGAATTAGTATATTCACTTTTTACCCAGTATTGAAATTATTGGATTGTGTGGTATTTCTATTTTTAATTTTTTGAGGAACCTCCACTCTGTCTCCCACAGTGGCTGCACCAGCTTGCATTCCCACCAACAGTGCACAAGCGTTCCCTTTTCTCTACATCCTAACACTGGTTATTCTTGTCTTTTTTATACTAGCCATTCCCTGCAAATGATATCTTGTGGTTTTGATTTGTATTTCCCTGATGATTAGTAATGTCGAGCATCTTTTCATGTGTCTAGCCATCTGTATGTATGTCTTCTTTGCAAAAATGACTTTTCAGGTCCTCTGCCCATTTTTTAATCAGATTATTTGGTTTTTTGGTGTTAAATTGTGTAAATTCTTTATATATTAGATTTTAATCCCTTATCAGATATATCATTTGCAAATATCTTTTCCCATTTAGTAGGTTGCTTCTTAGTTTTGTTTTTTTTTGGGGGGGGTTGTTGTTGTTGTTTTTCTTGCTTAGGTGGGACAGGGTAGACAGAGGGGGCTGAGTTGTCTTTTTTTTTTCTCCCAGGTAGTTTAGCCTCTGATAAAATTGCAGCAGATTAGACTCTGGTCCTGAGGGTAGTCCTTGTTAAGAAGAACAGAATGCTCTAGCATATATTGAAAGGGTTCCTTTCCCCTCCTCCTGCTAGAAACACCAAGGGAATTTTCTCTGGTATTCCCTAAGATGTCATGGTAGAGCTCCCACAGGTAGAACTAACAAAAGTCTGGGAACCTCCCCATACCTTGTCTACATTGAGCCTCCAGCAATTTTGTCAATTACAGTTTAGGTTTCCACACCCTGGGACTGGTTCCTGTGGTGGTTTCTGCTTGTGGGTTCTGCCCTTGTAAGTTGTGATTCTCTGTTTACCTGTCTGTCTCGCCAGTTTGGGGGGGGGAAGCAATGATTTGTCCTGTAACCTCACTTTTCAGACAGATCTAAAAAGAGTTGATTTTTCAGTTTGCCCAGCTTTCTACTTGTTGTTACATTGAAGTGGTGCTATGGGACAAGAAACCAGAAGACTGGACATACTGCTTTGGGGTGCTCAGGAGACACCCAAATGGAGCTATCCAGTATACCAAAGGATATTAATATGGCTTTCGGTAAGCTAGAGGTACAGATCCAAACAATATGAGTGTTTAAGTAGTTGACAAATCATGGAGTATATGAAGTTAACCTGGGAGTAAGCTCCCAAGACTGAGACAGAATCCTGGGGAATTCTACCATTAAAGAGGCAGCATACAATTTTGAAAGAGCACTGAAGATAGAGTCACTCTCTGATAAAATTAAGTTTTCACAGATACCTTGTTATTGTTCATATAAATTTATCAAAGTTCATTACCTTTTATTCTTTTACGCCCACACCTCCCACACCCCAATTAACTAAAGCAATTATATTACATAATCTGCTCATCCTGGGGCAATAGTTAACATGGAGACTTTTCAAAAGTAGAATAAAATATTTCAAACTACTTTTTAAATAAGGTTTTATAGAGTGTTCTATAAATCTTCTGTTTAAAAATCTCACTTTAAAGCAAAGATATTTTATTCCAATTGGCAGTCCAGAGGAAGTTTTGAGTACCAAATTCTAAACCTCCAAAAGTAGGATTAAAATCTTAGACACTGAAACATTCCAGGAACCA
Organism: Eumetopias jubatus; assembly: GCF_037043125.1. Lineage (NCBI taxonomy): Eukaryota > Metazoa > Chordata > Mammalia > Carnivora > Otariidae > Eumetopias > Eumetopias jubatus. Next base: position 67,128,041 of record NW_028274819.1, read on the forward strand.
GTTGCATTTCTGCATGCTACAGTAAAATGAAGGCAGGAGGGACACATCTGCCAAACTTTATATTATAATTAAATCACTTTGTACTGACATAGCTTTATTTTAGAGGAGAATGTTTGTGGGGATTTTTAATCAGATAAAAATAGGGCTGCTGTTTTCTCTATACCAATTAACATAGTTGACATTTAGCCAGATCTGCCCTGGACACAGCAGGGGATGTACAGTTTGTCCTGATTCTGTGGGAAATGAAAAATGCAGTACTTGGCGCAAGAAAAAATATGTGAACCCAAAAAATGTTGTCAAATATAGCAAGTCAAATTAAGAAAATTGATTTACTGAAGGGCAGTCTATGCTTTCTAGAAAACAAAGGAGAAAGGAAGACTCTCTGGACGACTCAAAAACATGATGGACCTTGAGTTTAACATAAATACTATATGCTAATGAATAAGCATATTTGGTTAGAGACATTTTTCTACAACTCAGTTAAATATGCAGTATTTCTTACTGCATGAGTTGAAGAAAGAAACTGCTAGTTGCTCATACACAGCATATAAAGTTGAAGAAAGAAACTGCTAGTGGCTCATACACAGCATATAAAGACATGTTAAAAAATTTTGCACAGTAAGTCTGCTTAGATGACATCTAATCAAATTCTTTCATTTATGGATGAGGAAAATTGGTCCCAGGGATGTTAAATTACTTTCATAAAATAACACTGATACATTGCCCTCACAGATCCTTTGGTTCTCAAAAACTTTATGGGAACATCACAGCTATTGTAACATTTCAAATAACCAGAGTGCTTGAAGAATAGTTTATTCTAGTTCATTGAAACTTATGATTAACTAATGATGTGAAAGAAAAGTGGTTTTTATTTATAATTTCTTAAAAATTGATCTAAGGTATTTTACCTCATAGTTCCACCTTTATAAGTAGTAGGTTGAAACCAGAAAATGGCTGATATTGGATAATTACTCACAAAAACAGCGAATTTCATATGGCTCAGGCTAAAATATGAAAGTAAACTGAACTGAATATTTTAATAACTTGTAATAACTCAAGTTCATCACTGTGAAGAGCATTTTATATAGTTAAGTGTTATGGCTTCAAATATACATGGTTCAGGTAACTGTGTAGAAAATATTCTGGCTCCCTATATACCTTGAAAAATTTGTGACCTGTGCTAGCCAGCTTCCAAGATGGACTTCAGTGATCCTCACCTCCTGGTTTTTGTGCCCTTGTATAATCCCCTTTCACAATGAATAAGAATGACCTGTATAACCAATAGACCATTGGGGAAATGATGGTGTGTGACTTCTCAGGCTAAATCATAAAAATATTGAAGCTTCCACTTTACTCTCTCTTGCTCTCTCACACTGGCAGAAGTCAGCCACCATGTTATGAGAACACTCAAATTCCAATAGAGAAGTCCATGTTGCAAAGAACTTAGGCCTTTTGCCACCAGCCTGCATTAACTTGCCAGCTTTGTGAGTGGGCCATCTTGGAAGCAGATCCTCTGTCTGGCACCACAACCAAGCCTTCAGAAGCCCTGACCAACATCTTGATTGCAACCTCAGGAGAGACCTTGAGCCAGAACTACCCAGCTAATTTGTTCCCAAATTCCTGACCCACAGAAACTGCGTGAGATGTTGTTTTAAAACATCTCTACATTGGGGCCCCTGGGTGGCTCAGTCAGTTGAGCATCTGCCTTCTACTCGGGTCCTGGGATCTAGTTCCATGTTGGGCTCCCTGCTCAGTGGGGAGCCTGCTTCTCCCTCTGCCTGCCACTCTCCCTGCTTGTGCTCTCTCTCGCACTCTCTCTCTCTTTTTTTTTTTTTAAAGATTTTATTTACTTATTTGACAGAGAGAGACACAGCGAGAGAGGGAACACAAGCAGGGGGTGTGGGAGAGGGAGAAGCAGGCTTCCCACTGAGCAGGGAGCCCTATGTGGGACTCGATCCCAGGACACTGGGATCATGACCTGAGCTGAAGGCAGACGCTTAATGAGTGAGCCACCCCGATGCCCCTCTCTCTCAAATAAATAAAATCTTTTTAAAAATTAAAAAAAAAGCCTCTACATTTTGGGATAATAGATAACTAATACAGGGCTTTTAAAAAATATATGTGCCCTATGTATTAGTTTTCCTAGGGCTGCCGTAACAAAGTACTACAAATCTGGTGGCTTGAAACAATAGGAATTTTTTTTTCTCACAGTTCTGGAGACCAGGAGTCTGAAGTCAAGGTGTTGGCAGGGCTGTACTCCCTCCAAAGGCTCTAAGGGAGAATCCTCCCTTGCCTCTTTCAGTTTCTGGTGGCTCCAAGTGTTCTTTAGCTTATGACTGCATAACTCCATTCTCTACCTCCATTTTCACATGACCTTTTCTTTTCTATGTGTCTGTCCTTTGTGTGTCTCTTACAAGGACACTTATCTGGACTTAGAACCTACGCAGATAGTCACGAATGATCTCATGTCTGGATTTTTAATACAATTACATCTGCAAAGAGGTTTTTTCCAAATAAGGTCACATTCACAGGTTCCAGGATATGGACTTATCTTTTTGGGGGGTCACCACTCATTCTACTACACACTATACAAGTTTATGTATAGTCTAAATATATAATTTACTTAGGTCGCCTTAAAGAGTCATGAAGGCAAAATAATGATAAGATGATAATAATAGTGATAATAAAAGACTTGGTTAATTGAGTGCTCCAGTGGACGGGTTTGATTACTCAAAGCTGCATCATATCATCTTTTTTATGAACAGGAATCGGGAGTCCTGGGATCTGGCCTCCACTGGTTGTATGGTCTTGGCAAGAAACTTCACTTCCATGACCTTTTCTAGGGGGAAGATCCTTTCCCTTAGCCTCTGTCTATGTGCAGACACATCTACTAGAGTAACACATCTGGCCTCTCTTTGCCTCCATACTCTCTAGAGACTTCAGGAAAAAGAAATGAATGTGCTTGGCCAGGGCCAGGACTAGTGTGAGGTCAGAGAGGAAACTGGGGCACAAAATTTAAGAAGGCCCCCACTCTCAGGGTCATGAGGCAGACATATTCCAGGGAGTATATTATGGGCCTCATTTCAGTGCCACTCTATGAAGCCCTCCCTGCCAGATGATTCAAAATCACATCAATCATTCTCTACTTTGATGCTCCATAATAGTTGTTTGTACCCCACAGTTCACAGTTTTTACGATCTATTCTTTAATTGTTCCAAGTATACATCGTTTATCTCTTCAATTAGATTGTAAACACCCTCCTCTCCAATGTTGTCTAACCATGTTGGGGCACATTACGTGAGCATCACTACACATTTATTGACTGACCAAATTAGTAGAAACACTTCTTCAAGAAAACCTATTTAACATGCTTTTCCTCCTTGAAGATAATTTTGTCTCAGAAATCATTCTTTATTTTAGAACATAGTACATTTTCCAGGTGGACTATTTTCCCCACGGAAATCATGTAGTACTTAAAACACCTAAATCCATCATGCAGTCTTCTTCAAGTTATTCATATTTCAGAAATGTGCTCAATTTTTTGGTATTAATTTGCTTTCCTAGGTTCTTAATTTGTGAGTCTATTTGTGAGGATACTGATCTAATTATGTTATTTTACCAGTTAGGCCAAAAAGAGCTTGCTTTGGCAACTGTGTGTAAACTCTGCTGGAAAGTCCCACTCCTAACATTGTGGAGGTGGAACCAGGCCATACACGGAGGCCCCCGTATCATGTGTCTACATATTTAAAAGTTACATATCAAGGGGCGCCTGGTGGCTCAGTCGTTAAGTGTCTGCCTTCGGCTCAGGTCATGATCCCAGAGTCCTGGGATCGAGCCCTGCATCGGGCTCCCTGCTTGGTGGGAAGCTGCTTCTCCCTCTCCCACTCCCCCTGCTTGTGTTCCTGCTCTCGCCATCTCTCTCTCTGTCAAATAAATGAATAAAATCTTAAAAAAAAAAAGTTCCATATCAAGCTCTCAAACTTTTGGTGAAAAAGTACATCCTATCCTTCTACCTTGACAGATATTTTTTTCTTTTCTGATTTTCACTTTCATATTTTCTATTTCTGCCTTGGCCTTAACTTGTACTCATTCTTAATGCTCTAAAAGATTAAAAAACAAATGTAATTACATTCAAAGTATTCAAATTGTGAATATATTTTCCACCAAAAAATGAAAGGAAATATAACAAACTGAAAAATTACAATTATTTTTGGGTGAAGGTGGTCAGAAGTACAAACTTCTAGTTGTAAGATTGGAAAGTTCTGGGGATATCATATACAGCATGGTGACTATAGTTAATAATACTGTATTGTATATTTTGAAAGTTACTAAGAGAGTAGATCTTAAAAGTTCTCATCACAAGAGAAATAAATTTGTAACTATGTGAGGTAATGGATGCTAACTAAATTCATTGTGGTAATCATTTCACAGTATGTCTATATATCAAACCATTATGTTGTATACCTTAAACGCAGGCAATGTTATATACCAATTATATCTCAATAAAACTGGAATAAAATTATTTTATGTTTAAAAATGACTTCTCTAAAGAGTTCAAAATTGAATTCTTAAATTCAATTCTTAAAATTGAAAAGAAAAAAAATTATAATTATTGAATATCAAAATTTTAACCCAAAATTATAGAAAAAATTTAAAATTTATTTGCATCTATTTAAATTTTTTTTAAAAGACTTGGTTAATTGAGTGCTTTTAAAATAAAATTTTAATATTTTATTTATTTATTTTAGAGAGAATGCAAACAGAGGAGAAGGGGCAGAGGGAGAGGAGGAGAGAAAGAATCTCAAGCCAACTCCTCTCTGAGCACAGAGCTTGACGCAGGGCTCAATCTCACAACCCTGAGATCATGACCTGAGCTGAAATCAAGAATCAGATGCTTAACTGACTGAGCCACCCAGGCACCCCTCTATTTAAATATTTTAGTAAAATTAAAACTATTCTTGATTCTTGCATTGACTGTCTAGTGGCCAATGGGAAGAACTGATATCATGCTTCATGCATATTATGTCTAGCCTACATATGCACACATTCAAGAGCAATATGAAATATTTTATATTGCAGAATGTCCCTAAGCAATCACATTTAATTACTGCAAATAATATACTAACTCATGAGTACTTCTGGAAACACAAAATATGAAGAAAAGCAAGAAAATGGATGCTGGATACAATGAAAAATGATACTGCACTATGTAAAAATCTCTTGCACTCATGCTCTCTAATAGGAAGGAAATGAAAAATTATTCTTTTCTCCTCTCTAGCTGCTTCTGCTATTCAAATCCACCCAAAGAGCTGGTGTTCATCTCCAAATGTGGTGGCAGTACAATCCATAAGACTTCACAGCATTTAGACACGGTTGCTTTTCCACTCAAGGACATAGGACAAGAGATGTAAAGAAGCATTTCCCTGAGGCCTGAATGCGGTTAAGCATGAAACTGGATGTTTAAGGACACATGTGCCAGTGCCGAGCACCAGATCTCAAGTGCCAGAAGTGCCCATATGCTATTTAATAGATTGATTTTTTGTGTTTCTGATATGTGGGGCCTCCTAAAACACGGGGCTTAAGGCAGGGCCGTCTTGCCTGGGTGGCAGGGTTGGTTGTACTACTGTGCCAAAAGTCAGTCACTAAATGTCAGAAAGTTCTTTCTGGTCCCACGTAGGATTCATGGGTTAAAGAATTAAGTTATTTTTAGTGACACAGTATATAGACTCTGGAGACATAGTGATTGGGTTCACATCCCAACTTTGCTACTTAGTTGTAAGTCACCTTGCGCAAGTTATGTAACCTTTCTATGCCTTGGTTTAAAAAACACCCATCTCGGGCGCCTGGGTGGCTCAGTTGGTTAAGCGACTGCCTTCGGCTCAGGTCATGATCCTGGAGTCCCGGGATCGAGTCCCACATCGGGCTCCCTGCTCAGCAGGGAGTCTGCTTCTCCCTCTGACCCTCTTCCCTCTCGTGCTCTCTGTCTCTCAGTCTCTCTCAAATAAATAAATAAAATCTTAAAAAAAAAAAAAACACCCATCTCACTGAGTAAAGTGAGTGAATATACAGGTGAGAGAATATAAACGTCAAAAAATGTAAAGTAGAGGCACCTGGGTGGCTCAGTCGGTTAAGCATCTCTCTTGGGCTCAGGTCATGATCTCAGGGTCCTGGGATCGAACCCCGCATCAGGCTCCCCACTCAGCAGGGAGTCTGCATGCCCCTCTCCCTCTACCCCTCTCCCCACTTGTGCTCTATTTCTCACGTGCTCTCTCTCTCAAATAAATAAATAAATAAAGATCTTTTTTAAAAAATGTAAGGTAAATATAAAAGATATTTTTGCAATATAAAACAACTCATATTTTTTTTTTTTTGGCTCTTTTCAGTTTATTGCAGGAAGGAGTTACACTAGTCCAAGTTAAAAGCAGACCCCAAATGGTTACATTATACAAGCTGTGAGGTTTTTAAACTTGTGACAAGGGACAGAAGGAAAATTCTACTCATTGCAAGGAAATCCTCACTTAAGCTTCAATGAACCAAAAGCACTTAAAACCCATGAACCTTCAGCTGGTCGTCCTTAGCCAGTCCAATCTCTACCAGGAACTGGCATATGTTCTTGCACTGGTCACCCTGTAGCTGAATTACTTCTCCATATTCTGGATGCTCAATTACAGTACCATTGCAGGCAAATTTCTTCTTAAACACCTTCACTAGTTTCTTTTTATCGTAATCATCAGCGATCTCTTGGACAGTAGTAAGGGTCTTCCTGCCGTTTCTCTGTTGAATTCTTATATGGATATAATCCTCAGTGCCAGCAGGAAGCAGATCATCACCCTTACTTGCATCAGCAAAGGGGTCCAAAGAGTGGAGGTTCTGGATAGCGGACGTACGATACGATTCCTTTTCCTCAGTGGAAACGGCCTGCGGAAGGCGGTGGCGGGAGAAGGCGGGGGGTGGGGGACGGAGCGTCGGGAACCGAGGGGGCTTAATTAAGGGGGAGGCTGCTGAGTCCTCGGCGGCAGCTCAGTGACTGGGGCCTATAAAACAACTCATATTACTCTTAAATGTGTGCATATGTTGGCTCGACAAAGATATATATATCTTTATCTATATATAAAATTATGTGCATCCTTCAAAGCATTTTGTAGAACCAATTCACTCTTGGAAATAGTGTAATAATTAATAATAATTATAATAATTACAACCAGCTTTTGAGTATCTTTTATGGCCAAGCACAACATTTACATTTTATCATTTAATCTTCAGAACAATCCTGAGACATCCTCCGTTTTCAGAGGAAGAAACTGAAATTAAGAAAGATTAAGTGATCTGCTCAAGGGCACAGGTAATAAGTGACAGGACTGAACTTCAAATGGATGTTTTCTGAGTGCTAAACCTAAGCTCTTTTCATTTTGTTCTTGGCGGACCAACCATGTCTCTTAATCCCAAATTCTTAATTCTAAGATCATAGAGTACAATGGTACTGTTATTGTAAAGATGAAAATTACAAATAACTTGCCACCACCAAACTTTGAGCTCTTTAAGGACACAGGTTGTATTATTCAGCTCAGCATAATGCCTGGAACATTGTAAACATTCAATAAATGTTTTTCAAACCAATAATGATTAATCTGGAGCCAAAAACAGGCTAGGGAAGTTAATATAATATCTTGTTAATCAACTGTAAAATAGATTCACTGAGACAACTACAGTACTCCCTCTACTTCATGTAACAAAATTTTATGTGATTAACTAATATTTTTTAAAGTTTAGTCATCTCAATACCCTTAGATCTTATTTTGACATTTTTAACCATGGCATCTGGTTGACTCTTCCATGAATCTTTTTGAAATGAAGACTCAGTTTATTCAAATTTATCTGGCTTCCACTATTATTCCCATGGTCCTTGCCAGAAAACAAATTACGGAATGTTTGAAGATGTTTTCCTTGTTTAGATTTTAACTGATGGGGCTTTTTTTCTCAGAAAATTCTCATGGGACACACAGGTTCATACCAGCCTGAAATATGGTTATTTGGCCCATCTACCATTTTCAATAACATTTAAATTTAGGTTGCATATTTAGGGATATGACGGTGATGCTATAGAGTTTTATCCTGAGTTTCAGTTCTTTTGGAGTTCCACAAGGAGCAACCTGCATCTAGTACGGAACCACATTTTAAGATGCATTTCCCAGCAAATTGTAGGGGGAAAATATGAACTCCATCAGGTTCACCTCTCTTGTACCAGATGAGAAGCATCAGCTATTTATTTACACTTTAGGCCAGATTGGGAGGATAAGGGGATTTCAGGCAAACTCATATAACCTAAGCCCAAGTGGTTGGCTGTCGTGGTAGAGAAAGAAGACTTATGTCAGACACATCCCAAATATCCATTCCCTCATCCTTGCTTGGTGAAGGAACCTTGATTTTAGCTCAGTTTATAGCCACCCTGAAAGAAAACCCAAAACAAAAAACCTTCCCTTGCGGTTGCTTATGTCCATGTGATTAAATTCTGTCTGGTGAGATGTTAGCAGGATTGTCCTTTGAGACCTCCTTAAGGGTAGATCATGTGGCCTTCTTCATCTCTATCTTCTTCATTTGGGCTGAAAATCAAATGTGATGGCTGAAGCTCCAGCAGTAATTCTGGGCCACTAGGTAGAAGCCACTTACTGAGGGTAGGAGAGTAACAAGGTAAAAGAGAGTCTATGTCCTTGATGATTATAAATCTACCTTACCAACCCTGGACTGTTTACTTCCAGACTTCACTTATGAAAGACAGAAATGAATTTATATCTCATTTAAGCCACTGTTAATTGTAGCTTTCGGTGTTTCTCACTTCTACCTCATCCCAACAGAGAGGATCTATTAAAGTCCTCATAAGTTGTTCTCTCTTGGGCAAAGTAAAGAGAAGGATCTGACCTTATCTCCATGACCATCTTCTTTTTCTACTCCCAACACCAAATATGATTCTATTTCCATCTGACCTGTCGGAGCCAAAGGCACCTAAACAACTTCTATAAGAAAAGGGAACTTGTTAATTAACCCTAGCATGTGAATACAGTAGCAGTTTCTCAGATAATAGCCTATGTTCTCCAAGATGGCCTAATTAAATACACTGGGTTTTGTTCTGTGAAATTGGTTTAAATGATTCTCCTGCACTTTATACAGTTCATTAATTATATACTTTTAAGGGCTCTAAACCCTTTTCCTAGAGTACCAAGAAAGGTAAAGTAGCCAAATGTGACTTTTAACCTCAAACTTCAAGCTGCTTTATCTATTACACTGAAAAGTACTTCATAGCTGTTTTCCCAGAAAGCCTAGGTTTTTTTTTAATCTTCCCTCATTTTTACAGTCTAATCTCTAACATATTTCAATCTATTGTTATATATTGAGTCCTGTGTTATAAGGTTTAAATTCATTTCCTTTTAAGTTTTCCTTTTACCCTTGAAAAGATACTTTACATTTTAATAGTGAATAATTATTAGTGAGGTAAGAGTAGAGGATGGGAGGAGAAAAGAAAATGAAAGAAAAAATTAGACTTTAACACAGAAAAAAATTTATCTAGGTGCACATTAAACTTTTGGCTAGGTCAGTTCTTATGGAATACCAAAAGATTTTTAACCAGCAGGAACAAAGGCTTGACAAAACCAAAAGGCAGGTTTCCTTATGATCTAATAAGATAATTTTGTCTTCATAATTAGCAAATTGATGTTACTAAAATAACACATGGAAAAGTATGCTCAGATGTTCCCCCAATGGGAACAATGTGCATGATTCAGACGGTGAGCAATGACAGCATAGGACGACTTTGGGGAAATGCACACAATTGCCAAATCATATCCTCAGGCACCAGACTGTGTGAGTCCTCTACCCACTACCGATTCCTGTCTCTAAGATATGTTGACACATTTATTTGTCATGTGTCTTTCTTCAGTCTGCCTGGTGGTAGAATTCTTTAGTCTGCATGGTGGTGTAATACTGAGGTGGTGTAAGTACTGAGTTCAAGGTCAGAAGACTTGAGCTGTAGGCCAGGCTCTCACAGTTATGGGCTTATGCATGCCACTTGACCTTCCCCAGTGTCGATTTCCTCATCTGTAAATTAGGGTTAATAATACCTGTACTGCTTGTCTCCCGAGTCTGTTGTCAAAATCAAATGACATATATGTATTATGTTTTGTAAACTATAAAAATTAAGCATTCTCCTACTGCATGTTTTTCTACCTATACCTTCTACTTATGATATTTCTTTTACTGAAAATTTTTTTTGAAAATTAAGAGCCAATCTGGATCTTCTGGTGGCCTCTCTCAAGAACAAATCCCTTGTCCTCTTGAGCCTCTCTATCTGTAAATGAGAGGTTGGACTAGATTGATAGGTCAAAATGTTATTTAGCAGGAGAACATTTTTTTAAATAAACTTATTCAGAAGATCAGCATGTAAAATGAACAAAAGCACGTTTGCTCTTAGTTGAGATGGTTGAAGCTGGAATGAGAATTCAGAGTCCTGCCTAATTAGACATCCACCAAAACACACACACTCTACCCCACTCAGGCAGCCCCTGAGGTCCCTTACAACAAGCCTTAGATCCTCCCATTCTAACCTTCTGTAATATTGATGTTATGATCCCAGACCTATGTTTTATGATTCTTCAAGCAAAAGTGACTCTACTGTAAAGGATTAGAGCAAAGCTGGAGGATGGTATGGATGGAGAGATGCCCAGACATCTGAACTCTTGTTAGCTGACCAACAAATTTGTTGAAATGCAGCCAAGTCAGTCTAATCATGTGAGTACCAAACTCCTTGAGATGGAAGATGTCTTTAAGAAGCTCTGTGAAATATCTCAACAGTGCTCATGGAGCAGAGAACTCTGCCGAAACTATAAAAGTAAATATTGAATGGACAATTCTCCAATTTGTTCTCCACTAAATATACAGCAACGCTGCAGTCTCTTTGACACTGTTTTCAGTAAGAATGACTCAGAGATGAAGAAGCCACTTGTAACAAAGCTACTAATGCAATGCCGTTTCTCAATGCCCCCAAATAAGTGAGATTGCATATGGAGGTTGGCTTCAGTATACACAGATCGTATAATCACAGAATGTCCGACCTGGAAATAATGTTAGAGAACAACCAGTCTATTTTACAAATGACAGATGTGAAATCCAGAAAGACTGCTCAAGTTTAGGAATTCATTCAAGCTTCATTAAGTAAACATTAGCTGAGTACTAACCATGTGCCAGGTGGTGTGGATAGGAAGACAAATAAAACATGATCTCTGTCCAAGTAGTGGGAGAAGTCAGACAAATAAATCCACAACTGTAGTTGGATTGTTGCAGAACCAGGACCCAAAACTCTGTGTCCAAGTTGTTAAGCCACAGAACTCACACCGCCTCTCAAAAACCATCTCACACTGCCTCTCAAAAACCATGAGAAATTAGTAGTTAGGAAGTATGACCAAACTGATCCAAAGATATATTAATGTCAACTAAGCCTAGGTCTTTGGAGTGCACAAGTACTTTGGAGTGCACACAAGGATAGAGCCCTCTACCCTTGTGTGAAAGAAAATACTTGTAAGGACTTCCTAGAACAGAAATCATGAATGGAAAAGTCCTGCAAACTAAGCATACGTAGCATGGCCTTTACTCCAACTTTTGAAGAAGCTGCCATGAAGGTCAAAGTCATGAAAAATTCCATTAGCTGCTAGCATACTTTTCAACCTATTAAGCAAGAAAAGGAGATTTTAGTTAGCTGTCTTCATGCGCTTATTATTTTTCTTTAGCATATAAAATACTGAAGAAATATATAAGATTTCAAAGATCTGTGCCATCATCCAGAAAGAAAAACAAAAACAGAAACAAACAAAAAACTGGCCATACCTTACAAAATCTCATTTCTTCATTCTTAGTAAGATTCTAACAAGAATTTTTTTTTTAAAGATTTCATTTATTTATTTGACAGAGACAGAGATAGCGAGAGCAGGAACACAAGCAGCGGGAGTGGGAGAGGGAGAGCAGGCTTCCCGCCGAGTAGGGAGCCCGATGTGGGACTCGATCCCAGGACCCTGGGATCATGACCTGAGCCAAAGGCAGACGCTTAATGACTGAGCCACCCAGGTGCCCTCTAACAAGAATTTTTTTTTGCATTCTCGCTCATTGTCTTTTCTAAACTGCTTTGTGGTTTTCAACTACAGCAAAGTAAAATCAGCACATATGCTGAAAGAGAAAACTTTAGGGAATAATATCAATCAACCTACATTTATTTGAGAAAAGTCTAACGCTAGTAGACCTGAGGTCAGGCATCTTTACAAAGAATCCATCATCTGTCCATCCATTTATCCATTCATTCATCTAAGACGCGTTTATTGAGTATCTTCTACATGAATACCATGATATGAGGAACTATGTAGAATACTAAAAAAATAGAACGGTGTTTCTCAACATGTAGTTTGAGGACCCACCTGCAACACAATCATCTGGAGAAATTGCTAAAAATATAAGTTGCTAGAACCCACTAATATAGATTTTCTTTATTGGTTTAGTTCCCCGTAGCAGGCAACAAAAACCAATTCATGCTCCCTTCAACAAAGAAGGAACTGCCTGGAAGGATGTCAGGGATTCACAGAATTGACCAGAAATTGGAACTGAGGGAGCTTCAGAGGAACCACAACAAAAATCATAACACAGGAACAATGTGGTCTTCACACTGACTCTGTTACGATTTCCAGTTCTAACTTTGGTGTTGTCTCACTGCTCTCGACTGAAATTTCTGAAATAGAGTCTCCAAATGATCGTGCCTCTGGCCCAGGCTCAGGTGACACTCCCTAAAACTGTACACAAAGGGAGATTCCTCTAAAGGGAAATTAGGATGAAAATGGGAAGTGGGGTTAAAACTAACAAATGCACCATTTGCAACGACGTGGATGGAACTGGAGGATGTTAGGCTGAGTGAAATAAATCAATCAGAGAAAGACATGTGTCATATGACCTCACTGATATGAGGAATTCTTAATCTCAGGAAACAAATTGAGGGTTGCTGGAGTGGTGGAGGGGTGGGAGGGATGGGGTGGCTGGGTGATAGACATTGGGGAGGGTATGTGCTATGGTGAGCGCTGTGAATTGTGCAAGACTGTTGAATCACTGATCTGTACCTCTGAAACAAATAATACAATATATGTTAAGAAAAAAAGAAAAGAAGAAGAAGATAGCAGGAAGGGAAGAATGAAGGGGGGGAAATCGGAGGGGGAGACAAACCATGAGAGACAATGGACTCTGAAAAACAAACTGAGGGTTCTAGAGGGGAGGGGGGTGGGGGGATGGGTTAGCCTGGTGATGGGTATTAAAGAGGGCACATTCTGCGTGGAGCACTGGGTGTTATACACAAACAATGAATCACGGAACACTACATCACAAACTAATGATGTAATGTATGGTGATTAACATAACAATAAAAAATTTAAAGAAAAAAATAAAAATGAATGTAAAACGGAACAAAGATCTATATTTAAGGGCTAAAACTATTAAAATTTTAGAAGCAAAAAAAACCAAAAAAACAAAAAACTAACAAATGCCTGGTTACCTATTAAATCAGAATCTCTGAGGGTGAGACTGGGGGCAGAGGGTTACATTTTTTAAACAAGCTCTCAGATAATTATGAAGTATTCTGAAGTCTGACAAACTCCAATGTAAAAGATAGAGTCTATACCCCAAAATAGATTTAAATCGAAGTGGAAAGCAAAGACATCTTATTTATGAAACTGAAGAATAATTCCAAGTTCCTGATCAAATGTCATCTCCCTGTGGATGTTGCCCCCATCTCTACCCCTTGCCCTCAACAGTCATCCATTCAATCAACAATGAGCATCTTTATAAAAAGGGATAGTGTGCTTATTACAATAGAAAGTAAGTATACACATATTTTTATGGAAAAAAAGAGGTGCATAAATAGCAAGTTCGGAAGACTACATATCAAAACGTAAACAATGGAAAAGAAAGAATAATTCCAAAGAAAATATAAACAGATTCATGACAGTTCTATAGAATAGATGTCCTTGATATAGAAGATTGAAAATAAAGATAAATGTTACTGAAATCCTTTATTTCAAACTCTTATGTATACTTTCTATGTTTTCCTAATCTAACTCATTGGGACTATAATTGATCATTGTTAGTGACCATGTTCAGACTTTCACATGGCTGGTAGTTTCAGACTTTTGAGAAACACTGCGTGTCACATTTTCTTAAATTATAGAAATTTTCATCATTATCACTTACTGTATGTCAAATGAAGAGAAATGGTCACCAATCAGCTCCTGTAATGCAGCTAATGAAGTAATATGTTTATATTTACTCATTCTAAACAACACTTGAGGATCTTCCACATGTACAGTTTTATCCTAGGAACTATGTTGTAGGAAAAAAAATGTAGAAGGGTACTAGCTAAAGAAAAAAGATAATTTTAATAGGAAATGACTAAAGAATCATGTGAAAGCAACTTATAAACAAATACATGATGGTATAATCTAGATTCTAGACAGTCTCTAATGTCTGGTTTAACCTCCCTAAAGCATATTCATCTCAAACTAACCAGTGGATGAGAACAAAATAAACCACCAGCACTTTTTGTGTTATATTCATATGTGGTAGGCATAGACATAAAATAGAAGACTTGCAGGCAGTTCTGAAATAGAGTGTCAACCACTGTGTGGTAGCTGTGGCCCAGGGCAACCAAGAAGAGCCTGGCTCTTTTTAACAGGAAAGTGTCTACCAGTCACCACCAACTGCCATGGCCCTAGATGGTCACAGGGCTCAGAGGCAAAACTGAGAACAGTGAACCAACAGAGCAGTTAGTGGCTCTGTTCAGGAATTGGACAGTAGCTGGCTCCTAGTAGGACTCAGTAAATGTTCCTTGTAGAATTGGTCTTCATTTGGAAAGAGCTGCTGCTCTTCTTACTTCTCCAACCCTCCCCTTGACATTTCCTCCACATCGTCTCCCTCCTCTGGGCCCCTGCCACACACAACCAGAACACCAGAAGAGGATAGGCACCATGCACAATGTCGTCTTTGAATGAAGTATTAAATGTATAACTGGATGCCAAAGACTTAAAATACATCGCAAAACATAACTTAAAATGTGCATTTAGCTAGAGGCCCATCCAAAAAAAAGAAAGAATAAAAAGTAATCTGGGTTCAAGCAAGCAGGGATGTTTGTGCTGTTTTTATGCATAATATTTCAAGCTTTGCCTCTGAAGCTTCGATGTACTAAAAGCATATTAAAATGCAGGTAGCTGGTTAACTCACAAGTCAAGTCTTGTAAGTGTAGACCATTATGATTATAACATTTAATAATATCATAGTAAACATTTATGTAGTGCTGTACGTTAGTAAAGTGCTTAAAATTAGGGCGCCTGGGCGGCTCAGGTGGTTAAGCGACTGCCTTCGGCTCAGGTCATGATCCTGGAGTCCCGGGATTGAGTCCCAAATCAGGCTCCCTGCTCAGCGGTGAGTCTGCTTCTCTCTCTGACCCTCCCTCCTCTCATGCTCTCTCTATCTCATTCTCTCTCTCAAATAAATAAATAAAATCTTTAAAAAAAAGTGCTTAAAATTAGTCAGAGCCAAAAGCAGTATCATTTTTATTCACTAATGAAAATGAAGTTTGACTGTTTTGTGGAACCTACAGAGAAAAAGACAGATGGACGAGAAGTTTAAATATTTGATGTAAATTTCAGTTAAAATACTCAGCTGTGTAATTTAACTGGAGCATAATGAAGCTCTACACATTAAAAAAATCAAATTATTAAAATAATGTTATTTTATTTCAAATGTTGCTTATAATTACAGAACATAACAGACACTGATAGTCTATATCAGTGTTTCTATAACTTTTCTGATAATATGAATCACAAGGAATGTTTGTAAAAAGTACAATTTCTTAGCTCTCAAGGCTTGGAGTTTCTGATTCATCAAGTTTGGAATGAGACCAGTGAAATTGTATTTTTAACCAGTACCATAAGAAATTCTTATTGTCAGGGAAAATCAGGAAACAGTAGTTTCTATGAACTGGTATCCAACTCCAGGACCCCATAGAAACTTGGAACATACAAACTTTATAATCATTCAAACTTTACTTGTATAATCAATCCATCAGGCACTGGGCTTAAGGCATTCCACATCCCTTTTGATCCTCATAGCATTCCATAAGATATCATTTCCAGGATCAAACTCTGAAAAGCTGAATAACTAGATCAAAAGAAAAATGGAAAAATTAGACCAAAATCACAAAGCTGGGTCTACCTGGCTCCCTAGCCTATGCCTAATCAATATGTATTTTCTTCTGCACATTGCCAAATCCTGCATCTCAGAAAAGACAAAAAGGGAGAAGGGGAAAGAAGGAAACAATTCTAGTAAGTGCACTTAAGCTTTTCAAGAGATTATTACATGGTATAATATACTATGTATATTATATACATAATAATAATGTACATAGTGTATTATTAAAAAGTTAAATCTGCCTTAAATTCTCCAGTTGAAATGTAAAATTATTAAAAATTTATTTAAAGGGGTGCCTGGGTGGCTCAGATGGTTCAGCGTCTGCCTTCGGCTCAGGTCGTGATCCCAGGGTCCTGGGATCGAGTCCCTCATCGAGCTACCTACTCCACAGGAAGCCTGCTTCTCCCTCTGCCTCTGCCTCTGCCTCTCTCTCTCTCTCTCTCTCTGACTCTCATGAATAAATAAATAAAACATTTAAAAAAAAAGAATTCTTCAAAAAAATTTATTTAAAAATTGTTCTAAATTATTTAAAATTGTTAAAAATTACATTCTCCATTTGAAATATAAAATTGTTAAAAAGAATCATGTCCCAGGGGAAGACCAAAGGGAGTAGATGGTCATAAAATAAATCAAAGATTATAGTTGATTTCTATATTAGTGTTAAGGTAGATGTTATTTTGTTAGGAAGTGTAGAGCCCCTTCTGGTTGAGGAAGTAGAAGAAAGAGTAAGTAGGTCATGATACCTAAGGGGATCTGGTGTATTATTTCTCTGAAGTTGGCAATTTAAACTATAAGGAGAACATTCTTTTCTGGTGGGTGCAACTCTTAATCTTGACTGAAGGAATTAAGACAAAAGTAATGTACAGTCTGTACCTCCAACCTTTGTTTTGCAATAGTGATGGAGAAGGGAGATTCTCCAAAGTATCTAGATAAACAAGCCTAGTTATGAGAATCAGGTTATCTTGTACAAGTGCAAGAAATAATTTACCTGAGTTGAGCTAACTTTCAGAGAACACAAGCTGAGCTGAGCTAGTTTTTGTACAGAACACAGTTCTAATGTTACCTTGAAAGGCCCGGCAAACAAAACCTTCAGGCCTTTGATGTAGAAATGGGACAGATAGCTCATGACAAGAAATGGTAGACTCTGTCAGCAAATTGTTATTGAAATTAATGCCCCTCCCATTTTTAGTTTGTGGTATTGGTCTGAATGTAGACAATGGTGATTATTTTTCAGTTTTGTTAGAGGATGGGACTACTTCCTTGGCTTTCAAAAATTTTACTTCCTTCATTCCTTTGTTTCAATGTATCACAGTTATCTCTGCTTTAAGTTAGGAGAGGTGACCTTGGAAATAGACGTGGGGCTGGAGGATATTTATAGCTTCTCACAATATAGATGAACTTAGCTCAGGGGAGCTTTGAAAAAGGTAACAGACCCATCAACCAGTAAGAGGTCAGTTATAAGAATGAGTCTATAATGAGGTGGCCATTATAAAAGAATCTGATAAGCTGAAAGGGCCTGGCATAAAGCAACATCAAAAACCATTTTAATTCTAGTCTTTTTTTTTTTTTAAAGATTTATTTATTTATTTATTTATTTGTCAGAGAGAGAGACAGCACACAAGCAGGGGGAAAGGCAGGCAGAGGGAGAAGCAGGCTCCCCGCCGAGCAAGGAGCCCAATGTGGGACTCGATCCCAGGACTCTGGGATCATGACCTGAGCCGAAGGCAGCCGCTTAACCGACTGAGCCACCCAGGCGTCCCAATTTTAGTCTTTCTTATATAGATGGGATAGGCCAGAAATTAACATCTTTGTGTTAGAAAAGCAAAATGATAGGGGTGCCTGGGTGGCTCAGTCAGTTAGGCATCTAACTCTAGATTTCTGCTCAGGCCATGATCTCAGGGTCATGAGATCGAGTCCTGCATTAGGCTCTGGGTTCAGCATGTAGTCAGCTTGGGATTCTCTCTCTCCTCCTCCCTCTGTCCCTCCCTGCACTCGCACATGCACGTGCACTCCCTTTCTCTGTCTCTCAAATAAATAAATAAATAAAATCTTTAAAAATAAAGAAAAGTAAAATGATATCCCAGGGGAGATATTTAAACACTAAGGCAGGGAGAGGGATGGTTTTTACCTCCAAAGCACACTTTGCATATAAGGAAGCTTCCTAGTGATTATAAATTTTTTAATGTTTTATCTCTGTTGAATTTATTTTATTTACACTTAATTTTTTAGCTGAAAATAAGGTTTGAAGACCTGAATGTATAAAGTAAGAAGGTTGAAGAAAAGGCCTAATTGTCAAAGGCAGAAAGCTCTATTACAAAAATAGAATAATGATTAATAAATCACTACTGAATTTAGTAGTGTTAATAACAGAGTGAATAATAGTGATTCTTCTAGGAATTGACTGCCTTAATACTTTGTGTGTCTGAGATTGGGGGCTAAATCCCCTGTTCTTTAAGATCCTCCCAATTCTAAGAACTATAAATTTATGAACCAGAATCTGAAAGAGAAGAAAAATAAACCCTTTTCTCTTTAGTATGTCTATGCCTAAGAAATATTTTCAAACCAGATTGTATTATTTCTTCATACCATGCCATATTCTGTCTACATGCCAAGTGGAAAATGTAGTTGGAAATGTTTTTTGGCCAAATATAACTCTGTTCTGGGAAACTACTTCCTTTACCAACCACAGCTATTCAGAAACATCTTAGAATGTAGTATAGGTATCCAAGGAATACCCACCATGGTCCCTTGAGCCCCTGAATTAACTCTTAGAAAAAATTGCAAATTGATGACTGAGGCATCTGGGACTGGCATGGGTGTCTGGCTTTCTTTGTGCATACCTCTAGCCTAACCAACAATTTGATTGTGCATTGTGAGAGAGGACAAGCAAGTCGTCCTTTTAGACATTTCCACGTGACTGTTTCATAGGTCTATCATCTTAACTTCCCGAAATCAAAACCAATTGCCCCAAAAATGTTCTACCTGCAATCTTTCCTGTCTCACCACCATACACCCAAAAGTTCAAGTCCAAACCTAGGACTTATTCTGCTTTACCTCACTCCGCAAATCCAATTTATGAACAAATTCTGGAAATTCTGAACAAATTATTCTGAAAGAAATCCTCAATTTCACCATCATTAAGATTATTATCTTGCTCCAAGCCACCATCATCACGCATCTGGACTACTGTAAAAGCCTCCTATTTTCACTGTTGTTCTTCTATATGCCACCTTCTAGCCAGAAGACAGAATCAGCTTTTTAAAAACATAAATCTCTTCCTGGCTTAATCCAACCCTGTCCATGGCCTCCCACTGTAACTGGAACATAGCCAATAGTCTTGCCACACCCTGCAAGAGCCTATATGGTCTGGTCTCTGCTTACATCTACAATCTCACCTCCTACCTCTCAACCCTTTGTTCAATTCACCCTAACTACATTGTCATTTCCTCTGTCCGATGGACCTGTACACCATGCTTCTTTGCACTCAATGCCCTTGGATTGCTCTTTCCTTTTGCTGATATGCTTTTCCCCAGGCCTTCTTATATATGTCTCTTCCTAATTTAGGTCTCAGCTCAGTTATTAGCGCCTCAGAAAAGCCTTCCCACCTTTCCTTTCCCTATTCATTAGACTTGGGGGAGAGTTCTGATTTTTTTTTTAATCTATGTGCATCTATTAGTTTGATTTGTAAATTAAAGTAAAAATAAATGTATAAATAAACAAAAAAGCTTCTCAAATCACCGTATATCACTTTGTTTTGCTTTCTTCATTGCAATCATCATTATCTCAAATTAATTTTCTTCATTTATGTGTTTTCTTGTTTATTGTGTTTCCCACTGCAATGTAAGCTCCATGAGAGAGGAGATTTGTTTCAATGAGGCATGTCTGCCATGTCAGCCAGTGTATCCCAGTGCCTACAAGGCCTTTTTGTACATTGTAGACTCTCAATAAATATTTGTTAAATGAGTAGATTTCAGTTGCCCAAAAGAGGTTGTTTCCTTTGGCTGAGAATGGTCTTGTGCATTCATTTGAAAAGAGTGTTTAGTGAAATATTTTGTCCAAATTGGGTTCCGTTTGCATATTAAGATACTACTGCCAATACCCGTGCACATGGAATGGTTCCTTGACACAAATGAGAAATTTCAACATACATGCAAAGCTTGTAACAAAGATGGCAAAGAGATTGATATCTATATCTATTTCAGCATGTCAGTGAAAGTTTCACATCAAAGTGAAAATTGAAAAGCAAATTTAATGTTGATTTGGATCTGATAGCTAATATCTGAGTTCTGCTTTCTAGGCAATGGTGAACCTTGTGGAGTTGCTGATGCTGGAGGTGAAACCAGAATATGAGCCTACTCTAAACTGATTTGCAGCACAGTAAGAATGGAAGAATAAGAGGTAAGGATAGCTGCCTAGACACGCCAAATAGGATACAAAGTTATGAGGACGTTGTTATAACAAGTTATTTAGAATCAGGGCTTTGAAAAATAAGAGTTCTCATTGATTGAATGCCTACTGTATGCCCAGTCATTGTCTAGAATCTTTACAGAAACAGCGTAGGTAGGTACTGTTTCCCCATGGCTATGTAAAAACAAGAGCAATAACTTAAACTAGATTTTTCAAATCCCAAAGCTGACATATTATCCACTGCCCCACACAGTCTTCTTCTGATGATGCACTCCATTTATTTCTGTGACTCCTGTCACAAGTTTAGAGCCTGGCACAGCATCCTCATGGAATCATGCCTAGCTGGACAGTAAATGCCTCTGCTGCCCGCAGAGGGGCCACCTAAATGTCCAAGCTGAGCTGGGTCCAAGGTTTGCTGACTAAGCAGGTTTCAAGGCTTGTGCTCACTCCTCTTCCTCCTCCCTTTCTTTCCCAGCAACCCCTGTAGCTCACCTCTGCTTCTGTCCACTGGGGAAAGCATCTTCCAGGTACTAATAAGAAAAATACTCTGGCCATAGTGTGAGGGGAAGAGGCAGCTCAGCAAAATCACCGCTGAGAACCTGGGCAGGCTTAGGCAAGTGTGATCTGAAGAGCTGAAGTGTGCAGCCCACAGAGAGAAAAAAATGGGGTAGAATGCAAAATTGAAGAGGATGTGCTTAAGAGAAAAATCTTCCCGACAGAGATGAATTAGTTATGGGACTAACTCCCCAGGGTAAGGGATGTGGCTCCATTCCCTAACTCATGAGCAGAAGACATGCTAGAGAGGACAAGCAGGAGATGGGGGGGGCGGGGACATCAATGACTAATAGGTGCTTTCCACCTTTGAGTTTTATGAAGATGAACAGAGCACTTTTGAATGGAGGAATAAAAATAATAATAATAAAAATGAAGAGATGGAGCTGACTAAGGCACTGCAAAGGTAAAGAGGAATAGAGACTTTGGGCCCTCATGCTGAGTGAGAAAAATAATTTCTTCCAACTGGGCGATAGAGAGGCAAGTGGTTCCAAGTTTTGAATTCAGAGTTCAGGTTCTGCCACTTGCCCATGATATGAACCTGAGCAAATTACTTAGCCTTTCTAAATTACAAAATAGGAATAATACCCCATTTTATTGGTTATCTCTCACAATAAAATAGGGATAACATCATTGCAGAGGATTCTTACAAGATTGAGATAACTCATGTAAAATTCAGTGTCTAGATGTAGTAAGCACTCATTGAATGACAGCAAGTATTAATGGGTCATAACTTTGTGCAGAGGGGGAATATAGCCAGGTCACTGTTATCAAGGTCAGATTATGGGAACAATTCTTCCCTTTAAAGGAGGCACGATGGTGCCTCCTTGGTTTAATTATTTGCTGTGTCGATAGCCCACACTCTCTCTACTGACTTGGCTTTCAGCTCTCCAAGAAGATGAAGCTGAAGTATGATAGATACCACCCCTACTCGTAGGCATGCTTGCCAAAGAATAGCTCAACCCATGTTGACTCTCTGCATCATTCTGAAGATAAAACCATCTCCCCATGGAAGGGTGTTGTGCACAGAAGATAATACTAACGACATTTTACATTTATGCAATCTTTTACAGTTTACAAAGCACTCTTACTTGGGAAGCGTTACTATTTCTATTTTGTTTTTCAAGATTATTTATTTGAGAGAGATGGGGTGGGGCAGACAGAGAGGGAGAGAAAATCTTAAGCAGACTCTGTGCTGAGCGCAGAGCCTGATGTGGGCTCAGTCTCACGACCCTGAGATCACAACCTGCATGGAAACAAAGAGTCGGACGCTTAACCAACTTCGCCACTCAGGCGCCCCTACTATTTCTATTTTATGGATGAGGAGACAGAAACTTAGAGAGGTGAAGCTACTTGATTAAAGTGACATAGATAATTGGTGGGTGGAGCACGGATCCACACCCAGCTCCTCCAGACTTCCAGTCTGGAGCTCTTTTATACCACAAGATGCCGTAGGGGATGGGAGCAGGTAGCAGATTAGAAAGCTACTTGCTTCCAATCATAAAAACATTGATTTTTAGAACAGAAAGTAACTTTCAGATTACACAATACCATGATTTTTAGACTGTATCCAAGGAATCCTGTAGGAGGTGGGGAAAATCAAGCAGGAGGTAGTATTGTATGCATCCCAGTTTTTATCAATTAATTTTATAACATTACAATGTACTTTGAATGAATGTCTATGTCATTAAGAGTTTCCTTTAAAAAGAATGAAGTTTGAAAACTCCTGATCTAGTTCAACTGCTTCATTTCTCCAGGAATGATACTGAGGCCCCGTCTGTAAGTATCTTACAGATAAGTTACTTAAGGATATACTGATAAAATATTTAGAGACATAAAAACAGTATACCCTTAAGTAACTTGTCCAAATCTCATAACTAGTTAGAAGCAGAATGAAGAATAACGCTGAATCCTCATTACCTGCATATTTTATGCTGTAAATGCCCTCATTCTCCAAACATTTTCCTCTGATTAACTCAAGCAAGTCATTTAAATCATCAAGAAGAAATAAGCCCTGAGGTTAGTCTCTCCTAATGACTCACTCTGGGACCTTGATCAGTCCACTGATCTCTGAACCTTTGGCTTTTCCGTAAGTAATAGGGGATGATCATTCCTGTCTGGGCAGCTCTCAGTGGGGGTGTTGTGATGACTGTAAAAAAGAACATGTGGACTTTCACAGGGTTTTTCCGGGGAAGGAGACTCAGCAAGTCCAATATCTTATTTACAAATGCCCACCAAGGATGTTATTGATTCCAAGGTGATCTCTACAATTTATCATCCCTATGTATTTGTTGTCCTTCATTTGAGAAGGCAATGTAGTTCATCTTTGTAACCATGTCAAGGTTTATGAAATAGCCTCAAAAACTTCTTAGCACATTGGCTTTCTGAGAGGACTATGACTTCTTACTACTTGCAGGTGGTAAATCTTTTAAGGTTAAACTCCTTTTATTGTAAACATGTAATAAAGGAAACTATCACAACTGAGTTCTAGCAAACATGGGGGACTAGAGCTAGATGAGATCAAAGGACTTATGTGCAAGTTACAGAGTTTAGAACCCTCCCACCTAACTGGCAGTTTTTCCCTTCTTCAACAAGGAATACTAAGAAAATACTATCACTGACCTTCAGGCTGACCTTGAAAGCAGCCTAATGTTCTTAGGATCTTGGCTAAGTTCTTTATTTCTTTGAGCTTGTTTTCTCACTTGTAAAAGGCAGATATGGACTTCCCTTTCCACCTCATAGGGCCATCAAGGATCAAAAGAGAGAACAGAGGGTGGCGAGTTTTTAAAACAGTGAAGTGTATGCTAACTAAAAGGATTGTCATTTTTAAGAAGGTGTAAAATATGACAATTATTTGTAATGTGCATTTCAACTAAATCCTCTCAGTTTGTTAGAAATGCCTACTTTGGAATATCAACTACTCACGATGAAGAAAGATGTTTCAAAGTATGCTGATGTCTATATAGAACGTAAAGTAGCCATACTGAGCAAGGCAAAGTTAGAGCTAAGGAATTACCTCCTTAACTGGCATTATCACAAAACCAGAAATATTTTTCTATTTTAAATTAAGAATATTTTAAATTTTAAAAAAATAAGAAATTAAACAGATTTTTACCAAAATTCTACTCTGGATGCCTCAAATTTCAAACTATATCTCTTGGAGAACAGCATTTCTAAGATTATTCATGTTGATACTTTAAAAAATCTGGACCTAGTTTCCATTATGCAGACAAACCACAGAAGCCAACCAATATTTTAAGACTGCAATGTTTACTAATGGATGTCTGGCTAGAAACAGTGTTGGCAGAATTCTGGCAGAGGCATTTACTCTCACTAATGATGTGGAACAGGGCTGCATAATCATGTCCACCTGGATTAAGTCTACCCAAGGCTGTCATATTTTGAAATGGAACCAGAAACAAGCATCCCCAAAAGTCCTGGGATTTTCCTAGAAGAAGCATTACATCAGAACTGGTTTAGACCTTCCCAAAGTCATTTTCCCAGCCATTCATTTCATTTGGGACGTCCTTTACAAAAATGACTTCACAAAGTAGAGTGGATATCAGACTCTTTTGCAAAATATTTAGAGACATAAAGACAGTATATCCTATATACCGGCCATCCCAGGCCAGGAAAAATCTTTCAAACATTTCTTTAGAAAACACATCAACTACTTTTCTTGCAGATATGCTAACAGATCCTTAAGGTAAAAGGACACTCGGTCCACATCCCCACCCTTCAACTCCATGCCCCAGGAAAGAAAGCTATTCCCAGTTATGCATTATCAATTTCTTTCCTAGCTATACATGAGACTAGAAGCATCAGTAGTTATTCATCAATAAGGAAGAAGGACAATGACATTCATTTTGACTGTCTGGACATTGTTACTGTATCATTCTTCTGGGGGGAAGTAATTTCTGTCTATTAAAAGAGACAGATTCCAAACTAAGCTATGTGGGAAATCATTTGGTATTTAGTAGAATTCAACTCATGCACATAGCCCTAAAAACTATAATTAAAAAGGAGCTAGGCAGGGAAAATTAGTAACAGCAAGACTTTAAAATGGAAATCCTTAGAATAAAGGAATAGCTGTTGTTATCATATTAGTATTACTCTGTATTAAAGATGTCAAGATAGGGGCGCCTGGGTGGCTCAGTCGTTAAGCGTCTGCCTTGGGCTCAGATCATGATCCCAGGGTCCTGGGATCGAGCCCCGCATCGGGCTCCCTGCTTGGCAGGAAGCCTGCTTCTCCCTCTCCCACTCCCCTGCTTGTGTTCCCTCTCTCGCTGTGTCTCTCTCTGTCAAATAAATAAATAAAATCTTTAAAAAAAAAAAAGTCAAGATACTGTCGTTGGATTTCTTCCCCTTCTACCTAGTTTCTAGACCTCCAAGGAATCTTCATTCTATTTTCTGAAATTAGATGCTTCAAAGATTTTAGAAGTAAACCATGAAATGAGTACACTAAAGAAGCATTAATTTTTGCAGATTATTATTAAATAACATTTTTATCCCACATTAATAATTTAATCACATTTGTTAGATATCCCAAAGATAGTGTTATCTGAAACCAAATCTGGTTGTTTCAAATGGATCGGAACTTGGCTGTGGAGTAGGAAAAGATCCTGTATCTCTCCCCTCATTGCTCCCTCCTCCCTTCTTCCCTTCCTCCCTTCCTTCCTCCCTCCCTCCCCACCTCCCTTCCTTCCTTCCTTCCTTCCTTCCTTCCTTCCTTCCATTTATTCTTCCTTTTTCCACTCATATGGCCTTAGGATGCACTGTATCTATACCAGGGCAACATTTCAGTGGAAGGGGTACCTTGGGAAACTGCCAAATGCTTGTGTGGTAGCATTCGGACAAGGAGGCGTATTTGCAGCGCGTGATGCTGTAGTCACTGCTGCTCCCATATGTCCTCTCTCAAGATGTTTGTGCCTCCATGGTTGATGTAGATGTCACCAAAGACTATCCCTTTAATTTCTTTAATTTTTAACATTGTCAAAGTTAATATATGCCCTTTGCTTTTCAACATCATCAATGTTAAATCAAACCTTTTAATTTTTAACATTTTAAAGTTAATATAAACTCCATTAAATGCTTCTCAGCTGATCAAACACAGGAATGATCACTATGAACTAGTCATATTAATAGTTTTTTCAGTAGGGACCCAGTAAATTTTTCTGGTGATGATATTGTCAACAGTTAAATGATATCTACCCTTATTTATAGTATTATTTTGTATGCAAAGTACTATTATCCTCAACACCTCATTGGAGACTGTGCTCACAGCTCACCACTCCAGACTTCTTCCCTAACTGTCTGCGCCATCTCATCACCTCTCCTCCCCTCATCACCTCCCCTCCCACCTCCCCACCTGCCCCGAACCCCTGGAGCTTTAATCTCTGTATGTGCATCAGCTCCTGTCTTCATCCTTCCAGGCGTTGTTAACATAAGATATTATGTGTAGTAGATTTTACTAAGCCTGTTGATTTCCTGGGGCTGCCTGCCATAGCAAAGGACCACAAATTGAGTGGCTTAAACAGCAAAAGTTTGTTGTCTCAGTCTGGAAGCTAGAAATCTGAAATCAAGATGTTGGCAGAGTTGTTCCTTCTGAGAGCTGTGAGGGAAGGATCTGTTCTAGGCCTTTCTCCTTGACTTGTCGATGGCTGTGTTCTTCCTGTGTCTCTTAACATTGTCTTCCCTTTATGCATGTCTCTGGGTCCAAATTGCCCCCTTTATAAGGACACCAATCATGTTAGATTTGGGACCAGCCTAACAATCTCATTTTAACTTGCTTATCTCTATAATGATCCTGTCTCCAAATTAGGTGACATTCTGAGGTACCAAATGTTAGGACTCCAACACATCTGTTTTAGGACACAACTCAACCCATAACACTAATGCTTAAAGATAACACATAGGAAATACAACACAGAAAAAAACAAAAAACAAAACAAAACAAAAAAAGCTTAAGCTAAATCTCAAGTGTCATTGTCAGAGAATCTATCAGCTATGCCTGGTATAGAGTCTGATTCTCTCTATCCTTCTGTCCAAACTGCTACCATATTTCCAAGACCAGCTCACCATTCTGGATGGAAATCTGATGGTGTACATGCCTCTCTCCCTGTGATGGTTAATTTTATGTGTCAGGTTGACTGGGCCACAGGATACTCGGATATTTGGTTAAACATTATTCTGAGTATTTCTGTGAGGGTGTTTTTGGATGAGACAAACATTTAAATCAGTATGCTAAGTAAAGTGTATTGCCCTCCATAATGTGAGTGGGCCTTACCCAATCAGTTAAAGGCCTGACTTGAATGCAAGGCTAACCCTTCCCTGAATAAGAAAGAATTCTCCTACCTGACAACCTGCAAACTGGGACATCAGCTCTTCCTAGTTCTACAGCAGCTTCCAGCATAAGACTCAACTGGGACACTGGCTCTATAGAATGTGCATCTCCCTGCCTCCCACCCCCCACACACAGGTACACTATTGGTTCTGTTTCTCTGGAGAACCCTGACTAATATGCTCCCTAAGACGACATCCTACCTAATAAAGAACAACCACAAATAACATTAAGTATTCCTTCAGGACTGCAATCTATCTGCTACAGGGCCAGCCCTTTATCTTACTAAATACTATACCCAAATCCTCCAATCTTAGGCCTTTATATCTGGGTTATTCCCCTAAGTTTCACTCATTCTTACAACCAAAACTGCTCCCCCATTGGTCTCTCCAAGAGCCTGCCCCAAAGACAAAATCCAGCTGTCAATCTTAGTACAATCATGGATTAAGAAATACTGAGGCCCAGGGGCACCTGGGTGGCTCAGCTGGTTAAGCGACTGCTTTCGGTTCAGGTCATGATCCTGGAGTCCTGGGATCGAGTCCCGCATTGGGCTTCCTGCTCGGCGGGGAGTCTGCTTCTCCCTTTCCCGCTCCCCACTCTTGTGCTCTCTCTTTCTCATTCTCTCTCTCAAATAAGTAAATAAAATGTTTAAAAAAAAAAAGAAAGAAATACTGAGGCCCAAACTCAGAGCACTCTGCTTTATGCCCAGAACTTCTTACATACTCTTTGCATACATGTCAAATCATAGAGCACCTCTCAAGTTCTCTTCATCTAATTCCATCTAAGGCTTTTTGTGCAACTAGATAATTCCTTCTATAGCTTAATATTTCATGCGTGTGACTTTGTAAAGAATTAGCCTTGTCTAATTAGGACTCAGCACAAAACCCTCCAAAGTTTAAACAGAGCTGAACCAAATCAAACTCTTGAAATCAAGAGTGTTTGTAGGTTGGAAGGGAAGGACAACTCCCCCTGACTCTGTGGTTGACTTTCATCTTCACTTTGGGTTTCTGTTTTCCAAATTCTCTATGTCACTACATCACCTGGTCACATCTCATCTAAAGCTGTGTGGTTCCCCTTTAAATTTTTCAATGTGGACAAAAATGTTTTTCCTTGGCGTAACTATGACAGGCTGGTATTTTCAAGAACAGCTTTACTAAACATGAGGGAAAACAGAAAACAAATAATTACAGAAAACATACATGATATAAAAATAGCCAAGTTTCCAACTGCAGGTTTCTGTTTCTAAAAACTCCATTAAAAGTAGGAAAGTTTTACTGGGCCTCAATTTCATTTACCCTTAGTCAACCACATCCCTTAATTTTGCTGTATACTGTCTGGACTCCTTCTCTCCCACCTCCAACACTTATCTATCCCTGACCCCTATAATCTTGAGCTGCTAGCTTAGTTTTTTGAATCCATATCCCAAGGAAAAATACCCAATAACTTTTAAAACTATCATTCTCCTAATAAAAATACCCTGGACTCCCAAAGAGCTGCCAGAATGCCTGCTTACAAGAGGTTTTCAAGTTCTGATGTTGAAGAGCCACTGGGTCTCCAACATTAACTCTTCTCAGTACTGATATTAAGTCAGCATAGAACAAACTGCATTCCAGGAAATGGTCCCTGGGATAGTGAATATTCTTTACAATGGCAGATAGGGTTCTGAGCTCAAATAAATTTGAAGAACGTAGGGTTAAACTAAGTTTCACAGTTTTCTCCAATACAGAATCTCTCAAATCATTTCATAAAGTTGGCAAATACTTGCTGAGCGCCTATTATGTGCCAGGCACTGCTCCAGGCACTGAACAAATCCTGATGAAGAATGAGCAGAAGAGATAAGACCCCTGCCCTGTCTTCATAGAATTCACTTTCTAGGTGGTTCCCCAAAAAAGGTGAATGACCAAACAAACAAAATCTCAAATAACGGTAGGGACTGGGAAGACAGTAAGGGGTGATGTTATAGGGAAGAACTGAAATTGGGGAAACACAGGCGGCAGAGGGAACAATGAGTCCACAGACCTGGCAAGACAAAGCTTGGCATGTTGGAAGAAGAAAGAGAGCCTCTGTGCTGGAGCTGAGAAACTGACCAAACAGGAAAGTGCATGTCAGGAGATGATCTTAGAGGACATGGTAAGAAGGAAGATTTGACCGTTGGTGCAGTGGAAAGCAATATGAAGTGCTTTAAGCCTTAGCACAATCTAATACTACAATTTGAAAAAAAGAAATTTCCTTGGCTGTTGTGTAGAGAATGGAATTTAAAGGCCACAATTACAGGTGGAGACCAGTTAGGAGTCTCTTACAGTAGCTCACCTGAGAGATGATGATGGGGGGTTGTCAGAACAGGTGGAGAGAGGTGGATGGTGCCAGCATGTTTTTCAGGAGTAAAGACAACAGGGCTTCCTGATGGGTTAATGTGGGAAATAGGGACCAGAGAGAAGACAGTGATGTGGGAAATAGGGACCAGAGAGAAGACAGCTACAAGACTTGTAGCTCTTGGGCTTGAGCTTAAGCAGTTAATTACATGGTAGAATTATTAACTGAGCAAGGAAAGACTAAGGAAGCAAGACTTACAGGAGTGAAGGAAATCAAGAGACTCTTTTATCCACGTTCTGTTCAAGATACCTATTATATATGTAAGAGGTGCTATCAAGTAGACAGATATTATATCTAGGAGTCTGGAGCTTAGGAGAAAGGTCTGTGATATAAACTGGGAAATCATTGGCATTGAGGTGGTATTTAAAGTCATGGATCTGGACGAGATCATCTAGGGAGAGTGTAGAGAGGAGTTAAGGCCCAAAGCCAACCCCCAAAGGCACTTTGAATTGGGAAATCTGGTACAGAGGAGGAGCAGCAGAGAAGACTTTTAACATGTTCATGTGCATTAATGACTCCTTACGAGGCAATACAGAAGGCGGCATTTCCCAAACTTATTTGACCCCGGGACCTTTTGTCACATAGCATCTCACAGGGATAGGGTACCAGTGAAAGCATTTCGGAGAAATATTGTTCATAACTTTCTAGCTGCACTCCACTGTAGCATAATATATTAACTTCTAAGGTGACATAGGCAAGTCTTCTCCCTCTAAGCAGAGAGGTATTTCAATGAAAGCCCATCAGTTGCTAAGCAAAACACTGCGCTGATGATCCAGGCCAAAAAATGTACCTGTAGGAAGCACACGGGAGCCAAATGCAGTCAGAAGGAAGGAAGGCTGTTCCACCATCGCTTCACTGAGCCAAAGTTCACATGCTGGCTCCTTTCGCCTTTTTACATTAATAATAGTTATTTTGGTGGAGGAGTGAGATTGAAGATTCTGAGGAGAGGTCCAGGAGGAAATGCTCTTTTTTTGGTGAATTATGTAACTTTTTTTCCAAAATGCTAGCATTTGGGTGTTTCTACCTATATACACTACGCCAGAGTATCATTTGATGCTCTGGAAAAAGTTAATTTAGATAAAGATTTTTCTCTATTTTCTAGTTAGTTTTTTTGGTTTTGTTATAAAGAAAAGAAACTCACTCAGGTATATTATTGGGATCTGAGGCAGCCCTAAGGACAAGATTCTCTCTAGGACCCATTTTCCCTCCCCTTCTCTCTCTCTCTTTCTCTACCTACTCCCCCCCGCCCCCCCCACCACAGGCCAGAGGCTGTATGGTCTTTCTCTCATAGTATCTCTGAGACCTCTCACATTACATTACACACTAAGAAATCATAATAAAATCCTCTACATTTGTATAGCACAGTCTAAGTGGACCACACATGTTAATGGACTAAATGTTTGTGTCCCTGTAAAATTCATATGTTGAAATCCTTAACCTTCAATGTGATGGTATTAGGAGGTGGGGCAGTAATTGGGACGTAATTAAGTCTTGAGCACTGAGCCCTTATGAATGAGATTAGTACCCTTATAAGAAGAAACACAAGAACAAACTGATGGTTGCCAGAGGGGAGAGGGCTGGGGGGAGTAAACAAAATGGATAAAAAGGAGTGGGAGATACAGGCTTCCAGTTATGGAATGAACAAGTCATGGCAATAAAAGGTACAACAGAGGGAATGTAGTCAATGATATTGTAACTGCACTGTACCGTGTAGCTATGTTTGCAGTGAATATAGCATAAAGTGTAAACTTGTTCAATCACTATGTTGTATACCTGAAGCTAATGTAACATTATGTGTTAACTATACTCAAATTTATTTTTTTTTAAAGATTTTATTTATTTATTTGAGAGAGAGAGAGCATGAGAGGGGGGAGGGTCAGAGGGAGAAGCAGACTCCCTGCCGAGCAGGGAGCCCGATGCGGGACTCGATCCCGGGACTCCAGGATCATGACCTGAGCCGAAGGCAGTCGCTTAACCAACTGAGCCACCCAGGCACCCCAACTATACTCAAATTTAAAAAATTAAAAACAAGGAGAAAAAAAAAACAAGAGGGACTCTCTCTCTCTCTCTCTCTCTCTCTCTCAGCTGTGTGAGGATACAAGGAGAAAACAGTCATATGCAAACAGGAAGGGTTCCCTCACCAGACACCAGATCTGCTGGGGCCTTGATCTTGAACTTCTAGCCTCCAGGACTATGAGAAATAAATGTTTGTTGTTGGAGCCACCCAGTCAGTCTATGGTATTCGTCTCTAACAGCCCAAACTAAGAGAATACAGTCTGGCAGGTTTGCTTTGTAAACAAGGAGACCAAGACCTAGGGAGGAGAGACACAACCCAGTGGAAGGAGCCCTAGATGGGTTTGATAGACCTAAATTGTGCCTTTGTGTGACTGTAGGCAAATGGCTTCATCTGAGCCTCAAATTCCTCTTCTGCAGAGGGAGAAGATTGAGAAGGGGTAAGTGATTTTCAATATGCATTTTTTTTGGAATTTACAGTCTGATTTTATGATTTTGAGATGGAGTATCTTGGCTGAGGTCATACGATTAGGTGGTTCATGGCAGAGTAGGATCTACTTGTTCTGTATCACCTGGTCCAGTGTTTTGCTTCATGATACCACACTGTATTTCCATTAAAAAATTTTTTTTTATTTCAGCTAATTTTTCTCATCTATTTGGATTGCTGTGAAAACACTGCATAAGGCAGCATTGTGCAGTGCAAAAGCATAAACTTTGAAACCAATGGGACCTGGGTTTGGATGTAGGTCTACTTTTAGGTCTGTGACCTTGGAGCAGCTACTTAACTACCATTTTCAGTCTCATTTTGTCATCTGTAAGACAAGTGTATATAATACTTGCCTTATCAGATTGCTGATCAGATTGAAATTGTGTCTATAAAGCATCATGGTCATAGCAGGTACAGACATTCTTAGTCCATTCAGGCTGCTAACAGAAATTTACTTCTCACATTTTTGGAGGCTGAGAAGTCCAAAATCAAGGCTCTGGCAGATCTGGTGTCTGGTGAGAACCCACTTCCTGGTTTGCAATGGCGGAAAAGGGGCTAGCTAGTTCTTGGCCTTTCCTTATAAGGGCAGTAATCCCATTCATGAGGACTGTGCTGTCATTACCTAATCATTCCCCAAATCATGCCCCACTTCCTAATACCTTCACACTGGGGATTAAGATTTCAACATGAATTTGAGGAAGATACATTCAGTCCCTAGTACAGTCCATCTCACATTTCACATCTCCCTCCTTCTTAATGATCTGGGGAGATAAGGAATTAAAGCAAAGAGTTCATGAACCAGGATGGGGATGGGGCTTGCATGTTCCGTGTAAGTAGTATTTATTTAGGAAAACATTTTATTTCAATCAATCTTGTTGAAAGCCTTTTCAAAATATTTGTCCGTGCTCCTCCTTTGGAAACCACACACTCTGAATATAATTGAATCTTTCTTGATGACTGAAGACCTTGCCATGCCTCAGGCTTATTATTCAAAACTTATTCAGCTGCTTGGATAAATACGCAGAAGGTGCAAAACTTAGTTGGAATGTGTTGAACTCAGGAAATCTTCTAGAAGTTTGTTATTTACTTTGAATTGAAATCTTTGTTAACAGCTTTTTTGTGGTTCAGACTTCTAAATAGTGCAAACATTCCATTTATAGATGAGGTTATTCGATACTGTGTTCTGGTTAAACAAATGATCAACAGATTTTTTTCTTTGAAGGACTAGTTTGTTGAAGGACCTGAAGCAGGCATTGTTTTGAACATGAGGGAATATGAAGATTAGTTGGAGGCCTTAAGGAATGGATAGCCTCATGGGGGGAGGGACAAAACATAAACTCATAAAAAAGTAACCATAACAAGAGCCAATGAACAAGAGAAGTCTTCATAAAGAAGTCAGTGCTTGAAATGGGACTTGAACCATGTAGGATTTGGACCAGTCGTGCTCAGTGGTAAGAAGAATGTTTGATAGGGAAGGGTCGTTAAAGTGGAGGGAGGGAATAGTTTGACTAAATGCACAGGGAGGGGAAACTTGGGTTATAGCCAGAGGACCATAAGTTGTTCATTTCAGAGATAATTAAGGTTAACAAAAGATATTTAGTTGGGACATTCCTGGTTTTTGATAATATGTGCTGAATAGCCAGATGTCTTGAAAAGTGTTCCTCAGGCTCCCGTAGTTGTGGGAAACTATCATCTACAGTACATGCTTTTGTAAATTATTTTATCTCTGTGGGCCTATAATACATATGTCACAAGAGAATTCATAGGGCTTCCAATTTGCCTGTTATTAGAGGCCTAGAATCATTTCTTGGATACCAAAGTTGTCTAGTACACCAGAAAGCCCTACCAAGATCCATTCTCCTTTGTAGAAAACAACTTTTAGAGCCACAGGATAGGTCCTGGGTTTGGATCCTCATTGCCCCTCCTTAAACACCTCAAGCCGGGAGTGTGGAGGAAGGAGAGAAACAGGTTTTTCTAATCTCCCCACTTGCCTCACCTGCCCCTCATTTGCCAGCCCAGCCCTATGCCCACTCCCATCCCACACTGGCTCCTTAAAACAAGGTCACTTTCCTCAGAGGGAAAGACGACAGCCTTTCATCTAACTGGTCAAAGGACTTACATATTCCTTCTTTATGAAAGTGGAAAATGAGAGGAAGAAGGGAAAAATCTGTGCAGGACCCTGGTGTTATAGGACATAGTCTGCTTTGCGGAAGCCATCACTCCCAGCAGAGGTAAAAAAAAAAAAAAAAAAGCACGACGTAGCAATGTGAGCAATGTGTATATTCCACATTAAATTATCTGGGCAGTGAGCCCCTTGTTAAAAATTGCTGGATGGACCATCTCGTTAACATTTCCAACTATTGATTGACTCTGATAAGGAGAGAAAAGAAAGATTGATGGGGTTCTCAAACTCAGCATTCCACATGTAAAGCAAATCTAGACTATGCCAAAGAACATGACCTTTTTGCTTTTTAAGGAGGCAGACATTTTATCCTGGACACCAAACGAGGAGGGCAGTTGGTGTTACTCCCTGTATAGAGCCAAGGTTCCCTTCTAGTCTTCTCTTTTTTTGTTGTTGTTGTTTTTCCATATTTGACCTCTTTGTTCCTGCCCTTCACCTTCAATCATAAATGTAAAACTGCTCACTATACAGTGAAAAGCTCCTTTCCTAACAAGGCACAGGACCAGAGTGGTAGAATTGGAAGGAAACTCAGAAGCATTGAATTCACCCTTCTGGCTTTTGAGATAAGGAAAATGAGGCCCAGAAAGATCAAGTGGCCTTACTGACTATGGAGATAGTGTCGATGGAAGCAAGTGGTGGCTCATGTAGTGTTAGTCAGTTTACAGAGTGTTACCACGCATGGGATCGCATAAAAACCTGTGTGATGTAGGTGAGATTATTATGATTCTTTTTTTTTTTTTTTTTTTTTTACAGAGGAGGAAACTGAGGCCCAGAGAATTCTCCCATAAGGAGAAAGAGCATACCTTTTCATCAGGGAAACTGCCCATGACAAAGCCTAGTGGTTCTGAAATGCCAAACTCTGTTCTGAAGGGCTAGGCATTCAAAGATTGGTAAGATGCTGCCAGTGTGCTCACCTCTCTTAGAGGAATGTTGTCAGTCTTCACCCAAGGCCACCCGCAGGGCACCCCTAATGCTATCAAAACACTACCTGACTCCTGAAAGGACTGAGTTCCAGGTAGCCATTTGACGCCCTCTAAACATGGTTTTGTGGAAACCTTAGAAAGGGCCAGCTCTTCTGCAGAGGAATCTACATTTTAAACTACACAAAACTTAGGGGCGCCTGGGTGGCTCAGTCGTTAAGCATCTGCCTTCAGCTCAGGTAGTGATCCCGGGGTCCTGGGATCGAGCCCCGCATCGGGCTCCCTGCTCCGCGGGAAGCCTGCTTCTCCCTCTCCCACTCCCCCTGCTTGTGTTCCCTCTCTTGCTGTGTGTCTCTCTCTGTGTCAAATGAATAAATAAAATCTTTAAAAAATAAATAAATAAACTACACAAAACTTAGAGTCTGTAATGTGAAAAGTAGATAAAGTTGGCTCAGGATTATGGAAGCATTCAGAGTTTAATTGGAAATAGAGGTGGGATGGGGATGAACTAGGGGTTTTCAGGACTCCTCTCATCCTGTCTTTTACTATTCTTTGTGAGAAGCACCCACCTCAGTGACCCTGCCTCTTCAGAATGGCACTAACAAGCATACACTCTTCCCCCCCCCTTTTATTCTTGGGGAAAGAATCTGATCACCAATTAGATCATACTTTCATGGACAGGGAAAAATCATTTGGAACTTCGTTCATCTAAGACAAGGGTCAGCAAACTACTGCCTCTAGGCTAAATCCAGCCTACTGCCTATTTTTGTAGGCTCATGAGTTAAAGACAGTTTTTACATTTTTAAATGGTTGGAAAAAATAAAAAAAAAAGAATAATATTTCATGCCACATGAATCTTATATTTAATTTCAGTGGCAGTAGATAAAATTTTAGTGGAGCGCAGACACTTTTATCATTTGCATCTTGTTTATGGATGCTTTTGTACTACAACAATGGGGTCTAGTGACAGTTGCAACAGAGGTTATATGGCCTGCAGAGCTTAAAATATTTACTATCCAGCCCTTAACAGAAAATCTTTGTCAACGCCTGTGTTAGAGCACTAATCATACTGTATGAGAACTAGCTCTATGCATATCCATCTCCTAAACTAGACTTTGGATCTTGTGAAAGGCTCTACTTTGCTTAGAATGAACCTTTACTCTGGGTTGGCACTCTGTACATGTCTGTAGGATAAAAAGAAAAATAAATCAATGATGTGGGTTTGGGCAAGTCACTTTTCATTTCTGGGCCTTAGTTTCCCCTTTTGTGAAATGAAAGAGTTGGCTAAGGTGACCTTGGTCCCTTTTAGTTCCAGCATTCTATGTTTTACTCTTACAGCAGCCAAAAATAAATATCATGTTCAGTTCACTGAATCTTCTTTTTTATAACTTTGGGTTCTCCCTTAGTGACTTTCTGAATATTGGCTGGTTTCTCAGGTCTGCCAGTACCACGAATTTACTGGATCATATGATGTTAGTGTTGTGTGCATTGCCTACTGTGTGGAAATTCATTATCAATCAATAACTTCCTTTTCTCCATGGCTGCCTGTCTTATGTGACTCTAGTGACATGAACGATTTTCTCAGGACCCGGTCACTATTAAGAATCTGAACATGTGGAGTCCAGAGACCACACTCAGGATTTATGACCAACCCGCACCTCCATCAAGATGCATCCACACAGCCTAGAAAACAGCCAGCTGCCATTACTTAGAAAATCTCACTACTTAGAAAAATTTAGTACTTGGAAAATAGTGGCATTTTCAAACCAAATGGATATAAAAGTTCTCCAAACTTCACAAGTGCACAGGGCCAAGCCCTCAGATGGTGATTGGTGGACACTGTCATGGCACAAAGGTTATATGGCCTGATGTGTTGTCAACGGGATGTGATTTGAACAATTATCCTGCACTGTTTCATCCCAGAAGGGTCATTGCCTCTCCCAACCCCATCACTGTTAAGGGGACAGAAAATGTTAGAATTGAGGTACACAGGATGTGAGGAAGCATGCTTGCCATAAGTTTGGCCCAATGAAGGCTTCCTGTGCAGCAGCCAAGACCAGACCTCATGCAACAGGTGAAATTTGTTTTCTGGACTCTTCTGTTCCCTTTTCTCCTTCTTCCCCAAGTTTCTAACATTGTCCATTCATCTTGGGCCTCTGCTATGATGCCCCAGGCATGGGAAACACCCAAGCTTTTAGTGCAGTATCTCCTTTCCATTTGTTTTTAAAATGAAGGGTAGTGAGGTATAGTGGAAAAGTGCAAAGCACTGAAAATCATGTTAGTCTGAGATCCAGTTCTTCCACTCCTTGGTGAGTCTTAGTTCCCATTATCTGCTTAATGAAGATGATACTTACTACCTACTCTACTTATCACCCAGAGTTCCTTACAGGCAAGGATCATGCATTATTTATTTTTCTTTTTATCTTGCCCTGCTCAGTACATAGCATGCAGTAGACACTTGGCAAGTGTCTAAACAAAATTGAACTGACTTTACATATAATCTTACATGGATCATGACATGTGGAGTGTTTGAACTAAAAGGAGCTCAAAGACCTACTCAGTTCACTGTCAGCAAATAATAGGCAGACATGCACCACTTCTCACTTCTGTGCTAAGTGGTCCAAAACAGTCACTATAGTCTTTCCAGCTGAGTGTCTTTTTTTTTTAATCCGAGCTTCACAATCTTCAACAAAGTTCTCTGAAAGGCCACTATCATTTGACTAAAATTATCACTGAAGGAAAAAAAATTGATATAATTCTGGTTTGAGTTCAACCTCTACCTTATAAATGAAGAAACATAGACCTAGGAAGATGATATGATTTGGCAGAGGTCACAGAACTAATTGCAAGGTCAGTTGGAACCAGAATATAGGTCTCTAGTTTCTTCATCCAGTGCTCTATCCACTACATAACATTTGCTTTCTGATAGAAGTTGCAGTGCCTTCAAGCCAAGGAGAGAGCACTGGGGGAAATGTCTAGCAAGGACAAATGAGTATGGGAGGCAGGGAGGGAGAGAATATAGGACAGCCTTAGAGTCATAGAGTCTCCCTGTCCATTCAGAAGGCAAGTAAGTTATTCAGCAACTTTCACTGAAGGCCTCTTTCAGGCAAAGGTGCAAGGCCCCAGAGACCTAGAGAGATAAAATAAGGACTCTGCCCCAGGACTTATAGACCCATAAACAGTGAAAAACAAAACAAGATGATAAGTGAGCTAACAGAGATATGCTTAGAGCCCTCCAAGGGCCAGAGGGCATGATCCAGAGAAGTCGAGGAGGGCTTAAATGAGGAAGTAAACTGAGCTAATTGTTCCAAAAAGAGTTACGGTTCTCCCACAGACCTGTACCCCTGAAACAAATAATACATTATATGTTAAATAAAAAAAAAAGAGTTATGGGTCTCCAAAGCAAAGAAGGGAAAGTGTATTCCGTCAGAAGGAACTGTGTGCAAAGGCATGGTCTGAAAGAGCTTGGCATATAAAGGGACTAGCAAAGAGTTCTGCATGGAAGGAACATTGATATGTGGCAAATGGAGGAGAAGAAGGGAGGGGATTAAGAACAGTATCAGGAGGGGCGCCTGGGTGGCTCAGTTGGTTAAGCGACGGCTCAGGTCATGATCTCAGGGTCCTGGGATTGAGCCCCACATTGGGCTTCCTGCTCAGGGGAGAGCCTGTTTCTCCCTCTCCCTCTGCCTGCTGCTCTGCCTACTTGTGCTCTCTCTCTCTGTGTCAAATAAATAAATAAAATCTTAAAAAAAAAAAAAGAATAGTATCAGGAAAGGGACCTGGAGAGATAAACAAAAGCAGCCTGCTTTGAAGGAGTCTACAAAGATTGATAATACATATACATAAATAATTATAACACATGATAGAACAATCTAATGCTTTTCAGACCACCAAAGGAAGTACAAGGGAGTCAGAGAAGGGAGAGATGATTTCCCACTAGTGGTTGGAGACTCTATCACTGATTAGCCGGGCAGAGTTAAAATTGGTCCTTTTAAATTTTGGGGATTCAAGTAGAAGGTAAAGATCTGCAGTATAATTACATACCCAGTCATGTTCTTTTTGGATCATATCTTTAACTTAATAGACCAGATCCTAAATCCCAACACACTGCCCAGTGGCATGCCCATTCCCACTATATAACATATTGTATATTTTGTTCACCATTCTATTGCCAGCACCTAGAACCATGCCCGGCACCTAGTAGGTATCAAATAAATATTCATAGAATCAGTCTTTTAAATGATGTGTTTTTACCATGGCAACCACATACACTAGATTTTCCAGAGAGTCTTTAAATACCCCGTCCTTTAGTTGCCATTAGTACAACTATGTTTGTCATGCATCTGGAGTTCTGACTTAGAAAATATGGTAACAAAACTCATAGATACAACATAGGAAAGCTTCATTCTCATTGTCAAAAACTCCCTATGCCAGCTTGGGTATTTGGGAGGGATATGAGAAGGGAATATGGTTTTATGTAAAGTACACTGTTTCTGGGCTGGAGGCCTCAACCACTCCCTTCTGCATGGTTGGCTGCCCATGTGGTCTCAGACAAGAGCAGCCTCTCCTTCTCATTCTTTGCCCACTGAACACACAAGCTTTGGGAGTCTTGGATGAAAGTAGAAAGCATTAGCATCTTGAAAACGATGTAGTTGGGGTGCTTGTGGCCTTGTATGGGTCTTTCCAGACAAGTTTCTGGCTGTCCTATTGGGAGTGGAAGTCTCCAACATCTGCAGAAATGAAAGTGTGTTGTTACAAACTTAGCATCTGCCCAGCACTCCCTGAAATATAACATTTAATGTGCTTGATTATTACTATCAAGTAGGTCATCAGTGAAAACCATTATCAACCCTATAATGTTCTTCATTTTTTTCTCCTCCTTCCTCACCTCTCCCTCTTCTTCTCCTCCTTGTCCTCCCCCGCCCCCCCCCCCGCTTCTTCTTCTTGCACTGTCCTTCCATTTTTGTTTGGCTTTAGAGTCAGATGTCAAAATTACTGGGTGCACATAGATTATTTTTTTTTGAGTTGAGGAAGAGGCTTGCATTATATTCTGACTTTTCACAGCCTATCTCTATCTCCTAGAAAATTGTGCATCCCTTCTGCCTTTCTTAATGGTTTTATCATCTCCCATTCACCCAAAATAAAAATCCTTAGAACTATCTCCTCTATTTCTCTCACCACTTCATTCTTGAGTCCTCTTAATCTACCCCAAATTATCCTCACATGTATCTCCTCTTGTCTGCCACCTTAATTGAGGCTCTCAATCAGCCCCTTAACTGACCTCCCTGATCTCCTAATCAGAGCCTCCTTTGCACTGCTCCCTAATCATGGTAAGACTGTGACACCGTCCTCCTCTGAAGACATGGGCGGCTCCTCATCATACAGGGAATAAAATAGAAAGTCTTTGGCATGCTGTTCAAGACCATGTTGAGTCTTGACAGTGCTTTACCAGCCAACCTTTGGAAATTAAAAATCTATTTAAGAAGAATAAATTTATAAAATAAACTGGATATATTACATAAAAGCTGTTGTCCAAAAATCTGCAAAAAGAATATGTGTGTATGCATGTAAATAGATAAATGTATATATACACACACACACAGTGTTATAAGTGGTTATTAAGGTTTCTAGGCAAGCCCACAAGTCTATTCAATATATAATTGTAGGCAAACTACTGTGCATTCGCAATTTTTAAAAAATTACTCAGCAATGCCAATAAATACAACAGGAAAACCACTAACATTTTAAATTATTTTTTTAAAGATTTTATTTTATTTATTTGAGAGACAGAGAGAATGAGAGAGAAAGCACATGAGATGGGGGGAGGGTCAGAGGGAGAAGCAGACTCCCTGCTGAGCAGGGAGCCCGATGCGGGACTAGATCCAGGGACTCCAGGATCATGACCTGAGCCGAAGGCAGTCGCTTAACCAACTGAGCCACCCAGGCGCCCACATTTTAAATTATTTTTAAGAAATACATCCTGAGGGGCACCTGGGTGGCTCAGATGGTCGGGTGTCTGCCTTCGGCTCAGGTCATGATTCCAAGATCCTGGGATTGAGCCCCATGTCAGGCTCCTGGCTCAGCGGGGAGCCTGCTTCTTCCACTCCCTCTGCCCCACCCCCCCGGCTCATGCTCTCTCTCTCTTTCTATCTCTGTGTCTCAAATGAATAAATAAAATCTTAAAAAAAAAAAAAGAAATAGATCCTGACTGCTGGCCCTTGGGGTGACAAGACAGACAACTCCATTTGTCTTAATAGGTTACATTTACTACATGCTTACAATATGCCAGGCCATGTCCTAAGACCTTTATAAGCATTAGCCATACAAGTATTTGATCTCACAACAACCTTATAAAATAGGTATCATTTTTGTCGCCACTTAACAAACAAGGAAACTGAGGCACAGAGAAGTTAAATAGCTTGCCCAAGGTCACCCAGGGAGTGGTAATGGTAGGGTTTGAATTGGGGCAGCTTGATTCCAAAGCTCCCACTGTGAATGACAAGCCTAGATTAAGAACCACTAAGAGAGTTCTCCAGAAGAGACAGGGCCAGTTAATAGTGGGGGATGCAAGGAAGTGTCTAAAGCTGACAGTGCATGACGGACTGAGGACAAAGCTGGGTAGTCAGGATTGGGTACTGGGAATACAGCATTTTGTTATGGTCATTTTGACCCTAGTGCTATTTTGACATTCACACTTAATTCATTTCTATGAAGAATAAAGCATTAAACTTTCAACTTAAAAAATCATCCGGTACTCTGTGCAGTAGAAACTCATTCTAATGTCTGGATGAAGTGAGAGCCAGATTGGGGATTGAAGGCTGGGGAGTCAGAGATGTGGTAAGAGACGCTGAAGCCTAGAAATGGGGTAAGGTTGTGACACACATTGTTTGTTCATTTTTTGTAAGTGACTGGCTTGGTATTTAGGATTACAGAACGTCCATGGTGTCAAAGTGCTCTAAAAAACAAAAGATTCTTCTTCAAAAAGGGACTTACAGGAGGAAGAGGTTCAGCAGTGAACGCTAACCACAGCCTGCCTTGGGCAGAAGCAGAAGCAAGCCCCAGGCCAAGTCATGGAAGGAGAGTCACTTTCTGTTCTGCTTGTCAGAAAGGGCAAAGAATCAAAACATCACTTTCATAATGGATGAGTTTACAAAATTGCAGGAAGTGTGACAAGACTTGAAAGACAAGACACATTTTTTTTTAAAGAGTTCAGCTTTTACTGAATGGGTTACAGAAGAGGATTAGTCGGAAAGACCAAAGCCCATGTCATCATCAGCCTCCTCTGACTCTTCTTTGCTTCCACCTCCTCCTCGGCTGGGGCAGCCATGCTGCGGGGCACAGGGAGGGGGCCAGGTCCAGCTGCTGGGGCAGGTCCACCAGCCCCTACATTGCAGATGGGGCTCCGGATGTTGACATTGGCCGGGGTCTTTGCAAACAAATCCTGCCCAAAAGGTTCAACACTTACACCTGCTACTTTAATGAGGGCATTGCTCTTATCCTCCGTGTGATCGTCACCTCATCGTGGAGCAAGTTGAGGGCCGGGTAGATGCAGGCGAGCTCTGAGAAGGGCGTGCGAGTGCTGGGCTGGCACTGCTGGACACAGTGTAGTCACTGGATAAAGTGAAGGCCTCACCCCAGCATGGCCTTAGCTTCCTGGGAAGGACCAAGCACCTTAGTGCAGCTGAGGAAAGGCAAGACACATTTTTTAAATATCATGCAGTATCTTTTTGCTGTTGAGTATTTCCCATCTGAAATTTGGGATTATTTGACCAACTGGCATGACCTCTGGTATTTTCCATGGATCAAGAGAAAGTATTGTGAGAAAACTGGGATACAGAGCCAGGTTCAAATCCAGGCTCTACGACTTGCCAGGTGAATCTCAACCTCTGAACCTCAGTTCCTTCATGGATTAAAAGGGAGTGATAATATTGCTTAAAGTCTCAAGGTTGTTGTGGGCCTTAAATTGTGCCTCAGCTTTTGCGCTACTTACATCAGCAATGGGACAAAAAGAACGCCGCCAAGAAGAGAGACCAGGAGCAAGTGGACCTTGAGGGTGAGAGCTCGGTGCCCCCCCGCAAGGTCGCACGGACCGACAGCCCGGACATGCACGAGGACACTTAAGACTCTCACTCCCCCACAGGCGCCTCCTGTCTTGTCTGCTCCTCGCCTGCCCGCCTTGTGTAAGCGCCCCCCGCCCTGCCCCCCACCGGCCCACCCACACCCGACCATCCGTACCACTTCCAACCTCATAGGAGCCGATGTATTTATTTTCCTTGAGTTTTTATTTATGCTGTAAAATGTACCAAGCGATGGTTAACGGGGACGTCAGACCCAGTAAT
Source organism: Eumetopias jubatus (assembly GCF_037043125.1). Lineage (NCBI taxonomy): Eukaryota > Metazoa > Chordata > Mammalia > Carnivora > Otariidae > Eumetopias > Eumetopias jubatus. Next base: position 67,171,914 of record NW_028274819.1, read on the forward strand.
GTGATGTTGGTAGATGCTTTTTAAAAAAACAACATTGTTATTCACAGGCCCCCCTCCCAGATCCCCCTTTTGCCCCCCACCCCCTCCACCCCAGTTCTCCGGAAAAACCAGAGCGTGTCTGCAAGGGTCTAGGGCCAGGGGCCTGCTGTAGCCTGGCAGCATGGGTGGGAGCCCTTCTCCCTGCTCCTACTCTCCAGTCCGGGCCTTAAAGACTTGGCTGGGACCTATTCCGTACCCAGGCTTTGCTCTGAATGTGTGCCAGGGGGAGAAGTCAACATTTCCGGATCTTTCTCTTAAGTCATTTTATCATGGACTAGTGCGTGCTCCGTGTCCACCCCAATAAAAGGATCTTTCCTAATAAATAAATAAATAAATAAATTGTGCCTCAGCTGTCAGCCTTCAGTAAATATTTATCAAATGGCAAGAGTGGTTAGTAGCATTACAGCTGAAGATTTTATTTTACTTTTCTGTATTCCTTAAATTTTCTACCATGAACGTATACTGCTTTTGTAATTAGAAACAAAAACATAAAACTTATTCTTTTTTAAAATGACAGACATAATTTCTCATATTTTCACCTTTGCTTCTTTCATTTCCCTTTCTGTTATATATAAAAACGGGTCTTCTCCCCCCAGCAATATTCAGAAGATGCTATGGGATGTCAGTTATTGTCTATACTGCATCATGGTTTTAAGGGGGTCAGCTCAGCGTACCCAGGCCTGTGGTACTTAGATGGGGCTGAGGTCAGTGGTAACTCAGAGCTCTGTTCTCTCCATTACACATCGATATCCGTCCTGACACTGCCAGGCCTCAGGGAGCTCCATTTTTTTTTTTTTTAATCCTACTAGTTTCATTTATTCAGCACCAAAGCCTGGAGGCACTGACATAGGCTGCAAGAGTCTAGCCTGCATTTGGTCTTTGGAAACCAGGGAGAGTGTGGGCAAGTGTATTAAATAAAGCAAAGTTCTGCCAGAAAACCAGCTTCTAATCTTGAAGTGTCCCCTGGTTCTCTTCTTTTCTTTATAATTTTAGGTTTGTGGGTCCCAGATCTCCATATTTACCTTCTGGAGCTGCTGCCTTAGCAATAAGAAAAGATGAATGTAGGGATTTAAGGCTGAGTTACACCAGCCCCTGAAGCATTCTCACATCAGGAAGCATAACCAGGCGGCTCTGTCACATCTGAAGCTACCTGGTCTGCCCACCCTCTCACGCTGTGGGCCTTTTCTCACACAAGGACGTAAGGGAAGAGCCAAAGGGCCAGGACCTTTCTGAGTGTATGGGCTTCTGTGGGCACAAGGTGTGGTTCATCAGCTTCCTTTCAAACCCACTCCTGCTCGCTTGTTCCTATTTCAGCAAACATCACTGCCATGCACCCAGCTGCCTAGGTTAGAAATCTAGGAGTCATCCTTGACCACTTTCCCCCCTGCATTCACATCCCATGTCCAATTATACATGTAGACCTACTTACTCTACTGCTTTAAATGGCCCTCAAAGTCATCTGCTTCTCTAGTGCCTTTCTCCCCTTAGCCCATGTTTAAATCTCTTTTACAATATTCCTGTCAGTGATCATGTGGTCCCACTTTGGACACTGCCTATAATGGGATTTACTACCTCCAAGGTGATCCATTCTATTTCTAAACAGCAGGAGGAGTTACAGTGTTCTTCCCTATGTCAAACCAAAATTGGTTTCCCTAAAGCTTGCACTGTGTTCTGGCCTTTAGGCCTACGTAGTCAAGACAATCTTTTCTGCTCTGAGTCAGGCCTGGGTGTGAAAGCATGGTTACTATGTCCCTGAGGCATTCTCTTCTCCAGACCACACATCTCCACTTGTTTCCACCTATCCCCATAAATATTGTTTCAAGCTCCTTCTCTAGTCAAATGGCCAACAGAGCTACTTCTTCCCACTCTGCGGAAGCCTGAAAAGCATCTTTACATAAACAATATTATTCTCCTTGATTCTCCCATGTTAAGCTCAGAGATCATGTGACCATAGAGAAAATTTCTCCCATCCCTGCAACACCCCATCACATACATAACTCTGTAGATAGCTTTGAAACAAGCAGGTCAACTTTATTATTTGCAAACTAAAGCTAATTATATTGAGCTGTCAGGATTGTTGTATTAAAATAGATAACGAAGTTTGAATTAAATATTTCAACAAATATTGATGTAACACCCATCATGTACTGGACGTTCTGCTGGACTCTGGGTATAAGACAGTCCTAAAGATGTTAGGAAAGACCTCTACCTTTATGGAATTTCTAACCTAGAGACTGAATATGAGAGGCTCTCCAAGGGTCATACAGTTTGAACTGAAGCCCAGCTCAAACTCTCCCTAAAGCCAGTTGGAATTCTCCCTTCCAGTGACCTAAGCTGGAAGCTCAAAAGTGGTACCCACTATTATGATTATCATAATAATAAACATAGATACAACCACATTAATGCCAATAAACCTTTGGATGTTACAATTTCCTTATGAGAATAATGCTTTTAGAAACAGAGCAAAGACCATAGTGGCATTACTTTGAATAATAACCATTATATCACAGATTGTCTCAATTTCTCCTCCTATAAGCCGCCTATTTCCTATAAATCAAGGAGTTTTATAATAAATGAGCTGAGTTAGCGTCCACACAGTGACTGTCTATTCAAATGTGGATTACTTGCTTAACTTGGGCAAATGGAATGAGAGATTCTAGAGTGCAGAACAGCAGCTTCATCAGGGAAGGTGCACCTGCACTTGTAGGTACAGTGCCAGGCTTCCTTCCTCCTTCTGTCTGTCTGCTGGCACAATTATCCTGTCCGTAAAAGTCGTCTTCAGCCATCATCTATGGATGACAGGATATGCTTCTACCATCAAAGAGGCTTTCAGCTTTTCCAAAAGCTGTGTCTTGGCTTCCTCATAATTTGTTCAGCATTTGGTCAAGGAACTGATAGAAATGGAAGAGTTACTTACTGTAAAACACCCAGTCTCTGCTCATTTAAAACCACTGATCTTCCTATTTCTCTGTTACTGGCAGATAATCCACCATCTCGGGTGGGGTGAGCATGAAACCACCACCTAATATCTCACTAGGGGAGGGGAGTGACCACAGGATGTCAGCCTCCGTGTCGGAAGAGTGGCAAATATTTAGCAAGGAGGGTTTCACATTTGCTTATCTGAGAAGTGCTCCACGTCTGTACCATGCTGCTGAAATGAGAGTTAAGATCTCTTTCGTCAAGCCTCCCCCACTGACCCTATATGCTGACAAGATTTTTAAACGCAATCCATGTCTTGGTATTAATCACACTCATATTTATAGTGGCTCATATTTGTTAGCTGTAGTTAGTCCGGCATCGTGCCTGACACATACTTTATCTCAGTTATTCCTCATTGTAATCTTTTGAGGTAAGCATTTTCTCCTTTCACATGAAAAAACTGGTTCGGAGAGGGTAAATGGCTTGCTCAGGTTAATTTAACTAATAAATACAAATGGCAGGATTCGGGCCCAGTTGAATGTCTATTTCTCTTTACTCCCTTACCCACCACCCCAAACACTTGAATCCCAATCCAGAATCAAGGGAACCATGCTCAGAGCATCCTTCCTCGCCTACGTGTTCACTCCTGTCCATTGTTTGTGGCCTTTTCTATCTCCTACATAGGATTTCAGTTCCTGTGAGGGAAAGAGAACTTACTCATCTTTGTGTTTCTCCCCAGAGAATAGAACATAGTCGTTCTCAATAAGTACATTTTAAGTGAAAACACACACACACGAACCAGAATACAGAGCTATCACTAGAATTTCTGACTCCTACTTCAGAATTACAGAAAGGCTCCCATTTTAAAATTAATAATGAATCAAATCATCTTATCGTGCCTATGTGATAGTAGCCATAGAGTGATGAAACAATGAAACCCCCCCTTTTTTTATTGCAGCTCCAAATTGCACATCCTTTAGCTATCCAAAGCCAGAGAGAATAAAATCTTCCCATCCTTAGTGTGACACTCAAAAGTAGTTGAGCAGAGACATGCCGTTGCTTGAATACGGGTGGAAGAACTTGTAACTCTGCACAAATACCGAGGCTTCCCCAGACTCACAAGAAGCTGGTGGGAACTCGTTGTTCACAACACATGGGAGGAAATCTCTCCCCTTTATACAAGTTTGGCCTCACTTGGAGCAGTTGCAGATTGAGAGACAGAGTTCTTGGCCTTAGTATTTAAGACTCTGACACCTGAAAGTCATCATTCCAGTTGGAATGGAAGCCACACGGAACGAATAGGTATGGACGATCAGCAGGCCAGGGAAGCAAGACTGACATGGCGGTAACAACTCTCCACATTCATACAGTGCTTCCTATATCCCAGGCGCTTCCTTACATTATTTGTTTTAATCCTTACAACAGGCTGAGGGGTAGTTACATTTAAAAAGATGTAGAAATGAAGCTTAGAGGAGTTAAGTGACTTGCCCAAGACCTCCTTGTTGGTAAACGTAGAGCTGAGGGAATTGAGTTGAGGTCTCTCTGACTCCGAAGTCTAAGCTCTTAACCGCTCATGCTAATCATTAACCGCACTTGCCTAACCATTGAATCTGTTCTTGGCGATCAATACTGGAGGCTAAATTCTAGATACGTACTGCATTTTATTTATTGCTTTATTTTTATTTATGTAAAAGCTAAATGTATAGTTCTCATCCTCTAAGATGAATGCTATCATTCTCAACTAATCTTTTAGTTGTCAGCAGAAGTCCAGGCCAACAACCTTCTCTAGATAATATACAGGGACATCTGGATTCCGTGTCTTCAAACTGACAATTTTACTGAAGACACCGATGCCCAGAGTGGGCAGACCAGATAAGCAGCAGCCGTTACAGACTTGAGTCTGATGAAAAATACTACTTACTTCACTTATATTTGTAGACTGTGTTATGGCTACCAGGCATGTCATGTATATTCTTTTATTTGATCCTAAGGAAAATTGTGAGGTAGATAAGGTATGTAATATTATCTCTATTATACAGATGAAGAGGCACACCCAGAATTATTATCCTATTAAGTTCTAGGCTTGAGAATCCAAATCCCAAATAAATGAACTTCTAGCCCTTTTAACCCTTCAAAAATACAGATGGAACTGGGCTCAAATCTTGACTCTACCACACATCTCTTGGAGCCTGCAGTTTTCTCCTCTGTCAAATAAGCGATGAGGATGTCTACTTCACAGGATTGTGAAACTAGATCAAGTAATGTAGGTAAAACCCTTTCAATAAAGAAGTGAACAGAACAGATGTAGATCCCGTCCTCATGGATCGGAATGGTGGGAGGTGAAAAAACAAACGTTCAGTGATTACACAACTTGACGATCAAGTGACAATAATCGTAAGTGTTATAAAGGAAAAGACAGAACACTCTGTAGGCGTACCATAGGGTGAGCTATCCTCCCGTGTGGCTGAGGGCAGGCCTTTCTTGGCCGTGACAGCCAAACTGAGACCTGAAGGTTGAGTGGCAGTTAGCGAAGTGGGGGGCGGGGGCACGTGTGGGTTGTAGCAGAGAGTGTTCCAGGCATGAGGAGCATCAGTGAAGCATGGATGAAGAAGCTTGGTGACCTTGAGGATCAGAGAAATGACTTCTGTGGCTGGAGTGTAAGGAGCTCCAGGAAAAACGATGTGAAAGGATGCTGGAGAAATAGGCAATCTCCAGGCCATGTGGAGCCTTGCAAGACAAGTTAAAATTCTTGAACTTTAACCCAGGAGCAATGAGAGTCATGGAAGGGCTTTAAGCAAGAGGCAACATTAGATGAAAGCTTTAAAAAGTCCAGTTCCAAAAAATAAAAAAATAAAAATAAATAAATAAAAATAAATAAAAAGTCCATTTCCAAACTAGGGAAAGCTGGCATCTTTTTAAAAGCTTTCTTTTCTTTTTTTAAATAAACACATCTTTAGTACCCCTTATATTGCAACAGTGACATAGACTGTGCGTTTGAAATATAAAATGAAAAGATTTAGACTGGGGCAAGTACCAGCCCCTCCCTCTACTACTTTCAGGATCTAGGACAAGTCACCTCAAAGACTATCTCTGCTCTTGCTACCTAACACGGTTTCTTCTCTAAGCAAAAGTTAACCTGCAGATCTTAAAAGTACTTTGAGAACCAGTGTACACACTTCTGGGAAGCTCATTTATTCATTGTTTTTGTCAAACAAATATTTATTAAGCATCAGCCACATGCCCAGCATCATATTAGGTACTGGGGGTTCAGAGGTGGATAAGATACAGACCCTATACTTTAAGAACTCACAGTTTGGGGTAGACATAGGCCAGAAAAAAAAAAATAAGTAATCACTATGTTGTACACCTGAAAGCAAGATAACATTGTGTGTCAACTGTACTCCAATTTAAAAATTTTTAAATAAAATAAAAAGGGATGGAAGAAAATACATCCATACATCCATACATAAAAAGTAATGACAATAAAATGGGATCTACTACAAGAGAAGAAGCAGGGAGGGAGTTATTTACAGAGCTTAGAGTCAAGGAAAATTTTTAGTAGAGGTGATATGCACATAGTATGTGCTTAATACATGTTAAGTAATACATGTTGAATGAAAAGTTTGAGCTATCTTTTTCCCCCAAATTTATTGATATATAATTGGCATATAACATTGTGTGAGTTTAAGATATACCATGTGTTGATTTAATACACTTCTATGTTGCAAATGATTACCATAACATTGTTTTTTTTTTAAGATTATGTCTATTTAGAGAGAGAGAGAGAGAATGTGAGCGGGGAAGGGGAAGGCAGAGGGAGAGGGAGAATCTCAAGCGAACTCTGCGCAGAGTGCAGACCCTAACACGGGGCTAGATCTCACAACCCTGAGACCTGAGCCGAAATCAAAACTCTGGAGACTCAACTGACTGAGCCACTCAGGTGCACCTACTACGATCACATTATTGAGCTGAGTCATAAAGGATGAAGGGAAGCCTACCAGACAATAAGAGGAGTAGGGCATGAATAAGATCACAGATACCGTAAAAGTGACCTTTTCATATATTACTTTATCAGCAGTCAGCTGGATGGGTTGAAAGGGAGAGATTGTAGGTAAGGAGACCAAGTGAAAACCTGGGGCAATAATCCAGGTGAAAGGTACAAAGGACTTACTGTTCCCTCAAGAGTAATGGTGGCTCTACTCAGTTTGCTTGACACTAAGTTTTACTTGGTAGTACAGTGTATGGCTTGTAAGTGTTAATACATCTTCCCATGAATGGATGTCTGTTCACCTTCATGGGGGTAGAGACCATGTCATCTACTGAAATCCTTGTAACGCTAATGCTATGCTCTGTATCCATATGCACCCATCAAAAGTTGGGTTGACAGTTGGATTCACTGAGTTACGGTGGGAGTGGGGCAGCTGGAACAAGAGAAGTGGGAGAGGGCGCCTGGGTGGCTCAGTTGGTTAAGTGACTGCCTTCGGCTCAGGTCATGATCCTGGAGTCCCGGGATCTAGTCCCACATGGGGCTCCCTGCTCAGCAGGGAGTCTGCTTCTCCCTCTGACCCTCTTCCCTCTCGTGCTCTCTGTCTCTCATTCTCTCTTTCTCAAATAAATAAATAAAATCTTTAAAAAAAAGAGAGAGAGAGAGAAGTGGGAGAGTACTCCCCATCTGCCGTGCACCACAGGCACTCTTCCCTCCTATAAGGCAACATCTTAAATTCAGCCAAACCTCCTTCTTATTTTCCCCCAAAAGCTTGTTATGTCCTTTTCCTTGTTCGGTCACATCCATCTACCCTAGCTAGAAACCTCAAGATAACATTGGAAGCCAAGAACAAAGCTAGGGGGAAAAATCATTTTTCAGGCTTTTAAGAACTGTATTTTCTTCCAGGATCTTCCAAAAGAGTTTTGCCTCTCATTCATACATAGAAGGAAGTCAGTGGGATCCTAAGATTCAACAATGCTACTTCTCTGAATCTACCCTAAAGACACACTCCCAAGTGTACCTGAAGAAGCATGTATAAGTGTATTTTATATAAGAGATAAAAAGTGGAAATTGCCAGGGGCGCCTGGGTGGCTCAGTTGTTAAGCATCTGCCTTCGGCTCAGGTCATGATCCCAGGGTCCTCGGATCAAGCATCTGGCTCCCTGCTCAGCGGGAAGCCTGCTTCTCCCTCTCCCACTCTCCCTGCCGTGTTCCCTCTCTCGCTGCATCTCTCTCTGTCAAATAAACAAATAAAATCTTAAAAAAAAAAAGTGGAATAGCCTAAAAGTCAATTCATCCAACACATGCTAATAAACCACGTTCTGTTCGTGACACAAAATACTAGACAACAGCCAAAATAAACGAAGTAGATCTGTAAGTGTTAATGCAGCAAGCACTCCAAAATTGATTAAGTGAGAAAGGCAATTTGAAGAATGATAGGTCTTATACCATTGGTGTGCAAAATAACCACCAATGAACCAAAACTTTGAAATAGTAATTTATTCCTTACAGCTATATACATATGCACTAAATGCATAAAAAATGGTCTGGGAGAATATGTACAAAACTACATACAGGGCGCCTGGGTGGCTCAGTCGTTAAGCATCTGCCTTCGGCTCAGGTCCTAATCCCAGGGTCCTGGGATGGAGCCCCGCATCGGGCTCCCTGCTCTGCAGGAAGCCTGCTTCTCCCTCTTCTACTCCCCCTGCTTGTGCTCCCTCTCTTGCTGTGTCTCTCTCTGTCAAATAAATAAATAAAATCTTAAAAAAAAAAAAACTACATACAAATCTGGTAACAGTGGTTACCTCTGGGAAGGTGGGTTGGGAACCAGGACTGGGAATGACGGTCAAAGAAATTTAGCGTTCTCTGTATTTAAAATTTTTTTTCACAAGTGTAATAGTGCATTTATGATTTAATGGAAGAATTTTTTTTAATTTTTTTGAAGATTTTTAATTTATTTAACAGACAGACACAGCAAGAGAGGGAACACAGGCGGGGGGGGGGAGTGGGAGAGGGGGAAGCCGAGCAGGGAGCCCTGATGCGGGGCTTGATCCCAGGACTCCAGGATCATGACCTGAGCTGAAGGCAGATGCTTGACGACTGAGCCACCCAGGCGCCCCTGAAAGCATTTTTTTAAGGTAAGAAAATCATTAAGGATGTGCAGTACTATTTTTAGTAGTGAAAAGTTTGAACTACCTAATAGCGATAGAAATATTATTAAATAAATCATGGTACAATCCACATGGCAGAACTTAATAAAAATGTTCATTTTTATGTTTGCAGATGTAAAGAAGTTAGTAATTCATAGTTCCACTTAAAAGGAACTACATACTAATTATGATGTTCTGAATTATCCCATTTTTGTTAACAAATACATATAAAAAAGTTTCAGATAATTTTTTATAAAAGGTATATAGTTGTTTCTACATCAATGGGATTCTGCTTGTGTTTTGCTTCTGTATACCCTAATTTTTCCCTAAGGAATAAGTGTGTAATAAGAAAAATTGTATTTTAAAAAACGTCAACGAAATGAGGGAATTGAACTGGGGAAAGGTAAGAGGAAAAAATGTGTAATGGTGGATGGGAATAAGAAACTAGGGAAAAGGGCACTTCCGGCGTGGCATGCCTCTACCGGTCGCCTGTCGAGTGGACGGAGTGCGGTACCGAGGCCAGCCCGCCCCCAGCACCTGCTGCGGGCGCGGCTACACCATGGAGAGCCTTGATAAAAGGGCGCCGAATGCGGTGCAGCCGCCTGACCTCAGAAATGAAAGTTCACTGGCATCTACCCTGAAGACGCTCCTGTTCTTCACAGCTCTAATGATCACTGTACCTATTGGGTTATATTTCACGACTAAATCTTATGTTTTTGAAGGCGCCTTTGGGATGTCCAATAGGGACAGCTATTTTTATGCTGCTATTGTTGCGGTGGTCGCCGTCCATGTGGTGTTTGCCCTCTTTCTTTATGTGGCCTGGAATGAAGGCTCACGACAGTGGCGTGAAGGCAAACAGGATTAAATTGGACATCACCTTTTGATAGCATTAAATTGATTTTTTAAAAATGATAAATGTGTCTGGGATATTGATGATTTCAATAAAGTTGAGAACATGTTAAAATAAAAAAAAAAGAAAGTAGAGAAAAGATGTTTCAGGATTTTTTTAAAGAGATTTTTTTTTTCCAGAGAGAGTTAAGGGGAAAAATATTTTTGTTCTCAGAGTTTTTCAGTATACTTTCCAAGCCATCAAGTTTCTAAATATAACCAAAGATGATGATTTTACAAGCAAGCCAATATAAACATAGTAGATGTTTATATTTCTACATTAACAACATGACATTGGAGCTGCAAAAAGTTTTTTCAAATTGGCTATATTTTATTTTTCTAAAAAAAATAAGTCCCCTTTTGAGTCCCCTTTTAAAATATAACACCATCCCCACCCCGCCATGGCTTTAAATTTCAAGAGAAGTCAGAATTTAGGATGGAGGACAGAGGGGTGGAGGAGCAGGAGGGAGGTGGGGGGGTTAAGCATTTGGGCAGGAAGGGGAGGGGGAGGACTTTTTGCAGAGCCTTACCTAAAAGTAGTACTGCGTAGACTTTAATGTATATTTGGATCATCTAGGGATCTGGTGAAAGTGCAAGTCTAGGATGGGACTCCCGGATGATGCCCAGGCTCCTGGTCCATGGACAACTTGGAGCAACAAGGCCTTGGAGTCAGGGAATTTGCTCTTCCACCCTGGTCCGTCTGCGTTTCACTGGCCATGACTTCTTTCTTTCTAACCTAACATTTTTTTGTCAGGATACCCAATAGCAGAAGCTTTTCAGAAAGTCATCTTACCATATACAAGGTCCAGTTTAAGGCCCTGTGCATGGAAGTGAGGAAAATGGGAAACAGAATAGGGAACGGGCAGGAGCCCCTGAGACACAAATGTTATTTGTTAGCAAGGGTGTGGCATTATGGAAAAAGCCCTGGACCGGTTGTCGGAAGACCTGGCTTCATTAACCAGCTGTGTGCCTTTGTGCCAGTCACTTCTCTCCAGTCTTCCGTCTCTTTTCCTGTCAAAAGAATTGGTCTACCTGGCTTCTAAAATCTTTCCGGCTCTGACACTTGAGGAGTCTATGAAGAGAGCCTGTATCAACAGGAGGGAAGAAAAGAAAGATGTGCCACCACACACATAGCTGCTAAGGATCCTGTACATGTGGTATCATAATGGAAGAATTTTCCCCTTGTCTGCCCAGATGCAGAAAGGTTGGAGTGAGAGACTGGGAAGCATGCCTAGTATGAAATCCTAGTACCCTGACTTCCTGGTTTTGGCAATTTAGTCTTGGGAATCTGTCCCAGGCTCTGTAAAGTAAGACAGACCATGAAAACAGGCCCTCTAAGAACTTCAGTGTGGCTCTGGCAGCCTTCAGATTCTAAGGTCCTCAATCCTTGGGGCCACCCTCATGTTTTACCTCATTCCCCTACACTGATCAGCAGCCAAATTCTGAAGCCACTTGAGCTTACAGTCCCAGCCAAATGGCCCTGCTGCCTTCCTGTTTGTGAAAGCCTCCAATTCCCAGCCTGTGGCCAAATCCAATTTTTGCAGCAACTCAACCGTTCCCCCAAGATCACCCTCTGGACTTGAGTCTGCCACATGCTGCAGACTCTTTTTGGGCCTATAGCAGCCAAGCCTAAGGGAATTGGAAAGGCCAGATGGTGACACTTCTTTCTCTACATTTAAAGTGAGGCTCGGCCCCTAGTTTGATAAGCACAGGGTGGGAAAGGGAACTGCTGTGGTGAGATTACCTAGACTCTGGGGCAATCTCCTACAGTTCCGCCTCACACCCCAACAGACCTGCACTCTTCACCTTTTCACTTACGCAACGGGCCTATGGCTATTCTAGCAAAGACTCCCAAATCATCCATAAGCATGCTAGCTTCAGACTGCTTCCTGTGGTTTAAGGGCAGGCAGCCTCCATCCATGTTCCTGGGACCTCTGTCCCCCAGCAGACATTCACTCAGGGCATGGCCTCCTGAGGCATCCATTTGAGATGCAGGGACCCTGTGGGCTGCGAGAGGAGTTATTTTTCCCTCCGGCCCCAGCCTAGGCTGTGCTGAATGATGGGGCTGGCCAGCACAAAGACTGCTTTTTATAATGTTGGTCCTTGGTATTTTTGGTGTCTGGAAAGAGCTTCCTTTCCTCCCACAGTTAATTAGCAGCATAAGAGCATTTCCCTTTCCTCAACAGAAAGTCTGTCCCTGCCCCTGGGCCCAGGCAGAGGGGTGGCAGGTGTGGTGTCTAAACGCTCCCTGAGGTTAACCTCAAACTTCAGCTTAGAGCCACACTTGATGAGAAGCAAAGTGAAAAGCAGGGTTAGCTTCCATTGGGGCAGAGTCGGCAAGTGGGCACAGGCCCCTGGCAAGCCAGGGGATTATTTTCTAGTCTCCCAATCAGGTGAGGGGACAGGAGAAGGGGGTGGGAACCAATGTGTGTTTGACACGTTTGTGAATTGTTCCTATAACAAAGACTTTAAAACAAAACAAAACAAAACAAAAAAAAAACAGAGTGGAGCTTTATATATGTGAATGAGAGGCTCACAGAAGGACCTATTGTCAGGAGGAAAAATTGCATGAGTAATTGTGCATGACTTCAGTCTTCCCAGTAGAAATGTTAGGCGTGTTAAGGATGATTGTGGACATTCCAGTGTTTTCAGCACGGGGAATAGAGAGGAGGGAACTCCTAGGAGGTGAGGAGGCAGGTTGTCTAGCAAGGTAGGGGAGGCAAGAACCTAAAAAGCTCTTCCTCCACTTTTCTTGCTGGTTCCCATTCTTCTCTACTTAATTAAGGTACCACCTCCTCCAGGAAGCCTTCCTGCCCCTACCTCCTTCTCTCACCTCCCACTTTAGGTGTCCTTGATAGGTATCTACTGTCTTATCATTATTTACTAGACCATGATACTACTGATAGTTTAGAGAGCAGTGGGCGTGGACCCCAGCACCGGATTCCACCACTTGCTAAATGTATAACTCTGGCCAAATTACTTAATCTCTCTGTGTCTCAGTTTCCTCATCTATAAATGGGAGTAATAGCTACCTTCTAGGGTTGTTATCAGGATTAAATGTGTTAATACATATAAGGCACATAAAACAGTTCCTGACATATGGTATGCACTCAATAAATATTAGCAATTACTATTTTTATTTGTATCCCCAGTAGTTAACACAATTTGTAATATATCATGGGGCAGTGGTTTTTCAACCCTTGTATGTATTATCATTGCTTGAGCAGCTTTAAAAATATATGAATCTGGGCACCATCGGTCTAGGAGTAAAAACTGATCGTGGTATTTGGGGAAAGTTCCCAGGTACTTTTATTTTGCCTCCAAAGTCATAGGTGCTCAATGAATAGATGAACAGATGAACCAAATGGGATCAGAAGGAACCAACGCAGGTGACACCATCCTTAGGAATGTCAAAGCATGATTCTGTCCCCTTCAGAAAGTTTGTTATTTCCTGAGGCAGACTTCCAGAGAATGATATGACAGTGAATGTAATGGAATACATGAAAGAATATAATTCTCATCATCTCAACATACTGCTCAATTGAAGAAGCAGAAAAACGATTAGCTAGAGCTAATATTAGAGATCAATAGGTATTTCCTCCTGTGCTCTCTCTTGTTTATGCAGACTCATTGCTCAGAGAATTGCCATAACAACTCCAACCAGAGCTGAACTTTGACCTTTCCTCCGGTTTTAATTCCGACTTGCCACCAAGTCTTTAATTCAGTGGACGTAAGAAAACATTTAAAGACCCCAAATAAAGCATTTCTGCCCCTGTAATGTACAGTTGCAATATGTTGTTATTATAGCATATTGTAATTAGTTGTTTTATCGAGTTGGTTTACAAAATTTAAACTGACTGCGGCTTGTAAAACAGGAAATCAGGCATCTCATAATGGAAATAATGAACTATAGCCAGGGTTCTTACTCTCAAGGCCCATATATATTAATGGGGAAGTAAAGATAAACATACTGAAAACTAGAGAAAATGAATACAGTAGAGACATTTAAAAATAATATGTAGCAGGATAAAGTGGTCTTGGAGTCAGATTTAGGCCTATTTCTTATTAGCCGTCTGACCTCAATTAATTCAATTAACCTTCCTGAATTTCAGCTCCCTCATCAACCAAATGTGGATTCTGATGCTTATGTTACAGGATTGTTGTGAGGCTTCAGAGCGATACTATACGTAAGTGTCTGGCACTTTTTATTAAATGAAATCATCTTAATGAACAAAGAGCTATATTCCAGCAGCACAATTTGTTGTCAGCAATTTCATTATCAAGAGGAAAGATCATATGGAACAGGACTCAAATCAAAATGGAGAACTAAACATGAACATAGACCCGCCCTACCACCATAAATCCCTTAAAAGACAGAAATGATAGCAGAAAAAGCAGCAGAAATTATGATAAAAATCTGGATAGAAAGCAGTTAGGGTCACACAGACAGACAACTCAGGATGAGTATTAACATACTCCAAAACACTCGTAAGGTAAATTTCTTTGAAGGTGGGGGCAGGGAATCTCCTAGCTGAGAGGAAGCAAATAGAAAGAATACGAGGGGTTGGAAAGCACTCGTCAGGATTACTCATCTTTAAACTGCCCTGTGCACAACAGACCTCTCCTCTTCCCTCCACTTCAGGGAGCTATAGGTCAGGGGTAGGGGTCAGGAGGGTGGACTAAAACACAAAGCTTCACTCTAAGAAGGGAAATCCCCTGTCTGGGGAGGGTGTCTGCTGGTGTGTAAGGGCCTGTGAGAAAAGCAGGGCTGGAAGTAATCCTATCCAACTTCCATGGACACAGAGAGGAAAAAGGCAAAGCTGTTCCTGCCCAGCCTGTCAATTGTGGCTTCACTGAAGTAAAGGCCTCCATATTTTGGCATCTGGGGATGGGCAAAGGACCAAGTGGGGAGGAGGGTTGTCCCCTAGCCTGCCTCTCTGCCTGCTCTAAGCACCTTACTGGGAAGTCTGCAGTCAAAATGACCTACTCACAGAGTCCCTAGGTAACCCTCCATTCACCAAAGGAGACTAGAGGGGAAACAGACAGCTCAAAACTGAAGTGAAAACTTAAAACAAAATACCTGCTAATTAGTCCATTCTTCAAACATAGATATGATGAAAAACCAAGGATCACCAGATAGCTGAGGAAATTCAAACAGCTCTAAAGAAAAGGATTAAGATGAACAAACTGAGAGACGCCTGGGTGGTTCAGTTGGTTAAGCGTCTGCCTTCGGCTCAGGTCATGATCTTGGGGTCCTCGGATCAAGCCCTGCACCAGGCTTCCCTGCTCAGGGGGGAGTCTATTTCTCCCTCTCCCTCTGCCCCTCTACTACCCTGCTGTGCTTTCTCCCTCTCATTCTCTCTCTTGTGCTCTCTCTCAAATAAATAAATAAAATTTTTAAAATATATATTATCAAACTGAAAACTGACTCCGGAGAAAAGACAGATAAAGGAACAGAAAAGAACAGTTAAAAAATTCTAACAAAAATAAATAAATAAAATAAAAAAATCTAAATAGCATCATCCTTCAAAAGATCCGTGAGGATATTGTAGCAGGCTGCTATGAAAAAGAAACAACAAACAAACAGGGAATTAAAATTTATGTTAGTAAAACTAAAAAAACAGTAGATGCGATGAATAATAAGATGGCTGTGGCAAAAACTGGGGATGTTAAGAAGTTAAGTGTGAGGAGATGTTCCTGAATATATAGAAATGATCAGGAATGGAAAATTTGAGAGAAAAATTGAGAGACTACTAGGGACTGAATTGTGTTCCCCTCAAATTCATATATTGAAGCCCTAAACTCGGTGTGACTGTATCTGGAGATAGGCCCTGTGAGGAGGTGATAAAGATTAAATGAGGTCAATTCAGTAATTCAGTGGGGCTGGTGCCTTTATACAAAGAGGAAGAGACACCACAGCTATCTCTCTGCCATGTGAGGACACAGCAAGGACACGGCCAGAAGACAACTGTCTACAAGCCAGGAAGAGAGCCCTCACTGGAAACTGAATTGCCTAGCATCTTGATCTTAGCCTCCAAAATTGTGAGAAAATAAATTTCTGTTGTGTAAGCCACCCAGAATATGGTATTTGGTTATGACAGCCGAGCAGAGTAATACAGAGTAATACAGAGACACAAAGGATCGATTCAGAAGTGCCTCCTTTCATTCAAAAGAAATGCCAGGAAAGAACTGAGAATTGGTGGGGAAGAGATCCACAAAGAAATAATAAAAGAAAACTTCCCCAACCCGAAGAAAGTCTTCAATACTTCACAGGGCCTGCTAAGAGGCAGGCAAGGAACATTTTCAAAGATGCTTACTTGGACAAATACTTGGGATGTTTCAGAGCCAAAAAGAAAAAGAAAAAACTCTAAAAGTATTCAAAGAAGAAAAACAGGTTACCTACAAGGAACAAAAATGAATTGGCTGTCAGATTTCTGAAAGGTTACTCTGAATGCTGGACAACAATGAAGCAATCACTTCAAACGTGGAAAGAAAATAATTTTGACCTGGAATTATGTACCATGCTAGCTAAACTAGCTTTCCAATGAGGTAGCAAAATCAATACCTTTTCTTTTTACCCTCCAGGTCTTCAAAAGTGAGTAAACTTGATGAAATCCAACACTAGCAAGGTTTTAGGGAAAATGACCCCCTCAGACTCCATGGGAGTGTCATTTGATACTGCCGTTTTGACAGGGCTACTTGAAAGTATGTATCAACATTTTTTTTTTCCAGCTATCTAACCTGGAGAAGAGCTTTTACAAATGCACAGAAGGCTCGTCTAGCACTGTGGGGTCAGTGGTGCAGATCCTGGAGTCAGAGTGCTTTGTTCAAATCCCAGCTCTGCTACTTATTAGTTATGAGACTTTGGGTAAGATTACCTTAGTGCCTCTCCAGTGAAATGAGGATGATAATATGTACTCCCTATTTCATAGGGTTGTTCTGAGAATTGAGTGAGTTACTACATGCAAAGTGCTTAGAACAGATCTTTGTACAGACTAAGCATTTGATAAATGAGTATTATTGTCATGTATTATAAAGAGAAGTTAGATGTTATCTTAGGACATTAGACAGTAAAATACTTCCTATTTTGTGCCACTGGAAATACATTATGCTGCAGTGTTTGATGTGGCACAATATTGGAGGACCTAATATCTATAAATAGGAGAATGGTACAACTATACTATGGAATACTAGGCAGCCGTTAATAAAAAAGGTGGTAGAATTATACTAACTCTATGTGCTATCAAGGTAAGATCCCAAGGACATATTGCTAAATGAAGGTGAGGAAGGATAAGCAAATTGCTGAACAATGTATATAGATTATCCCATTAAAAAAATACATGAATGTACATATTGCACATGTTACACAGAGGCATACCACCGTAGGGCAAAGCAGGGGGAGCTGTCTGTCCTGAGTGCAGGCAGTAAGGGGATATAGCAACTGAGGATAATTTAAAACAATAATTTTAGAGGCGCCTGGGTGACTCAGTCGGTTAAGTGTCTGCTTTCGGCTCAGATCATTATCTCAGGGTCCTGGGATGGAGCCCCGCATCGGGCTCCCTGCTCAGCAGCGAGTCTGCTTCTCCTTCTTCCTCTGCCTCTCCCCACTGCTCCTGCTCTCTCTCTCTCTCTGTATCACTTTGTCTCAAATGAATAAATAAAAAATTCTTTAAAAAACAAAACAATAATTTTAAGGAATAACTTGAAAATGATAATAGATGACAATAAAATCTATTTAATCTGCTTCTTATTATCACCACGAACAATGGAAACAAACAATGTCAGTGATAAAATGCTCCTCCAGCCAGGGCAGTCAGCTCTTCCTGTCCCCCCAGCCTGTAATCCTGGATGCTACTGCAGCTTCCCAAGTGCATAGAAAACCTTAGAGCAGAAACTGATGGTACGGACTAAACAGGATAATTTACAGAAGGAAGTGGAGTTAAGTTGGGGGGGGGGCATGAGCAGGATTTTTACTTTTCACTTGCTACTCATTTAAACTTTTTTTTGCCAAGAATATATTTACTTATAGTTTGCACTTCTATAGTTAACACTTTTTTAATTTAAAAAAATAACATGGTAGACAAAAAGATTTATTATAGGAAGTCAGAAAAAATGGAAGCCAACAATAGCCTATAACCATTCCTCCAAATATTTTAGATTATGGAATATGGGTTAGGTATGGTGACTGCATTTTCAGAACTAAAAATTGGAAGCCAGTGTCTGCCAAAGAATTTTTGGTACAACTTCTGAGTAGGAGAGGCAGCCTGGGACATCCAATCTAGGTGCCAATAAAATGGAATTTCTGGGACCATCTGATGGTTTATTATTACAAATAGACTGTCTGAAACCAGGTCTGTCCATGAGTCCCTAATCCCACTCCATTTTGGGATCCTTTTGAAAATGAACTCCTCCTGATAGGATATCAGCTTAAAACCTAGCATTCAGCCTGCCTTACCCTGACTTCCCCCAGTTCAAGGCCTTAAAGCCTTTGCTCCCCCTGAGCTCTGCCAGGAGAGCAGGCGGAGTACTCCTAACTTCTCAGTTGCCACAGCAGCATCCCCAGGCACACTGTCTGTCCTCACCTGAAAAGGCAGCTGTTTTCCTGACTCTCTATCAGCCCCCTACTAGCCTACCCACCCCCAGCCCAGTCACCTTCTGCAACCCCCACAATCCTTCCCACCCTCTCCACCCCACTCCTTGTGTGTCGCTGAGCCAGTCTGGCCTGGGTTACTGATACCAATCCTGCTGATACTAGCACAGGCAATTCCAGGCACAGGATAAGCTGAGGCTGTGAAAATGAAATGGTTGGGTACAGAAAGGAGGAGGGTGATAGACCCAGAGAAACAGGAAAGAATGCTCCTCCAGCCAGGGCAGTCAGCTCTGCCAGGAAACCAGACTGACATGAGCTGAGTGGAAAAGAGAAGTTGGAGCAGGTCTCACAGAATATCTTGGGGCCAGTTAAGGAAGTGGGAGAGAAGTAAGTCAAGGTAAATGCATGAGTATTCATCACTGAGAAGGACCAAATGAAAGGCCCCCATAGGCCCCAGAGCATTCTGTGGGGAACAGGGAAAGAATGTGTGTCAGGAAGATGTGCTCCCCACCCTGGCTGTGTGACATCAAGCAAGTTCCTTAATCCCCTGAGCTTTATCTGTAAAGTTGGGGTCCTTCTAAACATTAAATGGATTCAGGTAGGTAAGACTCTCAGGCCAGCATTCAGTAAAGCTGAATTTCTTTCTCCTTTCATCAAAATGTTGATGGTGACGATGAAAACTTACCTGCACCCTCTCACTACCCACTCCATCCTCAGTGTGAGCAGTGGACACACTAAATAATAGTGAATTATGATAGCTAACATTGGTTGAGGGCATATTATTTGCAAGCTTTATTCTAAACTCTTCGCAGCATTACCTCAATCCTCACAACCCTACAAAGGAGATAATAGTAGTAGTCCTAGTTTACAAGTGAGAAAGTCAAGTCTCAAAGAAGTAATTCGCCCAAGATACATAACTAATAAGAGGCAGAACCAGGATGAAAATCCAGCTCTAATTGCAAAATCCATGCTCTTTACCACTGCATTGTATTCCTTCCCACTAGTAAGGCAGAAAATAGAGAAAAGGTTAAACAACTAAAGGTCCTGTCCAAGGCATTGATGAAGATCAGTAGGAGGGTTCCTGTTACCCTGTTTCCCTGCATGAAAGCAGCTGCTGTAGGAAGCTTCCCAGAGAGTTCCCATCTGATCCAGAAGAGACGCCACTGCTGAAATGAAGTCATAACCCCCTCCCCAACTGCCAGAGATGGGTGGTGACATCCGAAAGCAAGCAGATCACATATGTAACCAGTGCAAATAAAGCTGTAGGCAAGGGCATTGCCTCGTGTTATGAAAGTATCTTGCAATAAAGAATGTGGTAACTGAGTCCAAACAGAAGGGTGATGACTTGGCAGGCAGTCTGGAACAAGCCAAGTTAAAGTTTGCCCATGTGTCTACAGCTCTGTCCACCCTGATTTTAAATGCTCCATACTGATTCTGTGGGCAGAAAGCCCTGGGATGAGAAAGGTCTGAAGGAGATGCTGCCTGGGGAAGGCCAAAGCACCCAACAAGCAAAAGAAATTACTAGTTAATTTAGTAATGCCAATGACATTAGAGGATTTCATTAATGTAGCAGTCAGCACCACCACTTCATTTATTCACTCATTCATGTATTTATCCAGGAGACATTTATAGAAAGCCTACTGTGCTCCAGGCCCTGTGCTAGGTGCTGGGACATTATAAAGAGTCCCCAGGAGCTTACAGGGAAGTCAGGAGATGGTAGAAAGCAGGCTCTTCTGATACAATCAGGTAAAACTCTGCTATGGGTGAGGGCCTGCCATATGCAACCATGCTGTCTGTCCTCCCTGCAAGGAAGTGATTATGCCAATGGGAGTTGGGAAATACCTCCTACAATGTGCAAGCCAGAAAAGGACTTTAAGAAGTAGTCCAACTCCCTCACTGTGTTAAGAAGGAAGCCATGGGCCTGCGTTGTAAAAAAGGATATACTGCAAATTAAGACTACCATAGTTTGGGGCGCCTGGGTGGCTCAGTCGTTAAGCGTCTGCCTTCGGCTCAGGTCCTGGTTCCAGGGTCCTGGGATCAATCCCCACATTGGGCTCTCTGCTCGGCGGGAAGCCTGCTTCTCCCTCTCCTACTCCCGCTGCTTGTGTTCCCTCTCTCACTGTGTCTCTTTCTGTCAAATAAATAAAATCTTAAAAAAAAAAAAGACTACCATAGTTTATATCAACTGAATGGCTCTATCACAAGTGCTGCAGGAATTTAGGGGTAACAAGCATCACTGTGAGTCAAAGAAGGCTTCCTGGAAGAGGTGGAACTTAAACTGAGCTTTCCTGGAAAAATAAGGGATGTGTGTATGTGTGTGTATGAAAGAGAGAGAGAGAGAAAGGGAAACACCTGGTTTTTAGATATTCATCAAATTGCTCCTTAAGACTATTTAATTTTCTTTTATCTGGTTTGTTAACTACCCAAAGTCCTTAAGATCTGAAATTTTTTGTTTGTGTGTTTGAGAAGATCTGCTACCAGATATGATAGGATTAGCTGTACAGGCTTCGGAGTCTGACAGACCTGGTGTCAAATCCACATTCCACCATTTTCTAATTGTGTGACCTTGGTTTCCTCATCTGTTAAATGGGGATAATAATGCCTACCGTAGGACTGTGGTGAGTGTTAAATGAAGTAATATACATAAAGCATGTAGCATAGCATTTCCTGACACTCAGGAAACACAAAGCATAGCTTCTTAAATGTTGTGATAATTACTTACCTGCATGGACCTTATAACATGTACAGTGTATTCTGTATTCATTCAGTTTCTGTTAATTCTTTTATCAAACAGTTAGGCACACTGCCAGACACCATGCTGGATGTGGGACAAGCTGTGTACCAGACAGACATTTTCCCTGCCTGCTCAGGGCAGTTTAAAGGGATGTGAGACACATAAACACACAATTGTGGTACAATGTGAGTTGCACTGTAATAGGGGTGGGTACTACTGATTGTTGGTCAGCTCTGGGAAGGCTATGAACTTTAAGGGCCATACTAGGGCCTTTGGAGAACTGACCTACCAGGATGCAGTTGCTCTGAAGACATAACTGGAAGATGCTCCCACCAGCAAAGTCATTACCACTTCTTTTTTATTAAGTTTTTTGTTTTAATTCCAGTATAGTTAATGTACAGTGTTATATTACTTTCAGGTGTATGATATAGTGATTCAACAATTCTATACATTACTCAGTGCTCATCATGATAATTGTACTCTAAATTACCTTCACCTGTTTCATCCATCCCCCCCCCTGCACCTCCCCTTTCGTAACCATCAGTTTGTTCTCTATAGTTAAGAGTGTGTCTTGTTTTCTCTCTCTCTCTCTTTTACCCTTTGCTTGTTTGTTTTGTTTCTCAAATTCCACATATGAGTGAGATACGGTATTTGTCTTTCTCTGACTGACTTATTTTCTTAGCATTATACTCTTTAGCTCCAACCATGTTGTTGCAAATGGCAAGATTTCCATCTTTTTTATGGCTGAATAATAATCCATCATACTTCTTCTTTATCCATTCATCTATCTATGGACAGTTGGGCTGCTTCCATGATTGAGCAGATAATGCTACAATAAACATAAGGGTGCACATATCCCTTTGAATTAGTGTTTTTATATTTTTTGGGTAAATACCCAGTAGTATAAGTACTGAATCATAGGGTTGTTCTGTTTTTAACTTTTTGAGGAAACTCCGTACTATCTTCCACAGTGGCCACACCAGTTTGCATTCCCAGCTACAGTGCATGAGGGTTTCCTTTTCTCCACATCCTCACCAATAGCTGTTGTTTTCTTGTGTTGTTAATTTTAGCCATTCTGACAGATGTGAGGTGATGTCTTGTTGTAGTTTGATTTGTACCTTTCTGATGATAAGTGATACTGAGCATCTTTTCATGATTCTGTTGGCCATTTGGATGTTTTCTTTGGAAAAATGTTCAGGTCTTCTGTGCATTTTTTTAGTTGGATTATTTGTTTTTTGAGGTGTTGAGTTGTATCAGTCCTTTATATATTTTGGCTACTAACCCTTGATTGGATACATCATTTGCAAATATCTTCTTCCATTCAGTAGGTTGCCTTTTAGTTTTGTTGACTGTTTGCTGTGCAGAAGCTTTTTATTTTGATGAGTCATTACCACTTCTTGATAGTTCTGTGTTTGCTCTATATTTTGTACAATGTCATTTCTACCTAATAGCAGAATAATCTGGATAGAAAAGGAAATTTTCTCTTACTAGTCCAGCATTCAGCAGAAACTACAAGAAGCAGTAAAAATACACCCGAGGTTAAGCTCTAGACAATTTTCCTGGCTCCTCTCTCCTAGTGTGTTTAGTACCTGTGGCAGCAAGCATCCAAAATGGGTCCCAATGATCCCCACCTCCTGAAAGTTACACCCTCGTGTGGTGCCCTTCTGCACTGTACCATGTTTGGTCTTTGTGACCAATAGAAAATGGTAAAGTGATAGCATGCCACGTCTAAGATTAGGTTATACTCTTGGATGCTCTCTCACACATGCTCTCTTTCTCTTGGATGACTTCCCTTGGAGAAAGTCATATCTTGAGCAGACCTCACATGGCAAGGAACTGAAGCCTCCTGCCAACAGCCACATGAGTGAGCTTAGAAGTGGATTCTCCAGCCCTAGTCAAGTCTTCAAAGACTATGGCCTTGGCCAACAGCTTGACCTCATGAACTACCTAGCTAAGGCATTCCCAGATCCCTGAGTCCTAGAATATATGTGAGATAATAAATGCTTGTTGTTTTAAGCTACTTGGGGTTGGGGTAATTTGCTTTGCAGCAATAGATAACTAATACAGTGCCCCTCTTCTATGCTTCCCTGTCATGGCACTTACCACACTGTGTTGTAATTACTTGTGTATGCTTCCATCTCCTCCACAGACTGTGAGCTTAATGGATACTGTGTCTTATTGTCTTTGGATTGTCATCACTTGGAACATGCCTAGTCCATAGCAGATGGTCAAAAAACTTTGTTAGATGAGTAACTTGCCTTTGTATAGCACATTAAAATTTATGAAGCACTGATGCACTCATATAGTCTTCATGGCACCCCTAGAAGATAACTACTGATATTATCCCCACTGAACAGATGAGAAAATTGAGGCTCAGTGACTCAATTATCTCATAGCCAATGGTTAATAAAACCAGGACTCAAACCCAAGTAATCCAATTCCTAGTCTATGCTCCTTCCTCCAAACCAACCTGCTCTTCATTTAGCTTGTGGGGGAAGAGGGTAGGAGAAAAATTATTCTAAAGAATGGAGTGCTGTCCAGTCGTGATGGAGCTCCATAGAAAGGGCAGTGGACAAGAATATGGCTCATTTATGAATAGGCCAGGTCTCTGTGGGCCTTCCCCACACCACACATGCAATATTTCATTTAATCATCACAAACCCAAAGTAGGAAATCAATCGTTATTATTCCCACTTCACAGATGAGGAAACCAAGGCAAGATCTCATATATTAAATTGTAGAGCTAGGACTCAGGCAAATGTATTCAAACTCCTAGTTCAAGGCTCTTCTTGTAAAACTCAGACTGCTTCCTTTTCCTAGTCCTGGACAGCTGGGTTTGGGGCCCAGATAGAATGCCTGATTCCAGCAGGGATAGACTGGGCAAGATATCACAGAGTCCCAGACAATGAGCAGACATGACTAATGCAAGGACACTACCTGTGTGGCTACATTACACTTCACCCTCATGCTGAGCTCCAGTCACTGATTTTCAGGCCCAAGGTCCAAGGTTTCATAGGATCCCTTTTATCAAAGAAGGGAGATATGCCACTATTGTGGTTAGAGTCATTTTCAGTTTGCACATCTTTAAAATGGGAAAAATAATTGTAGTAATGGTTAGATGAGATGATGTATATAAAATGGCTGGCATGTAATAGGTGCTCACAAGCATGTAAATATTCCGCTCCCTTCCGGCTCTATTCCTATGGGACGTTTTTAGGACAGGAGCACATAGTGTTTTGTGAGTCTCTCTTCTTCCCATAAGCTGAAGTCTTAGCAGCAACAGTGGAAAGCAGAGGGAGAAGAGAATATTTCTGAGGGCTCTGTGCAGTCTCCAGCCTGAAGGGTGCTCTGCAGTGGGATTTCTGCTTTATGTCAGCTGTGCAGTGGGGAAGGAAGACCTCCATTCTTTGAAGGCAGGTATCATGCTGAGGAGAAGAAGCCCCAGCTGTTCTGTGGGATCTAGTGGAATGTGCCTTGGGGCTGCCTGACGCCTTGCTGGGTTGGGTAAACTTGGCCTGTTGGTTTCCATCCAAGAGACCTTTCACCTTGAGGGTTCAGTGACCAGAAAAACATTCCAGAAGCCAATAATTTTTCATTCTCCAGGGAGCCAGGGAACAGACAGTTTCTGGGCTGGACATTGGGGACAAACCCATGAGAGGGCCTCTGTGCTGAGGACTCCATCTAATCCCAGGAAATGCAGTCCTGGTTCCATGTGCTAGAAGACACAGCTTCCTGCCAGGAAAAGGATCTGGGCTTTGTCTTCATGCACGCCAGCATTTAGATGTGACTGTCTAGGGTTTCATGGATGGGTTGTGGAGATGGCCAGTCCCCAGGTGGAAATCAGAGTGAGCCTGACTCTTGCAATCCTGTTCAATGAAATTCAGAGCAATTAAACAACCAAGTGAGAACCTACCAGGTGGAAGTAGGCGACATTGTGGAAAGGCCATGGACTTTGAAGTTGGAGTCTTCATTTGAATCCTAGCTCTACCATCTACTAAGTATGACTTGGGAAGGATATTTAACCTCTTTAGGCCTCAGTTTCTTTATCTGTAAACTAAGAGAAATAAAGTAATGGTAATGCCTGCTCTGCAGGGCTGAGGTAAGGACTGAATGAAGTTGTCATATGTAAAGGGTAGAGAAAAGTGCCTGCTGCCTGATCAGTGCTCAATAAACCAATCTTTATTATTACATTTCATGTGGAGATGGATGAGAAGTGAAAACAGCCACAGTAAGGAAGACAGTACATGTAATATTCGATATAACTCCTTTGATTTTTTTGACCAGCATATCCTGGGGAACCTCCTAAGTGCTAATGACTAGGGATATAGGAACAATGGCCCCAACCTATAAGAACTAAGAATTTTGTACCTGAGATGGATAAGTAAGCAAACAATTTCTATCGAACTTACAAGTGGTCTAAGATAAAGGATAGAAAATGCTGTCAGAGCAGAGTGGAGGAGGTGCTCACATTACCTGAAGGAGTCAAAGAGGCCTTGCTGAGGAAACAACCATTGGGCTCCATTGGCTAAGTCTTGAAAGATGAACAAGCAGGTGTTCACTAGGTGAAATGAGTGTAGAAGAACACATTGCTGACATTGGGGACAGTGTGTGGCAGAAACATGGAGGCGTGAAAGAGTTTGATTAGAGGAATGGGAACCATGGAGTCACTGGATGGAAGAGACATGATAAAAGACCATCAACCTTGAGAGATACTAAAAAGACCTTGTTTGCCTGCTGAAGGGATAGGACTTTGCCCTGGAGGCAAAGGGGGTTTTAAAGTAAAAAAAACAAGGGGCACCTGGGTGGCTCAGTTGTTAAGCATCTGCCTTCGGCTCAGGTCATGATCCCAGGGTCCTGGGATCGAGCCCCACATCGGGCTCTCTACTCCGTGGGAAGCCTGCTTCTCCCTCTCCCATTCTCCCTGCTTGTGTTCCCTCTCTCACTTGTCTCTCTCTGTCAAATAAATAAATAAAATCTTTAAAAAAAAAGTAAAAAAACAAGATGATTAATTTGTTTTCAGGAAAGATAACTGGGTGGAGGATGGGGTGCAAAGGGGAAAGACTAGAGGCTGGGAGACTGGAAGCGTATGAAGATAAGAAGCTCATCTCGGTTACATAATCAGGAAGTTGGTGGGGTCTCAGGAAGAGAGGCTAGACCTCTTGGCTCCTAGTGTGAGCTTTTTCGATTAGATTGCTCCTCCTGCCACATCTTTGAAACCTGCCTACTAAGCAAACCTTGACCTAAAATTACAGTGCTCACTGTGAACCGGAAAATAAAGCATGCCAGATCGCAACTAGTTTGATTTGGACCAAGGCACATGCTCTTTATCCATGGTTCATCACAGCATTAAAATAGTTCAACATTTTTCTGAGCATTTACTCCCTGAGGTCTGTACTCCTAAGGAGAATGCAAATTCTTCTTGACTTGGGCCAGTCATTTATCCATTTGCTCAATTCATCCATCCATTTATCCATCCACAGAACCACAGAAATATATCCTCAGCTACTGTATTCTAGTCTGGCTAAGTCCTGGGGATAGAGAGATGGAAGGCAATCTCTGCCCTGAGAAAGCTCAGCCTACTGAAGGGGGAGACCAAAAAGTAAATAGACAGGGACAATCCAGTGTGGTGGGTGCTCATATAATGAGAGAGAGGTACTAACTGCTATGGGAGCTTGGAACAGGCACACTTAATAGTCTGAGCCATCGGGGAAGTAGAGGACACTTGTTGAAGCCTTGAAGGGCAAAGAAGAGGGTGCAGAGGTACTCTGATTAGAACGAAGAGCATATGCTGCTTGAGGTTACAGTGCAGTGGCAGAAATGATTAGAATTCGAGAATTCAAGGGTCTTCTAGCCCCGAAACCAAACACATGCTTTGCCTATTTTAATCAAATAAACCACATTAATCCAGATTTAACTGATGGCTTCCTTCTGGTACCTCACTGCACAAGAGTAAGCCAGTGCCCAGTTTTCCCCAAATTACCAAATAGGCAAAGTTTGCTTGGTGGCTTCTGACGTCCTCTTCCAGTGCCCGTCTCAGGACACCTCAAACTCTGGCCCTAGTACGCTAAATTGTTCCTCCAAGAACCAAGAGCCCTCTTCAACCACCTCCCCTCCCACCCCCCCAGGAGCCCAGGCTCCCAGTCTATCTACTCTCACTCACTTCTCTATCAAGTCTTAGCTTGTGGGACAAATTCTGTCCAGCTTTTGGATAGTGTTACCTTGTGAACCTGAACGGCTACCATGCACTTGACTTGTTCATAACCACTAGCCAGCTTAAAGCATTCCCCCGTCAGAGATATCTGTACTCAACATTGTCTTTCCTCACTTTACTTATCCTCTGTGAGAGATAGGACTTCATCATTCCTCTACTGTGGTTTTCTATGAAATCCCTTTCTCTGGGATCACCTCCTACTTCTCCCACAGCCCCATACGTAGAAAAGCTCTATCATCACACTTCTCAAACATACAGAGTTTTAACCATCTCCCTATTTTTGTCTTCCTACAAGACAAAAAACTCTGGTCTTACTTTTCTTTCCCCAATTCCTGCACTTAGTGGCACGAATAAGCATTGGATGAACAAATGAATTAGTAAGGGAATGGACTGCAGTCTCTGGAACAAACTTCTGCCAATGGAATGCCACTCTAGACGTAAGAATGCAAACATAAGAGGCAGGCCGGAGAACCAACTTTGGAGACTTTCAGTACCTCTCTGTTATAGGCCACTGCCTGCTTTGCCTGGGTCTAAGGTTAGTTGTGAGAAAAGAAATGATATCCCTGAGAGCAGAGAGAAGGCAGTATCTTCTACCTTAATTTCTTTGAGCCCCGTCGGGCCTAATTTCCCCAGGCCCATTTCTGTGGGCCTGTGATACTTTATATGGCTCTTATTCACGAACTTGGAAGTATTAATGACGACATACCAGGAGATGATCCTCTACTTGACCTGAATTATGTTTTAACATTAATGCTGTGAAATTTCACAGAGGAGAAGAACTACACTGAAGTTAATACTCAATAAAAAGAAAATGAGTAGTCCCTGGTTTATTATTAGAAAAATCCCAGCCTTTGGTCTGAATTGTTTTCCAGTTTTACTGAGAGATAATTGCCATACACCACTATATAGGTTTCAGAGGTGTACAGTGTGATGGTTTGATTTACATATATTGTGATGTGCTGACCACACTAAGTTCAGCTAACATCTATCTGCTAATATAGATACAGGAAGAAGAAAAGAATAAAGGGGAGGGGTGCCTGGGTGGCTCGGTCGTTAAGCGTCTCCCTTCGGCTCAGGTCATGATCCCAGGGTCCTGGGATTGAGCCCCGCATCGGGCTCCCTGCTTGGCGGGAAGCCTGCTTCTCCCTCTCCCACTCCCCCTGCTTGTGTTCCTGCTCTCAGCTAGCTCTCTCTGTCAAGTAAATAAATAAAAAATAAAAAGAATAAAGGGGAAAAATTTTTCTTAGGATTTATACTCTTAACAGCTTTCCTATATGTGATACAACAGTGTTAACTAGAGGTGGCATGTAGTGTATTATGTATTTCGTCCCTAGTACTTCTTTATCTTACAACTGGAAGTCTGTACTCTTTGACCACCTTCCTCTAATTCTCCCTACCAACCCCCCACCTCAGTAACAAGTCTGATTTTTTTTTACAAGGTTTTTTTTTTAGACTCCACATATAAGTGAGATTGTATAATAGTTGTCTTTCTCTGTCTGATATTTCACTTAGCATAATGCCTTCAAGGTCCGTCCATGTTGTCACAAATGGTAGAATTTCCTCATTTTTTTATGGTCAAATAATATTGCATTGTATATAGATACCACAACTTCTTTATCCATTCATCCATTGATGGACACTTACGTTGTTTCCACTTTTTGGCTAATGCAAATAATGCTGCTATAAACATGGGGGTGTAGATATTTTTTCATGTTAATGTTTTTGTTACCTTTGGATATATTCCCAGATTAATTTCTTTTTTGTATTAAGATCCAAAAATACTAAAAAGTCTGACTGGTTAGCCACAGAAAGCATATGCTGAGTGTCCTCAGCCAAAGCCAAATATGAGAAAAGTCAAACAGTGTATAGAAAACAAATAAATGAATCACAGTGTGGGGTAAAGTGCTGTTTGGCACAAACCCATGATCATAGACCAAGAAGTGTCTGCAAAAATGTCAGAAATATCAGGAAAAGATGTGGAAAATACCTCAGAAACAGATCTGACTTTGACCTGTAATCTTGACTACAACTGAACTTTGTCCCACAGGAGTAATACATGATGTTTTCCTTTAGTACATGTTTGTTCACCAGTTGGTCTATGGATCATGGGTGAGGCTGCTTTCTGCAAAGTGGACTGCTCTGAATGGTAGCCTTGGTCATCACTGTGCATGGCCAGCTGGAACCAGGCTGACCCACAGCCATAGGAAGGAAAGGTAATTGAATCTGGCTGTTTAGAGCAATGGAATGGGACCAGGGACAGGAACTGGGGGCCCTGAGTCACATAGTTGGGCACCACATGTAATATTCTTTAAAAGGCCCGGGCCTGCCACATGCATTAGCATGCAACTGACTACAGACTGTTTAGTCTAATGTCCAATATGACATTTGGTTTTTTGTAAAGATTTTACTTATTTATTTATTTTAGAGAGAGAGCGCGCATGTGCGCACGCATGCAAGTGTGGGGAGGGGCAGAGGGAGAAGCAGAGGGGAAGAATCTCAAGCAGACTCCACACAGTGCAGAGCCAGACACCGGGCTCAATCTCACGACCCAGAGATCATGACCTGAGCCAAAACCAAGGAGTGTAGAGTCTAGGAGGAAACATAAGACAGTGATGTTGTACCTATAAAATGAGGTAGAAGGAGAAAGTAGTAATGATAGCTAGCATTTATTAAACACTCACTATGGGCAAAGCACTGTTCTAAATGCTTTACATGTAGGGTGCGCGGGTGGCTCAGACGGTTAAGCGTCTGCCTTCAGCTCAGGTAGTGATCCCAGGGTCCTGGGATCAAGCCCCGCATCTGGCTCCCCGCTCAGCAGAGAGCCTGCTTCTCCCTCTGCCTCTGCCTGCCGCTCCCCCTGCTTGTGCTCTCAATCTCTCTAATAAAAAAAATTAAAAAAAAAAACCTAAATAAATAAATAAATAAATAAATAAATAAATAAATAAATAAATGCTTTACATGTACTGGCTCATTTAAACCTAACAAAAACTTCATGAAGTAGGTGCTATTAGCTCCATTTTACAGATGAGGAAACTGAGGCATGGAGAGGCTTGCCACTTGCCCAGAATTGCAGCTTAGGCTCCAGTAAGGATTTGAACTCAAGTGGGTGTGACTGCAGATCCTGTGTCTGACCACTGTGCTGTTGTGGGCACCGGGACCATCTGAGAGCAGCATATCAAAAGCACATATCTGAGTTCTGGGGGCTCAGCGGATGGAGATATTCACTGCACCCTTGGAGAAAGATTACCTACGCTTTGTAGAGACGTAAAATTACCAAGCCTTGAAGGATGGGGAGGATTTGGACACACCAATGTTGGCAGTGAGAGTGGAGGAAGAATTCAGAAAGGAAGGTTTCTAGGTTGAGAGCGGCATTAGCAAAACACGAAGCTGTAAATACACAGGATCTGAGGAAACAGCCAAGGTCAGTCTGGTTGTATCAGAATGTGTGAAAACAAAGGAGCGGGAAAGGGCTGCAGGGACAACTGGGGCTACACCTGAAATGTTTGCTCACAAAGATGATCTTTACTCATCTATTCCCTGCACTTCACCAAACTGATGAACTTATCACCAAAAACCGATCTCAGAGAAACTTTGACAATAAAAATAAGCCCATAAAAAAATAAGCCCATATACTTATTTTAGAATTGGTAAGGCCTTTTGAAACCCTGTAGACTATGCCCACTTACTTTGCAGAAGAAGCAAAAGAAGTTTGAAGGTTAAATGGACTTATTCAAAGTCACCCAGCAAATCAATAGCAAAATCAAGTCGTTGAACACAAAATTTGGGGGAAGCAAAAAAAAAAAAGCTTTTATGACCCTCTTACAAAATCTGTATATACAATGTACCCCGTGTTCTGTCCTACCCCTCATCCGTGAATCTTTGAAATGTAGTTAAAACACATTCCAACAGGAGGCTTTTAAAAATTAGAACACGAATTTTTTTTTGCATTTACAAAAGTGATCATTGTAAATATATCTACCCTGCTACAAATGAATTCAGCAGAGCTATTAAAGTTAACTCTAGCTGACTCTGAGCACTTGCTCTGTGGCAAGCATTGTACTGAGCACTTACAATGCATTATCTCATATCATTAGGACAACAAGCCTCACAAAGGTACTACTGTTATTCTCGCTTTATGGTTGAGGAAACTTAAAGAGATTTAGTAACTTGCTCAAGCTTACACAGCTAGTGACGACCAGTTTGGACTCAGACCTCCTGACACTGCTATTAACTGTTAAAAGACATAACCTCCATAGCTAGGAGTGGATGATACCTACATTGAACCAGTAAATCAAAATTATCCAGCTAAGGTTTAGAAACACTAAGCTTTCATCTTTAAGAAACATTACCCTTAACTGAAACCTCTAGGCAGGTAACACTTCTTTTTTTTTTTTTTTAAAGATTTTATTTATTTAATTGACACACAGAGCGAGACAGAGAGAGGGAGAGAGCACAAGCAGGGGGAGCGGCAGGCAGAGGGAGAAGAAGGCTTCCTGCATGAGCAGGAAGCCCGATGTGGGGCTCGATCCCAGGACCCTGGGATCATGACCTGAGCTGAAGGTAGCGGTTTAACCAACTGAGCCACCCAGGCGCCCCTAGGCAGGTAACACTTCTAACAGGGCTTCTTATCTGTGTGTCCCAACCAACCACTTCCACTGCACTTTGCTGGGGAAGCAGATGCCCATGGTTTATCACAGTCAGAATGTCAGTGACCGTGAATGACTGTTAGCAGCCTATAGCCTGCCCGGTGCTGTGAGCATCAAACATTGCCCTGCTGTGAGTGGAGCCTGCTTAATTAGCCTGGGATCCTGGGCAGGGGTCTAGAGTCTTCAGAGGTAAGTACTTTGGCCCAGCCTTCTGCCCCACCTGGCCTCACTTGCCATTCCATTGACCACAGGCCCCATTCACTGCACTTAGGAAATGGCCTTTGGCTCTCCTGCCTCCTCTCTGTTCTACTGCCACTACACTGCTTTAGACATCCATCAATCACCTCTTGCCAGGACTGCTCTAAAACCTCCTACGTCCTCATGCACCTTCCTGATGCCTTCTAATCCATCCTCCCCTCAGCTACCAGAATAATCTTCTCAAACTGATCATGTCAATCTGTTCTGAACTCTTTGATGGCTTCACGTTGCCTTTCAAGTAGAATTCACACTCCTAAGCATGGCATTCAATATCCTTCATAATTTGACCCTTCCTTACCTTCTGGGACTCAACAAATATTTAGTCAATCAGTGAATGCTCTCTTCCTTAGAAACCCTATTAGCAAACATTCCCTCCACATGTTATTCAACAATCCAATTTATTGAGCATCCACAATGTGTTGAATTTTAAGAATTTACTGGTTTTTTCATAGGATAACAGACACAGTTATGGACACAGAATCTGGAGACCTGGGTTCAGGTGCCACTCTGGCCCTTTCTATGTGGGTTGGGGAAGTAATTTCCCTCCTCTAAGCCTCAGTTTCTCCACTTGTGTAAAGGAAAGTAGATCTAAATGATCTCAAAGGCTCTTACAGCCCATGTGTATACTGGTCCCTGATACCAGAATCCCCTTGAAGGAAGAACCAAGAGTGTTAGCTCCCTAGCCAGCCACAGATATGTGTACCACAGCTAATTCATGTGCTCAGCAACTTCGAGGCATCCTACGTTACCCCCCCTCCCCACTTCAGCACTGTCTCTTGGAATCTTCTGCCTGGCCCTACACTGAATTACAGCACTGGTGTTCACATCTTCCATGTACCAGATCCTGGAGCTGAGACAATGGAGCTCTTAGAGACTTCAGTTATGATCTCATCTTCTGATCAAGATTTTTCTTGGCCTGTGATTGCTCAGCTATAACCAGGAGCGGGCAAGAGGAGCCCCTACTCCAGGAAGGGCTAGTGCTGACTCAGCATGCCTTAGGTCTGAAATTTGGAGCAGAAACTTGTGTGGACCAGCAGGAACCTTGTAGGCTCCAGTAGGAAAGAGAGGAAGAATCTAGGCAAACCCAGGAGAAACAATTCTGAGAGCAAAGAGATATGAAGACATGGAAGACAGAAGGGTTGGTGTGAGGGAGAACTCCTTTATCAAGAACCTTCTGCAGGCCAGGTACTTTTCATTTGGGCTACCACTATGCAAGGCAGGTATTATTATCCTATTTCCAAAGCTCAAAGAGATTAACTAACTTTTCCAGAACCACATGACTCATAAGTAGCTGTGGGATTCAAACCTAAGTCTTCAAAGATCTGTGTTCTCTCTTGCACGCACCGTGAGAAGCATCTCGGAGGAGCTTAGGAAGTCTTGAGAGTAAAGCCTGACCCTCAGGCAATACTTCTAGGAAAGGGGAAAAAAATACTAATGGGATAATATTTAATCCCAAATCACCAGCACTAACCATGAGAAAAGGTAGAGTTCCAATCATCGTGTGAAATAGCTTTAGGTCATAAGTGAATGTTGTCCTTTTTGGGAGGATAAAAATGATGTCATTAATTCCTTGAACATGAATATGACTAATAAACTAAGTGTGGCATCAGTCATCTCATCCACACAGCTGTCTGGGTCAGCTAATCTGTGGTTTGAGTCGCAGTTGCTGTCTGCCCAGTGGCGTGCTACACTCTAATCTTCTGGCTTCACAGTTAGCTTGACAGTTTGGTTGAGTCTGATTCACTTGCTCCCAGCCTCAATTGCCCTGTGCCAATGCAGACTTCTACAGTTGGTCTACTTAGAAACACAGGATGTTAGTGTTGGAAGGGAGCTCCCTTAGAGGTCACCTAGTATGACCCCCTGTGTTACAAATGAGTGCACAGACAGCTTGGTGATATCTGAAACTCGGATGGGTTTAGGTGTGAGATAGGAAGGGACCTCAGCGACATGGGCCTGTTTGACAGGAGGAGGAAGCTGGGATCAAGCAGCACTAGAGCTGGCAGTACTAACGCTGCTGTGGGATTTGGGGGGCCAGAGTAGAGTACAGGGAGCAGACCCAGCGCCCTTGAAGAATGGGGTGGAATAGGGAAGCAGAGTGTCAGGAGAACAGCCAAACAGTCTTGGAGTTCAGGGCAAGGCTTGTGTTCCACCCAACAGGGAGTTGTGGGGCTGGGCAGGGGAATTAGGCTGCAGGTCAGTTAGGAGGACTAGACTGACTTGGCAAGACGGGGGAGGAGTATGAAGAGAAAAGTCATAACTCGGAGCCTATCAGGGTGTGCAGAGTTCACCAGAGCATGATAAAGTCCAGATTTAGTGGCAGCATGCACCATCTCTGTGGTGGTTTGTGGCTGATGAATTTCCCGCTCTTCAGGAAGGCTCCAGCCTGAATCTGGAGGGAGCAAGTGACTTCATGCCATAGCTAGAAGCCAAGGAAGACAGCACGGAATCACTCCATCCATTCTGCCTCCCCAGTGTCTCTGGATGTCCCTTTCCTCTGTGTCTACTGTCATCATCCTGAGCCCTGTTCATCACCCCGCTGAATTATTGCAGTAGAATTTTATTCTACCTGTACTCTTTCTAAATCATTCTCCTCATTGTCAGCAGAGTAATGTTTCTATGATACCTGAGGTTGTCACTTGCTTTCCATAAATGTTAGATGACTTGCATTGCCTAGCAGGCTTTCTCAACTCGGCTTCCGTGTGACCATCAAGCCTTACAGAAAATGATTTGAGTGACTCTTTTCTCAGTTCTCTCCAGGATGGTACATAACCTGTGTCATTCTAGGTACAGAGGGGAGAAATTCATTTGTACAATAGATGACTTAGGTCAAAAGGGCTTAGTTTTCTTGTGGAAGCCTGGTTGAGAAGGGCTGGAGAGAATAAAGCCCAAATGGCCGAGCCTGGCACTCTAGGTCCCATGCAACCCCAGCCCAACTTTCTTCTAGCCTCATTCCCTACCCTCCCTACCATACCAAACTCTGACCATCCAAACTCTTTTCATTTCTTTGGCATGCAATTTTGTTCACGTCTTAATGTTCTTCCTTCTGCGTCTCTTTCTTAGCCTTGCAAAATTTTTGTCTTCCTTCAAAGCCTAGCTCAGATGTCACCTCCCCTCTGAAGTAGTGCCTCTATAACCCTTGAAGTTTGATTAAATTGTCCCTTCCTCTGTGTGCCCTTATTATGTGTATATGTGTGCCACTTTATAGCACACTGTTCATCGTGGAGGCTTACTTCTCTGTGTGACCTACAAAATTCTGAGTTTCTGCACAGCAGGCAACAACCCCCCCCCCCCGACTCCCTTGACCTGAATAGATGTTTATCGAACGGAATGGCCTAGAGCTCCCTGGGTAATCGAAAATAATGCTAATTCTGGAACACAGGTCTCTTGACTCTTATAGCCCATGGTTATTTGGGTTTCTACACATGACAACAACTAGATCAAAGGTTAAATATGTCAGTTTCAGATATGCGGGTGTGCACGGTGATAGTCTGGGCTGGGAGAAGACTTCCTGAATAATTACTGACAGAGAGAGGGAGTAACGCTGGTAGGTCCCACTGTGAAGGGAGAGTGGAGCCCGAGTGATGTTAGGTAAAGTATAGGAGTAGACTCCATCAGGAGTATGAACAGCACCAGCTTTATAACTTCTCTAGGAAAAAGAAATGAAGGAGAAATAGTTGGCGGTGGGATTAAGTGAAAGATATGTACGTCAAGAACTGATGTCCGAAATGACTCACCAAAGCTGAAATTTGATAATGAAGAGAACTTACACTTGTATAGTATAGAATACCATCACAGAAGTGATCTCATTTAACTCTCAGAATAACGCTGTGCCAGGCGGGGGTGGTGGTGGAGTGAGTGTGTGTGTGTCGTGTTGTTACAGTCCTTCCTTTACAGAGGAGACAGTTCCGGCTCAGAGAGAAGTGACATGTCAAACACCAACTATCCTTAAGTGAGGCAGCTTGAACTAGAAGACAAGCCTGCCTGTCCCAGGTCCAGAGCCACATTCACTTTATTTAAGAACGGGGAGACAGCTCCTCTGGTCTAAAAGCTGAATGCTTTTATAAAATCAAATTGGATGACATATAGAGGTTTTTCTGAGCCATGACTCAGAGGGACTCTACTTAAACTCAGGGCTTTTCTAGGCTGTTTTCAAATCAAGATAGAAAACCATTAGTCAGCTGACTTGTAGGGAGTTGGCCAATAAAGAGCAATTCTTGGCTTGAACTGGGCAAAAATCAGACTTGACTCAAGAATCTGGGACAGAACAGAAGAGCAGAGGGTGGTTTGTTTTTCACCTGCCTCGGCTCCAGGGGGTATAGAGGACAGCGGGAGAGGACCCCTGCTGCTCTACTTTTTGCTTCCAGCTTGGGATGGACAAAGTTTCCGGGAGTTGGAGCGGAAGAGTTGGGACCACAAGAGGTCGCTCAGCTCGTCTCTCCCTCTCAGACTTCTCCACGAACCCTGCAAACTGTGAGCTCTTAGAGCCTAAGTACCACGGACCAGGCTCTGCTGAAGATTTCTTCTGTAGTTTAGCATCTGTGGTATGCATTTCCTATCTCCCCAACAAAAGGGTAAGGCCCTGGGGGTGGGGAGGGGCACACAGTTGGTTTAAATAGCTTTATACTCCACTGTCTGGTGCTCTGAATATTTAAAACAAATCTCAGGAAATGGCTTTTTAGTTACAATAAAGATTTCAAGTTTATTAAAAACATCTTCTATATGACTCCATGGAATGAGATTTCTTGATTTCTCTTTCCTCTCCTTTAAAAGTTACCTAGATAGTTTGTGTAATCCTCATCTATTCATTCGATGCTAGTATGTCTTGAGTGTCCGCTATCGTGCTGGGTGCTACTACATGTTAGGCCCTATGTTAGGTGCTAACGTACCTGGAAGAAAACAAGAGGTGATCCACCTTCATGGAGGTTAGAGTTTAAGGTGACACAGACTGGCGTGCTTGAAAGAGACTGAAGAGACTGTCTCATTCAAATGCTTCATTTAACAGTGAGAAAATGAAGGCTCAGAGAAGGGTAAAATGTTGCTGAAGGTCACGCGGCTAGTCCATGGCAAAGCCAGATAAAGAAAATAGTTCTACTTTTCAATTAAGATCCTGATCTGAAGTTATCCAGGAGGCCAAAAAAAGCATTATCTTCCTTCCCTTCTGTCCCAACTCAGTAAATCTCTTTTTTGGCTTCTTGATTGATGGAGAAAGTGAGTATTTTCCTGCCCTCTTGGTTCTTGAACTAAGCATGGTCTGTTAGTAATAACCCAGAGTTTCCTTCTTCTCTGGAGCTCTATCTTCTCTGTCCTTTGTGAACCCCCTTCTCCACAGAGGCTCTCAGTCTTAGAACTGGAGGCCCAGGACCAGAAAAAACATGCTGCCAGAGTTTTACTTTTTCACAGGAAGCAGAACATGCTAACTCTCAACAAACACCATGAATTTCTCTTTTATGCATTGCCTTCCATAAGTGGATGTTTACATTATACCAGGGGAGACAGAAAATGTACAATATAAATAAGTGAAACAGAACAGATACTATGATGAATGATAAAGAGAAAAATAAAGCAGGGGCAGGAACTTGGAAATGCTGGGGAAGGGGTGTTGCCATTTCAGATAAGGGGTATGGAAGACCTCACAAGGAAAGTGACATTAAAGACCAGAAGAAAGTGAGAAGGTGGTAATGCAGACATCTGGGGAAAGAGCGTTTCAGGCAGAAGGAACAATGCAAGGGCCGTCGTTGTGGGTTGAATTATGTCTCCCAAATGATATATTGAAATCCTAAATCCTTGGTACCTGTGAAATTTGACTTTATTTGGAAATAGGAACTTTGCAGATGCACTCAAGTGAAGATGAGGTCATCAGAGTTGGCCCAATCCAAAATGAAGGACTGGTGTCCTTATAAGAGGACACAGAGGCACAGATATTTAGGAAGAGTGCTACGTGATGACAGTCAGAGATTGTAGTGATGCAGCTGCAAGTCAAGGGATGCCAAGGATTGATGGCCACCATTGGAAACTAGGAAGAGGCAAGGAATAGTCTCTGCTATGGGATTCAGAGGGAACATCGCCCTGATAACACCTTGATTTTCTAACTTCTAGCCTCCAGAACTGTGAGACAATAAATTTCTGTTGTTTTCAGCCACCCAGTTGGTGGTCCTTTATTATGGCAGCCCTAGGAAACTATTACAGCCAAGGAACAGGAATGTGCCTGGCATGTTGAAGGAATATGGAGGCCAATGTAGCAAAGAAGGGACTAATAGGAAATCAGAGAGGTTACACAGCAGATGGTGGATCGGGTAGTGCCTTATAGGTCAGAGAAGTGACATAATCTGCCTTACCCTTTAACAGGTTTATGTGTAGTTATAACTGTGTGCTGTATTTATTTATGGCTGAATGGAAATGTACAGAAGAACCCAGATGATAATTAAGTTGATGAAGTAATCATAAGAACTAGTGAGAAAGGTACCCAATTGTGCAAATACTAATATTTACAATTAAATTTTTCATTTGCTCTTTAGATCTATTTTAATCTATAGTGTTGATGCATAACTAATTTTTTTTAAAGATTTTATTTATTTATTTGAGAGTGAAAGAATGAGAGACAGCATGAGAGGGAGGAGAGTCAGAGGGAGAAGCAGACTCCCCGCTGAGCAGGGAGCCCGACGCGGGACCCGATCCCGGGACTCCAGGATCATGACCCGAGCCGAAGGCAGTCGCCCAACCAACTGAGCCACCCAGGCGCCCGATGCATAACTAATTTTAAAAGGATGAAATTTGGGGGGCATCTGGGTGGCTCGATCGGTTGGGCGTCCAACTCTTGATTTCGGCTTGGGTCATGATCTCAGGGTCATAGGATCGAGCCCTGCCTCATGCTCTGCACTGGGCAAGGAGTCTGCTTAAGATTCTTTCTCTCCCTCTGCCCCTCCCCCAGCTCACACATGCTCTCACACTCTCTCTAAATTAATAAATAAATCTTTAAAAAAAAAAAGAATAAAATGTTTATTTTTAAAAACAGATCATTAGGTGACAAAGCGTGAATTCTCTCATATGACCTCAATTGACCACACTAGTGGCCAACTGGGTTTAGACCATAATCACATGACTCAAAACAGGAGTCTCCAAATATCAGCCTCAGTTTCCCTTATTCTCTGCCACCTTGTAGTTCCAGTGCATGGAGCCAACTGATGCAGTCTCTCTGGATTCCCAAGAGACATGGGCTGCCCAGGCTTTCTCTTAAGTCAGATGTCTACTCCTGAGCCCATCAACCGTAGGTGAGGACTGGGTCATTTTGAGTGGAAAACTGCTCTCCTTCCAAGGCTGTAGATGGAGTTTATTTTCTAAGCAGATGATGTGAAAATAGGAGGGATATAGAGGGCATCTCTAGCACAAAACCCCTCAGCTATATCTTCAACTTTGAAGCAAATGATTGGTTTTGAGTTCCTCTTCTGCTATGTATTAATTGTATGACTTTGAATGGAGTCAGCTCAAGTTTTAAGTTGTTTCCTCAACTGAAAAATGCAGATAACACCCCTACTTCAAAGGTTTGTTTACATTCACTTATTTAAAAGAAATAATTTTACATTTTTTGAGATGGACAATGACCATGGCACCAGAAATATAGAAATAAAAGACACAGCACCTGCTGCAGAAATGCTCACAAGCTAGTGAAGGAGGCAGGTAAGAAGGCAAATAATTACAGTTCTAGGTGCTCTGCATGAGGGAGAGCAGCACTCCTGGGTTAGGTGCTCTCTTTGCATGGACTCATTGTCAGAGGTATATATGTATTTGTGTGTGCGTGTGGTGTGTGTGGTTCGTGTGGTCTCTGTGGTATGGACCAAACAGAAGAGGAAGGAAGGATAGGTTGGGAACACTTCCTAGAAGAGGGGAAGCTGGGTGGAAGCTTGATAGACAGGTGGGCGTTACTGGGAGATAAATGTGGGGAAGGGGGTGTGTGTCCAGGCAAGGAGGGCAGCATGTGTTGAATCACAAATACGTGAAAGAGATTGGTCATTTTGGAGATGTGCTCACGGGAGAGCAGGGCTGAAGTAAAAAACAGCATCTGTCATCAAGCGAGGCAGGAAGTCTGGTGGGGTGGCTAGAGGTGAAGCTGGAGAAGAAAGCTAGGCTCCCTGATTGTGCAAGAAGAAGCAAAAGAATGTGTGCTTAAGTTCTCTGAGAGCCCAAAGTGCTGCAGGCAGTAACAATGGCTAACACTAATTGAGTGCTGATTATGTGCCAGTGGGGAGTCTGCTTCTCCCTCTGTCCTGTTCGTGTACTCTCTGTCTCTCTCAAATAAATAAATAAAATCATTAAAAAAAAATCTCGTATTACTACTCACCCACCTGCCTATAGGTAGAGTTGTTAAGAGGACAAAGTCTGATCATGGCTATTGAAAACTATGAATATAGTGGACTGAAAGGTAATCCTGTATCTTGATCTTGGGATTGGACAGGGAGAAGTTACTTGTTGGCCTTTGGCTTCCCAGGATCCAGGACCACCTACTATGGGTCCATCAGCTGTATCAGTCAGGGCTCTTGGATGCAAATAACAGAAGCCAATTCTGGCTATTTTAATCAGAGCAGGAGTTTATTTGAGAAATACCAGGCAAATCAAAGAAGTGGCTGGAAGGCTAGAAAAGCAAGCTTAGAAAATGGACATGAAGCAAAGGAGACCATCTCAGAAGACAGAAAGACTATATCACAGAAACATCTCAATTAAGATGCTGCTGACACTCCCACTGAGCAGTGGAACCAGTGCTGCCACCAGCCCAAATTCTAAACTGTCCCTATTTCTTGGGTCATTCAATTCAAAATCAAGGTTTGGGCAGAAGCATCAGTTGGGCCGAGCTTAGGTCATATGCTTGCACTCCAGCTGCCAGGGATTGAGGAGGGCAACTCTCTGGCCTCTTTCCTGAATTCCATAAAGGGAAGACATATTCTGTCTTCCATGAGACCCATATTTCATGTGATGGCCATTTTTTCCAGATGTAGGAAAGGGGGTGTCAGAGCTGGGAAGCCAATAAAAATATGTAATCCCTGGGGCACCTGGGTGGCTCAGTCGTTAAGCGTCTGCCTTCGGCTCAGGTCATGATCCCAGGGTCCTGGGATCGAGCCCCGCATCAAGCTTCCCGCTCCGCGGGAAGCCTGCCTCTCCCTCTCCCACTCCCCCTGCTTGTGTTCACTCTCTCGTTGTGTCTCTCTGTCAAATAAATAAATAAAATCTTTAAAAATATCTTTAAAAAAAAATATGTAATCCCTGACAAATATCCTATCTAAGGTACTCAAAAGGCCCATTCAAGTCAGGATGCTGGGAAAGTGAGGATACTGGTTTACAACTGGAAAACTAAGATTAGAAGGTCATGAGACTTTTTATTTACCAGGAACTGTTCAAGCTACCAGGTACAAAGATGACTAAGACAGGGGCACCTGGCTGGCTCAGTTGGTAGAACATACGACTCTCAATCTCAGGGTCGTGAGCTTACTTTAAAAAAAAAAAAAATGACTAAGACACAGGTGCTGGCTTCAAGGTGCTCTGGCCAGGTAGAGAGGAAAGATAAATAAAATACTAAAATAGAATGTGATAAAGAAAGGCTATAACTGAGATACCACAAAGTAGAAAGAGAACATAGAGCAAAGGATAAAGGCTGGGGATCACGTGGGGGGTCAGGAGAGCTTTTACACAAAAGATGGGTCTAGAAGGGTGGAAGGGGAGAGGAAGAAAGAGCATTAGAGGCAGAGCCACCTTTAGTATGGGTTAATCTTCCTGATTAGCCAGAATCTGATTCTGGCATTTCCTGCTTACTCCTTTCCTACTGCCATCAACCACAACACATAGGCTACTCCAATTAAGGTCTAAAATTAGTAAGGTCTAAGTGTTATTAGGGTATTGTCAAAGCCAAGTTTTTCTCCCTTTGCTCTCCCCCAGATCTCTGGTGCTTAGTAGTATTGACCCCAGCTTACTGCTGCTGCCGCTGTTTTTAGCTCTTTTAGATGCACCCAGCCATATACTCGCTCAGACCTGGGTTGAAATAATGGCGCAGCCATTGACTAATTATAAGACCTCCTCAAAGGTAAAATAAATCAAATCTAATTGCCCTCCAGGACTGTTTTAGGGATTAACTGAGATAATGTTTGCAAAGTGCCATCACTCAGCAGTTCGTAGGTGCTGTAATTGCTGGTTCAAGGAAGTTCACTGCAAGTCTGGTGATGAGGAGGATTCTTCTCTGTTCTTCCTCTTTGACCTGAGGAGTTTCACAATATGGCCAAGGAGATCACAAGAAGAAAGTGTCTTCTAGGAAAGAGGTGGCCCGTGAATTGTCAAAAATGTGAGAATATTCGTTTGAGGAAGGAACGGATACGAAGCCCTTCTTGAGCTCTGCACCCTTTCCAAAGCCTGACTCCGTGGTGGAACTGAGAGCCCGATTCCTGGAGTTGAGGAAGGTTTTCCAACCTCTGAAGAATGATTTTGAAAACAGCCCTTCTGGCACTGGGGATGTTTGCCTCTGCCCATTAGGAGGAGGAAACGATTTACCCAGATGTGGGCCCGATCAGGCTCCCTCCTCTGTCAAGATCAGGCCACAGAAGTCGGAAGGGTGGATAACAGCACATCCATTAACTGGTCATTTTCACGTATGGTTCCTGCACAGCATTCGAAAATGTGTGCAATATAACAGGTTGAATAACCCTGGTGGGGTAACACTGTGTCCTTTCAGAATAATAAGCATGACACTTGAGGGGAATTTGCTATGGGCTGAAGCAGTTTCATCAATGGGGCAGATCCAGATGCGGAAATGCTGTGTGGCTTGGAACAGACACCAAATTATGTGGAGTATGAATTTAGATCTCCTCTCTGAAATTCCTGGTATACATTTCATTAGTCTCTCCTTCCTAACAAACAAAGGCGTTCTATTCCAACCTTGGACTTCTAGGTAAATTCTGATCATTCATTCACTGCACAACTATATATTGAGTACTTGCTACAAGCTAGGCATTTTGAGGGGTGATTAGGATCTTGAATTTGATTCTGAAGAAAGAAGAGGGGATTGTTTTGTAAAAATTCAGAGGGTTTCTCCCTTCAAACATTATTTGTGGGGAAGTGTAAATGTCTCCCCTATCTGCATATGAAGAAAATAATTTCATGTAGAATGGCTTCGTTCCGTGTTCTTCTCATCTGGGGGTAGGCTCAGGAATGGGAGGGATAGAGCAGCACAGCATGTTGCTATGGTAACTTGGCATTAACACACCTTTAGCTCCATTGTGTCGCCCCCCAAATTACCTTTATAACTAGTGTTTCAGATCATGGGAAGCTTTTCTTAATTTCCACACAGCCAGTGATGAAGGCATTTTCCAAGGCACTAGGCAAAGGGAGGGTCCTTTCTTTTTAAGGCTGAGGCTCTGCTCATGCTGTTTCCTAAGCCACAGTATAGAATCAAGATCCAGAATATCTTATTTTTTTATGGAAGATTTCACTTTCAAATGCCTTTCACATATGTTATCTCACTTTTTATTGCCACATTTTTTAACCTCATGTTTAAGCAATCCAAAAGGGCAAGAAAATGAACCCACTAAACATTTATGCCTCAAAATCACCACATGAGGTGGGGACTACTATCCCCACTGTACAAACGGAAGAACTAAAACTTAGAATTGCCATAATGTGGCCAAGGTCACATGGTTAGAAATGGCAGGATGAGGAACGGAAGCAGGCCTTTAGACCCCAAGTGGAACGTCTTGCTGTTAAACCTCTACTGGCTCCCAGTCTCTTTCTGCTTTTGTTACTTTAGGAAAATACGGATGTACATACAAGAGCAACCAATTTGTGCTTTGCTTTAAAAAAAAAAGCTTTATTGAAGTATTATATATATTTCATAACATTCACTTACTGTGAACATACAATTCAATGATTTCTTAAAGAATTTTTGTGGGCACCTGGGTGGCTCAGTCGGTTAAGCGTCTGCCGTCTGCTTAGGTCACGATCCCAGGATCCTGGGATTGAGTCCCATGTCAGGCTCCCTACATAACGAGGAGTCTGCCTCTCCCTCTCCCTCTGCCCCTCCCCCCTCTCGTGCACTCAATCTCTCAAAGAA
The DNA here is from genome assembly GCF_037043125.1 of Eumetopias jubatus. NCBI lineage: Eukaryota > Metazoa > Chordata > Mammalia > Carnivora > Otariidae > Eumetopias > Eumetopias jubatus. The sequence continues at coordinate 67,216,415 of NW_028274819.1, forward strand.
AGAAATAAAATCTTTAAAAAAAATAAAAGAATTTTTGCAACAGTATTATTGATTTAATTCACATCTCACATATTCTGCCCATTTACAGTGTACAGGTCAATGGTTTTTAGTATATTCATAGATTTGTACAACCATCACCACAATCGAGGACAATTTTATCTCAAAAAGAAACCCTGAACCCTTTAGCAATGACCCACCAATCCTCTCATTCTCCCCACTACCCCAGCCTAAAACAACCACTAATCTACTTCCCGTCTCTATAGATTTGCCTATTCTGGACATTTCATATAAATAGTATAAAGAATATATGGTCTTCTGTGACTAGCTTCTTTCATTTAGCTTAATGTTTTCAAGGTTCATCCATGCTGAAGCATGTAACAATGATTCATTCCTTTTTGTGGCCAAATAATATTCCATTAGATACACCACCTTTTGTTTATTCATTCATCACTCAATGGACATTTGGGTTGTTTGTACCTTTGAGCTATTACAAATAATGCTGCTATCAATATTCGTGTACAAGTTTTTGTGCAGGCATATGTTTTCATTTCTCTAGGAGTGAAATTGTTGGGTCAGATTTCACTCCTGTCCATCTAGGAATAACTTTACATTCCAACCAAACAAATATGAGGCTCTAGTTTCTCTACATCCTCGCCAGAGTTGGTGTGCTTTACTTTTTTCACCTAACATTATTTCTGTTACATTTTCATATCCACATGGTTGTCATTTTTAATGGTTATACACAGTGTTCCAAAGCAGTTACTTTGATATTGTTAAAGCATTACTTTAAAGTTGAAGATTTATAGTGTCTTCAGTTTTATGCTGTTATAAGTAGTAGAACTAGGATCTGTGCCACTTACCCCTTTTTTCCTTTGGTTAATTTCCTTGTGATGCGTTCCAATGTGGAACAAAGGGCACACACATCTCTATTGCTGCTTCCCAGATTACTCTGCAAAGGTTGACTGTGTATAAAAGGCCACTTGCCAAGCTCATGCCTAATACTTCCCCACAGGGCTTTATTGCTTCATTCCTGTGCATTAATACTGTAGGTATATAATAGAGCTTGAAGGTTGCTTTGATTGGCATTTCTTGTACTGTCAGGAAACTTACAATATTTTAAGGGCCATCACATAGTCACTGTAACTGAATCATTGATCCAAAGAGGGCAGGTAGTACAAGACTATCTAGGGGTTGAAGCAAAGGGTAGCAAATGAGATTAAAGGAATTCTCTGGGTTTGGGAACATGGATTCAGTTATGTTTGATAGGATGGTTGTAGCCTCAGCCATAGATGAAGAGAATGCTCCTTAAATGGTCAGCTGATTTAGGGGTGCCTGGGTGGCTCAGTCGTTAAGCATCTGCCTTCAGCTCAGGTCATGATCCCAGGGTCCTGGGATGGAGCCCCGCATTGGGCTTCCTTCTCCGTGGGAAGCCTGCTTCTCCCTCTCCCACTCCCCCACTTGTATTCCCTCTCTCGCTGTGTCTCTCTCTGTCAAATAAATAAATAAAATCTTTTTTAAAAATGGTCAGCTGATTTAGACACCTGCATTTTTTAACTTTCCCCTCATTTAGCCCCTCCCCTGGTCCTGCTCCCCCGTCTCTGACCATTCCTTCTTTATCTCCTTTGAGAGGTTTCTTTTCCTTTATCTACCTCTTAGAGATTGGTATTCCCCAGGATTTCATTCTCAGGATTCTTCTTTTTTCATTTAACACTCTGGGCAATCTCATCCACTCCCATGGCAGTAATGACTATGTAAATGCTGGAAACTCCCAAATATATATCACCTGCTTCAAATTGAATTCCAGATGTGCTTCTCTAAATTCCAACTGTACGTCTCTATTTGAATGGACCCTGGGCATCTCAAGTCCAGTATTTCTACCTCCAGCCACTCCTTCTTTTCTCATTTCCCTATCTTTATGATGATAGCAACCCAAACACCCAAGTCAGAAACCTGGAAGTCACTCCAAATTCCTTCCCCACCCTGCATATTCCTAAGTGTCTCTCAAGTACTTCTTTTCTCCAAACCAATCACACTAATTTGATTCACGTTTTCATTATTTCTCCAAATGATTGTGGCATTTTTACATGTATGAGTTAGGGTTCTATTGATTGTAATTTTGTCACTTTAGGAAGGCAAATGAAAAGATTTATTGAATGGAAACATGCATGGAATGAAAGGGGGAACTGAAGATTCACTGTGGAAAGGCAGGCTATAGGGTGTTCTAGAGACCCAAGTGGCAAACAGGTAGCCCATGGACCTTGTCTAGAGGGTCTGCCATGGATGTGACTTGGTTCCAGCAATCCTCACCGTCTGCATCTCTCAGTTCAAACTAGTACGTTTCTGGGAGAGTCGGGGGACCAACAAAGATCAGAACAGTGGAGAGGCTAAGTCACATGATGGAAATAGAGCTGCTGGAGGATGACCTTTATGTATGGGAGGCAATTATCAGAGACAAAGAGAGGGCATGAGATGGGCAGTCTTTCCAAAGTTGTCTCTACATTGCCACAGTTTCTGAACTGGTCACCCTGCCTCTAGTCTTACCTTCCACCAATCCCCTTCTGCCAGAGTAATCTTCCAAAACACAAGTCAATGGGGAAGTATGGCATGAAATCCACTTTGGCTCTTGCTAAGTCTGGGGTTTGAGCAATTATAACCATCATCTATCTATCTGTTTGAATCCCTATTGTTTGCCAATGCTGTGTAGGCATTTCACGTATATCATTTCTACTCCTTGTGACAGCTCTGTAAGGTGTATATTATAATTACTGTGCAGGGGAGGAAACTGAGTCAGAAAAAATTAATAAACTTGTCCTAGTGCCTATGACTGGTAAGTAGCAGAATCTACCATCTGACTCAAGGCATTTATCACTGGGCTATTCTCTCTCTCTCTGAGATTCCCAGTTTCATTTGTAAAATGGTTATAACCTTAATCTTTCAGGATTGATGTTAAGAATACACAGGAATGCGGCACCTGGGTGGCTCAGTTGATTAAGCAACTGTCTTCGGCTTAGGTCAGGATCCCAGAGTCCCAGATTCGAGTCCCGCATCGGGCTCCCTGCTCGGCAGGGAGTCAGCTTCTCCCTCTGACCCTACCCCCTCTTGTGCTCTCTCTCTCTTTTAAAAAAATAAATAAAATAAAATCTTAAAAAAAAAAGAATAGGCAGGAATGGCCATGTAATTTGTGGAGCCTAGTGCAAAAGGAAAATGCAGGACAGCTCCTTGTTAAATAATTAAGGGTTTCAAGGCAGCAGCAAGGCATTAAACCATAGGCTGATTGCCTGTGAAGTTGGCCCTAGGGTTAGGGTTAATGTCTATGAGATATTTTGTATGGTAAAGATACACATTAAATTGTAGCTATAGTGATTGTATTAGCCTCCTCTGACTGCTATAACAAATTATTATAGACTTAGTGACTTAAGACAACACAAATTTATTATCTTATGGTTTTGGAGGTCAGAAGTCCCAAAGGAGTCATAGGGGACTAAAGTCAAAATGTCAGTGGGAGGGGCGCCTGGGTGTCTCAGTCGTTAAGTGTCTGCCTTCTGCTCAGGTCATGATCCCAGGGTGCTGGAATTGAGCCCCGCATCTGGCTCCCTGCTCAGTGCGAAGCCTGCTTCTCCCTCTCCCACTCCCCCTGCTTGTGTTCCCTCTCTTGCTGTGTCTCTCTCTGTCAAATAAATAAATAAAAATCTTAAAAAAAAAATGTCAGCAGGGCCACATTCCTTTCGGAGGCTTTAAAGGATGATCAATTATCTTGACTTTTCCACCTTCTAGAGGCTGTCTACATTTGGTTCATGGTCCCTTCTTCCATCTTCAAAGTCAGCAGGATAGTATGTTCCAATCTCTTTCTCTCTTTCTGACCTCTGCTTCCATTGGCACCCTTCCTTCTCTCACTCTAACCCACCTCCCTTCTCCTTAGAAGGACCTTTGTGATTACATTGGGCCCACCCAGATATTCCTGGAAATCTCCCCATCTCAAGATTACTTAATCACACCTGCAAAGTCCCTTTTACCATGTAAGGTAGCATATTTGCAGGTTCCAGGAATTAAGATGTGAGCATCTTTGAGGGACCATTATTCAACCTACTGCAATAACAATATTATTGTTGTTATTATTTTGTTATTGTGATGTTAAATCCTTCTTTAATCCTTCAGCAATTTCAGAATAAAGTCCAAACAGCCCATTGTGATCTTTCTAGTTTCAACTCTCTACTCCCCTACATGCATCAAACACTCCAGTGGACATTGAACCACTAACAAAACTACTCCTGTGCCAAATTTCCTTTTGTCTCCCTTTGTTCTAGACACCGCCTCTTTTTTCTTTCTACTTCCTCCTCATAAAAGTCCTCTCTTTCTGTGTCATGATCCCATCTTTTAATTTTTTTTAAATAGTGACAGTTTTTTCCCAAAACTTGCATTATTGCATGCTTCACAGAAAGCTGTCTACTGTTACCCGTAACAAGGGAAGTCCCACCCTTCCTTTAACCCCTTGTACTGCAGCCCTTTAAGTCACCAGGATATCTGGAACCTTCGCATCAATGTGCAATGTCCCTGCAGGTTTGCAGGTCGCAGTCACGCTGAAGCTAGACACGAGGCTAGAGTGTCCCAGTTACACACTCAGGAATTATTGTGGAGTATGAAGTAACTCAGGTCTGTGTGCTCCTTGAGCTCAGACTTGAGGAAGGCACAGTGATCTCTAAGATATTCAGGAAATTATTTACTTGACAGGCATCACATATATCTGAATCCCATCCTTTTACTTACAGGAGAGAAGCTGCACAGCTAAGTGGAAACAGTGCTAACTTGAGAGTCAGGACTTGGCTTTGAGCCCACCTACCTGGCTGGCTACTCTTTTGGCAAACCACCAATATCTGTAAGCCTCTAGATCTTCATCTTTAGGGTAACATTAGACCTATTCCACTTACCTTATAGGGTGGATGTAAACTTTTTCCAAAGAATATAAAAAATACTGCCTAATTGGGCATTAACTATGCACCAAGCACTGGTAAGCTCATTTCCCCTGTTTTATACATGGCTTATACAAGGTTCAAGGCCATGTCACATAGTCACTCTGCTAACACACAGAGAGCCAGGATTCAAACCCAGGTCTTTCCTACTATGCTTTTCTTGTTGTTTTCCCTTTAATTATACCAGACTGACACTCGGGATTCATGCAGTCTGAAAACATTTTGGGAAAAAAAGTAAAGTCCTACACCACAGAGGATAATTATTATTTTATAGATGAAGAAACTGAGGCCCAGAAAAGAGCAGCAACTTCCCTTAGGAGTTGGTGGCAAGTTTTCATCCAACAAGTACTCACTGGGGCAAGTAGGTGTGCAGATCACTCAGGAATAAAGGTGTGGCTGCATCAAGGTGAAAGAGGGAAATCCACTAAAGGCAGTAGACATTTAGGACTATCTTCACATGTTTTCTACTTTGTGGTTGCACTTGACAGCTTACAGGACACAATCTCCATGACACTATCAGGTCAGAAGGGTGTCCAGATTACTTACAGTGGAACACAGGAGACCCTCTGTGACTCGACCCTGGCAGAAATCTCCAATGTCATCTCCTATTAGGCCTCCCCTGCCACCACCTACCCCTAAACCTTCTCTTCAGTCACAATAAGTACTTGGAGTTGCTGAAATGCGCCCTCTGGGTTTGCGCCTCTGTGCCCCCGTTCCCTTTGCCCAGAATGCACTACTTCACCTTCTGAGTATCCAGCGGGCAACAACTCATTTTCTAAGACTGCTTAAATGTCACTACCTGAGTGAAGTCTTACCTTGCCTCCCCCAGCCTTCCCCACTTGAGCTATCAATCCATCTGTCCTTTGGGCCTCTAAGACCTCCTCCACATATGTTTGCATGGGGACATATAACATTTGTATTGCTCCCATTTATGCAATAAGACTGTTTATTTACATGCCTGTCTTCAACTGTTAGCACATTAAGCATAAGGACTATCTCATTTATAAGTCCTAATATTTAGTATGGTGACCACCTGGGGGCAGAGACTGATCTCATTAGACAGCCCAACATCTACTCCTAACCTGCTTATCTTTTGCGTGCTTCCTCTATAAAGGCTGGAAAAAACTAAATTCTCTTTTTCCAACCTTCCCTACAGCTATAAGGGACTCTGTGGAAAAACAGTTCTGACCAATAAGATACAAGCAGAGGTCTTGGGAAGGAGTGAAGAGCTTCTGGAAGAGCTGCATTTCTCATAAAAGGGCCAGAGTAACTGGTGCAAACTATCTCCCCTGCATCCTGCCTTGAATACAAATATAATCCTGGGGCTGGGGTGACACCATCTTGCAACCATAAGGGAAAGCCCCAAAGGATTCATGAGTCTCTCCAGATTTTTATTATGGGAGAAAATTAAAGCCCTACTAATTCAGTCTCTGTTGCTAGATTATCTGTTACTTGCAGCTGAAAACATTCCTAAGTAACTGATGAATTAATGTTTGTTAACCAAAAGAAGTAATTTCTTATTTCAGTAATTTTTAATATGCTTGGATCAGTACCAGAAACCTCCCCTCAACAGGATTTCTACACTAATCCCAACTGATACTGATCAAAGCAGATATAATCTGATTGAAGGGGGTAGGAGGCTCCTGCATGTATTCCCCGCCCTTTTCCTGCTCCTTCTTGTCCCCCGATGACCCCTAAGACACCTATTTGGAGTCCTGAAGGCTTTTCTGGATACTTGATACACTCTCTAACACTGTTGATGGGAGTGTAAATTGAAACAGCCATTTTGGGCACGATTTGGCAGTTCGACAGCAATTTCTATCATGTATTCAAATTATGTGATTTTTGACTCACAACCCCATTTCTAAGAATCTGTCCTACAGAAATACAGGCATGTTTGTACAAAGACATATATACGTGTAGGGTGGTTTGTTATAGAATTGCTTGAAGGTAAAAAAAAAAATAGAAACAAATGTCCATTAAGGGATTGATTAATTACTTTCTAGTGCATTCATCCTCTGGTATATCCAGCAGCCATTACTGATATTGAAAGATTTTCAACATATATTAAAGTAATATATCTTTAACATTCATTTTAAAAGTAACTCGCAAAATACTATTGAAAGAAAAACTGTATAGTTGTGTAAAAATATACATATGTAGGTATGTAAAGGCATATAAAAATGCCTTGAAGGAAGACCAAGAAAATGTTAACATTGATTACTTTTGGGTAATAAGATTGAGGGAAAGAGAAGCCTGACTTTTACTTTGTAAACTTGTATATTGTTTGAATAATTGGCAAGTATTTATTTTTATTTTTTTAAATTCTTTTTTTTTTAAGATTTTATTTGAGAGAGAGAGAGTGAGAGAGAGAGAGAGAGAGCACATGAGGGGGGCAGGGTCAGAGGGAGAAGCAGACTCCCTGCTGAGCAGAGAGCCCGACGTGGGACTCAATCCCGGGACTCCAGGATTATGACCTGAGCCGAAGGCAGTCGCTTAACCAACTGAGCCACCCAGGCGCCCCGGCAAGTATTTATTTTTATTGTGTTAAAAATAGAGAATAACATTTGTCCAAAGAAGATATACAGATGGCAAGTAAGCTTATGAAAAGATGCTCAATATCATATGTCATTAGGGAATTGCAAATTAAAACGAGATGCCACTACATATTGGAATGGCAAAAAGCCAAAACACTACCACCACTAAATGCTGGCAAGGATGTGGAGAATAAAACCAAAGTGGTTCAGCCACTTTGGAAGGTTGTTTGGCACTTTCTTACAAAACTAAACATACCCTTAACATATAATCCAACAATAGTGCTCCTTTATTTACCCAAGGGAGTTGAAAACTCATGTCTACACAAAAACCTGCACACAGATGTTTATAGCAACTTTATTCATAATTACCCAAACTTGGCAAGATATCCTTCAGTAGATGATTGGATAAACTGTGGTATATCTGAACAATGGAACATTATTCAGCACTAAAATGAAATAAGCTATCAAACTGTGAAAAGAAACTTAAATGCATATTGCTAAGTGAAAGAAGCCAATTTGGAAAGGCTACATACTGTATGATTCCAACCATATAATATTCTGGAAAAGACAAAACTAGGAAGACAGTAAAAAAATCAGTGGTTGCCAGGGGTTAAGAGGAAGGGAGGGATGAATGGTTGGAGCATAGAGGATTTTTAGGACAGTGAAACTATGATGGTGGATACATATCCTTATACACTTGTCAAAACTCACAGTATGTCTAATGCCAAGAATGAACTCTAATGTAAACTATGGACTTTGGGGAGTGCTTGAGTGGCTCAGTTGGTTAAGCGTCTGACTTGATTTCATCTCAGGTCATGATCGGGTCATTGGGCTCCTCGCTCAGCGGTGGGTCTGCTTCTCTCCTTCTTCTTCTCTCTCTGCCCCTCCCCCTGCTTGCACGTGCTCTCTCTAAAATAAATAAATAATTTTTTAAAAAATAAACTAAACTATGGAATTTGGGTGATAATGATGTGTCGATGTAGGTTCATCATTGTAGCAAGGGTAACGTCGTGGTGGGGGTGTTGTTATTGAGGGCGGCTGTGCTTGTGTTGGGGTGGGGTGATATGGGAATTCTCTGTACTTTTCTCTCAATTTTGCTGTGAACCTAATACTGCCCTGAAAGAATAAGTTCTGTTTTAAAATATACAGGATGAAAGAACACCAATTGAAGACTTAGCCCAGAATATTTATTCAGTGTTTATTATGCACAACACAGTGGTCTAGGTTTTGTGAGGGAAAGCAATAATAAACACATAGTTCCTATTCTCAGGGAGCGTAAATACAATAGGGTGAAGCTATAGAACTATACCAACTATAAAGCAGAATTTTTAAAGTTCTATAATAAAGACACAAACAGTGATGAAGAGTGTCCAAGGAAAGGAATGGCTTGCTCTGTTCCAGTTAGGGAGACTCTGAGAATATCGGACTAAGGTGAGAGCATATGAGTTGGGTCTTAAAAACACAAATAAGATTTTTGTCAGTCAGATACAGTATTGGAAAGGCAATAGGAAAAGACTCTAAGCAGAGGTAATAACACAAGCAAAGCCACAGAGGCATGAAACAATATATATTGTTTGTGAGGAATGGTGGCTGCCAGTGTGGCTGCAATGTAAGATTATGTAAAGGGATACAGTGGGAAATAAAATTGGGAAGGAAAGGTGAGATAAAAGGATATAGTAACTTATATACTCCATGCTAAGTGGTTTATGTTAAGAAGATACAGAGGGAGTCTGCACAGGTTGGCATACTCAGTCACTGGTAGATGGGATCTGTTGTCCAATAGCCAGGACAGAAGTAAAGAGGCACAGGCCTCAGTCCAAGGGTCTGGGCCAGTATTCAGGAGGGATGCGATCTGGCAAGGCTTCGCAAGAGAGAAGCATGGCTGGGGCTGTGCAAACAGCCAGCTAGAAACATCTACTGCCTTTTGGCTCAGAGCAGCTCTGCCCTCCCTGCTCAGCCCATCTCTGGCTGGCCAGATCATCCATAATTAAAAATCAGCCTTGGGGATGGGAAGTGGGTGAAATGGGTGAAGAGGCTCAAAAGCTACAAACCTCCAGTTATAAAATAAATAAGTCATGGGGATGTAATATATAGCATGGCAACTATAGTTATCCTTGTGTTGCATGTTTGAAATTTGCTAAGAGAATGAGAAAAAAATTCTGTAACTATGTGTGGTGACCGATGGTAACTAGACTTATTATGGTGATCATTTCACACACATATACAAATATCAAAACATTATGTTGTATACCTGAAACTAATATAATATTGTATGTCAATTATACCTTAATAAAATAAAAATCAGGCTTTCTCAGGGGACCTGGGTGGCTCAGTCAGTTGGGCATCCGACTTGATTTCAGCTCCGGTCATGATCTGAGGGTCATGGGATCGAGCCCCCATGTCCCCTAGTCAAGTTCCATGTTCAGCACAGAGTCTGCTTGTTCCTCTCCCTCTGCTCCTCACCCTGCTCTCTCTCTCTCTCTTTCTAAAATAAATGAATAAAATCTTTTAAAAAAATCAGGCTTTCTCATGCTTGGTATCCTCTTCTAGGGCCACCTTCTCTTGCTAGACAGGGGAAATTTCTGGGGATCTCTGGTGAGTCTCTTTCCTTTCCTTCTCCTTACTCTCCTATTCTAGGTGTTGAGTAAGGGACCTGTTGCTTTATTTAACTCTTTCTGATCATCTATAATTCAATCAAGGAGTTTGTACTTTGGAATCTTAAATTCTCCTGACTCTGGTCATCTAAAGTCCTGACCTTAAATTACTACTTTCCTTTTTCCTCTAATGTTCTATTCATGTTCCTGGCTGATTTCCAATTGTTCCAAAACTTATTGGTTTAATGGCTTGGCTCTGCATTTCAACCTTACTCTGAACCTCAGCCTCAGAAGCCAAAAATAAGGGCTTGTACCTAATATGGACTGAGCTCATTGTTCCTAAGCTGCTTATAATCTAATCAGGGATGCATGATTAATAAACATTAAGCAAAATGCAAGATTGGATAGAATTAAACTCTAAAATACATTAGTTGGTAAAGAAAGAAAGAAACAAAGAAAGAAGAAAGAAAGAAAAGAGGCAGAAAAAGTATAGCAGGAAGGAAACTAAAGTCAGAACACCTGGCTTCTAGTTTTAGCTGCCACTAACTCGTTGCAGGACTAGCCAACTCTCTGAACCTCAACCATAAATTAGGGGATTGTTCTGTATGATTTCTAAGAGAACTTAGAACTTTGTGACTAAGTGCTGTGTGGGTGGAGAAAGGGAGAGATCTGTTTGGATGACATTTGTTGGGTAAGTCTTCCAGAAAGAAAAAAAAAAGGAATTTAATATGATCCTTAAGGATGGGTGGGATTTTTTTTTTAAGATTTTATTTATCTGTTTTAGAGAGAGAGCGAGAGAGAACAGGGATGGGGAGAGGAGCAGAGGGAAAGGGAAAAGCAGACTCCACTTGAGTGTGGAGCCTGATATGGGGCTCAATGTGGGCTTGATGAGGAGTTTGATCCCACCCTGAGATTATGACCTGAGCCGAAATCAAGAGTCAGACACTTGGGCGCCTGGGTGGGGTGGTTAAGCAACTGCCTTCGGCTCAGGTCATGATCCTGGGGTCCCAGGATCAAGTCCCGCATCGGGCTCCCTGCTCGGCAGGGAGTCTGCTTCTCCCTCTGACCCTCCCCCCTCTCATGTGCTCTCTCTCTCTCATTCTTTCTCTCAAATAAATAAATAAAATCTTAAAAAAAAAAAAAAGAGTCAGATGCTTAACCGACTGAGCCAGCCAGGCGCCCCAGGACGGATGGGATTTTTGACTGGGAAAATGCAAGTTAGACTACTTGCCCAGTTGGAAGTGAAATCCTTAGTTGAGTAGTGAGGTAAGACAGAGCAGAGTGATTTACACAGCATAGCAAAGAAGCTGGCCTGAGCACAACAGCTGGGAAGAAATGGGAGAGGACTGAATGAGTACACTGCAGAGAATGTTGGACACAAGACTGAAGGGTTGAAGAGGATCCTTGGAGAGTGTCTGGGATGGATTGGTGGGTGGATATTGCTGGAGGGGAAGTGAAGTTGTGACCATGGTTCAGGTGTGAGTTTTAAATAAGTTTGGAGCAAGGTAGCTGAGGTGTGAGTGAAGGGGAAAGGGTAAATGTGAGGGGCATTTTGAAAAGAAGAGATTGAATAAAGAGGAAAAATACAGGGAAGCAAGCTAAGTTCACCACAAAGGGTGGATGGGTTTTTCTCTGGAGGACAGTTGGTTTGTTGGGGAGTTTCATGGTTTCATTTTTAGACATGAACATGTCTGAATAGTTTAAGTGGTTGTCCTCTAAGATAAGCATGTCTCTGTAGGCAGTTAGAAATGAGAATATGATTCTCAGGGCTAGATACATAGAGCTCTTAATGATTCATACCAAGGCAGTAGTTGAAACCATAAAAATGGTTGCTTGTGTATGAAGGAGAATATCACAAAGAGAAAAATTATAGGTAAATTATTGGAAGAAAAAAAAGGAATCATAAGTCTTGCATTATATTATTTCCATCTCTTGTAGTACCCATTCAACCTGTCCCACAAATCTCATTCTTTGCATAAATATTAGCAATCTTTTCTTTTATGGATAATTGCATTAGGAAAGATAGCTTAGCTTATAGTTAAATCCCAAATCTCAGAGCATAAAAAGTAATTCTCATTCATTCTACATGTTTGTCATTCCCACTCACATTTTATTAGCCAAAGAAAGTCATGTAGCCACATCAATCTTTGAAAGAGGTGGGAAGTTCAAAACTCTCTTGTGCATTAATGGAGAGTGGGAATTGTTGTGAATAGTTCTAACAATAACCATAATATTTTCCCTTAAACATCTTTCTTTTTTTATTAAAGATTTTATTTATTTATTTTGACACAGAGAGAGAGACATCGAGAGAGGGAACACAAGCAGGGGGAGTGGGTGGGGGAGAAGCAGGCTTCCCGCTGAGCAGAGAGCCTGATGTGGGGCTCAATCCCAGGACCCTAGGATCATGACCTGAGCCAAAGGCAGATTGTCAATGACTGAGCCACCCAGGCACCCCAGACATGTTCTATAAGCATGTCTTCACCACCCTTTTATCTGTATCATCAGTAAAATGTTCCTGGTATCAACATTTTATAAGCAGCGGTACCAGAGCAAAATTTCTATGTGAAACATTCTATTTCTTTTGTTTTCTCCTTGTTTTGACACTAAGCCTTCCTTTGGTTCCATGATTGGCTCTCTTCTTTCCTTCCCCAGTTTTGGAACTAAAGAGACTCAGGAAGATGCTACACCCATGATCTTTACCCGTCTTTCTCCTGCCTTTGGTTCCACTTCTCCCCCTTCTTCTACAAGAATAAATTCCTTCCCTCTGGGTCCTGCCACACTTCCTTCTTCTACTTTCTCACTTCCTTATCACTCAGAGCTTAAGGCCATTGCAGGGCAAAATAACCAGCTGACAATAATTGTTATTACTCAGTCCACTGTCTATTCTGTCCAACATTAATTGGACGGTTGCCCTGATTTGCACTGCCTGTGTTCATCCCATAAGTTGTTGACTTGATTATTCTAATCAGAATTAATATTTTTTTCCATCAGAATCCCATAGAATGTTGTTTGAACCTCTAATATGATTATCACAGTCTGCCCTGCCTCAGGGTTGTATATGCTCCCTCCCTAAATCATGACAGCCTTATAGATTAAGCTGTAATTTTCATGTAATAGATACTCAATAATTGTTGACTCACTGGTGAATCCCATATTTGACTGAATTGACCATTGGTTTTGGTAACATTTGGATAGATCTTGATTCAGCAGTTGGCACTTATTAGGGTCTTGCTCATATCTAGAAAAAAAAACACTGAGATGGGAAATAAAATTACTTGTTCCAGAAACTGCTCAAGAAGTTCAATATAGCTGAAACATAACACACAGTTGAAGGATGGCAGGGGACAAAGCTAGAAAGAGGAGCAGGTGTCAGATCTAAAGGGGGTTTGTGTGTTAAACTAAGGAATTTTAACTCCAGAGCTATGGACCATGTCTGAAGTCCTCTCCCAGACAAGTGGGATCTAGGATGCTGCTCTGGGATTGTAGTTCCGGAAACTAGGTCTGGTTATGGGTAGGGTGAGACTTCTTAAGGTGCAGAAAATGGTACTGGGAGGATTTCAAGTAGGGACCCAGAGACAAATCCAGGATTTACTCAAAGTTGAGAAGAAAAACCAGCAATAATTAATATGAAACATGAACTGAAGGGAGTAAGACAGAGCAAAGAAGTCAAAGCGGAGGGGCCAAGAAGGACAGCCGAGTGTGGATTCTGTTGTAGATTTTATTTATTTTTTGACGGAGAGAGACCCAGCGAGAGCAGGAACACAAGCAGCGGGAGTGGGAGAGGGAGAAGCAGGCTACCCGCGGAGCAAGGAGCCCGGGACGGGGCTTGATCCCAGGACCCTGGGACCATCTCCCGAGCCCAAGGCAGACACTCGACGACTGAGCCACCCAGGCGCCCCCCTAGTGTGGATTCTTAAAGCTTCCTCTCCCCTTTCTGGGCTCTTTCAGCAGCCTGTTCTCTGAGCAGGAGAGGAATATTCTAAACCAATTTAGACCCAAGGCCCTCCAAGGATTTTAAGCAAAAGAATGATGGGGACTGCTTCTGTCTTCTTTACTTGAGCACACAGCGTGTTGTGTCCTGTGAGCCCTCCCCTGTATATATCTGGTCCAGAGTAAGTCCTCAGTAAACATTTAGTGAGTAATATGGACTTGCTGCTAATTGTTAAGCACATAAATGCTTTTGTTTAGTTTATTTGTATGTTGTGTGAGTATCATGCCACAAGAAAACTGATTTCACACAAACCCACAAGATTTCTTTTATTTTAATAAATGCCAACTAAAACCATATTACTTACCAGTCATTCATATGTAAAACTAACCTTTTCTTCAACAGTGTCTCAGGTAGGCAAACATAAGTCCTATGCAGTAGGAAATAAGACAATAGAAAAGAAACTCCCCCAAAACAAGAACCAAATGAAATATAAGAACAATATAACACAAGTAGTCTAGCAGTAATGGGGTATAAGGCTCCATGACAAGAGTCATCCAGAAACAGTGGCTGAGATGATTGTAAAACATAAGTTTAAATGGTATAATGTTGCTCGTAAATATATATGTGTGAGTTGCCGATCATAACTCAGGTTGGGTGGCTAGAAGTAATGGTGTCAATAGCAAAAGCTGGAATCTCCTGCGGAGAAGCCTCACTGTTTGCCTGCCATTCTAAAGCTGGGGGGAAACAGGTAAGCTTTGGGCCCAGTCCATCAGGAGAGAGGCCTTTAAATAAATAACAGTTGAACAGGGTGTGACCAGCCTGTACACGTGTCACAGTGGTGCCATCATGAGACAAGTCCATGTAACATAAAAATCAAGGAAGGAAATACTCCAAATGAAGATAAAACTGGTAAGAGCTGCAGAGGATTACCCTTTTCCCGCAGCACAGGCATCAAATATACCTTACAAATGTGCATGTGTAACATCTGAGTGGATGTCTACCTGTACTGTGATTTCAATTATTTATATGAACTTTCTGTCTCAAATTTCAGGATGATTCCTTCATATTTAACATCACCAGAGAACAGAAAGCAGCATTCTTTCTCTGCAAAGATATCCCTTGGGGTGCAATAAAAAAGAAGTATTTGGTCTTTGTCCCTTGTTCCTAGCACAAAGCTCCTAAGCCCTTGGAGTGATAGGAGTGTCTTTTGTATGCTAATGAGATGACCGAAGGCTGGGGCCTTGCAGCTTCAGGATGGGGGTGGGGGGTGGGATGGCTAGAAAGACCAAGCCCCAATCCCCAACCTCCAGGCAGTGGAGAGGAGCCAAAGATTGAGTTCAATCACTAATGGCCAATGATTTTATCAGTCATTCCTATGCAATGAAACCTCTATAAAAACCCATAAAAGATGAGGTTTGGATAGCTTTCAAGTTGATGAACACATTGAGGTGCTGGGAGGGTGGTACACCCCAACTCCACAAGGACAGAAGCTCCTACACTCAGGATGTTTCCAGACTGTTCTGAATACCTGTGCAGCTGGCTGTTCATTTGTATCCTTTATAATAAACTAGTAGACACAAATAAAGTGACTTCCAGAGTTCTGTGAGCCATTCTAGCAAATTATTGAACCTAAGAAGAGCGTAGTGGGACTCTCCAATTTATACCTGATTGTTCAGAAGCACAAACAGGTGGCTTGGGACTTGCAGTTGGCATCTGAAAATAAGCAGTCTTAAAATAAGCCCTTAAACCTGTGAGGTCTAACTAACTTCAGATAGTTAGTGTTAGGACCGAATTGTGCGACACCCAGTAGGTGTTCAAAGAATCAGAGAATTGGTGTGAGGAAAAAAAACCCCATACAGTTGGTGTCAGAAGTGTTATGAGTCAAAACAGCTCACCTCTGGTTAAGTGTATCTTTCTAATCTTACTATTTTATCTATTTGTTGAAAAATTAGTATTTAGCAAAATCTTAGAGGTTGTGTGTGTGCGCAGATGCGTGTGCACATGTGCTATCAGGTAAGGTTTGGAATAATGACTTTGGTAGGTATAGAGATGGATCTGGGTTTTTTTCCCCTCAAACATTTCAGGTCTTAATGTTGCTCTGTTCTTTCTCCTTCATATTCCCTACTTCCTTCAAGTAAACTTCAAGTTAATTCATCACTTTTGGAAGCCGATATCAATGCCACCCTATTTGGTTACCTCTCTACTTGGTTCTGCAGATACTCCATTTTCTAACACATTCTGTAAGGCAGTGAAGAGTCAGGAATTGTTTCAAGCCTTCAAAGACATGGTAGGATTTGCCATGTGATTTTAGGTAATCACTTAGACCAGAGGCTATGCAGAAGATAGATTTAATGGAAGGAGGCTAGAGGCGTCATGCATGAAATCATGGGTTCTGAAGTCGGCTAGACCTGAGTCCAGATCCAGTTTCTAACACTTATTGGCTCTATAACCTTAAACAACCTACTTATGCTCTCTAAACCTGCATTTCTTCATGAAGGGCTATAGTAATGGTTTTCAATTAAGTCATGTTTATAAAGTGCTTAGTGTAATGACTGGCACCATAGTAAGCACTCACAAATGGCAACCATTAAGTTTAATTGCTGTGTTGTTATGTGAGTGTTTTTCAGTTGGGTCTTAGCTAGATTTTTAAACTCTTTCTTGTCAGCATCTTATTTCCCATACCTGATACAATGTCTGTCCCCTAGTCCTGGCTAGAAGATTATTCAAATGTGATCCCATTCCACCTGTATGGCAATCTTATGTCAAAGGAATGTAGACTAGGCCAAGTTGGTCTTTGAAACCCACTACTTTTGGTACTCCTGAAACCCTCTCTGGGCTCATACCTCATTCAATGCCATGGACTCACACTACTCCCGACCTGCCCTGCCCTAGAACATGTCCTTCATTAAACTTACTCCACCATATCATATACTTTCCAACTCTGTCTGCTTTCTAATTCTTTCAATAAATTCAACAAACTTTTACTGAGTGCTTACAACATGCTACGAGCCAGGGAAACAAAATGAAAGCGGTACAGTCTTAATACTCCAGTAATTCACATTGTGCTTATGATGTGATAGTTCAGTGGTTCTCAGCCTCAGAATTAGAACTGTCTGAAGTTTTAAAAACTACAAATGCTGGGCGCCTGGGTGGCTCAGTTGGTTAAGTGACTGCCTTCGGCTCAGGTCATGATCCTGGAGTCCCTGAATCGAGTCCCGCATCGGGCTCCCTGCTCGGCAGAGAGTCTGCTTCTCCCTCTGACCCTTCCCCCTCTCATGTGCTCTCTCTCTCTCTCTCTCTCATTCTCTCTGTCTCAAATAAATAAATAAAATCTTAAAAAAATAAAAAATAAAAATAAAAACTACAAATGCTTATGTCCCACCTAATTTAGTATATCTGGGTGAGACTCAGATATATAAAATTTGTAAATCTTCCTCAAAGATTTTACTGAAAAACCAGAGTAAGGAAGAACTGCAGGATGTGTTGGGAATGGAAAGGTGATAGGAATCTGGAAGTGCTGGTTGGACTTCATATTGGAGGTTTAAATACTGAAGGATGAATAGTTTTCCAGGGGGAGAAGAGAACTCCAGGAAAAGGAAAAGCATAATGCCTAACTCTAAGGCATTTGAATTCAGCAGTATCATTTTTACTAATATCCTCATGGAAGAGGGTTAGAAGACTCATTTATTAAATGACTAGCATCTGTCCATATGAACTATCAATTTCTGGAGAGAAATGGCCTTACTCTGGGTCTTGTGTGCTCGCCTCTCCCCTCCCACTGACTTTCAGCTCCCTGTCTCTCACTGTTGGAATGTCCCAACAAGGGGCCTATCACTGTTCCAGCTCAACCCTCTCTCAACGTAATCATCAAACACTTTCTCCATCTTACTCAGAAAATAGCTGAGGCCCTTTGAGGGCAGCAAGAGCACAGCTCACAGTGGAGGAAATGCCCAGAGCAGGGGTGAGAACTGGGTGAAAGCCTCCATGTCACCACAGTGTTTCTCCCTTTCCTCTTCCTTGAGACTTCTGTATGTGGCTGGGGAAATCCAGCGCAGTCATCTCTGAAGACTTTTGAATTAAAGCTTGATCTTCCACTATGGTTGCTTTTGGTGAAGAGAGTTGGCTGAAGCAACGGTCCCCACCCACAACCAACACTCATATGTTCATCTACTCAAACTCTCCAAAATGTTCTATCCTCTCAGAGGAAAATATACCATCCCTGTAAGCCCCAAAATTAGTCAGAATGACAGACTCAGCCTTCAGAAGGGTGTTTACATGGAACACTTAATGTCTGGTATAGTCTTTCCATGAGGTCCCCTGGCTAGTCACCAGTCACCTATTAAAGATTATCATCCCATCAGCTTACTTTCCCCTCCCTCACCCCCTGAGTATTCACAAGGAGACAGGCAGGTCTGGCTCAACCCCTTACCAGGTCACTTAAAACAGATTTATCAAAAAGCTTAACTTGCAGAATACAATCAATAGCAGGTATTAAATCAGCAGATGGATTGTGAAAGCTGAAAATTCCCTGTGGTGCCAAAGTCCCATGTTTTGAATGTCCTCCACCTCTCTCGTGGCTGATGATGAGATTAGGAATCTTTCTGCAGGGGCTTCTGTCTATGGCCTCCTCTCCTGTCTTCTGATCCATTTGTGCCTCTGGCTCTGGCCTTGGACTTTAGCCGTGGGCTCCACTCCTAGTTCTGCCATCTCAGGCACATTCTCAGTTGAGCATTCAGCAACTTAAAATTTTTGAGATCTACAGCCTACATGCAGAACACTCAAACTCTTAACTGATAGGAAGTCCAAAATCTGTATTGAACTTCCCTCAGTGTGGTTGTCTTTTTCTTTTTCTTCTTCTTGACTCTGGCTATCATGTGGTTTGTTGTGTTTTTTTTTTTTTCCCCAGGAGTGCAACAGACTTTAGGGTTGGTGCCCTTAGAGGATTCTCCTCTATCCCTTCTTCCTATTGACTCACAGAACTCCATCCCTACCCAATGATGAGAGCTCTAGCAGGCTGAATAGTGGCACCCTATTCACTGGAACCTAAAGATGTTGCCTTATTTGGAAAAAGGGCCTTTGTAGATGTGATTAAGTTAAGGATTAGAAGATTATCCTGGATTGTTTGGGTGGGCTCTAAATGCAATCACAAGTGTCCTCCGAAGAGAGAGGCAGGGCGAGTTTTGACAGAGAGAGCAAAGAAGGTGTTAGGGAGTTGGAACACAGAGATTTGAAGATGCTGGCCTTGAAGATTAGAGTGACACAGCCATAAAACCAGGAATGTTGAAAGTCATTCAAAAGCGGGAAGAGGCAAGGGACAGATTCTCCAATAAGAGCCCTCGCCTAGAAGGAGAGTGGACTTGCTCACACCTTGACTTTAGCTCAGTGATTTATGCCTTCTTTTAGACTTTTCTGTATTTCATTTAAAGATATATACAAACATATTAAAAGTTTACTCAAAGAGGGATGCCTGGGTGGTTCAGTTGGTTAAACGTCTGCCTTCGGCTTGGGTCATGATCCCAGGTTCCTTTAATCAAGTCCCACATCAGGCTCCCTGCTTGGCAGGGAGTCTGCTTCTCCCTCTGCCTTCTGCTCCCCCTGCTTGTGTGCTCTCTCTCTGACAAATAAATAAATAAAACCATAAAAAATGTTTACTTAAACAATGAAATGATTTTTATTGCATGCAAAGTAAAAGTAAAATACTTCTGTATTATTTAAAACTTTATAGTGAGAATACATTTAGTTATTACTTATAGAACTTTTAAAAACAGATTGCCAGGGCACCTGGGTGGCTCAGTCGTTAAGCGTCTGCCTTCTGCTCAGGTCATGATCCCAGGGTCCTGGGATCAAGCCCCGCATCGGGTTCCCTGCTCGGCAGGAAGCCTGCTTCTCCCTCTCCCACTCCCCCTACTTGTGTTCCCTCTCTCGCTGTGTCTCTCTCTGTCAAATAAATAAATAAAAAATCTTTTTAAAAAAATAAAATAAAAACAGATTGCCAGGACCACCGTTGTGCTTCACTGTTCTCTGCTGAGGACAAAACTCTAGCTGGAGCAGTGAGACTAAATGCACGGGGGTCAGACAGGTCAAACATGAATATCTGAAATTCTCTCTGTCAGACCTTTAAAGTTTAGTTTAATTTAAAATATGTAACTATTAAAAAATAAAATATATTGGGTGCCTGGGTGGCTCAGTTGGTTAAGCGACTGCCTTCGGCTCAGGTCATGATCCTGGAGTCCCGGGATCGAGTCCCACATCGGGCTCCCTGCTCAGCAGGGAGTCTGCTTCTCCCTCTGACCCTCTTCCCTCTTGAGGTTTCTATCTCTCATTCTCTCTCTGAAATAAATAAATAAAATCTTAAAAAAAAAATAAAAAATAAAATATATAACTCTATTAAAAAACGTTGCCAGGATGTAGACTAAAATATCAAAAGCAATTAATCTCTGGATGATAGGGTTCTCAATGACTTATTTCCTTCTGTACAATTTTTCTCCATTTTCTAAGTTCATAACAATGTACAGCTAACACTTATAAAATTAAAAAAATTATAAAGAAAAAAATCTTGTTGTAGATCACTTACTGACATTGAAAAAATTCCACAAATATACATTAGTCAGTAGAAAGAAAAAGCTACAAAACAGTGTAAATATCATGGCGATTTTTATTTTAAAACATGCAAATACATAGTCAGAAACAGTAAAAGTGCATACATCAAAATTATCTTTGATACAATTATGGCTAATTTTTGTTTTATATTGTGTTTTTTGTGTCTTCAAATATTCTGCATTAGTTATTTATGGATTTTATAATGAAATAAAATTATTATTAAATAAGAAAAGTTAGGAGTACATAAATGCTAGAATAAAAGATCTGTTGGGCCAGAACACATAGACCTTCATATAAGAATATCAGATGGTGGGTGCCTGGGTGGCTCAGTTGTTGAGCATCTGCCTTCAGCTCAGGTCATGATCCCAGGGTCCTGGGATCGAGTCCCGCATTGGGCTCCCTGCTTGGCGGGAAGCCTGCTTCTCCCTCTCCCACGCTCCCTGCTTGTGTTCCCTCTCTCACTGTCTCTCTCTCTCTCTGTTAAAAAATCTTAAAAAAAAAAAAAAAAGAATATCAGATGGCATGCTAGATTAATAATGTAGCTCCTATAACTGGACCATAGAAGACAATTTTAAAAAATGCTCTCTGCCAAGATGTCCATCGACAGATGAATGGATAAAGAAGATGTAGTATATATACACAATGGAATATTATGCAGCCATAAAAAGGAATGAGATCTCGCCATTTGCAATGACATGGATGGAACTGGAGGGTGTTATGCTGAGTGAAATAAATCAATCAGAGAAAGACATGTATCATATGACCTCACTGATATGAGGAATTCTTAATCTCAGGAAATAAACTGAGGGTTGCTGGAGTGGTGGGGGGTGGGAGGGATGGGGTGGATGGGTGATAGACATTGGGGAGGGTATGTGCTATGGTGAGCGCTGTGAATTGTACAAGACTGATGAATCACAGATCTGTACTTCTGAAACAAATAATACAATATATGTTAAGAAAAAAAAAGAATCAGAAGATAGCAGGAGGGGAAGAATGAAGGGGAGTAAGTCGGAGGGGGAGACGAACCATGAGAGACGATGGACTCTGAAAAACAAACTGAGGGTTCTAGAGGGGAGGGTGGTGGGGGGATGGGTTAGCCTGGTGATGGGTATTAAAGAGGGCGCATTCTGCGTGGAGCACTGGGTGTTATGCACAAACAATGAAGCATGGAACACTACATCAAAAACTAATGATGTAATGTATGGTGATTAACATAACAATAAAAAATTTATAAAAAAATTAAAAAATGCTCTCTGAATGTATGAGGAAAAAATAAGGTTAAAATTGTGCCATTCTGACATACACACAAGCTAGGGTAAGTCCAACACCTGTGTAGGCTGCCTGCCTTCCCAGAGATCTGCACCTAAACACCACTGTGAACTAGTGAAATAAGAAATTACGGTATTGTCATCTCTCTTCCGTAAGTCATTCACAGGTCTCCTTTATAAATCCTGTAGGTTAAACACCTCTCCAGGGTCCTAGATTCATGCTGTCACTTTTGGCATTTCCAGCTCCTCACTCCTAAATTAAGTGAGGGCCAAGTTCTTCATTTTAGAGAAGGTGTGTACCTCACAGTTGGCTTTGCATTTCTTCACATTCCAGGCTTTTGCTGACGAGACTATTTTGGTCCCAGAAGTGAATCATGGCCAAGAGCAGGTTCTCCCTCACCATGAGGGATGGAGCTGCACCACTGTGCAGTTAGGTGCCTTGGTATTCTCAGCCTTTCAAGGATACCTTCTCTGGTGTCAGAAATAGCCCTCTATCTCTGCCTATTGGTAAGCAGTAGCTGAAGCATTGAGCAAGAACTCTCTCAGCAAGAATGCTGCCTATTGAGATCCTGCCTCCTAAGTCCTAGTGACCTATGTGACCTATGTAAGCACACCAGATGCAGATCTTATACAGTTACGTAGAAACAATCTGACCAGATCCTGAATCATGCACGTAGCTATTACAGGCTTCTCACCAGACACATGTACAAAGGACACTGGGGCATTCCGCCCATTATCTTTATTGCCAGCTCATGCTGGCTCCAAATCCTATCGAGCTGGACGATATGGACTCCCCAGTGATATTTTTGCCCTTCTGACTCAGAATGTCCCAGACACCAAACATAAGGGAGAGAAAAGTGAAAAGATAAGTACATTACAAGATCTAAACAAAGCTAAGGATCCCCAGAGATGATTGATGGGGAAAATATTTTCTCAGCCCACTTCCATTTATAATGACTTTCTCCCTCCAACAGAATCTCCTGCAGAATCACTGTTTCTATAAAATCTCCATTTTGTTCTAGATTCACATCAGAGTTCCTTTTTCTTTGGAATTAAGGATAGAAACCTTGAGCTCCCCCTGGAGGTAAGAGTATGCTAGTAAGTCTCCTTGGCCTCGCTCTTGACTCATCCACCCAGTCATCTTTTTTTTTTTAAGATTTTTTATTTATTTATTTGAGAGAGCGAGAATGAGAGAGAGAGCACATGAGAGGGGGGAGGGTCAGAGGGCGAAGCAGACTCCCCGCTGTGCAGGGAGCCCGATGCGGGACTCAATCCCGGGACTCCAGGATCATGACCCGAGCCGAAGGCAGTTGCTCCAAAGGCAGTCGCTTAACCAACTGAGCCACCCAGGCGCCCCAGTCATCTTTTTTTTTAATGTTTCCATCTTGTCTCACATTTTTCTCTTTTAATACAAGCGCTCTGTTAGTCATATGATTCTACGTGACATCTCTCCAACATGTTCCTTTCCTCTTTATCCTCATTATTACTCTTCATCCTACCTAGAATTCTTTTCCTACCCTAGTCCCTCGTCTCCTTGTGAAAATCTTTTCCCTTCATTAAAAGCCCAAGTCCCAGGTCAGCTTCCCCACACCCACCTCTGAAATCCTGTAGAACTTGTTTACAAAGCCTTTATGTATGCTCCTTTGTATTTTGGTTATCTCTACATTGCTTATCTTATTCTATTCAACCAAATGCCTACCATAGTGTCAAGGTCTAGTGTGCAGTAGATAATCGGTTGATAAATGTTGAATTAAATTGTTGAAGGATGATTTCAAACAACCCATTTCCAAAGAACAGAGATAACCACACTGTTGAAAAAGAAAGGACAAAAAGAAAAACAGGACTGGAAGAGAAAGGTCATGAGAATCTCAGCCATGCTGTAGAAAGAACACTGGATGAAGGATCAGGAACCTGGGCTCAAGTCCCACATGGCTGTTAATGACCTAAATGACCAGGAAACTACTCTGTAGAGAATCAAGGCAGTAGGTTACGTCTCAAGTTTGTCACCACGATGAAATTGTATGACCATCTCCCCATTTAGGCTCCTGATCGCTGACTAAACAAGATAGCATTCAGACTGCACCTTCCACAGAGCCTAGCGTGAGATGTGTGCTAATACATGTTAGTTCCTCTTTTCCTCACACACAATGGAAACATTCTGCAACATTCTCAATTTTAAGTAAGGTTTGCCTTCTTTATCCATTGAAAACAGACACACACAGGAATATTTGCCTGGTGATATGACAATAGAGAACTGTACAACTTCAGCTCAGGTCATGATCCCAGAGTCCTGGGATCGAGTCCCTCATCGGGCTCCCTGCTCCTTGGGAGCCTGCTTCTCCCTCTCTCTCTCTCTCTCTCTGTCTCTCATGAATAAATAAAAATAAAATCTTTAAAAAAAAAGACTTGTTTAATCAAAAGTACTGCAGAAACATTTGTTTTCCCCTCTAGATGTGTACCTTATGGAAGAACTTTTCGGTGGCTGGTTCTCTCCATGGGCTGAACATGTTTTCTTGACATTTTTTCCTCTAGCCCTTGCCATGTGCCATTTTAGGTAGAAGCTTCCAGTCCAGCAACTAAAAGGAAAGAGCTATGCCAAAAGAAACTCTTAGTCAACTACATCATGGTCTGGGAAGATGTGGAAATCATTTGACAAAGATAGTTCTACGTGGTAAGCAAGAAAGAAGAAGGGTAACACTTGGAAGACAATGAAAAAAGGGAAAGAATTTAAATAAGTTATGCCAGGAAAATACACAGATTCCAAGGAATTGAACTAAAGATTCTAGAACCTAGGACAGTTGCAGATGTTTAGATAATATGTGTAGCAACAACTCACCTCATTAGAGAAATGAGGACTTCTACCTATGGGACTTTGAGTTCACTGAAGTTTAATTCTTTGTATTTTTAGAAAGTGGATTTAATTTCACTATTTTATTATGATGTTTTCCTGACTTAGTTAAGAGAATTCCCAACTGCCCTCAGTCTCTGCAAATATGTGTTCTTTTACTCCTCTGTGTCTTTATGGGTGCTCACTCCTCCTGCCCTCCCCTCTCTTCCTCACCCTTCAAAACCTATTTTAAATCTCTATGACTCCACTCAGCAAAGTGAGTTGCTCCCACTGCCATCCAATAGTCTTGGCTCATAGCTCTATTAATAATTTTTGCAATCACTGGGGCCCTAGCTGGGTGGATGCCAGGTGCACCCAGTTGGGGGTCCACCTGGGAAGTGAGGAGGAAACTGATTAGGAGAGCAGTACTGTGCTCAATTATGAGAAGTTAGGAGCCTTTTTTTACTGAGTGTCTAATTCTGTTATCTGTTTTTAAAAAAAGAAGCCTTATGAAATGTTTTCTTCTGATGCTGTTCTGGGTATATTCTGAGAGGCTCTTAATAGAAGCCAAATGGGGAGGGGGGGGACTAGAGGAGGAGTGTGCTGAAAGAGGAGGGCAAAGAAAAAGAATCCTCAGTCTCAGAAGACTTTGCAAGAGGCAAGGTCTAAGTTTGCCCACTCCTACACCTTCACTTAGTTCTCCTCCTACAGGTTTTTAGATTTCAGCTTCCTTAGGAAAGCGTGTCATGCTTTTTCTGATGAGAACAAACAGAGCATCTTATACCTCTCACAGCATTTACCACAGTTGTAAATCTCTATGTGTATGTGATTCTTTGATGGATGTCTGTTTTTATCACTAGGCTCCTAAGAGTAGGGACTCATATCTGGTTTTGCTCACCACTATCCCCTAGGTCCCAGCATAGGCCTGGCACATAACAGGATTTTAATATTTGTGGAGCAAATGAATAATGTTGCATGAGAGGCAATGGGGAGAGGGAATTGACATACAGATTTAAAGGGACCATTTAAAGTAACTTAGCAGTGCTGCTAACAATCAGCATGATGTGATCAATATAACGATCAAGGGCGTTAGAGGTTTTTTTCCTCCTGACATCATATATCTGATTTCTTTTCCAACACTACCTCCCTAATTCTACGACACCAGTTGGGTGACCAACAATTCAATTCAATTCAGTTCCGGCACTATTTCATTGGCATTAATATCAGATCTCTTAAGTTAAAGGGCTCAGCCCCCACGAAACTGCCTCCACTTCTAGATGCTCATTACAAGTCCCAGGCCACCCGTGCTTTGGATCCACCAGATACAAATTGAGGATTCCCATGACCCTCTCCTCAGGTTGGACGTTTTGCTAAAATGGCTCACAGGACTTAAGAAGGCACGTTACTTAAATTCACCGGTTTACTATAAAGGATACAAATGAACAGCTAGCTGAGGAGGTACATAGCATGAGGTCTGGAAAGGTCCCAAGCGCAGGAGCTTCTGTCCCTATGTAGTTTGGATGTGCCCTGCTCCCAGCACTTAGAAATGTTTGCCAGCCTGGACACTCTCCAGACCTCGTTGTTGATGGGTTTTTGTTTTGTTTAAAGATTTTATTTATTTATTTAACAGAGACACAGCGAGAGAGGGAACACAAGCAGGGGGAGTGGGAGAGGGAGAAGCAGGCTTCCCGCTGAGTGGGGAGCCCGATGTGGGACTCCATCCCAGGACCCTGGGACCATGACCTGAGCCAAAGGCAGACGCTTAAGGACTGAGCCACTCAGGGGCCCCTGTTGATGGGTTTTTATGGAGGTTTCATTACGTAGGCACAATTGACTAAATCACCATGTGTTGGTGATTAAACTTAATCTCCAGCTCCTTTCCCTTCTCAGGAGGTGGGGCTGAAATTTCCAAGCTTTCAAGGAAGACTTGGTCTTTCCCGCTTCCTGCCCCCTTGCTAAAGCTATCTAGAGGCTCGCCAAGACTGGCCTCTTTAAAAGATGCTCCTATCACCCTTATCCCAAGAAATTCCAAGGGTTTTAGGAGCTCTGTGCCAGGAATGAACAAAACCAAAGATCCTTCTGTGATACCACAGGGTAGGAATGAATTTAAGGATGTAAATGTAAGGGTATATACAGTTAATGAGTAGATTGTAATGATGATATTAACCAAGGTTTCAAAGGTAATAATAAGTCATTAGGTTACCCTTGCGTTTCATCTCAATTTATTTCTCACTAACTTCTTACATAGGCAAATTAATGCCATCAGTATATTTTTCACTTAGTAATTATAGCGCTCCCTTCCCCACTTTATGTAAGCCCAATACCATCTTACTCTGAGTCATTTATTTGATAATCAGATGTTACAGACACGAGAATGTGTGGCTGAATTAAATATTCTGGCACTGTGTTTTCCCAGAAGAGAGAAGTGGATGCCTTTTAACAACCCTGGGCCCCACACAAAACTTAAGAGTTTAGACCCGAACTTTCTTTGTTTCTCCTATTCTCCAACACTTAGCATATCAAAAAAAAAAAAAAACAAAAAACAAAAAACACTTTCCAGCACAAACTATAAATAAGTTGATCATTTAAGGTAATAAATCAGACCTGGTCAATCTACATACCACCACTGACAAAATGGTTGCTGACAGGGTAACAGAAAGCAAATCATATACAATCTATTGATGGAGACCTTCAATCGTTCATCCCCTCGAGTATTTGTTGTAAGCCTTCTGCATGCCTGACACTAGGTAGACAGGAGACCTCCATGAGGAAGTGAAAGAGGTCGATAGGATCTGAATAAAACTCAACACACAACCTGCCCTCAAGAAGTTCCCAATCTTGGGCACCTGGGTGGTTCAGTCGTTGAACATCTGCCTTTGGCTCAGGTCATGATCCCAGGGTCCTGGGATCGAGTCCCGCATCGGGCTACCTGCTTGGCGGGAGGCCTGCTTCTCTCTTTCCCACTCCCCCTGCTTGTGTTCCTGCTCTCGCTGTCTCTCTCTGTCAAATAAATAAATAAAATCTTAAAAAAAAAAAAGAAGTTCCCAATCTTGTTCGAACAAAAGATCATAGAACAAATTTTAGAACAAAATCTACAATTGGAGACTAAGATAAAGGAAGCATTCTACAGAAATGTGGGGAAAAGTGCAACCAAATCAGACTGGGGGATGAGGGAAGGTTTCCCGGGAAGCTAAATTTTGAAGGATGAGCTAAGAGAAAAGGATGAATTAGGAAGAAGAGGGTATTTTAAGCAAAAGGAAACATATGTATGAGAAAGCTCACAGCCTAATCAGTAAACTACAAGTAATTCACTGCAGGTCTTAACTCAAATACTTTCTACTTATGAACATTCATAAATACAAAGCTCTGCATCCAAGCCAAGGCACATCAACTCTTTCAGACACGCCAGGAGTGAGTGGTCAGGAGAGGTAATTTCAGTCTGGTCACTTGATCATTGGGTTATTCCTTAATCCATTTAATTATTCCATTGGGTTATTCTTTAATCCATTAAATTAATTCCTTAACTTGCAGGGTGGCAAACTCAAATACCTACCATGAGTACAGCTGACTGGGTAGAACCTGAGGTGAACGGGAGTGTGAGGTATGAGGTGAGCCGAGTCCAGCTATGGGGATTAGCAGCTAGGGGGATTAGCAGCCCCAGGCACCCGCTGATTTTCCTTTGTCAGAATATGGCCTCAGGGCTGCAGTGCCTTTGCTCTCTCAAGGCAAACAAGAGACCTCCTTCAATTTTGAAATGTTGAGAACTAGTTCAAAGTTTTTAAAATGTATGCAGGCCAAACATTTGACCTTGACCTTCTCAGGTGGTTATATCCAATAGGCAGTATAATATGTAGATCTAAAGCTTAACGAGAATGCTACACACCAATAACAGACATCAACATATATTTAATAGTTGAAGCTATGGGAATAGAATAGGTCACCTGAGTGTTACATATTCACATACAACAAAAGGAAGGTATGGAAGAACCCTAAGAAAAAGGGGCAGATAAGTAATAGGTGGAGGAAAAGGAGCCAAGCAAAGAAGAAAAGTCCTTTCATGAACATTCGAAAATTGAATAAACTGGCACAACAGGGATTCAAGTAATTTCATTTTATTTGAAACTCAAGCTATTTAAGGCAGATATTATCAGAGTTCCATATTATCTGTAACTTAAGCTCATTTAGATGACCAACACAAGATTTCACAGTTTTTAAATAGCAGAGCTAGGACTTTAACGCTAGTCTTCCCCAAATTCCACAGATCTTCATTCCACCATGCTGGTTCCAAATTTCTTATGATTCGCAGACTAGCAAAGCCAGGAAAGCAGAAGTAGGAAAGAAATGATACTAGTACAATCAACCTCTCGCAACTCTCCCTATTCCTATGCTTTTGACACAGTAGAAAACTCAGGCTCAGAGAAGTTTTAAAAACCCATCACCTTAAAACTCCAGTCTTTATTAACACTTACCTAAAACCCCAATCCCATCCTTTAGTATTCACAGGAAAGAGACATTAACTCTTTGTTTGCATAAAGGTACATGCACCCAGGACTTTCATAATAAAGGCATCAGATGGGGTGCCTGGGTGGCTCTGTTGGTTAAGTGTCTGCCTTCAGCTCAGGTCATGATCTCAGCGTCCTGAGATCCAGCCCCACATTGGGCTCCCTGCTCGGTGGGAAGCCTGCTTCTCCCTCTTCCTCTGCTGCTCCCCCTGCTTGTGCTCTTTCCCTCACACACTCTCTCTCCCAAATAAATAAATAAAATCTTTAAATAAATAAAGGCATCAGAAACTAAATAGTATCTTTTCTGTACTATAATCATTAGAGAGAAAACTATGGGACTTCTTAAGGCCTTGCTGTACCCGGCATAATGTTCTTTATTTTATGCAAATATACTGGCTGTGACAGAGATTCCATGTGGTTTTCAGGAGCATGATGTGAGTGAGTGTTAGAGATAAGTAGATATTGGCAAAACATTTCTTATAGTGGATGTTGGCAAAACATTATTATTATGGGTCTGCAAAAGCTTGGAAAATTTTTCACTATAATCCATCTTGTGATAGTGAAAACTGTTTTACTGGAATTTGACCTGAAAGTATAGAACTTGGTCACCAAGTTTCAACACCAGTCTTGTTGAAAGAGTACATTTCTCCTGCTGATATGAACAGGGATTTTTTAAAAACTTTAATATGTATACTATAAAACCGAGTTATACAAGTGTGTTGCAATTGAACAGATTCCAAACGCAGGTTTGAACACGATTATTTCAAGATCTCCTTACTTAGGTGGATTAGTGAGCCTGTGCAAGAGATCTCTGCCCAGAAGCTCCAACCTGTCAAAATGGTTTCAGTTGGTTCAATTCTCTTCTCACCGCAGGTAAAATCTCAATCCTTATGATAACTCCAGGAGCCTACTTTCTTCAAAGCCTCTAAAAAAGTCAATTAAATTAGGGTAGTAAGCAGAGATAGAATTGATTTCATTCATTCAGAAAATATTTATTGAGTGTGAAGGCCCTGGGGATAGCAAGATGAATCAGAAATGGATTCTGCCCACAAATTATCCAGCCTGGGGTGGGGTTGTGGCACAGCTAATTAGTGGAGTTAGGGCTAACATCACTGTTGAGAACTTGAAGTACATGTATTTTGTGTTGTTGATCTGTGGACTTTGAGGTATAGACCAAGAAACAGGTGGCATTTGGCAAAGTTAGCATTCTTTTTTTTTTTCCCCAAAGTTAGTGTCCTGGTATGAAAGTTGAAAAGCTTGGTTGGTATTTTCTCATTGTTGCCTGGAACCCCTGCTTTTCCTGCTCCCAGTGGACGGGTCTTCCCCTGCAATTCTGGCAACCTTTTTAGGATCTGGCCCCTAAATTTAGGATTACAGATCTTTTTTTTTTTTTTTAAGATTTTATTTATGTATTTGTCAGAGAGAGAGAGAGCACAAGCAGGGGGAGCTGCCCGTAGAGGGAGAAGCAGGCTCCCCACTGAGCAAGGAGCCTGATGCAGGACTCGATCCCAGGACCTTGGGAACATGACCTGAGCCGAAGGCAGACGCTTAATCCAACTGAGCCACCCAGGCATCCTGGGGTTATTGATCTTTTAGTCATCAATTAGTAACCCTACTCCACTGTGTGTTAACTTATACAGCTTTACCAGAGTGAATGTAAATTTGCATGAATGATTTAGTTTCTCTCCCCCTTCAGGAAACAATCACGGATGGATATAAACATGTATTTGCATAAATATGAAAAGATCAGAAATAATTTAAATGCTGAACAACTGAGGTGTGTATGGATATCCCTATGATGTATTACTATGGATCTGTTAAAAATCATGTTTTAAGAAAATATTCACCATATGCTGTTATAAAAATTGCTTACAAAACCATAACATTGTATCATTGCATTTTCCAAATATGTGTATATTCATGTTGTAGGTGCACAGAAAAGGACTAGAAGAATAGAAGACTCAAATATTGATAGTGGTTACCTCTGGGTGGTAGGATTATAAAAAAGTTTTCTTCTTTGTGGTTTTCTTGTATTTTCCAAATTATACAAAATGAACATGTGTTACTTTCATTATTCAAAACAAATTATTAGTCTAGCTCTTCCTATTCTGTAGCTTTTTTTGACAAAAAAGTTTTACCAAATTCCCCAAGGACTGGAACGGAAGGCTATTTTAGTGACACCAACTGTGCCAACTCAAAACCTTACTCACAGAACTTCTATCAAGAGGCAAAGAAAAGTGTCACTTCTATCAATAGGCAAAGAAAAGTGTTAGGGGTACACTCCTCAGGAACTGCAGGGAGTCTTCCTACATGTTTCTATGTTCAAGGGTTTTTAATTATGATATCCCTGGGGCCTCACAAACAATGCTAAAGTCTTCACCACCTCTCCCGGTATACCAGTTGGCCATGTGCAAATACACTCCTGATGGCCTTCGGTAGTATCCCAGAGTTTCTGAGAGAGGCCAGCAATATAGGCACTATTTGTTGTTGTTTTTAAGATTTTATTTATTTATTTATTTATTTACAGAGAGAGTATGAGCAGGGGGAGAGGCAGATGGAGAGGGAGAGGCAGACTCCCCGCTGAGCAAGAAGCCCAATGCCAGGCTCAATCCCAGGACCCCAGGATCATGACCTGAGCCAAAGGGAGAAACTTAACCGACTGAGCCACCCAGGCACCCCAACATAGGCACTATTTGGGACAGAACAGCATATTAGGTAGGAACACGGACCCTGGAGTCAGAACTTAGAATCTTAACACTAAAATTTACTAATCATATGGCCTGGAGTACATTACTTAATCTCTTTGTGACTCAATTTCCTCATCTGTCAATTAGATCATAATAATGTCTACCTTATCATGTTTTTATGATGATTAAAAAGGATAATGTATGTTAGGTACTAAGCACAATATCTGGCATGTAGTAATCAATAAATATAAGCTATTATATTACTAAGATAAATACAATACAGAGATAAAAATTAATGTTATGAGAGATCTAGAAAAGACACAACTACTTCTGGTTGAGAAGATTGCAAAAGGCTTTGTAGAAGGAGAAAATTTAGGTATTCTGAGAGGAGGGGTAAAGGCATTCAGGTGATGGCAGCATCAGAGCATACAGGTGAGGAAGCTGTAGAACACAGGTGTTGAACAGTTTTCCTGGAACATCACATATATGAAGAAGTCTTTAGGAGATACGAATAGCAGGTAAACAAGTTTAGACTTAGCTTATGGATAGTAAGGACATGTTTCATCTATTATAATTTTTTTAAAGATTATTTATTTATTTATTTATTTGTCAGAGAAGGAGCAAGAGAGAGCACAAGCAGGGGGAGCTGCAGGCAGAGGGAAAAGTAGGCTCCCCAATGAGCAAGAAGCCCAATGTGGAACTCAATCCCAGGGCCCTGGGATCATGAACTGAGCCAAAGGCAGACGTTTAACTGAGCCACCCAGGCGTGCCCATCTATTATAATTTTCATCCCAAAATAACTTCTGTAACATCACACAGGAATCCCTTTTTTTGTAATTCACCTGAGCATGGTACAAGTACCCCATTTGTCCATCTCATGACCTTCCACATTCTCTATTAAAACCAAGTTTTGAGGGG
Source organism: Eumetopias jubatus (assembly GCF_037043125.1). Classification (NCBI taxonomy): domain Eukaryota; kingdom Metazoa; phylum Chordata; class Mammalia; order Carnivora; family Otariidae; genus Eumetopias; species Eumetopias jubatus. The sequence continues at coordinate 67,249,246 of NW_028274819.1, forward strand.
GTGCCTGGGTGGCTCAGTCGATTGAGCATCCAACTCTTGATTTCAGCTCAGGTCTTGATCTCAGGGTCCTGGGATCAAGCCCTGCGTCAGATGCCATGCTTAGGGTGGAGTTTGATTGAGATTCTCTCCCTCTGCCCTTCCCCCCACTCAAGTGCAAGTGTGCACTCTCTTTCTCTCTCTCCCAAATAAATAAATAAATAAATAAATAAATAAATAAATAAAATCTTTTTAAAAAAATAAGCTTTAGGGGTGCCAGGCTGACTCAGTCAGTAGAGCATGTGACTCTTTTTTTTTTTAAGATTTTATTTATTTAATTGACAGAGAGAGAGACAGAGAGAGAGGGAACACAAGCAGGGGGAGTGGGAGAGGGAGAAGCAGGCCTCCCGCTGAGCAGGGAGCCCGATGCGGGGCTCGATCCCAGGACTCCAGGATCATGATCCAAGCCGAAGGCAGTCGCTTAACCAACTGAGCCACCCAGGCGCCCCGAGCATGTGACTCTTGATCTTGGGATTATGAGTTCAAGCCCCATGTTGGGTGTAGAGATTGCTTAGAAAGTAAAATCATAAAGAAAACCCCACAAGTTTTAGCCATTGGTAAGTCAAAGAATCTCCTGGTCAAAGCATTCCTGGGGAAGGGAAGAAACTAGAAATAACAAAGTAAGGAAAGCATGATCTTTTATTTTTATAGCTCCATAGATACTTTAAGGCATCCGGGGATATGAAAGGAAGCAGGATTACACTTGATCCTGGTAAGATCATCTTTGGGATAAACATTTAAATGACAAAAGAAACATGAAGAAAAGAACAAAGTTCAGGACAAACAATAACTGATTTCAAGGTTTACTGTAAAGCTTCAGTAATGAAGACAATGCTGTATTGGTGAATGGATAGACATATGGACCCATGAAATAAAATAGAAAGCCCGGAAGAAGAACCATACATGGGTGGTCAGTTGATTTTTGATAAAAGTGCCAAAGCATTCAATGGGGAAAGGAAAGTCTTTCCAATAAATGGTGTTGGAACCACTGGATATATATATGGGAAAAAAAATCAACCCCCAGTCTTCATCTCACGTCATACGTAAAGATTAACTCAAAATGTCATATAGATCTAAATGTAAAAGCTAAAACAATAAAGCTTTTAGACGGAAACACAGGAGAAAAATCTTTGTGACCTCAGACAGAACCGAAAAAATAAATCATATTAAAGTTGATGATTTGAACTTCATCAAAACTAAAAAAACTTTTGCTACTTAAGAGACATTAAGAACATGAAAAAAACTGTTGTAGACTAGAGAAAACATTTTTTGTATATCAGCCAAAGGATTACAAAAGAAAGGGCAAACAAGTTTTTAAAAAATGGACTGAAGACTTGTACACACACTTCACCAAAGAAGATATATGGATAATCAATAAATGTTCAACATCATTAGTCTTTAGGGAAATTCACCTTAAAACCGTAGTAAGATACCACCACATACCTACCAAAATGGCTAAAATTAAAAAGACTGACAATATCAAGTGCTGGAAAGGATGTAAAACAAATAGAACTCTCATACATAGATGGTAGTAATAAAAATATGGTACAGTCACTTTGAAAATGGTTTGATAGTTTCTTATAAAGTTAAATATATACTTGCCATATAATCCAGAACTCCACTCCTAGGCAATTTACCCATAAGAAATTTAAAAATATGGGGCGCCTGGGTGGCTCAGTCGTTGAGTGTCTGCCTTCAGCCCGGGTTGTGATCCCAGGGTCCTGGGATCAAGCCCCGCATTGGGCGCCCTGCTCCGCGGGAGGCCTGCTTCTCCCTCTCCCACTCCCCCTACTTGTGTTCCCTCTCTCACTGTGTCTCACTCTGTCAAATAATTAAATAAAATCTTTAAAAAAAAAGGAAATTTAAAAATATGTCCATACAAAGACTTGTCCATGAATGTTCATAGCAGCCTTATTCATAATAGCCCCAAAATATAAACAACCCAATTGTCCATCAACAGGAAATGGATGAACAAATTATTACATATTCATTCAGTAAAATACTCAGCAATAAAAAGGAGCAAACCACATACTCATGCAAAAACATAGATGAATCTCAAGAAGAATCTATGTCCAAGAAGTGCATACTGTATGATTCCATTTATATAAAATTCTAGAAAATACAAACTAATCTATATTGACAAGAAGCAAGTCTGTTTACCTGGGTTGGAGGTGGAGAGGGGAAGATGCATGCAAAGGGGCACTAGGGAACTTTTGGGATGATGGAAGTGTTCTGTGTCTTGGTGGCAGGAGTTACACTGGTGTTGAAACTCACTGATCTGTATACTTTAAATGAATGCAGTTTATTGTATATAAATTATACCTCGATAAAGCATGAGAGATGCTAGGCATGCCAGGTGCAATGCTAAGGAGCGATAGAACACACAGATGATAAAATATTACTGTTCCCTAGGCTTCACAATTGAAAATGATGTGCATAATTTTCAATAAAGATAGAAGTTTGTTTTCTTTATGCTGCCCCCTCCTCATTCATCCATCCAACACATATTTAGCGAGCTTCTACTATGTGCCAGGCATTTGACTCCATGTTGAGAGTACAAAGACAGGCAAACGATCTTCACACGGTTCCTGACCTCACAGAGCCTTCAGTTTAGTGAGCGAGGTAGGTGGTAAGTCCAACTATAGTTTATGAGGATGACTTCTATGAGCAGAATATGATATGTCAGTGAAGTACATTTGCTTGGTGACCACTTCCTGTAGCAAGTAACATCTAAGTTCATATCTGAAGAGTGAGATTTAGTTAACCAAAATAAAGCTGTCACCCCAGAAATGCTCCCATTCAGAAGGGACACAGAATGGACGGTTGACATTCAATATGTTCATGTATACAAGCTTTGAATTAATGCTTCCGCAACTACTCAATTTTTCAAAAAGTTTTTCAAAATAGGGTTTTTAAAAATTTATCCATGCTATGGGTGCCTGGGTGGCTCAGTTGGTTAAGTGACTGCCTTCGGCTCGGGTCATGATCCTGGAGTCCTGGGATCGAGTCCCGCATCGGGATCCCTGCTGCTCAGCAGGGAATCTGCTTCTCCCTCTGACCCTCCCCGCTCTCATGTGCTCTCTCTCTCTCTCTCATTCTCGCTCTCTCACATAAATAAATAAAATCTTTAAAAAATAAATAAACAAATAAAAATTTATCCATGCTTTTAGTTTAATACCAAAAATACATATGTGTGTTTACCAAACCCTGGTAGTTTTATGACTGAAATCCTTCCCAATTTTGTATAGTATAACTTGTTATACTAATCAGAGTTTACATTTTAAACCTCATTTTAGGTAGTGTAATTATAGATTCACACATTATTTACTACAAAATAATCTGATATGATTAATTACACTGTCAAATCAGAAAAAAAAGGAATAGTCTACATATGAAATATAGTAAAAGGTAACCTTGTCAAATCTATTTCCTACTCTAAAAAAATTAACGAAGAGTGTTATACCTACCTTAGAGTGTTTGGAAAACTTTGGGATGGTTTGGCGGTTGGCACATTGATTGGGAGAGCTATTTGCAACTAGAGGTTAGGGTCAGGGGTGCTAAATGCCTTTCGATGGTTGGGACAACTGCCCACATACAAAAATTACTCTGACACCCAATGCTAGTAGCATCCCCATTGAGAAGTACCATTAGAAGGTCTCCAGTGGTCTTTCCAGCTATAAAAGTTTGGTGGATTTTATTCATTCATTTGAAAGGGCATTGCTTTAACAAGAAGACAAAATCAGCCAACTCAACATCTGTGATGATTAATTTTATGTATCAATCTGGCTGGGCTACTACGGTGCTCAGATATATGGTCAAACAAAATTCTGGTTGCTTGTGTAAGGGCGTTTTGGATGACATTAACATTTAAATCAGTGGACTTTGAATAAAGGAGATTGCCCACCATAATATGGGTGGGCCTCAACCAATCACTTGAAGGCCTGAATAGAACAAAAGATTTTCCTCTGCAAAGTGAGAGGGAATTCTGCCAACAGATAGCCTTTGAACTCAAACTGCAGACTTTAAACTTTCCAGTCTCCATAATTGAGTGAACCAATTCCTTAAGTCTCCCCCCACCCCTCTTTCTATCTCTCTCTATATTGGTTTTGTTTCTCTGGAGAACCTTGACTAATACAGTACCCTTATTCTTTTTCTTTTTTTAAGATTTTTATTAATGTATTTGAGAGAGAGAGAAAGATTGAGAGAACAAGTGGGAGGAGGGGCAGAGAGAGAAGCAGACTCACTGTGGAGCAGGTAGCCCGATGCAGGACTCGATCCCAGGATCCCTGGATCATGACCTGAGTTGAAGGCAGACGCTTAACTGACTGAGCCACCCGGGCACCCCTACAATATCCTTATTCATGGGCGTAAGATTTACAAAATGTAGAATGGAGTAACAAAGTTATCCATATTACCACATTTGCCATATTATCACATTTACCCTGGAGATGGATAGTCATGGTTTCATTAATGCACACCTCAAATCTCAAATCTCAAATATTTCAAGTATTTGAGTTTTAGAATGCCCCCGAGCTTTTCACTGAGCATCTTTCCTCTGCACATTTAAACTCGGGTGCACTTTAAAGAGCACTTTAGGCAACCCCCTCGGGTCCCCTCCCTCCTTGGGAGCTTTGTACCATCACTTTGCTATAGCTCAATAAATCTTGCTTTTGCTGCCCACCAAAAAAAATAAAATAAAATAAGAAGCACTTTAACCTCATGTGCACATAATCCCTATGTTTCTGATTCATTTACACTTAACTCATCAAAATCTCGTCTCGCAGTCTTCATTCTGAGCCTTCTGGATGCTTCAATTTAGCTCCATCAAGTCTTTGTTCTAAGAACCAGAAGTCACCTTTTGTTCTATTGAAGACATAAAATAGAGTAAGAACCCAAGTTGGAGTAAATTCAGAATGTACAATCTCTAATTTAGTTCCTATTCCTTTTTTAAATGCATTTATTTTTACTCATATTCATTTGGAAAAAACTGCTGTGTACCTTAAGCCTATTCAAAGTTCTCTCTCAGACACTTTTATATACATACATATCTTCAAACCAAAAACAGCAAGTAACTGTATATAAAGTATATTTGCATCAAGTATATTTCTTTCTGTGCCTTGGTTATATCTACGAAAGGCAGATTAGTGTCAAGGTCAGGGAAGCCAAGCATAACCTGTTTTAGAGGGGTTTTTCGTTTTGTTTTTTGTTTCCCTTTAAGTGCCTCGTGTTGTTTTGCAAAGTCCATGTAATTTAATCTATTTAATTATCCTTTCAACAGAAAAACATCCCTGATGTTGCCTTATTCCAACAAAAAACAGCACTATCTGATCCAACAAACTAATGCTCCTGAGAGATCATACAATAACAAACCAATATGAACACGGGAAAAAGGAAAACCAAATACTCACAAAGAGAATCAGAAATGCAGTTTTGCACTTCAAAGAGTCTAACCTCACATTTCTTTTAAACATCGGATCTCAGGACTGTAAGAGCTGACTTTAACTTGTAGATAGTAGTGAATTTCTTAAGCTTGATTAACAATTTTTCAGACAATTTAAAGGTTACAAATGTTAAAAACAAAAACAAAAACCACACTCTTCTTTCTCTGGCTTTGACAGCTGTTTTATTTCAGAATTGCACATTTATCTGTAATATTCCAGACTCTAAGATAATGACACTTAATTAACCTGGAAATAACTGTTGTCTATTTTTCAGAGAATTAAGCATACACCATGAACGACGCACCAGACAAAACTTGGTCTTCGAACAGCAGTGTACCTAATGCTTCAAATCAAAATTAGATAGACAGTTTTCTTTTTCAGGGAATGAATGAGAATTGGACTATTTAAAATAAATTTTTAATTTATCTGATCGCTTTTTAAATTAAAATAACCTTTTTCTCTTAACCTCAAAGTAATGTATGCTTACTACTGGAAATACAGAGAAGCGGAAAGAAAGAAATAAAGAATATTACTCGGGTCCATCTACCCAGGATAAACATGTTGACGACACAGTAGGAAGCCCTATGCTACAGGGTTGAAGAGCTCAGTACACTCTGCTAGGCCGTGTGTGTTCACTCCTAGCTCCACCACTCACCACCTCTGTGCTGAGCTAGTAATCTCATTTCTCCATCTCATCTCCCTCATCTGTAAAATAGAGGAGCAAGGATGTGAAGATTAAATGAAGTATATCGTGCAGTGTGTCTTGTGTACAGCAAGGCTTCGATGAATGTTAATTATCAGTTCAACTTTCTAGATTCTTTTTGTCTTGGTGTTTTCAAATAGGGACATCACTTTTGTTTTTTTTTAAGATTTTTATTTATTTATTTGAGAGAGTGCACGCACGAGCGGGGGAGGGGGGCAGAGAGAGAGGGAGAAGCAGACTCCCGCTGAGCAAGGAGCCCTGTGTGGGGCTCAATTCATGATCTGAGCCAAAGGCAGACACTTAACCAACTGAGCCACCGAGGTGCCTGGGACATTGCTGGTTTTGCTTTACATTCAAAAAGGGCACTGAGAGTCTCAGAAGCTAGTCTCTTATAATCACAATTATCTTTTTCTTCATACTTTTTTTTTTCAAAATTGTATAAGGGGAAAATTGCATATAAAATGATACTATTTTTAAAATCAAGGCTGGTGTTTTTAAAGCAAGAGCAATCTTTTATTTCAAAAATCAAAACTAATTTATCATTTAGCAATTTTCCATGCAATAATGTTTCAAGCTCTTCCACACATACTGTCTTATTTAATGCTCACACAAAACTCTTTTGAAAGAACAAGACATTAGAATTATCTCCATTTTTTGAGCTAACTCTTTCCTTATACTAATAATAGACCATTGTCATTTGCATTTGCCCTTGAAGACTATATTTAGATTTGGGGAGAAATAAAATTACATGTCTATCTGCTCAATGCTTAAAGCTAAAAATTCCACCTGCTTCTTCTTCTATGTTCCCTATCTTATTTAGAGATAGCACCATAAAGGAAGTCAGCCAGACGCTAAACCTGAGTCATGCTATGCTTCTTCACCCTCACGTTCCGTGAGTCCTGTTGGTTATATTTCTTTTTTTTTTTTAAGATTTTATTTATTTAGGGGCACCTGGGTGGCTCTGTCGGTTAAGCATCTGCCTTCAGCTCAGGTCATGATCCCAGGGTCCTAGGATGGAGCCCCACATCGGGCTCCCTGCTCAGCGATGAGTCTGCTTCTCCCTCTCCCTCTCCCCCGCTTGTGCTCCCTCTTTCTCTTTCTCTCTGTCAAATAAATAAAAACTTTAAAAAAAAGATCTTATTTAATTATTTATTTATTTGAAAGAGAGAACACTTGCGTGCAGGGGCGGCGGTGGGGGTGGGTGGGTTGGAGGGGCCAAGGGAGAGGGAGAGGGACAAGCAGGCTCCATGCTGAGCGAGGAGCCCAATGTGGGGCTTGATCCCATGACCCTGAGATCATGACCTGAGCTGAAACCAAGAGTCAGATGTTCAACTGACTGAGCCATCCAGGTGCCCTGTTTATATTTCTTAAATATCTCTGGAAACAACCCCTTACTTTCCATCCATCTTCATTGGCACTGCCTTATTCCAGGTCTGTAGTGTTGCAATCGCCTTGGAGCTCACCTCCCTGCCTCCAGTCTTACTGTCTGATGTCTGCCAAAGAGAAGACTCTGGCCACCCGTTACTTCCAGACCAATGGCATAAGGCTTTTCACCATCCGGCTCCTTCTAAATGAACAAGATACCTATTTATAAACCGTACACCCAAATATTAAGTGATGCTGTGGAATCTTCCTCTCCAGTGACTAAAATACAAATGTCCACTCTTTAGGGTACCTTCTTCCTGTTATGAAGGAAACCGGAAAGTTGAAGTGGCAATCATAAGGTAGTACTTAGTAAGCAGAAGCATTGTATAATCACTAGGGAAATGTCATGCTGGCTATAATTGATCCCAATAAACTTTCCCTTGTCCACAATAGAGTGTGCTTTTCTAGTGTTTGGAATATAGCATTTGCATCCACTGGATTATCTCTGCCTCTCAGACTTCATTAGGGAAACACCAACAAAAATTTATTTTCCAAGCTAATTCCCACCTCTTCATGAAGACTTCTCATATCTCCACCCAGTTAAAATTATTTACTGCCCTACCTGTCCTATCATAGTACTGTATTCTGTGTTGAATATTTCTACTATAGGACTTGTTCGTATTTTCAGCACTAAAATGACTTATGAAGGTTGCTTTCTGCTAGAAAGCTGCAAGTTTTAGTGACTAAAAGGACCAGCACTTGGGTCAACCAGGTCTGGGTTTGAATTCTGATTCCTTCACTTACTCATTGAGTGGCTTTTGTCTAGTCCATTGTGTCTCTGGACTATACAGTTGCCTTATCCATAAAATGTAGGCAGGATGGTCCTAGCTTCATAAAGTTATTGAGAGGATTCAATGTCAAGCTACATAGAAAGTACTTTGCATAGTACTGGACACATGGAAAACACTCAATAAAGTAGATCTTACTGATCATCTGTGCATTCAGTGTGGCAGTGAGGAATCCTATGTCTACGATAGGATCCATTATAAATCCTTGCTTTTCTTCTTAGTGGTTTATCTACTTTGGAAACCAAGACTATTTTACCTTTCAAAATATTTTGTCCAGGGCACTGGGTGGCTTAGTTGATTAGGTGTCTGCCTTTGGCTCGGGTCATGTTCCCAGGGTTCTGGGATCAATCTCCTCCCTCTGCCCCTCCGTGCCTCCACACATGCTCTGTCTCACTCTCTCAATTAAATAAATAAAATCTTAAAATAAAATAAAATATTTTGTCCATTATTTAGTGAGCAGACTTTCTCAGACAGCTAGAAGTACCCATTTGGCTTACCTCGGTCCCCCCTACCAGACTTTTAAGTTACTAGAGGAGAGGCATGAGGTTTTAATTATTTTTGAATCCTCAGCATCTAGAAGATGCCTGGCAAACAGCAGGCACTTAAAGGAAATGTTTACTGAATGAATAAACTTCTACAAATTATTTATGAGACATTTCTGATCTTATCATCTAGACCAGTGGTTCTCAAAGTGTGATCCCTGGATCAGCAGCACAGACATCACATTGAGTTTGTTAGAAATGCACATGGAGTTCTATCTCTTGATTGGATATAAATTACAGGAGTGTAGGTCTATGTCAAACTCATAAACCTGGGAGTGCCTGGGTGGCTCAGTGGGCTAAGCATCCAACTCTTGATCTCAGCTCAGGTCTTGATCTCAGGGTCGTGAGTTCAAACCTCATGTTGGAGCCTACTTAAAAAAACAAAACAAAACCTCATCAAACTGTGTACTTAAGACTGGTGCATTTCACTCTATATAAATTAAATACCAACAAAAAATTAAAATAAAGTATTGCCATTTTAATTCCTTCTGTATAAGTCTTATCAGCAGATTTTTTTGCATATCAATCTTAAGATGTCTACAAGGTCCTGTGTGATCTAATTTCCCACCTACTTTTCTAGACTTAATTGTTACCACTGCTCCTGTCACTTTTTCAGTCCTTCACCAACAATGACCTTTCAGTTCCCCAAAGGCATATATTCCTATCCTGCCCCAGGGCCTTTGCACTTGCTGTTACCACTCCCTAGGCATGTTTCTTTCTTCCCTTTCACCTGTTTAACTCCCATTCTTCTTTCAGCTCTCATTCGTCTGTCTGTTCCTCCAAGAAACTCTCATTTATTATTAAATCTCATTTTATTATATGTGTCTGTGGAACCTTTTCTAGGGCTGCTGGGTACACTCCTGCAGGTTGTTCATCTAAATAAGGGTTCCCAGCTGAAATGATAGTAGATGAAATCCAATTTGTGCTCCACTCACAAAGCCTTGCATATGGAGCAGGGCTGTGTCAGTCTGGAAGGCTGCTTTTTTCTAATTCATCAGAGGCATAGTCTGCTTGCTAAACTCTGCCTACTCTGGGTTGTTTCTGTCTATGGGGACACCTTTTAAAAAATATCACACAAATACTAAAAAGGATAGCAGCAGCTCTGACCTTATTCTTCCCCTTTATAGTACTTATCACAGCTGTAATTTTACAATTATCTGTGTGATTACTTGGTTAATGTCTGTTTCCCCCGCCTAGACAGTAAACTCTATGACAGTAGGAAAGTGTCTGGTTTTGCTTATTATCAGATATTCCCAACACTGAGAATAGTGACTGACACATAGCGGGTAATCAGTAAATGTCTATTAGACGCATGAGACATTTGGCAGGGAGGTTAGATAATGTTTATTTTTCATTTTCAATTATATACTTAAATTACAAAGTAATACAGGCTTATTATAAGAAATTCAAACAACAGGGAACCGTATAAAGACAAAAATGAAACTCTCTTTCCCCGTCAGTCCTATTTTTCAGGTATAACTGTGGTTAATGTTTGACATGCATTCTTTAAGATTTTCTTCTGAGCATCTATAATCAAATTCATTCAGTTTTCGGGGCGCCTGGGTGGCTCAGTCGTTGGGCGTCTGCCTTCAGCTCGGGTCATGATCCCAGGGTCCTGGGATTGAGCCCTGCATCAGGCTCCCTGCTCAGCCAGGAGCCTGCTTCTCCCTCTCCCACTCCTCCGCTTGTGTTCCCTCTCTAGCTGTCTCTCTCTCTTTGTCAAATAAATAAATAAAATCTTTATAAAAAAATTCACTCAGTTTTCTTATTTTTTTAAAGTGAAAATGCAACCCCACTCTATCGTTCTGTGACTTGCTTTTTTCACATTTTCATAAATAGTTGAATTTTTTAACATCATTTTAAAGTTTATTTCATTATTATTTTTTAAAGTAGGCTCCACACCCAGCATGGAGCCCAACGTGGGGATTGAACTCACAACCCTGAAATCAAGACCAGAGCTGAGATCAAGAGTCAGACGCTTAACCGACTGAGTCACCCAGGTGTCCCAGTAGCATCATTTTTTTTTTAAGATTTTTATTTATTGAGAGAGAGAATATGGTAGAGAGAGAGCATGAGAGGGAAGGTCAGAGGGAGAAGCAGACTCCCCGCTGAGCAGGGAGCCCGATGCCAGATTCGATCCAGGGACTCCAGGATCATGACCTGAGCCGAAGGCAGTTGCTTAACCAACTGAGCCACCCAGGCACCCCTTTTTTTTTTAACTAGAAAAACAATAAAGTTATTTTGTTTGGGGGAATAAAAATGATCAGCCGGGAGAGAACAAAATGAATGTATGATCTGAGTGGCCCAGTGAAGAGAGGCACAGGGCAGAGACTTCCTATGTGTAGGTCACCATAGTGGCGATTACAGGTGGGAACACAGACATGCCCAGTCACCTTAGGAAGTTGATGTGTCCTGTTCTCCCCAAATCTTCAAACCCAAAGAGGGACTGCTAGAGATCAGCCTGGGGCTAGGAAGGCCCAGACACTGGGCTCTCGGCTGCTCCCAGAGATGCCTTCCCTGTGCCAATACACTGGGTCAAGCAGGACAAGGCCACGAAAGGCTGCTGTTTGGGAGGCCACCTAGCTACATGCTTCCCTGGGCTCGCTGCAATCCCTTATGAAAAGCACCCAAGTTCCTTTTTCTTTTCCTCCCCTGCTTCTTTTAATTGTCATATTCCTGGAGCAGGGGCTCTGTGAAGCATCAGAAATGCTTCTGGAGCCTCATGAGAACCCTCAAGAAGGGCCAGCTGGTTCTCATTGCCCCTGAGTCCTGGAGAGAAGCCAAACAACAAACCTGTCATCGTGTCTGCCCTGCAAGGCAAGAAGATCGGTCTGGCTGCAGAGACCCATGCCCCAGGGAGCCAGAGCAGAGCCGTGCCTGCCTTGAGAAAGCCATGTATTTCCTACGGAGAGAACTATGAAGAAACTGAGCAAGAAAGTAGAGCCCCTTGCTCTGGCAGATCCCTGCACAGTATTCCAAGCTGTCCCAGTCCCTGCACTGCAGAGCACACCCCAAGGTGGTGACTTGTCATGTGGTTCGGGCCTGGGGCTGCTTCCACAGGCTCACTGTCCTGTCCTCTAGGAAGTCCTTTGAAAAATTCGGTCATGGTTAGCCTTTTGGTTTTTTCTTTTCTGGTAATAAAACCCACGCTCTGTGCAGAAAATTGTAAAATGGCAGGAAGGTACAAAAAAATATCAATGACTCATAACCCCATTACCCTAAGATGGCTTCTCAGTATCTTCATGTATTTCTTCCATTGTCTATAGGGATGTGTACATATTTTTAACAGGGTTAGGGCCAAAGTCTATACAGTGTTATATTATGCTTTTTTTTTTTTAAGCCAGTTTCCTGCGGGTTTTTTTTTTTCAATATGTCTTTTAAATGACAACATAAATAATATTAGAAGATCCCATGTATTATGCCAGGTACGTACTAGGGGCATTAAATATATTATGAAGTAGATATTACTATTATCTTATTTCACAGATGAAGTAACCAAGTCTTGGAAATGTTCAGTTTCCATCCCAGGCCCCACGGGTCCCACAGGTGGGGGGCTGAGCTAGCAACCTGCCCCTTGGGCTAGTGCTCCCATCTGCCCTCCCCTCCAGTCCTCTTCAGAGAACACTCCTAGCTCTCCAGGGGCTCTGCTTTGCTTACTAGAGGCCTTTACTGCTCCCTTCAGGGAGCATCCCTGAAATGCAGGTGCTAGAGACAAAGGAGCCACATTCTGCTGGAAGAGCCAACGCTGATTCCGACGATCAGAGAAATAGTCTGAGCATGAATTATCCTAATTTAATGCCTGTATCGAATGATCCTTTCTACTCAAAGCATTTCATGCCTTTCTCTAAGACACCCATGGAAGCTAGAAAAAATTGCCTCAAATCATGCAGCAGCTCAGCAGGCGATGCATTCACCCCTGCCCCAGCAAACCTCTAAGTACTGTGATCCCTCTGTCATGGGCTGGAGTGCAGGCCCCAGCTAAGGCAGTTCATTCATTTCACAGGGCCTCTGGAGATGTCACAGAGATTTAAAGATGGCCACCTCTCCACTTGTGTAGTTATTCAGAAGTGGAAAACTCTGATGTCTGTGTAAGTCAGACGTCAGCAGACTTTCTCAGTGAAAGAGCAGGTATCAAATATTTCAGGCTTTGAGGACCATATAGCTTCTGTCAGCTCTGTGTTGTGGCACAAAAGAAGCCATAAATAATATGTAACAGGCATGGCTGTGTTCCATCAAAATTTTATTTAAAAAACAGGTGGCCATCAAACATTTGACCCATAAGCATGGTTAGACTGCTGGAGGGCAGCAAAGAGAAAGGAGAGGGAGGGAAGGATCCCTCCAAAGGGCAAGAGGGGAAATCCCTCACCCTTTCGGGCAACAGCAGTCCAGCTGGTTCCTCCTGGGGCTTCAGATCCTCACCGAGGAGTAACCTCGGTCAATTCCCCAAGGAGTACTAGAATTGGTCCACAAAGGGCAAGTCCTGAGAAATTTCTGGAGACTCTGGGAGCACGCCGGCTGGCAAAGGCTCCCCACCAAATGCAGGGTCCACCAAATGTGTGGTGACACCATTAGGTGGAGGCCAGCGGCTCAGGTGGTGAAAGAATTCACCTGAACAAAGGACATAGAAGTTTATTGAATTCACTGCAAGGGGACAGTGGGCAGACAGCAAAGGAGAGACTGTCTGCCAGGTGGTGGGGGGCTGTAGTGAAGGGGGAAAGGTGAGAAGGCATGGGAACCTATGAATTTTCCTTTTTTGGTACCTGTGCCCAGGTGTAAGTAACCCATTGGTCAGCTAGGGTTTATGGTTATTTTGAGGTGATTTGGCTAATGGGCCTGTTTGTATTCAGCCTGGTGGTCAGTGTGGGCCCTTTTACCATACTCAGGTTTCCATTGCCCGAGTTGGTTGCCTAAAAGCAGCCTCTACAAGCTATAATTTGTCAACCTTTGATTTTATGGCTTAAGTCTTCCCTAAAAGCACCTAGATATTGGATAGATTATAATTTACATGCAAATCACTTAAATTTTAGAGCATAAGTTCATTTCTGAGGGGTTGACCTGTTTTTCTTCACTGGTATAGGAACATAATCTTTCAACTATTAATCTAAAGTCTTGGGGAAGTACAGGGAAATCAGAGAATGTTTTGCCTTATGTTGTAGTTGGTCAGTATTACTAACAGATGAAAGGGGAAATATTTTACAGATCCATAGCAACCAGAAAAGAGGATGAATCAGGCTGAAGGAAAGAAAACATTAGGAAAATCAAAAAGAGAGTGTGAAGAATCAAAAATGTTATTAATATAACCAGGCAGTTCCATTTGGCTTCATTTAGCCAACTGAGGCAATGGGCAGCTTATCCAAATGAGAAAACAAGGGGACTTGACAGGTCTCATTGGTAATGATAGGACATCTCCTTTCAGAGGCTTTAATTGAGGCAAAGATATTAAGATCACATACATTTGGGCCATTTGGAGAGAAAAATGCCAGGTAAGCTATTGATGAGAAGTTGAATTGCAGTCTAGGAATATCTCACACCTGGGGACATGCTCTACACTCCTCACTCCATCTTCCTGACTTCCTTCATTCACCTGCAAAGCTGGGATGAGGTAGCAAAACCCCATCTACTCCTGGATCTGGAAAAAGCCCTGCAGTGTGCTCTTGGGCATGGGTATGCTGAGGCTGTTAACACCCCCAAGAGAAGAGGGGTCCCCTCCCTCAGCTGGAGAGCTTTAGAAGAAGCAGGTTGGGGACAGGGTTACACTGAGTCAGGCAAGGTCCCGAGGATTAGAATGGCAGGGCTAACAAGAATCCATGACTATGATGGCTATACTCCAGCACCAGCACCTTCTTGGGAAGAGCTAGTCTGAAAAGGCAGGCACAAATTCTACATGAGATATTTTTTAATGCTGGAAGAATATTTGGCTTTTTGAAGGCACGGACTGTGTCCTATTTTTCCCTCTTTAATCCCCACACCCCCCACGCAATTACCATAATGCTTTGCACGTAAATGGCATTCAGTAAATTCCTCCTGATTGATTTTACAGTGTTCAAAGAAGCCATATGTTCTGTTCATAGAAAACTGTATCTGCAAGCATATGATTACACAGTGCCTGAGTGATGATGAACAGCTGCTATTTATGAAGCAGAAGAGACAAAAAAATGTTGAATGAATGAGAAATAGACTTCAACTGAAATGGGAAGGATTTAATTTAGCTTTTGAAACTCATTTCCTGATTTGAAGCTTACATGATACTAGAAGACAATATGAAGGGAGGCTGTGAAGTTTCTTTTCTTTATAAATAAATGATCTTTGAAAGTTTTTCAAAATAAATGAACCCTTTATTGGAAGGCTAAGGGCTATTTCTACCTAGTGTTTTCCATAGTCTAATGAGAGGTTGTTTTTTTTTTTTTAATAGGGTTTTTGAAAAAAGAGAGAGGGAAGCAAACCATTAGAGACTCTTAATGATAGCGAACAAACCGAGGGTTGATGGAGGGAGTTGGGTGGGGGATGAGCTAAACAGGTGATGGGCATTAAGGAGGCATTTGTGATGAGCGCTGGGTGTTATTTGTAAGTGATGAATCACTAAATTCTGCTCCTGGAACCAGTATTACCCTATATGTTAACTAATTAGTATTTAAATAAAAATTCGAAAAAAAAATAGGATTTTTGGCATGTGGGGGATCATTTTACAGAAAGCTGCAAAGATAGTACAGAGACTTCCTGTATACCCCTCACTCAGCTTCCTCATTGTTAACATTTTTTATTACCATGGCACATTTGTCAAAATTAAAAAACTAAACTATGCTCATAACTATTAACTGAACTCCAGGCTTCATTTGGGTTCCCTTGTTTCTCTAGTTGTTTTCTTTCTGTCCCAAGTTAGGTAGCTTTTTAATGTTCTTTGATAGTATTACAGGAATTTTCTCCATAGGTGCCCACAGTTCTTGGTCACCGGCTTCGTAGAAAGAGGTAGACCAAACAGAGTGGTGGACAGCAAAGCAAGGTTTATTGAGCCACAGCAAAGTGATAATACAAAGCTCTAAAAGAGGGAGGGGAGCCGAGAGGGCTGTCGCCAGAATGTCTAAATCCTTGGGGTTTTTATGGGTTTGTTGGCAGGCTGTTTTAATCTGATTAACCCTCCCTGTGCCTATCATCCAATCAGGTTTTTCTCGCCTATCATACGGGAAAGGGTGGAGGGCTCCTTCCAGGGTGGTGTAAAATCCTTTTAAGGGTGGTTTCCTCTTAGGGCTGGGGGGGATTGGGGGGGGGGGTTGTCCCTGCCTGCTTGCCTTCCAACTATTCTTCATAAATAGTGTATAAAAGATTATGTGGTCTGAAGACCAAGCTCTGTGAATAGAATTACATAAATCTAGAGCTGCCTAAGTTTTTCATCCTGAGGCAAAAGCACTTTGGCTTTCTAACCAATCAGATATGAATATGATCCCTAGCTTTGCCACTTTGAAGAGCTGTCTTTGGGCAAATTGTTTAATTACGCTAAGTCATAGTTTCCACATTTGTAAAAATGTGGGTGGTAAGACTTCTCCAACTGTAATGGTTCCTGAAATCCCTCACAGTAATTCAGTGTTGAGAAACTTATGATTTTTAGTTAACTAGTCTTTTGTATTTATGAAATTAATACCATGATGATAGCACTCCAAATAAGAGACATGATATTTTACATATGTTAGATTAGTGACAAAGACTATCCTCTTGACCAAACTGTAGTCCGGCTCCTTTGAGCCCTCTTCTCAAGCAGGCCTTGTCCTTCCGTCCTGTCTTTGGTCTCCCTAGTCCAGTTGTAGCAAGAATCCTAGAGAGAATCCCCACCCTTGATAGCTGATCAAATTTATTCCCCACCCTGGATATCGATTACCGAGGCAAGTCAGTTTATAAAGAATCCTCCTACCCTGAATGTTTCGTTTTATTAAGTTTTCATCCATCCCCTACCTCCCCACAGGGGAGGAAAGCCTTTCCCTCTACCCTCCTAGGTTGGATAGCTGAGTATATCAAAGGTAGGAGAAAAGGTATACAAATTTATTAGTTTTTAATACAACATGCACAGGGTCACCACAGGGAACAAAAAGTGAATACCCAAAAAAGCACTGAGATTTGAGCTTATACCATCTCAACAGGGGAAGGGGTTGGAGGATGTATGTCACACAGGGGAGAGTAAATGATTTTTAAGATTTTATTTATTTATTTGACAGAGAGAGACACAGCGAGAGAGGGAACACAAGCAGAGGGAGTGGGAGAGGGAGAAGCAGGCTTCCTGCTGAGATACTTGATCCCAGAGCCCTGGGATCATGAACTGAGCCAAAGGCAGACGCTTAACGACTGAGACACCCAGGCGACCCTAAATGACTTTTTTTGAAAGATGAATGGGCCCTTACAATAGGTGGGAGATCTGTTTGTGACAAAGTCTCTCGGAGTGTGGTGTGACTTCTAGTCTCCAGTGGTTAATAAGAGTCGATTTTCTCTGGTTGACGAGACTCCTGGAGAGGGGATTTATGACAGTTGAGCTCCTTTTGGAGGATCTGTCTTTAGGCAGATAAGAGGAGTTCAGAGAAAGCCTTTTCAAGTGACTTCAGCTCAAAATAACCAATATACCAAAGAAGCATATTGTGGGTGGTATGTCTTAAACTCCTTTATCCCCAACTCTTCTCCTTGATTATAAATCTCCACTTGTCCTTGCTGCATTTCGGAGTTGAGCCCTATCTCTTTCCTACTGGCAATAGTTTTTTTTGGCAATAGTCTCAATACCTATTACAATAGTCCTAAATAAAGCTCCTTACTACTTTAACAAGTGTCAGAATAATTTTTTAACATTGGTAATAATGAGCATTAAGTAATTTCCATTATTATCCCTGTCTCATCAGAAAAAAAATTTTTAAATATTCCTCCAAGTTTTAATAAAATTCTTTAAAAACATTTTTGCTTTGTTACAGATAAATGCATACTTGGAGGCATTTTCCTTCCGTGTGTGTCCTTTATTCAAATGTTCAACAACTTTCCTAATTTTATGACCCGAATTTGACTCCCACTTTCTAGCTTCCACTGATCCTAGACACACAGAGTAATTTGGGTTGGAAATGTTCTAGTTGACTATCCTTTAATTGTAGAGCGAAGTTTCACAATCTTCTCAACAGACAGGGGAAGTATGTCTCTGCACATGAATATACCATACTAAGCACATCTTAATTTCTCAGTGGCTGACTCCATACCAGTCTCATCTCTTTCTCACCAACTGAGGAATACCTAGCACATTAGAAGAGTTCAGTAAATAACTGCAATTATTAAGACCTGAACTTTAATTTTTTTTTAGTTTCCTTATTTTTCCTGAGTCTGCATTGCAAAGACCTCTTATTCTGCCCTACCTTTGACTTACCTTCCTTTTTTTCATCCTCAACTGAGTTCTCTCCTGGTTTCCGAAGGAAAAGTGGCTCGCAACCTGCAGATAATGAAACGGATATTCTCCCTCTTAAGGCATCATGCAGAAGTAACTCAAGCACACAAGAATTTTATGGATGGGACACTATACAGGTTATCCATTGGGTGATGAGGTCTAACAGAAAAAATTTATATTATCAAGTAGGTGCTCAAGAAATGTCAGGCCCCTTCCAATTTCCTCATTTTTACAGATGAGGACAATGAAGCCCAGGAAGATAAGTAGTCACAACTACAATCTACCAAAAAGGGGGTGAGGGTCTGGCCGTTATTTCTTGTCATGGTTCTCCTTTTCCTGCTGCTTATTTGATTATGTGACTCAATGAACCATCTAACAAATCCACAAGGTTTGCCGACTATTACTGGACACCTGTCAAGCCCACAGATAGAGTTAACACTTAACAGAAATAAACATTTTGGTGAAGTGTAACAGTTTTGTTGCCCTTCCCTAAAATATTGTATCTGGTATGTTCCCAAATTCTGTCTCTTGTTTTAAGTCTCACAGTCTTATACGTAGTTGGAGATAACCACTGATTTTTAGGCCTTGGCATTGTTCAAGGCCTTGACAATTTTTTAAGTTACAAAGAGCACTTTAGGGGCGCCTGGATGGCTCAGTCGCTAAGCCTTCCGCTCAGGTCATGATTCCACGGTCCCATCAGGTTCTCTGCTCCAGGAGAAGCCTGCTTCTCCCTCTCCCACTCCCCCTGCTTGTGTTCCCTTTCATGCTCTGTCAAATAAATAAATAAAATCTTTAAAAAAAAAAAGGCACTTTAGGCCGCAACTCACTGGAGTCTAGAATAACTGCAGGATATTCCTAAATTAAATGATACTCAATATTGGCACAATTGTGTGAGAATAATCATTGATTGAAATAAATATTCATCAGATTAAATATTCGTCATGAATTTAAAAAGCGTCCAGACGCTATGACTTCGTCGTGCTTTGGAAATCAATTCCCAGCTACGGAAACCGACGGAAGACTACCTGGTTCAGCAAACAAGATTTCAAAGAGGAGGGGCCCGGGGAGGCGGGTCTGGACAACCCAGCGCGAGAATACGCCCCAGCGCATGCGCACGTCTTAGCTGGTAACTTCCATATCCTAGATGGGGGAGGCCAGTGAGTGGCACTGTACGGTTTTTGAACTCCTGTTCACAACGAAACACTAGATCTTCAACAGTTCCATGACTAATGTGAGACTGTTGGCCTCCGAGTTCAAGATTAAGGACACTTGGCATACGCCGCTAAAGCAAGAGGTGACTTCTCGTATCTTCCCCCATCCCCTGGAACATCGGTGGTCTAGTCCATTCCACAGACTTTCGAGTCCTGCAGCGGGTCGGGGATCGAAGGATTGGGCCGATTGCGGCTGAAACGTCTTTGGAAGGAGGAAGGGGGTGAGGGGGCACCCCTTTGAGTTCCGCCTCTTTATCGGGACGGCAGTGGGGGAAAGGGACGTACGAAATACTGCTCTTGATAGCTAACGGATCTCACTTCTCCGTGCAAACTGCCGGGAGGGCGGCGGGAAAAGGGCAAGACGGGAGCAGGGAAAGGGAAAGAGCCAGGAAGCTGCGCGGGAGGGCGCGCACGCGCGCCCCTTTTTCAGCAGTGTGGCGGGGTCGCACGCACGCCCGCCTCGGCGGCTGGGCGCGGTTTGCGACAGCGGGGGGAGCGGTGGAGGTGGCGGCGGCGGCGGCAACTTTGCGGCAGGCTCCGGCCGGGCTTGCTTGACGGCGGTGTGGCGGAGGCCCCGCCCTAGGCGGCAGGAACCTGGAGGGAGGCGGAGGAATATGTCCGAGAGGGAAGTGTCGACAGCGCCGGCGGGAACAGACATGCCTGCGGCCAAGAAGCAGAAGCTGAGCAGCGACGAGAACAGCAACCCAGACCTCTCTGGAGACGAAAATGTGAGTGCAGCCCAGAGCAGTGTGGACGGGACTCTGGAATGAAAGTTTTAAATTCTTTTTAAACTCGGCGTGGGGGCGGACGGGCTGCGGTGGGGGGAGGGAGAGGTGTCACCCTCAGGAAAACGCGGGCGTGGAAGAGAAAAATCGAACTTGCCTCTGGGGATTTTGAGCAGGGGCCGAGAGCAAGCAGAAACTTGGCGAAGGAGAGTGGTTTAAAAGAGCGTGGTGGGCGGAGGGTCTGAAGGGGTCTGTTCTGAGATCCTTTTTCGTGGTTGGGGAGTTACTGGGCCTTTGGGAGATTTTGGGAGAGTGCGGATATGAGATTCCAGTAGTTTAAAAGGCAAGTTAAGAGGTTTTTCTGAGAAAGTTGGAGGAGCACGCGTGAGTTGGCGACTCTTAGGAAGGAATTTAGGGATTGTGTCACTTTTCGACCTTTACAGACCGTTCAAGAGGGGAAGAGTAAGTAGGTCGTCGACTTAAGGGGTTTGGTGACTCTTCTAAAGGTGGGATTTTATGTCTGCTACTGTCCTGTGGGTGGAGATGGGGTGTGCCTGACAGTCAGCTTTTCTTCCGGAGGAGAATTGAAGAGGATCGTCTTATGAATCGGAGGGGGAAACCACCTTTGATGTAATAAGAAGAGTCGGTAATTATTTATAGTTTTTACTCAAATAAAGAGGATGACCTGGAAGATTTTAGGCAACAGTGGTAAAGATCTTCAGGTGTGGACTCGTGGTTTCGCAAATGTAAGGTATTTTGGAATCAGATTAAAAAAAAAAAAAAACTCCGAAATGGATCCTCGGTAATCATCTAGTAGGTAAGTCGCCAGTCACTGAAGTGACATTAATTTTCGAATAAGGTTAGCAGTGTCTTGACAATTCATTCAAAGTTATCCAAATGTGAACCTCCTAGGATATCTGAATATACTTTTAAATCTTTATAAAGTTTTGGGGCGCCTGGGTGGCTCAGTTGGTTAAGCGACTGCCTTCGACTCAGGTCATGATCCTGGAGTCCCGGGATCGAGTCCCACATCGGGCTCCCTGCTCAGTGGGGAGTCTGCTTCTCCCTCTGACCTTCCCCTCTCTCATGTACTCTCTCATTCTCTCTCTCAAATAAATAAAATCTTGAAAAAAATAAAATCTTTATAGTTTTGTAGGAGGGTGATGTAAGTTGTTCATTTTCTCAGTTTGGCTAGTTATAGGAATAAACGCTATCTTCACCCAGTTTCTAAATTCTACATCATTACTTCACTAACAAGCATATATATGGCATGGTGTCATGACCAAAATTTTCATTGAAGAGATGAGGAAGGATTTTTGTGAACAGAAGAAAGATATTTGAAAATGTCAGTTTGTAGGATTTGGACTTGAAGTTTCTGGAAAGTGTAGGTGTTGAATGTTACTTTAATCTTTCTCCTGTTTGTGCTTCTCAGTCTTATATATTACTTTCTAATAACATTTTTGACCCTCTTCATTTCAGTCCTTGGAGGCTGTTTTATTTCTGCTTTTAAAAATTTTTTCTGGGCAGATTAGGATAGCAATTAGGAGTACAGATTGGATCCACGTGTTAGGTTAAAATTCCTAATCTGTTTACTGGTTGCTTGATCTTGAGCAAGGTACTTGATCTAATTTCCTTAATTTCTTAGAAATGGGGATAATAATGGTCTTTATCTCAGTATTTGTGAGGACTAAATGAGATAATACAGATAAAGTTCTTGAAAGAGTCTCTGCCCTAGAAGTACTATACAAGTGTTAATAACTGTGAAGACTTTTGCTTCTGGCCCTAGCACAGACTAAATAATCAAGCAGAAATGTAATGAAAATGTCAGTAATCTCTTTAGACTGAGGAAAATTTCAGGGGACCAAATAAATTGAAAGCCTTTTTGGTAGACCCTTAAGAGGATATATTCTTTGCATTCTAAAGCAGTTCAGAACCAAACAGTGGATTATGCCTTTGAGTTTACTCATTTGTATAGGGACTTTAACATTTTAGTTCCTTGGACACCTCAGTGAATCTCAGGTAGCCTTCTCAGAACATTTTTAAAACATATAAAATACAGTGTTTACACATAAATATACATAAAATACAGTGGTTACAAACAAAATAAAATTATGAAATATGTTATAAAAATGCTTTTTAGAACAAATTTAAGATTGCTTTAATATAAAGTGTTTAAGTAGCTAATTTGCACACCCAGCATGGGACTCCAACTCACAGCCTGGAGCCTGAGAGTTCCATGCTCCTTGGCCTGAGCCAGCCAGATGCCCCAAGTGCTTCTGTATTATTACATTAAGTAACTAGATCTAGCAGGGGGTCTGATAATAATGATGGGCCTAAGACAGTTTTTTTGAGATCTGCAACTACTAGAATATGATATGAAAATACTTGATTTCCCTGATGAGAAAGTCACAACTACAGTAATCTCACGTATGTTACCTTTATTTAATGGAAGTGCTAAATTTCATTTAAAGATGATGAAAATTAAGTGGATTTATTTGGCTATTTAAGTTCACAGGCCCTCTGAATTCCACCCAAGGACCCCAGATCTAGGACATAGGTTAGAAGTAAGCAGTGAGGAAAGACAGTAGAGAACTCTAGAAAAATGGGTTCAGAGAAAGGTAATGGGCAGTGGTCATACTCTTGAGGGAACTGAATAGTGATGAGAAGGCCAAAAGCAAGTGAGGAAAGAATGTGGTGTTGGAGCTGGGAGTTAAGGTAATCTAAGCAATTACTACTATGAATGTGAGTCAAAAAATTGAAAGGACATATTTTAAGTTCTTTGTATATGTATATGCCATTTTATTGAATTTTTAAAGGTCTTATGATTTGCAGGATATTTAGGTTCTTGAAGAGTATTAATGGTTGCTTGGTAGAGGGCTGAATCTGAAGACATACTTCGCTTAAGTAACCTATGGCAAGATTAAGGGACAAATTACTCCCTATTTCCTTGTTGGGCAAATGAAGATGGTAGTGCCATATCATCATTCTATACCTTGAGAAGGGGCCAAGGTGGAAGTCAGCCTATACACAGATACTCAGCAAAGGTTTGATTTTAATTTAGAGATAAAATTAAAGCATTGTGACGGTTGCATTTCCATTTGATTCTTTGGTGATTTTCCTTTGGAGGAGATGGGTAAGTTAAGTGGTCAGAGTTAAAAAACAAAAGTGTTTCGTGTGTTTTCTTGATTAGCAGTTGAATTTTGGGCCAGAATGTAAAGAAGCTGGTGAATAAATATCAGTTTTATTATTTTACTTCTCTAGTTTTAGAGGACAGTTTTCAGAAAAAGGTAAGTGAAACATGTTAAATGTTTATTTTACACTCAGTGAGGGAATGGGGCAAGTGTGAGTCAAACAATATACATTTATATGCCAAAGGAATGTAGAGGTGAAATTGCAGATGGAGACCACAAAGTTTTTTCCAGAGTGGGAGGGAAGACATTTTGAGCTTCTGCCTTTGGAGACAGAATTTACACAACTATCAGTCATTCACAGTATAAAATGAGTTGTAAGCTTGGTCAAAGGCAATGAAGAGGGCTGGAATCTGGTTATGTGGAAAGGTGTGCTATAGATAATGCATAGTTTTTCACTGAAATACGGTTATTTTCTACACTAGGTGTTGACTGTGTTAAGCTGTGAATGAAGAGTGGGAGAAATAGATATAAACCATGATTTCAGCCCAGGAACCGAACTTTTAGAATTTTACATTACATTAAATTACAGTTCAAATATTGAGCACTACTGTGTATTATCTATCCAGTTTTTTCATCCTAATCGATACATTCCAGAATAATTAATGTATTTTTCTTAAAAGGTAGGAACCATTTGAAACTTTGAAAACCACCCCCCAACAACAGCTGTATAATACTATACTGTTTTTAGGTGAATTTGTATGAATTTTTTATATGCTTTTTGACACTCCAGTTAACTTTTCATCTTCTGTAAATATAAAACTAGGAAGCAAATCATTTAGAAATAGCCCCTAAGGTGGTGTTTCCTAGACTTGTTCTAATAGATGTTAACAGGCATTCCATGAAAAAAGGCTTCTTCTGGAATGAATTTAGGAACTATTGCCCTAAGGCGATAGGTTTAAATAAATCTCTTTATTCCAAAGAAGCACTGGAATATGTAATCAAAGGAGGTAGTTAAACCTTAGATTAGAGGGCCACGAATGTATCTTGTGGACTGGAGATAGCCTATACACTAAGTGAATTTTCATGGTTTCCTGCAGTCATTTCTACATTTGGAAGGATTTTACTTTAATTATAGAGAGTTTCTGGAATTCTATATGAGTATCATTATTACATGAGAGCTGTGAGGCAAATGTCATTTGTAAATAGCACAGAATATGTAGGATTTTTTAAAAATTCTAAATGGTTTGTGTTCTAATTAAGCGGAATTTGAATAACAGCATTTTCAGAAACTACATCTAAAGAGGCACCAACATTCCGTCATCCTCAGAGGCCCATTAACCACTGTACTCCAAACTGAGCAGCATTCAAGTGAATTATGAAGACATGTAGTTCAGTCAGATTTAGGAGTCACAGCTTTGGTTTGAATCCCAGCAACCATAAGTAGCAAGAGACCACTTAAGCTCTCTAAACAACACTTCCTTATCTAACAGTAAGGAGCTGTTCCTATCTTCTGTGAGGAGCTGTAAAGATGAAATAAACCAGTGTATTAAGGTGGCTGGCATAAACAGTGCGTTGTTATTAAAGGCAATATTATTCTTACCATTATTCTGATTAGCTTTTTTGATTATATTATTGCTGAAATATCATAAATCCTAATGTGTAGTTGGTTTGCTTTTTATCCTTATTTGGAGACAGGAATATATTTTTCCATTTCTTGCAGAATATATTAATTACTACTTTAAGGTCAATCAGCAGCTACCCAGCACAAAGTCATTTACTGCTACATACAGTATTGTTGTTTCATGTAATTTTTCCTAATTTACTGCT
This sequence comes from Eumetopias jubatus, assembly GCF_037043125.1. Taxonomy (NCBI): domain Eukaryota; kingdom Metazoa; phylum Chordata; class Mammalia; order Carnivora; family Otariidae; genus Eumetopias; species Eumetopias jubatus. The sequence goes on from NW_028274819.1 coordinate 67,274,475, forward strand.
TACAGGATGATGCTGTCAGTATAGAAAGTGGTACAAACACCGAACGCCCTGATACACCTACAAATACACCAAATGCTCCTGGAAGGAAAAGTTGGGGGAAGGGAAAATGGAAGTCAAAGAAATGCAAATATTCTTTCAAGTGTGTAAATAGTCTCAAGGTATGTGCAGAAAGACAGATCCTACGGGCTCAATGCCAGGCTTCAGAATTAGTTCTCAGTGGTAAACATTTTTTGCTCAGATACTTTGTCAAGTTTAAAATATTTTAAAATTAGAGTACTTTGAAGGTTTTTTGTAGCATAAACTGCATAGTTAATACACTCCATTTGTTTTAGATTTTATCATTTTGTTTTAATTTAAATGGGTAATACCTAGTAGTACATAATGGGTTTTCTTTATTTGTATTCAGAAAAAAAGATTTGGGATATGTTATTCTTCATATTTTGATAAAACTTTAAAAACAAAGTCTCTTCCTGATACCTCTTAATAAAAAGAACTGAATGTGACCCATAAACTTTCAGTCAGCATAAATTGAAACCGATGTCTGTGCAGTTTTTAAATATTTAATTCTTATCATTTGTGTTACTTGAAATTGTTTTCAAAGGAAAAGGTGTACATTAACATTTTCTTAATAATCAGTATTTGGGGAAAACAAGGTTTTGGAGTTACTTAAATTACTGCTTCCTCAATAGCATTTTTATTTTAAAAAGGATTAGTGATATTTAAAATGTTTTCCTTTACATATTCATTTTCTGTTTTTTTTAATTTGGGAGTATTTTTCTTATACTGAGTAAAAATATACATTGCATTATCTTACAGATATGTAAGTTAGAATCTTTTCTAAGTATCTGAATATACTTTTAGGTAAAGTATTCAGGAAGCATTAGAGGCTCTGGCTATATGGAAATTATTTTCCTGTCTGTAGCAAAATACATTGCTCAGTGTGTCAAATTATATTCTCTTAAAAGGAAGGGAATTTATCTTAGTATATTAAAAAAAGGCAAAGTGTCTACATTATAGTTTTGTGTTAATATTAGTTATTTTCACTTATTTTTAGATAGTAATAACTTTGTGAATAAAAAGTGAATACTGTTGACCCTTGAACAACTTGAGGGTGCTGCCGCCCCCACTCCTGTGCAGCTGAAAATCCAAGTTTAACTTTTGACTCCCCCAGAACCTAACTACTAATAACCTTCTGCTGATTAGAAGTCAGTAACATACCTTACCAGTAACATAAAGTCGATTAACACGTTTTGTGTGTCGTATGTATTACATACTGCATTCTTACAGTAAAGTAAGGTAGAGCAAAGAAAATGTGAAGAAATACATTTGCAGGGTTGCCTGGGTGGCTCAGGCAGTAAAGCATGTGCCCTCACCTGAGGTTGTGATCCCAGGGTATGCTCCACAGGGAGCCTGCTTCTCCCTCTCCCTCTGCCTACTTGTGCTCTCTCTGTCAAATAAATAAATAAAATCTTTTTTTTTTTTTTAAGAAAGAAAAGAAAAAATATGTTTACAGTACTGTATCCAAAAAATCCGTGTTTAATTGGCTCTGTGCAGTTCCAACCTGTTGTTCAAGGGTCACCTGTACTTGTATTTTATGCACCTCCTTATAGTGGTCCTGATAACTGAAGCTACAGTCCTTTGCTTTCCCTGGTCCCCACTGCTCAGGTATTCTTGTTCATTATGAGACTTACTGGGATTTTTTTTCTAAGGACCCAAATTCAAGATTATTTGAAATTGTTTTATAGCAATAATAGAAGTGGTGATTTGAATGGAGTCTAGTATGCTTCACTTTACAAGGGAGAAATTAAACCTAATAAAGTTTAGTGTTAGAGGTGCTGTATTAATTCTTGGTGTATTTGTTCATTTCCTGTTTGAGAAACATAAGTTATGTCCTTATGTCCCAAGAGATTAAATGCATCTATAACAATTATCCAGTTTAATTTTGATCAGAAGAATATGATTGGGTTTAAGAAAATAGAAGGCAAATATCAGAGTGTTTTCTTAGATGAGTGCTTGTTACCTGACCTCTGATTTAAGTAGTGGCCTACATTTTGAAAAAAAAGTTGTGAGGGGGAAATGGTCAGTTCACCATTCTTTTGTCTCTAAAGTATAGTAACTTTTCTATTTTATGATTATTTTACAGGAAGATCATAATCAACCATTGTTTGGAGTACAGTTTAACTGGCACAGTAAAGAAGGAGATCCATTAGTGTTTGCAACTGTAGGAAGCAACAGAGTGAGTGTTCAGGGGTCTATTTGGCATTTGGCTTGATTATTAGACTCGGGTGTTAAAATATTGCAGTGTAATGATTTTGAAGTAAATTTGGCATAGCTAATTTAACAGTACTCCTTATGTAATATTCTAGAAATTGTCATTGTTAGAACCTAGTATTCACTCCTGAAATACATCTTTATTTCATATATTACTGCCAGTTTGTTTATATTTTGTCCTTATTTATTTTGTGTGACTGAAAGAATTGACTCCTATTTTTGGAAGCAGTTTTAATAGTTGTCTGTCATTCAAATTAGGATATAAAGTCTGTAGTTTCTTAAAAATAATAAACTTGCTTAGTGGCTCTCTGTAAATGCAAAGCATAAATCCAGTGGCTTTATATATTTATTGAAAGTATTTTAACTATTTGCGATAAACATCTGTTAGATTTGTTTTTATTTAAGGAAGCCAAAAGTATCTTGAACTGAGAGAAGTGTAGGGAGGAAGCATGCCGGCACATTTTAACATAAACTACTGTTTAACTTTTTAGTTAAGCCAGTGGCTGAACTGGTGGACTGCAAAGACTTATTATTCTGTTCACTTCTAAATAAATGGAGAACAGGAAGAGTCCTTAGTGCTTTCCTGGGAGTCTTTGGAGTTAGTTATTGAAATCACCTCAGGGAAAAATTGTTCTCTTAATTTTGCATTAGCCGACATTCTGGTTATCCATTAATACTGTACTAGGAGTTATGAGGAATAACGTAGAAATTTATTGTTGTATTTGGAAAAAAAACAGAGGAGATAGACTAATTAGGTACACGTTGGCAACAAATAACAAGTCATTTCCTCTGCCTTTAGCCCAAGAGGTGAAGAGGAGTGAATCTGAGAGATGGTACATACATTGTTACTTTGAGTAAAATAAAATTTTATGCTTCTTTATTAGTTGTACTAAGTTTCTTAGGCAATAAAAGAATGTGGTTTTTTGGTTTTGTTTGTTTTTATTAAAGATTTTATTTATTTATTTGACAGAGAGAGAAAGGGAACACAAGCAGGGAGAGTAGGGGAGGGAGAAGCAGGCCTCCCGCTGAGCAGGGAGCCTGATGTGGGGCTCTATCCCAGGACCCTGGGACCACGACCTGAGCCAAAGGCAGCTGCCTAATGACTGAGCCACCCAGGCGCCCCAAGAATGTGGTTTTAATGCACAGTTTTCTGTATTTTTGTTTCTCAGTGTTGGTATTCTGTTCTCAAACAAAGTTAACTCCTAACAAGGGAGTTGTCAGCTCAGTATTTTTCAAATCATAACAAGCACACATACATCCATTCTGGGCTAGATCCTTTCTATTACTGTTTTCTAAAAAAGTAAAATTTGGCTTTAGGTAATTTCCTGTAAAACTTCCTTTAAGGAGGGTTAAGGCTCTGGTGCTTTTACTAGGTCGTTGAAATCCTGAAAATTTGAAACTTGGCTATTGCACTTGGTAACATGGGATAACAGATTTTCTTGGGTGTTTAGCCAAATGTGACTTGTGACATGTAGTCTGGTTCTTAAATTCTTTGGGGAAAAAAAATTCATGGGGAAAGTGATACAGGTTCAAGAAAATATTAGGTTATTTTTTCCTAGTTGGGAACATAGTGCATTAATTAATTTGAATCTACTTTTAAGACATCACTGTAAACCGGGCGCCTGGGTGGCTCAGTTGGTTAAGCGACTGCCTTCGGCTCAGGTCATGATCCTGGAGTCCCGGGATCGAGTCCCACATCGGGCTCCCTGCTCAGCGGGGAGTCTGCTTCTCCCTCTGACCCTCTTCCCTCTGCTTCTCCCTCTGACCCTCTTCCCTCTCGTGCTCTCTATCTCTCAAATAAATAAATAAAATCTTTAAAAAAAAAAAAAAGACATCACTGTAAACCTAAGTTTATACTTCACTAACTTGGCCATGATAATATCAGAATTAGTTATAATTTGTGCTTCGGTGTCCTTATTTAAATTAAATGTTCAGGCATTGTAATAAAAAGTATCCGTAATTTCATTTAAAATGACATGGAAGGCCATTACATAGTTTATTGAATTATAAAAAGTTCTGTTTGGACTTTTTTTTTAAAGAAAAAAGAAAAATTATCTTCTAGGACATAACCTATTTTAGCAGTCATAAGGAATATTTTTTATTTATTTTTATTTAAGATTTTGTTTATTTGACAGATACACAGGGAGAGAGGGAACACAAGCCGGGGGAGTGGGAGAGGGAGAAGCAGGCTTCTTGCCAAGCAGGGAGCCTGATGCGGGGCTGGATCCCAGGACTCCGGGACCATGACCTGAGCCGAAGGCAGACACTTAATGACTGAGCCACCCAGGTGCCCTGATAAGGAATATTTTTTAAACTATTAATGTAGCGATTTTATTAATTTAATAGGCAGTGATAATTTATAGGATCTTTATGGAGTTCTTATATACTTCTATTAAAATTAATAAGTTATTGCTAACGTGACTATAGGCTATAAGAAAAATGGAAAGAAATTTATTAAAGTTTAATTGTACATAGTGTATATATTAACTTTAGAATATATGGCAAATAAAAAGGACCACCATACATCAGAAAGTTAATATTTGGGGCACCTGGATGGCTCAGTCATTAAGCATCTGCCTTCAGCTCAGGTCATGATCCCAGGGTTCTGGGATCAAGCCCCGCATCGGGCTCCCTGCTTGGTGGGAAGCCTGGTTCTCCCTCTCTCACTCTACCTGCTTGTGTTCCTGCTCTCACTCTCTCTCTCTCTCTGTCAAATAAATAAAATCTAAAAAAAAAAAGTTAAATATGAGCTGTGTCCATGAGAAAAACATTATTTAGGCAAATTATAGGCTTTCTTATATGTAAAGTAATATGTAAATATTCTTAAACTACCCAAAGACTTTAAGAACTTAATTAAAAAATGATAAACTGCAACTTTACTTTGAGGTATTCAGTTTGAACGGCTGGTGCAATTACATGAATGAGATCTAAATTTAAAACATTGGAAATAGAAACCATTATTATTAATACAGTATTTAATATACTCAGGAAATTATATAATACATTAGGCTTTATAATGCTTCCTTAAGTTTAAAGAAGCTGTTTTAAAACAGTTTCTGTAGTATCTTTAAGACACATTTGTGACTAAAATATGTTGCAGAGGTGAAGAGAATGTGGTTTCTGTGTTTGAGATAAAACTTACTATATTTTTGTTTTTATTAGGTTACCTTATATGAATGTCACTCACAAGGAGAAATCCGGTTGTTGCAATCTTATGTGGATGCTGATGTATCCTTTCTTGAGTTTTTAGTATCTTTGGCTAAAGAAATTGACTTTCAATAAGTATACCAAAACTTTTCTAAATTAATTAGTTCCCTTAAGTTATACTGTCCTTTAACCAGTGCTGTTCCTTTACTATCACCCAAGAGATTCCTCGTATCTAGTTTATCTAATTTTCCTGATCCCCAGAAATGCATTGTAAGGTGAATATGAGACAGTGGGGAGAAGTGGCTAGGGAGAAGAGCATTGGAAATCCAGTAATGGAAATCATAGCAAAGAATAGCTAAAACCTCCGTTTCTTTGACCTTGCTTAGAATTTTATCACTTCAGGGTTGTTAATATTAGTGAATTGGGATTGATCAGAAGCTGTGACTGGCAGTCATACCGAGTATTTGAACAACAAAGCCTATAGGGAAAAAGTAAACACAGTTTGTGTAGGAAATAAAATACTGCAAAACGTAAGTACATAAAAAAAAGAAAGGTCTAAAAAGCCAAAAGGTTAGACAAAGGTTGGTGATAGTGTTTCTTTCAGATCCTTTGAGAAACCCAGCAAACAAGGATATTCAGACTTCAATAGTTTATATGGAAAGAAGTGACCTATAGCCATATTGGGCAAGTCTCACAGGAAAAGGTGGAAAACTAATAGTTAACTCTATCAAACTGAATAGAGATGCATCATCAGACATACTGGGATAAAACAAGGGTCAGCAATTTATAGCCTGTGGGGCTAGCTACCTGTTGTTGTAAAAGTTTTACTGGGACACAACTATACCCATTCATTTACATATTGTCTATGGTTGCTTTCAAATGACAGAGTTGAGTATTTATGCAAGCATCTAAATAGTAATCAAAATTGAATGGAAGGACTGGTTCTGTTTGACCATTTGGTGTAGATTGTAGACCTAAAATGTCCATTGTTTAAATATGGTAATATAAGGAGAAATGAGAACTTCTGTGTCAAAAACTCAAGCATTTCTTTATAGAGGTTTCCGTGTAGTAGATAGTATAATCATTGACATGTTTACTTTTCAAAAACAAATTATATTTCTTAACTGGCATTTCTTAGGCTGATGAAAACTTTTACACTTGTGCATGGACGTATGATAGCAATACAAGCCATCCTTTGCTGGCTGTGGCTGGATCTAGAGGCATAATTAGGATAATTAATCCCATAACAATGCAGTGCATAAAGGTGAGTTTTTGGTTAAATTGCAGATCTGCCCTATTTTGAATACACATTTGTGAAAACTTGTCATTTTTAATTTAAAACTAGTGGAATCTCAGTATCTGTACAATTTCTAATTTGATTTGTACTTTGCTTTTTGCTTCCTTTAGACAAGTCTTTTGAGACCTTTGTCACATTTGATAATACAAACTAAGGAATAAGTGGGAAGTTTTTATTATTTGCAATTTTTTAAAAAAGAATAATTTCCCTCCTGCTTTGCCTTATTCTGAGATGCTCTAGATGAACTATAAGGGAAGAGTGAGTACTTTTTCCAAACATCCTAATTAGTGATAGAGAGTCAAGGACTCATAAAGAACTGAAAGGTGACGCCTGGGAATTTGATACTAAGAAGTTTTGCAGATCACTTTAATCAGAAGTTTTTAACCCTGGGGCACATTAGAATCACCTGAGGATCTTTTAAATCCTTGCCTGGGTCTCCGCTAAGCCAGTCAAATCAAAATACCTGCATATAGGACTTGAGCATCTTTTTTTTCCTTTGACTTCATTGGGTGATTTTAATACGCAGCCAGGGTTGGGAACCACTACTTTAAGTGAAACTGTATTTCCATTCTTTTAAGATTAATGAAAGAATTTATTGATTTTAAAATGAAAGTTGAATGTTACAAATTTATTGTAGCATTATGTTGGCCATGGAAATGCTATCAATGAGCTGAAATTCCACCCAAGAGATCCAAATCTTCTCCTGTCAGTAAGTAAAGGTAAGAGAAGCAAATGTTTCTTTAGTCCTATTTATTTGGGAATGATTTTTTTTTTTAAGGGACAAAGAGTTCTAAGGTATTAAAAAAAAAAAACAGACTTAGAATTTATAAAGTACGTTTTTAGTAGAAAAATCTCAGGCTACAGTAGCATCCCTAGACCAAGAATTAGGTAAAAGGACCGTGAAATGGACTGTTAACATCAGACATAAATAAAATAACTGGTACTGAAAATTAAGAATGTGTCACCCTTATTCACAATAGTGTATTATGATGGTTCATCCTCAGTTATTTTACTAAGCTTTATTAATTTTAAGTGGCAGATCCACCAAAGTTATGACATTTTTAAGAATAAGTTTTGTAAATCTCCTTATCACTGACCAGTCATGTAATAAGAAATAATGCATCTGAAAATCTGTGTTGCTTTTTCATATATAAAATTTTTATTTTATAAAGGATTCCCTAATAGAATTCCTTAAAATGCTAAGTTCTCCAGCATAAGCTCTCTGAAATACTTCCTGTATGTATAAAGAAAGCCTTGCTTTCCTCTGTATGCTTATATTGGCATTATAAGTTTAGTCAGGGTTCAGACAAGCCTCTTAATTTCTGAGCTCTCTGAAATCATCTGTGTTATTTCTACATTCTGTCCTTGATTGTTCTTTTTACTTCTGCATTATTATCTAGTCAAGTTTATTCTTAAAGGCTTGTCAAACGTATAACCTTCCCCCCACAATCTGCTCATACTAAAAGATGTCCTCAAATCAAAACTCTTCCATGAAAATGCTTCAGTGTGATTTTTCTTTACCTACCAAGGCTTAAGCTTGGAAGTCAACACCTAAGAGCTGTTAACTTTTTCTCTTTTCTTGATAATAGTAGCTGGGCCCAAGTATTTCTTTACAAGTAATACAGGTCATAATGCCTCACTCTTATTAAATACCACAACTCTCTAACCCTGCTCTTTCCACTTTGTGTCAGTAAGTGCAAAGATAACCTATAGGATATAAGAAAATATTTTGCAAATTATGTTATCTAATAAGGGATTTGTATCAAGAGCTCTTTACAATTCAACAATAAAGACAACCCTTTAAAAAATGGGCAAAGGTTTTGAATAGACTTTCTAAAGAATATACACAGATGTCCAGTGAGCACATGAAAAGGTGCTCAGTATCATTTATCATTAGGGAAATACAAATCAAAAACACAATGAGACCACTTAATACCTACTAGAATGACAGTAATAAAAAAAAAGACAGTAACCTATGTTGATTAGGATGTAGAGAAGTTTGAACCCCCACATACATTGCTGGTGGGAAAGTAAAATGTACACAATAAAAAATAGTCTAGCAGTTCCTCAAAAAGTTAAACATAGAAATACAGCTCCTATGTGTGTATATGTAGTCAAGAGAAATGAAAACAGATGTCCACGTAAAAACTTGTACACAATTAGAATCAAGGAATAATTTTTATAAGTGTTAATTTCCACTAGTAAACAATTTATTACCACCTTCTAGTGTATGGAATATGTTAATAATCATGTACAATATGGGCATTGTTGTATTTCAAGCTGTAGATTTTTATATTAATGTTGCTGTATATTTTTGTTGCTAATGTTTAGTGGAAAATGAGATTGTTCAAATTAGTTATATTTCTAAGAGGTCTATAATACTATAGAAATAAGTTGTATGTTTTTAATCCTATTTTGGGGTTACTTTAGAAATCTTGTAGTCCCCTCAATTTGTAAATGAGCATAACTCCTATCAAATTAGGATATTATTTAAAGGAAATTATTTGAGGCAAATAAGCTAAACATATTTTAAGACCATATAAATACTTCTTTTTGATCTGGAGAGTTTGAGCTCATACTTAGTTAAGTCTGCATGTTGATGTAAATATGTTAAGTTGTTATATAATGAAGATTCCATTCTTAATTCTCACTGTGCATTACTTAAGTCCAAACTTTTGTAGTTTGTACGTCTTTAAAGAGGTTTTGAGAGTCCAGAGTAAATGAATGATAAAAGTCCATTTAAAAAAATTTTTTTCATGTCTTTACTAGATCATGCATTACGATTGTGGAATATCCAAACAGACACTCTGGTGGCGATATTTGGAGGCGTGGAAGGGCACAGAGATGAAGTTCTAAGTGCTGTAAGTTGAAAGCTGCAGGGCAGTGACCTTCAGGTGTAGAGCTCTGAACAGTCCCCATGGAACTCTTATAAGAAAGCATATGGTTCGTTTCATATAGCCTGCCAGGCACTCATTTACTTGTGACATAACAAGGTTTTTACTTACAGATGAAGGAATAAAGCGAGTAAGGCTTTTTGTGCTTTATCCGTACTCTCGCACCTTATACCAGCACCTCGATTCTCATGAAAGAATACCGTGAACTTGTTAGTCAGAAATCACCAAGCCAACTTGTGTTTTGCTGTTTCTCAGTTATTAAAGAAAAAGGTTGGGCGCCTGAGTGGCTCAGTTGGTTCGGCAACTGCCTTCGGCTCAGGTCATGATCCTGGAGTCCTGGGATCAAGTCCCGCATCGGGCTCCCTGCTTGGCGGGGAGGGAGTCTGCTTCTCCCTCTGACCCTCCCCCCTCTCATGTGCACGCGCGCGCTCTCTCTCTCTCTCTCTCTCTCTCATATTGCTTTCTCAAATAAATAAATAAAAATCTTTAAAAAAAATAAAAGGTTAAGCTAGTTAGCAATTGAGATCAACTTTCATCTTTTATTTGAAGTTGAAATACAAGATCCATTTTTAGGAAGTGTTTATTTATGCTTAAACTAAGTTTTAGAGAACTCTTTGTCATGGTGTTACCTTTATATTTATGTATTATAATCTATTGATCCATTTTAATGGTATGTTGGTATTTTTAGTCAGCTAGTATTTTCACATTTTTACATTATTTTAGCTTTACTTACGTTCCATTTATAGCTTATCTAGTGGTTTTACAGTTCTTCAGTATTTTATTAAACTGCGTAAAGGGGCACGTTGTTTTGAAGCCAGTAGCTTTTTATTTGGAAGTACGAAATATTTCTGTAGTTGGAGTTTGTATGCTTTTGTGAGTATCATACCTACCTTCAGCTACCTTGTTGCCTTGGATTTTCTAAAAGTTGCAGAAGCATTCTTCCATCTGGTATTATGTGTCCTAAGAGGCATGACTACCATCCTTTAAGAAATATAAATTAGAGCTACCGACTCTAAGGGTGTCTTGTTGCTATTGACAGTGAGATAATTAGAAGTAACAGCAACCAGACTTCTGAATTCAGCGAACACCAAATCTAAAGCCCTTAGGCTTTTGTAAAAACAGTGTTCATGATCAATTCAAAGGTTGGATTAACACAGAATAGCTAGATTAATAAGGAAAATTTCCTCCTCAAATAGAACTCTCTACTGTTTTCTTCCCTTTTTTTAAAGATTTTATTTATTTTTTAAAAGATTTTATTTGACAGCACAAGCCTGATGGCTGAAGGCACATGCTTAACTAACTGAGCTTCCCAGGCGCCCCTAAGATTTTATTTACGTAATCTCTACACCCAGTGTAGAGCTTGAACTCATAACCCTGAGATCAAGAGTTGCATGCCCTATTGACTGAGCCAGCCAGGCCCCCTTCTGCTGTTTATTCTTTTAAAAAGTGAATTTAAAACCAATATAATAAGCATTTTGACTTAGATACACAGATAAAGTAAAATTTAAGTTCAAGGACCAACTGTATAGTTTACAGCTGTCGATTTCATTGTTTAATCAGGGTTGGACAGAGAGTACTAACAGACTTACTCAGGTCTTTGTGTCATAGAATAATTGTTTTACTTCATTCAATTTACCTTCAGAATAAAGCAAAGGAAATATTTAAAGATAATTGAATAGATAAAACTAAATTCAAACAGTTTACTTTCTTGACTTACATATTGTATAAGTTCATATACTGTAGTTATGACTAATCAGTTAAAACTAAATCTTGGAAAAAAAATAAGTCTCGGAAGCAGTAACAACTGATTTATGGGCTACATGGATAAACTCAAAATGTGTGTGACTTGAAATAGAATTTTCATTATGCTGTACATCAGATGAAAATTGGGTAGTCTAATTTGGGCAGTTTGTATATTTTAAGCTTTTCTGCTTTACATACAGGATTATGATCTTTTGGGTGAAAAAATAATGTCCTGTGGTATGGATCACTCTCTTAAACTTTGGAGGATCAATTCAAAGAGAATGATGAATGCAATTAAGGAATCTTATGATTATAATCCAAATAAAACTAACAGGTAACAATTGTGCTATTGAAAACAGTTTGTTTTTTCATGCTATTGGATAGGTGCATTTTACTTTTTCCAAAATTTTTACATAATCCCCCAACATTGAGTTTAGAAGCCCTTCTTTGAATAAGTTTTAGGTACCAATTTATATACCATAAGATTTTTTAAATCAAAGCCTTTATTTTTAGTCTGTGGCTCATTTTTCAAAATCCCCTTTAAATTGTGTGTTCATCTTAATTTAGTAGCATGTTTCACTTTTTATTTAGGTATGCATGTGCTTGACTGTTTACATTTTAACAATTTTAAGCTGCTTAAACTTGCTCTGTGGGATAGGGTAAAGGACCCTTCAGAATAGTATTATTTGTATTATTCGTCAACACTTTAAATTCAAAGTCAAGACAGTAAATCATGATTTTTTTTAAATGGGTTTCTTGGCTTTATTTCATGATAATGTAATGCTTTCCTTTAAATGATCCCTTTTTTAGATGGAGAAAATTCAAAAGCAGGAGCCTTGCTTTATGGGACTGACTATGAGTGGGAACTGTGCAGTTTTCTTAAAATATATATATAATTTCAATATTTTTAATATATATATATAAAGATTTTTATTTTCTAAGTAATCTCTACACCCAACGTGGGGCTCAAATTTAAAACCCCAAGATCAAGAGTTGCACATTCCACCGACTAAGCCATCCAGATACCCCCTTAATAATTTTTGAAATGCTTTAATTTTTAATTCAATAACTGTCTTTTCAGAATCTCATCAGACTATTAACACTTTCACTGTCACTATGGTATGTCTGTGTATATTAACTTCGTTTGCACTTCTGTTTTAACAAAAAGCATTTATTTTCTGGTTATCAAACCAGATTATTAATAGGTTATCAGTTAAATTTATAACCATCAACAAATAGTTCAATGCACTAACATATTTGGCTAAAAAGCAATTAATATAATTATAGCAGAATTAAGAATTTGTATTAGATCATTAATAACATTTTAATGTTTTAATAAAGAAAAGCTCCCAGAATCTGAACTGGAAAGAATGTTTGAGATGATTCAGCCCAACATCCTTTTTACATATGAGAGAAAAGTAAAGAGAGGACATGTGAGTTGCCCAAGACACAACTAATTCATGGCATCATGTCATTCTTCTAGTTATTTCAGTATAAATCTGAATCACTAGATTAGAAATGTTAGGTATACTTTTAAGTAACTATAGAATTGGTAGCGACTTCTCTGCTTGGTGGTCTTCTCAAAAACATCTTTAAAGAAAAAATAGCACTATGTTTCACTTTCCTAAGTACAGGAAAAGTCTTAATAAATGCCAAATTCCTGTTAGATACCATTTTTAGAAATTGTTGCTCAAGGGAGGACTCTCATCTAACCTTGTCTTTAGCAGGCTTTGGAATGATGTGTCATTGTTCCTAGAAAGGTGACCATCTTTTGAAATAATGTAGATATGTTGACTTTGATAGACTGTTATGCTTAAATTTAAAAGTTTGAATAGTTTAATGTTTTCTATGAGAAACTTTTAGTGCTGTAATCAGATGATACTGCTTATCATTGGTTAGGATAGCCAGAATTTGAAGTGATTTATTTTGGTCTCCATAGTAAGATAAGAAGCTATAATTTTTGTAAATGAAATTTCATAAGAAAATTGAATTGAGAGCCGATAATGGAAAAAATACAGAAATACATGAAATGAGACTTTAGGTCTCAGTAAACCCATAAGAAGGTATGCAGTTTTCTAGGAACACAGAATTAATAGTCATATAAATATGAAAGTGAAAATTAGTGTGATTCTACTATTCTTTTTTCTTTTTAACTTTTGACATTTCCATTGCAGGCCATTTATTTCTCAGAAAATTCACTTTCCTGACTTTTCCACCAGAGACATACATAGGAATTATGTCGATTGTGTGCGATGGTTAGGTGATTTGATACTTTCCAAGGTATGCTAACTGCTGTTAAGCTGTACTTCTGTTGTTTGTGTTTGTGTGAGTTGGAACCTTGCAGGGAGCACAGTTTTTTTATACAGTTTGGTAAATTGGATGGCAGATGGGAAATTCCTTTTTTTTCCCTTAAAGTCTCATAGATTTGGAAACTTGTTTTAGGCATATAACATCCTGATGAGTTATTATAACTTGTGCTGCAATAACAGGAAAAATGTTAACTTGTAAGATGATATTCTCTGATACCCAATGTTATAAAATAACCAATACCTAAAGCCAGTAGTGGGTTTTTTGTTATGTTTGTGTCCATTTCAGTCAATTTGTATTTACCAAAACAGACAACTGGAATTGGCTATGGCTGTAGTTTGCCATCCCCTTCTCTCTCATGTGTTGATGTATATTTACATATTTTTTGCTGATAATTTAGTTGTTGGTGATGTTATCTGAACATTTAGGATTGTCATATTTGGAAAAATTGCTATCCAATTTCTTTTCTTGATGTGGATTTCAGGGCATTTCATATTTTCTTGGACAGAGCCTGACTTACTTTTTTTCTTGGCTTTACGGGTATAGTTTTACCTTTTTTTTTTTTTTTAAACTTTTGATCATGAAATAATTAGATTCTCAGTAAGTTTCATAGAAAGTACAGAGAGGTCCCATATTGCCCTTCACCCAATTTCTCCCACATACCTCTCACATAACTGTAATACAATATCAAATTTAGGAAATTGACATTGTACAATGTGTGCTTATAGTTCTATGTTGTCATTTTATCACATGTGAATTTTGTCATTTCAAGAATGTTACAGTATGGGACCTTTTAAGATTGGTTTTTTCCACTCAGTATAATGCCATCCAAGTTGTTGTGTGTATCAGTAGTTTTCCTTTTTTTATTGCTGAGTAGTATTCCATGGTATGGATGTACCACAGTTTAACTATTCATCTATTGTAGGACATTTTGGTCCTTTTGCAGTTTGGGGCTATTACAAATAAAGCTGCTAATGAACAATCGTGTACAGGTTTTTGTGTGGACATAAGTTTTCATTTCTCTGGGATAAATGCCTAGAATGGCAATTGCTGGGTCATGGTTAAGTTCGTTTAGTTTTTTAAGAAACTGCCAAACTATTTTCCAGAGTGGCCGTGCCATTTTACATTCCCACCAGCAATGTATGAAAGATCCAGTGTCTCCGAATCTTCGCCGGCATTTGGTATTGTCACTATTTTTTATTTTAGCTGTTCTGATAGGTGTGTAGTGATATCTCATCGTGGTCTTAATTTGCATTTCCCTGATGGCTAGTGATGAACATCTTTTTCATATGCTTATTTACCATCCATATATCCTTTTTGATGATGTCTCTTCATATCTTTTGCTCATTTTCTAATTGGATTGGTTTTGTGTTTTTTTTTATTGTTGAGTTTTGAGAGTTCTTAATATATTCTAAATATGAATCCTGTGTCAGATACGTAGTTTGCAAATATTTTCTTCCAGTCTGTAGCTTGTCTTTTCATCCTCTTAACAGGATCTTTTGCAGAGCAAATGTTTTAATTTTGATGAATTTCAATTTATTGATTTTTGTTTGAAAAAATTTTATGGATTGTGCTTTTGATGTTATGTTTAAAAGCTCTTCACGCTCTGGATCCTAAAGATGTTTTCCTATGTTTTCTTTGAAAAGTTTTATAGTGTTATGTTTTATTAAATGTATGATCTATTTTGAGTTAATTTTTATATGAGGTTTAGGTAGTAGTTCATTTTTTGCCTATGGATATCCAATTATTCAGCACCATTTGTTGAAAGACTTCTTTCTCCTTTGAATTGCTTTTGCACCTTGGTCAAAAATTGTTTGGCCTACCTGTGTGAGGCTGTTCTGGTTTTTCTGTTCTATTCCCTATACCACTACTATATATACACAGTCTTGATTACTGTAGCTCTGTAATAAGTCTTGGAATTGGTTAAGTGTTTTCTTCCACTTTATTATTTTTCGAAATTGTTTTTAGCTATTTTGATTCCTTTGCCTTTCTAGTTTAAATTTTAGAATAATCTTGTCTACATTATATAAAAAAAAATCTTGCTGGGGTTTTTTGGGCAGTGAAGAGTTTGGTATTTTGTTAAATTTGTGTATCAGTTTGATGGGGAATTAATGTCTGCTCCACTCTCCAGTTCATGAACATAGTATGTCTCTCCATTTATTTAGATCTTGGATTTTTATTATCAGCATTTTGTAGCTTTTAGCATACAAGTCCTGTGCATGCTTTGTTAGATTTATACCTAAGTACTTCCCTTTTTTGAATGATTATAAATGGTGTTCCTTATTTTTTTGTGTTTATTGCTAGTATACAGGAATGTAATTGATTTTTCATATTGACCTTGAATCCCATGGTTTTTTGTCTAGTACTTGGGAATGTTTTCGTAGCCCATCATGTCATCTGCCTATAGGGACAGTTTAATATCTTCCTTTCTGACCTTGCCTTATTTCACTGGCAAACTTCCCAGTTGTGTGTTGAATAGCGGTGTTAAGATCAGACATTCCTGACTTGTTCCTGATATTAAAAGGGAAAGAATTCTGTCTTTAACAATTAGGTATATTAGCTGTATGTTTTTATAGTTCTCCATCAAGTTGAGAACTATCCCCCTTATTAGTTTTTTGAGAATTTTATCATGAATGGGTGTTGAATTCTGTCAAATGCTTTTTCTGTATCAGTTGATATGATCATGTGGCTTTTTCTTACTTAGCCTGTTAATGGAGTGTATTTAATTTTTTTTAATAGATCTGGTCCTGTATCCCTAGAATAAGTTTATTTGTTCATAGTGTAATTTTTTATATGTGTTGCTAATAGCTGGTATTTTGTCAAAGATTTGTTTGTATTCATGAGGTTATAATACTAGTCTGAAGTTTTTTGTAATGTCTTTGTCTGGTTTTGGTATTGATAATCCTGGCTTCATAAAATGAATTGGCAAGTTTTCCCTCTTATTTTCTGGAAGAAATGATAAGAAATTCTTCATAAATCGTTGTTAGAATTCTCTGGTTAAATCATCTGGGCCTAGAAATTTTTGAGAGTTTTAAAGATACAGATTCCATTTCCTTAATAATTAATAAAGCTGTTCAAATTAACTATTTCATATTACGTGAGTTGTGGTAGTTTGTGTTGTATGAGGAATTGATCCATTACATCTAAGGTAAAATTTATATGTAGAGTTGTTTGTAATATTCTCTTATTTTCCTTTTGACAACTGCAAGGTCTCTACTGATAGCCCTGCTTCAATCCTGAAATGGTATTTTGTCTTTTTTTTATTGTTAAGTCTTGGTAGGGGCTCCTCAATTTTTTATCTCTTCTTCCTTTTGTTTGCCGTCGGTGTATTTTGCTCTTTTACTAGTTTCATTAAGGTGTGGGAGCTCAGATTATTGAGTTGAGACTTCTCTAAGATAAGTATTAGATGCTATAAATTTTCCTCTCTGCCTTTATTTAGCTGCATCTCACTAATTTTGATATGAAGTGTGTTGTTCAGTTTCTAGGTATTGGAGATTTTCTTGTTATCTTTCTCTTAATGATTTCTAATTTGATTCCATTGTGGTCAGAGCATACTCTTTGTAATTTGGGTTCTTTTAAACTTTTTTGAGATTTTTTATGGCACTATCTTGGGTATGTTCTGTGGGAGCTTGAAAGGAATGTGTAATTCTGTTTGTGGGGAGTGTTCCATAAGTGTCCGTTAGGTGCTATTGGTCAATGGTGTGGTTGACTTCTTTACAGCTTCATTGACTTTTCTGTCTACTTATTTTATCGAATATTGAGAGATGGGGAAGTCTCCAGCTGTAATTGTGGATTTTTTCCCCTTTCTGCTTTCAGTTTTTATGATGTTTTGCAGCTCTGTGAGTTGCTTGTTATTGCTGTGTCTTGGTGACTGGACCCTTTTAGTTTTCTTTTTTTTTCTTCTATCTGGGCCTTTTCCCTAATTTCCTGTAGGTCAGTAGGCTCTATGCCCAATGTAGGGCTTGAACTCACAAGCCCTAGATCAAGGGTCCCATGTTCTACTGACTGAGCCAGCCAGGCACCCCATGTGAACATTTTTTAGAATTCCACTTTTTTTTTTTTTTAAGATTTTTTATTTTTTATTTATTTGTTAGAGCACACACCAGAGCATAAGTGGGAGCAGAGAGCCAGACTCGGGGCTCGATCCCAGGACCCCAAGATCATGACCTATGCAGAAGGCAGATGCTTAATCAGCTGAACCACCCAGGTGCCCCTAGAATTCCATTTTGATTTATCTGTAATATTAAGTACATTTTTTTTTAAGATTGATTTATTTGAGAGAGAGCATGAGCAGGGAGGAGAAGGAGAAGCAGGCTCCCCGCGAGCAGGGGAGCCTGATGCGAGGCTCAATCCCAGGATCCTGGACCTGAGCTGAAGGCAGGTGCTTAACTGATGAGCCACCCAGGCGCCCCTAAGTACATTTCTTTATGCAGCTTTTTGGTGTTTCCTCTAGATGTTATATATGTATATTTATTAACTGTTTTGTTACCTTTTGTTATAATTTATTTTTGTTAATGCTATCTATAAGAAAGTCATTTTAGGTATAAAATAGGTGTAGATTAAAAGTAAAAAATTGCCTAAAGATATGCCTACCATGCAATAATAAATATAAAAACATATTTATGTAACCTGTCTATTGTGTATCAACATTTTACCACTTGACGTGAAGTGTAGAAACCTAATTTTCCTTTGTTACTTTATCCACCATTTATAGTTTGTCTTAAATATTCCCTTTATAATTGGGAAAAACATCAAAAAATGTTACTAGTTTTGCTTCAACCATCAAACATAATTTAAAAACTCAAGGGGAAAAGGAGAGTATTTACTACTCATTTTGCTTTTTCCATTGTTCCTTCCTGATGTTCCAAGATTCCTTCTCATATTATTTCCTTTGTGTTTATAAAACTGCCTGTAACCATTCTTTTAGGGTAGTTCTGTTGGTGACAAATTCTTCGTTTTTCTTCATCTGAGAATGTCTTCATTTCTCCTTCATTCCTGAAAGGTATATTCAGTCGATAGAGGATTTTACCTAGACAGTTATTTTCTTTGCCCATTTGAAAAATGTTGTGTTCCCTCTTTCTAGGGTCTGTGGTTTCTGATGAGACACCTGCCATCATTGGAATTGTTTTTCTTCTCAGCATAAGGTGTTTTGTCTTACTTGCTTTCAGGATTTTTTTGTCTTTTCAGTTTTCAGAAGTTTGAATATGATGTACCTTGATTTCTTTGGATTTTATCTTTTGGAGTTCACTCACCTTAAATTGTAGTAAATTTATGTCCTTTGGAGATACAGTTGTGCCAAATCTGGAAACCTTTCAGCCATTATTCAGATTCTTTTTTAGACCTGCTCTCTTCTTCCACTCCTTTCGAACTCTAACGATACAAATGTTAGATCTTTTATTTGACCCCTGGGACTCTCTTTTTTCGTTTGTTTCCTTTTGTTTGGATTGGGTAGTTTTCTGTTTTTCTGACTTTAAATTTACTGACACTTGTTGAACCTTTAGGTTGATTTTCTTATTTTGGTTATAGTATTTTTCAGTTCTGAATTTTCCATTTGATTCTTTTTATTTCTTTGCTGAGACTTTGTTCTTGTTTTTAAGTGTGTTTATAATTGCTCATTGAAGCATTTTTTTCAGTGAAGCATTTTTATGATGGCTGCTTTAAAAATCCTTGTCAGACAGTTCCAACACCTATGCTTCTCATTGTTGGCATTTATTGTCTTTTAGCATTAAAGTTGAGGTTTTTCTGATTATTGGTATGACAAGTGAATTTTTGATTGAGATCTAGATATTTTGATTGTTGATACTACAAGACTGTGCATCTTATTTTATTTAGATGTTTTGCACATTCTTCCTCTGATAAATTTTCAGCTGGGGAAGGGGAGCACTAATTCATGATTGGCAGGTGGTGGGGAAGTCAAGATGGTGGTGTCTCATTACTGTTCCCCAGAGTGGTCTCCACTGACACGGGGGTTGTGGATGATGGTAAACATGCTAACTCCGCTAGGCTGCCTCTGATACCACCCCAGACAAAGAGGAGGAGGAGAAAGTTACTTCATTATGGGTGAGGGGTAGGGAGGGTCAGGTATGCATTTGAGGTGCAGAGTTACACCTGAGAAGTGCTCCCCACTGGGCCTTTGCTGGTTCATGTGAGCATGGGCCCACAGTTTTTTTCTGTGGTGTTTGGCTGGAGTAGAGTGTTTGAAAATTTTCTCACCTGCTAGGTTGTCACTTCCCTGGTTCTTTGGTTATTAGAGAGAGCAGGCTTTTGTTGGGGGTATTTTGGACTTAACCCGTGGGTATTGCTGAGCTGCTGCTGCCTTTTCTAGTATCCAGTCGGGTACATAAATGAGGCAGAAGAAAACCAAGGAACTCAACATCCTGAAGTCCCAAGGTTCCAAACCAGCCTACCTTCTCTCTACCTTTCAAAGTCTTATGTTTGCTTTATATTTGATACTCAGTCTTTTAAGCTATAGTGAGGATAAATAGGGGAAAGTACATCTACTCCATTGTTTTGGAAGTAGAAAAGCCACTAGCTCTAAAATTTCTTTTCTTAGAACGTAATCAGACGAAAGGAAAGGATTTCTGCATTTTAGGTTTCAGGAAGCTGACCTGAATGAACTGTATTGGTGGTCTCAAATCTATTTCTGCATCAGAATCACTAGGAGAACATTGTAAAAATAGATTCCTAGGCCTCAGTCCCAGAGTTTTCTAAATCTGGCACAAGGACCTGGAAATTCGTAATTTTAAAAAGCTCTCTAGATGATTTTTCAAGTGCAGTCATCCATTACAGCGAACAAATTCTCCTTACCTCCTTAAGTTTTAGTTCATGAGGGGACTCTACTAATTAAGGATCCTTTACCAGTGTAATCGGTGACAGGCACTTGAAGAACTATGTCATAATTGTTCTGCTTCAGCCTTCCCTTGTAGAGATTCTGAGTAGGGTTGGGACCAAGATGAGTCTTTTGAGGGAAGTCTACAGGCTATCAATCCAATTGTGCATTTAGTTAGATCATCAAAGTGGGTGATCTCTAATCTAAGGTACTTTACAGTAAAGAACTTGTGTATCAGATATATAGCCCTGGGATTTTATATAATCTAAAAAAGACAAGAGAAGAAAAACGGGGGGAGGGGTGTTGTCCCCTCCCTAGTCTTCCTGTGGCCCTGCTGTTAAAATGTTCATATGTCAGTGAACCGGACAGAGCTGCCCCATGGGACTGTGTAGGCTGTGTCATGTAAACTCCAGGAGGCACTCTTCCCTACACAGGCATTTCTCAGTCCAGGTTCTGTTGGGCTAGATCGTTCTTTTTTTTTTTTTTTTATGGGAGGGGCCATCCAGCAGCATCTCTCGCCTCTAACCTACTAAAGGGCAGGGACATTGCCAAATGTCCCTCAGTTGGCACACCACTGACCTATAATACGCATAGTGCCCACTGTGTTGCAGTTTTTCTTCCATTGTATTCCTTATCACTTGCTGCTTAACTAGAATGTGTGCAAAGATAATGATATTAGAATAAGAAGGTGTAACTTAGTCTAGTTCAGTCCTATCCCCATATCAATGTCTTGATGTTAAAACCCCTGAGTTCATTGCCTTCTATATAATCTGATCTCTAAGGCCTCTAAGCAGGGGCCATATTGAAGAGCCATGCATTTGTATAGGGTTTTTGTAATTTTACCTTTTGTTATAAAACACTCCAGTTTCTGGGTGCCACAGTATCTAGAGATGGATTTGGTTTGGAAGAGAAATTGTGACTTCAAAATGAATATTCCAGATAATATAATGCTTTTGAATATTGTTAAATTCTGTTGTAATACGACTTCTTGTCCTCAGGTGTGGACATTGACTCTGTAAATATAAGTGATCTGTAATATAAATGTATATCACTGTATTTAGTAGATGGATAACCAGGTTTTAAGACTGTTGATTCTAAAAAGATAAAAAAGCGCTTTGTTTTTAATATTTAAAATTCAGTTCTATATGTAATATTTCTTTTTTTCTCATTTCTCTCTTTTAAAGTCTTGTGAAAATGCCATTGTGTGCTGGAAACCTGGCAAAATGGAAGATGATATAGATAAAATTAAACCCAGTGAATCTAATGTGACTATTCTTGGGCGATTCGATTACAGCCAGTGTGACATTTGGTACATGAGGTTTTCTATGGATTTCTGGCAAAAGGTAGCAACATATTTTTACATTTTAAACTTAAGACCATTGTAATTTCACTTTTCTCTGTTGTGCATCCATGTTGTTTCCTGTAAGAATCTACCTTGATATTTTATGTTGATTACTTTGGCCAGTGATGTTATTTATTCTACCCTTGTGGTTCTGCACACCATCTGCAATGCTTAGTATAAATGCAATTGACAGGTGTCAATGGTGGCAGTGAGGTGCTTACTTTCCATAACATCTGTTATTAAGGTAGCTTTTTTTGTAGAAAAGTTTGGAGAAAAATCAACATGGAAGATGGGGCAAACTACAAGTTATCTAAAATTTGAAAGAGGTTGGTGTTAGGAATTTGTAGTAACAAATTACCTGGATATTTATTTCTGTCAGAAAACTGGAGGAGCTGTCTGTAGCTTTTGCTATAATTCTTTAAGGCAGAATAGAATAAAGTACATGCTAACAATGTAAATTGTAAAGTCCTTCATAAGTTTGCAGAATGCCTTCTGATTTACTCAGGATACCTCTGAAGTATTAGTTGCTGTTATCTCCATTAAAAATCAGAAATATAAGATGCAAAAAACTAATCGTGAGCATAGCCAAAGCCTGGAGCTGAGGTTTTTCTGAAATACGAATATGTCTTAGGAATGCTTGAAGGCTCTATACCTATTTTAATAATTTGGTGTTTTTAAAAATATGTTTATACAGATGCTTGCATTGGGCAATCAGGTCGGCAAACTTTATGTTTGGGATTTAGAAGTAGAAGATCCTCATAAAGCCAAGTAAGTATTTAGAAATATTTATTGATTAGGGATACCTGGGTGGTTCAGTCGGTTAAGCGGCTGCCTTCGGCTCAGATCATGATCCCAGAGTTCTGGGATCAAGTCCTGCATCAGGCTCCCTGCTCTGTGGGAGTCTTTGGTTCTCCTTTTATGTGCCCCTCTCCCCTGCTTGTGTGCCTTCTCTCTCGTAAAAATCTTTTTAAAGAAATTTTTATTGATAATTTCTGCCTTTTTCTCAAATGTTATGCCAATAGATAGGAAGTAATTGATAATTGAAGTACCATTCTTAAATCATTTTTAACATTTACATGACTCGGTTATTTTAAAATACTTTTTATTTTCATAATGACTGTTTATCATGAGTACTTTGGTGACAAGTTGCTTCTTTTTTTAAAATATAAAATATAGGGGCACCTGGGTGACTCAGTTGTTCAGCATCTGCCTTCGGCTCAGGTCATGATCCCAGCGTCCTGGGATCGAGCCCTGCATTGGGCTCCTTGCTCACCAGGAAGCCAGCTTCTCTCTCTCCCACTCCCCCTGCTTGTGTTCCCTCTCTCACTGTGTCTCTGTCAAATAAATAAATAAAATATTTAAAATACATATATATAAAATATACCCAAATTTTATGAAATTAGAAATTGAATTCTCTTAGTAATGTTTTAAATGCTTTCCATATGACTTGGAACATCTATTTGTTTTCTAATTCACTGGTTTAATTTGATACAACATTTTTTATGAATGGCATTTAACGTGTTGTCTTGTTTTTTCCTAGATGTACAACACTGACTCATCATAAATGTGGTGCTGCTATTCGACAAACCAGTTTTAGCAGGGATAGCAGTATCCTTATAGCTGTTTGTGATGATGCCAGTATTTGGCGCTGGGATCGACTTCGATAAAATACTTTTTCTTAATCAAAATTAGGTGTGTTTTCTGTGTATAATAGAATTACTGTATCTTGCTAGTAAGGGCACATAGAGCATTTAGAGTTGTCTTTCAGCATTCAATCAGGCTGAGCTGAATGTAGTGATGTTTACATTGTTTACATTCTTTGTACTGTCTCCTGCTCAGACTCTACTGCTTTTAATAAAAATTTATTTTTTTAAAGCTGTGTGTTTATTTTCATTGTGATAAAAAGAAATGTTGAAAGTAATAAAATACGCCCTTTTTGTAATGATCATTTTTGTAGTTCTTTTAACTGACGAAAGCTATATAATGTAGTGATTAAGTGTAAGCTCTAGAACTAAGCTGAATTTAAGTCTTGGCTCTGCACCTATGAGCTGAGCTAAATAACTGAACATCTTACTCAGTTTCTTCGTGTGTGAAACATGGATAAGAATACCTACCTCATAGGGTTATTAAAGATCAAATGATTAAACAAGTGAAGCAGCTGGAACAGTACTTGACATACACTAAACCCTAAATACATTGTTACTTATTTTTATTGGAAATTGTATTAACTATGTCTTTGTATCTCTTTCTATAACTTGATAGTAATTTAAAAATATAGGTGGCACATACAATGATTTAATTAAGCTTTCTGCACAGTTGAAAAAAATACTGCCATTTGGTTTGCAGCTAGACCATAAGCAATCCTTTTTTTTAAGATTTTATTTATTTGAGAGAGAGCATGAGAGGGGGGAGGGTCAGCGGGAGAAGCAGACTCCATGCTGAGCAGGGAGCCCGATGTGGGACTCGATCCTGGAATTCCAGGATCATGACCTGAGCTGAAGGCAGTCGCTTAACCAACTGAACCACCCAGGTGCCCGACCATTATAAATCTTAATGGAAATATTAGAGCAAGTGAGAAGAGGACACAGAAGCTTGAATGCAGGCAATTGAAAAATGAAAGAAATGGGGAGTATGTACAGTGTTATGTCTGCTTTTATAGAAATATATTGGTTAAGAGAAATACGTAGATTGAGGGAATCAGACTTGAGAGTAGTTGGGTCTTTTGTTCCAAACATAAGGTGCTTTGTATATATTTATGAACAAGAAACAGCAAGAATGAGACCTATATAAAAGTCCAGAAAATTGGGGTACCTGGTTGGCTCAGATGGTTAAGCATCTGCCTTCGGCTCAGGTCATGATCCCAGGGTCCTGGGATCGAGTTCCACATTGGGCTCCTGGCTCAGCGGGGAGTCCGCTTTTCCTCTCCCTCTCCCTCTGCTCATGCTCTCTCTCTCAAATGAATAAATAAAATCTTTATTTAAAAAAAAAAGACCAGAAAATTCCCAAAGAGAACCAACATGACATGTGGAGGAGTTGACCTGAAGCAGAGGGAATAAGGAAAACCTGAGTAAATCAGAAGGTAGGAAGTAAAATGAGTGCCGGGTAAAATGTAAGACTGAATTTTATCAGATTTTGAGATTCATGAGCCTTGTGTTTATAAATCTTATGCATTTCCATGAATACGCCAGTATTTAATACCTTTCTGGATGTGTTTATTGCTTCTGGTTTTTGCTATTATAAACAATATTTAGACTTCTGGCACAGGATACAAGTCTTTGTGTACCTCTCTGATTATTTCCACACTCATCTTTCAGAATTAGTCAATGAAAGGGTATTTCTAATAAGGTACCAGATTCACTTGCTCCAACAGTGTATGTTGGTACCCATTTTACTTTTGTTATTAATTCCTGTGTATATCTGTAGATAAGCAGTTGGCAAACTTTTCTGGTAAACAGCTAGGTAGTAAATACTTTAGGCTTTGAAGGTCGTACATTCTCTCACACTCAACTTTACTACTGTAGTGTGAAAGCAACTATAGATGATATGTAGATGAATGGGCCTGGCTGTGTTCAATGAAATTAACAAAAACACACAGTGGGCCATATTTGGTTCATAAACCATAGTTTTGCCCACTCTTGCTATGGATACTAGATATTGAAACTAAACACTTCAGGAGGCCCCTAAGGTTGTTGAAAATTTAGGTCAGCCAAATAGCTCACAAAGATCACCAGATAGGCAATGACACATGCTCTGACTGATAGGTGAAACAGTACATAATATACTTAGACCACCAAGGACTTCAGATGCTGGTGTTGCCAGAAAATGTAGAAGAGCCACATTTACAATTGCTGCTTTTTACCTATATTCCACCCTTTCCTGGCTTTCTTATTGAACATTTCAATGATCATCTAATATACTACATAATTTACTTTGGTTGGTTGTATTTCTCCCCCCACTGGGGTGTAGTCTTTTATAAGAGTGGACTGTGGTTTGTTTTATTTTGCACATAGGTACTCGATAAATACTTGAATGAATGAAAATAAAAGTTGCAGTCACAAAAATAAGCAATTAGAGAATACTAAGACTGACCAGGAGGATTTATAAAAGAAACAACGAGGGTGCCTGGGTGGCTCAGATGGTTAAGCGTCTGCGTTCGGCTCAGGTCATGATCCCAGAGTCCTGGGATCGAGTCCCGCATCGGGCTCCCTGCTCAGCGGGGAGCCTGCTTCTCCCTCTGATTCTCTCTCTGTCTCTCATGAATAAATAAATAAAATTAAAAAAAAAAACTGAATAAGTCTCAACATTTAACATTTAAACAAAAAAAGAAAAACAACTAGAACCTTCAGAAGTGAAAAATGATGGAAGTAAAAGTGAATGTTAGGGGCACCTGGGTGGCTCAGTCGTTAAGCGTTTGCCTTCGGCTCGGGTCATGATCCCAGGTTCTGGAATCGAGTCCCGCATCGGGCTCCCTGCTCAGTGAGAAGCCTGCCCTCTCCAACTCCCCCTGCGTGTGGTTCCTCTCTCACTGTGTCTTTCTGTCAAATAAAATCTCTTAAAAAAAAAAAGTGAATGTTAGATTAGACACAATAGAGATAAGTGAACTGGAAGAGATCCTAAAAAATTACTTGGAATGTGTTAAAGAGAAGGAAATTGAGAATATGAGGAGTTAGAAACTATAGAGCATAAAATGAAAAGGTCCAGTGGTAATTGCTTAATCAAAAAAAAGGAAGGCAAGGTAATATTTGAAGAAGTAAATATACCATGATACCTGAGTGTCAAGTGGGCAGGGAGAGAGATGGTGGTTCTGGCATGTTTGTTACCATTATGTCTCCCACTTCCGTTGCAGTCCTAGCCACTAATGTGCCAGTCTGTTTAGTCACCCACAGGCCAGAACTTTGCCCCAAACTATTAAGTCCTGAGAAAAATCCCCACCTCAGTTGATCTCAAGCTTCACAAGGGGCCTCAGCTGATGCCATATCCCTCTTGCAGCCTTTTGTGGTGACGTAAGGTGCTCACCAGGACAGCAAGTTTTTCCAAGCCCTTCTACAGAACAATTTGAAGGATAATAGATTTGGAAGGCCTTGGGTAGGAACCAAAGATTGGCATCCCTGTGGGTCTACCCAGAGCCTGGTGCTTGATCTAAACTCTCCTGTCATTCACTAAAAGTATTCATTCCAGTCCTATGATGAGCCACAAATTCTCTATGTAACTCCACATCATGGAACCTATTTTCTTTCTGGATTAAAAAGTGCACTTTGAATAGTGACACTTTAGAAAGTGCACACTTAGTTCACCTGGATCTCCAACCGAAAAGTGGGAAATAAATGTATGTGTTAACATGGAGGTATTAAGCACTATAACATTGTACATGTAGGTCAAGATAATGCTCATTGCCTCCAAGAGAGCCAAAGTCATGATAGGCTCCAGAGCTTGGGAGGCTCCAGAATTCTTGTCTATGGATTTCAGAATGAACTCTTCCTGGAACCCCCTGTACTTCGATGGACCCCACATCCAGCTCTTTGGGAAAGAAATGTAGAATAATTCCAGAGGAACAGGAGGCTAGTGGTCATTTACAGGGCCCAAGCCTCTTGTTTTTTATTTATTTTATTATTATTAACATAAAATGTGTTATTTATTTCAGGGGTACAGGTCTGTGATTCATCAGTCTTAAATACAATACACAGCGCTCACCACAACACACACCTTCCCCACAGTCCATCACCCAGTTACCCCATGCCCCTACCCCCCTCCACTCCAGCAACCCTGTTTGTTTCCTGAGATTAAGAGTCTCTTATGGTTTGTCTCCCTCTCTGGTTTCTTCTTGTTTCATTTTTTTCCTCTCTTCCCCTATGATCCTCTGCCTTGTTTCTCAAATTCCATGTATCAGTGAGATCCTATGATAATTATCTTTCTCTGATTGACTTAATTTGACTTAGCATAATACCATCTAGTTCCATCCATGTTGTTGCAAATGGTAAGATTTCATTTTTTTTGATGGCTGCATAATAATATTCCATTGTATATATATACCACCTCTTCTTTATCCATTCATCTGTCGACGGACATCTGGGCCCTTTTAAAGTTTGGCTATTGTGGACATTGCTGCTATGAACATTGGGGTGCAGATGCCCCTTCAGATCACTACATTTGTATCTTTGGGGTAAATACCTAGTAGTGCAATTGCTGGGTTCTAGGGTAGCTCTATTCTTAACTTTTTGAGGAACCTCCATACTGTTTTCCAGAGTGGCTGCACCAGCTTGCATTCCCACCAACAGTGTAGGAGGGTTCCCCTTTCTCTGCATCCTCGCCAACATCTGTCGTTTCCTGACTTGTTAATTTTCACCATTCTGACTGGTGTGAGGTGGTATCTCATTGTGGGTTTGATTTGGATTTCCCTGATGCCAAGTGTTGTTGAGCACTTTTTCATGTGTCTGCCATTTGGATGTCTTCTTTGGAAAAATGTCTGTTCATGTCTTCTGCCCATTTCTTGATTGGATTATTTGTTCTTTGGGTGTTGAGTTTGATAAGTTCTTTATAGATTTTGGATACTAGCCCTTTGTCTGATAAGTCATTTGCAAATATCTTCTCCCATTCTGTTGGTTTTGTTGACTGTTGCCTTTGCTGTGCAAAAGCTTTTTATCTTGATGAAGTCCCAATAGTTCATTTTTGCCCTTGCTTCCCTTGCCTTTGGCGATGTGTTCTGGAAGAAGAGGTTGCTGCCTGTGTTCTCAAGGATTTTGATGGATTCCTTTCTCACATTTAGGTCTTTCATCCATTTTGAGTCTATTTTTGTGTGTGATGTAAGGAAATGGTAGTTTCATTCTTCTGCATGTGGCTGTCCAATTTTCCTAAAACCATTTGTTGAAGAGACTGTCCTTTTTACATTGTATATTTTTTCCTACTTTGTCAAAGATTAGTTGACCACAGAGTTGAGAATCCATTTTTGAGTTCTCTATTCTGTTCCACTGATCTATGTGTCTGTTTTTGTGCCAAGTACCATACTGTCTTGATGATTACAGCTTTGTAATCACCAACTTTGCTTTTCTTTTTCAACATTCTTCTGGCTATTCAGGGTCTTTTCTGTTTCCATTCAAATTTTAGGATTATTTGTTCCATTTCTGTGAAAAAAGTTGATGGTATTTTGGTAGGGATTGAATTGAATGTGTAGATTGCTCTAGGTAGCATAGATATTTTCACAGTATTTGTTCTTTCAATCCATGAGCCTGGAACGTTTTTCCATTTGTTTGTATCTTCCTCAATATCTTTGATGAGTATTCTATAGTTTTCTGAGTACAGATTCTTTGCCTCTTTGGTTAGATTTATTCCTAGGTATCTTATGGTTTTTGGTGCAATGGTAAATGGGATCAACTCAATTTCTCTCTCTCTTAATAAGAATTCTTCATATCGATCTTGCCATTTGCCACGATGTGGATGGAACTGGAGGGTGTTATGCTGAGTGAAATAAGTCAATCAGAGAAAGACATGTATCATATGACCTCACTGATATGAGGAATTCTTAATCTCAGGAAACAAACTGAGGGTTGCTGGAGTGGGGGTGGGGTGGGTGGGATGGGGTGGCTGCGTGATAGACATTGGGGAGGGTATGTGCTATGGTGAGCGCTGTGAATTGTGCAAGACTGTTGAATCACAGATCTCTACCTCTGAAACAAATAATGCAATATATGTAATGAAAAAAAAAAAGAAGATAGCAGGAGGGGAAGAATGAAGGGGGGGAAACTGGAGGGGGAGATGAACCATGAGAGACTATGGACTCTGAAAAACAAACTGAGGGTTCTAGAGGGGAGGGGGGTGAGGGGATGGGTTAGCCTGGTGATGGGTATTAAAGAGGGCACGTTCTGCATGGATCACTGGGTGTTATGCACAAACAATGAATCATGGAACACTACATCAAAAACTAATGATGTATGGTGATTAACATAACAATAAAAAATTTAAAGACAAAGAAAAAAAAGAATTCCTCATATCAGTGAGGTCATATGATACATGTCTTTCTCTGATTGACTTATTTCGCTCAGCATAATACCCTCCAGTTCTATCCACGTCATTGCAAATGGCAAGATTTCATTCCTTTTGATGGCTGCAGAATATTCCATTGTGTATATATATATATATATATATATATATATATATATATATATATATATATATACACACCGCATCTTCTTTATCCATTCCTCTGTCGATGGACATCTTGGCTCTTTCCACAGTTTGGCTAGTGCGGACATTGCTGCTATAAACATCAGGGTGCATGTACTCCTTCGGATCTCTACATTTGTATCTTTGGGGTAAATACCCAGTAGTGCAATTGCTGGATTGTATGGTAGCTCTATTTTCAACTGTTTGAGGAACCTCCATACTGTTTTCCAGAGTGGCTGCACCAGCTTGCATTCCCACCAACAGTGTAGGAGGGTTCCACTTTCTCCGCATCCCTGCCAACATCTGTCATTTCCTGACTTGTTAATTTTAGCCATTCTGACTGGTGTGAGATGATACCTCATTGAGATTTTGATTTGGATTTCCCTGATGCTGAGCGATGTTGAGCACTTTTTCATGTGTCTGTTGGCCGTTTGGATGTCTTCTTTGGAAAAATGTCTGTTCATGTCTTCTGCCCATTTCTTGATTGGATCATTTGTTTTTTGGGTGTTGAGTTTGATAAGTTCTTTATAGATTTTGGATACTAGCCCTTTATCTGATATGTCATTTGCAAATATCTTCTCCCATTCTGTCAGTTGTCTTTTGGTTTTGTTGACTGTTTTGCTGTACAAAAGCTTTTTATCTTGATGAGGTCCCAAAATTCATTTTTGCCCTTGCTTCCTTTGCCTTTGACGATGTTCCTAGGAAGAAGTTGCTGCAGCTGAGGTCGAAGAGGTTGCTGCCTGTGTTCTCCTTTAGGATGTTGATGGACTCCTGTCTCACATTTAGGTCTTTCAACCATTTGGAGTCTATTTTTGTGTGTGGTATAAGGAAATGGTCCAGTTTCATTCTTCTGCATGTGGCTGTCCAATTTTCCCAACACCATTTGTTGTAGAGACTGTCTTTTTTCCCTTGGACATTCTTTCCTGCTTTGTCAAAGATGAGTTGACCATAGAGTTGAGGGTCCATTTCTGGGCTCTCTATTCTGTTCCATTGATCGATGTGTCTGTTTTTGTGCCAGTACCATACTGTCTTGATGATGACAGCTTTGTAATACAGCTGGATGTCCAGAATTGTGATGCCGCCAGCTTTGCTTTTCTTTTTCAGCATTCTTCTGGCTATTCAAGGTCTTTTCTGGTTCCATACAAATTTTAGGATTATTTGTTCCATTTCTTTGAAAAAAGTGGATGGTATTTTGATGGGGATTGCGTTGAATGTGTAGATTGCTCTAGGTAACATTGACATCTTCACAATATTCTTCCAATCCATGAGCATGGACCATTTTTCCATTTCTTTGTGACTTCCTCAATTTCTTTCATGAGTATTTTATAGTTTTCTGAGTACAGATCCTTTGCCTCTTTGGTTAGATTTATTCCTAGGTATCTTATGATTTTGGGTGCAATTGTAAATGGGATCGACTCCTTAATTTCTCTTTCTTCTGTCTTATTGTTGGTGTATAGGAATGCCACTGATTTCTGTGCATTGATTTTATATCCTGCCACTTTACTGAATTCCTGTATGAGTTCTAGCAGTTTTGGGGTGCAGTCTTTTGGGTTTTCCATATAAAGTATCATATCATCTGCAAAGAGTGAGAGTTTGACTTCTTCTTTGCCAGTTTGTATGCCTTTTATTTCTTTTTGTTGTCTGATTGCTGTGGCTAGGACTTCTAATACTATGTTGAATAGCAGTGGTGATAGTGGACATCCCTGCCATGTTCCTGAGCTCAGGGGGAAAGCTCTCAGTTTTTCCCCGTTGAGAATGATATTCGCTGTGGCTTTTTCATAGATGCAAGTGCCTTGTTTAAAAAGCAGGAGAAAGATGCCCTTAAAGGTACTGAAAAATACAAAAGCTTTTTTCTTTTTGTGATTTCTCAACTTATAATATTTTTATATTTGCTTTTAATGCTATTCTAACTAAAAACGCCATTCTAAGTTAAGATTGTATATTAGCATGAATTTTACCATTCATCTTCATATTGTATGATGACAGTTTCCAATGCAAACATAAAAGCATTTAAATCCTATTGAAATTTTACAACTGGTATTTTGTAACTTGTACTTTCATGTGTATTTAGTTCTTGGCAGTACAGTGAAAATGCAGGACAAAACGTTTATTTCACTTCTTGATATCACACATTCTACCAACATTCTCTGCATTTGACCTACTGATTTTAGGATAAAGGTAAACAACCATCCATTGCCTTATCTTTCCCTTTTCTTCTGTGTTATCGTCAGTGTAAGTGGTTGACTAACACAAGGAAGTAAAGAAGTAACATAAGCAAGGATAGCGTTCCTTAGTTGTTCGAGTTTCTTAAAATGTTTTGTCTTCTTTATTTAAACCAAGTTCTGGTTCAAACTGAAAGCATAGCCTCTTGGGTTGTCAGACCCCTGCCCACTCAATTGTAGATGAAACACACTTGCACTCATTTTGAATCTTGTAATGGAATTCTTTGCTCATGGAGAATCAAAAATGTTACATATGAATAGAGAGGCAAGGAACAGTAGACAGATACGCATATTGCACGAGTCCCCTCTTCACATACATGCTGCCTTGTCCCACTGGACTTTACTTACAATACTTACAAAATGCAAGTTCAAAGAAAATTACCAAGAATGTCAAGATGGGAGCAGAGGAGGCTTTTTTTTTTTTAAGATTTTATTTATTTGACAGAGAGAGACCCAGCGAGAGAAGGAACACAAACAGGGGGAGTGGGAGAGGGAGAAGCAGGCTACCCACCGAGCAGGGAGCCAGATGCGGGGCTCAATCCCAGGACTCTGGGATCATGACCTGAGCCGAAGGCAGACGCCCAATGACTGAGCCACCCAGGCGCCCCCAGAGGAGGCTTTGAACTAAGCATGGGTTCTTTCTGAGCCCAGGGCCCCATACTACTTACTGCATTGGTCACACACTTGTGAAACTGATCCTGCCTGGGGCTGACCTGAGGTCCTGTGCCTCCCTTTTCTTAGAAGCTCCTTCTGGCACTGACAACTCTGTTGATAGGTTCTCATTTCTTTTCTAAACTATTTACTCTTGTTATCAGTCTCTTTCTGGCTCTATCTTGGTCTTCTTTGGTCCTTTTAAATAAAATGAATAGAATGATTCTCCACCTTCTCCCCTTCTCCCCACATTTGCCCCCAAAAGAAAAATAACAATTTCAGCAATAGGAAATAAGGCAGAGGCTGGGAGCCATATTGTGCTCTGTGAGCAGGGACCTGAATCTGAAGAAATCTATGAAGCAGAGTAGATGGTTTCTGTTGTAGAGATGACAAGTACAATGAAGTCTTGGGAAAACAAAATTGGCTAAGAAAAGACTGGGATGTGACTTTAGGTGTATCATCCTACAGAATATTGGAAAGGGCCTGGATAGAAATTAAATGATTTTAAAGGTTTTTTGTTTGTTTGTTTTGTTTTTAAGGAAATGCCTGAGAAGGGCAGAGGTCTAAAGAACTGATGGTCAGATTGTCCAGAAGTGCTTTAAGAATGAAAACTCTCACTTGAGGCAAAGGAGATAGTCATTCTGCTTAATTGCATCATCTAAGACAGTAGTTTAAAAAAAATTTTTTTTAACGCCACCCATGGTAAGAAGTAGACTATAATATCCCAATCACACAAACATATATATATATAACCAAAACAAGAAGTTCCATGAA
Organism: Eumetopias jubatus; assembly: GCF_037043125.1. NCBI lineage: Eukaryota > Metazoa > Chordata > Mammalia > Carnivora > Otariidae > Eumetopias > Eumetopias jubatus. Next base: position 67,308,109 of record NW_028274819.1, read on the forward strand.
ACAATACATTTACCATGTATGATGTATTCTGACATTTTCTATTTCTTTTCTTTCTTTTTTTTTTTTTTGGAATGCGGTTGTGACTCACTAAGCCGATTGCACAACCTAATAATCATCTCAACCTACAGTCTGAAACACACTGATCTAGGGGAAATTAGTCTAGAGGGTTTTTACCAAGGAGATTGAGAGCAAGATCCACATTAGGGGTTCCTGGCTGGCTCAGTCAGTAAAGCATGAACTCTTGATCTCAGGATCGTGAGTTCAAGCTCCATGTTGGATGCGCCTGGGTGGCTCAGTCGTTGGGCGTCTGCCTTTGGCTCAGGTCATGATCCCAGGGTCCTGGGATCAAGCTCCACATCGGGCTCTCTGCTCAGTGGGAATAAATAAATAAATAAATAAATAAATAAATAAATAAATAAATTTAAATAAATAAAATTTATTTATTTGACAGAGAGAGACAGCGAGAGCAGGAACACAAGCAGGGGGAGTGGGAGAGGGAGAAGCAGGCCTGCCACTGAGCAGGGAGCCTGATGTGGGACTCGATCCCAGGACCCTGGGATCACGACCTGAGCCAAAGGCAGACACTTAATGACTGAGCCACCCAGGTGCCCAAATAAATAAAATCTTAAAAAAAAAAAAGTGCTAGATGGTCTCTTTAACCATAAAATATAGCTCTAACACTATAAAATTTGTAACTTCCCCTACTTTCATTTATTACCTGGGGGTTTCCCCTGTTAGGTAGAAAATGACTATCATTTTGGTATGATGGATTTCTAAAAAGATTCTTGGTATTTTGTGGTTCTTTTCTGATACAGAACAAAACTTTAGATGAATAAAACAGACTCATTTCACTTTTCCTGCTTCAGTTACCCCAGGCTGATGTGAAATTTAACAAGTTGGGTGATTTCTGTTATATTGTGTGCAACAAGTTGAGGGAGTGTATATGTGTTTAATTCCAAAACCATTACTTTGTAGGTTGTCAGAAAGTCATTCATTTTGAGTATTAGCCATTATTTGTTTTTTGTTTCATTTGAGGCAAAATTTAAAACTGCTAAAAATTTTAAAATTTAAACTGCTAAAATTTTGTATAAAATTTTTTTGCCAGGTTGTTTTTGAACTTTCAGGATGGTTGGTTGCTACAACTTCAGGTGTCACTTTCAGTTATGTCTGTGTGCAGAAGGAAATCATCTCTTCATGTGATTTTCTTAAGACCAAGAAACCTATCCCAGCACCCAGCAGATTTCCTTTCAGGTTTCACTGACCAGAACTGGGTCATGGGATTGATCCTAAACCAGTCACTGCAAAGGGACAGGAAAATTGTTAGTTAGATTAAGCAGGGCCTCCCTCTGGGGCTCTGAGCCTCCTGGAGGAGGGATGCATTCCTGAACAAAAATGGGGTTCTGTTAACAAAGAAGAAGGGGGGAATGGATGTTAAATAGATAACTACCAGTAATTGTTACAGAGAAGGAAAATTAATGAATAAAATGCAATCACAAATTGTGAAGGAACTACATAGAAGTTAGCTTTTGCTGCATAACAAAACATTTCAAATTTTATTTAACTCATGATTCTATTTTGGCTGAGCTTGGCTGAGAGGTTCTTCTGGTCTTGACTGGATTCACTCATGTCTGCTCAGCTGCAATATAGCTTGGTAGCTCTGTTCCTAAGGTTTGACTGGTTGTTGGCTGAGGCACGGGGGCCAGGTGTCTTTCATTATCCAGCAAGCTATCCTTGGCTTGTTCCTGTGGTAGACTGGCAAAGTTCCAAGAACTAGAACAGATGCTTGCAAATATTTTTGAGGCCTAGGCTTGGAACTGGCACATCACTTCTGCATTCTTTCCATCAAATCAGGTAAGAAGGCCAGGAGGGTGAAGAAATAGATTCCATCTCTTGATGTGAGAAGCTGCAAAGTCATGGGCACAGGGAGAAGAATTTGTGCTATTTTTGCAATCTGCTATAGGTGATAAGGTAGGCAATGGGAAAGCCACTTAGATCTCCCTTCAAGAGAGAACTATCACTTGGAAAGTTTGAAATCACCAATATGTCTCTTTCTGAGCTGACATTCTTATACCAGTGTGATTGTTACTGATGATTTCCTGATTGTGTTTGTTTTAGGCATCAAAAGTTCGGAGGCTGTGATGCTGGTGTTTTAAAACAATAATGTTAAAGAGACATAAAATCATGGCACATTCAATGCAAGGATTTTAGAGATTAGTCCAAGTCCTTCATTTTTTTTCACTTTTATAAAATTAGGTTTTTTATTAAAATAATATAGGCACATAGTTTAAAAAGTGAAATGGTAAAAAGTCTTTAAAAACAAAAAAACAAAAAACAAAAAACAGTAGTTTTCTGCTCAATGTTCTATTCCACAGACGCAAGCACTATGTTTTTAGTTGTTTCTTCTTGTGTTTACCTTATCATTCTAATATGCAATTGCTGTTCTCTTTTGATTCATTCATTTTAATATATATTGAATATGAGGAAGATTTTAGCTGTCCATACCTCTTCTTCCTCTCCTCTCATCTTCTTAGTGTAGTTAAATAACAGTTTTTATTTAATCCACATTTGGAGTTTTTATTAAGATAGTATAGTAGGCTGAATAATGCCCTCCCGAAATAGTCAGGTCCTCATCCCTGGGACCTGTGAATGTTACTTTATATGGAAAAAGAGGCTTTACAGGTATGATTGCTGAGGCTATTGAGATGGGGAGATTTTTCTGGATTATCCTGGTGGATCTTAAATGCAATCACAAATATCCATATAAGAGGAAGGCAGAGTGATATTTGACAGAGAAGAAGGCAATGTGAGGACTGGAGCAGGACGCTACATTGTTGACTTTGAAGGTGGAAGAAGGGGGCTCTAAGCTAAGGAATGGAGCTCTAATATCTGAAAAAGACAAGGAAATGGAATTTATTCTAGAGCCTCTGGAAAAACTGTGGCCCTGTTGACATTTTGTTTGTGGCCAGTTGAAACTGATGTCTGATGTCTGACCTCTAGAACAGTAAAAGAATGCGTGTTCTTTTAAGCCACTAAATTTGTGGCAATTTCTTACAGCAGCCATAGGGAACAATACATCCATGTATATATTGTTTTGTGCTATGTCACCTTATTGTACAATTTTATTTCTATTGGCCTAAATAATGGCCTCTTTTTCCATTTTAGTTTGACTATCTGACTGAGGCCAAGTCTTCATCCATCCACCACACCAGCTCCATAAAACACCTCTCTGTATAATTTTTCATGTCAAAAGTATCAAATAGTAATCTATTCCATTTTTCCCCCTGAAAAAACAAATCCCTCTACAGGCTCACTGGATTATAGCTCTCTGCATATGTCCTGGGACTTCTTTTTGCCATCACCTTTGAAATTCTCTTTATCACTCCCCTTAGTTGACTATCCTATACTCTGAATCTCATTTCATGTCTTCTTCTTTATTGTCTTTTTTTTTTTTAATTAAGTAGGCTCTATGCCCAGCATGGAGCCCAACATGGTGCTTGAACTCATGACCCCGAGATCAAGACCTGAGCTGAGATCAAGAGTCGGATGTCTAACCAACTGAGCCACCAGGTGCCCCTCTTTATTGGTTTTTACTGGGAGGAGCACATCCAGTAATTTCCTGAGAATAAGGAGGTGTTTTTTTTTTTTTTTTTTTTGGAAACTTTGCAGGTCTGAAAATATCTATTCTATCCTTTACTTCAGTGGAATTTTGATTGGATATTGAATTTGAGACAGGAAATAATTTATGCTCAGAATTTTGAAGGCATTTTTCCTTTGTCTTCTGGCTTTCACTGTTGCTGTACCGAGGTCAATTCACTTTGGTTCCCAGTCATTGTATGTAACTTTCTCTTTTAGCTTTATGGAATCTATTTAGTTTCAGTATTCTTTTTTTTTTTTTTAAGATTTTATTTATTTATTTGAGAGAGAGAGAATGAGAAATAGAGAGCACGAGAGGGAAGAGGGTCAGAGGGAGAAGCAGACTCCCTCTTGAGCAGGGAGCCCGATGTGGGACTCGATCCCGGGACTCCAAGATCATGACCTGAGCCGAAGGCAGTCGCTTAACCAACTGAGCCACCCATGCGCCCTAGTTTCAGTATTCTGAAAATTCATAAGGATGAGCCTTGGTGGGTCTTGATTTGTATTGCTGGGCATTCAATGAGCCTCTTCTTTCTGGAGACCCATGTCCTTCAGTTCAGGATTTTTTTTTTAAGTTTCTTTTTTTTTTTTTTTTTTTTAAGATTTTATTTATTTATTTGACAGAGAGAGAGAGAGAGAGAGAGAGCAGGAACACAAGCAGGGGGAGTGGCAGAGGGAGAAGCAGGCTCCCAAGGAGCAGGGAGCCTGATGTGGGACTCGATCCCAGGACCCTGGGATCATGACCCGAGCTGAAGGCAGACGCTCAACCATCTGAGCCACCCAGGCGCCCTTTAAGTTTCTTTTTTATTTATGTTTTTAGTAATTGTGATACCCAAGGTGGGGCTTGAACTCAGGATCCCGAGATCAAGAGTTGCATGTTCTTTCAACTGAGCCAGCCAGGTGCCCCAGGAAATTTTTAAAAATAGTATTTCTTTGAAATTTATTGTCCAATGTTTTCTTTATTCTCCCATATTGGACCTGTATTGATCTTCTAATTGTATTCTCTCCTGATTCCCATTTCTTTCTTTTTGCTTTCTTCTCTGAGATAGTTCCTTGACCTTCTCTTACAACAAAACTAAAAACTGTCTCTTCAGTTCTCATATTTTTAAATTTCATGGGTTCTTTCTTGTTCTTTGATTTTCTACTTTTATAGCATTCTATTTTTATTTTAATAGTACAATCTCTCTATTTTTCTCTCTCTCTCTCTCTGGATAACACCATAGGGTTTTATTAATTTTTTCTGCATCTTGTATTGTTTTTGTATTTACTGAATTCCTCCCCCACTTCTTTACTTTGGTCACTCTCTTTTTTTTTTAATTTAAATTCACTTAATTAACATATAATGTATTATTTGTTTCAGGGGTACGGGTCTGTGATTCATCAGTCTTATAATAATACCCAGTGCTCATTACAACACATACACTCCCCAATGTCCATCACCCAGTTACCCCATCCCCCTACTCTCCTCCCCAGTCACTCTCTTTCTTGATAGTGGTTTTCCTCAAATGTCTGGTGATCCTTAGTGGCATGTTCTATTTATAAGCAAAAAATATGGGGAGAGGGACGCCTGGGTGGCTCAGTCAGTTAAGCGGCTGCCTTTGGCCCAGGTCATGATCCCAGGATCCTGGGATCGAGTCCTACATCAGGCTCCTTGACCAGCAGGGAACCTGCTTCTCCCTCTCTCTCCCTCTGCTTGTGCTCTCTCTGTCAAATAAATAACATCTTTAAAAAAAAAAATGGGGAGAGCTGTTAAATGGAATGTTTCACTACGGTAGGATTACGCAGCCTATCAGTTTTGTCAACAAAGATTTCAAGATAACGGTATCTCTGGAGTGTTCAGTTTTTCCTGAGAAGGATCTTCCAGTCTTCTACCTGGGGGATATGAGCCTTGAAAGCAGTATTGTGGAGCTAGGGGCAGGAAGGCTTTCATGTAATTCCTCTATCCCATTCCAGGATGGCCCACTTGCTCACAGGCACTTTTACATAAATTTTTTTGATGCTATTATAAACGGTACTGATTTTATTTTTTAAAATTTTTTCAAGTTTTTTTTTTTTTTTAATTTGACAGAGAGAGACACAGCGAGAGAGGGAACACAAGCAGGGGGAGTGGGAGAGGGAGAAGCAGGCTTCCCGTCGAGCAGGGAGCCCGATGCGGGGCCTGATCCCAGGGCCCTGGGACCGTGACCTGAGCCGAAGGCAGAAGCTTAACGACTGAGCCACCCAGGCGCCCCAAATGGTACTGATTTTAAAAACGGTTTTATTGAAATATAATTCACATACCATACAATTTACCTATTTAAGATATAACTCAATGGTTTTTAGTATATTCAATATACAAGCAACTATCACTACAGTCAATTTTAGATCATCTCCATCACCTCAAGAAGTCTGGGGGGAGGGGAATATGGAAATTGTTTAACAGGCATAGAGTTTCAGTTTTGCAAGATAAAAAAATTCTAGAGATCTGTTGCAACAAGGTGCATATAGATAACACTACTGTCGTGTATACTTAAGAAATGGCTAAGTTGGTAAAAAAGAGTGAAAAACTGTATTCTTTAGCTACCTATCATCCCTATCTCCACATCCCCACCCACCCAGTCCTAAGCAAACACTAATCTACTTGGAGTCTCTATAGATTTCTCTATCCTGAATATTTCATACAGATGGGTCACATAATATATAACCTTTGTGGCTTTTTTCACTTAATATAATGTTTTCAAGGTACATCCATATTGTAGCATATATCAGTACTTCACTTTTTCATGGCTGAATAATATTCTGTTGTATGCATATACCACATTTGTTTATCCATTCATCCATTATTGGACATTCCACTGTTTCCAACTTTTGGCTATAATGAATAATGCTGCTATAAACATTTATGTATAAGTTTTTATATGAACATTTCTGCTGCTTTAAGCCACTTAGTTGTTGGTAATTTGTTTTGACAGCTCTAGGAAACTAATATAAGAGCCTTTGTCCATTTTAAAACTGCTTTTTAAAAAAAATTTTTAAAGATTTATTTATTTATTTGAAAGAGAGAGAGAGTGAGAGAGAGAGAGTGCACATGAGGGGGGGAGGGTCAGAGGGAGAAGCAGACTCCCCGCTGAGCAGGGAGCCCGATGTGGGACTCGACCCCGGGACTCCAGGATCATGACCTGAGCCGAAGGCAGTCCCTTAACCAACTGAGCCAACCAGGCGCCCTAAAAAAATTTTTTAAAAAATTTTTTGAGCTGTAAGAATTCCTTATGTATTTTGGATATGACTCCTTTATCAGACATATAATTTGCAAGTATTTTCTCCCATTCTGTGAGTTGTCCTTTTTTTTTTTTTTAAGATTTTATTTATTTACTTGAGAGAGAGAGAGCATAAGCTAGGAGAGGAGTCCCAGGAGAGGGACAAGCAGACTCCCCACTGAGCGGGGAGCCCAAGGCCGGCCTCCATCCCAGGACCCCAAGACCATGACCTGAGCCGAAGTCAGATGCTTAACCGAGGGCGCCTGGGTGGCTCAGTTGGTTAAGCGACTGCCTTCGGCTCAGGTCATGATCCTGGAGTCCCTGGATCGAGTCCCGCATCGGGCTCCCCGCTCAGTGGGGAGTCTGCTTCTCCCTCTGACCCTCCCCCCTCTCATGTGCTCTCTCTCTCTCATTCTCTCTGTCTCAAATAAATAAATAAAATCTTTAAAAAAAAAAAAAACAAAAAACAGATGCTTAACCGACTGAGCCACCCAGGGGCCCCTAGTTCTGGCCTCTAGTTACAAAGAACTATTGTATGTAGAAATAATGGAGTTTGGTGAATAGAAGGCTGGCTTTTATAGTCTGGAGGAAAGATATTAAACCCACTGCTTCTAATTCTTTGTCCAATGTTAGAACTAGACTATTCACCAGCAAAATGGAGAAAAGTCTGAAATCCCACATAACAAAGACTGAGATAATTAATATACAGCAACTTTTGTTCATAAAAATAATTTCTAAGCTAGCCAGCTCTCAAACCATTAAGTAAAATTGTAAGATAATGTGTGACTAATTATCAGGTAGACCATGGAAAGATTCCTGAAGAAAATATTTTGGGGCACCTGCGTGGCTTAGTCGGTTAAGCATCCTGCCTTTTGCTCAGGTCATGATCCCAGGATTGAGCCCCGCATCAGGCTCCCTGCTCAGCATGGAGTCTGCTTCTCCCTCTCCCTCTGCACCTCCCTCCACTGGTGCTCTCTCTCTCTCTCTCATTTGCTCACTTTCTCTCCCTCAAATAAATAAATAAAATCTTAAAAAAATATTTTGAGACAACTGGGAGTTTGTATAAGTTGCCAAGTGAATATTATAGGTAGGTAAAACAAGTTGTGTAAGCACAAAAAGATTGAAAAGTATGAGTTGTTCAGACCATCAAATGCATAGTAAGGGTATGTAAAGAAAAAAATTTGGTCTTTCTTCTGTTTCTCCTTCATTCTCACACTACTACCACACTCACAACACTTCTGACACCAAATATGTGGGTTCCCCCCGCCCCAAACAATTCTGTGACACAAGCTGGGTGTCCTACAATTTAACTCAATCCTAATACTACCTGGAGATAGCATCAGATCCCACAGGTTAAGTCCCATAAGACTCAGTCCCATGAGACTGCCCCCCACTTCAGATGCCAACTGCCAGTAATAGGTCCAGGTTACCCACAACTTCTGTTTGACATGGCTACAAACTGGAGGTTCCCATGACCTCCTCCCCCTTGGATTCAATTATTTGCTCACAGAAGTCTGGGGAACACTTACTTATGTTTACCAGTTTGTTAAAGGATATGATAAAGGATACAGATTAACAGCCAGATGGAGAGATACAAAGGACAAAGTCTGGGAGGGTCCCAGGTGCCGGAGCTTCTGTCCTTATGGAGTTGGGGTGCATCACCCTCCTTACTATTGGCGTTTTATGGAGGTTTCCTCACATAGGCATGATCCAGTATTAACTCCATTTCCAGTCCTTCCTTCTCTGGAGAATGGGGGGTGGGGCTGAAAATTCCAAGCTTCTAATCATGGCTCGGTCTTTCTGGTGACCGGCCCCCAACCAGGAGTCTACCCAGAGCCACCTCATTAGAATAAAAGATGCTCCTAGTGCTCTTATCACTTGGGAATTTACAAGGGTTTCAGTGTCCTGTGTCAGGAACTATAGGCAAAGACCAATATATTTATTTTTTTTCAATGTATTTATTTTTATTTCTATGAAGACACAGAAAATCTGTCAGGAGAGGTAATAATGCTAAATGCCAACATTTTATTAAGCTATATTCTGGCTACTATTTAGTACTTTTTATGCAAGAACCTTCATAACAACCTTTTGATGCAGATACTATTATTATCCCATTTTACAGATGGGGAAAATGAGAAATGGCTGTACTAAATGACAGAGATGGGCTTTGAACCCAGGCAGTGTATCTGCCCCTCATGAAGTGATATTATTATAAATGGTCTTTCTATTTTGAAGGTTCTAGGACTTTTTAGGTAGAACGTTGGAGACATCGATAGAAACATCTATCTCTTCACCTTTGGATTGGCTATCTAAAAGGAATATCTGAAATAATATAAATGATCACAGTTTATGGAACCAGAGTGGAGGCCAGAGGATTGTTACAAACTTTTTGATCCTCTATATATAACCTGGGTTTGGAAGGACAGACCTGCTGATGACTGGTGCCCTAAACTCATATGTTTCAATCAGGGCAGAAACTGTTGGGGAGGGGATATCTTACCTTTCTATCTAGGAAGATAATTAAAGCTGTGAAAGGAGCATGAGTATTGGTGTCAATCAGTAGTTGATGCCAGTTCTTTGGGCTATTGTTTTTTATTTCCTATGAACCTTTACTGCAAATGCATATAGAAAAAAAAATAAGACATTTAAAACCCCTATAAATTAACTGCTGCCACTCTATTCTGTTTTATACACACTAATTCATTTTATCCTCTCAGCAACCCTATAAGATAGCTACAATTAATTATTTTTCTTATTTTGCAAATGGAGACATTAAAGCACAAAGTTATAAAGTTGTTATAATACCTTGCTTACAGAAAATAAATGGGGGAGTTAAGTGAAGCTGAAAAGAACTATAATAAAGTTGTCAGTAAGTACTAAACGGCTGGTTAAAAATTAGTACTTTTGAGATACCACGTAGGACAAAGAACCCTGGATTTGGATCGGGACTTGGATTCGGGCTCCAATATTTTGTGCTGTGTAAAGATTGGGAGCTGGTCACTCTGGGTAATTTCCTCGCAGACCTCATAAGGTTTTTGCCAAGACCTAGTGAAGTGATTATTGTAAAGCGCACTGTAATCTCTAAAATGTTACACAAATGTGAGAAACACCTACTGGCACCGAATTTGAAAATCTGGGAATTGGACAGTCAATCCCGAAAGGGCCTCTTGACTCTCCTCCCGGAAGCCGGCGCAGGGCAGTCTGGGACTTGTAGTCTTATACTGGCTCTGGCTTGACTTTCTCCCTTAGTTGGGGAGGCTTGTGTAAGCCCCGGAAGTACTCGCTGCCTGAGAGGCGTGCTGGTTAGGAAGTGGGGTCAGAGGTCGCAGCTGCAGAAGGCGTTCGTGCCGCTGGCCTAGTCGCTATGTAGTGGAGGGGCTGGCGTCCTCCCCCATGTTCTGGAAGGTTCTTGTGCTCAACTAGGGCAGTAGCCCCAGGACTTTTAGGCGCCAGCTTCGGGTCCCTGCCGGCTGAGCGGAGTCGCCGCCATGTTTGGCTGTTTGGTGGCAGGGAGGCTGGTGAGGATGGGGCCGGGTGGTATCAGGAAGGGGGCAGGAGGGCGAGGCTTCGGGAAGGGGAGGGTGCTTGGGTGCAGGAGGTGCGGGGAACACCCCCGCAAGTGTACTTTCCAGCTAAATGTGAGGGTGTAGAGTGGGTGCTGGGGTGTTCGTTCTCCTCTGCCCTCGGCTCTTTTCAATCATTTGAATAGTAGCCACATTAGCTGCTATTTATCGAGTGTGCATTATCTGTATGCCTGGCATTGCACGCCTTTTGTCCATTTCTGATAATTTCAGCCTTCTAGGTAGCTCTTATTTAGCATCTCAAATTTAACCCTCCTAACTCGTGAGATGGTTATTTTAATTTTTATTTTGTAGTTGATGAACTTAAGCTCAATCGTCAGTTTAAATACTTGCCTGAGCTCATACAGTAACTTAGAGGTAAACCTGACATTTGAATCGAGTCTGTAACATACTGTTTCTAAAAGGTTAAGGTGCTGGGGCAATGTGTACCTTTGGAGTCCTTGGACCCCAGTAAAAAATATGCTTAGGGCGCCTGGGTGGCTCAGTTGGTTAAGCGACTGCCTTTGGCTCAGGTCATGATCCTGGAGTCCTGGGATCGAGTCCCACATCGGGCTCCGTGCTCAGCGGGGAGTCTGCTTCTCCCTCTGACCCTCTTCCCTCTCGTGCTCTCTCTCATTCTCTCTCTCTCAAATAAATAAATAAAAAATCTTAAAAAAAAATATGCTTAAAGTAATTGGAAGTTGGCTGATAGAAACGCCTAAAGTGTGAGTGTTGAGATACCCCAGAAGGGTAGGAGCTGCGAAAATCTTTATTGGTCAAAAGAGATAATCTGCCTAGCCAGATTATTAGAGTTAAATGAGATCAGCACCTGTAATTGTTCAGGAATAATTTAGAGAATGAATCTTGCTTGCCTCCTTAGAAACCACCCAAAAATCCTTTTTAGACTTAACTCCTTTCACCCAGAGTTCTTTTTCTTTTATCTGCTTGCTTTGTTAAATTTTGCAGCCCATTTGTTGAATTAAATTTTTCATCAACTTTTGGTAATGTATTCTGTACACAGTTCTAAGAAACCACAAAGAAAATGGAGATGACTAGCCTCAGAAAGTTTGTCTCTTGAATGACTGGGAGGCCACTTTGGTGATGGTGGTAATTGGTAATATTGGTGAGATAACTGAATTGCTCCTGCTGTTCGCAGGGAAAATGAAAGGACCAGCCTGGGCTAAAGTGTGGGACTCGGATGAGTGAGTGTCATTAATGAATGACATTTAAAATGTGTGTGTTTTTTTTTTTTTTAAAGATTTTATTTATTTATTTGACAGAGAGACACAGTGAGAGAGGGAACACAAGCAGAGAGGCACAGTGAGAGAGGGAACACAAGCAGAGAGAGGGAGAGAGCGAGAAGCAGGCCTCCCGCCGAGCAGGGAGCCCGATGCGGGGCTCGATCCCAGGACCCTGGGATCATGACCTGAGCCGAAGGCAGACGCCTAACGACTGAGCCACCCAGGCGCCCCTGTGTGTGTGTTTTATTTTATTTTTAGTTATTTATTTTTAAGTAATCTCTACGCCCAATGTGGGGATTGAACTCACGACCCCGAGATCAAGGGTCATACTTTACAACTGGGCCAGCCAGGTGCCCCTGTGTGTTTTTTAAAGAAAAGACCATATGGATTCCATGTATCTCATGTTGTCAGCTAATGTGGAAATTTAATTACAGCAATACCTGTGTCTACTTACCTAACATCTAACCTCTGTGATAGATATCCAGTAGAGTTTCTTAAAGATAAGACTTTTAGGAGGTGTCTGACTCTGTTAACCAGAGAACATGTTCATCAAAATGAAGGGCAAGTAGACCTGGAGACATCCAAAACTTCATTATTCTCTAACTAGAGAAGTCCACTTACCTAAAGTTATGAACTCAGTTTCATTGCTTGAAGGTTTTTTCTTAAATAAAAGAGTTATCTTTTTCCCTAAGGTTAAGGATTAGTGTGTCATAATACAGATTTATAGAATGTCTGGTGCTTGGTAGAGTTGATGTTTAACAGATATTTATTTTGCCTGATGGTTATTTCATGGCTTGTGAATACCATCTTATTTTATTTTATTTTTTATTTATTTTTTAAGATTTTATTTATTTGAGAGAGAGAATGAGAGAGATAGAACACGAGAGGGAAGATGGTCAGAGGGAGAAGCAGACTCCCTGCCGAGCAGGGAGCCTGATGCGGGACTCGACCCCAGGACTCCAGGCTCATAACCAGAGCCGAAGGTAGTCGCTTAACCAACTGAGCCCCACAGGCCTCCTGAATACCATCATTTTAATATGTTTTTTTAAGATTATGTGCATGCCCCAAACTGGTGAAATTGAATTTAATACTAATACAGGCAGTTTGGTTTTATATTTATGTTCTTTTGTTTTATTCTCTTTAAACTGGGCAGTTTTTAATGAGGTTGGAAAACTTTAGAAGAGAGAATTAGAACTTGATTTTAAGAACATTCATTCTTGGTCTCTTGGGAATAAATTTAGGACAATTCATATGCATAGCTATGAATTTTTCAAGTTTTTTTATAGTAGTAGCTAGGATATTATAAAAGAAAAAAGTAAGCATTTTAGTAACAACAGCAACTATTAGCAAAGGAAAAGAAGTTGCATTCTAGGTAATAAGATTTGACCATTTAGAGTCTTAAAATACTGGTAGTAATTCAGATTTGGTGTTTTGGTGAATAGAGGGGCAATAGCAATTAAAAAGAAAACCAAAAAACTGTGCATCATGTAAACTCTTGACAGCCTTTTGACCTGAGTGGCCTCAGAATTAATACTTATTTTTGCTAATGGATGTGATATAGCAATTAATCATTAATTTTCTGAAAGTGGATAAAAGGAATTTTCTCTTTGGAAGTCGATTTCTCAAACTTCTCAAACTTCAAAATAAGATCTCATTCTAGAAACTGACATTCAATTCTAGCAGAGAAAATTAGATTATGAAATGAGTCAAGAGGAAACTTTTACAGGTTCCCACTTTGCACACTCAAGGTAGGATTTTTGCTTTTTATATACAGTTGATTCTCATTATTCACAGTAGTTCGGTTCTATGAAGTCATTGTGAACACTCAGTTCCTCAATTGGTAAATACTGACTCGTTGCCCTTAGGGGAAATACAGAGTTAGGTTTTTTCAAGCCTCTGATGACAGTTTTTATCAGCCTATCATTACATAACCTTGTTGTCTGTATGTTTCTGTTTAAAGACTCTTATTTAATTATGTGTTGTTGATTCATAAACATCGAACTTAACAGCCAATAACACCATAACTCATTTCTGAATGAAACTTATATAGCATATTTTCTCAGTAAGGCACATAACCATTTCAGACTTAGGAATATTAGCCAGCATTTCCGCTTGGCCATTTTAAACATCAGAATCACCAACAAAAAGCACAAAATACAAACAAACATGGCACTAAATTAACTGGGAAAAACAGCTGTGTACAGCATGAGAGCTGAAAGAAAGAAGGCATAGCTAACTTTTCTCCACCTCAGCTGGGAACCTGTGCATTAGGCAACTCAAAATTTTTGCTGCTCTGCTCATGAACATGTCCATGAATGACCACCAGAGTGCAATGAATATTGATTTTGTGCTTACAAATAAATTTTAGTGAGTGAGCAAATTAATAAATATGGAATCTGCAAACAATGAGGATTAACAAATTCTTTCTGGACTGCTTACCCATTTTAATTTCCTCTACTTTGCATACTGAGGATAAGGATTTGGTGGTGTATTTTGCACAACCTTTCATTTTTTTTAGTATTCTGAAGCTGTAGTGATTTACTTATATAAGTAAATTCCTTTCAGGGCACTTCTGAAATAATTTAGTTCTATTTTTTTAAAGGTTGCATTCATTAAATGATCATTTTAAGGCTGAATATATATATATTTGGATTTTCTTTTTAAATTTAACACTGGTATATTTGGAAATTCCATATAGACTATCAGATTAACCCAAGGTTATACTGGGTATAATGACTATAATTGACTATACTTGATAACAGCTTACAGGAATACTATAAGGGTTATAGAAACATCAAACTATTGAACTAAGTCGAGTTTCTTATTTTCTAGGTGCAAACAGCTGCACAGCAAGTGGCAGAAGATAAATTTGTTTTTGACTTGCCTGATTATGAAAGTATCAACCATGTTGTGGTTTTTATGCTGGGAACAGTCCCATTTCCTGAGGGAATGGGAGGATCTGTCTACTTTTCCTATCCTGATTCAAATGGAATGCCTGTATGGCAACTCCTAGGATTTGTCACAAATGGGAAACCAAGTGCCATCTTCAAAATTTCAGGTCTTAAATCTGGTAAGAAATAATATTAAAATGATTACATAATTAAGCTGTTTTCTTAATAGCATGACATAGGATATGGCTTTTTTTTTTTTAAACTTTCCATTATGTTTTGCTCGTTTCTAAAGTGATATATTATGAAAAAAATTCAGATGATAAACTGATATATTTGAAAAGTAATAAGCGAAAGATGTCTTCAGCTTCTCACATTTCCACCTTCTGTCCCTGGAAAGAGCCATTTACTTTTGTGTACAGATTTTGTATACTTTTGTAAAAGGATTTTATTGGGTGTTCTAACAAATAGTGACAAGGAATCTTCTCAGAATTTGTAGTATGCACTTTTGTGTATTAAATAAACAGATAAAGCAAGTAGACTTGTATAGGAATTAAAATGAGAGTCCTTTTTTTTTTTAAATGAAAGTTTTTGAACTCTCAGATTTGATTACCCCTCCAGTGTTTTTGAATTCTTAGATTTGATTATCCCTTCGATGTTTTTCTCTTAGTTGTATTGACAGTGTAGGCGTCAGACCTTGTAGGGGCATAATCATTGCATTGATGCTTTGAAGTATTTTGTGGAGAAATGTGAGAACAAAACTAGATTAGGTGCCGTTTACTCCCATTGAATCTCTGGTTCCCTTGAAAATCTACATGAAAACAGACATAATAATGTATCTACTATGAGGATTTAAAGATAATGATTAAGTTCTTAGTTACTGGAGATAACTCATTCTTATAAAGGATGATAGTTTTGTAGACCACTAATTCAAAGGGTGAAATGTAATCGTGGATGTTTGTACAAGATGCTGAGAGAGAATAGAAAGGGGAGCAACTAACTCTCAAGTGGGTTGAGAAGGTTTCCTGGAGGAGGTGATATTGGACCTCTTGGGGAGTAGTTAATTAGGCCTGTTAGAGGCCTATTGGGCATTCTTTTCTAGGTGGAGGTAGTATGTGTACGGTGAAGAAATTTTGAAAGCATGGTGTGTATAGGATGGTACAAGGGTAGGTTAGGCAGGCATGGATCAGGAAAAGCTTTATGTGCCATACTGACTCATTTGAATTTAAGTCAGCAATTTTTAATGTACTTACCTAAGTGATCTCACAGACCTATTGGTGGTATTACAAAAAATAAGTGTAACATAATGTAAATACTCAAAAGTTTGCATGTACTTTAAAGCCCATCCATGTATCCCCCCTACTCCCCATAAAGAACTGCTCTTATAGGTGTAGAGGAGCCAGTAAACAATTTTGGGTAGGGGAGGTGATATGAACAAGCTTTGTTTTTAGCCTGAGGGCTGTGTGAAGAATGAACTGGAGCAGTTCTGCTAAATTCTGTTTAGAATTGATGAGAAATATTAATCTCTAGATTTAAGAAGCAGGACAAATCCCTGTGGTCCTTATCAACTGGGGTTCCATGAGATAAATTATCCCAATCCCTAAGACAGTGATTCTTTTTCAAGATTTTATTTATTTATTTATTTATTTATTTATTTAAAAGATTTTATTTATTTATTTGACAGAGAGAGACACAGCGAGAGAGGGAACACAAGCAGGGGGAGTGGGAGGGGGAGAAGCGGGCTTCCCACAGAGCAGGGAGCCCCATGTGGGGCTCGATCCCAGGACCCTGGGATCATGACTTGAGCCGAAGGCAGACGCCTAACGACTGAGCCACCCAGGCACCCCAAGATTTTATTTATTTGAGAGAGAGAAAGTGAGCAAGACAGAGTGAGCACAAGCCGGGGGAGAGTCAAGGGGAGAGGGAGAAGACTCCCCACTGAGCAGGGAGCCTGACATGGGTCTTGATCCTAGGACCACGGGATCGTGGCTTGAGCTGGATCATGACCTGAGCGGAGGGCAGACACTCAACCAGCTGAGCCACCCAGGTGCCCCCAGACGGTGATTCTTTTTTTTTTTTTTTTTAAGATTTTATTTATTTATTAGCACAAGCAGGGAGAGTGGCAGGCAGAGGGGGAAACAGGCTCCCCGCTGAGCAGGGAGCCCAATGCGGGACTTGATCCCAGGACCCTGGATCATGACCTGAGCTGAAAGCAGACGCTTAACCATCTGAGCCACCCAGGCGCCCCCCAAGACAGTGATTCTTAAACCGTGGGTAGATTCCAGTTCCCCAGGTGTTTTGCATGCTCAAGTTTGAGAACCACTACCCTAGGTCATCCACTAAATGTAGTGAATTAGTGTCTCATACCTTTAGCATGGAGTTAGTTTTGAATATTCTCTGGGAGAATTAAGAAAATAGTCATTCTTAAATCACTTTTTCTCTTTTATGTGACTGTGCCTAAAAATAAATAATCTATAAGTAGAAGGAATATAAATGGACAATTCAGTACATTCTAGTGAAATTTCTGGGCATTTAATGTAAAGAGAAAGTAATAAAGGAACCAGAGAGAAAGACAAGTCAATTATAACTGGATGGCAGTTAGTTTAGCATACTTACTACCATGAGGATGAATAGAGGCCAAAACCAATAGATTAATATCTTAAAAGTGCCAAGGAAAAATAAAATAACTCTCAAAACTGTTATTCTAAAGTGATGGAGAAATAAATGTATTTTGCAGATGGAGATGGAAAGTTTACTACTCATAGACCATTACTGAAAGAACTACTGAAGGTAGCTCTACTTTATAAGAGGAAATTGGACCCAGGATGTAGAAGAGCATGCAAGATGCAAAGTTAAAGAATTGGTAAACATGGGACACCTGGATGGCTCAGTTGATTAAGTGTCTGCCTTCAGCTCAGGTCATGATCCCAGGGTTCTGGGATTGAGCCCCGCATTGGACTCCCCATTCCCCGGGGAGCCTGCTTTTCCCTCTCCCTCTTCTTGTGCTCTCTCTGTCCAAATAAATAAACAAATCTTAAAAAAGAAAAGAATTGGTAAACATGTAGCCTAATCTGGCAACCTGATTGTATAAAACAATACAATAAATAACTTAAATGCACAGGAATTAAATATTGTCCTAGAAAATAATGCATAAGACAGGATGGGTACTGATTAAAGCTTTCTGAGGTCTTATTCTTTAGAAAAAGAATAATAATACTAATTCTTTTTTTTTTTTTTAAGTAATAATACTAATTCTACTTTCAGGTAATCTTGTTAAAAGTTTAAGGAAAAGTTAAAGAAAGGAAAAGTAAAGTCATAGTATATAGGCATAGTATATTAAAAATAAAATAAGATGGTGAAAATAATTTTAACTCTTATCAGTTACCAGGAGAAATGTAAACAGAGTACACTTGCCAGAGAAAACATGGAGACCCCAGGATAGGATTTCTTTAAAGAGAGCAAATAAATAATTACATTGCTGCTTATGATTAATGGCTCTAATAAAACATTTTAACACAAGCAACCAAAACATAGCTGTCATACTTACTGGCAGGGGAGATACCATGATCACGAAGGTGGTTTTCCCAGGGTGAGGCTTATCCATTGTACTCTGGATTTCTGACTCCTGCGATTTCCCCAAATGTGGGAAACTCGACTGCATAATTTGTGGTAGTGGGGGACTGCATTTGTGCTTTCCCCTACCAAAAAAAAAAATAGCTGTCATAGGTATATTAATTTTATGAAAATTTAGACTAAGACAAAAACATTATTAGGGATTAAGAAATTCATTCAGTAGGAATGAAATAATCCATTAGGAAAACTAAAATATTTCTAGGAAAAGATAAGTCATGCATTTGTGTGTATGTATAACTTCAATATATATTTAAAAATTGACATTTAGAATGATAAATGCTGTTAATATTTTATTTACCTTTTGATAATATACTAAGTAAATATTAGTAAAATGGAAGATTTGAATAAAAGAGTTAACAAGTTTGAGCCAATGGACAGTTATAGAACCCTGCACCTAATTGTTAGATCATATACATTTTTAAAATTATTTTATTTTTTAAGATTTTTATTTATTTGACAGCGTACGCACAAGCAGGGGAAGCAGCAGGCAGAGGGAGAGGGAGAAGCAAGCTCCCCTGCTGAGCAGGGAACCCAGCGTGGGACCCAATCCAGGACCCTGGGATCATGACCTGAGCTGAAGATAGACGCTCAACCGACAGAACCACCCAGACGCCCTAGATCATAGACATTTTTAAGTACATAGAACATTTATGAAATTTGATCACATACCAAGTCATGAAGCAAGTTGCAGTAAATGGCAGATAATCAGTATGCATCCTACAGTGCTACGTAATTACAAGTCAAAAGATAAAACATTGTTATGTGTAGGAATCCTCCCTTCAACATGTAGCTGCCAGGCCCAGAGGGTTTTAAAAATTCAACTAAACCTTTATGAAACAAATTGTTGATATCTATATAAACTTTTAGAGAATAAAAGAAGATGGTTACCCAGTTTATATTTCTAACCAAAAAGGACAACATAAGAGAAGAAATGTGACCTATTTATTTAGGATTTTTATATCGATATACATAAAATAGTTAGAAAGTAAATTCAACAAGGTATCTTATTTTTTATTTTTAAGATTTTATTTATTAGAGAGAGAGAAAGAGCAGGGGTTGGGGGTACGGGTAGAGGCAGAGGGAGAGGAAGAAGGAGGGAGCCTGACGCGGGGCTCCATTCCAGGACCTTGAGATTATGACCTGAGCCGAAGGCAGAGGCTTAACTGACTGAGCCACCCTATTATTTATTTATTTTAGAGCGAGCGTACGGACAGGTGGGGGGAGGGGCAGAGGGAGAGAGAATCCCAAGGAGACTTTGAGCTATTGTGGAGCCCAAGGCGGGGCTCACGACCCTGAGATCATGACCTGAGCCAAAATCGAGTCAGGTGCTTAACCGACTGAGCCACCCAGGCGCCCCAGTGTTATTTCTTTTGTATTCCCACTCACTTCTCCATCCTTGTATTATTTGGAAACAGATTCCAGAATCATAACTTGTAATTTATAAATACATTAGTATGTGTCTTTAAAAGACAAGGTCTTTTTTTTCTCTCTGCTTTTTTAAACATAACTATGTTATCACATCTAAAAACAAACAATAATTCCTTAATAGGGAATTGAATGTCTAATTAGCGTTCAGATTTCCAGTGATCTGAGTTTTTTGTTTATATATTTTAAAGTTGTAAGTACTTTCAGTCAACATTGTACATTGCAACTGGTTGATGTCCCAAGCATCTTTCATAAAAATTAAAGGTAAAAATGTATTCTCTGTCCTCTATTTCCAGTAAATTAGTTGGACTTAGAGATTTGATCAGACTTCATTTGAGTTTATTTTGAGAAAAAATTTGGTGGGATTATTATAGACAATGGTATGTTCTTTGATCAGGAAGTATATATATGGTTATCTCTTTTTGTGAAATTAGCAGCTGTATATATGCCATACCTACATTTGTTGATTCAGTAGGGGTTCAAATGAACACATTCTAATTGTTGTTTCATTTATTAGCTATAAAGAGACCCTCGAATATACTATTTGGTTACCCAGAGGTAAGGTCATAGGAAAGGCATAACAGTGCTTGATTGTTCCTCTTCATATCCCAATGTTCAAAAGATGAATTGATTCCCTAACATTCTCCTAAAGTCATAAATTTTTTTAAAGGATTATAAAATCATGGTGATGTGTGTGTATGTATTTGTTTTATGTTTGGTGTGTTCTAACCATTGGTATACCCTCAGAATCCATTGGACCTAATTAAAAAAATTTTTTTTAAGATTTTAATTTTTTTAAAAAGATTTTATTTATTTATTTGAGAGAGAGAAGGGGAGAACACAGAGGGAGAATGAGAGGGAGAAGCAGACTTCCTGCTAATCAGAGAGACCCACACGGAGCTACATTCCAGGACTCTGAGATCATGACCTGAGCCGAAGGCAGACACTTAACTGACTGAGCCACCCAGGCGCCCCTAAGATTGTTTTTTTTAAAGTAATCTCTGCATCCAACGTGGGACTTGAACTTACAACCCCAACATCAAGAGTCACGTGCTCCACCTACTGAGCCACCCAGGTGCCCCCTAATTTTAATTTTTCATTTTCTTTTTTAGGCAAGTGCTGATATTTTGTAGTTTTAATCCTTTCTTAAGAAATCTTCTAAAGAACAGAAAATTTACTTTTTGTTAACAATTTTAATAATTTATTGAGATATAATTGACATAAAATAAATTGCACATTTTAAAGGGTGCAGTTTGATGAATTTTGATACATGTATACACACTCCCCTGAAGTTTCCTAGTGCTCCTTTGTAATCCTTCCGCTTGTCTCCTAGTTTGTTTCACTAAAAAATAGTTTGCATATCTAGAGTTTTATATAAATTAAAGCATGCAGTATGCTTTTTTGCCTAGCTTTTATTCAGCTGAGTTATTTTAGAGTCATCCATGTTGTAGTATATATCAGTAGTTTGTTCCTTTTTATTTCTGGGTAGTATTCCATTGTATGAATGTGCCGTTATTTGTTCATCCATTTACCTGTTGATGGATATTTGGATTGTTTAAGGGTTTTCATTCATAAAAATAAAACTGATATATAAACATTTGTATATAAGTCTTTGTGTGGACACATGCCCTCCTTTCTCTTGGGTAAATGTCTAGGAGTGGAATGGCTGGATCATATGGTACTTGTATGTTTAACTTTTTAAAAAAATTGCGAATCCATTTTCCAATACAGTTGTTCCATTTTACATTCAACCAGCCGTGTATGAATGTTCATTTCTCCACATCCTTGTCAGCACTTGGTTTGGTCAGTTTTAGGCATTCTAATAGGTGTGTAGAGGTATATACTGTGTTTTAAATTTGCATTTCCCTAGTGACTATGGATGTTGAGCACTTTTTCATGTACTTATTTGCATATCTATATATGTTCCTTGTTGAAATGTCTGTTTAAGTCTTTTTTTTTTTTACTGGGTTGTTTTATTACTGAGTTTTGAGAGTTTTCTCTCTCTCTCTCTTTTTTTTTTTTTTTTAAGATTTTGTTTATTTGACAGAGAGACAGCCAGAGAGGGAACACAAGCAGGGGGAGTGGGAGAGGGAGAAGCAGGCTTCCCCGGAGAGCAGGGAGCCTGATGTGGGGCTCGATCAAGGACCCTGGGATCATGACCTGAGCCGAAGGCAGATGCTTAACGACTGAGCCACCCAGGCACCCTGAGAGTTCTGTATATATTCTCGATACAAGTTCTTTATTAGATATGTGATTTGAAAATGTTTTTTCCCCAGTCTTTGACTTGTCTTTTCTCTTAACAGCGTCTTTGATAGAGCAGAAGGTTTTAATTTTGATAAAGTCCAGTTTTTCAATTTGTTCTTTTATGGATTGTGCTTTTGGTACTGAGCCTAAGAATAAGAGGTCTTTGCCTAATCCAAGGTCAACAAGGTTTTCTCTTCGTTTTTTAGTTTTAGATTTTATACTTCTATCTGGGATCAGTTTGAATTAGTTTTGTATTTAGTACAAGGTATAGATTGAAGTTCAGTTTTTTTTTCCCAAATGGATAGCCAACTGTTCTAGCACCATTTGTTGAAAAGACAAAGTAATGGCACATTTTTCTGCATCCATTATCAAGCATGTTCACTTTGATATTCATATGGGGGCTCCTAAAGTGCTCCATTTTAAAATACGACCATACCTAAATGAGTATTTATATATTGATTTAAAAAGACAAAGAAATGGAAATAGATACTATTTTTTTTTTTAAACAATAACTAGTTTGAAGACCTGCTAGAAGATTAGATGGATACTGGTGAATATTTAACAATATAGAAAGAGGAGCAGCTAATTGAGGGGAAGAGAGGTGATATTTTTGGTTTGGGTTTGAGGAGCCTCTGGGACATGATAGCAGTGCCTCAAATGTAAAGTGGTAGGTTTTGTTTGTATAGCAATAGGCTAGTAGCCAGCTAACTGTTAACCGTTTGCATAGTTGGAAAGTGCAGGTTTATTTTGTACGCAGACTCATTTGCATTGATTAAGGTAAATATTAGCCAGCAGCCAGTAGACCAGGCCCCATTGTTTGTTTTGGAGACATACCAATTATATTGTCAATTTAATACCCAGCTTTTTCTCTCTTCTCTTTGCCCCAACTTTGCCAACATTTTGTGTTTCTTTTTATTTGTGATCATCACTGTATTCCTTGCAGGACATGGCTTTGGGAACAGTGAGGTGTGTGTTTTCTTATATCCTTTTTGCATTGTCTTTGGCTGTTTTTTCCCTTTTCTCTTGTGTTACTCAACAGGTTGGAGCTTGGGGTGAGGGTGGCATTTGGGGCCATAAGAACCCAGACATTTCCTTATTGTGTTATTTCATCGAATTTGGAGAATATTCAACAGTCAAAAATGCGTTAATCCAATTGCTATAACTGGGACAATAATAACTCATATGTTTTCTGTTGTGGAGTTAGGTAAAATAGTCTAAAACTCAATCCCAGAGTAATACCTGATTCAATACAAGAAAATGGATCCATTATGATAATAAGATTAGTTCTTTATTTTCCTGCCTTTTTAAAAATAAATGATCTGTCATCATTTCCATTATAACATGGCTATTGATAATTTTATCCATTAAAACATTTTCAAGGCAGTATTTGTGATGGGTAAAGCACAATGTTTTATTAAAGAAAAATAAAGCAGCTTAAATGTTTAGAGACTTAGTGCGTATCAACATTAAGCAAATGATAAAATGCTGTTAAAATATTTTGTTTTTTTTACTAGCAAGTTTGGAAAAGCACTGTTTGGATGTCTAAAGTATCAGAATTATTTTTATTATTATTTTTTGTATTAACATATAATGTATTATTTGTTTAATGGATACAGGTCTGTGATTCATCAGTCTTACACAACACCCACTGCTCACCATAGCACATACCCTCCCCAGTATCCATCACCTAGCCGCCCCCATCCCTCCCACCCCCCACCACTCCAGCAACCCTTTTTGTTTCCTGAGATTAAGAGTCTCTTATGGTTTGTCTCCCTCTCTGGTTTCTTCTTGTTTCATTTTTTTCCTCTCTTCCCCTATGATCCTCTGCCTTGTTTCTTAAATTCCACATTATCAGTGAGATCCTATGATAATTGTCTTTCTCTGATTGACTTATTTCGCTTAGCATAATACACTCGAGTTCCATCCATGTCGTAGCAAATGGCAAGATTTCGTTTTTTTTTGATGGCTGAGTAATATTCCATTGTGTGTGTGTGTGTGTGTGTGTGTGTGTGTGTGTGTGTGTGTGTGTATACCACACCTTCTTTATCCATTCATCAGTTGATGGACATCTGGGCTCTTTTCCATCTTTTGAAAAGCCATGAATTCTATGTGCTGTGTTCTCCTAGTACTTGGATTTTGCCGTTCTCATTGATGGGTAAACATGGTCTTGGCTGGATGTTCTTGCTGATCTTCTGGGGGAGGGGCCTGTTGGGTTGATTCTCAAATGTCTTTGCCCCTGGTGGAATTGCATCGCCCTTGCCAGGGGCCAGGCTAAGTAATCTGCTTGGGTTTGCTCTTTGTGGCTTTTGTTCCCTGCAGGCTTTCCGAGCAGCTTTAAAGGATGAGAATGAAATTGGCAGCCTCCCAATCTCTGGCCCTGGAGCCAAAAGCTTGGGGCCCCACTACTCAGTGCGCCCTCAGAGAAAAGCAGTCAATCACTCCTGTCTCCCTGGTCTTGCACTCCCGTGCTCACCCATCCTGTGACCGAGCGTTTCTATCTCAGGCACACGACCCCATTTGGAGTCTCAAACCCAGCAGATTCCTGTGGTGTACTTCTGTGCCTCCTGGGGGAGGAAGGGGAGTCTCCCCGGATCTGCTGCTTGTTGGGTCCCTACTGGAAGAGCAGTGGTCCGACTGTGCCGCGGATCACGGTTTATGGCAACCCAGAGCTGAGAGCCCACTCCTCGGCTCTGTCTCTGCAGCCGGCTTCCCCGCTCTGATACCCAGGAGCTCTGCTGCACTCAGGCACCCCCAGTCTTTCTGTGACCCCGAGGGTCCTGAGACCACACTGTCCCAGCGAGGGTTCCACCCCCCGCTTAGCCACTGGAGCGATGTCCCTCAGCGGAGCAGACTTCTAAAGTTCGAATTTTGTGCTCCGCTGTTCTATCACTTGCCGGTAGCCGGCTGACTACTTTGTAGATGTCTAGGTTTTAAGATAGCTGCTGCTCCTTTTGTTTCCCATTTCACACTGTGGCTCTCAATTCCTTTTTCAGGGACTATCTTGTATTCTTCTTTTTCTTTTTATTGAATACTGTACTAGTTTTAGGTGTACAACATAATTGATTTCACAATTCTACACACAGTGCTCACCATGATAAGTGCAGTCACCATCTGTTACCATACAGTGTTACTACATTACTGACTATATTCCTTATGCTGTGCTTTTCATCTAGAAGCTTCTTATGGAAGCAACCCAAGTGTTCATCCATAGGTAAAGATGTGTGTCTACGCACACACAATGGAATAATGCTCAGCTATAAAAAAATGATTATCTTGCCATTTGCGAAACATGGATGAAGCTAGAGGATATTCTGCTAAGTGAAGTAAGACTGAGACAAATACCATATGATTTCACTAATATGTGGAATCTTAAAGCACACAACTGAACAAACAAAATGGATTCTTAAATATAGAGAACAAACTGGTGGTTACCAGAGAAGAAGTGGGTGAAGGGATGTGCAGAATGGATAAAAGGGATTGAGAGGTACAGAATTCCAGTTATAATAGGTCGCAGAGATGAAAAGGACCTGATAGGGAATACATAGTCAATAATTCTGTACAATTTTCAAGTTGTCTGTTTACATTGTGAAAGTTTGGAAAATATACCAGGAATTACTTTAGGCATTTCTGTTCGATAAATTAACAGAAAAGTACCTGCTTATGTAGTTTGTACTTTGTTGTATATCCCATTCCTCAACTAATTATTGAAAATCTACTTCACTCTTAGAGTCTCAAGTTGATGACTGTTCTGTTAGTTTGTGTGTGTGTGTGTGTGTGTGAGAATATTCAAATCACTTCAAGGCAGTGTTCAAAGGAAACAGATTAGTAAACTGAGATACTTAAAATGGATTTATGGAAGATTAGTCCGCAGTAGGTATTTGAAGTATGAATAGATTTGGATGGGATGGCAGTGGAAGGATGAGAAATGCATTTGGAAATGATCAGAGTCATAGGGCGCCTGGGTGGCTCAGTTGGTTAAGCAACTGCCTTTGGCTCAGGTCATGATCCTGGAGTCCCGGGATCGAGTCCCACATCGGGCTCCTTGCTCAGCAGGGAGTCTGCTTCTCCCTCTGACCCTCTTCCCTCTCGTGCTCTCTGTCTCTCATTCTCTCTCTCAAATAAATTAATAAAATCTTTTTTTTTTTTTAAAGAAATGATCAGAGTCATAAAGGTAATATGCACTGCATCTCCAAATGGCAGTGAGGGGGCAGACTTTTAAGGGTGGCATGATAAGCTCCTATTTGAGAGGTATGGAGGGGCTAAGGTTTTAAAAGTAAAGTGGAGCTGTTGTGTAATGGTTAAGCTATATGAGGTTTAAATTTTTTCTGGTAGGCAAGTGTTTGAGCAAGAGAGTGATACTATTTAAAATGATATTTTGGGAAAATTATTGTCCAGAATGGCTTGGAGAATCTGTTGAGATTAGAGCCAGAGAATCCAGTTAGGAAGATTTTATAATGTTTGAAGGATAAAGGAAAGGGTTACATATATTGAATATCTGCTTGTGTAGTGCATTGTACTAGGCTTTGATGTGTTTAAATAGTTAATACACATGAAAGCTTAGAAGGGGGTATTATTAGTGTCTGGTTCTTAAGAGGCTGGATTTCAGAGAAGTTACAATATTTTGCTCAGAGAAGAGCGTCTGTTAACTTTTAGGTATTATGTGTAGATTAGCCTCTTTGAAGCAGTTGAATGTTGTATGGCAGTACCATCATTTGTTTAATTCTCAATTGATGGAAATAATGGGTTGGTTCCATTGTTTTAAATTGTTTTACTACCAATGCTACAATAAATATTCTTACAGATATCTTTGTACATATTTTCTAGCACTGTATTTCTGTAGGAGAAACTCCTAGAAGTGCAACTGAATTCCTGGATTAAAATGGCCTTTAAAACAAATGGTATAGGAGGCCTGGAGAAAGGGTACTCAATGTGGATAATGGATCATGATTTTTCATGGCAGTTTTTAGAGAGTTGTAATAAAGGTACAGTGTACTCAGTACTACATAAAAAAACTAATAGAACATATCCTTTACAAGTATAGTAACAGAGTAAGCCATGGGGTATTAGAATGGAAGGCCCTAAAAATAATTTAATCTGGGGCATTTATGTGGCTCAGTCAGTTAAGCGTCTGACTCTCGATCTCAGCTCAGGTCTTAATCTCAGGGTTGTGAGTTCAAGCCCCTCATTGTGACCCACGCTGGGCATGGAGTCTACTTAAAAAAAAAATTAATCTACTCCTTAATTTTACTGTTGAGAATCTTGAGATTTAGAAATTTTATAGTGTTTCTAAAATAGAGGAGGAATTAGGATCTAGATACTCAGATTTTTAGTTCACTGTTCCAAAGGTAGTAAGTCTTTTCTTCTCCCAAAGTAAATTTAAGGAGAAAAATACATTCAAATTTCCATTGTCTTACATGTATATATATAGTTCCTATGCCTGTAACTACTGTTTTCTGCCATTTTTATTTAGTAGTATTTCATAATGGGTTATGAAATTTTGATGTGTTCCAAAAGTATTAAGTGTTTAGTTTTTCCTTCTTTTCCATCCTTTTTTCCTTAGTAACCAAATAAAGTGAGAAACAGACACATTCTGATCTTCAGATGGGCTGGACTGGTAATAGAAGATGAGATTTTTATGTTTCTTTAAAGGGATAAGGTGACATGAGTTAAAAGGCTCTCAGAAACACTGATGTGTAGAGGATATGGTTCTTTTTTTTTTTTTTACTTGTTTTAAATGATAGTATAGTATTACATTATGTTGATAAGTTATGGATAAGTATAATAATTACTTATTCCTTGTTAGACCTTTTGGCTTTTTTTTTTAAGATTTTATTTGTTTGACAGAGGTAGGGAGAGGAGGAACACAAGCAGGGGGAGTGGGAGAGGGAGAAGCAGGCCTCCCACTGAGCAGAGAGCCCGATGTGGGGTTCGATCCCAGGACCCTGGGATCATGACCCAAGCTGAAAGCAGACGCTTAATGACTGAGCCACTGAGACGCCCCTTGGCTTTTTTTTTTTTTTATAAGTCTCTGAACATCCTATAAATTTTCAGTTGTTTTATTGCTAGTATATGGAAGTACAACTGATTTTTTTTAAAAGACTATTTTTTTTAGAGCAGTTTTAGATTTATACAAAATTGAGAAAAGGTACACTGATTTCCCATATACCCTGTCCCCACACAGGCATAGCCTCCCCCATTTTAACATCATTCACCAGAATGGTTTTTTTTTTTTTTTTTTTTTTTTTAACCAAGGATGAACTTAGACACATCATAATCACTCAAGGTCCAGTTTACGTTAGGGTTCGCTCTTGGTGTTGTACATTCTTTGGGTTTGGATAAATGTTTAGTGACTGGTATCTATAGTTATACTTTCACACAGAATATTTCATTGCCTTAAAAATCTGCTTATTCATCTTCCCCATCTCACACTCCCCCTAATTCCCAATCCCGGGCAGCCACTGAACTTACATTGTCTTTCTGATTTTGCCTTTCCTCAACGTCATGTAGTTGGCATCATACAGTATGTAGCCTTTTCAGATTGGCTTCTTTCACTTGATAGCTCATTTCTTTGTAGTGCTGAATGATAATCCATTGTCTGGATATACCACAGTTTATCCATTTACCTACTGAGGGACATCTTGGTTGCTTTCAATTTTTGGCAGTTATGAATAAAGCTGCTTTAAACATCCATGTGTAGGTTTTTGTGTGTGCTGAAGTTTCCATCTCTTGCATAAATACCAAGGAGCGTGATTGCTGGATCTTACGGTAAGAGTATGTTTAGTTTTGTAAGAAGCTGCTAAACTCTCTTCCAAAGTGGCTGTGTGTGTTTACATTCCCACCAACAAGGAATGAGTTTCTGTTGCTCCTCATACTCAACAGCATTTCACGTTGTCACACAACTGATTTTTGTATATTGACTTTGTATCTTGATGGATGAAGGAAAGGGTAACATATATTGACTATCTTGCTAAACTCCCTTATTCTAGTGCTGCCCAGGATTTTCTATATAGATGATACCTTTGAAAAAGACTTTTTACTTCTTTCCTTCCAATTTTGACACCTTTTATTTCTTTTTATTGCCTTAATGCATTGCCCTTACTTAAAGCACAATGTTGAATACAGGTAGTAAAGAGTGCAGTGAGACAAGAAAAAGAAATAAAGGACATAACAATTGTTCTCTCTTCTTCTGTTTTATGAGTGTATAAGATTGGTGAATTGGCCCTTTCATCTATATAAAATGCCCTTTATCTCTGGTAATGCTACTATTTTGAAGTCTACTTTGTCTAAAATTTATATAACTTTTCTGGCTTTCTCACGGTTAGTGTTCACATGCTATATTTTTTCCTACATTTTTTACTTTTTGACATAAATCTGTGCATCCCTTGTAAAGAGTATATAGTTAGGTGCTGCTTTTTAAAAACTTGTTCTTACATTCTCTGCCTTTAAAATGAGATGCGTAGTCCATTAATATTTAATGTTATAGATATGCTAGGTTTAAATTTTTACCTTGCTCTTTGGAGTTTTCTTTTTTAAAATCCATATTTCTTCTGTTGGTTTTTTGCAAAGGTGTATTGGTTTCTTTCTTTTTTTTTTTTTAAGATTTTATTTATTGGGGCACCTGGGTGGCTCAGTCGTTAAGCATCTGCCTTCGGCTCAGGTCATGATCCCAGGGTCCTGGGATCAAGCCCCATATCGGGCTCCCGGCTCGCCAGGAAGCCTGCTTCTCCCTCTCCCACTCCCCCTGCTTGTGTTCCTGCTCTTGCTGTCTTTCTCTCTGTCAACTAAATAAATAAAATCTTTTAAAAAAAAAGATTTTATTTATTTATTGGTGGGGGAGAGAGCATGAGTGGTGGGGAGGGGCAAAGGAAGGGGGAGAAGCAGACTCCCCACTGAGCAAGGAGCCCGATGTGGGGCTTGATCCTAGGAGCCCAAGATCATGACCTGAGCCGAAGGCAGATTCTTACCCAATGGAGCCACCCAGGTGCCTCTTGGTGTATTAGTTTCTTAGTGCTTCCTCTGGGGATTATGATATGGATTGTTAACTTTTCACTGTGTACCATAAATTAATATTAACAAAGTAAACATCTATAATTTGACAACTATGAAACTGGATCTTGCCATTTTTATAGGGCTTCATCTCCAGTTTTCCTTGCTATGTTGGTCTGATTTGAAATTCTGAATATAATGACAAAAACCCTATGGCAAAAATCACATTTTGGTGATTTTTTTTTTTTAAAGGCATTATTTACTTGGGGGGGGTGGGCAGGAAAGGGCAGAGGAAGAGAATATCCAAGAAGACTCCCGCTGAGTGGGGCTCAGTCCCTCGACCCATGAGATCAGGACCTGAACCCAAGTCAGTTGCTTAATTGAGCCATTCAGGTGCCCCTTGGTGATTTATTTTGAATTAAAGATATTTATCTCCCATTTTTATCATCTTCATACCACAGTTCAGCATTGCAACTCTTTTTTTTTTTTTTTTTTGAAGATTTGTTTATTTGTCAGAGAGAGAGAGCACGAACAGGGGAGAGCGGCAGGCAGAGGGAGAAGCAGGCTCCCCACTGAGCAAGGAGCCTGATGTGGGACTTGATCCCAGGACCCTGGGATCATGACCTGAGCCGAAGGCAGATGCTTAACCAACTGAGCCACCCAGGCGTCCCCAACATTGCAACTCTTAATAGCATGTGAGTCCGATCTGGATAATTGGAAGCCCAAAGGTCTGTTGTCAGTACTCTGTATATTTTCCCCAGAGTTCAGAATTTTCACATTTTTCAGAGTTGAATAGAAGAGGCAAACAGGATTATTTACTCACCTTTGCTTTGACTTAATCTGGTTGAGAAAAGTATTTCATGATCAAGTCCAAGTTGCAGTGAAATTTTTTTTTTTGTTTTCCCTCCAAATTTTTTTTAAAATTCTAGTTAGTTAACATATAGTGGAATATTGGAAATTTTTTCAGTAGACTTCATCATTAATTTTCTCAATGAAGTCTTTTGGGAGATAGGCTATTTTTATTTTATGTTTTTGATGTGTGTCCATTTCATTGGAAATCCCATTTTCCACGTAAAGTATTTCTTTCTAGTTCTATATTAATATTGTCAGATTTTACAGTGCTTTTTGAATTTTTTTCTTAAATTGTCTTACTTGAATTTTGAAAGTGTTATCTAGTCTTAGTAGGATCATTAAACTGTAAGGATACTAAGAAAACTCAGGATTCATATAGTATGTGCTCGTATCCATTTATAATGACTTAAACATCTGTTAAAACCTGTAATAAGTGTGAATAATGAGATGCCATGTAATGTTAACTTTAAGAAGTTTTGTTCACAATATATAAGGAACATGAGTACACTATCTTTTAAATAAAGGTTTAAAATTTTAATTCTGAATTTGGAAGGTGGAAGCAGTTTTTCTTACCAAAAGTATGTAACTGAAAGAATTTATATTATGCACATTTATGCATACTTATATACATATGTCTGTCAAAGGTAAATATTTGTGGAGATCATATACTATTTGAAGAGTTTGTTTAAGCCACATCCACATACTCTCATACACATAGAGTTCAACTTAAAACCTTCCTTTTCTCTGTAGGTTAACTATTTGTAAAGTGTTTCACGAGACAGTGAGGAAATGGTTCAGTGCCTCAGTCAGGGAGAATTCCAGTGACATCTGCAGTGGAGAATTATATGGAGAATGGGAAACAGAAGAGGCCAAGATTGGAATAGCAGGTGGGGGAGTAGGACATTAGGTCAGATATAATAAAACTTACGTGGAACTTGACAAGTATTTTTTATTGTGTCTATAGCACTTTAACATGTGATTGTACTTAATAGACGAATAAGAAATAGTTGTTCAAATCACCTGTGGTATAAAGAAGAGATCATATATTTATATGAATAAAATAGAGTATTGAATGTAGTAGAGTTTTGTAGAATACTCTTGTTAGGAAAAAAGGTAATATTTTAATGATTTAGGCCTTCAGAGTAAATTGGGCACCTTGTATAGAAGGGTTATAGAAGGGTTTTGCCTTCTTTCTTTCCCCTCTCTCTTTTCTTCTTCTTTTTCTTCTTTTTTTTTTTTATCCTGGCCCTACTGTGAGGTAGTATTAGTTTGGAATGAAATTCTAAAAGTATCCCCATTCAGATATTTAAAAATTCTCTTTTGCATTAGGGATTTAAGACAACTTTATTTTGAAATAATTTTATTTACTTACTTATTTAGAAATAATTTTAAAATTAGAGAAAAATGACAAGAATAGTATGAAGAATTCTTATATTCTCCCACGTTCATCAGTTTTGCTACATTTTATTTATCATTCTCCGAGATCTATAAATGTGCGTGTGTGGATATATTTTTTTTTCCTGAAACTTTGAGACTAAGTTGTAAACATTATGTTCCTTGATTCCTAAATACATCAGAGTGTATTTCCTAGAACAAAGATACTCTCTTATATAATCATAGTATAGTTATCAAATTCAGCAAACTTAGTGTTAATATAATACTCTTGTCTAATATACAGTATACATAAAGTTTTGCCAGTTTTCTTAATAATGCCATTCATAACAGGCATTATTCCTTCATCTAGGATTGTTAGTATATTTAATTGTCTTTAGTCTTTAATCTGGCACAGCTGCTCAGCTTTTCTCTGTCTGACAGTGTCATTAAAAATAACCATATAAAAAGGCTTAGCACCCAAGAGAAATTTTTAAGAAATGTTAAAATTAGAGTTTATTATAAATCATCATTTGAATTTCTTCTTCATAATTCTCTTTTCTTTTTGGGCTTGCTGCCATATTTTAATGTCATCACTTTGGCTTTCTCTGCACATGACATATATAGTCTCTAATTTCATTTAACTCAGTTGCCAGGAAGAAGCTTTTAAACTTATTCTAGTTTTTGTTTTAAAATTGGGTTGAGCTTGTTAAGGGGATTAGGAAGGACAACAAGAGTTCGAGATGCTACTCAGTCTATTCATATGAAACAGAGCTAGTGAGCCAGAATGGAAGGAACCTTTTACTTCCTGACATTTCTTGGCTGGCTTTCTTGAATGGCTTATTGTGAAGTAAGTAATGCATACAAATCAGTGAAGAGTTCATATCATGGAATTTGGAATAAACAGATAGGATAATGAACTAGAATGAGCATCAGCTTTAGATCTTGATAGACCTATTTTGAATCCCAGTTACTAGCTGTGTAGTCTTGACCAAGTTATTTCATCTTAGAGGGGATTTCAGGTAAAATGGATTTAATAATACCTATAGTACAAGTGTTTTTGCAAGCATTAGAGATAACGAGTACAAAATATATAATAGTGCCTGGCATATAGTTGGTACTCAAGGAATAGTATTTTTTTATAAAATCATAGAAAGACAGATTAGGAAAGATCTTATGAAGAAAATGAAGCCTATTCAGAAAGGTTAAGTAACTGTTACTGTTACTTAACTGGAACTGGAACTGTTACTATTCCCATTAGAATGTAAGCTCCTTGAGAGTAGGGGCTGTTTGTATCTTATACTGTATGTTCTTTAGAATGTATAGAGCACAGTGATGGACTTTTAGATACTTGGTAAATATTGCTTGTTTAAATACATTTTAGACATTCAAATTCAAGACATTGTAATGTCAGATACATAATCAACTTTATCTGGTTTAAAATATTTATTATTGATAAACCTTTGATAGTTACATTGCTCTTGAACTATGCATGAGTAAAAAATGTAATTTCAGGCTTATCAGGCTTTCAATAGAAATGAAGTAAAGAGGTTTTAGAAATATATATTTGATTTGTAATTCAATACCAAGAAGGCTTTTATGCAGGCATAATTAAGTTGTTTTATGTAGCTTTTTAGCATATGTCGTGTTCAAATGCCAGTTTATGGTGAATTACTTATTTTTGTCATAAGTGTTTTTTTTAGTCATCCCTGCCATGCACACGTTCAATATCTTCACCAGTGGACTCACTTTTAGGTTTTTTAGTTTCTTTTGGGGGGATCATTCATAACTCTTAGAAAGACTGATATTTCATGAGTTTTATTCTTTTGTAGAAGTCTTCTAAAGAATTAAGAGAACATTTGCTTGTATATTTTTATTTATTTTTATATTTTTATTATTTTTTTAAGATTTTATTTATTTGACAGAGATACAGGGAGAGAGGGAACACAAGCAGGGGGAGTGGGAGAGGGAGAAGCAGTCTTCCTGCTGAGAGGAAGCCTGATGCAGGGCTCGATCCCAGGACCCTGGGATCATGACCTGAGCCAAAGGCAGATGCTTAACAACTGAGCCACCCAGGCGCCCCTTGCTTGTATATTTTTAAAAGTCATTCTATCTTGCAATCAATTACCATATAGGTCTACTGGACCATCTTACAAATCTCAGATGCATTTGATGATACTAGTTATCTTATTTTTCCTATATTGTGAAACATTTTGCTATTTCATCCAAGGAATTATTTCATCATTACTCATCAATTGCTCTAAACCATGCAAA
Organism: Eumetopias jubatus; assembly: GCF_037043125.1. Lineage (NCBI taxonomy): Eukaryota > Metazoa > Chordata > Mammalia > Carnivora > Otariidae > Eumetopias > Eumetopias jubatus. Next base: position 67,342,452 of record NW_028274819.1, read on the forward strand.
AAAAAAAAAAGTTTGAAATAATAAGAAAATGGAAGAATGACGAGCTTAGAGCAGAGGTTGGCAAACTTTTTTTTTTTTTTAAAGTATTTTATATGAGAGAGAGCGAGCATGAGCGGAGAGTGGGGGGAGTGTCAAAAAGAGAGCGAGAAGCACACTCCCCACTGAGCAGGGAGCCTGATGTGGGGCTTGATCCTGGGATCATGACCTGAGCTGAAAGCAGACGCTTAACTAACTGAGCCACCTAGGTGCCCCTGGCATGGGTTTTTGTAAAGGGTAAGATAGTATATATTTTAAGCTTTGTGGGCCACATATGGTCTCTGTAGCATATTTTTTAAATAACCCTTTAAAAATGTAAAAAGTATTCTTAGCTCACAGGTCATATGAAAATAGGTTGTGGGCCAAATTTAGCCTGTGCTCCTTAGTTACCATTGCATTATCCTAGAGTCTTCATATTGCATTGTTTAAAAGATTATGTCATCTTTCAGGAAGGGGAAAGGAGATTGGAGATTGGAGACACCATCTTTATGCTGGTATTCTTTCATGTTTTTGCTTTAAGATTGACTGGATACAGCTTCTAAGTGGACATTGCTGAAAATGGGTGTGTGTAAACAAAAGCGATTAAAAGGCAATAGGTGTAGAAATGAAACGGATTAATTGGATTGTTCTAAATAATTTTATAAATCTAAAAATGACAGTGTTTTGCAAATTATGGGTCAAAGAAGATGCCTGTCCAAATTTTGAGCCATTAAAATTTTTCAAAATTTCAGGGTTTGAAGTATTGAATTTTGTTAATGCAGTTGCTAGAAAAAGAACCAGAAGTAATAAGTTAGAAGCTATTAGAAGATGTGTTAAAAAATCAAGAGTGAGATTTATATGATGGATATATTCCACATTTATTCATGACAATGAACAGTGGTATTCAGAGAATGTGGCTCATTTTGGCTCTTTATAACTTAAAAACCTGGGAAATGTGCAATGAATATTTGGATTTATTGAACTTCAGTACTTACTAAAAATTCTAATAAAGTTGTTTTTCACTATCTTCTTCTGAAATTTTTTTTCTAAAATGACTTAAAATGCATATATATATATATATATTTTTTTTTTTTAAAGATTTTACTTATTTATTCATGAGAGACGGGGAGAGAGAGAAGCAGAGGGAGAAGCAGGCTCCCAAGGAGCAGGGAGCCCGATGCGGGACTCGATCCCAGGACCCTGGGATCATGACCTGAGCCGAAGGCAGACGCCCAACCATCTGAGCCACCCAGGCGCCCTAAAATGCATATATTTTTAAAAAGTCCATTAGACCAGACAGTAAGTGATGAAGACTGCTTTTCCTTGTGTACCAGCAGTAAAAGACTAGTTTGTAGGATTTCTTCCTCTGAGGTATGCCTTATGTTAGGTTCTTGACTTGCATTGAGGAGGGACCCTTTGAGGAACACCTTTGAAAGATTTTCTGCTGCTTTTACTCTTAGAATGTTTATCGAGGAATTATTTGAATTTGTTTCTTCAAGACCAGGTCAGATGTTTTACTTTCTCTGTTTTTGTTTAATTTTTTCACACTAAGACTCAATGTAATTGATCATATTTTTCTTTCGTTTTTTTTAAAGATTTTATTTATTTGAGAGAGATAGCAAGAGCAGGAACACAAGCAGGGGGAGTGGGAGAGGGAGAAGCAGGCTTCCCGCCGAGCGGGGAGCCCGATGTGGGGCTCGATCTAGCACCCTGGGATCATGACCTGAGCCAAAGGCAGATGCTTAACAACTGAGCCACCCAGGTGCCCCGATCATGTTTTTTTTTTTACTTTTGCTGTCATGAATTCAGATCCAAAATTAACCACTAAGTTTCTATATTATGTTCCAGGGTTTCTTCCCAGTATTTTATGGTTTACCAACAAGAAACTTTGTACTTGAAGGTTATTACCTACTGTGTCAAACCCATTTTGAAAATAAGAGTGACTGAAAGAATGATTTAATTGAACAGTGGGGGGCGCCTGGGTGGCTCAGATGGTTAAGCGTCTGCCTTCGGCTCAGGTCATGATCCCAGGGTCCTGGGATCGAGTTCCGCATCGGGCTCCCTGCTCAGTGGGGAGCCTGCTTCTCCCTCTGCCTCTCTCTCTCTCTCTCTCTCTCTCTGTCTCTCATGAATAAATAAATAAAATCTTTAAAAAAAAAATTGAACAGTGGATCCCTTTGAAATACGAAGATTGCTGAAGATTTGAATCTTTTTTTTCTTTTAAGTTGTCTTAGTCCCAGAGACCTTTAAAATGAAGTCAGAATATTTCTGTAGTCCCATCTCTTACAGTGGGCCTTAGCCAGTTTTACTTAGGTATTTGCTCGGAGCTTGCATTTGATAAAAGAAGGGGTTAGAGATGCTTGGGCAGATCACTCCCTGAGTAGTTAATTAAGGAAATAAAAGGTTGTATTGAACATTTTTCCTTGATTGAGGTCATTGAAGCCGGTTATATAGAAAAATAGCAGTACATTTTCTGGACTTAGCATAATTCTAGGTTTAAAACAAAGTTTTGATGGAGTAAGGAACTTCACAAGTGTCCATCTCTCCATAAAAGTAACAACAGCAACAAAAACTGGCAAAAACGTCGGAATCTTTTTCAGGACTCTGGAAACTAACCAAAACTTTGTAGTAACCAGGGAAGCATTTAATTAAGAAAACCACTAAATCTTGGTAAGAACAGTGAGCTTTGTAACATTTTAACTTACCTTGGACCCATCCCTTGTTCCTTTGTTCAGTGGTAGCCTTGGAAATAATAGCTCATGTTCTTGGTACTGGTACCAGAGGGAGCAGAATGGACCTCATTCACAACAAATTATAATTACAGTTGACCCTTGAACAACATGGGGTTGGGGCACCAATCTCCTGTGCAGTTGAAAGTCTGCATATAACTTTTGACTCCCCAAAAACATAACTGCTAATGGTCTACTGTTGACTGGAAGCCTTACTGAAAACATAAAAGTTATGTATGTAATGTGTATTTTGTATGTTAAATGTGTTACATATACCATATGTATAATAAGAGACAAAATAAGCTCGAGAAAAGAAAATATTATTAAAACCATAAGGAAAGACATTTACAGTATTTTACTATAAAAAAATATGTGTATAAGTGGACTCACATAGTTCAAACCTGTGTTGTTCAAGGGTCGACACTAATTTGTTTAGGTTTCTCTGGTAGTTCCCTTGAAGATTAATTGAAAAGACTTTCCTTTATCTCAGTAAAGTGACAACCTGTGAGTGTTTGTCAAAAATACTTACCTGCAGATGTATGTGTCACTGCTGCCTGACGCACTGACAATGATTGGGGCAAAAATTGATTACAAAGCTTGGGAGGAAAGGCTGGGAATAAGACACTTTGTAGGTTTTTTTTTTTTTTAAGATTATTTGTTTGAGAGGGAGAGAGAGAGAGTGCACGAGCACGGGGGAGGGGCAGAGGGAAAAGCAGAGTCCCCCGCTGAGCAGGGAGTCCAATGTAGAACTCGATCCCAGGACCCTTAGATCATGACCTGAGCCAAAGGCAGAAGCTTAACTGACTGAGCCACCCAAGCACCCCAGAATAAGATACTTTGGGGAATAAGGGCTTTGAGTTCTTGGACCTGGAAATTTTTGGAAACTCAAAGACAGTATACAGTCAGGGCTGTGCACATGCTCAGGAAAGAACTAAGAAGGTTCTAAGTTTTCACTTCTGGCTGACTTTGGGGGCTCTGCGTAAGCAGGAAGTGAAGACTAAGTTGAAAACTACCTAGCTAGTATTAAAGGGATGTCCCAAACACAACCCACCTGCAAAGACTGGGAGAATTTTTGGGTTCCAGGCCTTTAAGGAAATGTTTTTCCAATCAGTAGCTGACCACTAAGCTAATAGAAATGTCACCGGTTGCACGTGACAAAAAATACAGACTTCAAAGTATTGGTTCAGAAAAGTTATTAAGGAAACAACAAATACTAACAATAAACCCTGAGGAGGGGGAAACATCTGATTTCTAGATTTGCTGCATTATAATATTCAGCATCCAGTTTTCAATAAAAAGTTAGGAAGCATGCAAAGAAATAAGAATGTAAGGCCCTTTCAGAGAAGAAATGAACAGAAATTGTCCCTAGGATTAACATTGGATTTACTGAGAGTTAAAGGAAACCAGGAGAATGATGTGCCATCAAATAGAAAATATTAATAGAGAAATTATAAAAAGGAACTAAACAAATGATAGAGCTGAAAAGTACAGTAGCAAATGGAGTTCACTAGAGGACTTTGATAGATTTGAGTAGGCTGAGGAAAGAATCGGTGAACTTGAAGAAAGGTCCATTGAAATACCTACTTTTAAAAGCTGAAAGAAGAAAGAAGAAAAATGAACAATCTCTGAGATACTGTCAAGTATACCAACATATGCAGTAGGAGTCCCAGAAGGAGGAGAGAGATGGGGTGGAAAGAATATTTGAAGAAATAATGCCCTAAAACTTTCTGAATTTGATGAAAAACATTACACACTTAAGTTCAGTAAACTCCACGTAGGATAAGCTCCATACCAAGACATATCATAATCAAACTGTCAAAGAGAAAATGGCAAGAGAAGCAACTCATCAAATAACAAGGATTCTTAGATTAACAGCTGGTTTCCATTAACAATGAAGTCCAAAGGCAGTGGAATGGTATAAAGCACTGGAAGAAAAACTCAATTCTCTTATCGAAAGTATCCATCAGGAAGGAGAAGGGTACCTGGGTGGCTCAGTCATTTAAATGTCTGATTCTTGGTTTCAGCTCAGGTCATGATCTCAGGGTCGTGAGATCCAGCCCTGCATTGAGCTCCACGCTTAGCTCAGAGTCTGCTTGAGAATCTCTCACTCTGCCCCTCCCCCCACATGCGTGTGTGCCCTCTCTCTCAAAATCTTAAAAAAAAAATGAAGACATTCTCAGATAAACTGTGAGAGTCATTACTCAAAGACTTAGCCTACAGAAGATACTAAAGAGAGTCCTTCAGGCTGAAAAAAGAGGTCACGAGACAGTAATTTGAATTCCCATGAAGGAAAAAGGAACACAGGTAAAGGTAACTAGTTAATCATAAAAATCAGTATAGTACATTTTGTTTGTAACTCTTTCCCCCCCATTTGATATAAAAGACAACTTCATAAAATGGAAACTGTAGGGTGCCTGTGTGGCTCAGTCGGTTAAGCGTCTCTGCCTTTGGCTCAAGTCATGATCCCAGGATCCTGAAATCAAGCTCTGCATTGGGCTCCCTGCTTGCTCAGTGGGGAGTCTGCTTCTCCCTCTGCTCCTCCCTTCACTCCTGCTCTCTCTTTCTCTCTCTCTCACTTGCTCTGCTCTCTCTTTCAAATAAAATCTTAAAAAAATGGAAACTGTAAACCTATGTTTATGGGCATGCTATGTATAAAGAAATAATTTATGACAACACATAGGGAGAGAAATTACATAGCAAAGTTTTTATGTACTACTGATATTAAGTTGGCATTAATCCAAACTAGGTTGTTATAATTAAGATGTTTATGCTAATCCCTACTGCAACAATTAAGGGGATAACAAAAAATATATAGTAAAAGAAATGGTAAGAGAATTAAAATGGTACACTAGCAAGTATCTATTTAACACAAAATTAAAAGGCAGAAATTTGCAGAATGGATTAAAGAAAACATGATCCAGCTATTGATTGAGACACAAAGTGGTTGAAAGTAAAGGATGAAAAAAGATACGTGCAAACAGTAACTAAAAGTTTGAGTGGATGGACTAAAATCAGACTAAATAGATGTATGACAAAAATTATTATGAGAGATAAAGACATTATATAATGATAAAAGGGTCAATCTATCAGAAAGTTAATAACAGTTATAAACTTGTTTGCACCTACCAACAGAACCTCAAAATACAGAAGCAAGGCTTGGCAGAATTGAAGGGAGAAAATAGTTCAACAATAACTCTTGGAAACTTTGATATCCTACTTTCAGTAATGATTAGAATGACTGGACAGAAGGTCATCAAGGAAATAGACTTGAACACTATAAACCACCTAGGCCTAACAGACTTACACAGAACATTCTACCCAACAGCAGGATACGTTCTCAAGTGCACATGGAGCATTTTCTTGGATAGACCATATATTAGGCTACTGTGAAACAAGTCTTGATATATTTAAAGACTGAAATCATACAAAGTATGTTCTCTGACCGCAATGATAGAAATAACAAGTCTGGAAAATTTATTAATACGTGGAAATTTAATAAAACAGTTAATTTAAAAATTTAAAACTATTTTAAGTTAGTCCTATTTAGTGAGAGGTGTGTGTGTGTATTTTTAAATCACAGAAGAATACATTGTAAGTTTTTATTCATATGCTTGAAATTTTAAGGAGAGTTTTGATATTTGTAAGGCGTGTTTTAGTTATTAGGAATATGTGTTGCTCCAGATTTTTGTTCTTCAGTATTTGATTAAACACTTTAAAGTCCTATGAAAACAGCAGATAACCAAAAATCTATTGTATGATTTTTTTTCTTCAGGCTAACTTTTCTGATTGTCTTAATGTGGATTAAAGAAATTGGCCTCTATTTTCCCCATAGAAGTTAGATGGCATTTATAGGCTCGGGTGTATACTTAACGACACATTGATTTTGAAAGGGACAAAGTTACTAAGCATTTCCTATGCTAAGCTTTTTTTTTTTTTAAGATTTTTATTTATTTGACAGAGACAAAGTGAGAGAGGGAGCACAAGCAGGGGGAGTGGGAGAGGGAGAAGCAGGCTTCCCGCTGAGCAGAGAGCCCGATGCTGGGCTCAATCCCAGGACCCTGAGGTCATGACCTGACCCGAAGGCAGATGCTTAACGAATGAGCCATCCAGGCGCCCCTATGATAAGCTTCTTTATTGCCTGTTTGATGATATAACATCAAGTCTTATATGGGGTGATCCATGACATTTAGTAAAATATGCCATGTCATTTATCAGTAATAATGGTAATTTAAGATCTTTCTTTAGTGGAATGATAAGAAAATGCTAAAACTAATTGTAAAACTTAAAGAATATCCTTCCTTTGGAGTTAGCTTTGAGAATTTTTAAATGTAATTAATGTTTATTCATTTATTTTTCTCATTCTGTTACTTTCCCTTTCTACCCACAGTAATTTTTTTTTTAAAGATTTTATTTATTTATTTGAGAGAGCGAGCATGAGAGAGAGCATGAGAGGGAAGAGGGTCAGAGGGAGAAGCGGACTCCCCGCTGAGCAGGGAGCCCGATGTGGGACTCGATCCCGGGACTCCAGGATCATGACCTGAGCCGAAGGCAGTCGCTTAACCAACTGAGCCACCCAGGCGCCCACTACCCACAGTAATTTTAATGTTTGAGAAGTAACAGCTGTTGTTCTGGTGGGGAAAATTTTAGTTTTCTTACTCTTTGTTAATGTGATAAAACCTAGCCTTTTACATTTTTTTGAAAAGAGATGTTCATATAACAACTTTTTAGTGCGTGTAGATCAGAATCTTTTCACATATTTACAAAGGAATTTGTATGGCTACAAGTTAAATTTGAAATTTGTGGTACATGTTAATTTTTTTCAGGAGAAGGAAGCCAACACCCTTTTGGAGCCATGAATATTGTCCGAACTCCATCTGTTGCTCAGATTGGAATTTCAGTGGAATTATTGGACAGTTTGGCTCAGCAGACTCCAGTAGGCAATGCTGCTGTATCCTCAGTTGACTCATTCACTCAGGTAATGCAATACAAATTATTTTCTAAAAATACTTTAAAACCAAATTCTGTACTTCATTTTTTTTTAAGATTTTATTTATTTGAGAGAGAGAGAGAGAGCGTGCACAAGCAGGGGGGAGGGGCGGAGGGAGAAGCAGGCTCCCAGCTGAGCAAGGAGCCAGATGTGGGGCTTGATCCCAGGACTCCAGGATCATGACCTGAGCTGAAGGGTAAGTGTCTTACCGACTGTGCCGCCTAGGCACCGTCCAGATCTATACTTTAATTAGCCTGGTGGTAGAAAACTTGTAAAAATGAAGGTAAAAACATGTATGGTGTAAGTTACTAGCTTCCATGGATAATTTGGCTTGCCTGCTTTCTTCTATAGGTATTTTAAAATTTGTAAATGCTTTGATGAGACTTGTTTTTATAGTGATGAAATAGCTCAAAGTGAGTTAAAAATGAGATTAAATATTAGCTTTTTCTTTTTTCCTCCCACAGTTAGTATGCTAGGCTGTGGGTTTACAGTTGTGATCTGCTTAAGCAAGATCCTTGTCTTCATGGAACTTAAAGTGGCATAATTCCATGATAGTTGACTTTTAACTTCTGTATGGCAAAGGCCTGAACAGGAGAATGGTGGAGGCAGAGGTGTAACTAATGCAAAGGCCCTGAGGTAGAAATCTGTTGTTTGAAGAATAATATGAAGGTCTTTGTGACTAGAGTAGAGTGAGCAAGGGTGAAAGATGGGAGATAATTGGGGAGGGGGCTATAGGATAAAATCATATGGTACCTCATTGGCTTTTATAAGGACTTTGATTTATTTATTTTTTTAAGGTTTTATTTATTTACTAGAGAGAGAGCACAGGCACACGAGAGCACAAGCAGAACAAGGGGCAGAGGGTGAGGGAGAAGCAGCCTCCCCACTGAGCAGGGAGCCCGATGTGGGGCTCGATCCCAGGACCCTGGGATCATGACCTGAGCCGAAGGCAGTTGCTTGACTGACTGAGCCACCCAGGTGTCCCTATAAGGACTTTGACTCAAATTCTGTTTGGAAGAGAAGAAATAAGAGAGTTTTGAGCAGAAGAGTAATAGGATCTAACTTATATTTTAAAAGGATCACTTTTGCATTTTTGGACAGACACTGCAGTGGGAAGGAAGAGGCTCAGTTAAGAGGCTCTTGTGAACATCTAGATGACAGGTGATAATGACTTGAACCAGGGATGTTTGGGAGGTGGAAGTGAAGGTGATTAAAAGTACTGGCATACCTCGTTTTATTGCGCTTCACTTTATTGCATGTGGCAGGTATTGTGTTTTTTACATACCGAAGGTTTGTGGCAACCCCGAATGGAGCAAATCTGTTGGCGCCATTTTTCCAGCAGCATTTTGCCACTTTGTGTCTCTGTGTCACATTTTGGTAATTCTTGGAACATTTCAAACTCTTTCATTATTGTATTTGTTATGGTGATCTGTTATCAGTGATCTTTAATGTTACTGTTGTAATTGTTTTGGGACACCACAAACTGTGCCCGTATAAGATGAAGAACTTAACTGCTAAGTGTATTTTCTGATTGCTCCACCTACCAACTATTCCCGTGTCTTTTTCCCTCTCCTTGGGCCTCCCTATTTCCTGAGAAATATTGTTAACAACAATATTAAAATTAGGCCAACTAATAACTCTACAATGGCCTCTAAGGATTTAAGTGAAAGGAGGAGTCAATCCATGAGGCAAATTTCATTGTTGTCTTATTTTAAGAAATTGCCACAGCCACCCCAACCTTCAGAAACTACCACCCTGATCAGTCAGCAGCCATCAACATCAAGGCAAGACCCTCCACCAGCAAAAAGATTACGACTCGTTGAAAGCACAGATGTTTAGCATTTTTTAGCAATAAAGTATTTTTAATGAAGGTATGTATATTTTTTTAAAGACATAGTGCTCTTTACCCACCTAATAGACTACAGTATAGTGTAAACAAAATTTTTATGTGCACTAGGAAACCCAAAAATTCATTTGACTCACTTTATTGCAGTGGTCTGGAACTGAACTGCAGTATGTCCGAGGTATGCCTGTAGTTGATTTCTGGAGAAAATGTGAAGATGGAGCCGATAGTGTTTCATGATGTGCATCACATGAAAGGTCTGAGATTAAAGAGAGACATCACTTATAGCCCAGGGATGTTGGCTTGAGGATCTTGAACACAGGAATATTGTGAAAAGAGCAAGTATGGGCTGGGAGTGGAATCAGGAGTTGGATTTTGGTTGTACTATGTTTGGGATGCCTCTTAGACATCCAGCTGGAGATGACAAGTGTAGAGTTCAAGAGATAGGTCTGGGATATGGATAAAATATGGGAGTCATCAGTGTAAAGATAGTATCTAAAGTTTTGAAGGGTGTATGATTACTAGAGAAGTAACTAAATGGAAAAGTTGGCAAGTGACTGACCTCGGGGCCATTTCAAATTTGAGAAGCTTAAGAGATGAAGAGAAAGAAAAAGAGCAGCCTGAAGTAGAAGGAGACCCAAAAAGTGGTGTTTTGGAAGCCAAGCAAAGACTGGTTTTTAAGAAGGAAGAAGCCTCAGTAGTATCACACTGCTGATGTCAAGATGAAGGCTAAGAAGTAGCCACTGGATTCAGCAAGATGGAAGTCATTAAAAAGTTAGATGAGAGTTCAGAGAGTAGAAGGGGAGTTTGGGGTGAGCTGGAGAGGAGGAAGTGGAAACAGTGAATATAGATGACTTGATGAGTGTAGTTACAGAGGATAGCAGATAAATGGTTTGGTTGCTTGAGGCAGTGGGGACAAGGAATTTTTTTTGTTTTTACTATTTTTAATGGGAGATACTACATGCTTGATGAGAATGAAGCATTAAAGAAAAACTGATGATGCAGGAGAGTAGGGAGAATTGCTGAACTCCCTGAATAGGAAATGAGAGCACAGTAGATCGGATAATGGACAGTATTCATAGTAATGGCTATATGGATACAGATGCAGGAGGTTGATAAATGTGATGAGAACTTATGCACGTTCTCTCTTGATACCTTCTCTTTGCTCAGTGAAACAGGAACAGCTGATGACTTCCAAAGTCATCAGCTACGATTGAGGGGAAAGGAGTATTGGAAATTAAAAAAAAAAAGATTATTAAATAAGTCCTCTGGGGGAGGAGGAGGGTGAATGGACTGGGAACCCCTTACGAGTTTGCTGGGCAGCATACTCTTGAGGGTTGTGGCCATGAATTTAAAGTCAGACTTGTCACATGATCTCTTGAGAACAGGCTGAATTAAGAATGACAGAGTCTGGGTCTTAATGTTTTTTTTTTTCCCCCAGTAATTAAAAAAATAAACTGCTGTACTGAAAAGAGCAAATTGTAAAGCAGTAGTTAATAGTATCCCATAATGACTGTATTAGAAAAATGTCTGAAAAATACATACCAAAGTGATGTTATCCCTGTAAAGGGGCAAGGAGACTTTTTACTTTATATATTTATAAATTATTTGAGCTTTTAAAATAAAGCATATGTATTTTTTATTAAACATTTTATTATGAAATATTTTACATATCTAGGAAAGTACATTCCACCAGTATTTATTGTATGCCTACTGTGTGCCAGGAGTTTTCTAAGCACAAATAAATAAAACTAGGTAGACAAAATAATAGTTATCCTTGTGGAGCTCTCTTTATTAATGCAATATATATGAAGACTTCTGAGTGTCTTCTGCCTAGATTTAACTGATATTTGCCATATTTGCTACTAATTAAAAAAAGAAAAAGTATTTCTGATACACCTTGCTGGCCTCACTGTTTCTCTTCTTCCAGTTCTTCCCCCGGTCATCCTATGTTAGTACTTTAATAAACCTTTTTTTTTTTTTTTGAGATTTTATTTACTTATTTGACAGAGAGAGACAGCGAGAGAAGGAACACAAACAGGGGGAGTGGGAGAGGGAGAAGCAGGCTTCCCGCTGAGCAGGGAGCCTGACGCAGGACTTGATCCCAGGACTCTGGGATCATGACCTGAGCCGAAGGCAGACACTTAAGGCTGAGCCACCCAGGTGCCCCCTATGTTAGTACTTTAAAAAACATTCATATATATCCACAAAATATGTATAGCATTATTTGTTTAAACATGTTTCTAATATATACTCTTGGTTACTCTTATTTCATTTCGTTTTTATTAATAGTACATGTACATGGCTTAAACATCAGATGGTTTTACATGCAAAACAGTTGTCCTGTTATACTTCTTATATTCTGCTCTTATTCTGCTCCTCAAAAGCAGTCACTTTCAACCTCTCCCTCATTTTTTTTCCTTTACCTATTTCTTCCTGTATTTACTTCCATGTGTCAGAAAAAAACTTGCTTAATCTTAACCAGTTTATTTGTTGTAGGTGTTTTCCATCAACTTTCCAATACCTAATGTGATTTAGCACTCTCACTCCTCTGCTTTCCAGCATACAGAATTGTCTCTTCTTCCCACCTTTTGTTTTTAAGATTTTATTTTTATTTTTTTTAAAGATTTATGTATTTATTTTAGAGAGAGAGAGAGAGTATGTGTGGTGGAGAGGGGCAGAGGGAAAGGGGAGAGAGAGAGAATCTCATGCATGCCGAGTGCAGAGCCTGATATGGAGCTCAATGCCATGACCCCGAGATCACAACCTGAGCTGAAACCAAGAGTCAGACGCCTAACTGACTGCACCACCCAGGTGCCCCTAAAAGATTTTATTTTTAAATAATCTCTACACCCATTGTGAGGCTTGAACTTACAACCTGGAGTTGCATGTTCTACCGACTGAGCCAGCCAGGCACCCCCACACCTTTTTATAATAGATTTTCACTAAATTAATATCCAGAGTTTTCAATATTATGATCAGGTAAATATTTTTCAGAACTGAGCCAGGTGTAGTACTATGATTACATTTCCTTTCTTGTATGACTTTTTATTTTTCTTGGGTAATAAATGCTTCATTTTTTCCTTTGCATGGATTTCTTTTTCCATGTCTAATTTATGCCCAAACTCTCCCAAGTATGAATTCCTATTCAGTATATTTTTAAAAAGCAATTTTAAATTTGTTTTGGAAACATCCCTCTTGAAACTCTTCTTTGTTCTTCGAAACTCTTTTTTGTTCTTCTGTGGACTGATTATTTTCTGGGTCTGTTGCACAACTGTGGTCAAGGTATTCTTTTCTTTAACCATTATTGTAGAAATTCCATTTATTTCTCTTCTCTGTTGCAGTCCTTTTTTTGTTTCCTCTATTTTCCATTCTTGTTGACTTACCCCTTGGTATGTTTTTAAAATGATTATAAATGGTATACTGTACAAATTTTTACAACTTGGTGTTGTTCACTCAGCATTATTTTTAAGACTTATTTGTGTTGATACATGGAATAAATCTAGTCTATTTTAATTGTTGTATAGTACGTCATTGTATGAATGAGACAGTCTTTTCATGTCCATATTAAGATATTCTCACTAATATTTGTTTTAAGACCTTAAATTTTTGCCTAACTGATGGATGAAATTTGAATATCACTATTATTTTGGTTTGCATTTCTTGGCCACTGGTGAAGTTGAACATCTTTTCTCATTTTGACCTCATGTGTATTTTTTTGTAATTGGAATTGACTGTTTATATATTTTGCCCAATTTTCTATTGTATTATTTGGCACTTTTTAATTTTAGCTTTCTGGGAAGAGGCCTTTATGTATTCTGGGTAATAATCATTTGTTCTAGATGTTATAATTCTCCTAGCATGTTGCTTGTCTTTTAATATTGTTTTTGGTTATCTTTTGCATGCAGACATTATATTTTTGTGTTGACAGTCTTATCAGTTGTTTCTTTTATGATTTTTTTTTTTTTTTGCATTGGAGAAGTCCTTCCTATCTTATCCTGATGTGTGAAGGTGTTATGTTCTCAGAGTTATTAAAGCTTTAACTGAAAGCTAGTCTTTTTTTTTTAACTCTGATTTAATAGTATCTTTGTTATATATCATGTTGTCACATATGTTTAGACTTGTTTCTGGTCTCTCTCTTCTATTTCCAGTTAGTTTATTTGCCTATCTCTTTGCCAGTAAAAGTCTTAATATCTGCTAAGCCAAGTTCCTCCTCTTACTCATCAAAATAAGCTTACATGTTCTCCATAATAATTTTAATATCAGCTTATTGAGTTTCATGAAAAATCTTATTGCATTTTGTTGGAAATAACATTGGATTTATAGGTTTAATTTGGGGAGAATTGTTTTCATTACATTATGTCTTCCCATCTATGAACATGTATCTTTTCACTGAATGTGGTATATAGGTCTGTTAGTTTGTTTTCTTTCCTATCTCTCAAGACAGTCTTGAAATATTTTCCTAGGTATTTACAGACTTTGTTTCTGTTCTGAATTGGATCTTTTAAAAGATTTTTATTTGTCAAAGAGAGAGAGCGAGAGCGCACAAATGGGGGAACAGCAGGCAGAGGGAGAAGTAGGCTCCCCGCTGAGCAGGGAGCCCGATGCGGGACTCTATCCCAGGAACCTAGGATCATGACCTGAGGCGAAGGTGGACACTTAACCGACTGAGACACCCAGGTGTCCCTCCGAATTGAATCTTTTAAATAAAAGTTACATTTTAAAATTTTGTTGTTAGTGTTAAGGGTTGCTGTTGATTTTTGTTCCTCCTGATACTGATTTTTTAGTTAGTGATTTTACTGAACTCTGGATATTAGTCCAAGTAACTTAATGGTAGTGTCCTGGATTAAACTACCTTGATATTATTAAGCAAAAAGATAAAAGCTATTAAGGCATTTCTTCTCATTATATTTAGGCTTTTATCTTTCTTTCTGGCAAGAAAAAGACTTCTTACTATTTTATATGAGAAAGCTTGATTTGAGGAGGGTGGGATTTGAGTAGGGGGGGCATAGTAGATGTAGAGGTAGAGGTAAAAGAAGATATTTTTTCAGGAAAAACAATTTTTCCTTTTCTTTTTCCAAAATGAATATGTTAGGAAATTAAAATTGTTAAAAACCACAAATTCTTTGAGATACGAAGAAAGTACTAAAGGCGGGTTGTTAAGATTTTGTGTCACAGTGTCATTTTATGACTTTCTTTAACTTGCAGTATTAGACTGTTTTAGAACTCACAGTCCTTAAAACCAAGTATACTGCAGGAACATTTTTAATTAAAAATGTTAAGGTCTAAGTGGAATATTCAGTATAATTCATTAATCTATTCATTATTAACTTTCCAGTTCACACAAAAGATGTTGGACAACTTCTACAATTTTGCTTCATCATTTGCTGTCTCTCAGGCCCAGATGACACCAAGTCCATCTGAAATGTTCATTCCAGCAAATGTGGTTCTGAAATGGTATGGGACATTTTGTATCTCTAATATTAAGGCTTTTAGTGACCATATATATTTTTTGCTGGTGACATCTAAACATATTCTTTTATTGTGAACATCAGCATGCCATTAAACATTGAACAGTGGCATGCCATTAAAAAGTATACTATGGAGTTCACATCAAGGAATGTTCTTAACCTCAATATTGTTATGTAGTAGCCATTTTGAATTTATAAAAACAAGAAAATACAATTGCCTATGTGTAGGGACCACAGTTAAGGCTGTAAATTTTTTAATATTTTTATTTATAAGTAACCATATATGAGTCTTGAAATACAAAGCAGTATTTTTTTGTAAGTTTAGAAAGTTTGGTCTAAAGTAGATATGCATCAGGCATCAGGATGATTTATACTGTAACTTGTACTTAAATGATTAGTAAAATTTATTTCCCTAGCTTTCCCATGATTCTGTTTTATAGGTATTCTTTTCACTTTGAATATCCCATTGGTGGGGGATATATGAGAATTTGTTGAGCAGTGGTAGTATGGTGTAGCATGGATAGCTCTGAAAGGTATTAGGTTTGAGCTTTGTTAAAATGTAAGTATATGACCTTGAGCAAATTCCTCTCGTCTACTCATCTGTGAAATGAGGGAGGCGTGAGATTTGATTTTTTTTTCTTAGGTCTAGCTGTCAGGCTTGTAGAAGATAAAAAATTAATAAAATTTGTTATGATTTGTGCTCTCTGGTACAAGCCAGTCATACTTAAATCACAATGCTTGCTGTCCTTTTATAAGAATAACTAAACTTCCAGATTAACTTTTTAGCTTTTTTTGATTTTTTATCTTAGCTTTTTAGAAGTGACATTTAAGGTTGTTTGCTGTTTGAGAAGTCATTTGGTAGATTATGAAAGATTTAATTTTCTTATAAATATGTTTTTTTCTTTTGTAGGTATGAAAACTTTCAAAGACGACTAGCACAGAACCCTCTCTTTTGGAAAACATAATTTGAATAAAATAATTTTTAATGGATTCTGAAATTTGTCATGTTTTGAAGAGAAATGCCTCCATTTAAAAGTGCGAAGTCAAAAGGATCATGAAGCCTAAGTTTAAAAACTGCTTAATGAAAATCTTTATAAAAAATTAAAAATATGGAAAAATGAAAGTATGTTCCTTATTAATGAGTTTTTCTCTTAAGCTTAAAATATTCAGAGGCAAAACACTTTGTTTTGGCTAGGATTCCTTTTTTACTTAAAAATAAAGCATATTCACAACAATAGTGTGCCACCTGCCATTGCATTTATAATTTTTTATTTTTATAGTGGTTTGCTAGAGTAGTTAACTTAAAATCAGCTATATCAAAATTTGGGGGCCTTTTGGAAAACATATCGAATATACATTTTTATATACAGGGAAGTTATTTTCAGTTAGTATTTCTTAAGATTACAAGTTTTTCCATTAACAGGTTGGCTGTCAGTTATATATCTGCAAATTCATACATTATTATTTGTTTAACAAAATTGCCATGGTTAATACTGATAAGGTTTTATTTAATACTGGTAATGTTGTGAGGCATTTGTGTGTAGAATATAGGATTTAGTACCTTTGCCTATTAAGTTGAAGCCATTGTGTCTCATTCAGAAGGGAGCACTTGATTCATTTATACTAGTAACATCCATTGACCAAAACCCACCAAGTAATCAAAACTAGGCTTATTAGCTTGCTGCACCAAGCAAGTACAAATACCAGAGGAACTGTGGGGTGTCTCCAAAGGAAGGGTACATATAGGAGTTTGGGGCCTCTGGTTAGTTTTGAAACATTTTGGTAAGGATTGATGAAAATTTGGAAACTAGATAGTTGCTGGTACAGTTAGTGTCATTAGGACACATGAGCCTATGCAGAATTATCATTACATCAGTTTGTGGTTTTATCTTGAAATATGTATCTGATTGAACTAGCAGTAAGAGTTTGAGCTTAGGCAATTTTTTTTTTTTTTAAGATTTTATTTATTTAACAGAGAGAGACACAGAGAGAGAGGGAACACAAGCAGGGGGAGTGGGAGAGGGAGAAGCAGACTTTCTGCGTAGTAGGGAGCCCGATGTGGGGCTTGATCCCAGGACCCTGGGATCATGATCTGAGCCGAAGGCAGACGCTTAATGACTGAGCCACCCAGACGCCCCGAGCTTAGGCAATGTCTTGTGTTGTCAAAGTTTGGTAGACTTAGGCATTTTGCAAGCTGTACATTTTTGCAAATTGTAGTTTCTCTTTCAATTCTCAATTCTCTTCTGGTCTTTCTTCAGCCTGTGTTGAAGGATAGACCATTATCTTCTGGAGTTGTGATCAAGCCAGATTAGTATTGCTCTTTACTGGGTTATAATTGAGTAGCAAGTATCCAATGGTAGTTCTTACTTAGTCTCAGGTCTTCATGTTAATAATAGTTGATTGTTGTTAAATCATGTGACTTGGCAGTGGCTACACAACAGCATTTAAGGCTCAGAACAGAAAGCATCTGCCAACTGTAATAAAATTATCAGAGGCAAAATGAGTATTGTAGAATGCAAAGCCAGGAGCCTAGGTTACAAAACCCAAGCTACAAAAACATATCCCAAAGTCCAGGTGGGTCTATTCTGTAGAGTCAGGTAGCTTCTTTCTTTAGCTTAGTGAAGGACTACTGTACCTGTCTAGTGATTTTTATACACCTTTATATATAATATAATAAATGAAACTGCCCTTTGGCTTGCCACAAGGAAATAGAAGACTATGTCATTGCCCATGACAATCCTGGGTAGTGAACTTAAACTGGTTTGTTGGGCTTCCACAGCATGAGTCAAAATTTGAACCACCTTTTCTAGTTGTATTCAAGAGAGTTAGTTAACACTTTTGAAAACTCTCCTGTGTAGCCAATTCCTGCTTCATTTTGGAAGTCTCTGGTTATCCTTCCAAGGAAACATGCTACCCTGAATAGAAAAGGGCTTTAAATATCTGAAAATTTCTTAACAATTATTCTGTACACAAGATAGGTTTGGGTTTAGGAGGTAGGCAAGAGCCTGGTGTAGACCTAAGTAATCCCTGGTGAGTTAGAGATAAGAGTAGGGATATAAATGATATTTATCACAACAGAAATGAGCCAATAATTGTTTCCTTCAGCTGAGCACATTGTTAGTGGAGTTTAGTTCCTGTATAGAAGTTTGGAAGATCTTTGGAGAAAATGACTAGTGCGGTGAGAATAGCATTTGTTCCCTGCTGAATCTGGTTCTGCTGACAATGCTGTTATGATTATAGCAGAAGCATTTTGTTGACTTGGAGTAAACTTTTCAGTTTTTACAAGAATGAAGGCTGCGGCTACCGATTAAGAGGAAAATTCAAATATCAGAAGAGAACTTTGGGAAGAAATTGGCCTCAGGAGTTTTAAGGAATAGATATTACATTTTTTACAGTGGAATTTGACAGTTTCAAAGAGTAGCTGTGGTCTAGAAAATGGAAAAATTTTGCATTTTTTAAGGTGGCGAAAAAAGACCACAGAGGATTAAGAATAAGATCCTTAAATATGTAAGAATAAAATCCTTAAATGTGTAGGAATATATTGAGAAACCTTTAGGGTTATCTCTAGGAGGTGCCAAACTATAGGAAGCAAAAGAGGGGAAAAGAGAAAAGGTATCAGAAAATTAATCATGTTTTTTGCCTTGGGCAGAAGCAGTTCATTTTCTGTTGTCATCTGCTTGACTTAAGGGTTTGATTAGCAGTTTTCCTTCAAAGATAACGGCTTCTGTAAGGAGGACACTTGTTATGAGCCCTGGGTGTTATATGTAAGTGATGAATCCCTAAATTCTGCTCCTGAAACCAATGTTAAACTGTATGTTAACTAACTAGAATTTAAATTAAAAATTGGAAGGAAAGAAAAATATAATGGCTTCTGGAGAATCCCTGAGAATCACTCGCTGAAAGTCTCCTGATGGAGTGGTTGTCCAGCTGTTTGGAGAAGATACTTGTCAATTAGTTGGGAAACATGAATCCAGGAGTCATTGTCTTGGACTTTCACTGCCATGCTAGTTATAGTATCTGATAAGCTTATTTTTCATTGAAGGCAATTTTCATTTCTCTGATGTCTCTTCCAGAAGACTATATTTGCCGAAGACTGAGGATGTTACGAACATTGATGTTTTTGTAGAATGGAGGAGAGTTGAATTCACTGTTGAGGTATAGCACAATTATAAGATTATTGTAAGTTATTATTATTATTAGACGACAAAGGTATTATGGACAGTGACAGTTTTCTAGGCCTGTAATTTATCCCATAAAGTATATTTTTTTTAGAGACAGTTCTTGTATCAGTCTTTATGTAAGCATATTTCTTTTTACCTGAAATGTACACAGTCATTTGCTATGGTCTGAATGTGTATGTTCCCACAAAATTTATATGTTGAAATCCTAAAGCCCAGTGTGATGGTACTAGGGCCTTTGGCAAATGATTAGGTCATGAGATTAATGCCCTTATAAAAGAGACCCTGAAGAGCTCCTTTGCCCCATCCACTGTGTGAGGATACATGGAAAAGTCTGTGACTTGCAAGAGGGCTTTCACCTGACCACACTGGGCACCCTGATCTTGGGCTTCCAGCCTCCAGAACTGTGAGAAACAAATTTTTGTTGATAATAAGCTACCTAGACTCTGGTATTTTGTTACAGCAGCTAGAATGGACCAAGACACCCTGAAACATTTTTATTAACACATTTTACTTATGCATAATTTAATCTAGGAAGACTGAACTCTTGATTTTCCAAGTTTTTTCTTTTGATTTTTAAAAACTTTATAGTTTTGAATTAATTAAAATTTGGAGAATGTCAATTAAACTTAATTTTTCCTATTATTCTTCTATAAAGTGAAGGAAACCCAAAGAGTTCATGCAAAAAAGACATCTTAACTGTTTTATTATGCCTGAATTTGGGAAAGGCAAAATCATAAAGAGATGTCAGAGGAGACAAGATATGAACGTGAGTCAAAAATATCCAAAGGCAAGAAATAATCTCAGCCAATATCTATATTCAGTATACTAGGAAAAAGAGTAACACCATTGACCATCTGTGCCCCATGGATCTTTTTTTGTAAATGCTTCTAAGTCACTTGAACAAGTAAAAGGATGGTAAACAACTTTATTAGAATTTTAAATAATGAGAAAGTAGCAAACTATGTTTCATATTTTCATAGATTTGATGACATACGTACCTGATAAGGGCATTGTCTTCTAAATGTAACTCAGTTGTTATGTATGAACCTGGAACATGTCCATCTTGTAAAAGTTGATTTTAGATTTCAGATACATCTCTAATAGGGTCTACCTTATCATTACTTTCTGGTTCTTGTATCAACAAAATGCAAATTCTTGAAGAATTAATTGAAAACTGACAGCAAATGATTTGGTTGAAGAGAGAGTGGCTGTCTTCTTAGCTCCATAGTTGTAAGACATTATCATTTTTAGATTTATAACTACATGTTAAAATGATCAAATAACTTTTCATTCTGTGTCTCCTCTATTTCTTTCCATAACTTTGTGTACACATCTACTTTCAGCATTTGCCTATTTAAAAAAAGAGCTTTATTGAGATATAATTCACATACCATCACATTCGCTCAAAGTGTACAATTCAGTGTACATGTTTGTGCAACCACCATCAATCTAACTTTAGAACATTTTCATATTCCCTAGAAGTTCCATACCCATCAGTAGATTCATTCATGTTACAGGATATCAGTACTTCTTTCCTTTTTATTGCTATCTTTCCTAATATTATTCCATTGTATAAATATATACATTTTAATCTATACATCAGTCGATGGACATCCCCCCTTCCATTTTTTGGCTACTATGAACAATGCTGCTTTTAACATTCATCTACAGATTTTTTTCTTTTCTAAGATTTTGTTTATTTGAGAGAGAGAGAGCACACAAAGGGCAGAGGCAGAGGGAGAAGCAGGCTCCCCACTGAGCAGAGAGCCGAACATGCGGCTCGATCCCAGGATGCTGAGATTGGGACCTGAGCTGAAGGCAGATGCTTAACCAGTTGAGCCATGTAGGCACCCTCATCTACAAATTCTTATGTGGATTTATGCTTTCATTTCTCTTGGGTATAGAAGAGTGGAGTGAAAAAAAAAAAAGTGGAGTTACTGGATTATATGGTAACTGTTTACCTTTTTAAAGAGCTGCTGGACTGTTTTCCAGAGCATTTGTACCATTTTACATTCCCATGAGCAATGTATGAAGGTTTTGATTTCTCTACATCCTGTCAACGCTGGTTATTGTCTCTTGATTGTGGCCGTTCAAGTGGGTATGAAGTGATATCTCATTTTGGTTTTGATTTGCAATTTTCTAATGACTAATGGTGTTGAGTATTTTTATGTGCTTACTGGCCATTTGTTTATGTTCTCTGAAAAAAATATTCAAATTCCTTGCCCATTTTTTAATTGGGTTGTTTTCTTACTGTTACATATTCTGGACACAAATCCCTTATCAGATATATGATTTGCAAATATCACCTCCCATTCTATGGATTGTCTTCATTTTCTCGATGAGAATATTAGTTGCAACACAGAAGTTTTTAGTTTTGATATAGACCAATTTATCTTTTTTTTTTTTTTTGTCATTTATGCTTTTGGTGTCATTGAAGAAACCAAGGACTTACCCATGGTTGTAATGATTTATTCCTATGTTTTCTTTTAAGAGTTGTATAGTTTCAGCTCTTCATTTAGGTCTCTGATCCATTTTGAGTTAATATTTATGAATGGTGTTGGGTAGGACTCCAAGTTCACACTTTTGCAGGTGGATATCCAGTTGTCCATTGCCTACTTTTGCTAATTTTGGTGCACGAGCATAAAAGATGAGAGAATAGGTGACTAGGATTATCAGGAACTTTAATCTTTTCAAAAGTGGGTAGCTTTTTTCAAAAATGATTTAAGTGTATATCAAAGTGCTCATAGAATATTTAGTGTTAAAAGAAGCCTCATTGATCTCAGCACGGTGATAGCTTTGTTGTTTTACCAGAAAGAAAATCCAAATTATAGTTTTACTCATTTAATTTTTTTGTAACAACACCTAGTAACAGCTTCACGAGCCTGTCGTGAACAATTTTTGTAAGGGGGACGCCTGGGTGGCTTGGTCAGTTGAGCATCTGCCTTCAGTTCAGGTCATGATCCCAGGATGCTGGGATCAAGTCTCACATCAGGCTCCCTGCTCAGCGGGAAGCCTGCTTTTCCCTCTGCCTGCCACTCCCCCTGCTTGTGCTCTCTCTCTGACAAATAAATAAAATCTTAAAAAAAAAAAAACAGAAGAATTTGTATAGGTAAGAGGATGTACATGTAGAGTAGTAATGAACACTTTTTCTACCTAGATAAAAAAAATTATTTTGCCTTAAAAAGTGTCTGGTTGTGTGAGGTTATAAAAGAGTACTTTTTTGAACGACAAATTTAAGAGTGTAGAGAAAGTGTAGAAGGTTTGAGGGGTAAACTTTATTCATCTGGGTTTATAATGAGGTACAAGTAATAGTTTGGAAAGGATCAATGAATGTGTTAAAACTTTTGACAAAGTTGGTTAAATGTAATGAACGTATTTACAAGCCTGGGATTATGACCTGCGCATCCCTCCTACACAAATTCTTTTATATTCCTTCAAAATGAACATAATCTTAAAGGCCTCTACTCCATTTATTAAATAAAAGCACATGTGGGGTACCTGGGTGGCTCGGTTGGGCATCTGACTCTTGATTTTGGCTCAGGTCATGATCTCAGGTTCGTGGGATTGAGCCCTGCTTCCGACTCTGCTTTGTGCCGAATCTGCTTGATATTCTTTCCCTCTCCTTTTCCCTCCCCCTCTGCTCTTCCCCCCCACCCCCACTGCTTGTGTACTCTCTCTCATATAAATAAATAAATAAATAAAATTTATAAATAAGAGCACGTTTGGCAAAATTATATTGCCTAGTTGTTAAAGATTATTTATTAAATACATATTTATATTCTTAAAGTTAACTAACACTCTGGAAATCACAAATTAAGCTGCTGGAGGAAGTCCTTTTGGTTGTAGCATAAGAATTCCATAAATTTAAAATCTCTAAAAAGACTTCTATTATACAATTTCATTTTGTTAGACACATTTTAGTTTTTTGTAATTTAAATGACTTGTGGAAACAATGTTAACCCATATAACCTGTATAATAAATTTATAAATAATATAAATGATATAAATGTATGAGTAATAAACCTATATAATAAATATAATAGACACTTTAAACTATGGGAGGAAAAAGCCCTAAGCTTGTACCAACTAGAATATATTTCTTTAAGATTTTATTTATTTTTTTGAGAGAGAGAGAGAACAGGCATGAGGCGGGAGGGGCAGAGGGAGAAGCAGACTCCCTGCTGAGGAGGGAGCTCAACGTGGGGCTCCATCCCAGGACGCTGAGACCATGACCTCAGCCCCTTAACCAACTGAGCCAATCCTGGCACCCGCTAACTAGAATATTTTTACATTGTGGTAAGGTAAGGGAGAGAAGTGATATTAACTCAAGTTTGTACAAGAAGCATCTATATTTCAAGAATATTAAATGAAAATTTTCTAATGTAATTTATAAACCTGTGTTCATAAATCAAATTTAAAGGACTTTAAATTATGACTAAAAGCTCTGCTTTGCTTTTCTTTTTTCTCATAACTATTGGCTTAACTAATGACAGTTAAAATCCTTTTTTCAGAGCTGCAGATGTAACATGTTTTTCCTTAGAAGAACCAAAAATGTAAAGAATTAGGAGATATTTTCCCCCTTTTTGGAGTTTCTTGAATTATTTCTTTAAATTTATGTGGGTATTTAATATAAACCAATTAGCACAGGAGCTTCTGTAGATTTTTAAAAAATCCCTTATTATCTGATTCATCGAATAAACAATTTTGTTCATGTCAGAAATTTCCCTAAGCGGCCACTTGTAATTCCAGATTGCCTTTGGTGAATTTGTCATTGAGAAAGGTATGTGCAAAATGAGAAAATAGAGGTCAGAATTCTGCCAAGAGGTAGCTCAAGTGTTTGCAAATGAAAGGGAAAGTTTTGCTTGTGTGAGTCTCTAGGGTCATTGCTCAACAGCCTCCTGGCAAGTGGAATATTAAGAGAGTATCTTTCCTAAAGCCAGTATTTCACACAGACAAGACTAAAGAGCATTCTTATATGGTCTTAAAAAGGTTAAATTTTAAGAAGTTTGCCTAAATGATGCCAGATTATTAAAACCTCGTGAATTCATGAGTCCTTCAGAGGGAAGTTTGGAAGACAGATTTAATGGATCTTTAACTGTCCTCTATGAACTTCTTTTTTGGACATGCAGCAGTACTATAGACAATAGACAGGCAAAATGGCCAATGGTAAATCAAAGATTTTTCAGACCTTTACCAAGGAAAATGATTAAATATCTAATTAGCTAGCCAAGGAGTCCCAGGGGAATTTTTTCCCCGAACAAGACCCAAAACTCAACACTGAAGAACTCATTGAAATAACTGGAATGTAATTTCAGCTCAAGATTGACTCTGAACAAGGGGAAGCTAAAGGGGGTTCAGACGTGCACACTGCTATCCAGCTGATGGTCCACACCGCGATACCAAGGATCTCAGGGGAACCTAAAACCTATTAAGGTCTATAATACAAAGACCACTAAGCATAAACTCTTACTCAAAGTTAGGTTTATTAGGGTGCTGTAGCAAGGGAGAGTGTACACTAAGGGAACAGTAGGGCATCTCAAATGGGAAGAATTGGGAGGGGGTTTTGGGAGCTGGAGTTAGTCTTGGATTATCTTGGCAGGGAAACATTGTTGAAACAGTCAGTGGTCTTTAGAGTGTTGTATGTAAGTGATGAATCACAAAATTCTACACCTGAAACTAATACACTGTATGTTAACTAGCTGGAATTTAAATACAAATTTAGAGGAAGAAAAAGGTCAGTGGTCTTTAGAACACATGAACCCAGGTAAGGTTAATGTTACACCAGTTTGTTTGAGGTCTTAGAATATATAGGTCTGTATGAGCTTAGATGATTTGTTTTGCATGTTAAGGTTTGATACAGTTTCTCTCTTGAGAATCATGTATATATGTTTGGCAAGTTGGAGTTTCTGTTTAAATTCTCAGTACTCCAAGAAAATATCCATAGTTCAAAAAGACAACATTTATAGACTAATACATTTATTGCATAAGTTAGAGTGGTGGTCTTTAGCATATTTTTTTGGGTATTATTTTAGTCTTAGTTTAGATTTTCAGTGGTATCTTAATAATGCATCAGGTCATGGAATTATGAACATTTGTTGGTGACATTTGAGGATATCTCCTTTGGTTTCATTATGTGCACTTTTCTCTTTATAGATTCTATTTTTCTTAACTGAGATTGGTTTTGTTATTGAAGCTAGTTCATATTGATTTCAGGGTTTTTCCTGTGATCATTACAGTAGTCATCAGGTATTAAATCTAGACTAAAAGCATGTGAAATTGGTTAGGCTTATGTACTTTAACTTCCTTACTTATCTCTGGCCTGCATTAATGGAAATGGAGAGAAGGACTATTATTTCAATGGTGGCTATGTTTAAAGCGCCTTACAGTGTTGGCAGAATTGTCGTGTCTGCTGCTTACCAATTTTTGTATGCTTTAAAAGATTCTTTCATTACTTAAATATTGAAATCAATCTAATCTCTAATTAGTCTTTGGGAAAACCACAGAATGTTATCCTTCTTCACAATTTACCATGTATTGCATCCTTTCTTGCTCAACATTAAAAGGAAATAAAAAATTAATTTCACTAAAAATATTGTTTCTTGAAAGTATAGTGGGATAA
This sequence comes from Eumetopias jubatus, assembly GCF_037043125.1. NCBI lineage: Eukaryota > Metazoa > Chordata > Mammalia > Carnivora > Otariidae > Eumetopias > Eumetopias jubatus. The sequence continues at coordinate 67,368,297 of NW_028274819.1, forward strand.
TATTTTGCATTACATTGTAGCCTGTAGAGTTAGATGTTTTCAGACTTTTTTTTACTTCAACTGATTATTTGGCATATTCAGTATCTCAGTACCCTTGTCCCATTCCTTTTCTATCACCTTCTATGACCTATCCAACCTGAATTCTGAATAAGTCCAATATATGTGCCTTTTTTTTTTGTAAAAGGCCAGTGAATGTTGCATAAGAAAACCTGTAACCACAATCTCTAACTTATATTTTTTGATAAACTTTTATCTCATTCACCACAACCATTATTTTATCCTCTGGCTGCTTTTAAAGTTTTCCCTTGTCTTTTGTTTTCAATGGTTTGCAAATGATTTGCCTAAGTCATTTTTTATTTTGTTTTTTTTAGTCCTGCTTAGTGTTTTCTGAGCTTCTTGGATCTGTGATTTGATGTCTGTAATTAATTTTGGAAAATTCTTGGTCAGTATTATCTTTCAATTTTTTGTCTCGTTCTTTTTTTTTTTTTAAGATTTTATTTATTTATTTGTCAGAGAGAGAGAGAGCACAGGTAGGAGCGGCAGGCAGAGGGAGAAGCAAACTCCCCGCTGAGCAGGGAGCCCAATGTGGGACTCCATCCCAGGACCCTGGGACCATGACCTGAGCCAAAGGCAGATGCTTAACAACTGAGCCACCGAGGCACCCCTGTCTTGTTCTTTCTATGATTCTAGTTATGTGTGTGTTAGACCACTGATAATGTCTCACAGCTCTTTTCTGTTTATTTTCACGTTTTTCTCTCTTTGTGTTTCAGTTTGGTTATTTTCGACAGACCTATATTCAAGTACACTAAATTTTTCCTTGGCTTGTTAAGTCTACTAATAAGCTGGTGAAGGCATTCGTCTCTATGACTGAGTTTTAAATTTCTAGTATTTTCTTTTTTTAAAAATTAATTATTTTATTTTATTTTATTATATTATGTTAGTCACCATACATTACATCATTAGTTTTTGATGTAGTGTCCCATGAATCATTGTTTGCATATAACACCCAGTGCTCCATGCAATACGCACCCTCCTTAATACGCATCACCTGGCTAACCCATTCCCCCACCCCCTCCCCTCTAAAACCCTGAGTTTGTTTCTCAGAGTCCATAGTCTTTCATGGTTCGTCTCCGCCTCCAATTTCTCCCCCATCATATCTCCCTTCCTACTATCCTCTTTTTTTTTTTTTTTTTAACATACAATGTATTATTTGTTTCAGAGGTACTGGTCTATGATTCATCAGTCTTACACAATTCACAGCGCTCACCATAGCACATACCCTCCCCAATGTCCATGACCCAGCCACCCCATCCCTCCCATCCCCCACCACTCCAGCAACCCTCAGTTTGTTTCCTAAGATTAAGAGTCTTTTATGGTTTGTCTCCCTCTCTGGTTTCATCTTGTTTCATTTTTTCCTCCCTTCCCATGATCCTCTGTCTTGTTTCTTGAATTCCTCATATCAGTGAGATCATGATACTTGTCTTTCTCTGATTGATTTATTTCGCTTAGCATAATACCCTCTAGTTCCATCACATCATTGCAAATGGCAAGATTTTGTTTTTTTGATGGCTGCATAATATTCCATTGTGTGTGTGTGTGTGTGTGTGTGTGTGTGTGTGTGTGTGTGTGTATCACATCTTTATCCATTCATCTGTTGATGGACATCTTGGCTCTTTCCATAGTTTGGCTATTGTGGACATTGCTGCTATAAACACTGGGGTGCACATACCCCTTTGGATCACTACATTTGTATCTTTGGGGTAAATACCCAGTAGTGCAATTGCTGGATCGTAGGGTAGCTCTATTTTCAACTTTTTTTTTTTTTAAAGATTTTATTTATTTATTTGACAGAGACATGGCGAGAGCAGGAACACAAGCAGGGGGAGTGGGAGAGGGAGAAGCGGGCTTCCTGCCCAGCAGGGAGCCCGATGAGGGACTCGATCCCAGGACCCTGGGATCATGACCTGAGCCGAAGGCAGATGCTTAACGACTGAGCCACCCAGGTGCCCTATTTCCAACTTTTTGAGGAACCTCCATGCTATTTTCCAGAGTGGCTGCACCAACTTGCATTCCCACCAACAGTGTAGGAGGGTTCCCCTTTTCTCTACATCCTCGCCAACATCTGTTGTTTCTTGACTTGTTAATTTTAGCCATTCTGACCGGTGTGAGGTGGTATCTCATTGAGGATTTGTATTTCCCTGATACCGAGTGATGTTGAGCAGTTTTTCATGTGTCTGTTGGCCATTTGGATGTCTTCTTTGCAGAAATGTCTGTTCATGTCTTCTGCCTATTTCTTGATTGGATTATTTCTTCTTTGGGTGTTGAGTTTGATAAGTTCTTTATAGATTTTGGATACTAGCCCTTTATCTGATATGTCATTTGCAAATATCTTCTCCCATTCTGTCTGTTGTCTGGTTTTGTTGACTGTTTCCTTTGCTGAGCAAAAGCTTTTTTTTTTTTTAAAGATTTTATTTATTTATTTGAGAGAGAGAATGAGATAGAGCATGAGAGGGGGGAAGGTCTGAGGGAGAAGCAGACTCACTGCTGAGCAGGGAGCCTGATGCGGGACTTGATCCCGGGACTCCAGGATCATGACCTGAGCCGAAGGCAGTCGCTCAACCAACTGAGCCACCCAGGCGCCCGAGCAAAAGCTTTTTATCTTGAAGAAGTCCCAGTAGTTTTGCCCTTGCTTCCCTTGCCTTTGGTGGTGTGTCTAAGAAGTTGCTGCAGCTGAGGTCGAAGAGGTTCCTACCTGTGTTCTCCTCTAGGATTTTGATGGATTCCTGTGTCACACTTAGGTCTTTCAACCATTTTGAGTCTGTTTTTTTGTGTGGTGTAAGGAAATGGTCCAGTTTCACTCTTCTGCATGTGGCTGTTCAATTTTCCCAACACCATTTGTTGAAGAGACTTTCTTTTTTCCATTGGACATTCTTTCCTGCTTTGTCGAAGATTGGTTGACCATAGAGTTGAGGGTCCATTTCTGGGCTCTCTCTTCTGTTCCATTGATCTATGTGCCTGTTTTTGTGCCAGTACCATACTGTCTTGATGATGACAGCTTTGTAATAGAGCTTGAAGTCCGGAATTGTAATGCCACCAGCTTTGCTTTTCTTTTTCAACATTCCTCTGGCTATTCGGGGTCTTTTCTTGTCTAGTATTTTCTTTTTTAAAGATTTATTTATTTTAGGGAGAGAAAGTGTTTGCGTGAGTGGAGGGTGGGCACAGAGGGAGAGGGAGAGAGAATCTCAAGCAGGCTCTCTACTGAGCATGGAGCCCAACGTGCAGCTCAGTCTCACAACCCTGATATCACAACCTGAGCCAAAGACAAAAGTTGGATGCTTAACCAACTGTGCCACCCAGGGCTCCTTTCTAGTATTTCATTCATTTTTTTTCTATAGTTTCCATTCCTTTGTTGAAATTATCTATCTGATCTTATATGTTATCCATCTCTTCCATTGGAGACTTAACATACTTATTTTTTTATTGTTATGTTAATCACCATACATTACATCATTAGTTTTTGATGTAGTGTTCCATGATTCATTGTGCATAACACCCAGTGCTCCACGCAGAATGTGCCCTCTTTAATACCCATCACCAGGGTAACCCATCCCCACACCCTTAACATACTTATTTTTAATTCCCTATCAGTTCCAACATATATGTCATATCTGACTCTAGTTCTTTTTTTTTAAATTAACATGTATTATTTGTTTCAGGGGTATAGGTCTGTGATTCATCAGTCTTACATAATACCCAGTGCTCAATACAACACATACAGTCCTCAGTGACCATCACCCAGTTACCCCATCCCTCCACCCCCCTTCCCTCCAGCAACCCTCAGTTTGTTTCCTAAGATTAAAATCTCTTATGGTTTGTCTCTCCCTCTGGTTTCATCTTGTTTCATTTTTTCGTCTCTTCCCCTATGATCTTCTCCCTTGTTTCTTAAATTCCACATATCAGTGAGATCATATGATAATTGTCTTTCTGTGATTGACTTATTTCGCTTAGCATAATACCCTCTAGTTCTTTCCACATCATTGCAAGTGGCAAGATTTCTTTTTTTTAAAAGATTATATTTATTTATTTATTTATTTGAGAGAGAATGAGATACAGAGAGAGAGCATGAGAGGGGGGAGGGTCAGAGGGAGAAGCAGACTCCCTGCTGAGCAGGGAGCCCGATGCGGGACTCGATCCCAGGACTCCAGGATCATGAAAGGCAGTCGCTTAACCAACTGAGCCACCCAGGCGCCCAAGATTTCTTTTTTGATGGCTGTGTAATATTCCATTATATATATATATATATATATATATCGCATTTTCTTTATCCATTCATCTAACTCTAATTCTGATGATTACTTTGTCTATTAGGAAGGTACTGTTGTAGGAAGGTATTGTTTTTTTTCTGGACCTTTTGTATTCTTTATTATTATTATTATTATTATTTTTTGAAAGCCAGACATCTGTAGCATAGAGACTGAGATAAATAATTTGTGTGCCTGGAAATAAGCACACCTGTCCTTCTACTAGGCCTTTAGTATAGAGTTAGTAGTTGGGCTGGGTTTGAGATTACTGTTAGTGTACCACAGGCTTAAAATTTGTCTAACTGTACTTTGTATTTTGGGGTAGGGGTAGTTCACCAGAGGTTTACTTTTCTCCGCTCTCACATTTAGATTTTCAGTTTCTGTTGCACCTCAGAGAAAGTCTTACAAGTTAATTATTGCTTGATGCTAGTTAACTGACAGTGGGGATTGGGAGTTGGGGTGGAGATGTTCTCTGTTCTAATTAAGACTCACTCTTAGGCAGTCACTATCCCTGGCTCTTGGGGGTGTGGGTTTTCTCAGTGCTCCTGCCTCCACTAGCATAGTTCTAAGCCCAACACATTTTTCTGCCTCTGTACCTGGGATAGATTTTTTTTTTCCCTCCTGTTCTCTTCTCTTGGCCCTCTCTTTACAAGTGCCCTAAGAGTGACAAGTTTTTGTCTGCCACAAATTAAGGCTTTTGTTCCCTCAAAGATAGGAGTGGAGAGTCCTAGCAAGCTATTGCGGCAAGTCCTCCAGCAAGGGCTACTGTTCCTCTCCCAAGTTCTGCACAATAAGGAGCCTTTCCAGTGTTCTCCAAATCTTTTGTGTGACCACCCAGTTGGTTCATGGAGGAAAAGCTCATAAGAGTGTTGAGACTTCCTGTGTTTGCAGCTCCAGAGGCTTCACCCTTTCTAACCAATCATCTTAGCTGAACTTCTCTTCTTGTTCAGCTTTGTCTAGATAAGCCAGTGTCATGTCTTGTCTCTCTGTTGGTTACCGGGCAACCTCAACACCTGGATGGATTAAAGAAAGTTCTGAATTTGTTGTTTTTTTGCTTATGGTAAGTTTGGCAGCATCTCTTTGTCCAGGTTTCTGCATCCCTAAAAGGACACCAGAAGTCCCATGACAATTTTTAAAATTCTCCTGATCTCTTTATATATTTCCTACTCATTACATCCCTCTCATCAGCTGACAACCGGTCACTTTCTGAGAAAGTAGACGTTATCAGATGGGAATGTTTGCCACTTTCTGCAGCCCAACATCTGTACCTATCCTTTTCTCCATTCTTCCTGTCACTGGGGATGGAGTGCTCTCTCTCTCTAGCTGTCCAAGACTCGTCTTCATTCCAAAGCCCATCCTGATTTAACTTCTCAGGGATTCTGCCTGTATCAATGTTCCCTTTATTTTTATTTTTATTTTTTTTAAAGATTTTATTTATAGGGGTGCCTGGGTGGTTCAGTCGTTAAGCATTCTGCCTTTGGCTCAGGTCATGATCTCAGGGTCCTGGAATCGGGCCCCGCATTGGGCTCCCTGCTCCATGGGAAGCCTGTTTCTCCCTCTCCCATTCCCCCTGCTTGTGTTCCCTCTCTTGCTGTGTCTCTCTCTGTCAAATAAAATCTTTTATTTTATTTTATTTTTGTTTTTAAAGATTTTTATTTATTTATTTGACAGGGGGAGAGGGAGAGTGGCAGGCAGAGGGAGAAGCAGACTCCCCACTGAGCAAGGAGCCCGACTCAGGACTCGATCTCATGACCCTGAGATCATGACCCAAGACAAAACCAAGAGTTGGTTGCTTAACCGACTGTGCCACCCAGGGGCCCCAACTTTTAAATTTAAATTAAAAATAAATAAAATTTTAAAATTCAGTTTCTCAGTTACAGTAATCCCATTTCATGTCCTCACATGAAGCTAGAGGCTACCGTATTAAAAAGTGCAGCTCTAGAGTGATCTAATCTATTTCAACACATTCTGATGACTCCAGATCTCTTTTTTCAACTACAGAGTTTTACTTCCAGCTGTTTCCAGAAAAGCTTCATGTCCTATAGGAACTTAAAAATGTACTGATTTTTAACTGACCCTTGAATAATGCAGGGGTTAGTGGCATCAAGCCCCCCTACCCCCAGTCAAATAAAAGTCAAAAACTTATAAATTTTGACTCTCCAAAAACTTAGCCACTAATAGCCTACTATTGGCTGGAAACTGTACTGTCAACAGTTGACTAACACATATTTTGTATGTTATGTGTATTATATACTATATTCTTAGAATAAAGTAAGCTAGAGAAAAGAAAATGTTACTAAGACAATCATAAGAAAAAATAATCAGGAAATTAGATTTACAGCACTGTATTGTATTTATTTTTAAAAATCCATATATAAATGGTCTGCACAGTTAAAACCCATGTTGTTCAAGGATCAACTGTATACAAAACAGAACTCATCTCTTTCCTCTCTGTTCTCAGTGTCCCTTATCTTAGGAAATTGCATTAATTTCTATCAGGCTTCTTTACCTTACTGATTTCTCTTTTCTCCCTGCCCTATCCAGTCAATGGTTATGCTAAGTACTATCATGTCTTCCTCCAAATAGTTCTTAAATGTGTTTACTTCTTTTAAATAGGTTTTTTTAAAGATTTTATTTATTTATTTGAGAAAGAGAAAGAGAGAGAGAGCACATGAGTGGGGGTAGGGTCAGAGGGAGAAGCAGACTCCCTGCTGAGCAGGGAGCCCGATGCGGAACTCGATCCTGGGACTCCAGGATCATGACCTGAGCCGAAGGCAGTCGCCCAACCAACTGAGCCATCCAGGCGCCCTTAAATGTGTTTACTTCTTTATTTTTGCATCTACTGTGCAGTTTAGGCCAGTGCCTCTCAAATTCTCCTGTACCAACAAATCTTCTGGGGCCCTTATAAATGTAGATTCTGATTCAGTAGGCCTGGGATGGGCCAGCATTTCTGGGCTTCCAGGTGGTGCTGCCATTGCTTCTGCTGTTGCACTGATGACATTTTGAATAGGAAAGGTTTAGTCCTTCCTGGAGAGAGTCTTTTAAAGAGTCTCTCTGCTGCTTTGAATCCTTCCTTCCTGTAACCTGTTTGCCACACTGCCGTTGGAGTGATCTATATAATATGTAAATCTGATCATCTCAATTCCTAGCTTAATATACTTCAATTTCTCGATTTCAGAATGAAGTAGGGAATCATTACAGATCCTCCTTACCTCTTCAGCTTTATCTCCTAATACTCATCTTCCCCACCCCAACTTGCTCATATTCCGTGTGTGTATGGTTTGAAGGGGTCTTTGCATGTGTTTTTCTGTTCTGTATGATATGCTCTTCTTCCATTCCCTTTGTTCCTATAATCCCTCCTTAGGCCTCAGCTTTGATCTCACTTTCCCTGAGAAGCTGCCTTTAACTCCTCAAGACTAGAAAGTCTTTTCTTTTCTCCTATAGCATTCTGCGGCATCTAATCATGCTAAATTATTAGTGCCTATTTACTTGTCTTTTTAACCGGATAGACCGTCAACTTCTTGAGGTCAGGAACTGTCTTTTTAATTGTTAGCAAATAGTAGATGCTCAATAGTTTTTTGTTTTTTTTTTTTGAAAGGGTGAACAAGATATGAAGGCAGTATGCTTTGTGGAGATGTGAATGCTTTCCTGATTAAGCTTCCCTAGTAGCTTCCAACTTTAGAGTTTCAGAAGGATCCACAAAGGAAGAAATTGAGGTATGAGAGATGTTTTGGGCTTTGTTTTCACTAGGGAATGATACTTTCCAAGACCTCAGTTTATTCCCAGTTTTTTGAATATGATATATGAGTATCATATGGAATATGAATTTATTGAATATGGCATAATATGTTTAAAAAATTTTTTAAGATTTTATTTATTTGTGAGAGAGAGAATGAGAGACAGAGAGCATGAGAGGGAGGAGGGTCAGAGGGAGAAGCAGACTCCCTGCTGAGCAGGGAGCCCGATGTGGGACTTGATCCCGGGACTCCAGGATCATGACCCAAGCCGAAGGCAGTCACTTAACCAACTGAGCCACCCAGGTGCCCTGGCATAATATGTTTTTAATATGCATACCATAAAACACTAAGTCTGCTAGATGCTGTGAAGAAAAGCTTCTATGATCAAATAGTTTAAGAAACATAGCATAATCTTCCCACCTCTTAAAATTCATGTTACTATGTATTTACATACTGAAGTCTCTGCAAAACCCTCAGTAAAGAAACCTATTTAAATTTGTTTAACTTGATATTTTTCTAGCATATTTGACTATAGAGCTCCATTTTAATTTCCCTTTGGCAAATGCAGAGATGAAAGAGAAATTTAATTGCCGCTGTCAGACAGTAAGTTTTAAATGTGAAATAAAATTTGCTTATACATATTCTGGCTCAAACACTTACTGAAACGGTTTCAGGACCTACTGTTCCTTTTTTTCCATTTAGAACCCATGTGGACTAATATGTATTAGACATCTGAGCCATCACCAGATTCAACTTTTCTGTATTTAATTGATAAAAACCTAATATTTTCCAATCAGGAGCCCCAGTTTTCTTAGATCACAGTAGCACTAGCAGTTAGCTTTCTTTTCCCAAAGACACAAAGTTGTATTTTTGTTTCTGTTTTATGTTTTTTGTTTTGTTTTGTTTTGCTTTGCTTTTTGTTTTTGCAAGGATGCATAGAGGACAATAAAACTGAATCATTTAAAGTGGTCAAGGTAATGGCCTCTAGAGCCACATAACTGGGGTTCAAAACCTGGCTTTACCATTTACTTACTGATGTGATTTTATCAACTTACTTTGCCTCTCTGTGTCTTAGTTTTCTCATCTCTAAAATGAAGTGACAATGGTATCTACCTTAGAGGCTTGTTGTAAGGTACAAATGAGTTAATTTACATAAAACTCATATACTAAGTGTTCACTATCAGAAATCAAATTATTAAAATCTACCAGGTGGGGTATCAGCCAGGGTCACTCACTGATGAAGTGACCTACCATCATATACCAGCTTCAAAGAACAAACAAATTGTCATAACTTTGGGCCTTCTTTTGAATGCTGAAATGACTGATAACTATTAGAATACTAGGTATGTATTGTATATTTAAAGGAAAATTGCATAAATAATGAGGCTGCTTAGAACAACTATAATATATATTTCTTGTTTGGAATTTTATTTCCTTCATATGGTATGTGTACTTGGGGTTTGAGAAAAATGGAAAAGATAGTGGTAGATAAAAGTCCTTCAAAACTTGGGAGTCAATTTGGAGAAAAACAAAAGGAAGAATAGACAATCTATATGGGTCTATATCTATTAAAGAAAGTAAATTATTAATAATCTTCCAAAACAGAAAACACCAGGCCTACTGAGTTCACTGGTGAGGTCTGCAACAGAATTTTTTTTTTTAAGACTTTATTTATTTATTTGACAGAGAGACAGGAAGAGAGGGAACACAAGCAGGGGGAGTGGGAGAGGGAGAAGCAGGCTTCCCACTGAGCAGAGAGCCTGATGTGGGGCTCAATCCCAGGATCCCGGGATCATGACCTAAGCGGAAGGCAGATGCTTAATGACTGAGCCATCCAGGCACCCTGCAATAGAATATTTAATGAAGAAATTATACTGATTATCTGTAGTCTCTTCCAGAAAATAGAAGCAGGGGGAATAAGTCCTAACTCATTTTGATGCCAGCATCATCCTAACACCAGACAAAGACATTACAAGACAAGAAACTGCAGATCAACATCCCTCCTGAACACAGATGCAAAAATCCTCAAAAAAATATTAGTGAATGAATTCAACAATGTATAAAAAGAATTATATGCCATGACCATGTGGGATTTAAGCCAGGTATTTAAGGCTGGTTCAATATTTGAAAATCAAATGATGTAATCCATCACATCAATAGGTTAAAGAAGAAAAATCACATAATCATTTCAATAGGTATAGGAAAAAATTTGACAAAATTCAACATCCATTCATAATAATAATTCTCAGCAAACTAGGAGTAGAGGGTAACATCCTCAACTTGATAAAGAACACCTACAAAAACCCTACAGTTAACATCATACTTAATGGTAAAAAAACTAGAAGCTTTCCTGCTAAGATTAGGAACAAGACAAGGATATCTCTCACCACTCCTTTTCAATTGTACTGGAAGTCCTAGTTAATGCAATAAGACAAGAAAAGGGAATAGTATGAAAATAGGATGTTCATGGATAGGACGACACAATGTTGTCAAGATGTCAGTTCGTCCTAACTTGATTTATTGATTTAATGCAATCCCATTAAAATACCAGCAAGTAACTTTGTGGATATCAACAAACTGATTCTAAAGTCCATATGAAGAGGCAAAAGACCCAGAAGAGCCAATTCAATGTCAAAAGAGAACAAAGTTGGTGGACTGATAGTGTCCAACTCCAACACTTACTATAAAGCTATAGTAATCAAGACAGTGTGGTATTGGCAAAAGAATTGACAAATAGATAGTGAGGCAGAACAGAGAGCCCAGAAACAGACCCACAGAAATATAGTCAAGTGATCTTTGGCAAAGGAGCAAAGGCAATACAATGAAGCAAAGATAGTTTCTTCAACAAATGGTGCTAAAACAACTCCTCATTCACTCAAAAAAGAATCTAGACACAGACTTTATACCCATCACAAAAATTAACCTAAAATGGATAATAGACCTAAATACAAAGTATGAAACTATGAAATTCCTAGAAGACAACATAGGAGAAAATCTCAATGACCTTAGGTGTGGCAATGACTTTTTAGATATACCAAAGGCATGATCCATGAAAGAAAGACTTGATAAGCTGTCAGCAGTCATGGAGTAGGGTTCTGTTTCCCTATACCAAATACACTCTTTTCTCTGAGTACACATTAGACCTTTATAGAACTTTACGTTGTTCTTAACTAACAGGTCAACTTACTGTTTCAGTCATATGGAGTCCATAGCCAGGGAGCAGGCATTAGGCTTTTGGTCTAGTTAACTCCCTAGAGCAGAGCTAGACCTAACTGCATAAGCCATAAAGGAACAGAATATCTCAGGAGAGATTCACCTTGTTTCTTTGTCTTTTGAACAAGCCACTCTTCAGTCCACAGAATAAAGAAATTTTAACCCCTAGTTTCTTTTGTGTCTCATAAATTCTCTTGCGTGATCTACTCATTAGATGTATACACGTGGTCCTTCTTTTCTCCCCCATTTTTTCTCTGCAGGCGGAGAGGTTCTGTAAAGTGGGGGAGAGCAAGGGGAATCTGTTGAGTGGTTCCCAGCTGCAGGTGGTTTTCTCCTAAAATACCTCAAATTAGTATGCTCTTATGAGGACTAATTTCTATTCTAGGACTACGCAATCTAATCTACATTAGAAATGTCTAATCTTCCTACTGGCATTTGCCCCTTTCTTTTTCTGGTTTTCATTTCAAAGGACCCTCACATTAATTGCACATGGCTCTGCTTAAGCCACCTGACTAACTAAAGCTAGGATTTAAGTGTTTCTCCTTAATGCTCAAGTTTATTCTCTGATATGGGATGGGAAGATGTATAGCCTCATTGTATGCCACCACACTAGTCTGGCTTTTAGTGTTTTACAAAGTTGTAGGGCAGACAAGACTACAGATATTGACTTGAGCTATCTTAAGGAGAAGGGAATTATTGGAAGATGGTTAGGAAGCATACAGAGTAATGGGAACTTGGAAACTAAGACTTGGAAATGGGCAGGAATCAAGGGGGTTGTGGAGCGCTGGGCATTAGGAATCCTGGCACTTATCATAAAGCAGAATAGTGAGGAGGGCACACCATCCCTGCAGTGCACATCTTCCAGACTTTGCTATTGTTTCTGTCACTGATTCAACAGTCTGAATCCAAGAAAGAGCATCTGATAACTACACTTGGGTCACATGCCTGGCCCCTGGCCCTACTGAGTCAAGGAGGGCAAGGATCTGTTTCCTTCAGCTTCAGTAATGGAATGTGGTCACCAGGAATTACTGCCCCACCAAGATTACATACAGTCTGGATATGTGAATTTCAAAAGGAAATCTGGATGCTCCTAAGGTAGTCAAAAAATAAATGCCAACCAGAACTGTGTTTTTAATAGACCAGCTGAAATGTAGGAGAAGGGGATTGAAAAGCGAGGATGGGAGATAATGGGGAAGAGGGTAAAAAAAATGGGAGTAGGTAAAAGAGCAGGAAACATTCATTCAAGGAAAAGTATTTTTTGGCAACAGGTACATCTACATACAAGTCATCATAGCTTTTGTGTGTGTTTAACATGATCTTTAAAGCTTTCTGAAAGCTCAGAGTATGGAAAGCATATCTTAGTGACATAGAAGTATAGTCACCCTCTTTCACCACCAGAGGGTACTTTCTGTATAAATAGTATTCTGTGGATTCTGGGGATGTTCCCAAACACTCGCTGTTTACAAAGTGCTTTCATGTAACATTCATTCAAGAAATAGTGAGTTCCTATTGGAGATGAGAGATGATAGCCCAGATGAGAGACACCTAGGCAACCTGTACAGATAGGGAGGCCAAGGTTTCTAGTAACAGCTGAGGGGAATCACAGGAGGTGGGTTGGGAATGGAGAGTATTTTAGGAAGAGGAAACAGGATGAACAAAGGTGTCCGATATGTGTCCATTAGTTTAGATTCAACTATTTAATTGTTCAGCTTGTTATCTGACTCATCTCAATTCTGCATCCCATGACCTGAACTTGGAAAAGTGAGCTGTTTAGAATAACTGCTCTGAATCTATCCCCTGGTATTCCCTCTGCTTTCTGTAGCCAATTCTTGTTTTCTAGCTTCCTCATTTTCCCATCTTTTCTTTTTCTGTGCTAGAGCTATCTTGGAAGAGACTCATTGAAAAACAGGTGTTGTATTCAAATACACAGAACCCCAAATGCTTATAGAACACCTACACTGCGTATATAGAAGAATAAGAAAAAGCCTATCCCCTATAGTCCTGATGCATTCATTCTGTTTGTATCTTATTCAGTGATTTAAGCAATTATTTATTGTCTCCATTTGATATGTCAAATACTGTGTTAGCACTTTACATTTGTTATCTCTTTCAATCCTTAGTGTAACATGGAGTTATTATGATCCTTATTTTACTGATGATAAAACTAAGACTCAGGGAAATCAAATAGTTTGTCCAAGGTTTCCAGAATAGAAAATTAAAGGCCTAGGACCTACTCTTCCATTAAATATTCCCATGTCTGGCTTCTTTACGTCATTCAGCTCTCTGTTCAAATGTCATCTCAGAGAAGACTTTGTAAGTAGCCTCCTCACTCTGTGTCCAGTTGTCCTGCCTTATTTTTCTTTGTAATACCTACAGTGTTTATATTTTGTTATTTGTGTCTTCCACTAGACTATGATCTCTGTGACGGTGGGCTCTTGGCTATGTTACTTACTGTTTATTATACCACTGTACATAATACAGCCTGGCACATAATGAGCTCAACAAATTTTTGTTGAAGAATTGATCCTTAAACGCAAACTCTTAGCCACTATTCTATATGGTGTTTCTAATGGGTTAGAAAGTTTTAATTTTTAAATGCTCGATTCCAAAGAGTGTGGTGCACAGAGCTTGTGAATGCAATGTGCTAAATAATATGTGTACTGCTGTTCCATACTTTTTCAAAATTAGAGTCTAATTTGCATATAGTAAGATAAACCTTAAGCATGTATATATTTTTACAGATGTATATACTTGTGTAACTACCACCCAGGTCAAGATATAGAACATCTTTAGCCCCCAAGGAAAGTCTCTTGTATTACCTCCCAGTTGATACCCCATCTCCCATAAGTAAGTTTTCTGATTCCTGTCACATAAATTAGCTTGCTGGTTCTTGAGTTTCATACAAATGTCATCTGTGGTTTGTACTCTTGCATTTGTTTTACTCATCATAATATTTTGGAAATTTATCTATGTTGTGTATTTCAGTAGTTTATTCTTTTTTTAATTGTTGTGTTATGTTTCATTGTATGAATATGTCACAATTTGTTTATCCATTTACCTGTTAATGGATGTTTAGATTGTTGGCAGTTTTTGGCTATTAGGAATAAAGCTGCTGTAAAAATTCTTGAACAAATTTTTATAGACATACGTACTCAATATGTTATTTTGGGGAGGATATACTTAGAAGTGGAATTGCTGCATCATAAGGTAGATGTATGTTTAGCTTCCTTTTTTGACAAGTACTTGTTCAAGAATTTTGCCCACTTTAAAAACTTTCTTATTCATCTAAAGAGTTCTTCATATATTATGGATACAATCCTTTATCAGATAGATCAGACATATGTAATACAAATATATTCTCCCAGTTTCTGATTTGCCTATTCAATTTCCTACTGATGTATTTTGATAATAGAAGTTCTTAATTTGTTGAAGTCAAATTTATCGACTTTGTTAAGGTTAGCACTTTTTCTGTCATGTTTAAGAAATCTTTGCCTACCCCAAAGTAGTGAAGTTACTTTCCTTTGTTTTCTTGTAGAGATTTATTTTTTAGCTTTTACATTTAGGTCTATGACCCACCTTGAATTAATTTTTGGGTCTGATGTGAGGTAGGGTTTATTGTTTTTCACATATGAATATGCAATTTTTGAAGCACCATTTAATGAAAGAGACTATCATTTCCCTGCTGAATTGTAGTGATACTTTTGTCATAAATCAAGCAAGTCTGTATTGTAGAGGTGTATTTCTGGACTTTGTTTTGTTACATTGTTCTTTTTGTCTATCCTTGCACCAATAGGCCACTGTCTTAATTGTGTAGCTTTATAGTAAGACTTGAACTCTGATAATATGCCTTCCAACTATTTTCTTAAGACTGTACTGGCTATTTTATATATATATATATATCCATCCCATATATATATGGGATTCAACCTGCCAGTATCCACCAAATATTCCTGCTGAGCTTTTGATTGGGTTTGCATTGAATCTATACATCAAATTGGAAGAAATTGACATCTTATCCATATTCAGTTTTTTGCTTCATAAGCATGATATACCTCCTCCATTGATTTGGGTCATCTTTAATTACTCTCTATAGTATGAACTTTCAGTATTTTTTAGTTTTCAATATTAACCTTATGTAAATTTTCTTAAATTTATTCCTAGATATTTGGTATTTTTATTCTACTGTGAGGAATATTTAAATAATTAATTTTCTAATTGTTTCTTGCTAGTATATAGAATTATGATTTTCATATCTTGACCTTATATCTAGAGAGCTTATTGATTCTAATAGTTGTTATGTTTTTGGATTTCTGTCTTTACATTCATGTAATATATAAATGAAAAACATTTTACTTTTTGTTTTGAATCTTATATCTTTTATTTTTCTTTCCAGTTTTATAGCATTGTCTAGGGCCTCCAGCACAATGGTGGATAAACAGTAGTGGATATCCTCATCCTGTCTGTGACTTTGGGGAGAAAGCTGTGACTATTTCACCATTGCTAATGATGTAGCTATAGAGTTTATTACTAGGTAATCTTTTTTAAAGATCAAGGATATTTTCCATTTCTACTTTGTTGAGGATTTTTTTTCTAAAACCGTGAAAGCATGTTTAGTTTTATCAAATGTGCTTTCTTCACCTATTTTGATGATTGTGCTTTCCCTCCATTTCTTTATTCTGTTAATGTTGTTAATCACACTGATGGAATTTTTAAATGTTAAACTATCCTTTTATTCCTGGAATAAGCCACTCTTGTATATGATGTATTATGAATTTTTTTATATCCCTGGAATCCTATTTATTTGATATTTTATTAGGATTTTTACACCAATATTCAAGGGAGATACTGGTTTTATTTATTTATTTAAAATATTTTATTTTTAAATTTACTTTTTGTGGGGGAGGAGCAGAGGAAAGGGGAAGGGGGGAGAGAATTTCAAGCAGACTCTGCCCTGAGCATGAAGCTTGACAGGGGGCTGAATCTCACAACCCTGAGATCATGACCTGAGCCAAAACCAAGGATCGGATGCCCAACTGACTGAGCCACCCAGGCGCTCCTGTTTTGTTTTTTTTTCCCCCCAAGGGAGATACTGGCTTGTGATTTTTCTTTTTTGTAGTTTATTTTTCTTTTTTAGGTTTTAGTTATCAGTGTTTTGCTGTTTTTGAAAACTGAGATTAGAAGTGTTCCCTCTTTTTTCCTATTCTCTGAAAGAGTTTGTGTAAATTTGGTATTATTTTTGCCTTAATTATTTGGAAGAATTCACCATTAAAACCATATGGGCCTGTTCTTTTCTTTTCTTTTTTAAATATTTTAATTCTTGTATAGTTGGCATACAGTGTTATATTAGTTTCAGGTGTACAATATCATGATTCGATATTCTGTACATTACACAGTGCTCATCATGATAAGTGTACTCCTTTATCCCCATCACCTATATCACCCATCCTGCACCCACTTCCCCCCTGGAAACCATCATTTTGTTCTCTGTATTTAAGAGTCTGTTTCTTGGTTTGTCTCTCTCTCTCTTTTACCTTTGCTCATTTGTTTTGTTTCTTAAATTCCACACATAAATGACATCATATGGTATTTGTCTTTCTCTGACTGACTTATTTCACTTAGCATTATATTCCACTTCCATCCATGTTGTTGCAAATGGCAAGGTTTCATTCTTTTTTATGTCTGAATAATATTCTAATATCATATATATATAAAACATCTTTTTATTTTTTTATTTTTATTTTATTATTTATTTATTTATCTGACAGAGAGAGAGTAGAAGCAGGGGGAGCGGCAGGGAGAGGGAGAAGCAGGCTCCCGCTGAGCAGAGAGCCCAACGTGGGCCTTGATTCCAGGACTCCAGGATCATGACCTGAGCTGAAGGCAGATGCTTAATCGACTGAGCCACCCAGGTGCCCCTACCACATCTTTTTTAGACATTCATCAATCGATGGACTCTTGAGCTGTTTTCATAATTTGGGTATTGTAAACAATGCTACTATAAACCTTTGAATTAGTGTCTTCGTATTCTTTGGGTAAATACCCAGTAGTGTGATTGCTGAATCATAGCATAGTTCTATATTTAGCTTTCTGATGAAACTCTATGCAGTTTTCCACAGTGGTTGCACCAGTTTGCATTCCCACCAACAGTGCATGAGGGTTCTTTTTTCTTCACATCCTCGCCAACACCTGTTGTTTTTTATGTTGTTGATTTTAGCCCTTTTGACAGGTGTGAGGTGATACCTTATTGTAGTTTTTTTTTTTTAAGATTTTATTTATTTATTTGAAATAGAGTAAGTGAGAGACAGAGCATGAGTGGGGAGAGAGGCAGACGGAGAAGGAGAAACAGGCTCTCCACTGAGCATGGAGCCTGATGCAGGGCTCGATCCCAGGATTCCAAGATCATGACCTGAGCTGAAGGCAGATGCTTAATCGACTGAGCCACCTAGGTGCCCCACCTTATTGTACTTTTGATTTGCATTTCCCTGATGCTCCATGACGTTGAGTATCTTTTCATGTGTCTGCTATATGTATGTCCTCTTTGGAAAAAATGTCTGTTCACGTCTGCCCATTTTTATATTGGATTATTTGTTTTTTGGGTATTGAGTTGTATAAGTTCTTTATATAGTTTGGATACTAACCCTTTATTAGATATGTCGTTTGCAAGTATATTCTTCCATTCTCTATGTTACCTTTTGGTTTTGTTGAGTATTTCCTTTGCTGTGCAGGAGATTTTTATTTTGATGTGGTCCCAGTAGTTTATTTTTGCTTTTGTTTTCCTTGCCTCCGAAAACCTATCTAGAAAAACATTGCTACAGCCAATGTTGGAGAAGTGACTGCCTGAGTTCTCCTTCTAGGATTTTTATGGTTTCATTCTCACATTTTGGTCTTTTTAAAAAGATTTTATTTATTTATTTATTTATTAAGAGAGAGAGGGAGTGCATGGCAGGGAGAGGAGGGGCAGAGAGAGAGGAGAGAGAGAATTTCAAGCAGACTCTGTGCTGAGCATGGAGCCCTACTCAGGGCTCGATCTCATGACCCTGAGATCATTACCTGAGCCAAAATCAAGACTGAGATGCTCAACTGACTGAGCCACCCAGGCGCCCCTACCACCATAATATTAGTGAGCTGAGTCTTTTGAAAGGCAGGTCCCTATGTAATGAACTTCCTCAACTTTTGTTTATTTGGAATATCTTAATTTCTCCCTCACTATTGAGGGACCATTTTCCTGGATATAAGATTCTTGCTTGGATTTTTTTTTCTTTTAGTGCTTTGAATATATTGGCCTATTACCTTTTGGTCTCCTAAGTTTCTGATGAGAACTTTGCTAATAATCTCGTTGGGAATCCCTTGGATATGATTTATCACTTCTCTTTTGCTACCTTCAATATTCTCTTTCTCTTTGTCTTTCAAAAGTTTGACTATATTGTGTCTCAGTGTGAGTCTCTTCAAGTTCATCTCACCCGGAGTTTGTTGAGCTTCATAGATGTTTATATTTGTGTCTTTCATCAAATATGGGAAGTTCTCAGCCATTATTTTTCACATCTTCTCTCTTCCCTTTTTACTTTTTCATTCCTTTCTGGGACACCCACAATGCATATGTCAGTCTGCTTGAAGGTGTCCTACAGGTCATATAGGCTCTATTTTCCTTCAATCTTTTTCTTTCTGTCCCTCAGACTCAATGGTTTCTATTGTTCTATCTTCATGTTCACTCTTTCTTCTGCCTGTTTAAAGCTACTATTGAATCCCTGTAGTGAATTTTTCATTTCAGTTACTGTATGTCTTAGATGCAGAACTTCTTTTTGTTTTTTGGTTTTTTTTAACTTATTTATTTATTTATTAAAGATTTTATTTATGAGAGAGAGACAGAGATAGAGAGAGCAAGAGTGGAGAGGAGAGGGAGAAGCAAGCTCCCTGCTGAGCAGGGAGCCCAATGCAGGGCTCCGTCCCAGGACCCTTGGAACCATGACCCGAGCCAAAGGCAGATGCTTAACTGACTGAGCCTCCCAAGTGCCCCCTCTGTTTGGTTTCTTTTTAGATTTTCTATCTCTGTTAATATTCTTATTTTGTTGATGTATTTTTTTTTTTTTTTACTTTCTCTATGCCTGATGCTTAACTGACTGAGCCACCTAGGTGCCTCTCTGTCCATTCTTTTTTTTTTTTTCAGTCTTTTTTCTCTCTATACTTCATTATGGAATTTTTTTTGATTGCTATGTCTTCAAGTTCACCAGTCTTTCTTCTGCCACTAATCCCATCCAATGTATTTTTCATCTCAGGCATTATAATTTTCATTTCTAGAAGTTTTTTGGGTCTTTAAAAAAATACCTTCACTAAGGACACCTGGGTGGCTCAGTCATTATCCCAGGGTCCTGGGATTGAGCCCCTCATCAGGCTCCCTGCTCAGCAGGAAGTCTGATTCTCCCACCCCCATTCCCCCTGCTGTGTTCCTGCTCTCGCTATCTCTCTCTCTGTCAAATAAATAAATAAAATCTTTAAAAAAAATACCTTCACTAAAAAAAAAAATCCTTTACTGTCACTAATTACCATGTTCTATCTTCTTGAATGTATGAAATACTAAAATCATAACTGTTTTAATGTCTTTGTCTACTAATTCTATTGTTTTTCAGGAGACTCTCTGAGAATCTCTGGAACTCTCTCTCTCTGTGGCTCTCTCCCTTCTCAGCATTGTGTCCTGAAAACTTCCTCCAGGCAGTAAGCTGTGGTAACAGTTGGACTTAACTCATTGTTTTCCTATTTCTCAGGGACTCCTTTGTTATCTGATGCATTACTTTGATTTTCTTGTCATATATTTTATTTCTACATGCTGTAAACCTCAGATGATATAGTTATTGTTGCTGCCCATACCTAGAGCTGTTCATTCTTTCCTGCATTTTCATGTGACATCTGGGATCGTTTTTTCTTTAATCTGAAGTACATTCTCATCTTTTCTCTTGGATTTTATTTATCTGAGAAATTTAAAAAATCTTCTTTTTGATTTTGAGTGATATTTCCTGAGTATAGTATCCTTAACTATAGAGAACAAACTGATGGTTACCAGAGGGGAGGTGGGTGAGGGGGATGGGTTAAACAGGTGATGGGGTTAAGGAGTGCACTTGTTGTGATGAGCACCAGGTGTTGTATGGAAGTGCTGAATCCCTAATTCTACACCTGAAGCTAATATTACACTGCTTGTTAACTAACTGGAATTTAAATAAAAAATTGAGAAAAAATTTTATATTCTATATACCAGTTGCCAGATGTATGTAATATGAATATTTTTTCCTGTTCTGTGTCTTTCTTTTTCATTTCTTTTTTTTAAAAATATTTTATTTATTTATTTGACAGAGAAAGACACAGTGATAGAGGGAACACAAGCAGGGGGAGTGGGAGAGGGAGAAGCAGACTTCCCGCTGAGCAGGGAGCCCAATTCGGGGCTCGATTCCAGGACCCTGGGATCATGACCTGAGCCAAAGGCAGACACTTAATGACTGAGCCACCCAGGTGCCCCTCTTTTTCATTTCTTAATGATGTCTTTTGAACAGCAAAACTTTTAAATTTTGATAAAGTCCCATTTATCACATTTTTAACTTCAATAATTTATGCTTTTTGTGTCCTAAGAAATATATGCTTAACCCAAATATCACAAGGTTTCTCTCTTATTTTTGAAAACATGTTTTAAAAGCTTCTGGAGGCTTTATAGTTTTTACTTTTAGATTTAGTTCTACAATCCATTTTAAATTAATCTTTGTGTGAGGTGAGTTGGCTAATTACCTTATCACACATTGCCTAAAATCATCTACATTTCAATTCTTTTCAGAATTTGCTTTGATCAGTAGTCTTCATTTAAAAAAAATCAAGAAGTATTGCTTTGTCTGTAGAATACACATTTTGTTTTGCCTATATAGAATGGTATAATATAATAGTGAAATTGGACAAGTAATGGCAAGTTTAGGATTTTTGGAAGCCAAAAAATCTTTCTTATTTTAGTTTTTCCCATTTTTTCTTTTAAAATATAGGAATTTCCTCTATTAGTATTATCATTATTATTCCTATTTTTATCAATGAAAAATTGAAGCTCAGAAATATAGTTTTTTCAGCCATACAAAGTATTTATGCTAATATTAGGTGTTAGCTCATGCCAATTTTCCGTTTTAGCACATGTGAAATAGAAAAAAGTCACAAAATGTTTATAAGGGGCGGGGCAAATGATTATAGCATAAATATCAACTTACTATTCACAAATAGATAATGTTATATACATGGGTATTATTATCATATTTATTATTCACTGAGGTCACATCTATTAAACATGGGAAGCCCTATTGTATGACTTTTATCCTGTAGATAGTCCAGGCAGATTGGTGACAGTGTGCAATCTATTACTTGAAATGCTCTGTTTTCAAGTAGTCTGATTTGATGAGTTTTGCTATATTTCCTTTTTGGGTGATCATTTGATAACTTATTCTCAAAATATTCTCATTTGTCACAGTAGCTAATTTACCTTTTTTCAATTGTATTGTGTCTGCTGTTTCATCTCTCAGAAGTCTATAAACAGCTGTCATTGTCAGTGACATTAATCATCCTGTGGCCAGCCTTCCAGTGGCTAGCACTTATCCTTTTAATCTGGTAGATTTCCTTCATCTCCCTCAGAAATTTCTCTGATTTTAGTTGCCATCTGAAATACAGATTATTTATATCATGTGGTGAAATATGAACCTCATCCTAATACAGTACTGGAGAATATAATACTCTTTGAGTGATCAGGTCATCGTCTTAGTCCAAGGCCTTTAGGAACCATCTACAACTTCCAAATAAAGCTCAAACCTCTTTGCTTAGCATTCAGACAAATCATCTCAGTTATCAGTAATGTTTCTCTCCTTGTAATCCCATTCTATTGTCTTCATACCTCTAACCTGAGTGTTAATGTATCTTTATAATAGAGTTGCAGTGCACAATTTATATGACTTCAAGTCTAAGTAAAGCTGAAAAAGAATAATTTAAATTCTCTAACAACTAACCACTAGTCCTGTATCAGTTAGAGTTTACTTAGGAAGCAGAATCAGAAGCCCTATGAATGATGAAGAATATGGGATTGCCATGGGCGTTAGCCCTTACATAATTGTAGGGGCTTCTGAAGCAGTCTGTGTCTGGTGTTGGGCCTGAAGTCAGCAGGAACAACAGTCAGGAAGGAAAGATGGTCATGAAATGGGGGAGAATAAAAAAATGATTGGGATTGGTGAGGATAAGCTGGAACCCATGAGGACAAACTAGAACCTGTGAGAACAAATTGGGACTTGTATTTGTCTCTCATTGTATCTAACTTCAGTGATACATCTGATCTATAGGATAAGGTGATGCCTTTGGCCACACTGTTGAACATGCACCTACTTGAGGATTCAGAGGAGCTGAAGGAGGAGATCTGGTGGGAGCTGGAGAGTGCAGGCCAGGCTGCTGGCCCATGCTTACATGGTGAGCCAGGAGATCAGTGTCTGGCCCTACAAGGATCTTCAGAACATAAAAATGTCTTCACCTTTACTTCTGCCTTTCAAATCTCACACAAATTTCTCTTTTTACTAACCTTATCCTAGAGCCATACAGGGAAGGGAATTCTGGGAAATGCAGTTCCATCTTAGCTAAGTTAATGTGGTAGAAAGCCACCACAAGTCCATTTCTGCATAAGCCCTTGAGTAAGCAAGGGATTGGAGATATGCATCTGGTATATTTTCAGTCTATCTTAGTTCCTGAGTACCTATCATGGCATCTCACTGTGCTGAGTGCAATTCTACTATTTGGTTAAATTTTTCAGACAAGACTTCTTTCCTCATCATAAGCCAATTGCTTCATTACATTCTCACAGGAAAGTGATCTGATCCAAAAGTGGAGAGAAAAACTGGCTGTTTTGGGTCTATGAACCAAGAGATGCTATCTGGGTCTCTAACATGGTGTCTTCCTAAGAAGGTATTTCTAGAGTAATTTTGCTCACTTACTGAATTTTCAATTTACACATTGACTTAGGAACCCAATACTGATTTTAGAACTTTCTTCAATAAATATTTGTTAAATGGCAAATGAATGGTGTAGGGATTTTCTTCTGCTGTATTCCTCTTACCAACTAGCAAAGTGCTTGACACATATTAGATACTTAATAGATGTGGGTTTGAAAATTTTTATTCTGTGTTGTGTAATATTAAAACAAGAATATTACAAATGTTTTATTTTATTTTATCTTATTTTAAGATTTTATTTATTTATTTGACAGAGAGAGAGACAGCAAGAGAGGGAACACAAGCAGGGGGAGTGGGAGAGGGAGAAGCACACTTCCCCCGTAGCAGGGAGCCCGATGCGGGACTCAGTCCCAGGACCCTGGGATCATGACCCAAGCCGAAGGCAGATGCTTAACTACTGAGCCACCCAGGCACCCCACAAATGTTTTCTTTTTTAATAGGTTTCCAAGTTGCCTTTAATACAAGCCACTGAATATTGTGTATGCTTTGGGGTCTGGGTAAAAGTGACTGCCCATTCAATTTGGGTTTTGCAAGGTGAGTTGAAGCTTGCAGAAAAGTATATGTATATTAAAGTACTTTGGAAAATTTTGGCCCTGTTTGTTTCCTTCAGTGTTTTCATAAATCCCTGCATTCTGCTTTTACCTCTCTCTGTCTTCTGTTTCTCTTTCTTTGGCAAATTATCTTTAAAATATTACTACTAAGATAATCCATGCTCTTGGTAAACAGTAAATAAAGGAGAAAAGTTAACCTAAAAGTTCTCTGAACTCCTCCTTCTCCACACACAATTCCACACTATCCAAAAATAACCACTATTAATATTTTTATATATCTTTCCTCAAACATTCTATGAATTTATAATCATGTATATGTATACTCGAAACAATAGTATCATATTATCAATACTATTCTGCAATAAGTTTTCACTTAATACATCTTGAAACTTTTAAAATATCAGCACATAAATGAACAGCTTTCTTTTAAGCAAACTCTTCAACATGTATTCCAAAGTACAATTTATGATTTAACTAGTTCCCTGTGATGATTATCTTAGGTTAATTCTAATAATTAGCATTACAAACAATGTTTCATATATATATATCTGTATCATGCAGGTGTATCCAAAGAGCACATTCTAAGCAGTGGAATTGCAATGTTTGCTTGAGCTTTGTTATCAACTAAAGGGTATTTCTTTTCAGGATACATGTTTATAGCTCATTCAAGTTGCTAGTAAACACTGGGTTACGTGTGTCTCCACAGCCTCTTTTGTCAAGATACCTTTGGTAAAAGGAAAAGATGTTGAAAGAATGGTCTTTGCCTTCATCATTTGTAGATCCTTCTTTGGTCATCTGTAATTCACTAATCAGCAGTCATTCATAACCATTTTTTGAAACTGAAGACAGCTTTTCTGGAGACTAGAAGTATCATCATCATGTTTAAGTCAATCTAATCTATTATTCTAAAAAATATATATATTTTTTCAATTTCATTATCTTAAGATTGAATAATAATGCTGATATGACCACTAAAAATTAGCTTGCTCAGCAATTGTCAGGGTAACTGTCACAAGAGTTTGCCCATTGTTTGCCGCTGCTCCATTCAACAGTCCTCCCTTATTTCCCCCAGAGAATTTAAGACAGCCTATTCTGCAAAGGTAAGTGCTTGAAGACTAAACACCATCATAGACTAAGGACAGGAGGCAGGTGGTAAAAGAGAGAGTGGGAGGAAATTATTTTTCCAAGAAACTAGCTTATGCAAGGCCTAAAACCTAGTTCTGAGCTTCTTAGTAGAAGGTAGAGAAAGGAAAGCTGAGTTATAGAGCTTGTCTTTTATAGCACAGAGGTTCTCAGGCCTATTAGACACGATGATTCTTTTTTATAACAAATATTTTGCCTGAATGCCTTGTTACTATCCTGAAGTGAGGTTTATGGATAATTCAGCTTATTTACCCATACCATTTAAAAATGAATATAAAGGGGGCACCTGGGTGGCTTGGTAGGTTAAGCATCTAACTCTTGATCTCAGCTCAGGTCTCAGCCTCAGGTTTGTGAGTTCAAGCCCTGCATTGGGCTCCATGCCCAGCATGGAGCCTACTTAAAAAAAAAAAGAATATAAAGTCTGAACTCTAGTATAATGTAAGTAATGTATATTTTAATATATATTTTGCTATTACATGTCGAGGCATGACTATGCTGGAAGGCAAATGAAGTTGCCACATGCTTATATGAACTGGAAGAATCACTATGAATGCTACAGCTAAAATGCAGTCTGGCTCAAGTGTGTTGGCTACTTAACAGCCATGAGACTCATCCATCATAATGATTATAGTTTTCCTAAATAGTAAAGAATTCTTCTTAAGTCCTGAAAAAAAGGCATAATCTTAAATCCTGAAAAAAAAGGCATAATTCCCCGGTTTACTTGGATTTTGAGTTTCTAGGAAATTAAGTGATATTGAAATTAAGCAGAAACTTCTTTGTATTTGCACTTAAAGTGGGTTTTTTTCTAGGTTCATAAGCAGCCTTTTTTTTTTTCTTATATGGAAGTCTGTTGAAATATTTCAACATAGTACAGAATGTGGAATAGTCTTCATTGTATAGGACTGTCCTGTACATTGCAGGCCGTCTGGCATCCCTAGTTTCTGTTCACATGAAGTGCCAGAAGTTTCTCCCTCCCACCACCATTGCAACAGTCACTTTGGAAATCTGCTTGGCATTATGTGTTAAAATCTGCATTTCCCATGACCCAGTAATCTCCTAATTGTTTATACATCAGAAATGAGTATGTATGTACATCAAAAGTTTTGCTCAAGAATGTTTGCAGCAACATTGTTCCTATTGGCCCCCAAATGGAAATAACTCAAATATTCCCTCCACAGTGGAATGGATAAATACATTGTGCCATATTCATGCACAGGAATAATATGCAACAGTGAAGATGAACAAATTGCTACTACAGAAGCCATGGAGAATCTCACAGTTGAATGACAGAGCCACACACAAAATAATACATGCTATATGATTCCAAAAGTTCAAACACAGGCAAAACAAATTTATCATGTTTGTTGGAGTAATGCCTGGAGGAGGAATGAGGTGTTTCTGTGGTGACAGGGCTTCCTTCCTCTCCCTCCCTTCCTTTTTGCACTTATCATTTATTTATACCATAAGAAGTTAGTATTCTGTGGGACACACTCTGGGAAAACTCTTTGTGTGACTTTTGTTTTATTAACTCTCAGTTTTCGTAGAGAACCTCAGAGAGATAGGGTAGCTTGGCTAATCTTGAGTAGTGAGGGATGGATGTAAGGGTTCTATTTCTTGACCTGGGTGGGGCTTAGGTATGTGTTCACTTTGGGATAATTCATTATCAGCAGAGGGGAGAGTATTAAAACAAGTCTGTAGGATGACATTCGTGCAGTGTACAGGGAATTAAAAAATGACTGCCATTAGAGAAACGTCAGTTTCTCTCCCAGTCCTCCAGCTCTCCATTTCCTCAGAAGAGAGCCCAAGAAAACCAAATGCGAGAAACAAGGTCCAGTTCAAACTGCAACCCTCACACAGATCCAGAGACTCAAATGTCCACCGCCAGGGTTAAAAGGTATTCCCAAATTGGTCCAAAGTGCTTAAAAAAACGAGCAAGTCTCTTCGCTGCCCAGGGGAAGAAGGGAAAGAAAAAACAAAGATAAAAACGTGAAGTTACTCCCCAACTCGCTGTTGGGAGCTCGGGAATCACCCGGGCAACGTGGGGCCCCGCCCGACCCATCATAGGAGGCGGGGCCAAGGCCTTACTTTGACACCCTAGCAACGTAGGAAGCCTTTGTCGCGTCCTAGCAACAAACCTCGCCCTCCCTGCGGCTGGCCTTCCCTCCCTTAGTCCTCCTTGCCAGCTCTTGGCTCCCGCTCACCCCTCTCACTGGGCCTCTCGGTGGCCCCGAGGGCTTGGATTTGCATACTGGTGCGGGACAGCTCTCAGGGTTCCTGCGGCGGGAGCCACTCAGGCAGAGCCAGCACATGGTGGGAGGGACAGCAAGAAAGAGCGTTTAAGAAAAAAAATCAAGATTTGGTAATTTTTGTTTTTAAGGCACATCCAAAGCTCTGAGGAGAGGGGATTGAAGGGTGGGAAATTCACTTTTGTACAAACTCCATATAAAGAAAGAAGAGACCCATCGAAGACTGAGCACCTAGCCAACTGGAGACCTGCGATGTTGGACACCATCGTCCCTTCTGTGCAAGACCTGGGCAGGCAGGTGCTGCCCACGCTGCTGTCACTGAGCCAGGAGGGTAAGCGATGTGGGGCGAGGGCCCTGGGGGCTGGATCTTAACCCGCTTGTGGGGAAGTGGAAAATCTTCCCTATCCTCTGGAGTGGCCATTTTGTCTTGGCAACCAGCTGGTAATCACAGCAGGCTCACGTTGGATGCCCAGAGACAGTTTCTTTATTGACTGCCTTAATGGGAATCAATAAAGGGGCCAGCTGAGGATTTTGATTAAAGGAGATAATGTATTAACTTGGGTACTAGCACAAAGTAAGAGCTCAATAAATGTTAGCTAAAAACAACCACCCCAAATGGCTCCTTCTCAGACTTCATGCAAAGAAAAGGTTACCTTGGTTGCCCTTGATGTTTTGGGGTTGTGTTAAGTGAGATGATCATAAAAGGAACTGGGTGGTTGGAAGAAGACCCGGCGGCTTCTTATAGAAATCTTACTAGACTTGATCAAAAGCATAGTTTCTTAGAAGAGTCCCCCTAAAGTGACACTGAGATGTCTGTAAGCAATGGGAGCCCTTGGTTTTCTAGAAATGGAAACTATTGTTACTATCAAGTCTTGTAATTTAGGGACGTTGCCTATGCTTTAACCAAATGACTGAAGAAGACAAAAATAAATAGGAATAGATGCCTCTTTTCTTTCCCCTGCATCACTCCTATTTTTTCCTGTTACAATAATTCTAAAAGAAGCGTTAAATATAATGGTTTTATGTATTAAAAATATTTGCCATATTTATAAATTTATATATAATTTATTTGTGAGTGATTTTGAGAACCTTCTATGTGTTGGGTACCAGAGAACTGATGGTGAGCAAAAACCTTGGAATTTATAGTCTAGTGGGGAAGAGATACACATTAACCAAATAATCACAGAAATAAATATTAATTTACAATTAGTAAGTGCTACTAAGAAGGAGGTGCATGGTACACTGGGAACTTTTACTGAGGGCGAGGATGGGGATGTGTGTCAAGATTTGCTGAAGAAGAGATTTGAGCTAACGTGAAGAATGAGTTGCAGTTAAATAGATGAGATGGATCAGTATGGTAGGGAGTGGAGGGGAGGCAACAGTGTTTTTGGCAGAGGAAAAAACAATAGTGTTTGTTGAAAGTGTGTTGATGAAAAAACAAGAGTGTGTTGATGAAAGGGGTGACTTGAGGAATTGAAGGAAAGTAAAAATGGCTGCTTTGTAAGTGTAGGAGTGAGTGTGTTCTAAAGGAGCCTGGAGAAACAGGTCAGGTGATGCAGGGCCTTGTAAATCATATTAAGGATAGTGGCCTTTATTTTAAACCTGATTGAAGGCCGTTAAGTGTTTTGCATGGAGCTAAAGGAGGAGTTGAATGATGTGATCAAGTCTGTGTTTTGAAAAAGATTGCTTTGGTTGCCAAGTGGAGAATGAATTGGAGGGTCAAGGATGCCTAGAACAGTACCTTAAGTGAGAGTGAATAGTAGCTTGGTCTAAATTGGTAGCAGTAAAAGTGGAGAGAAGTAGACAGATTGAAAGGCTATTTAGAGGTAAAATCTACAGATTGTGGTGGTGAACTGGATAGGAAGGTGGGAGAGAAAGGAAGTCTCGAGGATGAATTGAGTTCCTGGCTTATATAATTGAATAGATGATTGTGCCAGTCATTGTGATTGAAACCCTGGATACAGGCAAGATTTAAGGGGAGGAAGATGCTGGTTTTGAGCACGTGAAGAGTCTCTGTGAGATATCCAAAGAGGCAGTTGGATACACAGGTCCAGAACCTGAAAATGGGGAGGGCATCTGGGCTTCTAAAAAAACACTTGGGGGTCATCAGCATTTTGGTGGTCATTAAAGCCCTGGGCATGGGTGTGACTGCTTAAGAAGAGTCTGGAGTGAAGAATGAAGGCCGAGGGCTGTACCTTTGAAAATTCCAACATTCATTTTATTTATTTATTTATTTATTTATTTATTTATTTATTTATTTATTTACCCATTTGAGAGAGAGAGAGCGAGAGAGAGAGCATGAGCGGGGTGGGAGGGAAGAGAAGGGGCAGAGGGAGAAGCAGACTCCCTACTGAGCGGGGGGCCCCATGTGGGACTCGATTCCAGGACCCTGGGATCATGACCTGAGCTGTTGGCAGACGCTTAACCAACTGAGCCAACCAGGTGCCCAAAAATTCCAACATTTAATGGCTGAGTTGAGAAAGATGAGCTTACAAAGGAGACTGAGAAGAAATGGCTAGACAGATAGGAAGAAAACCCAAGAGACCGTAGTTGTCACAAAAGCCAACAGGAGAGGTGTTTAAAGGAGGAGAGAGTGGTCATCAGTGTTAGATATGACTGAGGGGTCAGAGAGGTGAAAATTAAACATATCTATTGAATCTTTTGACAAGGAGACCATTGGGGACCTCAGCAAGAGCTTTATTGGTTGAAGGACAGAAACAGAAGTCAAGTAACTACTTATTAACGTTCACAAATGACCCATTGTGAAGGAGATGAGGATAAACTTCCAATCTCAGCAAAACACATAAATTAACTTTACATCATTGTATATATTGAGTCCTGTTACTTCCATATGTTTCACTGAAATTAAGTATTATGTAGTTATGGTACTTAGAAGGTCCTGTCATCATTTTATGGATGTGAACTCGGTCAAACTTTTGAAGACTACAAAGCTAGCAATCTTTGGAGGCAGGAAGGCTGTAGGTCTTCAGTGCAACACACTGATCTTTTCACTGCACTATGCTCTGGGAATATGTTTCTTTGTTCAAATCATTCTTGAATATTTTACTTTGTTTGTGTGTTGGTATTTTAATTTTAGAAGATGTCTTACGAAGTCAGGGAGCTTATCTTTTATATTTGGTATTAATATCTATTTCAAGCATGTATTCTATAATTTACATAATGGACACTTAGTTCTTTTTTATAATGATCATATATAAAATACAGTATTCCTGCTACTTGGTGTTGTGTTTAAAAATATGGTTTTGAATGCATAAAATGTTTAGAATTTGAGGTCAAATGATGGTTGAACTAAGTATAGAAGGTATGTCTAGGGATTATTTCTTTATAATAGTGATTCTTGGTATTACACCTTTCTCTAAAATGTAAAATTAGCATATTCTTTAACTTGCTTCTTAGACTGGATTACAATTCTTTTTGTTTTGAGATTTAGTGATACCCTCTCTGACTTTGGGATGTCAGAAAAATTAAAGTTAAAAATCATAGTTTGTAAGATTTTCAAATCTGTCTATTCCAATTGAAGTGCAGGACCCTAAAGCTTCCTAAAGGGAATGATGTGCAGCTTTTCTTTTTTTCTTCAGTAAGAAATAGCAAATTTCAGTTTAGAATAATAAACTCTGCTCTTATATAACTTTGCCTGTTAGATTGTATAGAGTAAAATAACATGACTTGAATATATCATCCAAATGAAGAAAGATGATCCTCAAATTTCCAGTTAAGCTCAGTCAAGTCTTTTCATTAGGGTTTGGTTGCAAGCTATATAGTTTCTCCTGGCTCTAATTAAATCATTTCCTTTTGGTATAGATTGTTTTCCTGAAATTTGAGCTGCCTATCATGAGTCTAGGTGAAAGACTTAATAGTTTTGACTTAATTTGAAAGGTCTCCATGTAAATCTGGGTATGGAGATTCTGTATTATTAGTAAATTAATGACATTTTTGGTCATGATGAAAATTTTGACTCAGTATACAATTGGGATTGGTTGTAAGACCTTCTTAGTTCTTAGCAACCAGAAGTAGAATTCTTTTGTCTATGGTGGTGGGAAAGAGTGGGGAATACAGTAGGATGGAGCAGAGCAGAGGAAACACTTGGTTGTAATCTTGTCACTTGGCTCACTGTAGCATGCAACCCGAGTTTTCTTTGGTGGGTGAGTGAATTTCTATCACCCAACTTGTTCCCAGATGCCCATGAGAATCACTGCTACTTCTCATTGCCTACCTATTCCTTCTCTGGCATATTAATAAAAATATTTATAATCCTGATATACTGGAATTAAAGATTGCAATTTCCCTGCCTTAAGTAGTGGTTTAAGCCATTAGAAATAAAAGTTTTATATTATGTTAAGTGAAATAAGTCAATCAGAGAGAGACAATTATATGATCTCATTGACATGTGGAATTTAAGAAACAAGGCAGAGGATCATAGGGGAAAGAGAGGAAAAAATGAAACAAGATGAAACCAGAGAGGGAGACAAACCATAAGAGACTTTTATTTTTTTTTTAAAGATTTTATTTATTTATTCATGAGAGACAGAGAGAGGCAGAGGGAGAAGCAGGCTCCCAAGGAGCAGGGAGCCCGGTGTGGGACTTGATCCCAGGACTCTGGGATCATGACCTGAGCCGAAGGCAGATGCTTAACCATCTGAGCCACCCAGGTGCCCCATAAGAGACTTTTAATCATATGAAGCAAACTGAGGGTTGCTGGAAGGGTGTGGAGGGATGGGGTAACTGGGGAGGGTGTGTGTTGTAATGAACACTGGGTATTGTATAAGACTGATGAATCACAGACCTATACCCCTGAAACAAATAATACATTATATGTTGATTAATTGAATTTAAATTTTAAAAAAAGGAAAAAAAAAGAAATAAAAGTTATACAAATAAATCAAGCAGTTTCCAAAGTGGGGAGAGAATTTGTCTTTTGTCACCAGCTGCATCCATATCCCAAAGTGGCAAACTGGTAAATATCACTGTTCTTGATCTTTTATTTTGAGAATTAAAACATAACACTCTAGGGGCACCTGGGTGGTTTAGTTGGTTAAGCAGCTGCCTTCGGCTCAGGTCGTAATCCCAGGATCCTGGGATCGAGCCCCATGTTGGGCTCCCTGCTCAGTGGAGAGTCTGCTTCTCCCTCTCCCTCTGCCTGCCTCTCTGCCTACTTGTGCTCTCTCTCTCTGTCAAATAAATAAATAAAATCTTTAAAAAAATAAAACATAACACTCTTGATTTGCAAAGAGTTCCTCAATGGAAAGTATCTTTTTTTTTTTTTAAGATTTTATTTATTTATTTGAGAGAGAGAACAAGAGCATGGGCTGGGTGAGGGGCAGAAGGAGAGAGAATCTCAAGCAGATTCCACACTGAGCACAGAGCCCAACACGGAACTGGATCCCAGAACCATGGGATCACGACCTGAGCTGAAATCAAGAGTCAGATGCTCAACTGACTGAGCCACACAGGTGCCCCTGGAAAGTATCTTTAATACACACACATCATTGGGTTTGGAATGGAGATGTCAACACAGACTTAATTTTCGGTGTTTCTTTTTTTTTTTCCAAGTCTAAAAATTTTTTATTTGTATATTAAAAATTATGCATTTCAATAATTAAAATTGAACAAAAAATTGTCACTCTGGTTAAACTGCATTTTACAGCCTGCAGGACACTTTGGACCAGCTTCATTTTTACTCTAGATTTCACTGTCCTCCCACCCAGCTTCTTCCTTTACCAACATGCAAGTTCTTTTCCTTCCCCTCCAGCCAGATAGGCAGATGGGAGAGGCAAGTGTGGTTTTCGTTGTCAGTAGTTCCGAATTCTTTGATGTGAAAAAGGGCAGCACAGCCATTTAAACTTGATCCAACTTCTTTGCATCTGACAAAGTTAAACAGCTAAAAGAAGTAAGAAGGCAATGCTTGTGGAATGTACCATGCATGTTGGCTGTGCACGCCTCATTAAGATTCGCCTGCTTGCTTTTCCTGTTCAGTCATTTCTTTGGAAGGCAGTGGATTTTTCTCCTGAGTTTCTGTCTTCTTCAATTTTGATTTATCAAATTTCTCACTCTAAGCCATATTGGGTTTGTCAGACTCAGTTGCGGAGGAAGGGGAGTGAGGCGCATGAGCCAGCAAAGTCCATTCTGCAGTGGCCACCACCAAGTCTCTGTATTTCTAAATATTGGTTATACCTAGAGTATAACTTCATATCCCATATTTAACACTAGTTATTGGCAACTACTTATTTTTCTTCCACAGTTTTTTTTTGGGGGGGTGGGGAACACAGCTCAGAACAAGAAAAACATAGAAGACCTCTCTCTGATCATTCAAAGCAGATAGTGAGAAGTCTATGCACTGATTCAAGACCTTGGGTCCCTACCCTAATGTCTGTGGTTAAAAATTATTGTTTTAGAGATAATATTAGTATATCTGTTGAAATCAAAAACAGCAAGTCAGAGCAGTAAATTAGGATTAGGCAGGGGTTCTGCAGAGCACTAGCAGCAGAGAGTGGTGACAGGTGGTAGTCTAACATTAACAAATGAGAATGAAAAGCAAGTCAAAAATTAAGCAAAAATATGGTGATCATTTTGCAATATAGACAAATATCGAATCATGGTGTACACCTGAAACTAATATAATATTGTGTCAATTGAATCTCAATTAGAAAAAGAATATGTTGTTTTATAGATTTAGTAATGATGTTCTATAGACATAAGACATTTAAAAAATATTGAAGGCTACTACATGCTACTCACTGTTGATAGTACACAAAGATTTAGTGCACCAAACAACTTAGGTCCCTGCTGTCATGGAGTTTATCATCTGGGCAGGGTTGTGGAGAAAGATCACACACACACACACACACACACATAAACATACACAAAATCTCTTATTAAAGAGCCCCCCCGCACCAAGAAAAAAGAATTAAGCAAATACAGAAGTATGGAGACAGTTAATGTACAGACAACAGCCTTTCCTGCCTCAATGGTGCTTGACTTTATTCCTGTGTTATAGAATGGTATATGAATGAAGGTTTATATTTATCAGATGGCACAGAGTAGACACTCCAGAAATGCTTTTTGAATGGGTCATTAAGAAAAGGCTAGGGTAAGGCTGTCATTGAAAATGAAGAGATACAAAGCTTCCAGGACAAACAGAAACGAAAAGAATTTGCAATCACCAAACCAGCCCTACAAAAAATATTGAAAGGGTTGCTCTAAGCAAAGAGAGAGCCCAAAAATAACATAGACCAGAAAGGAACAGAGACAATATACAGTAACAGTCACCTTACAGGCAATACAATGGCACTAAATTCATATCTTCAATAGTTACCCTGAATGTAAATGGGCTAAATGCCCCAATCAAAAGACACAGGATATCAACTTGGATAAAGAAGCAAGACCCATCGATATGCTGTCTGCAAGAGACTCATTTTAGACTCAAAAACACCTCCAGATTTAAAGTGAGGGGGTGGAAAACCATTTATCATGCTAATGGACATCAAAAGAAAGCTGGGCTGGCAATCCTTATATCACACAAATTAGATTTTAAACCAAAGACTGTAATAAGAGATGAGGAAGGACACTATATCCTACTTAAAGGGTCTATCCAACAAGAAGATCTAACAACTGTAAATATTTCTGCCCCTAACACGGGAGCAGCAAATTACATAATCCAATTAATAACAAAATCAAAGAAACACATCAACAACAATACAATACAACAGCAATACAACAACAATACAATAAAGTCCAGTAGGGGACTTTAACAGCCCCCTCACAGAAATGGACAGATCATCTAAGCAAAAGATCAATGAGGAAATAAGGGCTTTAAATGACACACTGGACCAGATGGCCTTCACAGATATATTCAGAACATTCCATCCCAAAGCTACAGAATACACATTCTTCTCTGGTGCACATGGAACATTCCCCAGAATAGATCACATCCTGGGTCACAAATCAGGTCTCAACCAGTACCAAAAGACTGCATATTTTCAGACCACAATGCTTTGAAACTCGAGCTCAATCATAAGAGGAAAGTTGGAAAGAACTCAAATACATGGAGGCTGAAAAGCATCCTAGTAAAGAATGAATGGGTCAACCAGGAAATTAAAGAAGAATTAAAAAACTTCATGGAAACAAGTGAAAATGAAAACACAACAAAATCTTTGGGTTGTGGCAAAGGCTGTCCTAAGGGGGAAGAATACAGCGATGCAAGTCTTTCTTAAGAAACAAGAAAGGTCTCAAATACACAACCTAACCCTACACCTAAAGGAGCTGGAGAAAGAACAGCAAATAAAGCCTAAACCCAGTAAGAGAAGAGAAATAATAAAGAGTAGAGCAGAAATCAATGAAATAGAAGCCAAAGGAACAGTAAACAGTTCAATGAAGCTAGGAGCTCATTCCTTGAAAGAAATAATATGATTGATAGACCTGTGGCCAGACTTATAAAAAGAAAAGAGAAAGGACCCAAATAAATAAAATCATAATGAAAGAGGAGAGATCACAACCAACACCGAAGAAATACAATTATAAGAACATATTATGAGCGACTATATGCCAATGAATTAGACAATCTGGAAGAAATGAATGCATTCCTAGAGACCTATAAGCTACCAAAACTAAACCAGGAAGAAATAGAAAACCTGAACAGACCCATAACCAGCAAGGAAATTGAAGCAGTAATCAAAAATCTCCCAACAAACAAGAGCCCAGGGCCAAATGGCTTCCCAGGGGAATTCTACCACATTTAAAGAAGAATTCTATTCTTCTGAAACTATTCCAAAAAATAGAAATGGAAGGAAAACTTCCAAACTCATTTTATGAGGCCAGCCTTTACCTTGATCCCAAAACCAAAGACCCCACCAAAAAGGAGAATTACAGACCAATATCCCTGATGAACATGGATGCAAAAATTCTCACCAAAATACTAGCCAATAGGATCCAACAGTACATTAAAAGGATTATTCACCATGAACAAGTGAGATTTATTCCTGAGCTACAAGTTTGGTTCAACATTTGCAAATCAATCGGTGTGATACACTACATTAATAAAAGAAAGGACAAGAACCATATGATACTCTCAATAGATATAGAAAAAGCATTTGACAAAGTACAGCATCCTTTCTTGATTAAAATTCCTCACAGTATAGGGATGGAGGGTACATACCTCAATATCATAAAAGCCATCTATAAAAAACCCACAGCAAATATCATTCTCAACAGGGAAAAACTGAGAGCTTTTCCCCTAAGGTCAGGAACATGGCAGGGATGTCCACTATCACCACTGCTGTTCAACATAGTACTAGACATCCTAGCCTCAGCAATCAGATAACAAAAAGAAAGAAAAGGCATCTGAATCAGCAAAGAAGTAGTTAAATTCTCACTCTTTGCAGATGATATGATACTTTATGTGGAAAACCCGAAGGACTCCATCCCAAAATTGCTAGAATTCATACAGGAATTCAGTAAAGTGGCAGGATATAAAATCAATGCACAGAAATCAGTTGCCTTTCTATACACCAACAACAAGACAGAACAAAGAGCAATTAAGAAGTCGATCCCATTTACAGTTGCACCAAAAACCATAAGATACCTAGGAATAAATCTAACCAAAGAGGCAAAGGATCTGTACTCAGATAACTATAGAGTACTCATGAAAGAAATTGAGGAAGACACAAAGAAATGGAAAAACGTTCCATGCTCATGGATTGGAAGAACAAATATTGTGAAGATGTCAATGCTACCTAGAGCAATCTACACATTCAGTGCAATCCCTATCAAAGTACCATCAACTTTTTTCACAGAGCTGGAACAAATAATCCTAAAATTTGCAATGTCCACAATAGCCAAACTATGGAAAAAGCCTAGATGTCCATCGACAGATGAATGGATAAAGAAGATGATTTGCTAGGGAAGAAACCAGAGAGGGAGACAAACCATAAAAGACTCTTAATCTTAGGAAACAAACCGAGGGTTGCTGGAGTGGAGGGGGGTGGGATGAAGTGGTTGGTGATTGACATTAGGGAGGGTATGTGTTTTGATGAGCGCTGTTTATTCTGTAAGACTGATGAATCACAGACCTGTACTCCTGAAACAAATAATACATTATATGTTAATTAAATAAGAAAAGAAAAGGCTAGGGTGAAATAGGTGATGGGGATTAAGGGTCGAACTTGTGATGAGCACCAGGCGTTGTATGGAAGTGTTAACCACTAAATTGTACACCAGAAACTAACATTACATTCTATGTTAAGTAACTGAAATTTAAATAAAAACTTATAAAAAGTCTAGATTCTACTTGGCTAGTTCTATTTATAGGATAAAAGGAACTCTGTCACAGTTTTATAGAATTTATAGAATTTCCTTTATAGAATAAAAGCAAATATGTGATACAGTTCTTTTTATCCTAGAAAGATTTTATTCAAAAATTTATTGTTATTATTATTATTAAGTACATTTTTGGAACTTAAAAGGGTGAGCTTTAGTTACTAGGAAAGTTAACTTTGGGGAATGACCTTACTTTCTGTTAATTCTAAATTAATTAGGAATTACCATTATTTGATTCTGCATTTCATATTTACTTTTTTATTTACTAGCACTAGATTCTATTGCATGAGTGCTTAAATAAATTATTTTTTATTTCCTTTGAATTTTAGAAGTCTCTACTATCTGGGCAAACGTGTCAGAATTTGTGGAACGGCAACTATCCCTACACAAGGTAAGATTTATACTTTAAGTTTAATGCAAGAGTCCAAAGGACTTTTCCTCCTTAGTCTTGTATAAGTTTGCTGTGAACAAGATAGCAGACTTTAGGGCCATCCAATTTAACTTCCAGTCCTGTAATTTTATGATGCTCCCACTTAGGACTTATGGATAGTAGATTTAACAAACATGGATTTAATTTTTAGGTAATGAATTCGTAAAAGTTCTGCTCTTCTAGTTGAAACCAAGCAGATCACTGACTAGCCTGGCTATGTGTAGAGGAGCTAGATGAATTCTGTTTATCTGTGATCTGATAGTTCCTGGCATAGTTATAGAAGGATATACTGCTTCCTGTTTTGCCTCCTTGCAGGGAATGGGTTTTAACTTAAATACAAGAAGACAATCAGGGACTGAACTCATCTTGCCAAAAATGAGAAACTGTGCCCAGCCTTGAGTTTGGATGCCATAGAACTGAACAGATATTTGAGGAGTTTGGGGGGAGCTGGGAAATTGTGGAACTTATATGCTACTCAGAGGTCCCAATATAACAGCCCTTGGGCCAAATTCATCCTTCAAACTTTGGTTTGGTCTGATAATTTGAATTAGTCATCACCACCTAAAATTTGGGGAGTCTATATAAAGTTTTGCATCTGTTTCTCTCTTTTCTTGAAAAATCAGCAGATTTAACAATACCAGTTTTCCATTCCTGCATGATGACACTTGGCTGGAGCCAACAATGGGCTCTCGCCTTTGAATGGGATTTGTACTTTCTAGCCACTGTATTCTCTGGTTGGCTACCTTCACTCCCTTGCATTCTTTCATGGTGCCTGTAGGCATTTGTAACCCTTGAGGTATGATATTTCCAGGGAGACAGAGACCCAGTTTGAGAGCCAAAAGCATTTGCTTTTACCCATCAGCCAAGATCACTACACTGCAGCATATGCCTTGGATGCTGGATTGTCTGATTTTAAATGAGAGACAAAACCTAAAAGATGGAATGAGAAAGCAGAGATTCCTGTGGCCTCTTAAATTCCCTCTCTCTAATGGCAAATGATTAAAATTTAGAATTTCACACAATTTAGGACAAGAGGACTCTTTTTTTTTTTAAGGATTTTATTTATTTATTTGAGAGAGAGTGAATGTGAGAGAGTATGAGGGCAGCATGGGGGGGTGGTGGAGAGGCAGATGGAGAGGGAGAAGCAGATGAGCAGGGAGCCCAACGTGGGGCTCCATCGGAGGACCCTGGGGTCATGACCTGAGCCAAAGACAGATGCTTAACCAACTGAGCCACCCAGGTGCCCAGGATAAGAGGAATCTTAAAAATAGATTAAAAGTAGCTATGGCACCTATACAAGTTTTCTTAGTCCTCACAGCCCTTGAATGATAATGAAGATGGGCGATCTGATGTCAGAAGCATTGGAGATCAATATATTACATTTATATTTATATGGAAACTTAGAGTCATAATGTGCTATAGCTGTAGGAGATTGTAGGGGATCATTGACTGTTTTAATGCTTAATTCTTTCCATGTTTTTTGGATAATGGTACTAAGGGTTATTTTTCCTTACCCCTTCAGTGAATTCTGGTTGTTACTCTTTTTTTCCCCCTCCTTTTTTCTTTCAGGGGGTTCAGATCCCAGGACTTGGAATTTTCACTTTCATGAGACAAAAACTTGAGGTGGGAAACAACAAGTTTATTCTGATTCAGAGGCCCATATTTATCATGGCGGAGAAATTAGTACAGATTCATGGACTCAAGCAAAACAAAATATATATTCCTGGTAAGTATCTTCAACATTTAAGACCTTCTCAGAAAGTAACTGGGCTGGGGATGAAAATGAAAGGGCAAAGTCTGTTCATTTGCTACGTTACCAGTTTCTGATTTGAGGAGCTCTCTTGTCACATGGTCCCTTTGGAAGAGTGGGGGGCCAATGCAGGAAATGATATACAGTCTTCCTGAAGGCCATTTTAAACCTCAGTGGCTTAAGAGGCAGGCATGGGAAGACTTGATGTGACATCAACATCAAGACAAATTTATATAAATGCCACATTACAGAGTTGTGCAGACTTTATTCATTTTTTTAGCCCTCAGAAGTTAAAATGGCTATACTGAAAAAGTTAATTAGGGTTTCTGGTTAGAATTATAGTCCATATTAGCTATGAAAAAGATCACTAACTGTTTCTATCATATGTAATCTAAATTATTAAAATTTAAAAGTGAGAAGCTTAGTAATTCCATAGACAATTCCAACGAACACCTTGTATACCTCTCACACCCTAAAATCTTTTTTCCTTCTACCCTCCTTCCCTCTGCCTTCCTTTCTTCCCTCTTTCCACAAATATTTTCTGAGGCCCAACTATGTGTCAGGCTTTGTTCCAGGAGT
The DNA here is from genome assembly GCF_037043125.1 of Eumetopias jubatus. NCBI lineage: Eukaryota > Metazoa > Chordata > Mammalia > Carnivora > Otariidae > Eumetopias > Eumetopias jubatus. The sequence continues at coordinate 67,408,581 of NW_028274819.1, forward strand.
TTGAGATGTAGTGGTAAACAAAACAGGCATGACACCTGACACAGGATGCTTGCTTACATTCCAGCTTTGGTGTGTGGACTTAGTGACACCTGCCCTTTGGGGGCTTCCTTCCCAATTTCTGGGCTGTGTTCCTTTTGACCTTCCTTATTATCCCCTACTGCATCAGACTCATACATGGATAAAGAGAGACAGTCTACCCCCAAAGTCAGCAAGTGAAAAGGCTAAAATTTGTCTTTATGTGAACTTTCCTGAAAGTTAATTTTCAGAGTAACTTCCCACCAAAAAATGAAAGATTGGAAAAACAAATACCAACAAATTATACTTTAGACTTCATTATGCATATAATCTGTATGGTAGATTTGATTGACTTTTCAGATGTTTTTACCTAGAGTTTTATGGACATATAATATCCTAATTCATCAAAAACCTACCAAATAAAGTAAAAATATAGCCAACTTTTTTTTTTTTTGACAAAAACATTTGCTCCTTAGAATTAGCTTTCCATCTTGGATCTCATAGTATACTCCAAAAAAGTAGTTTAGATCCATAGTTAATTTTTTTTTACAAGGTTGAAGAATTAATTATTTTTTTTATAAGTTTGAAGAAATTTCAGAATTAAATATATATGCTTGAGTTAATTCACAAGAACAATTCTGCCTAGAGTTTAGCTTTGGAGTTATGATTCTTCATCATTAATTAACCAGGTAACTAATTAAACATTACACTGATCCTTAAAGATTGTCAAGATGTGATCCTTGCTTTGAAGAGCTCAGAATTTAGCATGGGAAATAAATATATAAGCAAATGTTGCAACATGATTAAATGCTGTGAAAGCAGCATTGATCAGAACTGGATCAAGTGCTAGGGGAGCTGAGAGGAGAGCATGCCTAACTTTGCTCAAGGAGGGTTAGGAAGATGACATATAGCGGGAGGTCTTAAAGGTCTTGATAGGACTTTGTTGGCAGAGAAGCTATGGAAAATATTTCAGGAACAGTATGAACAATTCAAGAATAAAAGAAAGAGTAAAGCCTATTAAGGGAGTAATGGGTACTTCTGTATGACCAGGGCATATGATTGTGGAGGTGAGTGGAGGGAGGTAAGACAAAAATGGTTGGTAGCAGTCAAATTGTGAGGGCAGTAAGGACTTTGGAATTCATCCTACAGGCAATGAGGAGCCACTGAAAGTTTTTGAGCAGGGAATTGTATGTACTAGTACAGTTTTTAGTTTAGGAAGATAGCTCTTTTAGTTATAGTAGTTTCAGGGTGCCTGGGTGGCTCAGTTGGTTAAGTGCCTTCGGTTCAGGTCATGATCCCAGGACTCTGAAATCAAGCCCTGCATCGGGCTCCCTGCTCAGCAGGGAGTCTGCTTCTCCCTCTCCCTCTACCCCTCCCCTCCTGCTCGTGCTTTCTATCTCTCAAATAAATAAATAAAATCTTTAATTTCAGTAGTTTGGTGAAATATGGTAAAAGCCTGAATAAAGGCATTGGTAATCAGGAGGAAGATGAAGGAGTCAATTTATGACATATTTCATATGGAGAACTGATGGGATTTGGCTGCCGGTTGAGAGTTGTAGGTAGCAAGAAGAAGGGAGGTATTTAGCATGACTCAGATTTCTTGGAAAATAGATGTACATTCTTGTCATTAATGCCATAGGGAAAGAAGGGGGAAGGCAGGTTGGGGTGGCAGGTAAAATAATGAGTTCACTTTTGGACATGTTAAATTTGAAATTCCTGTAGGGATAATTAGGTGGAGATAATCCAAAGCTCAGGAGAGGGATGGAGACTAGAGGTCAAGATTTGGATAAATTTACTTAGGAGAGGATATGAAGTAAGGGGAAGAGACAGACAAGGACAAAGTCTTGTTTAAAAAAAACAAACAACAACGCAGCAATAAAACACCATCTTAACAGAAGTAGAAGAGGAAGGAAGTCAGCAAAGGAGACCAAGGAAGAGGAAATTGGAGAACCAAGAATAGTGCCATGGATACAAGAGCAAAGAGAGGGCATGGTCAACAGGAGTTACAGAGAGGTCATGAGAGTAAGATTTACAATGTATCCATTTGCTTGTCTATCATGAGTTGATACTGTCCTTACTGAGATAAGTGGGCTGGAAGACAGATTGAAGAGATGCATTGGACGAATGGGAGGGGACAATCTAGAAGCAGGCAATAGAGCATTTTCTTTTAAGAAATTTACAAAAAATAAAAAATAAAATGGAAGAAGGTGGTATAGAATCACCATTAAATTGTGCAGAAGACTATGGACTGATATAGGGAAGTTTGTGTATTAATCCTCATCAGCCAGAACTATTGGACACTTGAAAAGCTGTAAAGTAATGCTTGCTGAATGAATGTTTAGAATGTTCTTATCTTCTTCCTATCCTGTTCCTCTATTAGTGGATCTTGTTTACTGCCTCTTTTTGGATTTATCTTCCTGATCATTTTTGTTATTTACCCCCTTTTCTGACTGGCAGTCTGTTCTAGTGGAATAGACCCTGTGCTTATTTTTATGCTATGTATAACCATTTTCCTCTGCAATATAATTTATGGACTTATTAGGGAGGAAAAGCAAGTTATCCAGTTGGATACCCTCCGATAAGAAACACTTTCATTTGAAGGTAACTTCTATTGAAGATGACTCTCTTTTCAAAACAGTTGGCATTTATAGATATTTATAAACATTTAAAAACGGTTTGATAACTGGAGGAGATAGGCAAATATTGTGACAGTATGTCCTGAGAGATAAGAGGGCTGAAAACTTCAGAAAACCGTCTGCTGAAGAGATGCAGTTATTTATTACTGTGTCTCCAAGATAAAACCAGAAGCTTGTCTGGAGTACTGCTTAGAAAGCTAATTGTTCTTATTTTGAGCAAAAAATATACTTTTAGGGAAAATTGCGCCTATTACTATCTATTGATAGGGTACAACTAAGGGCACATGGACAATTCTATTTTTCAGTACTGAGAATTAAATAATTATTTGTGAGTGTATACGATATGTCCTTGTTGTAATTTCCACTTCTTTTCCCCCTACCCTGTCTTTTTCTCCTCTAGGTGATATCCCAGTTGTTCCACTTAATTTTGTCATGATATCCCTGGAGGGTCCATTTAGCAGGGATACAGTGGAAGGATGTGTGAAGGAGACATTGCTTTTTTTATCACGATCCATTTCCATCAGACCAAATGTGGAATTTACTTTCAAAGGAATCGGGGTCCTTGTGATTAGAGGCAACAAAGTGAAGATGAGATTTTATAAGGACTTCCTTTGTTCAATGGATGGAAGTGGGGCTTTGGCAAAAGCCCTAGCAAATGTAAATTAATGTTTTCCTTCTCTAAACCCCTCTCCCAATCATAGCTTTGAATTAACTGTGTGTCATTAATTATTAAGAAAAATTCAGGTTGAGGTGTGCCTGGGTAGCTCAGTTGGTTAAGCGACTGACTCTTGATTTCAGCACAGGTCGTGATCTCAGGGTCATGAGATCGAGCCTCACATTGGGCTCCATGCTCAAAGGGGAGTCTGTTTGAGATGCTCTCTCTCCCTCTGCTTTTCCTCCTGCTCGCATGCACACTCTCTCTCTCTAAAATAAATAAATCTTTAAGGAAAAAAAAAGAAAAATTCAGGTTGACGTATTTTAAATGGCACTTACCCCAAGTGAAAAGAAGTGCTTTTTTATAGATGATTAACTCTTTGACAAAAAGGTTAGAAGGGCAAAGAAACTTTAAACTAATTTTTGAGTCAATGCCAACTGAAAAATATAAATAGTAATAGAAACTCATAATTCTGAATATTTTATAGTACCTTATGGTTTAAAAATTCTTCCACATGTATTATTTCATTTGAGGTGCAAAACTTTATCAGACTGGCATTATTATCATCCTGATTTTATAAATGAGAAAAATGAGGGTCAGATTATGTGGGAAGACTGAAATCAGGGTGCTAATAAGTGGTAGAACCAGAATTTCTACTCTTTTTTTTTTTTTTTTTTTTGCTGGTTATAGTATTTTAATGAAAGCCTACAATAAATCGAGTCATGGAAATGTATCTTTAACTTTTAATTTGCCATATTGTGGAACAAATTTCATAACTGACCCCATCATTGTTAACTATTCAGTAACTTGTATGACCTTCATGCTAAGTTGGACATAACAGAGTTTAAGGAGCTAGTGAACTAGTCAATCAATGGGACTAACTGAATGCTTAATGTGCCCTAAGTACACATCTGGGAATGAACAAAGTTGGTATAAGTGAATTAGATTATCATAGAATGTTATATAATCCTGTGTCCCATAGAGCAAAAGCCTGATTTTTAAGTGAAAAGGCTATAAAATGAAACTCTATAAATATGGTCAAATTTTACCCTCTAATTTCTTCTTTCATGGAGCTCTGGGGTGGGGACTTTAAGAGCTGTGCATAATGAGGCTTTTGGTTGTTTTCTCCACAATCTGGCTTCACGCAAGATTTTAAAGAGGGGAACCGACCCTGTGTGTGTAAAGTGGAAACACACACAGGTATAACTCTCTCTTTTCCATGAAAACCAACCAGAAGCAAGGTCAAAGCATTTGCCCGTCTCTAATCTTCAGTGATTCTACGGAACTTTGTAGCTTTAATAATGTGTTTATAAAAGAGGAGAGCATTTTAATTGGCCTGCTGTACTCTAAGACATAACTTTTAAGGAGCGTTTTCTGGAAGTAGTCTGGAGAGAGAGCCTATGAAAAGAGGATGGAGGCCAAAGCAGATGGAGGACTTCTAGCCTTTTTGTCAAAGAGTTAATCATCTATAAACAAGTGTATCACCCTCATGGACAGAGGCACAAAGCACACAGGCCTGTTAAAGGGTCTGAGAAGTCTGGCTACAAAGAAGCCACTTTAGCTGCCTGAATCATGAATCCGGGAACTTTAGGTTAATCCAATACTTGTTAACATCTATAAAACACATTTTAGGAAATTGCTGTAAAATGGTGAGAGTGGTTGTTTTTCCCCTAAATATCCCATAACTTAAACCTGAGTGCTGTCCTGCAGAATGGTTCTCTTGGGAAGCTGTGGGTTTATTTCAATGATGCTGCTTTTGCTGGAAACATATTTAAAACCTCTTTTTGGAAATTCCCTTCAAAGCCTTTTGTAAACCATGTCATTAATCCCAAAATAATTTTGTATATTATTCTATACTAGTATAATGTAATATTGTGATTACTATATAATGTAGTAATAATTATAATAGTTGCCATTTGTTGAGTGCTTATTCTGTGCCAGCCACTTACATATAGTATCTCATAAAAATCCCATGAATCAGATCCTATTGTTATCCCCATATGCCCAGGATCTAAGGCTACATAACTGTTAACAGTAATACGGATGTGAACATGAATCCATCTGACTTCAAGCCCTTCTCTTAACCACCCAGTTTTAGAGTTAATTGGGTCAAGAGTGAAATTAGCATGCTTGCTCATTTTCCTGATAGTTTCTATTAAGTTGGCTCTCCCCTTAAGGATGTGTAAAGGAAGCCATAAACTCTGAAGGCAATTTCCAAAGAAGAAATGGTTTGAGAAAAGACAGCATCAGTGGCATTGGTATGGGACTACCCAGGTGATACATGAGCTAATTCTTCATTGGATTTTAAGCTCTAGACTTTAAGCATTCGAAAAAATAACAATAGAGAGTACCATGGTATCCTTGCCTCTGAGACAGCCTATAGCTTAGATTTGTCTGTCCTGGACCACTGCCACAGGTGTAACCCTTTTCTGTCTCTGTCCTTCAGAGGCCGGACACTGTGGACTCCGTGTTGTCTAGCAGAGAGATCTTAGGGAAGCGACCCAACAGTGTGCTTGCATTTCCAAGGTCAGTGCTTTGCTCCACAGGTTCCTCCAGGTACAGCAATCCTTGTTGATTTACTAATGTGATTCGGCCATGTTTCTCACCTCTTCTAGCTTATGTTCCTTTTAGTGTTCTCTCTCTCTCTCTCTCTCTCAGTGCTCCAGCAAAGAAGAATTTAATGCATACTTTCCGTAGTTAAGATAGAAAACAATGGGCAGTTAGACTATTCCTTCTTTTTTTTTAGTTTTTTTCTGATGATTTAACGATTCTAAACATCACTTGGTGCTCATCCTGATAACTGTACTCTTAATCCCTTCTGTCTCACCATCCCCCCACCCACCTCCCTTCTGGAAACCACCAGTTTATTCTCTGTATTTAAGAGTCTGCTTTTTTGTTTGTCTCTTATTTTCTTTGTTTGTTTGTGGAACTCGTAAGTTCCACATATGAGTGAAATCATATGGTATTTGTCTTTCTCTGTCTGACTTATTTTACTTAGCGTTGTACCTTCTAGGTCCATCTAGACTATTCATTTTTTAAACTACTCTTAGTTCCTTGGAAATTCTGATACTACCTCCCATCAACTTTAGTCTCTGCAGTATTAGTGCACTTCTTCTCATCTGCTAAGTTTTCTTCTACCTTCTGTCACTTCTCTGACCTAGCTTCCTCTTTCTGCAGTCTAGCGCACTTCCTGTCTAAGCTCTGGTTTTTACCTCTCAAGCAGTTAGAGAGACAGGTGGAATAAAGGAACAACTTTGTCTCAAGAGTGCCATGGGCGTTACTAGTGGCTGCTGCTAACAATGATTATAATAATGATAATGATAATAATAATATAATAATAGTAGAACACTTACTACTGTAGATGTCAGATACTGTTAAGCACTTTCTCAATATTATTGTACTTAATCTTCACTACAACTATTTGAGATATGTATTATAATTTTATCCATTTTATAGAGGTCCAAAATTAATTATAATTTTAATTCTTTTTTTTCCTTTTAACAAGTCAAACAACATGATACTGTGTTAAGAGCACTGGAATAGGAGTCAGGAGACTTGGGTTTTATTTCCAGTGAGTGGCTATCACTCACTCATCATATGCCCTTAATCATGTTCTTTTTTTTTTTAAATATTTTATTTATTTATTTGATAGAGAGAGAATGAGAGAGAGCACAAGAGGGAAGAGGGTCAGATGGAGAAGCAGACTCCCCGCCAAGCAGGGAGCCCGATGTGGGACTCGATCCCGGGACTCCAAGATCATGACCTGAGCTGAAGGCAGTCGCTTAACCAACTGAGCCACCCAGGCGCCCCCTTAATCATGTTCTTAGTCTTAATTGCTGTGCCTTTAACTACTATGCATTTCAGGTGGATGAAGTTTGGGGAATAACAACCAGCTTCCCAGAGCATTATTTTCTCATGGTTTTTGAGTGTGGACATCCTCTTGTGTTCATTGGATTGTTGATGGAAGGACTGTATGACATATACCTCAGCAAAATCAGTGTGAGGACCAGAATAAGCATTAGAGATTAGTTAGTCCAACCCCTTCATCTTGTAGATGAAATGACCAAACAACTGACTGGCCAAGTCAGAAATAAAACTATGGCTCCTCACTGCTCCACTGTTCTTTCCATCGCACCATGTTGCCTTCCTCATTAAAAGGAAATCAATGGATTCAAATAATTTTATTTTGATTATATTTTGAAGGCAAATTCGGCTGCCCTGCTAGGACATATTTTGGCTTCAGCAATCCAGGAGGGAAATAATTGCAGTGAATCAAGACCAGAGATTGACAGGCTTTCCTGTCAATGAGAGAGTCTAGACATGGGCATGAGGACTCAAATAGTCAAAACAGTTATAGATGTTTTATTTATGTGAAGTTTGGCCCCTGAATTTACTGGAAGTACCACTTCTCCCCCATTTTCCTCTCTCCTGCTTGTAACTCTAACCCAGCACTCCATACTTGAGACCACAGAAAATCTACAATTACACACACCAACTGAACAAACCCATTCCCCCATTATGCCTTTGTAAGTCCCTCACTTTTGCCTGGGGAAGGGATGGGGATGTGGGGAGGAGAAAGAGGAGTGGAATGGTTATTTCCAGACATACTCTGCCTACCAGCCTATGAATCTTTGCCTTCAAGCCATCCAATAGCTGCCTTTCACTCTATCACTCCTAATGGCATCTGGTTACAGAACTAGAAAAGACAGACAAATTCAAACTGAAACCAAACCCAAAAGCTTAAATCCCACAAGTTGTCTGTATAAGAGCTGCTTTTGAGCCCCCCAGTATTGAGGGGGAAAGTCTTGATCAGCTCTCAGACTTAGCCTCAGCAAATCAAAGCACTTGTCCCCTTGAGGGAAATGGGCTTACTTCAGAATCAGAGAGCTAGCTGGGTTGCTTCTCAGGATTGAAAGTTCACATGGTCACCTATTCAGGTACAGTGCAGTAAATATCGTGGCTTATTTCTAGGATTGAGCTCAAGGAGATGGAGAACAAACCACCTATGGAGACCATTGTAGAAGAAGGTAGAAAGAATAGACAAAGGAAGTACAAATTAAAAGACCAGCCAGACAAAGAAGAAGGCATCAGAGGTAGGCCAATGATTCTGGGTATCATCTGTCATGCTTTACTGATTATGAGTCCAGCCATATTGCTTAGTGACTTCTATGCCCCAAATAAAGTTAGATTCATGAATAATCACTGTATTATTCTTTCTAACAAATATCTTCTTTTTTTAGATCATGGTTTTTAAAGTTATTTATTTTTAATATATAAATCCTATAATCTCTTTCATAAACATTCATCGAGGAAAAACTACCTATGTTAATATAATTCCTAAAAAGTTATATTTCTTTATTCTAGAAATATAGGAAAGTTCTAAAACAACATTACTAAAAAATTACATAAATGTAATTGTACAATGTAGCATATATGGTAAACATTTAAATATTTCTTAATCCAAAAGAAAGTAAATTGGTTGTGGCTAATAATTACAGAATATCTGCTAAATACTATGACCATGCTGATATTTTATATATGTTAATTAAATGTCATAAGCCTCAGGATTTTTTCAAGTAGCAATTTTTTTTTATGGTAGCCAAACAAGGTTTATTTTAGCAATGTAGAGATCGTTTGGCATTAGGAAATGTATTAAAATTATACAGTTCATCAATAAGAAAAGTAAATCACCCAAATCTAGTTTCTGAAAAGTATTTGCTAGAATTCCACATCTGTTTCTGTTTTTTTTTAGCCTTTAAAACTGTAGGAAGAGTAGGATAATCTCTTTTTAAATATTACTGTTATTATTTTATTTATTATTATTATTTATTATGTATTATTTGTTTCAGGGGTAGACGTCTGTGATTCATCAGTCTTACACAATACACAGCGCTCACCACAACACATACCCTCCTCACTGTCCATCACCCAGCCACTCCATCCCTCCCACCCCCAACCACAACATCTAACAAATATCTTCTATTCCTGGAATCTTGTATCTCATCTTGACCACTTGCTGACTCTCAGGCTTTTAGACTATGATCTCTTTGCTGGCTCCCCATTACTTAAAGAGGACAAAATTCAGATGCCTATGGGGTCCAGGCAGATAATGTAAATGCATGAAGGGGGTTCGAGGTAACATGATAGGGCAATATGTTAGCATAGATGATAATTTTTATGAAAAATGGAGAATGGTAATTTTACATCTTTGATATTTGGCTTTAATAGAAGATAGTTGGATTTTTATGTCTATGTCTTTACTTAATCTGTTATGATGTGCTGACTTGGTTGAAGCGCATGATGAAAGTCCTAGGACTTCAAAGACGTTTTGAAAGGGTCCTAGAAATCCTTAGGAGTTTCCATACTACCCTCTGAAGACTTCCTCTGAGGGACTGTTGCTTTGTGGGCAACACACGAATTGACAGTGAAGCAAAAAATGCTGATCGGGCCAAACAAAACATATCAGTGGGTAAACACTGGTTTGTGGGTATTAGTTTTGCAACTTGGGGTCTACACAACTACATGTAAACTTTTAGCCTAATATTCACATGCTTTTGTGTTTTTAGCCTCATCTGTCACTAGAGACTCCTTCTCTGAGCAAAACTGTTCATATTCTTCTAACATGTCTTGCCCTTCCCTGCTTTCATGCTTTTGTTCTCTTTTTCTCCTGCCTACAATGTCCTTCCTTTCCTTACAGTCTCTCCCAATCCTACTCACTTCTCAGCATCCTTTTTACGTCTCACTTCCTCCACAAACACTTCTGTCATCACTGGACTCTGAAGTGTCTTCTTTCTTCTCTGAACATGGCAGACCCTTAAAGATGGCATCATCATTTGGGATATAGACATTTTTCGTCATTGTCCTGAGTTGCTATTTATGCAGTGTATGTAAAGCACTTAGCATTGTTGATAGGTAATAAGACCTCCACAAATGAGAGCTCTCATGTTTTTTCTTTATATCTTATTTTTCTATCCAGCTATAGATCTTCCCCAGTTTAATGAGGGGGTTATGTCCAGATTAACCCATTATAAGTTGAAACTATCATATTAATACACATAACCTACTGAATAGTATAGCTAGCCTATCTTAAATGTGCCATCTAGCCTACAGTTGGGCAAAATCATCCAACACAAAGCCTATTTTATAAAGTATTGACTATCTCATGTAATTTATTGACCACTGAAAGTGAAAAACAGACTGGTTGTCTGGGTACAGAGTAGTTGTCAATGCATTGCTTGTTTGCTCTTGTGATTGTGTGGCTGACTAGCGCCTGCAGCTTGCTGTGTTGCCCAGCATCCCAAGGGAGTATTGTGCCACATATCACTAGTCTGGGGAAAGATGACAGTTCAAAATTCAAAGTACAGTTTCCATTGGATGCATATCACTTTTGCACCAACATAAAGTCAAAAAAATCATAAGTCAAACCCCATCGTTAAGGGAACTGTCTGTATATCTATTGAAAGATCTTTAATGGCAAAGACTTGCTTTGCACGTAAGAAGTACACAGCAAAAATATTTGTTTTAACTACACTAGGGCAAGGGGACAATAATTTAAGGTGTTTCTTATATAAAAATTTTTCCTGGTAAAATAATGAGTTTTAAAAATCAGTTAAGTATAAAACCACCCATTTAAAGTTGGAAGGAAACTTGGTTTCATTCATTCTACAGAGATCTTATCGCCCAAGAGACTTCGAGATAAACAAGCTATCTCCTCTCCCAAAATGACAAGCATCAACTTGCTGAATAAGTTAGAGCGGAATGGGAGTAGCTGGAAGATTATGAACCCTGAAAGGTAATGAATTGGTATTTTATCTGTTGTATGTTACTAAATGTATTTTTGAGTTATATCTTGATGCAGGGAATTTAAATGAGTGTCCATTCATTCCTTCTTCCGGTAGTCTTGAGTACATTCTACCTGTTAGGTGATTGGGATAATAGATTCAGTCAGGGCTCACAATCTAGTGGGAAAGCCAGATATACATACAGTGATAAATCATGGTTCAGTAGGATACATGCTGTGACAGAGGTGGAAACAAAATAGCACAGAGGAGGGAACATCTAAATCTCTTTGTGGATTTGGGAAAACTTCCCTTGTTTTCTCTTTCCTTTTCTTTTTTTTAAAGATTTTATTTATTTGTCAGAGAGAGCGAGAGAGCAAGAGAGAGAGAACACGAGAGAGTGCACAAGCAGGGGGAGCAGAGGGAGAGGGAGAAGCAGAATCCCCACTGAGCAAGGATGTAGGGCTCTATCCCAGGACCCTGGGATCATGGCCTGAGCTGAAGGCAGATGTTTAAACAACTGAACCCCCCCAGGAAACCCCTTTCTTGTTTTCTGAGATCCCCTTTGTTGTTTTCTGAGATCTCTCTTGTTGTTTTCTCAGTGCTTGGATATAACAATATGACACAGTTTCTTATTTAGATCAAATTAGCTTTGCTAAACATGGTTGGCACTTAATAAACATTCTTTGAATGAATGAATACATTACACATCATGGCCATGTCTTCTAACAATGTTATGTCAAAAGATTTCTGTTTTCTTTTTTTCTCTTTGAGTAGGACACTTTTTAAGACCTCCAGTCAGTCAACTGTATGCAAGTATTTATTGAGCTTCTACTATGTACTTTGCACTGTGCTTTCAACTTTGAATTTATTAATGTGTCGCAATGTATCAGCTATCACATGTGTGATTTATGCACTTTCTGGGATACTAAGGTCATGTTCAAAACCCTAGGCACACTTGTTTTAAATAATCTCACCATTATGAAAGAGAATTGAGAATTAAATGTCTTGATCTTTGGAATTTAGTTCAGTCCAACAGACACTGAGCACCACTGCATGCCTGGCATTATTCTAGACACTGAAGATACAGAGCTCTACAACGTATAAAAGACATAAAAACTTGCTTTCATGCAAGAGTCTTTTAGGGAGACTGATGCTAAAGAAGTAACACACATGACAAAGACAAAAGAAAGTACAGAAACTGCAAAGAGGAGGGAGTAATTGATTGTTAGGGATTATTAGTGAAGGCTTCCTATTGGTATGGACCAAAAAGTGGTTTTTGTGCTGATTATTAAAGTAATACATGTTTATCACAGAAATTTTTAAAAAATGAGAAAAGCAAGAGATACCAAAAAATCGGTCATAACCCCATAGAGGAAACTTTCTGTTAACATTATGGGGTATATTCTTCAGTTTAATGCATATACAATATATACATGTACTTTTACTTGAAACCCATACACACATTTTAAGTACAACTGAGATCATATCATATGAAGCTTTGTTATACTCAACAATAATTGGTAAACATTTCCCCATGGCTTTAAACATCTCAGGACATAAACAAATAATTGCACATCATTTCATTGATTTAACTTTTTGTCTGACCAATCTGCTTGTGTATATTTGGATGATTTTTAGTTTTTTAAATATTATAAATGATCCTGTTATACTGATACACATAAGTCTCTGCACACATTTGAATATTCTGTAGGATAAAAACTTTAATGTAAAATTTTCAAGATAAGAGATGAGCCCATTTTTCATGTCTTTGATACATGTTATCAATTATTCTCAGGAAGGTTGTATCAAATTATCTTCCCAGTAGCAGGAATATGAGGGAGTGCTATCTTCTCCAGAGTTTTGTTAATACTGGACATTGTACCCTCCAATGGATTCCCACACTTATCCAGGGTAAAAGCCAAAATCCTTGCCATGGTCTTCAAGATCCTGCCTGATCTCTCTCCTGCTTTTTGTCCACGATCTCATCTCCCTCTGGCCACATTGAGCATAGGCATACTCCCACATCAAGGACTTTGCACTCATTCACTCTGCCTGGAATACTTTTCCCATCAGATAATCTGATTATTTTTTCTCCCTCACCTTATTCAAATGTCACCTTCTTGGTGGAACTTTCCTGGGCATTCTGCTTATGGTTTAATACTCCATCCCTCTAGCACTGCAAGGCATTTATCACCATCACACATACTATTGAATTCATTCATTTATCTTGTTTCTTAACTGGCTATCAGATCCTATCAGAATGTTAATTTCATTAGGACCAGGATTTCTTTTTCTTTCTTTTTTTGTATGTTTTGTTCTTCACTGCATCTCCCATGCCTAAAACAGTGCATGTAGTAAGCACAAAACGTTTTATAGAATGAATATATTTTATCCCAGTTTCACAGAATTGGTAACTGAGACTTTGCAAGATGACCCAGCTTGCCTAATGGCAGTCAGCTTGTAAGCAAAAAAGCTGGATTTCAAACCCAAGTTTATTTGATACGAAGCATGGGTTCTTAAACTCTATACATATAGATTCTCTGGGAAAAAAAAACCACTAAGATATTTTTCTTTCTCTTATATTTATACCTGCCTGTAAAATTATCATTGCTCATGTCAGACTGTTTAAACATTAATTAATGTTGCACTATTTTTATAGCTTATCATCTCCAGGTTGTTTGAAAAATGACAGTGAAATGAAGCCTCAACTTTTTCCAGTCCCCGCTTGCCAGGATCATAATAAGGCAGGACAGGTACAGTGTCTTCAAACAAACACAATCCAATCAGAATCTTCCTCTGACTTCTGTTTCTCAATGAGAGTTATGGGAATTGCTCTTTTTTCATTGTATAGATATGGCTTATGTACTTAGGACCCAAAACTGGACTGTGATAAATCTATCTACTAGTCAAAATCTGCTAGGGTTAACAGAAGTAGGGTTGGGATATCTTTCTAATTTTCAGTTGCTATAAATACTTCTGATCAAATGAGAGTTCAGTAAATCCTCTTGAATATTTGTGGGGCCCACTCTACAAATCTCATTTTGCTAATTGTCATTAATACGTCCTTTTATAAAGTATGTTGCTTGACATACTCAATCTTTGGAGAGCTAGTAAAGGGATTGTGAAGGAAAAAAGTAAAAGGCAATAATTTGTCTTCAAACCTGGTGTTGTAGGAAATGTGTTATGTGTGTTTGCAACGAGCACAGTGCAATTCCCCATTGTACTACAGTGAGGAGACGAAGAGGAGAGAGATAGAAGATGAGCGACTCATTCAGCAGTATCAAATCCTGAAGGATCAAGAGGCTCTCTTAAAACACCAGGTAGTTCAATACCTCGATTAAAGAGTGCTTAACATGGGACAGTAGAACATGATTATAAAGTGCCATTTAATATGCTCCATTAGGTGCCTGGGTGGCTCAGTTGGTTGAGTGTCTGACTCTTGATTTCAGCTCAGGTCTTGATCTCTGAGTTCAAGCCCCATATTGGGCTCCAAGCTGGGCATGGAGCCTCCTTAAAAACAAACAAACAAACAAACAAACAAACTCCCTTAAATATGTCTGTACTATAACATATTTAATCATTTACTTACTGCTGGATTAAAACTTAGGTTGTATCCAAGTTTTCACTAATAATGAGCAACACTGGGATGAACATCCAAGCAGCTGAATGTTTGCACCTGTCACTGATTTCTCCCTCTCCCCCACCCCCAAGGATTGTATTTTAAAGGTAGAATTCCTAGATTTATGTGGTTTTACTTGTGCTTTCTAATAAGATATAATCAAGGCTTTTCCCTTTAAATTCATGACCTAAGCCAAGCAAAGAGAGAATGGCATGTTCACATTTCTCTATCCAGATTTCTGTGGTCTCCAATAATTGACCCCACTGCTCTTTCTTGCATTTGTGATATCGGGTAACTACTTATGAAATCTTCCATTGCCTCTTACGATTCCCATAGAGGTTCTGCCTAAAGCTCCAAAACAGGAAATAAAAAAACCTTCCCCAACCCACTTTTATAAATCTATGAAGACATCAGAGAGTACCATTGCCTCCAAAAGGCAAGTTTCTACCTTGGTTGGATTATTATAATGTAATAGAATTAAAATTTTAAAGGCTTTATGTCAATATGTGATGTTTTTTTCAAAGATGAGAAGTCTGGCTAATAGAGAACAAAATCAGAAAAATGCTGCCTACAATCTTGGAGTTGCTGAAGCTATAAGAATCCACAAGAATGAGAAACCTGAATTTTATGTGAGTCTTTCCAAAATTTCTATTGCTAATACCTGCCTCATCTGTGAATATTTGGATCCATTCTCTGTACTGCAGGCTGTGCCATTGTTTAAGAGGTGAAATGTGGGTTGTGCAAGGTTGAAGCCTTGTTCTGGGTTAGGAGTTATCCAGCATCTGTGTCCAAACTCTTCACATTTACAATACAGTCCCTATTAGATACTATGGCACTTGTTAATGATAGTAAATCTCAGCCAGGCCCTGGGGTGGGTGGGTGGGGGGCAGTGTTCTAAAGTAATGCCCCAGGAACCACAGATCTGGAGAGCCAGCATTACCTGGGAACTTGCTGGAAAGGCAGAATCTAGGGCCCCATCCCTCCAGAGTGGGAATCTACATTTGAATAAGATCCTCCTGAGATTTGTAGGTGCATTGAAGTTTGAACAGCCAGCTGCTTAGATAGAGGTGAGCCATCTGCTTCACCATGGATTTAATGTTTTCAATCACTGTGTGCCTACCTTTAATTTGCCTGAATCTTTCTCCCTTCACACCACTGTCTAGGTGGTCTGACACTCTGGACATAACTCTAATAAAATATACTTTATTTATCACCAAACATCTATTGAACTCCTATGTGCTGGCCACCATGCTCGTGGCTAGGAATACAAAGATGAATAAGTCAAGGTCCCTCTTGAAAGAGGTCTTAGGCTACTGGAGGAAACAGGTTTAAAGTCCTGAGTGTGGTATAATGAATGTTATGATAAATCTTTGAAGAGGGCAGTTTGTGAGCAAAGAGTCACTTGACCAGACCAGAGATCTGGGGAGATTCCTTGTATATACCAGTTAGGTAAAGGAGGGAATGGAAGGAGAACCTTCCAGGCAGGGCTGGCAGGGAGGGAGGTAGGAGACATGATACTTTTGAGATTTAGGCCTGATTCTTTTCTCTTCTTACATAAAAGTTCCAGACTATGTTTATTACTGCCTACTTTGTGTATCCTCTTTGATATATCTGCAGACGTCTTAAAAAGACCAAAACAGAACTTTTGATCCCTCTCCTCACCTGTTCTTCTCTTAGCCTCCCCATTTCAGTAAGTGGCATCACCAGACAGACAGTTGCACAAACCCAAACCAAGGAGTGATCGCAGATTGCTCCTTCTTTGTCTCCCCCATCCAACCATCCTCAAGCACAGTTGCCTTTACCACCCAAATGTACCCAATCTTTTCACATCCCTTCATCTTCAATGCTACCACCCTAGTACAAACCATATTATAAAGCTCAGCTTCTGAAATACTTCCCTAATTAGGTTTGCTGCTTGCCTTCTTCCCCTTTACAGTCTATTCTCCACACCGCAGTCAAGTGATATTTTTAAAACTTAACCCAAACATATCATTCTCCTGTTTAACTGACTGAGCCACCCAGGTGCCCTATCATTCTCCTGTTTAAAACCTGTAATGCGGGGCGCCTGAGTGGCTCAGTCGTTAAGTGTCTGCCTTCGGCTCAGGTCATGATCCCAGGGTCCTGGGATCGGACTCCCTTCTCGGCGGGGAGCCAGCTTCTCCCTCACACTCCCTCTGCTTGTGTTCCCTCTCTTGCTGTCTCTCTCTCTCTGTCTGTCAAATAAATAAATAAAATCTTAAAAAGAAATCTAAAACCTCTAATGGTCTCCCACTGAGTTAAAATAAAATCTAAACTCTTATCTTGACCTATGAGGTCTATATGGCCCTGCCTTCCTCTTTGAGCTTACCTGCTACTTTCCCCTTGCTCATTGTGCTTCAGCCATGTAGACCTTCTTTCTGCTCATTATACATGCCTAACTTGTTTTCATCTAGTGCCTTTGCACTTTCTGTTCCTTCTGTATGGGTCACAGATTACCTGATATTTGCAGTGGAGGTGATTCAGTCAACTTTACTGAAAAGCCTTCCCTAATAACCAACCACTTTAGCTCTGTTCCCACCCATTTGCTATGGTAAAGACTTCATAGCACTTAATCACTACCTTAAATTATCTGATGTATGTTCACTTGTTCCCTGTCTCCTGTACCAGAAGGCAGGCTCCATGAACCAGGCTCTCTGCGGATCTCTGTCAGTGTCTAGAATGGCCAGGCCCAGAGTGGGTATTCAGTTCTCCCTCTTCCCACATCTGCTCAGTCCTTGCTCATGCTTTTGCTCACTCAGAACGCCTTCTTTCCATCTGTGTGTGGTGCTAGCTCAGGATCTCCTCCATGACATTCTTTTTCATCTTTCTCTCAGATATGGGATTTTGTCTGTTCTGCTGATTCATCCTTGAGCACACTCCCATTATTCTGTGGGTTGCCTCAATACTAGCTGGTCAGTGTGTTGAGGACTGGGCAAATAGTATAAATTAATAATTGATTTTAGTGTTCTGAATTACCACTTTTATTCTTTGTTCTTTTTGGTATTTTAAAGTAAAATGCATTGCTTCTTCTTCATTCCAGAAATCTTTCCTGTTTGATAAACGGCCACTCAGTCCTGAGATTAATGCTTTTAAACAAGAAGAATATTCCCAAAGTCTCCTGAAACAAATGGATTACAGACGGGAAAAGGAAATAAAGCAAAGACAAAACAGAGAGTTGATGGACCGCCTAGAACAAGTGCAACTCACAGAGGAGTGAGTCTAGCTGACAGGCCCTGAAAAATGGGTTCAGAATTTTCATGTGAAGCTTATTTCCATGTGGGATTGATTAGCACAGCTGTAACCGACTGGTACTGACTGAGCAAACCAGCCCAGCTAGCCACCAGTACCACAGCATGACATTTCATTAGAAACATGAAAAAGCTGTTATTATTATGACCATTAGAGTAATGATTAACGATCTATAATTAATGATAGAGTATCATTTTGTATTGTTTTGTGATCACTAATACTGGCAGCTGGAGGAAGGGACTTGTCTTGAACAAGCAGCATTCTCAGCTATTCCCAGTTGATCTCAAAGCAAAGCTGGGGTTTTGTTGTAAGTAGGCGTGTCCCACGGAAGCCAGGGGCAGGAGTGTATGGGGGACGAAGGGGTCTAGAACCAGGGACTAAAAAGTCATGTAAGAAGTGCTTTCCTTCTGCTCACACCTACAGCTCCTTGGTTGACATCATCTTTTTTCCAGCTCAAACTTGGATGAATGTTAGTCTCAATTACAAATTTTCAGGAATGAGAATCTGATTGGTCTTGCTTGGGTCGTCTGAGGCCTGGGGTAGGGTCAGAGTTCAAACATGCCCCAGGGGGTCACACTTCTACTACTGAGGTCAGGAGAGCAATTAAAGAGGCTATTGCAGTAGGAGAGAGACTCCTAAAACAAATAGTAAGCTAGTTTTTGTGACCAAAAGATTATTTTTCTATAAACTATATATGTTCCATTATACTCGCTTTATGGATCATGTGGGTTCCCTGTGGGTTGCAAACAGCAGAATCATAATTTATAATAGGAAAGATCACTTTTCTTAAAAAGGAATCTTATGGTGAATCATTTTATAGAATGAATAGACACTTCCTGCTTTCCTGTCTAGATTTTTTTTTAAAACACGAGGGGTGGGGCGCCTGGGTGGCTCAGTTGGTTAAGCGACTGCCTTCGGTTCAGGTCATGATCCTGGAGTCCTGGGATCGAGTCCCGCATCGGGCTCCCTGCTCGGCGGGGAGTCTGCTTCTCCCTCTGACCCTCTTCCCTCTCGTGCTCTCTATCTCTCATTCTCTCTCTCTCAAATAAATAAAATAAAAATCTTTAAAAAAAAAAAGAAAAGAAAAAAAATAAAACACGAGGGGTGGAGGGGTACCTGTTTTAGTCGTAGTGAATTTGGACAAACCGGTCAATCCCTTGCTCACACCTGTCCTGTCTGTCCTGTATTCAACACATTGTCCACTAGCCTATGGATCTGTTACTCCTTTCTTCATTTCTTTGCTCCTTCCATTAAAATGAAAGCTCTAGAAGGAAGTATCACTTTTTATTTACCAGTCTCTCACTCCTACTGATACTTAGGAAATAGGTTTTAGTGATGTTAGTCTCTATTACCAGAGACAGTAACACACTGTGCCCTCCACCTTCTCTTATTCTTAACTGCCAGACTTGCTGCACAAAGAGCCCAGTATATAAAAGATAAGATGGAAGAAACACAGTGTTATAAGAGAGCTTTGGATGCGCAGGTAAGGGGACAATTGTTATTTTTAAAATTATGCAGTGCTTCATTAGCATTCTAAAAATATGTATAAGAACTGTCATGTTATGAGTAGCCTTATGTTACCCATTTGGCGGTTTTGGGGGCCCTGTTCTTTCCTCTAAGGGACTGGTATTTTACTGTGCTACGGTGTCGTGCGTACAGTTTATTGCCTGGTATAATTCTGGTCTGCACGATGTGTGTCTCTGTTTCAGATAAAGAACAAACCCCTGCAACTGCCCATGTTTGAGCCAGACTCTTGTGAGCCCATCTTTGGTAAGGATGAGGGTGAGCTGATGGTGGAAAAGCGCAAGCGAGAACAGAATTACATGAAGCACCAGCTGGAGGCTGCTGCCGGCCACAAGAGGAGAACCATCCTGCAGCAGCTGGTGGAACAGAAGCGGGACTTGCAGATGCTTCGGAGGACACAAAAAGAGTAAGAGACCCCAGATCTTTCTTCCTCCTCCTCCTCTCTTGCTCCCCTCTCCAACTTCCCATTTTCTTTCTTTCTCCTACAACAGCACAGAAGCAATAATAATAGTGAGCACAGTGAGGAGTAACTGTGTGCAAAATATTGTTCTAAGCTTATCAAATCCTTCATCTTATTTTGTCCTTACACTTCACCCTATGAAGAAAAGTTATTGTTTAAAAAAACCCAACCAGCCAGACCTGATCCTACCTCTCCCTCCAGGTACCTCTCCATATTTTTCCTTCTGTTTACAGTACAACTTCTTAAAGAGGTGTCCAGATCCATACTATCCATTGGAAATACAGTGTGAGCCACAACCATGCTGTTGTGGCACAAGCCGGTGGGGAGGGCGGGGAGGCAGAGGGAGAAGGAGAAGCAGACTTCCCACCAAGCAGGGAGCCGGATGCAGGGCTTGATCCCAGGACCCTGGGACCATGACCTGAACTGAAGGCAGATGCTTAACCAGCTGAGTCATCCAAGTGCCCCTCAATTTGAACTATCATATTTCACTGACGTGAAATTTGAGCTCCTTCTCACTTCCAATGAGCCCCCTTCCTTCAAAGAACTGTTGATGTAGTGAGCTGTACTTATCATGGCGGGTGAGGGGGGTGACGGGGGTGAGGCGGGTGAGGCGGGTGAGGCCGGTGAGGGGGGTGAGGGGGGTGACGGGGGGTGAGGGGAGTGAGGCGGGTGAGGGGGTGAGGCGGGTGAGGCGGGTGAGGCGGGTGAGGCGGGTGAGGGGGGTGACGGGGGTGAGGCAGGTGAGGCGGGTGAGGCGGGTGAGGGGGGTGACGGGGGTGAGGCGGGTGAGGTGGGTGAGGGGGGTGAGGCGGGTGAGAGGGGTGACGGGGGTGAGGGGGTGAGGGGGCAGGGTGGGCAGGGCAGGACTGGATGCTATATCAGTGCAAATATCTTTAAATTCAAACACCAGACACCCAGTTTCTTTCTTTCTTTTTGATTTGATGAGTTTATACATTATGCTATGTTCACCACAAGTGTAGCAACCATCTATTCTGTTACATTGCTCTTACAGTATCATTGACCGTATTCCTTATGTTGTGACTTTTATTGCAATGACTTGTTCATTCCATAACTGGAAGCCTATATGTCCCACTCCCCTTCACCCATTTTCCTTGACCCTCCATGCCCCTCCCTTCTGGCAACCTTTCAGTTTGTTCTCTGTTGATTCTGCTTTTTGTTTGTTTATTTGTTTTTTTTTTTAAGATTCACATGGCATTTGTCTTTCTCAGTCTGACTTATTTCACTTAGCATAAAACACTTTAGGTCCATCCATGTCTCAAATGGCACAATTTCGTCCTTTTTTGTGGCACTGTAATATTCCATGGTGTGCATGCGTGTGTGTTTATATATACATATGGATATATACCACGTTTTTCTTACCCATTTGTCTATTGATAGATACTTAGGTTGCTTCCCTATCTTGGCTATTGTAAACAATGCTGCAATAAATGTAGTGGTGCAGATATCTTTTTGATTTAGTGTTTTCATTTTCTTTGGGTAAATACCCAAATGTAGAATTATTGGATCATATGATAGTTCTAGTTTTAATTTTTTGAGGAACCTCCATACTGTTTTCCACAGTGGCTGTACAAATTTCCATTCTCATCTACACTGCATGAAGTTTTCCTTTTTATCCACATCCTCGCCAACACTTGTTTCTTGTCATTTTGATTTTAGTCATTCGAACGGGTATAAAGTGATATCTCATTGTGGTTTTGATTTTCATTTCTCTGATGATGAGTGATGCTAAACTCTTGTCATTCCCAAGCTGTATGACGTGGGCCAAAACATACGTGGGATCTTTGAGCCCTCATTTCCTCACATGAAAAGTAAGGATAATATACCCCCCTACCTATCCTTACTCTGAGAAGGATATGAGAGTATGTACTTGAGAACACTTTTGGAAACTGCAAAGCTCTGAACAAATATGAGCTGTGGTCTTGGTTCCGGTCACAGACCCCCCCTTTTCTGTATGGGTCAGATCCTTCTCTTCCATTTCTATATCCTTTACTACTTATTCCAGGTTCTCTTACTTATTTTCTCTCTCTCTTTTTTAAAAAAGATTTTATTTATTTGACAGAGAGATAGAGCCAGAGAACACAAGTGGGGGGAGGGTTGGGGGGCAGAGGCAGAGGGAGAAGGAGAAACAGGCTTCCTGCTGAGCAAAGAGCCCAATGTAGGGCTCGATCCCAGAACCCTGGGATCATGACCTAAGCTGAAGGCTTAGGATGATGCTTAATGTGCTGAGCCACCCAGGCGCCCCTCTTACTTTATCTTCTCTTTTCCAACTTCCCCATCTCTGGTCCATCTCAAGATGTCATCTTAGGTCCTCCTGTGGCAAGTACAGGGTCACTTTCAGAGGGGATAACTGGGTCAGTGTGATCTAAACAGGGCTGCTAAAATATTGTTTTTCTTTAAATTTTTCTGCTTTTGTTTATAAAAAATAGAACAATTCATGTTCATTAAAATAAGTCAATTGGTGGAGACATTAAAAAAAGGTTAGGGGGGGCGGAGCAAGATGGCGGAGGAGTAGGAGACCAGCTGTAGACCAGGAGTAGGAATTCAGCTGAATAGGGATCAAACCATTCTGAATACCTATGAACTCAACAGGAGATCGAAAAAAAGAATAGCAACTCTCTGAACAGAAAAATGACCACTTTCTGGAAGGTAGGACGTGTGGAGAAGTGACTCCGAGGCGATATTCGGGAGGATAGACAGTGGGGGAGGGGGCCTCCGTCGGCCGCTTCTGGCAAGTGATGGAGCCGCGGAGCACAAAATCGGAACTTTTAGAAGTCGGCTCCGCTGAGGGACGTCGCTCCAGTGGCTAAGTGGGGGGTGGAACCCTCGCAGGACAGTGTGGTCTCAGGACCCTCGGGGTCACAGAAAGACCGGGGGTGACTGAGTGCAGCAGAGCTCCCAGATATCAGAGCTGGGAAGCCGGCTGCAGAGACGGAGCCGAGGCGCGGGCTCTCAGCTCACGATTGCCATAAACTGTGATCGGTGACAGTCGGGCCACTGCTCCTCCAGCAGGGACCCAACAAGTGGCAGACCCAGGGAGACCCCCCCTTCCTCCCCAGGGAAGAGCGACGCGGGAGCGCCCCGCAGGGATCTGCTGGGTTTGGAGACTCCACACCGAGTAGGGTGCCAGAGATAGAAACGCTCGATCACAGGCTGGGTGAGCACGGAGTGCGGCCGGAGACCAGGGAGACGGGAGTGACTGACTGCTTTTCTCTGGGGGCGCACTGAGGAGCGGGGCCCTGAGTTCTCGGCTCCTCACAGGCGGAGATTGGGAGGCCGCCATTTTCACTCTCGTCCTCCAAAGCTGTACCGAGAGCTTGCAGGGAACAAAAGCTCCCAAGAGCAAACCCAAGCAGATTGCTTAGCCCAGACCGGCAAGGGTGGGGCAATTCTGCCTCCGGCAAAGACATTTGGGAACCGCGGCAACAGGCCCCTCCCCCAGAAGATCAGCAAGAACAGCCAGCCAAGACCAAGTTTACCGATCAATGAGAACAGCAGAACTCCAGCAAAGGGGAATACTGCACATAGAATTCATGGCTTTTTTACTGTGATTCTTTAGTCTTTCAAAGTTAATTTTAACTGTCTTTTTTTTTGAATTTTTCTTTTTCCCTTTTTCAAACAACATCTTGCCAATCCCTTTTTTAAAAAAACATTTTTATTTTTCATTTTTAGTCATATTCTATCCCTCCATAGTAGTTACCCTTATTTTTGGCATATATATATAAGTTGTTCTCTCTTTAAAATTTTGAGATACAGTTTCTTCTAACAGATCAAAATATACCCTAAATCTGTAGTGTATGGCTTTGTTCTAGTCTCCTGCCTGATCACATTCTCTCCCCTTTTTTTTCTTTCTTTTTCTTTCTTTCTTTTTTCTTTCTTTCTTTCTTTCTTTCTTTCTTTCTTTCTTTCTTTCTTTCTTTCTTTCTTTCTTTCTTTCTCTCTGTCTTTCTTTCTTTCTTTCTTTCTTTTTTAATCATCTTCTTTCTTTTTTCAAGCACCTTATCAATTCCTTTTTTAAAATTTTTTATAATTTTCATCTTTACAGTCATATTCCATCCCTTCATTGTATCAACCCTTATTTTGTACATATATAAGTCTTTCTTTCTTTAAAATTTTAGGAGGCACTTTCTTCTAACAGACCAAAATACACCCAAAATCTAGTGCGTGGCACTGATCTGTGCACTAGCCTGATCATATTTGATCATATTGTTTTTTCTGTTTTGTTCTGTTTTTGTTTGTTTTTATCTTTATCTTTTTCCTTTTTTTTTCTCTTTCTTTTTTCTGTCTTTCCCTTTCTTTCCCCCTGGTTTCACATCTTTTCTGATTTGTTTAGAGTATATTTTCTGGGAATGTGGTTAACCTGTTAGCATTTTGTTCTCTCATTCATCTATTCTCCTCTGGACAAAATGACAAGATGAAAAAAATCACTTCAACAAAAAGAACAAGAGGTAGTACCGTCTGCCAGGGACCTACTCAATATGGACAATAGTATGATGTCGCACCTAGAGTTCAGAATGATGATTTTAGCTGGGCTTGAAAAAAGCATGGAAGTTATTAGAGAAACCCTTCCTGCAGAAATAAAAGAACTAAAATCTAACCAAGTCGAAATCAAAAAGGCTATTAATGAGGTGCAATCAAAAATGGGGGCACTAACTGCTAGGATAAATGAGGCAGAAGAGAGAATTAGCGATATAGAAGACCAAATGATGGAAAATAAAGAAGCTGAGAAAAAGAGAGAGAAACAACTACTGGACCACGAGGGCAGAATTCGAGAGATAAGCGATAAGATAAGACGAAACAACATTAGAATAATTGGGATCCCAGAAGAAGAAGAAAGAGAGAGAGGGGCAGAAGGTATATTGGAGCAAATTATAGCAGAGAACTTCCCTAATGTGGGGAAGGAAACAGGCATCAAAATCCAGGAGGCACAGAGAACACCTCTCAAAATCAATAAAAATACGTCAACATCCCAACATCTAATAGTAAAACTTACGAGTCTCAGAGACAAAGAGAAAATCCTGAAAGCAGCTCGGGAGAAGAGATATGTAACCTACAATGGTAGAAACATTAGATTGGCAACAGACCTATCCACAGAGACCTGGCAGGCCAGAAAGGACTGGCATGATATCTTCAGAGCACTAAACGAGAAAAATATGCAGCCAAGAATACTATATCCAGCTAGGCTGTCATTGAAAATAGAAGGAGAGATAAAAAGCTTCCAGGACAAACAAAAAATTAAAGGAATTTACAAATATGAAACCAGCCCTACAAGAAATATTGAAAGGGGTCCTCTAAGCAAAGAGAGAGCCTAAAAGCAACATAGACCAGAAAGGAACAGAGACAATATACAGTAACAGTCACCTTATAGGCAATACAATGGCACTAAATTCATATCTTTCAATAGTTACCCTGAATGTAAATGGGCTCAATGCCCCAATCAAAAAACACAGGCTATCAGATTGGATTAAAAAACAAGACCCATCAATATGCTGTCTGCAAGAGACTCATTTTAGACCCAAAGACACCCCCAGATTGAAAGTGAGGGGGTGAAAAACAATTTACCATGCTAATGGACACCAAAAGAAAGCTAGGGTGGCAATCCTTATATCAGACAAATTAGATTTTAAACCAAAGACTGTAATAAGAGATGAGGAAGGACACTATATCCTACTTAAAGGGTCTATCCAACAAGAAGATCTAACAATTGTAAATATCTATGCCCCGAACATGGGAGCAGCCAATTATATAAGGCAATTAATAACAAAAGCAAAGAAACACATTGACAACAATACAATAATAGTGGGGGACTTTAACACCCCCCTGACTGAAATGGACAGATCATCTAAGCAAAAGATCAACAAGGAAATAAAGACTTTAAATGACACATTGGACCAAATGGACTTCACAGACGTTTTCAGAACATTCCATCCCAAAGCAATGGAATACACATTCTTCTCTAGTGCCCATGGAACATTCTCCAGAATAGATCACATTCTAGGTCACAAATCAGGTCTCAATTGGTACCAAAAGATTGGGATTATTCCCTTCATATTTTCAGACCACAATGCTTTGAAACTGGAACTCAATCACAAGAGGAAAGTCGGAAAGAACTCAAATACATGGAGGCTAAAGAGCATCCTACTAAAGAATGAATGGGTCAACCAGGAAATTAAGGAGGAATTTAAAAAATTCATGGAAACCAATGAAAATGAAAACACAATTGTTCAAAATCTTTGGGATGCAGCAGAGGCAGTCCTAAGAGGAAAGTATATAGCAATACAAGCCTTTCTCAAGAAACAAGAAAGGTCTCAAATACACAACCTAACCCTACACCTAAAGGAGCTGGAGAAAAAACAGCAAAGAAAGCCTAAACCCAGCAGAAGAGAAATAATAAAGATCAGAGCAGAAATCAATGAAGTAGAAACCAAAAGAACAGTAGAACAGATCAACGAAACTAGGAGCTGGTTCTTTGAAAGAATTACCAAGATTGATAAACCCCTGGCCAGACTTATCCAAAAGAAAAGAGAAATGACCCAAATCAACAAAATCATGAATGAAAGAGGAGAGATCACAACCAACACCCAAGAAATACAAACAATTATAAGAACATATTATGAGCAACTCTATGCCAGCAAATTAGATAACCTGGAAGAAATGGGTGCATTCCTAGAGATGTATCAACTACCAAAATTGAACCAGGAAGAAATAGAAAACCTGAACAGACCTATAACCCCTAAGGAAATTGAAGCAGTCATCAAAAATCTGCCAAGAAACAAAAGTCCAGGGCCAGATGGCTTCCCAGGGAAATTCTACCAAACATTTAAAGAAGAATTAATACCTATTCTCCTGAAACTGTTCCAAAAAATAGAAATGGAAGGAAAACTTCCAAACTGATTTTATGAGGCCACCATTACCTTGATCCCAAAACGAGACAAAGACCCCATCAAAAAGGAGAATTACAGACCAATATCCTTGATGAACATGGATGCAAAAATTCTCACCAAAATACTAGCCAATAGGATCCAACAGTATGTTAAAAGGATTATTCACCACGACCAAGTGGGATTTATCCCTGGGCTGCAAGGTTGGTTCAACATCTGCAAATCAATCAACGTGATACAATATATTAACAAAAGAAAGAAGAAGAATCATATGATCCTCTCAATAATGCAGAAAAAGCATTTGACAAAGTACAGCATCCTTTCTTGATCAAAACTCTTCAGAGGATAGGGATAGAGGGTACATACCTCAATATCATAAAAGCCATCTATGAAAAACCCACAGCCAATATCATTCTCAATGGGGAAAAACTGAGAGCTTTCCCACTAAGTTCAGGAATGTGGCAGGGATGTCCACTATCACCGCTGCTATTCAACATAGCAATCAGAAAACAAAAAGAAATCAAAGGCATCCAAATCGGCAAGGAGGAAGTCAAACTCTCACTCTTTGCAGATGATATACTTTATGTCGAAAACCCAAAACACTCCACCCCAAAACTGCTAGAACTCATACAGGAATTCAGTAAAGTGGCAGGATATAAAATCAATGCACATAAATCAGTGGCATTCCTATACACCAACAGCAAGACAGAAGAGAGAGAAATTAAGGAGTCAATCCTATTTACAATTGCACCCAAAACCATAAGATATCTAGGAATAAATCTAACCAAAGAGGCAAAGAATCTCTACTCATAAAACTATAAAATACTCATGAAAGAAATTGAGGAAGACACAAAGAAATGGAAAAACGTTCCATGCTCATGGATTAGAAGAACAAACATTGTGAAGATGTCAATGCTACCTAGAGCAATCTACACATTCAATGCAATCCCCATCAAAATACCATCCACTTTTTTTCAAAGAAATGGAAGAAATAATCCTAAAATTTGTATGGAACCAGAAGAGACCCCGAATAGCCAGAGGAATGTTGAAAAAGAAAACCAAAGCTGGTGGCATCACAATTCCGGACTTCCAGCTCTATTACAAAGCTGTCATCATCAAGACAGTATGGTACTGGCACAAAAACAGACACATCGATCAATGGAACAGAATAGAGAGCCCAGAAATGGACCCTCAACTCTATGGTCAACTCATCTTTGACAAAGCAGGAAAGAATGTCCAATGGCAAAAAGACAGTCTCTTCAACAAATTGTGTTGGGCAAATTGGACAGCCACATGCAGAAGAATGAAACTGGACCATTTCCTTACACCACACACAAAAATAGACTCCAAATGGTTGAAAGACCTAAACGTGAGACAGGAGTCCATCAACATCCTAAAGGAGAACACAGGCAGCAACCTCTTCGACCTCAGCCGCAGCAACTTCTTCCTAGAAACATCGCCAAAGGCAAGGGAAGCAAGGGCAAAAATGAACTATTGGGATTTCATCAAGATAAAAAGCTTTTGCACAGCAAAAGAAACAGTCCACAAAACCAAAAGACAACCGACAGAATGGGAGAAAATATTTGCAGATGACATATCAGATAAAGGGCTAGTATCCAAAATCTATAAAGAACTTATCAAACTCAACACCCAAAGAACAAATGATCCAATCAAGAAATGGGCAGAAGACATGAATAGACATTTTTCCAAAGAAGACATCCAAATGGCCAACAGACACATGAAAAAGTGTTCAACATCGCTTGGCATCAGGGAAATCCAAATGAAAACCTCAGAGAGATACCACGTCACACCAGTCAGAATGGCTAAAATTAACAAGTCAGGAAATGACAGATGTTGGCGGGGATGTGGAGAAAGGGGAACCCTCTTACACTGTTGGTGGGAATGTAAGCTGGTGCAGCCACTCTGGAAAACCGTATGGAGGTTCCTCAAAAAGTTGAAAATAGAGCTACCATACTACCCAGCAATTGCACTACTGGGTATTTACCCCAAAGATACAAATGTAGGGATCCAAAGGGGTATGTGCACCCCGATGTTTATTGCAGCAATGTCCACAATAGCCAAACTGTGGAAAGAGCCAAGATGTCCATGAACAGATGAATGGATAAAGAAGATGTGGTATATATACACAATGGACTATTATGTAGCCATCAAAAGGAATGAGATCTTGTCATTTGCAACAACATTGATGGAACTGGAGGGTATTATGCTGAGTGAAATAAGTCAATCAGAGAAAGACATGTATCATATGACCTCACTAATATGAGGAATTCTTAATCTCAGGAAACAAACTGAAGGTTGCTGGAGTGGTGAGGGGGTGGGAGGGATGCGGTTGCTCGGTGATAGACATTGGGGAGGGTATGTGCTATGGTGAGCGCTGTGAATTGTGCAAGACTGTTGAATCACAGATGTGTACCTCTGAAACAAATAATGCAATATATGTTAAGAAAAAAAAAGAAGAAGATAGCAGGAGGGGAAGAATGAAGGGGGGAGTAAATCGGAGGGGGAGACGAACCATGAGGGACGATGGACTCTGAAAAACC
Source organism: Eumetopias jubatus (assembly GCF_037043125.1). Classification (NCBI taxonomy): domain Eukaryota; kingdom Metazoa; phylum Chordata; class Mammalia; order Carnivora; family Otariidae; genus Eumetopias; species Eumetopias jubatus. The sequence goes on from NW_028274819.1 coordinate 67,437,998, forward strand.
AACGGAGGGTTCTAGAGGGGAGGGGGGGTGGGGGGATAGGTTAGCCTGGTGATGGGTATTAAAGAGGGCACGTCCTGTGTGGAACACTGGGTGTTATGCACAAACAATGGATCATGGAACACTACATCAAAAACTAATGATGTAATGTATGGTGGTTAACATAGCAATAAAAAATTTAAAGAAAAAAAAAGGTTAATAATCTCCCCCAGCCTTCTATATTTTTTCCTACTCTTTACAAATATATTCAAACAATATCCACATATATATTTTCCTTCTCCTTCTGTAAATGAAAATAAGACCTACGAGACTGTATATGTTACTCTGCCACCCAGTCTTTCTTTAACCTAATAATGCATCATTAATTTATATTTAGGTCAGTACATAGAAACAAAACTCATTCTTTAATGACAGCATAATATCTACAACATGGATTACTATAATTTAACTTTTGCACTATTGATCAAGAGTCACTTGTTTCCAGATGGTTTGCTATTACAATGATTTTTGCACTAAACATTTTTAATATATATCTTTATACTGGTTCTTTTGTTTCTGTTGGATAAAATCCTAAAAGTGGAGCTGCTAGATCAAGTGTATGGCACATTTTAAATATTACCAGATACCAGCAGGTTGCTTTCTAAAATGTATGGCAATTTGCTTCCACCAGCAGTCGTGTGAGAATCCTTGTGGCCTCCCCTGTAGGCCCAGTTAATTTCCTACTTGCTTGGCATCTAAATTAAACTGACTTATAAAACTCCCCTTTTACAAAGAACACAATAGTAGCCAAAAAGCATTTGAGAAGGTGCTCAACATCACTGAGCATTAGGGAAATGCACATCAAAACCAGAATGAGGTAGCTCCTGGCTAACAAATGGCCTCCATACTCTGCAATGTGCGCAAGTAAGCCTTCTTCAGCACCAGCTGTCCTCCTTTGTCCTGTTTGGAATAGACGCCATTTAGCATTTAACTAGATTTTGCCTCTTCCAGGAAAGAAGTAGTTCATGTTTTATTTAATTTTGCTTATCTGAACCTGAGAGACAGGGATTCTCCACTCCAGTGAATAAAGGTAGCAAAGTAGGATGGCGAGATTGCAAATGTACCTGTGGTTTATATCACACAATTTAATAACTTAATTCCAATCACATATCTATCCTGCAATGTCAAGTCTATGGCAGTCTGAATGAAGTAAGCAGTTAGCAGACTGTTCACTCTTCCCCTTGCAACTCATTTATGCAGATGTAGGGGAACATCTTTTACTGTTTAAGATGTATATATCACTGTAACATAGATAAGATGGCTATCTTTTCTTCCCCCTAGGGCTTTATGAAAAGAAAACATATGTTTGAGGAACAGTGCCATAAGGTTTCACAAGTGCAAAGATAAAATGTGCTCTCGTTTATCTTGTATTATAATATCTGTGCAATGTCTAAATCAAAAATATTTAAAGATTTTTCTTATACCACATGTGCCATGACACATTTAACAAGTACTTCTTTTAGACTATTCAAAAAATTAGAAAGGAAGAAAACTGTCTATTCACTGGTAGACAAAACCATTAAGATGCAATTATGTTGTAAAAGGGAAAAAGAAAGAAAAGCAAAAACAAAAAAAAAGAAGAAAAGAAAAAAGAAAGATACTACCTCATACCGGTTAGGATGGCTACTATCAAAAAGCAGAAAATAATAGGTGTTGGTGAGGATGTAGAGAAATAGAAACCCTGTGCACTGTTGGTAGGAATGTAAAATGGTGCAGCCACTGTGGAAAACAACATGGCAGTTCGTCAAAAAAATTAAAAATAGAATTACCATATGATTCACTAATTCCACTTCTATATGTATATCCAAAAGATTTGAAAGCAGGATCTTTTTTTTTTAACTAAAAAAGTTCTTACTTTACTTTATTTTATTGTCATTCCAGTGTAGTTAACATACAGTGTTATATTAGTTTCAGGTGTACAATGTAGTGATTCAAGATTCTATGCATTACTCAGTGCTTATCAAGATACCCTTTACCTATTTCACTCATCCCCCACCTCCCTCCCTCTGGTAACCATCTGTTCTCTGTAGCTAAGAGTCTATTCTTAGTTTATTTTGGTTTGTCTTTCTTCCTCTCTTTGTTCATTTGTTTTGTTTCTTAAATTCCACATACGAGTGAAATCGTCTGGTATTTGTCTTTCTCTGACTGGCTTATTTTGCTTAGCATTATACTCTCTGGCTCCATCCATGTTGTTACAAAGGACATGATTTCATTCTTTTTTATTGCTGAATAATATCCATTGTGAGGGTGTGTGTATATATATATATATATATATATATATATATATATATATATACATATGAAGATGTATCTTCTATATATACACCACATCTTCTTTATCCATTCATCTATCAATGGACACTTGGGGTGTAAAATGTAAATTTGGCTATTGTAATAACACTGCAGTAAACACAGGGGTGCATATATCCCTTCAAAGTAGTGTTTTTGTTTTCTTTGGGTAAATACCCAGTAATGCAATTACTGGATTGTAGGGTAGTTCTATTTTTAATTTTTGAGGAACCTTCATACTGTTTTCCACAGTGGCTGCACCAGTTTGCATTCCCACCAACAGTGCACAAGGGTTCCTTTTTATCTACCTCCTCACCAACACTTGTTTCTTGTGTTTTTGATTTTTAGCCATTCTGACAGGTGTGAGGTGATATCTCATTGTGATTTTGATTTGCATTTCCCTGATGGTGAGTGATGTTGAGCATCTTTTCATGTGTCTGTTGGCCATCTGTATGTCTTCTTTGGAGAAATGTCTGTTCATGTCTTCTGCACATTTTTTTATTTGGATTATTTGTGTTTTTTTTGTTGTTGAGTTGTATAAGTTCTTTATATATATTTTATTTTGATGTAGTTCCAATAGTTTAATTTTGCTTTTGTTTCCCTTGCCTCAGGAGATATATCTAGAAAGATGTCATAGCCAATGTCAGAGAATTACTGCCTGTGCTCTCCTCTAGAATTTTACAGTTTCAGGTCTCACATTTAGGTCTTTAATTCATTTGCAGTTTATTTTTGTGTATGGTATACAAAAGTGGTCCAGTTTCATTCTTCTGCATTTTGTTGTCCAGTTTTCCCAACACCATTTGTTGAAGAGACTATCTTTTTCCCATTGGATATTCTTTCCTGCTTTGTCAAAGATTAGTTGACCATATAGTTATGGGTTTATTTCTAGGCTCTCTATTCTTTTTCACTGATCTACGTGTGTATGCTTGTGCGAGTACCGTACTGTTTTGATCACTACATCTTTGTAATATAATTTGAAGTCTAAAATTGTGACATCTCCAGCTTTGTTTTTCTTTTTCCAGATTGCTTTGGCCATTCAGAGTCTTTTGTGGTTTCCATACAAATTTTAGCATTGTTTGTTCTGGTTCTGTGAAAAATGCTGTTGGTATTTTGATAGGCATTGCATTTTTAAATCTGTAGATTGATTTGGGTAGGATGGACATTTAAACAATGTTTGTTTTTCCAATCCATGAGCATGGACTATCTTTCCATTTGTTTGTGTTCAATTTCTTTCATTCTTTTTTTAAAGATTTTATTTATTTGAGAGAGAGAGAGGGCATGGTTGGAGGGGGCAAAGGGAGAGAGAGAAGCAGGCTCCCCACTAAGCAGGGTCCATCTCAGGACCCTAAAATCATGACCTGAGCTGAAGGCAAACACTTAACCAACTGAGCCACCCAGGAGCCCTTGTGTTCAATTTCTTTCATCAATGTTTTATAATTTTCATAGTACAGATCTTCCACCTCCTTCGTTGTTTATTCCTAGGTATTTTATTCTTTTTGGTGCAATTGAAAATGGGATTGTTTCCTTTTTCTTTTTTTAAAGTAGGCTCCATGCCCATTGTGGAGCCCAACATGGGGCTTGAACTCATGACACTGAGATTAAGACCTGAGCTGAGATCAAGAGTGGGACACTTAACTGACTGAGCCACCCAGGTGCCCCAGTGGGACTCTTTTCTTAATTTCTCTTTCTGCTGTTTCATTATTAGTGTATAGAAATGGAACAGATTTCTGTACATTGATTTTGTATCCTGTGACCTTACTGAATTCATTGATCAGTTCAGGTAGGGTTTTTTTTTTTTTTTTTTTTTTTTTTTTTTGGTGGAGTTGAAAGCAGGATCTTGAGATATTTGCCCTCCCATGTTCATAACAGCATTCAGTAGCCAAGAAATGGAAGCTGTCACAGAGGGATGAATAAACAAAATGTGTTATACATATACAATGGAACATTACTCAGCTTTCAGAAAGAAGGAAATTATGACATGCTACAGCATGGATGAACCTTGATGACATTATGCTAAGTTAAATAAGCCAGTCATAATAAGACAAATATTGTATGATTCCATTTCTGTGAGGTATTCAGAGTGGTCAAATTCATGGAAACAAAGTAGAATGGTGGCTACCAGGAGCTAGGGGGAGGGAGGAATGGGGAGTTGTTTAATGAGTATAGAGTTTTAGTTTTGCAAGATGGAAAGAGTTCTAGATATTGGTTGCACAACAATGTAAATATACTTAACACTATGTATCTCTACACTTAGAAATGTTTAAGATGGTCAGTTTTATGTTATGTGATTTTTACTATTTTTTTTTTTTAGATTTTATTTATTTATTTACTTGAGAGAGAGAGTATGGGAGGGGGAGAGGGGAGCTGCAGAGGGACAAGCAGACTCCCTGCTGTGCACGGAGCCTGCCACTGGGCTCGATCTCAGGACCCTGAGATCATGACCTGAGCCCAAGTCAGGCGCTTACCGGACTGAGCCATCCAGGCATCCCTATGTGGTTTTTACTATTAAAAAACACAATGAAAAGGAAAAAAAGGTTATAAGAGATATAGATAGATAGATAGATATGTAACAGGTACAATTCAGTCATTGAGCTCCCATTGTGATAGGCACTGGCACTTTCTCTATATTATTTCATTTAAACTTTGTAATGACTATACACTAGCTGAATTGTTGAATCAGTGCTCATTAGAGGAAAATGTGGCCATGTTCTTTTAGGACAAGTGAACCAGCACAGAGTACATTGCTGATTTTTATCAGAGCGTCCTGACACCTAGTGGCGGTTGCTGCCTATAACACAGAGCCCTGCAGAGTGGGCTAAATCAATGGTCACATTTAGTGAAGTCCTTTCTGGACTTTAATGAGAACTGAAGGTAAGAGTTTCAGTCTGGCAAGAAATAGACACATATAAATAATTTGAACCAGGTTTAAGGTGATTCACAACAGCAGTGGCTGAGCATCTGGAGACCAGTAATAGAGACACCTACCATTGGGAATTCTGGGGCATGGTACTTGAAGAGAGAGACACTACAATCACTTCTTTGATATCATGACCTTCACCAAACAGTCTCTCTCTCTCTCTTTTTTATGTTCCTCACAATGTTAAGTATTTTCTTGATTTCATTTTCCTTTGCCAGTCACTTCTGTTTCTTTCCCCCTCTCTAGCCATTCATTTGTATTCCTGTCTACTTTGCCTTGTACCATGCCTGTAGCAACTCGTGGGCTGATTACTGACAGCTGAGAGACTGGAATAAAAGGAAAGAAACCTAAAGTATAGGAAATCCATTTGAGATGATTCTTCAGTTTAGTTAAATTAGCCTCAAAGGAAATTAATGGCTTTAAAGGCTGCATTTGTTAACTGGAAAAAGGTTTCAATTCTGCTAATTTAAACCTGGATTGAAGATGAAAGGTCCTAGACCCATAAACTATTTGAGAGCTATAATGTTTTTAGTGTTTTTCTTTGTTCAGTGTTCATGCCTTTTAGTATATTTCAAAGAGTAGTGAACAAAACCAGAATGTTTCTGTTTAATCTACCATGATGGGAATGGGGCTCCCAAGGTCGGTGCCTGCCATTTCCTGTATTGTGAACAGAAGTAGATCATGCTCTTCTCTCCAGGCACTCAGCGGACAGAAACGCTGAGCTCGAGCGGGTGAACAGAATCAACCAGAGCTTGCAGGAAGACTGGGAAAGCAGTGCTGCAATGAAGAGGCAGCGGGACCTGGAGGAGAAGGCTTTTGAGCGGTAATTCCCGATTGGAACCTCCAGGGCTTTGCAGAGAAACTCCCTCTGCTCCTCGTGGACTTTCCTGAAATCCTGGCATGGCAGACAGGTTTCCAGGGCCAACTTCAGGTCTTTGGTTGTAGCTGCCTAGCACCTCTGGTGGAGAAGAGAATTCTGGGTTCAGTAGGAGCTACTGTGTGATGTATTAGAAGACTGTTACGAGGATGGGATTGGAGAATGCCGTGCTGTATGTTACATACTTGCCATCTCTGCCCAATGTTTGCCTCTGTGTAGGCTAGCTTTATTGTCGTTTTGTGGAGGGTAGGGAGGCGTGGGGTGGGAGTAGGGGGGAGGTAGGACTTCTTGGAAATAACTAGTTGGAAATAGGGAGAGGGACTTTCCATCTGAACACATCCAAGGCTGACAGAATGGTCATTTAAGAGCAGAGTCAGGGGGTTGTGTGTAAGATCGGCAACTGGGAAACTGAGGTGCCCGCGATGGAACCAACCAAGAACATCTTCCTGACATGTATTAGATCCGTGCCCCCTGCCCCCAGCTATCGATCAACAATCTAGCGTTAGGGAATCTAGTCATGGCTTTGAGAATTAACACTAACTTTGGAGAGGCGGCTCATCTTTTTGTCTTACTTTTTTCATTTGTAAGATGAAGAAAGCAGACACCTGCCTGACTTAAGCTAACAGAGGAGTTTTTGTGATCAAATAAAGAGAGGTTTGGAAGCAGGAGATGCCCCGCTGGCTTGAGCTGTGGGAAGCAGTGTGTGTGGGGGGGACGGCAGGTGGGCCGTCACAGGTGGGTGGTGAGCACCTGGGGGGCAGGGAGCAGGTGTGACTTCTCTTTCCGTCTCTTCTACTGTGCTGGTCTCTAAACTCAGCCCCTGGCATGGCCTCAGGGAGCGCCTGATGATGACTGCTCGGCTTCCCCTTTCCGCAGGGCATCAGACAAGCTCTTCCTTCTGGACCAGTGTGAGAAGTATCGGCGCTGCAAGCAGTGCCAGAGGCGCACCTCCAGTGTGGGTGAGAGCAACCTGTGGCCACTCAACAAGTACCTGCATGGCTCCCGGTTGTTTGTATAAAACCCAAAGTTTGGATTCGTGGTTTCCTGGGGAAAATTTGTATCGTTTCAATGTTTAGGTATGATGGTGAAACTACCTATTTTTACTTTAGAGGGAAAAAGTTATTGCACTGTTTTGGTGCTTTCGGGAGAGGATTGCTTTTTCACCTCTTAATGCATTCACGCAGGCAGGGTCTCCCCTGTCTTCCTCCTGTCCCCACAGAACCCTGCTGCCACTGGGGGCTGGGAATGGGGGACCCAGCCTCATTCTGGCTCCTGAGGTGCTGCTGACCCAGCCCTGCTACTCCGTGATGTTGTGTAAGAAACTTTGTCTTTTCTTCATCTGTAATGAACAGTGTCCTAATAAATATTTTCTACATACCTGACTATGCATCATGGTAAATTTTGCTATCTCTCCCCAGAGAACTGTCTATGTGAACATTCCAGAGATGGATCATTCCAGAGGTAAATCAGGTTATTTGCCACAAGTGGTCAGAGCAATGCTTTCTGAGTTTTCTAGTTGAAGACACACCTGGGACTTTGTTGGGACCTCAGGGGATCACACTCCCTTGGTGCCCTTCTTTCTTTTTTTAAAGAATTTATTTATTTGAGAGAGAGTATGAGCAGGGGTGGGGATGGGGGCCGGGTAGGGGTAGAGGGGCAGAGAAAGAGGGAGCTCTCTCCCGCTGAGCAGGGAGCCTGATGACAATGTGGGGCTGGATCCTGACCTGAGCCGAAGGCAGATGCTTAACTGACAGAGCCCCCCAGCTTGGTGCCCTTCCAGTTAACCATTCCATTATAGGTTTATGTTGGGCTAAGTGTATGCTGTGAGGGGAGTCTGGCTGACTTGCCAGGTGCCGCTGTCTTCTCTCATTGCTTCACCAGCATTCATATTTAAGCTGCATGTGCTGAGGAAAAGGAATAAGTTCCTGCTAAAGGACCAATGTTCATTTAAGGCAGGGGTATTCTAACCCAAAAACCTCACTCATTTATCTTCATCCTTTACCTTTGCTCCATCTGCCCTGTCCTTCCACCTCAGGTAAACCAATGAACAAAGCCAAGTGAAGTCTAGATTTCTGAAATACAAAAGCTAGGAATACAGTCTCTTAGACTATTCACTTTCTGTCTGCCACATCTTTCTTAGAAAATGGGGGAAAGTATATGTGGTGAGACATCCAAAACATCGTTTATACCACAGATACAAAATAAGAATGTTTGGAGCCCTGAATTGTTAAGGGGAAGGTATTTAGTCAAATTGATGTTAAGCAAATTTTGTTGCTAATGTTGTCTTTTTCTATGGAAATAAATATGCTGGAATTGTCTGGAAACTCTCCTCACAAGCTTCCTACATTGCCACTTCCGTTTTCTCAGAAGATCACTGCGTGCCGGACCAGTCATCACCAATCAATATTTACAACCATAGCCTTTCCCCCGTACTTGCCTGACTTGCCTGAAGTCCATACCTGCTACACCCTTGGAGTACTTCTCTGTCTCAAATATCTAACAAATTACTATAATAGTGTTGTATTAATATATTTTAAAATATATATACTGCGTTGTTAAAGAAAAAAAGACTTTAGCCAATTTTGATAAGTTTATGCTGTAGGAACTGAACTTATAATTTGTTGTCATTGGTAGCGAGTACTGATTCTTACTGTGTGCCAAGCACCCAGCTAATTTTTGGTGACCCGGAGATTAAGATTCATCAGTCCCTGTCTGCCTTCAGAGCACTTACCGTGCGGTGCAGAGATGGGATGTGACTTAGACAATCTCCATGTAACAAGGTAAGTACCTAATAGTGCTGTGCATTGGTTGCTATGGAAGAGCAAGGTGGAGCTCTTGTGTTAGTTGAGCCTGGCACGGAGAGGGAACTCTTTTGTAGGAGATGAGGCCTAAAATGAATTTGTAAGGATAAATAGGAAATAGCTAGGTGAGGAGTGACAAGAGGTCATGGCAAGAGATGACAAGGCCCTATGTTCCTGCCTATCAAGACAAAGATGGAGACGTGGTTATATGAGTTATGTTATGAAACCAAATATGTTTTTCTATCAACCATTTTAAGAATCAACCTGTATTATAGCCCATCATTAACACAACTGATTTTATATAATAAAGGACAGTCTCTTTTTAGAAAAAGTCTTCATAATCTGGTATCTTCTTTACTGATATCAACCGCTCATCTTGTATTAGTCCAACCCTGTTATTAGGCCTGACTCAATCAGAATGTCTTTTCCTAAATCAATTTGAATTACTATCATCAAGTTCTGCCATTCCCAGAATTATGGCACTGCCAGACAAGATTAATGTATCAAAAGTTTGTGGACTCTTTTGGGTATCTTATATAAAATGTGGACCTTTTCCTAAAAATATGTCCATTTTCATCTACAACATTTTGCATACAATCAGAGGTTTCCTAGACCACCTGGACATAAGTTAAGAATTCTTGCTCTGAATAGCTTTCCTTCAGTATCATTACAAGTTCAAGCTATCAAAAGTGAGTTAAGTGAGGACTTTATTGAAAATGCCCTTTCAGTTTTAGAGAACTATGTCCATTTTTGTCTTTCTCTTTGACTCTTCATAAGAACAGTGAGATGAGAGTTGGGATAGCTATTTGAAAGTTCATATTCCAATATTTTTCAAACCCTCTGACTAAGACTTAGTAAAAGAAATATATTTCATATTGCAACACAGAACTCGTGCTCGTGTGTATAATTGAGACTAAGGTTTTATAGAGCTATGCTTACCCATCCATCTGCAATACATTCTGATAATTTCTATTTTATTTCATTAGAAATTCTGATTAGACTGAACAAAATTGATTTAAAAATCCACTAATGTAAATAGATCATAATCAGTCTGATAAACACACTTTTAATATAATCCTTCCTTCCACTGTGCTCTCATAGTAATGTGTAGTATGCTGGAATTCATTAGTGGTTAAGATGGTATTACAATGGCCTTCAGCCAGGAGACTGAGGAATGTGTAGGCCCTATCTTGTCATCATAAGCCAACTTCCTTCTTCTGAGGCACCCCAAGAAAAGCGGGTAGCTATTTGCCAGCCCCCCTCCAAAAACAAAAGCTTAGTCCCAGAACTTCTATTTCCAGTGCATTTGAGGACCAGAGAGAAAGGAGCTAGAGATAGAACGAGTCAAAACATATGCCCCCATGCCTAGACGTCAGGCTGGGGGAGGCCTTAGAAATTTAAGAAAGAAGAATTGCTTACTAGTTGCTGCCTCTGTCTTAATTTACTAGTCTGTGGATAGAAGAAGAAGCAGTGGACAATATGCAGGCCATCTTGAATAGCCGTGCAGATTGGGCTGTGTACTTAAGTGCCCAGTTCCCGGTTTTCCGTTGCTGCTGTAACAGATTACCACAAACCTAGTTGCTTAAAACAATATAAATTTATTCTCTTACAGCTCTAGAGGTCAGAAATCTGCAATCAGTCTCATTGGGCTAGTCAAAGTGTTGGCAAGCCTGGTTTCTCAGAAGTTCTGAGAGGAGAATCCTTTGCCTTGCCTTTTCTAGCTTCTAGAGCCCTTCTTTACATTCCTTAACTCATGGCCCTTCCTCCATCCTCAAAGCTAGCAGTGTAGCATCTCCAAATCTCTTTCTGCTTCTGTTGTTACACTGCCTTCACTTCTCCTTTAGTCAAATCTCCCCCTGCCTGTCTCTTATCAACACAGTTTTGATTACCTTTAGGGCTCACCTGATACTACAGGATAACTTCCCCATCTCAAGATCCTTAATCACATTTGCAGAATCCTATTTGTCATAGGAGGTGACATGCACATGTTCCAGGGGTTAGGATATGGGTGTTTAGGGGGACCATTATTCAGCCTACCACAGGGTGAATGGGATCTAAAATTCAGCCCAAATTCCACTCCGTGCATCAAGCCCTGCATCAGAGGGCATGTAGTAAGACACTTGCAGCTACTGGCATTTTTCCCTTGGGTCAAGGCTGTATAACTGTGTCTGAGGGCTTTCTTAGGGGTTTGGTTGGGTGTGGTTTTGCAGGATTATGGAAGGATAGGAGGGGGAGAAGGAAGGATATTTTACAATTCATGTGTTAAAAGCTTATTATGTGGTTTTTTTTTTTTTTGTAATGTTCTAATCCTATTTTGTAATGTTGTTTTGGTTTTTGCATTTTGTAGAGTCTTAAGTTTTGATATCAGGGTAATGATGACCTCATAAAAAGAGGGGAGAAATGTTCCCTTTTCTTCTATCTTCTGAAAGATACTGTATATAATTGGTATTATTTCTTTCTTACATACTTGGTTGAATTGAGTAATGAAGCCATCCACGCCTGGAGTCTTCTTTGCTGGGAGGGTTTAAATGATGAATTCAATTTTGGTAGGTTGCATCATGGACTCTCAGCTGTTGTTGAATTTATGGGCATACAGTTGTTAGTAGTGTTCCCTTATCCTTTTAATGTCTGTGGAGTCTGTAGTGAAATCCCCTCTTTGATTCTCAATATAAGGATTCATTTTTGTTTTTTTTTTTCTTGGTCAGTCTGGCTAGAACTTTTAAAAAATATATATTAGTCTTTCAAAGAACCAGCTTTTGGTTCCATTAATTTACCCTCATTTTTTTTTAAGATTTTATTTATATGAGAGAGAGAAAATGAGAGAGAGAGCATGAGAGGGGGGAGGGTCAGAGGGAGAAGCAGACTCCCTGCTGAGCAGGGAGCCTGATGTGGGACTTGATCCTGGGACCCCAGGATCATGACCTGAGCCGAAGGCAGTCGCTTAACCAACTGAACTACCCAGGTGCCCCTACCCTACCTTCTTTTTCTTCTCAACGTGATTAATTTCTACTCTTTATTATTTTCTATCTTTTGCTTGCCTTTGAATTTGTATCTTGTGTCCTAATTTTTGCCTCTTATGAGTACATCAGTTCTACTGGATTAGGGCCCACTCTACTGCCCTCATTTTAACTTAATTTAACTTAACCTCTTTAAAGGCCTTATGTCTAAAATAGTCCCATTCTTTTTTTATAAAGATTTTATTTATTTATTTGAGAAAGAGAGTGAGAGAGAGAGAGCACATGAGAGGGGGGAGGATTAGAGGGAGAAGCAGACTCCCTGCTGAGCAGTGAGCCTGATGCAGGACTCGATCCTGGGACTCCAGGATCATGACCTGAGCCGAAGGCAGTCGCTTAACCAACTGAGCCGCCCAGGTGCCCTAAAATAGTCACATTCTGAAGCACTGGATGTTAAGACTTCAACATACAAATTTTGAGGAGTTACACTTCAGTCTACAACAGTATATTTTAGTCTTCATTCATCTGAGAGTGTCTTTATTTTGCTATTACACCTGAAGGGCATTTTTGCTGGAAATAGCATTTTGAATGGACTTTATTCTACTGTTTCTGGTTCCATCATTTCTGATGAAAAATTCAGCCTTTTGAAAGAAGGCATCCAAATGGCCAACAGACACATGACAAAGCGTTCAACATCACTTGGCATCAGGGAAATACAAATCAAACCCACAATGAGATACCACCTCACACCAGTCAGAATGGTGAAAATTAACAAGTTAGGAAATGACAGATGTTGGTGAGGATGTGGAGAAAAGGGAACCCTCCTACACTGTTGGTGGGAATGCAAGCCGGTGCAGCCACTCTGGAAAGCAATATGGAGGTTCCTCAAAAAGTTGAAAATACAGTTACCTACAACCCAGCAATTGTACTACTGGGTAATTATCCCAAAGATACAAATGTAGTGATCTGAAGGGGCACCTGCACCCCAATGTTTATAGCAGCAATGTCCACAATAGCCAAACTATGGAAAGAGCCCAGGTGTCCTTTGACAAATGAATGGATAAAGAAGATGTGGTATATATATACAATGGAATATTATTCAGCCATCTAAAAATGAAATCTTGCCATTTGCAACAACATGGATGGAACCAGAGGGTATTATGCTAAGCAAAATAAGTCAATCAGAGAAAGACAATTATCAAAGGATCTCACTGATATGTGGAATTTGAGAAATAGGGCAGAGGATCATAGGGGAAGAGAGGAAAACATGAAACAAGAGGAAACCAGAGAGGGAGACAAACCATAAGAGACTCTTAATCTCAGGAAACAAACTGAGGGTTGCTGGAGTGGAGGGGGATGGGAAGGATGGAGTGGCTGGGTGATTGACACTGGGGAGAGTATGTGTTGTGGTGAATGCTGTGTATTGTGTTAAGACTGATGAATCACAGACCTGTACCTCTGAAACAAATAATACCTTATATGTTAATAAAAAAATTCAGCCTTTTGAATCATTGTCCCTCTATATGTAATGTGTCTTTATCTGGCTGTTTCAAGATTTCTTTATTTTTGGTTTTCAGTAGTTTGATTATGATATATCTTTGGTGTGGTCTGTGAGGTTTACTATGTTTGGTGTTTATTGAATTTCTTGAATTTTAAAATTTTGTATTTTATGAAATTTGGGAAGGTTTTGTCCATTATTCACATCTTTGTTCTGCACTTCTCTCCTTTTGAGAATCCAATGAAATGCATGTTAAACCTATTGATATATTCCCACAGGTCTTGAAGGCTTTATTCATTATTATTTTCACTTTTTTCTCTGTTTTTCAGATAGGATAATTTGTGTTAATTTGTCTTCAAATTCACGGATTCTTTCCTCCATTGTCTATGTTCTGTTGTTGAACCTAATGAATTTTGCATTATATTTTTTCAGTTACAAAATTTCCTTTTTTAAATAGTTTCTATTTCTCTCCTGTGAACATCTATCTTTTCATTCATTTCATAGTGTTTACTTTAATCTCATGGATTATGGTTATATCTGCTTTAAGGTCTTCATCTGAGAATTCCAATATTGAGGTGATTCTGGGTTGGCATTTGTTATCTTTTTCCTTGTAAAGAAGTTACATTTTCTTGGTTCTTTGTGTGTTGAATAATTTTGCATTGTATCTTGGACATTTTGAATATTATGTTTTGAAACACTGCTTCCTCTTAAAATCCTTAGGAAAATTTTGATTTTGATTTTTTTTTTGAGCAAGCAAAATCTTGAAGTTCAAGATCAAGTTCTATCTCACTTTTTTCTTTCTTTCTTCTTCTTCTTTTTATTTTAGTTTCAGAGGTAGAATTTGGTGATTCATCAGTTGCATATAACACCCAGTGCTCATTATATCAAGTGCCTACCTTAATGCGCATCACCCAATTATCCCTTCCCCCACCCCACCCCACTCCCCTCCAGCAACCCTCAGTTTGTTTCCTGGAGTTCAACGTCTCTTATGGTTTGCCTCCCTCTCAATTTTCATCTTGTTTTATTTTTCCTTCCCTTCCCCTATGTTCATCTGTTTTGTTTCTTAAATTCTACATATGAGTGAAATTATATGGTATTTGTTTTTCTCTGACTGACTTATTTCACTTAGCATAATACCCTCTAGTTCCATTCATGTCATTGCAAATGGCAAGATTTCATTCTTTTGGATGGCTGAGTAATATTCTATTGTTTATATGTATCACATCTCCATTATCCATTCATCTGTCAATGGTCATCTGAGCTCTTTCCATAGTTTGGCTATTATGGACATTGCTGCTATAAACATTGGTGTGCATGTGCCTCTTCCATTCACTATGTTTGTATCCTTTGGATAAATACCTAGTAGTGCAATTGCTGGGTCATAGGGTAGCTCTATTTTTAACTTCTTGAGGAACCTCCATACTGTTTTTAGAGTGGCTGCACCAGTTTGCATTCCCAACAGTGTAAGAGGGTTCCCCTGTTTCTGCATCCTCACCAACATCTGTTGTTTCCCGAGTTGTTAATTTTAGCTATTCTGACTGGTGTGAGGTGGTATCCTATTGTGATTTTGATTTGCATTTCCCTGATGCCAATTGATGTTCAGCATTTTTTCATGTGTCTGTTGGCCATTTGTATACCTTTTTCAGAGAAATGTCTGTTCATGTCTTCTGCCTATTTCTTTTTTTTTTTTGCCACGAGGTGTGTTTTATTTTCATTAAACATACAAATAATTTGCTATAATATCCCAGGGCAAACCGGAGAATTTGGCAGTCCGATTGGGGGGGATCCCCTCAGAGACCCGCAGGCCGGTGGCGTCGGCACGGAGTGCCCGGGTTCACAGTGCAGCTTGTCGCTCGTGTCCATCTTGCAGGTGGCTCTTCTTCCTCCACATCACGACTGGGGTGTCTCGAAGATGACGGGGGTGGGGAATCCTCTAGGTTCTTAGGAAATTTCACTCCGCTTCTCCTGCTCAATGGTCTCTTTGGTCGGCAGGGTGTTCTTCTCCTGCGTCTCCGTTTTCTTCAGCTTGGCCTTATCGAAGCTGGCGATTTCCCCCATGTCCGGCTTGTCTGCCATTTTCTTAAAGCGATCCGTGGAGTTCCGCTCCGAGCCAGGCGCCTGGTGCTCCCACTCGCGTCGCTGCAGCAAGAGACCTCTTCTGCCTATTTCTTGACTGGACTTTTTTGTTTTTGTTTTTGTTTTTGTTTTTTTTGGGGGGGTGTTGAGTTTGACAAGTTCTTTATAGATTTTGGATATTACCCTGTTATCTGATAAGACATTTGCAAATATCTTTTCCCATTCCTACGTTGCCTTTTTGTTTGTCAACTGTGTCCTTTGTTGTTCAAAAGCTTTTTATCTTGATAAAGTCCCAGTAGTTCATTTTCACTTTTGTTTCCCTTGCCTTTGGAGATGTGTGTAGCAAGAAGTTGCTGTGGCCAAGGTCAAAGAGGTTGCTGCCTGTGTTTTCCTCTAGGATTTTGATGAATTCCTGTCTCACATTTAGATCTTTCTTTTATTTTGAGTTTATTTTTGTGTATGGTATAAGAAAAAGGTCCAGTTTCATTCTTCTACATGTGACTGTCCAATTTTCCCAGCACCATTTATTGAAAAGACTGTCTTTTTTTCCATTGGATATTCTTTCCTGCTTTGTCGAAGATTAGTTGACCATACAGTTGGGGGTCCATTTCTGGGTTCTCTGTTCTGTTCTATTGATCTATGTGTCTATTTTTGTGCCAGTACCATACTGTCTTGATGATTACAACTTTGAAGTCTGGAATTGTGATGCCACCAGCTTTGGTTTTCTTTTTCAACATTCCTCTGGCTATTCAGGGTCTTTTCTGGTTCCATACAAATTTTAGGATTGTTTGTTCCAGCTCTGTGAAAAGTGCTGATGGTGTTTTGATAGGAATTGCATTGAATGTGTAGATTGCTTTGAGTGGCATAGACATTTTAACAATATTTGTTCTTCCAATCCATGAGCATGGAAGGTTTTTCCATTTCTTTGTGTTTTCTTCAAGTTCTTTCATAAGTGTTCTATAGTTTTCAGAGTACAGATCCTTTGCCTCTTTGGTTAGGTTTATTCCTAGGTATCTTATGGTTTCAGGTGCAATTGTAAATTGGATTGATTCCTTGATTTCTCTTTCTTCTGCTTCATTGTTGGTGTATAGAAATGCAAGTGACTTCAGTGCATTGATTTTATATCCTGTCACTTTGCTGAATTCCTGTATCAGTTCTAGCAATTTTGGGTAGAGTCCTTTGGGTTTTCTACATAGAGTATCATGTTGTTTGTGAAGAGTGAAAGTTTGACTTCTTTGTTGATTCAGATTCCTTTTATTTCTTTTTGTTGTCTGACTGCTGAGGCTAGGACTTCCAGTACTATGTTGAACAGCAGTGGTGAGAGTGGACATCCCTGCCATGTTCCTGTCCTTAGGGGAAAAGTCCTCATTTTTTCTCCAATGAGGATGATATTCCCTGTGCATTTTTCATATATGGCTTTTAAGATATTGAGGTATGTTCCTTCTATCTCTACTGTAAAGAGTTTTTATCAAGAAAGGATGCTGTATTTTGTCAAATGCTTTTTCTGCGTCTATTGAGAAGATCATGTGGTTCTTGTCCTTTCCTTTATTAATGTGGTGTATCACATTGATTGATTTGTGATGTGGAACCACACTTGCAGCCCAGGAAAAACCCCACTTGGTTGTGGTGAATAATCCGTTTGATGTATTGTTGGATCCTATTGGCTAGTATCTTGGTGAGAATTTTGGCATCCATGTTCCTCAAGGATTTTGGTCTGCAATTCTCTTTTTAGGTGGGGTCTTTGGTTTTGGGAACAAGGTAATGCTGGCATCATAGAAAGAGTTTGGAAGTTTTCCTTCCATTTCTATTTTTTTAAACAGTTTCAGAATAGGTATCAATTCTTCTTTACATGTTTGGTAGAATCCCGCTGGGAAGCTATCTGGTCCTGGACTCTTGTTTGTCAGGAGAGTTTTGATTACTGCTTCAATTTCATTGCTGGTTATGGGTCTGTTCAGGTTTTCTATTTCTTCCTGTTTCAGTTTTGGTAGTTTAAAAGTTTCCAGGAATGCATCCATTTCTTCCAGATTGCCTAATTTGTTGGCATATAATTGCTCATAATATTCTCTTATAAAAGTTTGTATTTCTTTGGTGTTGGTTGTGAACTCTCCTCTTTCATTCATAATTTTATTTATTTGGGTCCTTTCTCTTTTCTTTTGGATAAGTCTGGATAGAGGTTTATTGATCTTTTTAATTCTTTCAAAGAACCAGCTCCTAGTTTCACTGATCTGTTCTACTTTTTTTTTTTTTATTTTCTATATCATTGACTTCTGCTCTACTCTTTATTATTTCTCTTCTCCTGCTGCATTTAGGCTTTATTTGCTGTTCTTTTCCCAGCTCCTTTAGGTGTAAGGTTATGTTGTGTATTTGAGACTTTTCTTGTTCCTTGAGAAATGCCTGTATCACTATATACTTCCCTCTTAGGACTGCCTTTGCTGCATCCCAAAGGTTTTGAACAGTTTTGTTTTCCTTTTCATTTGTTTCCATGTATTTTTAAAAATCTTCTTTAATTTCTTCATTGACCCATTCATTCTTTAGTAGGATCTTCTTTAACATCCAAGTATTTGTGTTTCTTCAAATTTTTTCCTGTGATTAAGTTCAAATTTTAAAGCATTGTGGCCTGAAAATATGCATGGTATAATCTCAATCTTTTTGTACCAGTTGAGACCTGATTTGTAACCCAGGATGTGATCCATTCTGGAGAATGTTCCATGTGCACTCAAGAAGAATGTGTATTCTGTTGCTTTAGGATGAAATGCTCTGAATATATTTGTGAAGTCCATCTGGTCCAATGTGTCATTCAGAGCCTTTGTTTCCTTGTTGATCTTCTACTTAGATGATCTGTCCATTGCTGTGAGTGTGGTGTTAAAGTCCTCTACTATGATTGTATTATTATCAATGTGTTGCTTTAATTTTGTTATTAATTGGCTTATATATTTGGGTGCTCCTAAGGAAGGGCAGATATATTTAAAATTGTTAGATCTTCTTGTTGGATAGACCCTTTAAATATGATATAGTGTCCTTCATCTCTTATTAAGGTCTTTGGTTTAAAATGTAGTTTGTCTGATATAAGGATTGCTACTCCAGCTTTCTTTTAATGTCCATTAGCATGATAAATAGTTCTCCACCCTCTCACTTTCAATGTGGATGTGTCTTTGTGTCTAAAATGAGTCTCTTATAGACCGCATATTGATGGGTCTTGTTTTTTTATCCAATCTGATACCCTATGTCTTTTGATTGGAGTATTTAGCCCATATACATTCAGAATAATTATTGAAAGATATGAATTTAGTGCCATTGTATTTCCTGTAACATCACTGTTTCTGTTGAATGTCTCTGTTCCTTTCTGATCTTTGTTACTTTTGGGCCCTCTCTTTGTTCAAAGGATCCTCTTTAGTATTTCCTGCAGGGCTGGTTTACTGTTCATAAATTCCTTTAGTTTTTGTTTGTCCTCTTTATCTCTCTTTCTCTTCTGAATGACAGCCTTGCTGGATAGAGTATCCTTGGCTGCATATTTTTCCCATTTAGCATCTTGAATATATCATGCCAGTCCTTTCTGGCTTGCCAGGTCTCTGTGGACAGGTCTGCTGCCAGCCTTATGTTTCTACCCTTGTAGGTTAAAGACCTCTTATCCTGAGCTGCTTTCAGGATTTTCTCTATATCTCTGAAATTTTTAAGCTTCAGTATTATATGTTGACATGTTGATCTATTTTTATTGATTTTGAGGGGCATTCTCTGTGCCTCCTGGACTTGAATGCCTGTTTTCTTCCCCAGATTAGGGAAGTTTTCAACTATAAATTGTTCAAATAAACCTTCTGCCCCTCTCTCTCTCTTTATCTTCTGGGATTCCTATTATCTGGATATTATTTCGCTTTATGGAATCACTGAGTTGTTGAAGTCTCCCTTTGTGATCCAGCAGTTGTCTTTCTCTCTTCTTCTTAGCTTTCTTATTTCTCATCATTGTGTCTTCTATATCACTGACTCTTCTGTCTTGTTTATCCTTGCTGTTAGAGCCTCCATTTGTGACTGCATCTCAGTAAGAGCATTTTTAATTTTTACCTGATTAGATTTTAGTTCTTTTATATCTCCAATAAGGGATTCTCTAGTGTCTTCTCTGCTTTTTACAAGCCCAGTAGTATCTTTATAATCATTGTTTTAGATTCTAGTTCAGACGTCTTACTTATATCTGTATTGATTAAATCTCTGGCGTGAGTACTTCCTCCTGTTCTTTCTTTTGGGGTGAGTTTCTCTGTCTCATCATTATGTCCAGAAAAGAATAGAAGAAAGAGAGAAAAGACAACAACAACAACATAGAAAAAAACCAAACCAACCAAACAAAAAGAAAACAAGAACAAAACTAAATAAGAAAAAATGAAGCCAGAAATAAAACATGACAAAACAATAAACTAGATCCTGGGTGTATTTTGGTCTGTTTGTTAAAGGAAACTAGATCCCAAAATAAGAAAGAAAAACATATATAGATATATATGTATGTACAAAATACAATACAATACAATGAAAGGAAACCAAAATTTAAAAAACATATAACAAAAAATAAAAAAATAAAAAACATATAACATACATAAAAATAAAAATTAAAAAGGAATAAAAAATTGAAAAAATAAAATAGCTGAAAAAAACTTGAAAGACTAAAAATAAAAAAAAGCAACCCACAAATGCTATATTCCGTTTTCCCCAAGAGTGGAAGCTTTACAGCCCTCTGTGACCGGTTAACTTGGTGTGAGTGAGCTGTTTGTGCCCGTCTTCTGGGGGAGGGGCCTGTTAAACTGATTTGCAAGTGCCCTTGCACTTGTGGAAACGTGCCTCCCTTACTAGGGAGCCCAGCTCCGTGTAAGCGGCTCTGGATTCCACTATGTGGTGCTGTTTTGTTCCCTGAACGCCTTCAGCACCGATGGACAGGATGAAAATGGCGGCGCCCAGCTCTCCAGCCCCAGGACTGTAAGTTTGCACTCTCCACTCTTTAGTGAGTCCTCACAGAAAAGCAGTCAATCCCTTTTGTCCCCCTGGTGTCTGTCTGCACTCAGCCTGTGACCGAGCATTTTCATTTTAGGTACTGGACTGAGTTTCAAGTCGCCAAATTTTAGGGACTCAGGTGGTGCAGACTTGCACTGTTACTCCCTGGGGGAGGGAGAGGGCGTCCCACCAGGCTTCTGCCTTTTGCTGGGCCACTGCTCAGAGAGTGGTTGCCAACTGTGCAGTGGTTCCTCATTTATGGCAACACTTAGCGGAAAGCCGGGGCTTAGACTCGCTGTCTGCACCCAGTTTCCCTCTCCTGCCTGAAAACTCTTCCGCACTCAGGCACTCCTGTGCTTGTGACCCCGGGGAGCCTGAGACAACGCTATGCCACCTGGGATTTCGCCCCTCTTCACCTCCTGAGCGCCTTTCAGGCAGGGACGTCCCCCACTGGAGTAAACTTGTAAAAGTTGCAATTTTGCACTCCACTGCTTATAATACTTTGCAGTAGTCCCCTTAAACAGGCTCCCTCCTGCTGCCATATCCTCTGATATATCGCCCCAGTTGAAGGCTCTGCACCTCCTACCTTCCAAAAAGCAATTGCTTTTCTATTTGTAGAATTGCAGCATTTCTTTTCTCAGATCTCTGATTGATTTCAAAGGTGTTCAGAATGATTTGATAACTATCTAGCTGAATTCCAGGGACAGACAAACTTCAGGTCCCCTACTCCTTCACCATCTTAACTCCCCTCCCTCTATCTCACTTTCTATAGATAATAGTTATGATGTCAGTTCAATTCTGAAAGCCCGTGTTTTCACAGGTGCAACTGGGGCATAAACCTGAGACTTGTAGTACTCACCTGTAGAATTAGAGGATTTCTTTCTCCAGCTCTCTGCTCATTGGAATTTCCCCCACATTCTCAAGTCCCGTATTCCCAGTCCTCTGGCTATACAGCCAGGGTTTTTCTCAGAGTTTTAGCTCCCTTTGTTCTCTCAAAGTTCCACATGATGGGCTGACCTTGGGGCAAAGCAGTGAAGGACAAGACAGAGTAAAATAACAGAAATTACTCTCATTCTTCTGAACACAAGAGTCCCTTTTCCTGGTTTCTCTGGCCAGGAAGACAGGGTCCCTTAGGGTCTAGGTGCTTGCAATGCCACCACCACTCCTGCTGCCACTGCCACCCCTGTGCAGCTTCATGATGCTTCTGGCCTTGGGGCATGCCAGGGAGGGACAAAAGAGAAAACAAGGGCATTCTCTTCATACTCCCCAGCCCTCAAGGAGCCTTTTTCCTAGTTCTTTGGCTAGAAAGGTGTGCTGTTAGGTCAAAGCAAGAAGGGGAATAAATTCACTGGTAAATTCATCACTATGCTAGTCATTCTTCAAGTTTTGACTTACACAATCCCTCTGCTATTGTTTACTTTTCAGTGTCATCAGGTTGCTGCTTTTTGTGTTCTCTTCAGTTAGAATCAGTTGGAGAGAAATACTGTAGAGGACTTACTCCATCTTGGCCAGCACCGGAAGTGTGTTACTATAATTTTGAGTTTTTATTTTTCCTCCTTTCCCCTTTTCCCCAAATCAGGTTGTACTTCGGTCCTTTTATCTAAATTTTGTTAGGAGAGTGCTTTAACAGAGATCAAATAACAGTGGCTTAATCAAGACAGAATTGTATTTTCCTCTCAAGGAAGAGGCTAGAGGTAAATAGTCTAAGAGAGTAGGGTGGCTCTACTAGGTTCTCCTGTGGTTTCTACCACTGGGTCAAGGCACCTGCCCCATTTCTCATCATCTCCCAATTAGCAACTAGGGAGAAAAGGGCAGTGGAACAAGTGTTGCATTTTTTAAAGGAGTATAACCTGGAAGTGGCACCATTATTTCTGTCCATGTCCCATTGGCCAGAATTTAATCACATGGCCACACCATGCTGCAAGGGAACTTGGGAACTGAAG
Source organism: Eumetopias jubatus (assembly GCF_037043125.1). Taxonomy (NCBI): domain Eukaryota; kingdom Metazoa; phylum Chordata; class Mammalia; order Carnivora; family Otariidae; genus Eumetopias; species Eumetopias jubatus. The sequence continues at coordinate 67,460,360 of NW_028274819.1, forward strand.
TCTCTAGCTTGGTGGTAATGTCTAGCGAGACACCCAGGGAATGCTAGTACTAAATATGGGGAAAATGGAACATAGTAGACAATGCCAGTCGTAACCTGAAATTTTGGGGGGAGAGAGCTATAGAATACTTAACAATGCTAGCTAAAATATTTAAAAAACTTTTTAAGATGTAAAGCTTTAAAAATGTCTCCAGAGGCAAACACAAAGTGAGTACGAGAATCCAAGCAGCAAGCATCAGCTAATTACCTATGACCTAGGCCTTTTAAATTAATGCTTAAGATAGATTTCTATTTGAAATTATTTCAAACTTACAGAGAAGATTGAAGAATGGTAAAAATATCCTCCTACCCCCCCAACCCCCAGCCAGAACTAAGAGTGAGCAAGTTGCTGACATAGGTCTTATCACTTCTGAATAATTCAGGATGTAGTGCCTTACAAATAGGGATATTCTCCTATAAAACCACAATATAATCACCAAAATCAGAAAATTAACATTGATTCATTAGTATTATATAATTCAAAGACTCAAATCAGATTTTTTTCGTTGTCCCAATAGTGTCCTTTTAAGCAAAAGGATCCAAATCTACATTCATGTGTTAGATTTAGTTGCCATTATCTCTTTAATCTCCTTCAACCTAGAACAGTCTTCAGCCTTCACTTGACTTTCATGGCTGGCACCTTTAAAGATTTCAGTCTTTCCATTTGGATTTGTCTGATTTTTCCTCATCATAAAATTCCAGCAATGATTTTTTTTTTTTTCCAGGAATATCACAGATGGATGCTATCTGTGTTCCTTGTAATCATCCTAACAGGTGGTTTACAATTCAATTTGTCCCATTACTGGTCATGTTAATTTTGATCATTTGATTAAGTGATGCCTGCAAGGTTTAGCACTATCTTTTTTAATGATTTTTTTTGTAGTAGGTACTTTGAATGCAAATAAATATCTCATTCCTCATCAACTTTCACCTACTAGTTTTAGCATCTGTTGATGTTTCTTTGCTGAATAATTGTGATGACAATTGCTAAATACAGATTTTGCTAATTCCACCATTACTGTTACATTTATTAGTTGGCATTCTACTATAAGGCAAAGTGTTGGCTTCTCCATATTTATTTATTTGTACCAGTATAGATTTAAGGATTTCTCATTTATTCAATGAGTTAATATAAAAAATCATGACCAGTGGGGCTCTTCAAACTGACGTCTCTGCTTTTGTTTTATTTTAAATAATTTTTAAAAATCTTAGCATGGTTTTAGAGACTTCCTTGTATGCTTCTCACCCAGTTTCTCCATTGCTTACATCTTTTATTTCTATGATACTTTTGTCATAACTGAGGAACCAACATTGGTATTTTACCATTAACTAAACTTCACACTTTTTATTCAAATTACACTAGTTTTTCCCTACTGTTCTTTTTCTATTTCAAGATCCCATCTGAGACACCACATTACTTTTAGGTGGCAGGTCTCTTTAGTCTCCCTCGGTTTGTGTTCTCTGTCCTTTTGTCATATTCTTATCATTCTTTGAACATTTCCTTACTTTCTATCATAACAAGATGTTCCAGGCTACTCTTGTCCTCTTGTACATACATCTGTAGTTCCATAACTCTCTTCTCTATATTGAAAATGAAGAGTTCACACAGATACAACCAATTCCAATCCAAAATCCTAGAGTTAATTCTACTTTCCTCCCTTTCTATATTTGTAACTCCTATCTGACAGAATATGGATTACCATTATCCTCGATGTCTTATTGTGATAACTACTTATGGAACACTTCTCCACCTTGCTTGGGCTCTGATAGTCTGTACCAGGCTGCTACTACTAACCCCCCTTCTTTAAAAGCCCTTCTCACTCACCCCTAGACTCCAGTATCCTCTGGATCCCTGCCTCCTGCAGACAACTACCTTGCTCCACTTCATCTAGTGCACTGAGTTCTTACAGAAGAAATGAAGGAAGGAAAAAGGGAGAAAAGAGTGAAGAGGGAAGGAAGAGGAAAGAAGGAAGAAATAGAGCTTTATTGTATTGGGCCATGCATAGGCCAGGAAACAGAGCCTAGACATTTTATTTTATTTTTCTTGAAGTTTAGTTGACACACAGTTACACTGGTTTCAGGTATACAACACAGTGATTTGACAACTCTGTATGTTATGTAGCTCACCACAAACTTAGCTACCGTCTGTCAGCACACAATGCTATTTGACTGTATTCCCTATGCTGAAACTTTCATCCCTGTGACTTACTCATTCTGTAACTGGAATGAGTGGGAGCCTGTACCTCTCACTCCCCTTCACCCATTTTGCCCATCCCACCAGTCCCTTCCCCTCTGGCAAGCACCAGTTTATTCTCTGTATTTATGGGTCTGTTTCTGCCTTTTTTAAAAAACAAAATATAATTAACATACATTTTTATATTGTTACATACATTTGTTATATTAGTTTCAGATGTACAACATATTGATTCAACATTTCTATATGTTACTTAGTGCTCAAAGTGGTAAGTGTGGTCACCATACTATATTTCCTATGCTGTGCATCTCATCTTCATGACTTATTTATTCCACAACTGGAAGTTTATCTATTTCACCCGTTCCCCCACCCACTCTGGCAACCACCAGTTCTTTGTATTTAAGTCTTTTTTGTTTGTTCATTAGTTTTGTTTTTTAGATTCCACACATAGGTGAAATCACATGATGTTTGTCATTCTCCGACTTAAGTCACTTAGCATGATACCCTCTAGGTCCATCCATGTTATCACAAATGACAAGATCTTATTCTTTTTATGGCTGAGTAATACCCCATTGCATATATATACCACTTCTTCCTTATCCATTCGTCTGTCATTGGACACTTAGATTGCTTCCATATCTTGGCTATTGTAAATAATGCTACAGTAAGCACACAGGAGCATATATCTTTTTGAATTAGTGTTTTCCTTTTCTTTGGGTAAATACCCAAAAGTGGAATTATTGGATCATATGATATTTCTATTTTTAATTTTTTGAGGAATCTCCATACTGTTTTCCACAGTGGCTGCAGCAGTTTGCATTCCCACCAACAGTGCTTGAGGGTTTCTTTTTCTCCACATCCTTGCCAAACTTATTATTTTTTGCCTTTTTGATACTAGCCATTCTGACAGGTATAAGGTGGTACCTTATTGTGATTTTGATTTGCATTTCCCTGATGATTAGTGATTTCAGCATGTCTTCATGTGTCTGTTGGCCATCTGTATGTCTTCTTTGGAAAAATATCTATTCAGGTCCTCTGCCCATTTTTAAATTGGGTTCTTTGTGGGGTTTTTTTGGTGTTGAGTTGTGTAAGTTCTTTATATATTTTGGATATTAACCCCTTATAGGATACATCATTTGCAAATATCTTCTCCCATTCAGTAGGTTGTCTTTTCATTTTGTTGATGGTTTTCTTCACTGTACAAAAGCTTTTTATTTTGGTATACTCCCAATAGTTTATTTCTGCTTTTGTTTTCCTTGCTTGAGGAGACATATCTAGAAAAATGTTGCTAAGGCTGATGTCAAAGAGACTACTACCTATGTTTTCTTATAGGACTTTTAGGTTTCAGGTCTCACAGTTAGGTATTTAATCCATTTTGAGTTAATATTTGTATAAGATGTAAGAAAGTGGTCCAATTTCATTCTTTTGCATGTAGCTGTCCAGTTTTCTCAGCACCATTTATTGAACAGACTGTCTTTTCCTCATTGCATGTTCTTGCCTCTTTTGTCATAGATTACATGACCATATATGTGTGGGATTATTTCTGGACTCTATTCTGTTCCATTGATCTAGGTGTCTATTTTTGTGCCAGTACCATATAGTTTTGATTGTTATGGCTTTGTAGTATGTCTTGAAATCTGGCATTTTGATATCTCTAATTTTGTTATTCTTTCTCAAGATTGCTTTGGCTTTTTGGGGACTTCTGTGGTTTCATACAAATTTTAATATGTTAACATATTTTAATATGTTATATGTTCTAGTTTTGTGAAAAATGCTGTTGATATTTTGACACAGATCATATTGAATGTGATTGCTTTGGGTGGTATAGACCTTTTAACAATATTTGTTCTTCCAGTCCATGAGCATGGAATATCTTTCCATTTGTTTGTGTCATCTTCAATTTCTTTCCTCAGTGTCTTTTGATTTTCAGAGTACAGGTCTTTTACCTCTTTGGTTAAGTTTATTCCCAGGTATTTCATTCTCTTTGGTGAAGTTTTTTTTTTTTTTTTTTTTTTTAAGATTTACTTATTTGTGAGAGAGTGCACAAGCAGGGGGAGTGGCAGTCAGAGGGAGAGGGAGAAGCAGGCTCCCTGCAGAGCAAGGAACCTGATGTGGGACTTGCAGGACCCTGGGATCATGACCTGAGGTGAAGGCAGACGCTTAACTGATTGAGCCACTCAGGTATCCCCTCTTTGGTGCAGTTTTAAATGGAATTGTTTTCTTAATTTCTTTCTATTTTGTTATTAGTATATAGAAGTGCCACAGATTTCTGTATTAATTTTGTATCCTAAAATGTTACTGAATTCATTTATTCTAACAGATTTTGGTGGAGTCTTTAGGGTTTTCTATGTATGGTATTATGTCATATGCAAAAAGTAACAGTATAACTTCTTCCTTACTCATTTGCATGCCTTTTATTTCTTTTTCTTGTCTTTGTACTGTGGCTAAGACTTCCAGTACTATGTTGAATAAAAGTGGTAAGAGTGGACATTCTTGTCTTATTCTTGATCTTAAAGGAAAAGTTTTTAAGCATTGAGGGTTTGTCATATATGGCCTTTATTATGTTGAGTATGTTCCCTCTAAATCCACTTTGAGTTTTTATCATGAACAGTGTTGAATTTTGATACTTTTTCTGCATGTATTGAGATGATTATATGATTTTTTATTCTTTATCTGGTTAATGTGGTCGATTGATTTACAAGTATTGAACCATCCTTACATCCCTCAAATAAATTCTACTTGATCATAGTGAATGAGCCTTTAATGCGTTGTTGAATGTGGTTTGCTAATATTTTGTTGAAGATTTTTACATCTATGTTTGTTAGGGATATTGGCCTATAGTTTTCTTTTTGTACTATCTGGTTTTGGTATCATGGTAATGCTCAAAGACTAGACATTTTAGAAAATTCTATAGATATTAGAGAGGAAACCTGAAGACAAGGAATGTCTTCAAAGGGCTAAGAAAATAAATGTCAATATAAAATTCTATAACCAGCAAAACTATTAAGAATGAAACCCAAATAAAAGAATTTTAGAAATAAAGCTCATTAAAGAATGAAAGAAAAAACAAGTTACCAACAATTAAATGCAATTTTCAGTAGTGAGAGAATGCATATTTTTAAGATTATATAAAATATTGATCAAGGTTGATCATATACTAGGAACTAAGGGAACCTCCAGAAGATGCTCTTGGATAAAAAAGCTTAGAAGAAAGGGTGGAGATGCAAGAAGGAATAGTGAGCAAAGAAAGTGATCACGTATTGGGTAAATTTAAACAAAGACTGATTTTTATAAACAGTGTAATATGTGGTGTTAAAACAATGCTGACCATGTTAATTTATAAAGCATGTTAAGTTCCTTTAAGACATGGGAAAGTATTTTGAATGTTTGACTATTTCTAATCTATTTAAGTAGTAAAAGAGTAAAAAGGTATATGATAGGACATATATATATTAGAGAGGTAGACTCCAGAGCCAGAATTTCACGATTTAAATCTCAGCTCTGACATTTACTAGTTGTGTAACTTTGGGCAAATAACTTTTCTGTGCCTAGATTTATTTATTTTTTTTTTAAATCAGAGCTATAGAAATAATACTAGTATCTAATTCATATGGTTGTACCAAATGAATTTATGTAAAGCCAGTTAGATTTAGAACAGTGTCTAATCTGTCATAATTGCTAAGAAGTTTAAATCACAGTCACAGCATTCCAGCACTGTAGAGGATTTAGGATATAGATTTAGAGAAAAACCATAATCCAAAAGAAATCAAGAAAGGATAAAAACGATATTAAGAAATAAATAAAATATAAAGAAATAAAATGAAAGCAAATATAGCAATAATTAACATAATATAAAATAATAAAATAATGTAAATTAACTAAGATCTTCAGTTAAAAGACCAATATTATCAGACTGGGTTAAAGAAAAAGTCTAGGAATGTGTTGTTCCCAAGAGACAGCTACAACATGAAACTGCTGGAAAAAGATTGGTCAGAGCCAATGGATGGGAATGGTTGGGATTCTTCCTCCAATACCTTCCCCTCCCGTCGTAGTCCACTTCGGTGTCTCAGTCTCCACTACTCCTTCCTTCCTCCACCATCCACAGTAGTGATGTCTGCGTGCCATTGCTGGGTCTCTTGCTCATGGCTTCTCGGTGCGCCCCGTCGCGATTGGTGGAGAGGAGCCCACGTCATGCCAGCTGTGAAAGGGAGGGCTTGTGACGCAAGAACACCTCAGCGCGCGGATTGGCTTCTTTGAGGCTGGAGCACAGTAGAGCCTGGTGTCCGGTCACTGCTGCTCCGGGGCCACCACTGCAGCTCCCTGCCCCGCAGCCGAGGCCACCGCTGCCGTCTGTGTCACCGCCGGGGGACTGGTTATATGATTAGGCCACAGTCTTTAATGAGTAAACAAGCTCCTTTCTGTGGTGTTCTTGGCCACGCATTTATGGAGTTTCTGAAGGGCCCCAGAGATTACTGCCAGGAACAGCACGACCTTTATGAGGACAAATGAACTGTGGAGGTTCATTGCTACTCTACTGGGAAGCCCCGGTAAGATCGGTTATCCTGGACACACAAGTGTAGAGTTGAAATCATCGGAGAATTTTACAAGAATTCGGACCTGGATGGGGTAAACCTGGGTGCACTTCCTTTCCATTGACTCAGTATTACTGAACTGAGGTTCATTTCATTTCCTGTTATTCTCAATTACATTTTCAAAGCATTGAGAATTTCCAGTGGAGTACATTGGAGTATACTTGTTTCTTAACATCATTTCTGTATTCAAATATTTAAAACACTTTTTCGTAACTGTATTGTTTCAACTAAATTAACATGGCTCCAATGAACCGGCCAGCCCCTGTGGAAGTCACATACAGGAACATGAGATTTCTTATTACACACAGTCCAACAAGTGCAACCTTCAACAAATTTATAGAAGAACTTAAGAAATACGGAGTTACTACAATAGTAAGAGTATGTGAAGCCACCTATGACACTGGTCTTGTGGAGAAAGAAGGCATCCAGGTTCTGGATTGGCCTTTTGATGATGGGTCATCACCATCTAACCAGATTGTCGATGACTGGTTAACTCTTGTAAACATTAAATTTCGTGAAGAACCTGGTTGTTGTATTGCTGTTCATTGTGTTGCAGGTCTTGGGAGAACTCCAGTGCTTGTTGCCCTAGCACTAATTGAAGGTGGAATGAAAAATGAAGATGCAGTACAGTTTATAAGACAAAAGCAGCGTGGAGCTTTTAACAGCAAGCAACTTTTGTATTTGGAGAAATATCATTCTAAAATGCGGCTATGCTACAAAGACTCCAGTGGTCGTAGAAACAACTGTTGCATTCAATAAAACTTGGCTCCCTGATGTTATTGCCTTGGAAATGGAACTTGAGACAGGACTTAATTATCATACATATTAGCCAACATGTAGGCTTAATGAATGACAAGTCTAATGAAGCTTCCATAGGAATCATGAAAAAGCCACAAGCTTGACAGAATTGTAGCCTCTATGTTTGGCTTCATACTATTCCCATGCCAGAAAAAATATGTAAGAATTGAGAGATTAGGTGCCAAAATATCCAGCACAATACTTGTATATTTTTAGTATCATATATAATTAAAATCCTAGAAATTATGAACAGCACTGTAAACCATATGTGGTTTATTCCTTTAGTCCTTTCAAACATTGCAAGTAGGGCCTATGTGGTTATTTGTTCCTTCATGTTTACCATCCCACATGAGCACCAGTATACATCAGGTTTTAGCAAAAATTGATTTTTATTGGATTCTTACCAAGACTTAGGGGATTATTTAATGTCTTTCTATTAAGCTCATTTTGTGCTGTGAGGAAAACCTCCATTTTGAAAAATCACAAATCTGTGGTTAAAAGTTCATGTAAAATACACATTGTACAGAAACACATGGGTGATGTTTTCAGACAAAAAAGTCTTACAGTTACTTTAATGTTTACACTTGGGGTGCAACTTAGAGGGGGAGGGCCTGAAGACAGAGTGGGAGGAGGCTATGAAATATCTCTAGTAAAATGTTGCCTTTGTCTTGTGCAGGATGTATAGAATAGGTCTTTTATTTAGCAAAAAAAAAATTATTTTTAAGGCAGAGATGCTTTATAGCCCAAACATTTCTTATTTATAAAATTTCTGAAATCTTGAAATTCTTCACCATGTCTATTGGAAGTTTATTAACTATTTTTCTTTGAAGCATATTTTTTCTTGTCTTCCCAATCAAGAGAAGTAGGTTTCTACTAATGAAGTGAGTAGGCATCTAATATTTTATATGCTTTTTGAACTGTGCAACTTTGTATTTGGATACCTGATACTTTGTTTTATTATGTAATTGATAAGATGATGACCTGTATTAATGCTAGTTTAACCATATATTCATACTGTCTGGGAATATAGTTCTGCAGGAGAAATAATTTCAGTGTTCACCATTCACCAGCTAGTACAAGAGCTTAACCATCTAAATAAATAATGAATTGTAGGAGGGAGAAAGAGGTAGGATGGTAGAAATGTGTTAATATGCCTCCTACCCATCCTTTACTCTTGGGACTCTGTACACATTTCTCCCCCTGAAGCCTTCTCTTATTTTTCATAGGAAGTATCTGCTCCCTTCTCTGGTTACCCTTGACCTTTATCTGCTCTTCTTTCATGGACTTAACCACTTTGTCCCTTGTGGAACAATGAATTGTGTCCATATCTCCTTCACTAGACTCTGAGCTCTGTAAAGGCAGAGTTCTAGGAAGGATTCTAGATTTCCCACAAGATCTAGCTAATTGTTGGCAATTAGATGAAGAAATTCTTGGGGAGGAAGTCAGGGTTATAGAAAAGTGAATTCTCAGGGCCTCAGGGACAAGGCTCTCATTCACTGTGTGCCTGGGTATCTCCCCTCACACTAGAAAGTTCAAAGGAAAAACACAGTGACAAAGATAGCCATTTTAGAACCCATTTATATTGTCAGTGTTACTCTGGGCATGTTCCAGCCTCACAGCAGCCTCTGAGACTGCATCACACTGTTTGAACATTCATGGCTTCCTTGGGCCAAGTATAGCTGTCCAGTGTAAAGGAGTCATAGTCTGGAGTGTAGACCAGGGATCTTACAAAAGCCTCTTTGTCCTTGGGCTCTGGGTAGTAGGAGGCCAGGTTGTGTTTGTACGCGAAGTCGAGGACCTAGGGAAAAACATATTGGCTGAGGAACTGGAACTAAAGAGGAATCTGCCTAAAAGTTGCCTAAAGGTTGCTTGGGAGCCTGTGGGAGGGTAATAGCCCCTGCGGAACCATGAACTGTTGTCCCTGAAGCCACTCGATAGGAGGGATTTTGAGCTTTCGCCTGGGTAGGAAGCTGCGACGTGGTGGAATAAATACTAGGGGGGGATCGAGAGGCCTCAGACTCAAGTCTGCCTCTGCTTCCAAATGCCTGTGGGTCCTCAGCAGTGACATTATCCTTGTTGAGCCTCAGTTTCCTCATATGTAAAGTGGGAATAATGAGACCTTTCTCTGGAGTAGTGTGAGGATAAAATTAGGTAACAGGCAAAATCAGGTTTCTAGTACCTGATATTTTTCCCCCACTAAATGTGGTTGGAATTGGGAGAAGAGCCTGGACATTGTTCTCTGGGTATTAGATATGGTTTCGGAAGAGCATTAATCTCAATATCTCAATAGGGTGGAGCTGGGACTATGAGCTGGACTGTTAGTCTTGAGGGCTGATTCTGGAGCCTACAATGGACAACTCATGCGGAGCACATACTGTTGTGCAATGCATCTTCTGAAATTATTTTTAAAACTTATAGAAAATGTAAAATATATATACTAATAAAAATGATAGTATAATAAACCCTAATGCAACAGTTATCTATATTCAACAGTTATCAATGTTGGGCCAGTCTTTATTGCATTGTGTTCTGATTCTCTGAAAACCCATCATCTCTGCAAAGTCTCTAGGAAGACATTTTTCCTTGGAATATTCCATGAACATGATCATCCTGTGGCCCAGCCTTTCTGAGAAAAAGGGGAGGAATGAGCATTTTCCCTACACTGAGTGTAGAGCTTTCTCACTGTCCTCTTTAACCTTCAGAACTCTGGGAGAGAGGAATTACCATCCCCTTTGGAAAAGGAGGAAACTGAGGCTCGGGAAAGTGAAGTAATTGGCAGAGCTGGGACCTGATAGCCAGAGCTCTTTTCATGATGCTATGAAAATTGACCTTTCTGTATAAATAGGCACTTATGATTCAGTTTTTAAAAATTCCACCCACATTCTGGTCTACAAGACTATGGACTTTGTTGACCTTTTTGCCTGGTGTTTGAGGGGAAATCCAGGAGCTTTCCCAGAACTGGCCTGAGGGGGTGTTGGGGGTGGGGCTCGAGCTGCAGGCAGGGGTTTCTCATCCAGCCTCTGGATGGGAGCTTAGGATGTCTCCACAGCTGCCATCCCCTTAGCTCTCCTAAACTCACAGAGAGAGGAAGTCGTTGAGCCTCACTAGCCATATTACTGGGGGTAGGATGCTCCTTACTTTGATGGCGATTCTCAGAGACACATCTCGGATGGTGCTGAGTGGTGGGTACAGTCTCCCCTGGGACAAATGCTGCTCAGAGACCTCTTGGGCAATTTGCTGGGGAGAGAGAACCGAGAGGAATAAGCTGAGTTTCTGCCTTCCCAGAACAAGCCCAAACCATTATTCCAGAGATTCACCTCGCCCCTCATAGGTGGCCAACCATTGCAGTTCCTGTTGTAGTCTCTGCCCTCTCATGGTCCCAGGGCAGCTTAATACTTGGGCTTTTATTATTTTTTAAAGATTTATTTATTTATTTTAGAGAGTGGGTGAAGGGCAAAGGGAGAGGGAGAGAAAGAAAATGGAGCCCGATGTGGGGCTACATCTCACGACCCTGAGATCATGACCTGAGCTGAAATCAAGAGTCGGACACTTAACCAACTGAGCCATGCAGGTGCCCCAGTGCTTGGGCTTTTAAGCAAAGACACATCCTTTTCTGTACTGTGAGATTGGCTGAGAGTTTAAACTATACAAGACCCTAAATTCTAAAGGAGAATCACTAAGACCAAGGTGAATAAACTTGTGGCTTGTAAAGCAGACTCTCTGGCTGGTCCAGCCTACTGCACAGAGATCCCTGAGACCCTCCCTTCCTGAGTTCCAGCCTCTCCCACATCCTGGGTGCCTACCTAGGTCATCTTGTCTCTCTGTATTCAGAGCTCCTTGAGCTCTCCCTTCCAGTCCTGAGCAAAGGCTTCTTCTGCAGTGAGTGACACCATAAAGGGGCCTTAGGCTTTATCTGAATGAATGCCCTAGGCACAGCATCCTGGGAACAGCCCCTCCCACAGCTTCCTTCCGTGGTTCAGAGCTGGTCTGAGGCCCAGCCCTCCCCCTCAAGCCTCATCCTCCAGCCTCAGGTGCTGGTGCTCAGCCAGCCTTGTGGAACAGCTTCTGTTCTGTGCTGGCTCTGAATCCACTCCCACCTGATCTTTAAATTTGGGAAAAGCCATGGTGCTCTCTGAGAACTGTGTCCCAGAATGGATGAACCAAAGGAGTTGGTCTTGCCTCAGAGTTTGGCTGACTTTATGGATGTGGGCCTCCTCCTCTTCCATCTCATTTTCATGCTCCTATCTCTCCTTTCCTCTATTCATTCCAACATTAACTGAGCTCTATGATATGCCAGGCTCTGTGCTAGTTGCTGAGGATCCATGGCAGAGAAGCCTTTTTCCTCCTGTAGTCTGGAGTCAGTGGACAATTAACAAATAGGTACAACAATTATAACATAGAAGTGAGTGCAAGCAGAGGGGGCACATAGGCATAGAATAAGGCAGGGCCTGGTCTGCCATGTACAGGAAATCTTCCCGGGAGATGTGACAGCAGCTAAGACCTGCAGGACAAAGTATGAATTACTTGAAAAGGGAGAGGCAACATCACATGCAATTTCTTGGAGAGAATAAGCAGGAGGGAGCATGAGTTCTAGACTGTAAAAAGAACATTGGCTAGGTCAATGGGAGGGGGAGGCTAAAGGCTGGAGAGGAAAGGAGGGCCTGGTGATGACATGCCTTATATGGAAACCATGTGAAGGAGTTTGGGCTTTATCCTGTAAGCACTGAGGAGCCATTCAAATGTCTGAAATGAGCAGAGACATGGACTGGGTTTTCAAGGATTTTTTGGGGGGATAGGTACAGAAGATGGGATCAGAGGGAAGCAGGATTTCCATGGCTAGATCTGCATCTGGAAGAGTTATCCTGCAGAGTGAAGAGATGTATCATGTATGGTGGTCACTTCTCAGATGTTGGGCACTGGTAATGCTCTGCTGCAGCTTGGAGTAAATCATCGGGGGCCATCCTGGTGCTGTCACTGGTCACAAACCCAGTGACCTTGGGCATGTAACTTAGACTCTCTGTGCCTCACTTTCCTTGGGTATCACATAGGAATAATCACTATATTTTACAGAGTTGTCAGGTGGAATGAGATATATAAATCTCCTAAAAGTTATAGTAATTTTTTCCATAGGAAAATCAGATTCAACTTAAATTGTCTTAACTTAAAAGTACCCCTTTCAGAAATATAACTTGCCAGCCCTTTAAAGACCAAACTGTCAGCTCCTAGAAGGGAGGGATCTTGTCCCAATTGCAGCAAGAGATTAATAGGTGGATTGAGGAGAGGTTCCTGTGTAGTTGATGAACACTGTTCATGAAATGATGGAGCTGATCTGTCCCAGTCACTAGGAGGTGGGGGTCTAGATGCCTCTTGGGGTTACAGAGGAAGGCTCTAGCAACCTTCTTCTGTGCAACAGGGGAGTTTGCTTTCAGGCTAATTTCAAGCAGGAAATGACTCTTCCCATCCAATGGGGGGGGGGATTCAAACAGCTCCACCCACAGCCACGGGACACCACCACCACTGAGAGAGCAATAAGAAGAAATACACAGAAGAGTCACACAAGATGGACAGAGGCCCATGGCACAAAGCCATAGCCAGTGTGCAATGGGGGAGGCTGACAAACCTTTAGGAGACACTACTTGCATATTCTTGTGGAGTCAGTGCTCAAAGACTAAGATTTAGTAAGAAGGAACCTAGAACATGAGATAGTTCCTTGTGGGACTCATAGAAGAGGAGCCTGCTGGGGCTATGTAGAAGCCCTTCCCATGTCTTGCTGGTCTGGGGCGCTCACCAGTGCCATGGCAAGGGGGAAATGCAATCGTGTCAGAAATCACAGTAGAGCCTTTGGAGCTTATTGGGGATAAATATATTTAGTATTTGTTTATAGTTTTGATTAGTTTAACCTCCCTAAAGAGACATTTCTATGGTTTCCTCAGAGTGAAGATAAATGTGAAGTGCTGGTATTTAGTAAACACGTGGTAGATGTAAGCCACTGTAGCTGTTAGTACTAGCAGTCGTTATTAGGAATGTAGGCTGTCATTCTTAACGAATTCTTTCATTGTTTTCATCATGTCCAGTGAAGACTCATTTTGAGAGTGCTCCTAGGAAGAGAGCTGGAGCAGGGGCACCCCTGTATCTGTGTTCAAGATCCGGGTCCTCAGAGTAGGCAAACCAGGCTTGCAGCTTATCCCTTCCTTACAGAAAGCTGCCCTAGTGGAGCTTATTCTGCAACAGGTTACCCTGGTAAAGTGGCCAAGATCAGTGGTCGGAAGAATCCATTGCTGGTCATGGTCCATGAGCCTTGTTTCAGATGGCTCTGGTGGCCTTGCCTCTGTTTCAGGCATGTATGTGAGCACTGCTGGGAGGCAAGAAGCAGCCTGAAGTATGTCCCCTCACTGCCAGTGCCTCCTGCCAATACCTCCTCCCATTGACTCTTCATTATCTTCCCTTAAAAATGTTGTGTGTGGAGGAGAAAAGATGGCAGAGGAGTAGGGGACACTTTCAACTGGTCCCCTGAATTGAGCTGGATATCTACCAGACCACTCTGAACACCCATGAAATCAGCCTGAGATGTAAGAAGATAGATCTGGATCTCTACAAACAGAATATCGCACATGGTTGGTTTCGAGGTACAAAGCAGGGATCCGTGATTCCGCGACCAGATATAGGAGGATAAATGGCAGCGGGAGGAAGCCTGGCTGTGGGGATCCTACACTGCCAGTGAGTGATAGCCTCCCCTGCTGGGGATGGGGCACAGACTCGCAGACTGGAGGCGGGGAAAAGACTTTAGGGCAGCCCCCCAATGGAAACCCGGAGCGGCAGGGCCATGCATGCGAACTGGGGGCGGCTGGTGGTTCTAGAAGCACAAAGGGCAGAGACGAGCCCTGACCAGGAGGCGAGGACTGGGAGCGCTGTTGAGGGGCACACCACCCAGGATGCTGTAGTTTATAGCAGCACAGAGAGATACGGGAGATAGTGTGCCTGGAGAGCTCACTGAAGAACAGACTGCGGGAGGGAGCATGAGTTCTAGACTGTAAAAAGAACATTGGCTAGGTCGATGGGAGGGGGCAGAGGCAGAGGGTTGGAAACAGTCTCTTCTGCTCTGAGGCAGAGGGTTGGAAATGGTCTCTTCTGCTCTGACTCATGGAAGAGACATGGAAAGCCTCTAGGGAAAGCCGCCAGAGAACAAAAGCCCCAAAAAACCGGTTTCCACTGAGACCATCCCCCACCACAGGGCGGGCAGGGCAACTCTGCCCAAACAGGGTTGCCTGAGTAACAGCGAGGCAGGCTCCTCCCCCAGAAGACAAGCTGGGAAAACAAGAGGCCAGCAACCCTAAGGTCCTTAGAAAACAGGTGCATCTTGCTAGGGTTGTGGTCAATAATTTGGACTCTGTACATTCCCTCAACCACCCATCAACAGAATGACTAGGAGGAGGAACGCCCCAAATAGGAAAGACTCAGAGACTATGACTTATGCCACAGATTTACAAATGGATTCAGATATAACCAAGATGTCAGAGATGGAATTCAGGGTAGCAATTGTGAAGACAATAGCTAGAATGGAGAAATCAATTAATGCAACATAGAGTCTCTAAGGGCAGAAATGAAAGCTGAATTGGCAGAACTTAAAAATGCTATCAATGAGATCCAATCCAATCTAGATAATCTAACAGCTAGGGTAAGTGAGGCAGAAGAACGAATTAGTGACCTGGAAGACCATTTAACAGATAAAAAGGGAAAAGAGGAGGGCAGGGAAAAACAACTCAGAATCCATGAAAATGGAATCAGAGAAATAAGTGACACCATGAAGTGTTCCAATGTCAGAATTATTGGAATCCTGGAGGGGGCGGAGAGACAGAGGACTAGGAGATATATTTGAGCAAATCGTAGCTGAGAACTTCCCTAATCTGGGGAATGAAACAAACATTCATGTCCTAGAGGCAGAGAGGACCCCTCCCAAGATCAAGGAAAACAGGCCAATGCCCCGGCATATAATAGTAAAACTTGCAAATCAGAATCAAGGAGGCCATCTTAAGGGCAGTTAGAGGGAAGAGATTCCTTATGTACAAAGGGAGGAACATCAGAATAACATCAGACCTATCCACAGAGACCTGGCAAGCCAGAAAGGCCTGGCAAGACATATTCAGGGTACTAAATGAGAAGAACATGCAGCCAAGAATACTTTATCCGGCAAGGCTCTATTTTGGAATGGATGGAGAGACGCAGAGTTTCCAAGACCAGAAGAAACTGAAAGAATATGTGACCACCAAGCTGGCCCTGCAAGAAGTATTAAGGGGGGGGGGGTTCTATAAAAGAAGAAAGACCCCAAGAGGGATATAGAACAGAAATTTACAGAGATGATCTATAAAAACAACGTCTTCACAGGCAACATGATGACAATAAATTCATATCTTTCAATAATCACTCTCAATGTGAACGGCCTAAATGCTCCCATAAAATGGCACAGGGTTGCAGATTGGATAAAAAGACAGGACCCATCCATATGCTGTTATCTACAAGAAGCTCATTTAAAGATACGTCCAGATTGAAAGTGAAGGGATGAGGTCCATCTTCCATGCCAACGGACCTCAAAAGAAAGTTGGGGTAGCAATTCTTTTATCAGACAAATTGGATTTTAAGCTAAAGACTGTAGAGACACAGAAGGACACTATATCATTCTTAAAGGCTCTATCCAACAAGAAGATCTAACAGTTGTAAATATCTATGCCCCCAACACGGGAGCAGCCAACTACATAAGCCAACTGTTTAACCAAAATAAAGAGTCATATTGATAATAATGTTAATAGTAGGAGACCTCAATACTCCACTCTCAGCAATAGACAGATCATCTAAGCAGAAAATCAACAAAGAAACAAGAGCTTTGAATGACACACTGGACCAGATGGACCTCATAGATATATACAGAACATTCCACCCCCAAACAATAGAATATTCATTCTTCTTGAGTGCACATAGAACTTTCTTCAGAATAGACCACATACTGGGTCACAAATCAGGTCTCAACCGATACCAAAAGATTGAAATTATTCCCCTCATATTCTCAGACCATAATGCTTTAAAACTGGAACTCAATCACAAGAAAAAATTTGGCAGAAATTCAAATACTTGGAAGCTAAAGACCACTCTGCTCCAGAATGTTCCGGAAATCAAAGAAGAACTTAAACAATTCATGGAAACCAACGAGAATGTAAACACATCGGTCCAAAACCTATGGGACAGTGCAAAGGTGATCCTAAGGGGGAAATATATAGCCATCCAAGCCTCATTCAAAAAACAGAAAAATCTCAAATTCACCAACTAATTTTACACCTTAAAGAACTAGAGAAAAAGCAACAAATGATGCCTAAGCCATGCATTAGAAGAGAAATAATTAAGATTAGAGCAGAGATCAATGAATTAGAAACCAGAAACACAGTAGATCAGATCAACGAAACGAGAAGCTGGTTCTTTGAAAGAATTAATAAGATCGATAAACCACTGGCCAGACATATCCAAAAGAAATGAGAAAGGACCCAAATTAATAAAATTATGAATGAAAGGGGAGAGATCACAACTAACACCAAGGAAAGAGAAATAATTATTAGAAATTATTATCAACAACACTATGCCAATAAATTAAGCAACCTGGAAGAAATGGATGCCTTCCTGGAAATCTATAAACTACCAAGACTGAAACAGGAAGAAATTGACAACCTATATAGACCAATAACCAGTAACGAGATTGAAGCAGTGATCAAACACCTCCCAAAAAACGAGAGCCCAGGGCCTGATGAAATCCCTGGGGAATTCCACCACAAACATTCAAAGAAGAAATAATACCTATTCTCCTGAAGCTGTTTCAAAAAATAGAAACAGAAGGAAAGCTACCAGACTCATTCTATGAGGCCAGCATTACCTTAATCCCCAAACCAGGCAAAGACCCCATCAAAAAGGAGAATTTCAGACTGATATCCCTGATGAATATGGATTCCAAAATTCTCAACAAAATCCTAGCTAATAGGATCCAACAATACATTAAAAGGATCATCCACCATGACCAAGTGGGATTTATCCCCGGGATGCAAGGGTGGTTCAACATTCGCAAATCAATCAATGTGATACAACATATTAATAAGAGGAGAGAGAAGAACCATAATGGTCCTCTCAATTGATGCAGAAAAAGCATTTGACAAAACAAGGCAGGAAACATCCTTTCCTGATTACAACTCTTGAGAATATAGGGATAGAAGGAACATTCCTCAAGTTCATAAAATCCATCTATGAAAAACCCACAGCGAATATCATCGTCAATGGGGAAAAGCTGAGAGCCTTTCCCTTAAGATCAGGAACACAACAAGGATGCCCACTCTTGCCACTATTGTTCAACATAGTACTAGAAGTCCTAGCAACAGCAATCAGAAAACAGAAATAAAAGGTATTCAAATTGGCAAAGAAGATGTCAAACTCTCTCTCTTGGCAGATGACATGATACTTTATGTGGAAAACCCAAAAGACTCCACCCCCAAACTACTAGAACTCATAACAGCAATTTAGTAATGTGGCAGGATAGAAGACCAATGCACAGAAATCAGTTGCTTTCTTATACACTAACAGTGCAGTTGTAGAAAGAGAAATTAGAGAAACGATTCCATTTATAATAGCACCAAAAACCATAAGATACCTCAGAATAAACCTAACCAAAGAGGTAAAGGATCAACAACAGAATACTCATAAAAGAAATTGAAGAAAACACAAAAAGATAGAAAAATATTCCATGCTCATGGATCAGAAGAATAAACATTTTTAAAATGTCTATGCTGCCCAGAGCAATCTATACCTTCAATGCCATCCCGATCAAAATTCCAATGACATTTTTCAAAGCCCTGGAACAAACAATCCTAAAATCCGTATGGAGTCAGAAAAGACCCCGAACCGCAAAGGAAATGTGGAAAAAGAAAAACAAAGCTGGGGGCATCACGTTGCCTGATTTCAAGCTATATTACAAGGCAGTGATCACCAAGACAGCATGGTACTGGCACAAAAACAGACATATAGACCAATGGAACAGAATAGAGAGCCCAGATATGGACCCTCAACTCTATGGTCAACTAACCTTCAACAAATCAGGAAAAAATATCCAATGGAAAAAAGACAGTCTCTTCAATAAATGGTGCTGGGAAAATTGGACAGCTATATACAGAAGAATGAAACTCGACCATTCTCTTACACCATACACAAAGATAAACTCAAAATGGATGAAAGACCTCAATGTGAGATAGGAATCCATCAAAATCCTAGAGGAGAACATAGGCAGTAACCTCTTCAACATCAGCCACAGCAACTTCTTTCAAGACAAGTCTCCAAAGGCAAAGGAAACAAAAGCAAAAATGAACTTTTGGGATTTCATCAAGATAAAAAGCTTCTGCACAGCAAAGGAAACAGTCAACAAAACAAAGAGGCAACCCACGGAATGGGAGAAGATACTTGAAATGACACTACAGACAAAGGGCTGATATCCAAGATCTAAAAAGAACATCTCAAACTCAACACCCAAAAAACAAATAAGTCATAAAATGGGCAGAAAGACATGAACTGACACTTCTCCAAAGAAGACACACAAATGGCTAACAGACACATGAAAAAATGTTCATCATAATTAGCCATCAGGGAAATTCAAATCAAAAACACATTGAGATACCACCTTACACCAGTTAGAGTGGCAAAAATGGACAGGGAAAGAAACAACAAATGTTGGAGAGGTTGTGGAGAAAGGGGAACCCTCTTACACTGTTGGTGGGAATGCAAGTTGGTACAGCCACTTTGGAAAACAGTGTGGAGGTTCCTCAAAAAGTTAAAAATAGAGATACCCTATGACCCAGGAATTGCACTCCTGGGTATTTACCCCAAAGATACAGATGTAGTGAAAAGAAGGGCCATATGCACCCCAATGTTCACAGCAGCAATGTCCGCAATAGCCAAACTGTGGAAAGAGCCAAGATGCCTTTCAACAGATGAATGGATAAAGAAGATGTGGTCCATATATACGATGGAATATTACTCAGCCATCAGAAAGGATGAATACCCAACATTTGCATCAATATGGACAGAAGTGGAGGAGATAATGCTAAGTGCAATAGGTCAAGCAGAGAAAGTCAATTATCATACGGTTTCACTTATTTGTGGAACATAAGGAATAGCATGGAGGACATTAGGAGAAGGAAGGGAAAAATGAAGGGGGGGAAATCAGAGGGAGAGATGAACCATGAGAGACTATGGACTCTGGGAAACAAACTGAGGGTTTCAGAGGGGAGGGGGGTGGGGGGATGGTTTAGCCTGGTGATTGGTATTAAGGAGGGCACATATTGCATGCAGCACTGGGTGTTATACGCAAACAATGAATCATGGAACACTACATCAAAAACTAATGATGTACTGTATGGTGACAAACATAACATAATTTTAAAAAAATGTTGTGTGTGTTCTGAGAGAAGTTTAAGCCTCAAGGTGATCTTGAGAGAAGCTTGAGGTTCAAGCATTGAGGATCTACTGCTGGCTTAAGGGGCAAGTAGGTAGAAGAGAGGAGAGAAGGAATCTTTGGGGGCCCAGTGTAGGACCCGGTATAGAAGACAGGCCCGATTGGGAGCATGCACGCAAGGGAGCAGGGACAGCGATACCTCTGCTGTCAGGAGGAAGATCTCATCTGGGATGTGCCGGACCCCGCCAGCAATGACTCCCAGAGCCACTCCAGGGAACACGTAGGCATTGTTTCCTTGCCCAGGAATGAAGGTCTTGCCATCTTCCAGAGTCACACTCTTAAAGGGACTTCCACTAGCAAAGATCCCTCGGCCCTGGAGGCAGGGAGAAAAGCAGAGATGGAGCCTGGCGATGGGTTTCAGGCAGTAACGGTGGCCTAGTTTTATCTCCCAAATGTCAAACCCTTCTTCATTCCCTCCCACATGCTCAGCATTGTGCTGAGCACACTGCAGGTGCTGAAAGCACACTTGTTCATTTGACCAGAAAGTTTAGCTCCCACTGAGTTACCTGGCAGCCAAGAAATCACTGAAAGGTGAAGGTTTTTAATCTATCACCTCCTGAGTGGGCTAACCCAGGACACGACAGGAATGCAGGTGACCTAGAGTCTATGAATGCCTCAGGTTCTGGTCAAAGTTCTATGTTACTAGAGGAACCTTGAGCAGTATAACATGAGGATGAGAGCTTGGGCTTTGGAGCGAGACCTGGGTTTGAGGGCCAGCTCCACTCATTAGCTCTGTGACCTCGGGCAAGTTATTTCATCTTTCTGAACCTCAGTTTTCTCATCAGGGATGGGGGTTTTTCTTTACCCTCATAGGGTTACTCATAATATTACTATGTCCTCAGCCTGGGGAAGGAAGGACTCCCCGCTGACCTCAGTGACCCGGTAGCACTTCTCAGCCGTGCACTCGGCCTTGCTGGTGGGGTTGCTCAGGGCAAAGATGATAGGGCGCTCGTGGAAGGAGGCCATGTCCCTCAGAATCTGCTCCGTGAAGGCTCCTGCGATGGCAGCAACACCTACAGGGAAAAGGGGGGTTGTAGGGATGCCTACTCTTTATAAACACCCCATTCCTCTCCTGGTGATGGTCATGGGGGGGACTTGGTACAACGTGGAAGACTCAGGAATCTTGGAGATAGCATCTGCCATAGGGATGGATAGAGGGAGCTGAAGAGAAAAGGGTCTTCTTGGTTCAGCTGGGTGAGACCTCCTCTTAATCCTTGAGGGAACACTGGTCCCTTCAGGTCCCTGCCCGGATAAGATGTCCTGTGAAGGCATTCCTGGGCAAAGTCCTTTAGAGTGCGTGCCTCTCCCAATATAGGGAGAGATGCCAGTTTCCCCTCTTTGGGAGAGCAGTGCTCACTTCCTCTCAGAGAGACCAGCCCTGTGCTTTTCCACTGCACTGTATAATTCTGCATCACTAAGCCCCAACTTAGTGCCTTAGTTCTATGGTTTTTATACAGTAGTCACTCAGTGAAAGACTGTGGCACTGAGGTGGACATGGGATCGGTGAGACAGCAGTACTTCCATCAATTACTCATGGAATTAGTAATTACTGCTGGCTGAGCCTTAGTTTCCACCTGCAAGTCAAGGTTAGCTGGGCTGGACAGTGGGACTTCTGCCTTCTCCTACCTATGATGGCTGTGGGCTTCACCAGCCTCACCACCTCCTCCAGGCTGTTCACTTCAGGGTGGTCCTGGGCAAACATCTCCTTCTCATGGTTCAGGTGGTTCCTTCCCTGCAGGGAAAGGAAAACATGATGCCGGGCAGTAAAAATTGATTGGCTGGACGTGGATGCCTCTGCAGATCCTGAGAGCATTCCCCGGAGAGCCCTGTGCTTCGGTCTGAGCTGTCAGAAGCCTTGTCGCTCATCCTCTTGATCAGATCTCCTGGTAAAAACTAAGGTGGAACCTAAGGACTTTAATGTGTGTTTTGTCATAGTGTGGGGGTGTGTGTGGGTTTCTTTAGCCCAGACCACACATGGAGAATCCCTAAAGACTTTCTTTGCACTTTTAGGGACATGGCTTCCTGGGACAGAACAGAAAGGCTCTCATGAAATACCTGAGTCTGACCAAGACCATTGGCCCCAAGGTGTCCAGCACTCAGAGCCAGTTGAGGGATGGGGGCCTGAGCCATCAGGGTCAGAAAGCTAATTTGAATGTATTGTATAAGAGCCATTGGCCTCCCTGTGAACAATAATAAGCTAAACCCCAGGACAGGCTTGCAATGGCTGGCTGTTCCCACAAGCTCAGGATCCTTACATTTCTTCAAATAGGAGTCAGGGTTTGACAGGCCAGTAAATGGTACAGATCTTCTGATGACTCCTTTGGGTCAGCTGGCCTCATGAGAATCAGAGTGAAGACTTGAGTAGGGGTAAGCTTACTGGGATAAGCAAAATAATGTTGAAAGGTGGCAAGAGGGAAGTGTGGCAGCCTCTTGTGGCTTTTACCTTTGCTGCATTATGCTCTGGAATGACCTGGGCTGGGAGGAGGATCTGGCTCTCTATGAGATAACAGAAAGTCAGTTTCTATTTCTTCTAGTCTTGGTCGAGAGCCCCATGTACTTCCCCCATTCCTATCTCTGTCATCTTTTTTAAAAAAAGTCTCTCGCTGACATTCTCTGTTAGTGGAATTTTGCATTATTTTTGGGCATTAAAACTTGGAGCTCTCAGTGAAGTCCTAAGGGTGGAGGCCATTTAAATGTGCCCCTCACCATAGTCCAGTCAGAAGCTGGACTGTTTCTCATTCATTCTTGCACTCATACCTCAAACATTACACACACATTACATGCCAGGCATTGATATGAAGACTATAAAGCCTAATGGGGAGAGAGACAATTAAAAGGGCAACTGCCCTACAGTGAGGCAAGTACAATGTATGGAGGGGGACAGCTACATGAGCATAAATGTAGGAAATGGACTGAGACCTAGATGCTCAGAGAAAGTGTCTTGGAGGAGGTAAGAGAAGACAAGGAGGAAGCAGATGGGGTTGAGGGTTGAGAGTGGGTGTGTGGCAAAAGAGAAGGGCATTTGAGGCAGAAGAACAAAATATGTAAGGATGTGGACAAGAAGAGCATGTTATGTTTGGAAAACTATGGTTTACTGTGGCTGGAGGTTACTACAAGGCAGGAAGTGGTGGGAGATAAAGCTGTGGGCATGCATACACACACTTGCCCACATATTCAAAGCTTTTGGACAGAGCAGTTAAGGCTACTTTGGGATGTGTCTTCTGCTTTGGAGGTTAGAACATTACCCCCCGTTGCTCTGTTTTTTGTCTGAGCACTTTCTCCCATGGAGACCTCTTATAGTCCAGTTCCAATAGCTGTAGGTGTCAGGAGACCTCTAAGTCTCCAGACTGACAGTACCTTGACAATGAGCCCCTTGGAGTCCACCATCCAGATCTTCTTTGTGGCCTCTGCCTTGGGTATGCCTTCTTTCTCTAGGGCCATGACAAGGAGGTGGGCGATGCCCATGGCTGCCTGGGAGGTACCATATGGTGGATGTTCAGATACAAGGCAAACAGCTGCTCAGCATTTATCAGAATCTTTACCAAGATCCTCTCTTGTCTGCACCTTTCCCCCTTCTCCTGGGAGGCCCAGGAGTCCTTGAGACACCCAAATGTTGGTGTCTAGACAGCTGCAATTATCACAATATACCTGTGCTGCTTCCTCTTCTCTGAACCCCTGAACGCCTCCCTTCCTTCATGCTTCTCCACCCATCCTTGTTCTCCTGATGGTACCTACCTCACCTGCACCTTGGAAAACAAACACGTGATTGGAGAGCTTGTTCTTGGTGATTCGCAGAGCAGCCAGGATCCCTGCCACAGCGACAGAGGCTGTGCCTGCAACAGAGCGCACTGAGATCAGTCTCTGGCCACTGGCTCCCCACCCCTAAGGGAAGACTCTTGGCAGAGTTCCCCACACCTAGAATGTGCGGCAGAACAAGCAACTCTCCCTAGCCCTTACAGAGGTCAAGTCTATAGGCATGCAGGTTTTGGAGCAAGTATATGCCCTGTTTATAGATAACTTTTCTTTTGGGAAACAGCTCCTGGATTGTGACTGGACCCTGGGAGAGAGGATCAGTTAGTCAGGTGCTGCTACCACCATCATTCATAAATGAAATGACAAGGACAAGTATAATAGAAGCAGAAAAGAAGTGTGAGCCTCACAGAATAATTTGTTTAAGGGATAAATGGATTGAAAGCAAATTAAAAATGAGACCACAAACTAGCCATGAGATATTAAGTGACCATGTGATCTGAGCTGCCTATCTTATCCACCAAGTCATAAGGTTGGTGTGCCCAGTAGCATACCATCATCAGTGGCTTGAGCCCGTCTGGAAGGTACAAGTAAGTTGCATAAGCAGGTGGTTCAGACTCATTTGACACCTTCTTCTGCTGCATGATTTCTTCTCCTTCATTGCACACCTAGGGACTCACTAGGGATTCCTTACAACCAAGGAGAAAGAAGCTTGGGCTTGGTTTACCGATTATTGTTAATGATATACTGGCATCAATGAGAAGTTTCTGGTTGCAGCCACACAGCTCCAGTAAAAGGTAGCCCCAAAGAGTGATAGTGAGAAAAATATTCCTAATGGATAGGACTTCAAGTTGTAAATTTGGTTGTCCATTTTGGTCTAAGAGATGGCTAGGTCTACATTGATTCATGGGCAGTTGCTAATGGTTTGGTTGATGGTCAGGGACTTAGAATAGAATAAATAGTAAGACTGGTGATGAGGAAGTCTGGGGAAGGGGTGTGTGGATGGACCTCTTGGGATAGGTATAGAGTGCAAACATATTTGTGCCACATAGGAAAGTTCACCAAAGGGTGTAATGAAATAGGTTCCCTCAATCAGGTGGACAAATGGCATGTCCTGTGTATCTTAGCATCCTTCTCCAGCCACCTAGGATTTACTCCATGAGTTTATGTACAAAGTAGCCATGGTGGCAAGGACGGAAGCTATGCATGGACTTCCTCTCACGAAGGCTGACCTACTATTCCTACTGCTGAATGATTAACCTGTCAATGGCAGAGACTAATATGGAGCTCCTGGTATGGCACCATTCCCTGGGAGGACTGTCTACCTGGCAGCAAGATTACATTGGACTCTTTCCATTATAGACAGGAAAGAGATTTATCCTCCCTGGAATAAACAAATATTCTGGATATAGATTTTCTTCCCCTGTATATAATACTTGGCCAGTGCCATAATCTGTGGATGTTTGGAATCTGTGGATGTCCTAGTCATCATCCTGGTATATTCCAGACAATAAGGTTCTAATCAAGGAATTCATTTTACTGTACTAGAAGTGAAGCACTAGGCTTATGCCCCTGGAATTCAGTGGTCTTAATATGTACTCTGCCACCCAGACGCAGCTGGCCTAATAGATCAGTAGAATGGGCTACCAAAGACTTACCCAAGACTCAGTTGGTAACACTCTATGAAGCTGTTGAAGTTCTATCTTACAGGATGCAGTATAAGATTTGACTTAGCAAACAATACATTGTGCTCTTTCTCCCATAGCCAGAATACTTGGGTCTGGAAATCAAGGAATTGAAGTGGAAGTGGTTCCTTTCACCATCTCACCTAATACGTTACTTGCAGAAATTTTGCTTCCTGTCCCTTCAGTTCTGTGCTCTCTGGATTGGAGGTGTTGGTTCCCAAGAGACAAACACTTCCATAAGAGTTCACAACATGGTTCTACCAAATGGAGAGTTGAGACTTCCACCTGGCCATTTGGTTCTCTTTTTTTTGCCATGAAACCAGTGGACAAAGAAAGACAGGGTTACTTTACTGGCTGTCATCAGGCTATTTGATGACCGAGGGGCAACGGAGGACAGAAGGGACTAGATCCGAGCCCAGGGGATCCTCTGGGGTGTGTCTTAGTACTTGCATGCTCATTAGGAGATGTTAATGAATACTACTGCAACAAAAGAGAGGCAGGACCACTGAGGATTCACATCCTTCAGAGAGAAAGGTTTATATCATCCCACTAAAGAACCCTGGCCAACCGAGGTCCTCTCTAAGGACAAGAAAACATGGAATGGGAGGTTGAGGAAGAAATGTATAAGCAACAACTATGGCCTCATGACTGATTACAGAAACAAGGAATATAGCAGCTATGCATAATTTCTTCCTTGATGATTATGTGATTTACGTAATGGTATATATTAGCTAATTTATTCTCCCTCTCCTTCCTCTTATTTTTTATATAAGTATTGTTGGAGGTTAATTCTACAGTTTAGTCTTTAGGTGACAGAATTTTCAAATGTGACTGTGACTGAGTTTAAAGAGTAGTTAATCCTGCCCAGAGATGGGTAGTGTGACTATTTTCCAGAGATGAATAAAATGACTGTAGAGACTTTGCTCCTCCCCATTTTGGGGAGAAGGTGAGAATGTCTTCATTTGTTGGAAAGATGTATTTTATTAGGTATTTTGTTAGAGTTGTTTTTGTTGTTGTTTGGAAGTACCAGTGTATAGAACTGTGTGTATGGATGCTGAACAGTTGAAAGGATGGACTGTGCCAATTATCGGGTAATTGTTTCTCAGTTTCAAACCCACCCTTCACTTGGCTTTGTCTGCAAACCACTTCCCAGCTTTGCCAACTGGCTCTATGCTGGGCTCTGCCAATAACTGGCACCAGAGGGTGACGGAAGGGCTAGGTGAGGGGGACAGAATGCTTTTTCCAGCATCACCCCTGCCTTGTAAGATTGACAGATAAAATGTAGGACACTTAACTTTGAATTTTTGATAAACAACAAATAACTTCTTTTTTAGTGTATGTCCCATGCAATATTATTATAAATATTCTAAAAAGTTATTCATTATTTACCTGAAATTCAAATTTAAGTAGGTATGCTGCATTTTCATCTTGCTAAATCTGTAAACCCCACAGCCTAGGTTTTCCAATTCTACAGCAACAGAATATTCTAGAAGCAGCAGTTCAATTCAGTTTGCAGTTTGTCCATCACTTGCAGAACTAGCCGTGTAGCGCACCCCTCAGAGACACCAACACTAACGGACTGCCGCCTGGTCTTCTCTTTGTTCCCTAGCCTCAGGGCTGGGAGCAGGTCCTTAGGGCTTTTCATTTTTAAAATACATAATAAGCAATACTTTGTACCAAGTCTTCTCTGTTAAAGCAACTGGTGTAGACCCTGACTTACAGTTCACAATAAAGTAATCACATGAGCACTGTTAGCTTCCATGATAGTCAAAGAAACGGAAGTTATAGTGGGACTACTTATGGGCTGTTAAAGTTGCACAAATCAAAGAATTTGATGTCATCCAAGGCTGGTGAGGGAGTAGTGAAAAGTAAAAAGTTCCAGCATAAATTGTATTTTAAAATGCTATGACCTTTTTTGGAAAACTATTTCCCAGTATAGACCAAAGGCATAAAATGTTTGTGCCCTTTAACTTCATACTTCTACTTTTGGGAAGCTATGTATGGAAAAATCCACAACGCGTGTCCTAGGATATTTATGACTGTGTTATTTATAATACGGAATGACTGGAAATAAGTTAAACATCTAACAAAGGAGTAAGAGTTAAGTAAATTAGCTAGTGTGGACATATATTGCATCCATTAAAAATGATCATTATGAAGATGATGTGGCAACATAGAAAATGCTATTAAGTTTTTAACTTATGTCAGATATTGTTCTAAGTGCTTCACATGTCTAACTGTAAAGATGTTTATTTATTTAATCCTAACTATTATCATCCTCATTTTACAGCCTAGGAAAATGAAGTACAGAGTAGTTTGCTGAGTTATCCAAGATCATATAACAGAGTGAAAATCTGAAGGGAATCAGCGAATCCCACGGAATCAGGTTCTAGGCCTTGTGCTCTTAACCATTAGACTATGCTTCACTGAGTTAGTTGGAAGGAAGAGAACCTTAAAAGATCTACATGTCATGATTCTATTTGTAATGAAACACACACACGGAATCTGGAAGGAACAACAAAATACTAAAGGTTGCAGGGTGGGAATATGAGTGAATTTTCTGTTTTCTCTTTCCAGTTATCTAAGGCGTTTGTGTTTTGTAGCTCTGGGAAAGGGCCTTTTCCCAGAATATGGGCTAGATTTGTGCCTGGCTTAGAGGGCATGTGTTGGGCTAAGACAGGGGACATAGAAAACAGCTGGTGCCTAATAAATGCACATTCATCATTATGGACATCAGAAGGCAGGACCCGAGGTAGGAACACAGAAGGTGGAGTGCAGGCTCTCCAGCCTTCACACAGGAAGCCTGGAGAAATAAAGTGTCACAGGGTCCCACAGCCTGGGCTGAGGACTACTGGGGGCTTTCCTAACACCCTTCTGAGGGTCCCTGAGGAGCTCACTGTGCATGTACTGAGGGACTGCCAGGTGACAGGCACCATGCTAGGCACTAGGGAAGGTGAATCACACATGGTCCCTGCCCTCAGGGAACTCCCTGTTTGCCAAGGCTTGAGCACCAATAACCGTAATGTAATCAGTAGTCAGAGGTCATTGTGTGGAATTCATTGCCTTCATTTATTTATTAAGCATCAATTTTGTACCAGACTCTGAGATACCAAGGATACCCTTGGTAACAAAATAGGTTCATTCCTGCTTTGTAAAGAAAGTATTAACTGAAAGTATAACTTTCTAAAGAAAGTATAATTGGTATTAACTGATTGTGTCATCCAAGTGTGATGACAACTATAGAGAAGTTGTTCATAATACACTTTTTGTTAGTTCATGTATAGAAAAGGATATTGTCAGCATCAGCGTATCTTTGCTTCACGCCTTCCCACATACTCTGTGTACCAGGTGTGTTATTGATCATTCCCTAACAGGCCGTGTCTTCTTACACTTCTGTGCTTTGCCCATGCTGTTTACCATTTATCTATAGGACCTTCTGCAGTTTGTTATTTATTCCTTAAGACTCAGTGCACAGGATCTCCTCTGCCAGACATCCTATTTTCCCCAGCCAGGCATCCTTAGCCTCCCATTCTTTTCCTAGATCTACTTTTTATCTAACCTGAACAAAGTGGGGCTGTATCATGGCCAGGCTCAGCACTGTACTGCATTCAAAAGGAACACCAAGCTGACACCCAAGAAAGCATCAAAAAGCAATTTAAGTCATTATTTAAATCACTTACACAGGCAGTGAGAATTGCATGGTATGACCCTCCTCCAAATTCCTAAATACCCTTGTCTATGATTTTCTCATAGTCCACTTATTGTATCAGCTACTCCCCATTTCTGTCTTTCCGCAAATACCTCCACCCATCCTATATTTGGCTCTTAAGAGCCACTTTTATTTTAGTTCTACTGAGTTAGAGTCTGTATTTCAGAAGGTCTGCAGATGATTTACATGCCCATTTAAACCTGAGATGCACTGAACTAGATGACTTCTCTAGGTGAAGTACTAGTTTCCTTCCATCGGATAGAGGGGTTTTCTGCTCATCTGATTGTATTTCAGACCATCTTCTGCCTCCTCAAAGGAAATGTGCAAGACATGCGCCACCAGATGGCGCCAAAGATATTCCCTCAGAGGACCCCCCCCCCGCCCCGCCCCTGCCGCCGCGCGCACAATAGTTGATGAATCCTTTCCTTCTCAGACGCCAAGTATCTATTGTGTTAGAACCGGCAAGCTTTACAACTGGGCTTACCTGCAGAAATCCAGTGCTGGATGGGGATTGGAGAGCATGACCTACAACAAGTGCGCAGAGGAGGAAACAGGCCTCTGCCAGTCACCCAGTTGGAAGCAGAGCAGGGAAATGGGGGCTGCTACTTCCATCCCTTCCTGGTCTCTGAAGCCCCACCAGCTTCTCCTGCCTCTGGACTTGAAGGCAGCAGGAGGGGCGTGAAGGGCTTTCCTTGGGGGAGAACTGGAGGGCAGGGGCAGTGGAGGTAGAAGGAAAAGAACTTAGGCAGATGTCAATGACTCCAGAAGGGGTAGAGAAGACAAAACAATGGGAAATCTGATAGGAAAGGATGGAACATTTCCATGAAAGGATACAAGGGCAACTGCCATTTATTGATCACTCTCACCATGACCTTGACTCTGTGCTGTGTGTGTGCTCAGCTTCATTTGCTCATTTAATCTTTACACAACTCTACCAAGCAGGTACTATGAGCCCCCATGTTTTTCCCCTCTCAGAAGTGGAAAGTGAGGTTCAAAGAAAACAGAAACAATCAGGAGAGAACTTCTGAATCCTCCCACCACTAAGTCTAGAGACCCTCTGCCTCCATGTCCATACACTTTGCCTTTTCTCCTGTCACTATGGGTCAGCTGTCCCTGCTCCTAGCTAAAGCCACCTCCACGTGTGCGCCAGATCCTGTCTGTTTTGCCTACTCAAGGAATTTATCTTGTAATTTTCTCTCTTTTTTTTTTTTTTTTTGCCTCCTTGATTTCTCCTCTGCTGGGTCACTGCCATCAGCATACAAATATGTCATGAAGCTCCCATCTTTAAAAGGCTTTCTGTTGGCTCTGTATAGTCCCACCCTATTTCTTATTTGTAAAGAACTGAACATACTTGTTGCCTCTATTTCTTTTTTCCTCAGTCTCTCTGAAACTCAGTCCAATCAAGCACCTGTCCCACCACCTTGCCAAATTCAGCAGTCAGTCCTCAGCTGCTTCTTCCCTTGGTCTCTCAGCTGCATTGGATACTGCTGCTCTTTTTCCCTTTGGGAAACTCTTTCTGCACTTGGCTCCTGGAGCCCCACACTCCTGCTCTCCTTTCTGGGATCCTCCTCTGGGGCCATCCTGTGAAGTGGCAAGTTACCCTACTTACAGACCAGAGCTCAAGAGGAAAAAGAGCAGTTCTTGAGCCCCATCTTATTAAGTTTGGCAAATAAAGTTATCTCCATCATTAACTTTCATTTGGACAGCTCTGGGTAATGTGTTAGGGATTTGAAAGTGGAGAGGAAGGAAGCCGTTTAGCTTTCTGGAGGTAACCACCTGGAGAAGCCTAGGGGTGCAGGGATGTTGCTGAACCTGGCTTGGGCCCATAAATGCCATGGGCCGCCCAAAGTGTGACTGTTTCCCATTCACAACGAAAGAAAAACAAGTTTTCCTTTTCAGAGGGAGGTTTCCATAATTACATTTCCTGTAAACAGTATTAGAGATGGTACAGTCAGGAAATAGCACAAAAGGACAAGCTGAAAAGGTAGTTTCTAACAGTCACATTTGACAAAGTTAAAGGAACTTCCATGCTGAACAACAGATTGTGGAGAAAACGGGAAGAACTAGCCATTTCTCAGGTGAGGCAAGGCTGCTGTCCCAGACAGTGACAGGGGCGGGGAGTTAGGCGTGGTCAGGGTCTGCTCCCTGGCTTCAGAGGTCTGGGGCCATGCGGGGCTGGGTGTCCTCCCCTGCAAGGCCAGGCCAGGCCTGCTTCCACCTTCCCACAGCAGCTGGCTACCTTCATTCATTCATTCATTCATTCGTGTCCTGGGGGCCTGTTCTGGGGCTTCATTGTGCTAGGCCTTGGATATAAAAGGATGAATAAAACCATCTGTTCATAGATAGTTAACAGCACATATGTTCAGAAAATTCAAGTTCCCTTAATTGGATACCAAGCAAAGGACTTCTAGACCACTTCAGCCCTATTTCTGTGTCACGAGGAGAATTTTCTGGAACCCCTGGACTTTCTAGAAGGCAGTTCTTAGCCCGTGCATAAGATGGGTCAGACCTATTCTGACACAATTTGGGAGGAACCAGAGGGAACAGTTACCATCTTCTTGGCTTCTTTGGGGTTTTACCTGATGCAACAGGGCAATGGGAGGTCACAGAGGAGCCAGGATCAGATGCAAGAGATCCATGGGAACCTCAGGGCTAGACACAGCCCTGTAAGTGAAGAACAGCCACAGAACATAGAACTTCATGAAAAAAAGAAAGGCTCTGGAGAGAGAAGGTTGAGAAGGCCAGGGGAGGCTTCACTGTGAGGGAGAGAGATTGGAAAGGCCAGGAACTGCTGCTCCTTGTGTGTGGTGATGGTGTGGGGGAGGGGGCAGTAGACCCCTAAGAACTGGAAATAGCTCCTGGTGTCTTGTAAGCAGGAAAACCAGCTGGACAGAGTCTTCAGAGCCATCTGCCCCTTTGGTATCATGATATCTGAGCTCTGGGGAACTTGGAGGCATTCTGCAAAGTGTGTGACTCCTGGGCTCTGGGGAAGGGTGCGGGTCAGCTAGACCCCTGTGGGACAAGCTTGGCCCTGGGTGTGGTACCCTGGAGAAGATGAGGCTTCAGCCTTTAAGGATACACAGAAGTTAGCCAAGAGCAGAAGAGAATTCTAGGCAGAGGGGCCAGCACATTCAAAACCACAGAGTTGGAAGAAAGTTCATAGAACAGTGAGAGGAACTCAGTGGGCTGGAAGAATAGGGTGTATGTGGAACATGGATAAAGGTTCTGCCTCCCTTCTCCTCAGGTTTGCCCACTCCTGTGCTCACACCGATCCCTCTCCTCACCTCCAGCAGAGCCTCTCTGTATTTGGGTATCAACCCTTCCTCCTCCCCACCCCTATACCTATGTGTCAGGAGCCTACTAGGCACCAGAGGTATTAGAACAGCACCGTTACGTGCCCGTCCCCACCTACACATCACCCCTGTCCTTCTAACACCCTGGCACCACAAACAGAGGTCACGATGGAAACACTTCACAGTGAATAAAGCCAACCAGAATAGATGCTGGCTTTTTAAAAGCATCCTGGTTTATTCTGTGGATACCTGCTGATTCTCCTTCCTGGCTGTTAATACTCTTATGTCCATTTTGCAGAGAAAGAAAAGAAGGCCGAGAGGATTTAAGACATGTGGCCAAAGCACAAAACAGAAAAATGGGGAGATTCAGACTTGGGCTTGTCTCAATCCAAGGTCTGACTGTTAAGCTCTCTGACTCACAAATGAAAACTTGAAAGTGTGAGAGGGTGCCGATGGCCTGACCTACCATGGGGCACCCTGACAGGCCCACTGGCCCCAGGGATGTGGTAGGACTCGGGAGCAGTGCCGGTCTGGGGCAGGTTGGTGGGGTAGGAGGATGTTCTGGAACAGACAAGCCAGCTAGACTTTCATGACCCTGACCGCACGGTGTGAGCAGCTCGCAGTGGGGGCCGGAGGGCCAAGGTCACTAGGCCAGCAGCATCCTGCTTCTGGCTCCTGGGGAAGGACACCGCTGGCCTGTCCTCCAGCATGACCATTGCTATTGCTGTTCCCCTTCCAAGTCTCTTTCTCCTCCCCTAAGAGCGGGGATGCTTCTCTGGTCCTGGCTGAAACAAGTCACCTGAGCCCCTGCCTTTTCCAAAATACCTGCGGAGACTGCCAGCTGTAAGTCAGCGCATGCGCAGCCCGGCCCACAGACCCAGCCTGGGGCAGCAGAGGCGACCGCTGGCAGCCTGGGGGAGCCCCGGACCCTTCCAGCCCTGGGGCTCCAGAGGCCCCAGCATGCGGACGGCCCTGTGGGGTCGGTGAATCCCCGGTGTGTGGGACAGCAGGACTGGCCGGGAGACCGTTTGAAGTCTGCTCAGCTCCCGCTCAGCTCCCAGCATGCCCCTGCCCTCACGGAGCGCAGTCTGCGGGGAGCCTGAAGCCTTTGGTCAGATCTTCCACCAAGGATGGGAGGCCGGCCTGGTGTTCAGAGCAGGCAGCGTGGGCCCAGTCTCATTTTTATGTGGGCGGCCTGGTTCCAGTCCCTACCTTGTGTGGGGTGCTGGGCAGATTCTGACGATGAGTCCTGCTGGGGTCCTGCTGGGGTAGGCTGGGCTTGGCCCCAGCAACCACATGTGACTTGTTTCTGGTGTCTGTTTGCCACTGTCATGCCTCCCTCTCTCTCTCCCTCTCCCTCTCTCTCTCTCTCTCTCAGCCCTCTTCAAGTCTGCATGTGGATGTTCCTTTTCTACTTTTGAGCATGGCTATATTGTTTTATGTTTCATTTCTCTTTACTTTGGAGGTAAAAGGGGCCAGTTCTAGCATGAGCTTAATCTTCCATGTTGTCCCACGAGTCCTGGAATTCCTCACCCATCTCTTAATTTCCCACTTAGCACTGAGGACACACATCATAGGCTTCTGGTCCTGGACCCATCAGTAACCAGCTGGTGATGAGGACAAGCCCCTTCCCCTCCCTGGGCCTCCTCTTTGGTCTGTAAACTGGGGGAGTTGGAGGAAGGGATGGGGAAGATGGGAGCAGCAGGCTGCTGGAGACCAGTGACACCCCCACTTATGTGGGATCTGGAATTTAATCCTTAGCAAGAAGACTCCACCGCCTCACACACATGGAGAAATAGGCAGCCTGATATCACGGAGACAGATGGAGAACTTTGACTCAGAAATAACTAGGTTCTAGTCCCACCTTGTACCTGTTTGGCTTTGTGACCTGGAGCAAAATGTAATCCATGAACTTCAGTTTCTTTACCTGTGACATGGGACAGCAATGTCTGTCCTCCCTGAAGGGAGAGGGGCTATTTCGAGGAAGTTGTGAGATAGTGTGTACGAAAAACACTTTTTGCATCTAAAGTCCTGTGTGCATGCAAAATGTTATCACTTTGCAGCTTGGGCTCCCTGGGAAGCAGATTCTGAGACATGTGGAGTGTTCCAGATGTTACCAAGAAATGCCCTTGGCAGGGTGCCTGGGTGGCTCAGTTGTTAAGCGTCTGCCTTTGGCTCAGGTCATGATCCCAGGGTCCTGGGATCGAGCCCCGCATCGGACTCTCTGCTCAGCGGGAAGCCTGCTTCTCCCTCTCCCACTCCCCCTGCTTGTGTTCCCTCTCTCACTGTGTCTCTCTCTGTCAAATAAATAAAATCTTAAAAAAAAACAAAACAAAAGAAATGCCCTTGGGATCAGCACCTATGGAAGAGGGGAGCGGGAAGCAGGATGGGGCAGAGGAGAAGCCAGGCTGTATGTAGTCCTCAAAACCTCAGCCAACCCCGTGGGGAGCTCTGGAGTTAAAATGTCCCCTTCGCACTGTCCTCCATTGGGCCACAATGGTTGGGCTTCTATATTCCCTCATCACTGGGTGAGGGCGTCTCTGGCAGGGAGGACCGTGGGCAAGGCGGCTCTCTGTACCTGAGACTCTCTGCCTGACACAGCTGACAGCCCTGTCAGCAGTTGGGACAAGTTTTTTCTTGAAGGAAGGTCTGGTGGGGGGGTCCACCTCCACGTCCATCTCTTTACTTTTGTCGCTTACATGGTCATACCTAATGGTCAGGCTGTCCTGATCAAAGACTTGATATTATAGGGATCCTGACATTCTGGTACTATTTGTTAGCTCTTTTTTTTTTTTTTTAAGATTTTATTTATTTATTTGACAGAGACACAGCGAGACAGGGAACACAAGCAGGGGGAGTGGGAGAGGGAGAAGCAGACTTCCTGCGGAAGCCTGAGGCGGGACCTGATCCCAGGACCCTGGGATCGTGACCCGAGCCGAAGGTCGATGCCTAATGACTGAGCCACCCAGGTGCCCCACTATTTGCTAGCTCTTGTTACACATTTTAGATTCATGACTTTAGTCTTTAATTTCTGAGGAAAGAATGGGAAATTCCTCTGCTGTCTGCTGTGGGGCCCAGAAAACTATTCCATCTGGCTTTGCCTGGGAGCAAAATAGACTCTGCTGGAACTGGCTATAAACAGGAAACAAAAGCCAATGAATTGATTTAATTAAAACATGCTACGTGTGTGTACACGAGGGTGCACATGTGAAGATGTATATGCATCTGAACGTGCATGATGACCTGGACAAGAGAGAGGCTGCAGGGGCAGGTGTCCGAGGTACACATGCCCCCAGGAATTGGTGGGTGACCTTCTCAGAAGGTCACTGTGTGTGTGTGTGTGTGTGTGTGTGTGTGTGTGTGTGTGTGTGATTCATTCATTCATTCATTCTCCAGTTCCTTATGAAGCAGCTATAATGTGCCGGACGCCGTGCTGGGAACTGGGGAATGAGAACAGATCACACAGTCTCTGTCTCTGGAAGCTTATCGTCTTCTGGGGAGACAGACGATTCAGTGTGGGCATCTGGGGTACAGTGTGGTAAGAGCACTAACGGGGGCACCATGGGAGCTCCCAGTGGGTACCCAAATCAGACTGGGGGAGCAAAGGCCGACATGAGGCCTTCCCTGGGACAGGAGAGCCTGAAGCGGAGTCGTGAAGGCTAAGTAGGAGTTCCTCAGGTGAAGATGATGGGGGAGGAATGAGGAGCAGCGCTTTCATGTGCAGAGAGAACCAACAGGCAAGGAGGTCAGAGGATAACAGTAAGGGCGGGTCAGAGGACAGAGAGGTTAGTGGGGGTGCAAGGGGGGCAGAGATCGGCAGACCCCTGAAGCCTTATGCTTCCAGTGGGGGAGTGTGAACTTTCTCGTGAAGAGGGAGTTGACAGCCCTGGTTTCATCCTAGAGGTGCTCTCTGGTGGCGGTGGGGGCCAGTGGAGGCAGAGGGATGGCAGGGCCCGGATGTGTCCCTGTGCCCATGTTTATGAGGATGTATACACAGGACTGCGTGTGTGTGTGTGTGTGTGTGTGTGTGTGTGTGTGTGTGTGCGCGCGTGCGCGCCCATCTGGAGTCTGCACCAGCTGTGTGGCCCCCATGGACTTGTTTTCCACTCCCACCTTCTGGCCTTGGCAGCCCCGTGGACCCAGGGGGATGGCTGTTCTGCCGCTGACTCAGAGTGAGGGCCATGACGGGGGAGTTGGTCAGGGGCTAGCCCGCAGGTGTTTCCTCAAGGGCTGTGGTCCCAGCCCTGCCCACTGGGCTAACAGTGGGGTGACCGGCAGGCGGGCAGGGAGTGAATGCGCTGCCCTGTCTGTGCAGAGCACCCCACTTCTCTGGGTGAGGCTGGGCCGGCGGCCAATGCTTGGCCCAGGCCCATACATCTGGGAGGACAGCATCCCCTGGGCTGGGGGAAGGGTTGCCATGGGTCAACTTGCCCTTACTGGGTCTCCTCTCTCTGGCTACCCACTCTTCAAGTGCTGAAGTCATATATTTTGATCTTAATTGTCTAATAATATGCTTAACTGTGCTATCATGCCTCTTGAAAATTTATGACCAAAAAAAACCCCATTTATCACATTTCTTTAGCCCTTAATGTGGGCCACAGGAAAGGGCCTTTGGTTTTGTAATCATGTAAGGTCTTGGAACTGTATGGTGAGTGATTATCAACTTAGACTTTAGAGTCCAAATTTCAACGCTACACTTACTATATAAGCTTATTCTCTCTGTGCCTCAGTTTCTTCATTCCTAAGACAGAGATGATAAAATCTCATAGGATCAAAAGTGTAAAGTACTTAAAACAGTGCGTGATGTACAATAAATATTCAGCTCTAAACCTTAGCTATTATTACACAGGTTTGAATTCTCCTAGGTGTAACCCTAACTCATCTGATGAAAAGTTGTGACCTTTTTGGGTCTCATCTGCAAAAAGGAAGGGTTGGCCAATCTTTTACTCCCAAGGACCAACACCTGTCCCCCACCAACTTGTTCTTGTTCTGACATGCATTTTTGCTTTTGAAAGATTTTGCATGCCAAACTTCATTTGTTAAATAATAATCTGTATGTCCTCAGGTGTCTCCTGAGCTTATAAAATACTGGGAATGGTTCCCAATGCTCTTATTGAGAAGGCCTGGATCAGGAGAGATGATGTGTGAGGGACTCGCCCTCCCCTCTAGTTTCACATACTGGCATCTCCACAGCAAGAAGCAAGTGCCTTCAGATACTTCTGGGCCATAGAACAGGTAACCCAGTTGACCCTGCACTAGAAGATGCTTCCCATTGGCTTTTGGAATGCCCTGGGGCCCTGGTGTCAATGTCTTTCATAGTTATCATTCTGAGTAGCATGCATTCCAGCCAAATTATGGGCTGGATAGGGCTATACCTAGTGTTTGGGAAATCCAAGAGTGAGTTACTGAGGCTGTTTCCCAGCCATTTTTATGGTGATTGATGCTCTGGTCTGATAAGTCCTATGCACACTAGTACATAGTGTATAGAAAGTACACTTTCTATACATTAGCTCTTTAAATTTTCATAATAATCTTCCAAGGCAGTTATTATCATCCCAATAACTAGAGGATACAACTACAGCTCAGAGATTTGATTAGCCCAAGTTCAACTGGCTAGAAAATGGCAGCATTGGTTAGTATTTCTCTCAGATATTAAATCCCATAATTCTTACTTTCCTCTGAAGCAGTAATCGTGTCCACTTGATAGGTGAGGAAACTGAGGCCTAGCAAAGTTAAGGGACTTTTCCAAAGTCAGAGAGCTAAGAATCAGCCAAGTGGGAGTTGGCCCCAACATGAATGCTCTTTCTGCCCCAGCTGTGGGCAGTGGGCGAGCTGGGAGGCGCCCCCACTCCAGCACGCAGGGCAGCCTGTGGGAAGGCCTCAGTCCTCAGTGGCTTTGTCAGGCAGGGCAAGCCTTACCTTGGATGTCATCGTTGAACATGCAGTATTTGTTGCGGTATTTGTTGAGCAGGCGGAAGGCATTGGCATTGGCAAAGTCTTCAAACTGGATGAGGCAATTTATTCCAAACCTGTGGGCAGGGAAAGGGAAGCACTCGTGATTGCCTCCCCACAGCCAGTCCCTGGCAGATCCCAGCCTGCCCTGGGGAGTGGGGAGGCACAGGACAGGAGGTAGTGGGGGCAGCATGGCTCCTGCGCTGGGGCTTTTGCCACCTGGCTGGCTCCTGGACTCCTGGGCTCTGCCTGCCCCCATGATGGATGAGGACGGGGAAGGGACAGAGTAGGAACACCGGGTCTGGTGGTCTGCTGAGCCCATATCCCTGGCTCTAATGTAGGCTGGGGGCTGCCATGGGCTATGGATGGCAGACCCTGGGGGGTGATGGCAAGACCTGAGATGGGGCCTGCCCTCCTTGGGGCCTGCGGCCATCTGAAATCCCAGCAGCAAGCTCACTCCCACCCAAGTGCATGCAGAAACCCCCACTTCCCAACCACTGGGGCCTACAGAGCCTCTGCAGCCTGCACATATCTCCCTGGGTGGGTCCTGAGACATGGAGCTCCTCCACCAGACTCTTCTGGGTTCAGGCATTGTGTCCTGCTCAGATGCAAGGAAGGCTGGCAAAGGCCACTACATGAAGGCACTGTCATCTACCCACACTTTGATAAGGGTGTTTGCCAACTTGCAGGTACACAAGAATCAGTTCGTGAGCTTGCTTGAAATACAGAGCCCCAGGCTCATCTGCCAGAGATTCTCGTTCAGTGAGTTTGGGGCAGGGCTTGGGAATGTACCTTTTTTCCCTCCAGGTTTATTGTGGTAGAATTCACAAAAATCATATATTTAAGATGTACAATGGGATACTGTGATATACGTATACATTATGAAATGATGACCACCCCAGATTGTTTGGATTCTGATAGTCCAGAAGCTCTGAGAAATACTGCCTTAGTGGATGAAGACAATGCCCATTAACTGCTTGATATGCCTTATTCAAAATCTATGCTACAATTGACTCTTAGATTTCAGGGTCAGGGAAAAGTTTGTATTTCCTACAAAGCGACTGTATTATTCGTAACCCATTTTTCCTGTTGACATTGTGAGAAAGCTGAGCACTCAGTTTTCTGCTTCTGTGATGCAGGCAACCTCAGAGCCCCCTTTCTGCACACACCCTTCCCCTTCCTCCTTTCTTGCTTTTGATCCTCATTGTGATAGTTTGTTCTATTGTGCCTTTTATTGGAAACAAGCATGACACAAATTATTAAAAATTACCTAATACATAGACATACATACATGGGTCCATTTGTCTCTAACAGTATCTGAGTTCACATTCATTGAGAAAAAGTGCCCTGATTGATCAGCCAGGAGTGTTGGGGCAGGAGCTAGGGAGAAGGGGTCTGCTACTCCCAAC
Source organism: Eumetopias jubatus (assembly GCF_037043125.1). NCBI lineage: Eukaryota > Metazoa > Chordata > Mammalia > Carnivora > Otariidae > Eumetopias > Eumetopias jubatus. The sequence continues at coordinate 67,500,312 of NW_028274819.1, forward strand.
CTGGTGTGAACCAGAGGCTTGGGACCAGCTGTGGAAAGACAGATTTATGCCCCTGCTAGAAAATGTGGTGGTGAGGGGCACACACCTGGTGGGCTCCCTGTGCTATTGGGGGCATTTTTCCGATGAGGCTGGTGGCTATGAGGGGTGAGTAGTACTGAATTAGCCCAGAAACTTCTTTTTCAACCTCATGATTTTGTGCCTGGCTTACCCTGCACAATAGAAATCCAGTGGCAGGTAAATATTTGCACTTCTCATGGTCCTTCCAGAACCTTAGTGAGTTGAAGCTGTTGGTGGGAGGACTTGGAGGTGGGTTCATGTGACAGGGGCAGAAATGGAGAGATTGTGACTTCCATAGTCCAGTACTAACAGTGCTGGGCATGGGTCAGCAGGTTTGTGTGCCTAACCTGGCTCAGAGTAGTCTGACACCTGTCACTTCACTCCTCAATTTTGCCTTGGTTTTCCATCTATCAGTGGGCACAGTCATGTCTGCCTGGCCAACTGCAGTGGGCTTTTGTGAGCATGAAAAGCTGGGGTGATTTTTAAACTGTAAAGTGCAAAACACACGTGTCATCTTGGCCACAATTCTTATTTACAGTCACAGAGCAAGTACTATTTGCGGTGAGGAGAAGGGCTCGCTGCATCTCCAGACCCACCATCCAGCCCCCTTCTCGTTATACAGTGAATAAAACTGAAAAAGAAAACCTCCTGTGCACAAATATAATGCTATTCTTGCCGAGCCAAAATTTACTGTGAATTTTTTCCCAGGGTGTGAATTTCATGTATTTGGATTGGGAGGGGGACAGAATGTCTTTGGTTGTTGGTGACATTTTGCTATATATAATCCTCACAAGACTCCCAGTGTTGCTCCACGACTGGCCTGGAGCTAAAATGCCGAAAAGGTCAGACAACAAAGCAATGGGATGCACGTTCTTTCTCTCTTTCTTAAACACACGCACATGCGCGCGCACACACACCCACACACCCACACACCCCTCTCCTCCCCCCCACACTTGACCTTTAAGCAATACTACTTTGAGGTAAAAATAAGGTAAGAATTATAAATAAATACCTTTGTTCAGTGCACAATTACTCTTTCATATTAAATTGAGTTTTTTATGAGTAAATTTTTATTTTACTTTTTACTTTTTACCTTTTAAATTTATTTTTTAAATCCAGTGTAGTTACCATGCAGTGTTATATTTTGGATGTACAATACAGTGATTCAACAATTCTATACATTACTCAGTGCTCATCAAGATAAGTGTACTCTTAATCCCCATCACCTGTTTCACCCATCCCCCACCCACCTCCCCTCTGCTAACCATCAGTTTGTTCTCTATAGTTAAGAGTCTGTTTTTTGGTTTGTTTCTTTCCCCCCACTTTGTTCATTTGTTTTGTTTCTTAAATTCCACATGAGTGAAATCATATGGTATAGGTCTTTCTCGGACTGGCTTACTTTGCTTAGCATAATACGCTCTAGTTCCAACCATGTTGTTGCAAATGGCAAGATTTCTTCTTTTATGGCGAATAATATTGTATTGTGTATATATACCACATCTTCTTTATCCATTTATCTATTGACAGACACTTAGGCTGCTTCTGTAATATGGCTATTATAAAGAACACTGCAATAAATATAGAGGTGCATATATCCTTTTGAATTGGTGTTTTCATATTCTTTGGGTAAATAGTAGTGTGATTACTGGGTCATAGGATAGTTCTATTTTTAATTTTTTGAGTAACCTCCATACTGTCTTCCACAGTAACTGGCTGCACCAGTTTGCCTTCCCACCAACAGTGCACTAAGGTTCCTTTTTCTCTACATCCTTGCCAGCACTTGTTTCTTGAGTTTTTAATCGTAATGATTCTGACAGGTGTGAGGTGATATCTCATTGTGGTTTTGATTTGCATTTCCCTCAGATGAGTGATGTTGAACATCTTTTCATATATCTGTTGGCATCTGTATGTCATCTTTGGAGAAATGTCAGTTCATGTCTTCTGCCCATTTTTTACTTGGATTATTTTGGTGTCATCTTTGGAGAAATGTCGGTTCATGTCTTCTGCCCATTTTTTACTTGGATTATTTTGGTGTTAAGTTGTATAAGTTCTTCACATATTTTGGGTACTAACCCTTTATCAGATATGTCATTTGCAGATATCTTCTCTCATTCTCCCATAGGCTGTCTTTTAGTTTTGTTGGTTGTTTCTTCTGCTATGCAGAAGCTTTTTATTTTGATGTAGTCCCAATACTTTATTTTTGCTTTTGTTTCCCTTGTCTCAGGAGACATATCTAGAAAGAAGTTCCTTTGGCTGATGTCAGAGAAATTACAGCCTCTATTCTCTTCTAGGATTTTTATGGTTTCAGGTCTCACATTTAGGTCCTTAATCCATTTTGAGTTAATTTTTTGTGTATGGTGTAAGAAAGTGGTCCAGTTTCATTCTTTTGCATGTAGCTGTCCAGTTTTCCCAATACCATTTGTTGACGAGACTGTCTTTTGCCCACTAGATATTCTTTCCTGCTTTGTCGAAGATTAACTGACTATATAATTGTGGGTTTATTTCTGGTCTTTCTATTTTGTTTTATTGACGTGTCTATTTTTTTGCCAGTACCATACTGTTTTGATTACTACAGCTTTGTAATATAACTTGAAGTCTGGAATTGGGATACCTTCAGTGTTTTTTTTTTTTTTAAGATTGCTTTGGCTATTCAGGGTCTTTTGTGGTTTCCTACAAATTTTAGGATTGTTTTTTCTAGTTCTGTAAAACATGCTGTTGGTATTTTGATAGGGATTGTATCTGTAGATTGCTTTGGGTAATATAGACATTTTAACAATATTGTTCTTCCAATCCATGAGCATGAAATGTCTTTTGATTTCTTTCTGTTATCTTCAATTTCTTTCATCAATGTTTTATAGTTTTCAGAGTACAGGTCTTTTACCTCTCTGGGTAAGTTTATTTTTAGGTATTTTATTCTTTTTGGTGCAGTCATAAATGGGATTGTTTTCTTAATTTCTCTTTCTGCTGCTTCATTAGCAGTGTATAGAAATACTACAGATTTCTGTACATTGGTTTTGTATTCTACAACTTTACTGAATTCATTTATTAGTTCTGGTAGTTTCTTGGTGGAGTCTTCAGGGTTTTCTACATATAGTATCATGTCATCTGCCAATAGTGGAAGTTTTACTTCTTCCTTACCAATTTGGTTGCCTTTTATTTCTTCTTGTTGTCTGATTGCTGTGGCTAGGACTATGTTGAATAAAAGTGGTGAGAGTGGAAATCCTTGTCTTGTACCTGACCTTAGGGGAAAAGTTCTGTTTTTCCCCATTGAGTATGCTGTTAGCTGTGGGTTTTTTATATCTGGACTTTATTATGTTGAGGTATATTCCCTCTAAGCTTACTTTGTTGACGATTTTTATCATAAATGGATGTTGTACTTCATCAAATGCTTTTTCTGCATAACTACTGAAATAATCATATGGTTTTTATCCTTTTTCTTATTGATATGATGTATCATGTTGATTGATTTGCAAATATTGAACCATCCTTGCATCCCAGGAATAAATCCCACTTGACTGTGGTGAATGATTATTTTAATATGTGGTTGGATTCGGTTTTCCAATACTTTGTTGAGGATTTTTGCATCTATGTTCATCAAAAATACGGACCTGTTGTTCTCTTTTTTGTGGTGTCTTTATCTGGTTTTTGTATCAGGGTATTGCTGGCCTTATAGAATGAATTTGGAAGTTTTTCTTCCTCTTCTATTTTTTTTTTTTTTTGGAAAAATTTGAGAAGAGTAGGTATTAATTCTTCTTTAAATGTTAGGTAGGATTTACCCGTGAAGCTGTCTGGTCCTGGACTTTTGTTTGTTGGGAGTTTTTTGATTATTGATTCAATTTCATTGCTGGTAATCAGTCTGTTCTATTTTTCTATTTCTTCCTGCTTCAGTTTTGGTATGTTGCATGTTTCTAGAATGTTTCCATTTCTTCTAGGTTGTCCAATTTGTTGGCATATAATTTTTCATAATATTCTCTTACAATCCTTTATATTTCTGTAGTGTCGGTTATTTCTCTTCTTTCATTTGTGATTTTATTTTATTTGAGTCCTCTCTCTCTCTCTCTCAGTCTGGCTAGAGATTTACCAATTGTGTTAATCTTTTCAAAGAATCATCTCCTGGTTTCAGTGATCTGTTCTACTGTTTTTTTTTTTTTTTTTTTTTTTTTAGTTTTCATATCATTTATTTCTGCTCTGATCTTTATTATTTTCTTCCTTCTGCTGGGTTTGGGTTTTCTTTGTTCTTCTTTTTCTAGCTCCCTTAGGTGTAAGGTTAGGCTATTTATTGAGATTTTTCTTGCTTCTTGAGATAGGCCTGTATTGCTATAAACTTCCCTCTTAGAACCACTTTTGCTGCATCCCAGAGATTTTGTACTGTTGTTTTTTGTTTTCATTTTTTTTATTCATTGTTTAGTACCATGTTATTTAACCTCCACATATTTGTGGTCTTTTCAGATTTTTTCTTGTGATTGATTTCTAGTTTCATAGCATTGTGATCAGAAAAGATGCATGGTATGACTTTGATCTTTTTTAATTTGTTGAGACTTGTTTTATGGCCTAATATGTGATCTACTCTGAAGAATTTCATGTGTGCATATGAAAAGAATGTGTATTCTGCTCTTTTTGGATTGAATGTTCTGAATATATCTGTTAAATTCATCTGGTTTGGTGTGTCATTCAAAGTCACTCTTTCCTTGTTGATTCTCTGTTTGGATGATCTGTCCACTGAGGTAAGTGGGGTATTAAAATCCCCTACTATTATTGTATCACAATCAGTTAGTTCCTTTATGTTTGTTATTAACTGTTTTATGCATTTGGGTGCTTCTATTTTGGGTGCATAAATATTTACAATTGTTATATCTTCTTGTTGGATTGTCCCCTTTATTATTACATAGTGCCCCTCTTTGTCTATTTTTACAGCCTTAGTATGAAAGTCTATTTTGTCAGATATAAGTATTGCTACTCTGGTTTTCCATTTGCATGAAAAATGTTTCTCCATACCCACACTTTCAGTCTGCATGTGTCTTTAGGTCTCAAATGAGTCTCTTGTAGGCAGCATTTAAATGGATCTTGTTTTTATCCATGCCATCACCCTATCTCTTTTGATTGGAGCATTTAATCCATTACATTCAAACTAATTATTGATAAGTATGTATTTATTGCCATTTTGTTACTTGTTTTGTCGTTGTTTTTGTAGTTCCTCTCTGATCCTTTCTTCTCTTGATCTCTTTTATAGTTTCCTGACTTTCTTTAGTGATATACTTGGATCCTTTTCTCTTTACTCGTTGCATATCTATTACTGATTTTTGATTTGTGGTTACCATTTGGTTTGTATATAACATCTTCTGCAGATAGCAGTCTATATTAGGTTGATGGCTGCTTACATTTGAGCCCTTTACACAAATTCTTTACTCCTTTCCTCACCACATTTCTGATATATGGTATCATACTGTACATCCTTTTATTTTGTGACTCCCTTCATGATTTTTACAGATATACTTATTTTTACTCCTTTTGTGTTATTTTTTTTACTCTTATTTATGGTCTTTCCTTTCCACTCAGAGAATTCCCTTTAACATTTCTTGTAGGGGGCGCCTGGGTGGCTCAGTTGGTTAAGCGACTGCCTTCAGCTCAGGTCATGATCCTGGAGTCCTGGGATCGAGTCCCACATTGGGCTCCCTGCTCAGCAGGGAGTCTGCTCCTCCCTCTGACCCTCCCCTCCTCATGTGCTCTCTCTTTTTCTCAAATAAATGAATAAATAAAATCTTTAAAAAAAAACATTTCTTGTAGGGCTGGTTTAGTTGTCATGAACTCTTTTAGCTTTTGTCTTGAAACTATTTCTCCTATTCTGAATGATAGCCTTGCTGAATAGAGTATTCTTGGCTGCAGATTTTTCCCTTTCAACACTTTGAATATATTATGCCACTCCCTTCTGGCTTGGAAAGTTTCTGCTTAAAAATCCCCTGATAGCCTTATAGGGTTTCCCTTGTATATAACTGTCTTCTTTTCTCTTGCCTTTTTTTTTTTTTTTTAAGATTTATGTATTTATTTGAGAGAGAGAGTTTGAGTAGGGGAAGGGGAAGAGGGAGAGGGAGACAAGCAGACTCCCTGCTGAGCAAGGAGCCTGACATGGGGCTCGATCCCAGGACTCTGAGATCATGACCTGAGCTGAAATCAGGAGTCGGTCACTCAACTGACTGAGCTACCCAGGGACCCCTTCTCTTGCTGCTTTAAAATTTTTTTCTTTATTGCTACTTTTGCCATTTTAATTACTATGTGTCTTGGTGTAGACCTACCTCCTTGAGTTGATTTTGGTGGGGGGGGGTCTCTGTGCTTCCTGGATCTGCATATTAGTTTCCTTCCCCAGATAGGGAAGTTTTCAGCTATTATTTCTTCAAATAAATTTTCTGTCCTCCCCCTTTTTTTCCCCTCTTTCTCTTAATTTTTTATTTTTTAGTGATCTCTACACCTAATGTGGGACTCGAACCCATGACCCTAAGATCAAAAGTCACATGCTCTTCTGACTGAGCCAGCCCCCTTATCTCTCTTTTCTTCCTCTGGAATCCTTATAATGGGAATGTTTTTATGCTTAATGGAGTTGCTGAGTTTCCTAAGTCTATTCTCATTTTGCATAATTTTCTTTTTCTCTCACCTTCTCAGCTTGAGTACTTTCCATTACTGTGCCTCCAGGTCACTCATTTGTTCCTCTGCTTCCTTTAGCCTGCTATTTAGTCCATCTAGTGTATTTTTAATCTCATTTATTGTGCTCTTCATCTTTGATTGGTTCTTTTTTGTGTTTTCTGTCTCTTTGTTAAGGGTTTCACTGATGTCCTCCACTCTTTTCTCAAGTCCAGTGAGTAACTTTATGACCATTACTTGAAATCCTTAATATGGTATATTATTTATATCCATTTTGCTTTGATCTTCTGCTGTGGTTTTGTCCTGTTCTTTCATTTGGGACGTATTCCTCTGTTTCCTCATTTTGTCTAACTTTCTGTGTCTGTTTCTGTGGATTAGGAAATTCAGCTACATCTCTTGCTCTTGAAAGTAATGGCCTTATGAAGAAGAGGTCCTTCAGTGTCCTACAGTGCTGTGTCTCCTGTTCACCAGAACCTGCCACTTCAGGGTTGTCTCCTGCGTGTGTTGCATGTGCCCTGCTGTGTGTCCTGGATACCTTTTTCCTTCAGGCCATTCATCTGCAGAGGATCTCTTTGCCTGTTGTAGGCAGGGTTTGATCCCCGCTCAGGTGAGGCATGCAGTTTCAACAAGGTGGGGCCACTGTTGGGACCAGGGCTGTGTGGGTGGGCTGTGCAATTTTAACAATGTGCACTTCTGGCTTCTACAGCACCTGCAGCCACCAGCACAGGGACAGAGGCCCTGCACATGCCCAAATTGGGAGATGTGGTGTTGGCAAGATTTGTGCTAGTCTTCTGGGGGAGGGGCCTGCAGTGCCAGTACTGAGGCAAGTGTGACTGGGAGGAGGGGATCCGCCAAAGTGAGGGTGGCAGGGCTTGGTGTAAGCAAGTTAGGTAGTGAATGTTGCCTCTGTGCTGGTACCCACAGGTGGTTGTGTGTTTATGCCGGGGGGTGGGGGAGGGAAATGGCTCCTGCCAGCTCCTTTGTTCCTGGGGAAGTCCCTCTAGGAACCCTGCCCCTCCAGGACCTGCTCTGAGATGTGCAAATAACTCTCCCTCCTGTCTGCCCCAGGTGTTTTTTAGACTGCTGCTGCTAGGCTGTATCTCCACAGGCCGTTTGTCATGCTGTCTCTTTAAGTGCAGGGACTCAGCTTCCTATTACCCTCTGGGCTCTTCCAGAGCTGAGCCCTCTGATTTTTAAAACTCCAGGCTTGGGGCGCCTGGGTGCTTCAGTCATTAAGTGTCTGCCTTTGGCTCGGGTCATGATCCCAGGGTCCTGGGATCAAGCCCCGCATCGGGCTCCCTGCTCAGCGGGAAGCCTGCTTCTCCCTCTCCCACTCCCCCTGCTTGTGTTACCTCTCTCGCTGTGTCTCTCTCTGTCAAATAAATAAATACAATCTTTAAAAAAACAAACAAACAACTCCAGGCTTTAAGTCTTGCTGGGTGTAAGAACTCATAAAATTTGGCCCTTCTCACTTTCAGAGTCAAATGTTTTGGGGATTTGTGGCCCTCATGTAGGCTCCTTGGTTTTCTCTCCCTCTTCCACGTTTGCAGCTCCTTCCCGCCCATAGATGTCCTTAGTCCCTTTAGCTCCCCACTGGATCCTCGTCCTTCCCACCTTCTTCAATAAGACCTCTTCTCTCCCTTTAATTGTGGAGTTTGTTCTGCTAGTCTGGGTCATTTTCTGGATTATTTACACTGATGTGAGTGTTTTCTAGTTGTATCCATAGGATGAGGTGAGTTTAGGGTCCTCTTACACCACCATATTGGCCCCCTCCTACATTCCATTTTATATAAGAGAACCTCCCCAGGGAACAATTTGATGAGATACAGTAAAACCTCGTTAATTCATGGTACTTTAATCCTAACTTAGAATTGCACAAAATGTGCAGTGTGCAATGTGAATTTTCCATCCAGTAACCTGGACTTAGTTCCCAGATCTCCTTGGATTTAAGGACCCTCCAGAACCCCTATCCACCTCAGATACCTATCCCCATGGCTGCTCCCTGGACCTTTCCTTACCAGGAACCACTCCTACTCCAGAATGTCATACTGTCCATGTCGGTCTCTGACAGCCTGTCCTTTGCTTCCCTCATTCCTACTGCACCTTGTACCTTTTCTTTGTCTCCACTGAGACCTTTGGGACCTTTACCATTTTCTTCCAGTCACTCAGCCCCTCATGGCTTTTCATAAAACCAAACCACTGGCTGGTGTGACCCAAAGGTGATTACTCCAGTTGCTGTCGACATCATCCATCCATCCATCAGCCCATCCATGCATCTGTCCATGCATCCATCCAAAAGCATCTACTGAACACCTGTGATGAGGTGATAGTTTAGTTGTCCAATAAATGTTTTACAAAGGGATGGATATATGAAGGAGTTGGTAGATTAGTGAGTTTGCCTGCCAACTTGTTAATGTAATTAAGAACAAAAACAAAATTTCAAAGTGAAAATTGAAATGGTCTAGATGAAAAAAATTTGTTCTCAATTCATCCATGTACATTCAAATACAGGTAATGGACTTCACCAAAACACCAATTTAAATGTTAATTATAATTGCCTTACATATTCATTAAGACACTACTACTAACAACAGTAATAAAAATAGCTAAACTTTATCGAGTGCTTATTACTCACTGAGCATCATGCTGAGCTATTTACATACATTATCTCAGTTAATCTTCACATGACCTTATGAAGTAGGTGCTGTTTCAGAGAAGGACTCCTGAACTACAGATGTGAAGTGATTTGCCCGGGGCTTACTGACTCTGTGTGGTTGGAAAGCGGTGGAGCTGGAATTGGAATCCGGCTATATCTGACTCTAGCACTTATCTTCATAGCAATGTTACTGCTTCAACTTACCCTTAACTTAATGGCAATATGACTTTGTAAAAGATACAGCTAAATAGATAACAAAACTGGATTTCTTTCTCCATCAGGAAAGACAGGGCCACGTGGTGAGAAGAAAACACTAAACCAGGAGACAGGCAAACTGTGTTCTCTCTGTCTCTGACATAAACTCTGAGTCTTGGGTGAGTCTCCTCTCTCTCTGGGTCTCAGTTTCCTGCTCTGAGAGCAGTGGTGTTGTAGCATGAGCTACTTAATGGACGGCTGGAGTAGATACACTAGGAACCTCACTCAGATTTTTCTGCAAGTCCAAAGTAGGGAGGTTTGACCCTTCTCGGTAAGAGCAACGTGGGGCAGGAACATCTGAAGGTGGAGTATTTTCAAGTCTGCTTGGAGTGGAGACACAGCAGACTAGCTGAGCAAGCAGGGTTGAGGCAGACCCCCTCCAGGTAGGACAGCTGGTGCAGAGGAGCCCCTAGAAAGGGGACCCGCTCAGGTGCGCGACTCTGGGCTCAGGGCGGTTTCCTGATTTTAGTGCTGGCAGCATATTGCTGACCTTTCCTGCCAGAAACTGCCCCCTCACCGGGGAGGCTCCTGCTGTTCTGTCCCCTTCTGCACGTCTGAACTCTTCACCCTGAAGCCCTGGCAGGCGCTCAGGATTGTCTGATGCTTCTCCAGTGTAGAATTGCTGCAATGGAGAAAGGCCCCTCCCCAAACCACACACAGAGCTGCCGACTTTTCCATCCTGGGGACTCAGCTGGGAAATGGCCTTGGAGCTGCCAGGGAAGGCATTCCAAGGCCAGGGCTCACTTAAAGACACAGGGCTGACGGGTGGCTGGTTAGTTTGGTTTTTTTTTCCCCCAGTGTTTGCACGAGGAAGCCTGCAAAAGGCGACCTATGTCTGGGAGCCCAAGCAAGCTAGGTATGACAGTGTGACAAGACCCAGTCCAGGACTAACAGAGCTGGGTACCAGCCACCTGGGATGCAGCTGCCCCAGGATGAGAAGATTCTAAGGTAGATGCTCTGCCCACCCCACTAGCAAGCTGACTGAATGTTGCACGAGGGACGTGGTGTGAGTAAAACATTCCTGGTGCTGCAGACCTGGTTTCTCTGTTCCATAGGTCAGGACCTGCCATTCTTTCAAACACCTGGGTCTAACCTCTTTCAGGCCTGAACAAACACTTAGGGACCTGGGAGGAGCGGGTGAATTTGCTCAGCCTGTCTCCAAACCAGAGGACTAAAAGCAACATTCATTTTTCCATGGGAGGCCAGTCTGGTCCCCCAACAAAACCCCTCTACACAAGATTCTCACAGCAGAGTGCTCAGTGAGAACATCAGTTGTCACCCAGTGGAAAGTGATTTCTTTGATTTATTTTTTTCCTCCCAGGAACTAGAGCTGACAGAATCATGAAAGTTCTTGGTCTTTTTTTTTTTTTTTAATTTTATATATTCCATTAAACTCTAGTCCCTTGAGATGTTCTCAGAAAGTTTCTGTGGCTAAATATGTTTGAGAAACTCTGAATGTTACATGTAACATATGCAGTGTATATTGAAGGCTCTGAAAAGTCCTGAGTTATGAAACCTGTTTAAGCAAGCATTTTTTAAACTTCTTTGACCAGGGACTTTACCTTCTGTGTCCCCCCACCGCCGGCCACCTATGGCAGAGCACACTTTGACAGACACAGTTCTCCACAGAAAGAACTTTGTACCAGGTGGGGCTGGGTGAATTCAGGGCAAGGCCATCTCTCCCTGGGATTACTGCAACTGCCTCTTCTGGCCGGGATCCTACAATAACTAATCTCACCTCCTCCAGGTTTATTCCCCTTCTCCCAATCCATCCTCCTTGTCTTTGTAAACACAAATCTGTGCAGGCCACTTATTTTCTGAAAATCCATACAGGGCTCCCACTGCCTTTAGGATTATGTCCAAACTCCTTGGCTGGTACTCACTTTGGCCCCAAACTTAATGCCTAACCCCTGCCTGTGTCTTCCCACACCCTGGACACATCCTGCTGTTTCCCAATTATCGCGGGTCCTTGCACAGCTCCGTGTTTTTGCTCAAGTGCCTAGAAGGCCCCCTTTCACCCAGGCCAACTCCTACCCAAACTGAAAGGCCCAGCTGAAATGTCACCTCTTCTAGGAAGGCTTCCCTGTCCCATTGCTTTCCCTACCCTCAGGGTAGTACTAATTCTTTTCTTCTCTGGACTGCCAGGATACTCTGGGTATATCTTTATCATACCATATATCACCCTGCATTACAATTATTTATTAACATTTTGGTTTCAATTATTTTTTTTTTCCTAGAGAGAACATGTGTGCGCAGTGGGGGGGGGGGGGAGGGCAGAGGGAGAAGGAGAGAGAGAATCTTAAGCGGGCTCCATGCCCAGCGTGGAGCCCAATCCCACGACCCTGAGATCATGACCTGAGCTGAAATCAAGAGTCGGACGTTTAACCAACTGACCCACCCATGTGCCCCTCAGTTTCAGTTATTAAAGAAATGTATTCAGCAGGGTATCCTCTTTGTGCCAGGCACTATCCTAGGTATGACATAAAAGTTCAATCCAGCAAACATGTCTAAGTATCTGCTGTGAACAAGGGACCACCTTACCTGCAAGATCACAAAGGCAAATACAAGAATCTCAGAATGATGGGAACCCAAGAAAATAAAAAAGCCATTGTAACATACTGTGGCCAGGGTAATAATAAAGGTATGTGCTAGGTATGTGGGAGGCCTCCAAGGTAGCAGGCAGCTCTGCCCCCGGGGGGTGGGGGGGGAGGCAGTGAGGGTTTCACACATGTGGCCTGAAGGAAGAGCAGAGGTTCACAGGAAGACTGTGCAGGTGGGGGAGGAAGAAGGGTGACTCAGGCAGAAGGAATAGCACATGCGTGTGGGATGAGAGTATGTGCAGAGAGCCCGCTTAAGATTCTCTCTCTCCCTCTCCCTCTGCCCTCCCCCCTCCCCCACTGCGCACACATGTTCTCTCTCTAGGAAAAAAAAAATAATTTCCTGGAGCTGCAGGAAAATAAACAGAGCTGGAGCTTGGGTGGGGTGTGGGGAGAAAGGGGGGCAGTCGGGGGAGACCAGCCTGGGTACAGGCCTGTGTAAAGAGCCTAGACAGTCTGGAGGGCAGTGGGGCCCACTGAGGGGCTGTAGGCAGGAAAGTGCATGTGTTTTAGGGAGTTCTTTGTGGCAGCACAGTGGATGACAGGGTGGACAGCTGGGAGGACAAACTAGAGACAAGGAGGCAGGTCAACTCCAGCGAGAGACCATGAAGTCCTGCTGGTACAAGGCATTGTAGACAGACTGGACAGAGCGGGAGAGAAAAGGCTAGCTAAACGAGGTGAAGGAGGACTGGCAGAGTGTCAGGGAGTGGAAAGAACTTTGGGATCGTGCCCTTAGGCAAGTTATTTAATCCGAATTTCAGTCTTCACTGATGATAGAGTGGGTTAACAATGCCTCTTTTGCAGTCCTGGTGTTAGAATTAAATGAGATAATGTGTATAAAGCCTCCCATGCCATATGCACGGAGTGCATGGAGGGGATTTTTTTTTTTTAAGATTTTATTTATTTACTTGGGAGAGAGAGAGAGAGAATGCGTGCACACAGGCAGAGGGAGGGGTAGAGGGAGAAGGAGAAGCAGACTCCCCGCGGAGCAGGGAACCCGTCGCGGGACTTGATCCCAGGACCCTGGGACCATGACTTGAGCTGAAGGCAGACGCTCAATCGACTGAGCCACCCAGCTACCCAAGGGGATGGTTTTTAAGGGCAGGAATGCATTGACAGGCCAGATGTGGAAGATGAAGGAGAAGGAGCCCAGGATGGGGGACAGGGATGTCCACTGCTCACTGAGGTTGGGGATAGGGAAAGACCGGCAAACTTACTTGATAGGATAGGCTTGGCATGTGCAGAGTCTGAGGTGCTGGGATGTCCAGGTGGACATGTTCTTAAAGCAGTAGGCTCTGCATGAGGCTCAGCAGACTGGAACGTGAAGTTCAGGGCATTGTGAACAGTCAAAGTCATGGGACTGGATGAGGGTCTCGGGCAGAGCATGTGCAGTGAGCAGAAAACAGAGTCCTGGGGCCCACATGTATCCAACGAGCAGAGGGAAGGAGAGTCAGCAGAGCAGCCAGCGAGGTGGAAGGGGGTCAGCAGAGCAGGGGTCACAGGAGCCACGGGACGGGCTTCGGTGGGGAGTGTCAGATGCTGCTGGGGTGTCAAGGCCAAGGGGATCTTGAAGTGTCTATGGGGGCTGGTGTTTCGATGACCATTCGTGACCTTTTCCAAACTACATGCAGTAGAGTGGTGGTGGGGGGACCATACTGCAGGGGGTTAAAGAGTAAACGGAAGGGCAGGAAAGGCCAGTGACAATCAGTTTTAAGAAGCTTGGCTATGAAGTAGGGAAAGGGTGACAGCCATTGGGGGATGAGGGACTGAAGGATGGATTCATTTTTGAGATGGGGTGTACCTCTAAGGTAAAGGAGCTCGTGTGGAGGACAGGTGAGAGAAGCAGTGTTGGGAGATCCTAGGGAAATGGGGGAGGTGGGAGCCAGTGTCCACTTAGAGCGTGAGGAAGACATGTACTCTGCGGTCGTGGATGGGTGCATCCGAAGCCCTTACACCCCTGTTCCACCACAGATGTGCACGAGGGAGTGACTCATTCTGCCGGGGCAGGGGTTGGGAAGGGGATCACAAGCATGGTGGTACACTATTCTGTAGGCGAAGAAACTAGAAACAATGGATTGCAGAAAGTGGGAATACTGAGCCTGAAAAAGAGAAAGTCAAGTGGAATGAGGCATCATGATTATCTTCAGAGACATGAAGGACTGATCTGTGGACAAGGAATAAAGTAGACTTATTTTATGTGGCCTTGGGGGAAAAAGCAGAGCCAACAGGTGGGAGTCAGAAGGACACCCATTTCAGTGCTCTCTACGGCAGAGATTTCAAACACTGGATGGAAAGAGGCCACCAGTCACTGGAAGGGATGCTGTGGTCACTAGAAGTTGGTGTGATCCCTTCCACTTGGCACGGAAGTTGCGGAAGGGAGTCCAGTCAGGGGGTGAGGGTGGACCTCTGAGGCCCTGCCCTTCCTAGGTCCAGCCCCAGGAGATCCCCCTGGTGTGCTGGGCTCTGGCAGCCAGACTGGCGGGCTCCTGTGGCTGGCGTTCTGGCCTGATGGGGAAAACTCCATTGAGTGACAAGACAGTCACAGGAAGCAGCAACTTCTAAGCAAAAGTAGCAGAATAATGTGGCCGGTCCTTAGGCGCTGCTCTGTCGGCCATCCCTGGCCAGACAGAACTTCAGGAACAGTATGGATTTCCTCCTCAATTTCCTGGTTTGTCTGAGCTCCTGGGCAAGCATGCAAATGGCGCCAGAAATCCCAGTGCTGGGAAGAGGATGGTGGCCGACCTGCTGACCTTGCGGCCTCTCAAAGGGCTGGAGTCAGCACCAGGTTTCTCCTCTAGGGCACAACCTTCTGCTCCTAAAGCCCGTGCATTTTTCCCAGCCACCAACCTGCTGGCTGGCTGTGGGGTGTCAGCATTCACACCAGCTCAGATCCGCCCAGAGGCTGTACATTTTAGCTGTCATAAAGCCCCTGATGTTGCACCAACCTTCTCTGATTAGTGTGGGCCTGTTCTGATCTCTCTCTTCAGGTGGACTACTGGCACATACATCACATCTCCAACCTCCTCAGAGTCTTAACTGCCCCTCTCCCATAGACCTGGCTACATTTTACCTTGAATTATGCTGGTCTGGGGGTGGAGGACAATAAAGTCGGAAATCCCGGTCCATGTGTGTGGGCTTTCGGGACAGAAGTGAGCCACAGGGGGGAGGGGGAGAAAAGGAAACACTCAGCGAGGTTAGGGGACAGACTAGATCAAAGCAGCATGGGGCAGTGTCCTTGAGGGCAGGAAGTGGTCTATTTGCCTCTGTATGACACAAAAGCTGAAGAAGGAGCTCTCACTGACCCCCTTTACCCGCCTCCAGCTCTGGACAAACAAGCATGCCGCAGTATGCCCAGTGCCCTCAGCCTGCCTGGCCCAGTCAGTGCTGGGAACAAATGGAAGCATGAATGACCGAAAGGCAGAGAACAGTCCCTCCACTGAGTGCCCCGCTGTACACATTCTCAGGGCGTCAGCTCCCCTTGGAGCCACACACCCCTGTTCCAGAGGCCCCAGCAGCAAAGTGTCCTTGGGTCACCTCCGTTCAGGCCGTTCCCTTTACCCCCGTGGCTCAGGTTAACACAGACAAGGCCAAGAGCCGGACGACCTTCCCAGCCAGGCGGGGAGAGCAGGCCGCAGGGGGTTTGCAGCAAACCTCCTCAGGTTTTGGAGTCACATGGGTTTGGGGCGAGTCCAAACTCTTGTAATTTCTAGCTGGGTGATTTTGGACAAGTTACTTAACCTTTCTGAGCCTGAGTTTCTTTATCTCTAAGGGTGCTGTGATAATTAAAGGTAAAGCCCTCAGCACAGAGGGGGTGCTCTGTAAAAGTGAGTGGCTAGCTCTTTTCTGGGAAGAAGACCATGACTTTTAAATCTAACCCAATGTCCCAAGCCCTCTGACCACTGTGTTCCCCCGGGCCACCCTGATTGACACTGCAGGCAGGGCCCTTTGCCAGGTGTACGCTAAATCTTCACAAACTCAGGGGTGAATATATTCTTTTTGTCCCCTAGTCGATTATAAACCCTTGAGAGCAAAGTCTATTCCTGACTTACCACTATGTTCAATAAATATCTGTCCTCTGAATGAATGCATATATGGATAATTACATGAATGAAGAAATAAACAAATGCTGCCTTGAACGATTTTCTGATTATTTTATGTGTCCAGATTACAATGTCAGGAAGAATGACTCCTCCAGGACAGGTCTGCTCTTTGTATTGGGCCACACTCTGAGGCACAGAGAAAGCGCATGATAAATACAGGCTGAAAGGAAGCTTGGAAGCAATTTCAGGAATTACGTGAGTCAGAGCAAACAACTGGATAGGTTCCCCTTAATTCCCCACTGCTTTTATCATTCTCTGACCATGGGGAAATAATTTACTTCCTGGGTCTCAGTTTACCCACCTGTAAAGGGACAGAACTGGGTCAAGTGAACGGGTTGTTTCTTGCTCTGGTATTCTAAGGTTGTGAGATTATAGCCCTAGGGCAGGCTGGTTGGGAACACGAGGTTAAGACACAGATTGAACTGCAGGAGGCACTCCTAAAATTCAGTATATATGTGAAAATACTGAGTAGTGACAGTCTCTGCTGAGAGGGACTCAGAAGGGGAACACTCCATTGAAACATCATCAGGGCTGACAGCTAACACTCATGCTCTTTACAATCCCTTAGAATTAAAAAAAAAATCTTGAAACTTTCTTTGTAGTCTGGATGCCATGAGCTTAGGGGTTTTCCTTTGTTTATACCATTTTAAAAGCATCAGGAGTAGCTTGGAACCAAAGAACCTCAGCTTTTCCCATGGGGGTTGACCGCACGAGGTGGGCTTGTAGTTTGCAAAAGGACCTGGAGGGGGCGCCCAGCTCTGGTGAGTGATGGGGCAACAGGACCACCCTCCATTTGGTGATTAAAGAAGGAAGAACCAAGAAGAGCCAGCTAACTGACCCAGATGCCGGAGAATTTTCCCATCACAAAAAAGAAATGATAATGACATGATATGATAGAGGTGTTTGCTAACCCTGTGGTGCTCATCATATTGCAATATATTTATCGAATCAACAGGTCATACACTGAAAATTTACACAGTGTTCTATGTTAATTATATCTCAATAAAAATAAAAAGTAGAAAACAAAGATGGTGTTTCCCTCACTGTTGGTAGCTAGGGAGTTTTGAAGATGGGAGCTGATGGCTGATTCCTCCAGAGCCCCCCCTTACAGTGAGGATGGGCAGGGCACTAACCCTGCCCTAGAACAAGCTGGCCAGAGTATGCTAAGTAGGATAGCTTCCAAAAGACCTTCCCTCCATTTATCTTCTTTGCCTACTGTATCAAGAAGGTGTCTGGAGTATGTTGGGTGGGTTCTGGAGTGAGACTACCTTGGTTCACAGCTTGGCTTCACGATTAACCAGAGGCGTGAACTTGGACAAGCTCCCTAACCTTTCTGTGCCTCAGTTTCCTTATCTGTAAATTGTGCATTCATTCAATAAGTGTTAACTGAAAATCCACAGTACACTTAGCATTGTTCTGGGTATTTGAGATGTAGCAGTGAACAGAGGAGTCAAAGATCCCTCCCTGCAACTTCTATTTTAGTGGGACAGGACAAAAATTACCTACTTAATAGGACTATTATATTAAATGACAGAATGTATGTGAATTGCTCTGTTGTGTACAGGAGCCTAGGTTAGCCCAGCACTGAATTCACCAGAGGGAGAAGGGTGGGATGCTTGCCTGCTTCTTTCTTTAGTGGACTTTTTTTTTTTTTTTTTAAGTACAAGGAACTATTTCTAGGAAAGAATTGATGCTTAACTCATTATTAAAAAAATTCATTATTTTTTCTAATCACAAAAGAGATGCCAGTGCACAAACAATCAAACGTTATAGAATTGAATGGCTTGGAAAGCGAAAATCCCTGGCAACCTCATCCTTTAACTACAGGCACTGTTAACAGGTTGGTGTAGATGCATCCAGATACTTTTTTCTTTATAGACCTTATCTTGACAAAATCTTTTCCTTTTCAGAGTTTTTTCCAGTTATCCAACTTTATTAAAAAACAATCTGGTTAAGCCTAATAAAATGAATGTGGTAGAATAAGAAGAAACCGTGTGTGTGTGTGAATGAACAAGACACAGAGAAAGAGAGACAAAGAGAAAATGAGAGGAATGGACCACGCTATGGGATTGTTTGGAATTGCTATATCCCCTCTGGCACAGAATGAGGAGGCTTGGACTTGGGGGCTCCAGTCTTATCCACCCTTTCTTTCCCTTGAGAAATGCTCTGTGTCATCAGTAGCAGCTCAGAAAAATCTTTCCTGAGGGGCGCCTGGGTGGCTCAGTGAGTTAAGTGTCTGACTCTTGATTTTGGCTCAGGTCATGATCTCAGGGTCGTGAGATTGAGCCCCACATCAGGCTCCCCGCTCGGTGCAGAGTCTGCTTGAGGATGCTTTCCCTCTGCCCCTCCCCCCACCCCCTCCTCTATCTCTCAAATAAATAAATCTTAAAAAAAAAAAATCTTTCCTGATAAAACACCCTGGTGTCCCATTTCCTTTCTGGATAATCAGGCATAGGAAGGGCGAGTCTCTGAAGTGCCCTCAGGCAGTACGTTTTGAGGACATGGGTTTTCTGATGGTGTCCTGCCCTAATGCTGTGCTGGATTTCCAGGAGTCTGTTTTTCATTTTCAGAAAACTTTTTTTTGTTGTTGTTCTTTTTCAAATTTGCTTGCTGGTTTTTTTTCCAAATGTTTTGTACCTTCCTTATTACTTCATTCTTGTGAAAAATTTTTCTTTAATAGATTTAAGCAGAGCTACTTTATAATCTTTCTGAGAATATTCCTTTTTCTGGGGTTCTAATTCTTCTATTAGTTGTATATCTGATTTTCCCACAGTGTGGATTGTTTCCATGTGGATTATTGTGAATCATGAATTTATTTTCATTGGGGAATTGTTTTTCCCCTCGAGGGATTCCACACAGCATGGCTTGTGGGAGTGTCCTCATAGAGAAGTTTGACTTTGCCTTCTGCCAGGAAGGTTCTCTAGCCATATCGCTGACAGGGGACAATATTTTACACTCATTTCTTAACTATGTGTATATTATAAATGCAGACTCTAAATATACATGTGGTGAAGGCTTAGTGTTTTGGTTTCTTCCAAGAGACATTCTTTCCCCTCACAAGCCCCTTGTCTTTTGCCTGGCTTGCCCAGCAGAGCCTGTCTCTTCTTCCCTGAGGGTGTAGTAACCACTGAAGGCTCCTAGTTTCCTGCAGGACTCTCAGCGCCAATGTCCTGCCTTGTACGACCCTGCTGCCCGGGTGTGGACCCATCTCCAAGCCTGAATGATGAGAAGGAAACAGCCATGAAAATGGAAAGACATTCAAGACTGGGGAAATAAGCACGAAGGCTCTGCACGCGGCTTTCAAGGGAGACGGTGGTGGCAGATGCAGCCATCAAAGGCTTCCTTCCGGCTCCAAGAGCAAAGTTCAGGAGGACTGGATGGGTAGCCTCTTAACAAGTCAGTATCGGTGGGTGGATCTTGGAGCAATCTAGTAATTTTTTATCCTTGGGCAAGTTTCCCTTTCTCATTTTTGTAGTAAGAAATGTCACACAAAAAGATGTTGGGTTTGCAAGGGGACAGTGCTGCCCCATGAACCATGCCTCCTGGTATTTTTGTCCTGTGTTCTCCCCTCTCTTGGAATCTGGTAGGATCTATGATTTGCTTTCACTAGTGGAATGTGGTGGAAATTTTATTGTGCCAGTCCCACTCTGATGTGAACCTCAGGTATCAAGTTAGGATGTTGTGTGCACGTGTGTGTGTATGACAGAGGACAGAGAGAGATTGAGAGAGACTGAAAGAGAGAGAGAGAGAGAGAGAGAGAGAGAGAACCAGACATATAAAGATGGAGAGACTCAAAAAGAATATTTTCCTGGCGCTAAAAAGCAGATGATTTTTTTTTAAAGCAGTTATTTTTTTTAAACTATTATTTACCTTCTTTTTTTAATATTTTTTATTGTTATGTTAATCACCATACGTTACATCATTAGTTTTTGATGTAATGTTCCATGATATTTACCTTCTTCTTTATCACTCCTCCCAGCACCTTAGGAACCTCTATTTTAGGGTTGGGAGCCAGAGGGAAAGGGGGTGGTTTCCCTCCCAAGCCCATGGAAAGGCGGAAGCTGCTGCTGACCTCACAGTCCAGGCATCAGACGGGGCTAGGGTCACAGGTGCAAATGGAAAACAGACCATTCCCATCCATTCTGCTATAAGTAACCTGAATGAGAAAACACATGGAAGTGGAAATGGCCAGGGAAAACATGTGACTCAGGCACCGGGCTCCGGGTCTGCAGGGCAGAAAGAGGGTAGGGAGGACGGAATGACTATGTTTGTCTCAACTCTGAGCAGCGCGCTTGCAGCCTTATGTGGTGATTCCTTCTGCCCGGGTGGGTCCTCCCAGCGGCCAGACTCCAGGATACATCTTTTTCTGGGCCATAAACCCTTAAGCTATATCCCTGTTACTGGATAGGGGCAAAGAGGTGGAGCTTCTCAGTAGCAGGATGTTTGGAAAAAGACAAGGAAGTTGAAGGCAGGAGTCAACGTCTCCCAAAGTTCTTTCTTAAAATACATTGTGTTTGGCTTCAAGGCTGCTGACTCACACCCCCCACTCCCCATCCGGGCATTCCATCCTGGGGCTACTCTAGCCTCCAGAGGGCCTGGGGAGACCAGTTCATTTCCCACCTCCAGTATCCACTGAAACATCTGCTTTAGCTTATTAGAGAGTCAAAACAAGCAACTGTCAACCCATCATCATTTCCACTGGAGGACACATTCCTCTCGGCTGATGCGTGCCCCTCCCCAGTACCCCCTACTGCCTGCGTGTCTGTGAGACTGGGAGCTGATTCCGATGATAAATGGAAGCGCCTCTCACATCCTCGTTTATCTAACCTCCTCACGCAAATAGCGAGACTTCTCTTTGGGGAGTCGTGGAATGACTTCTGACTCACTGGGTCAGCAGTGGGCCCTGGACACGGGGAGCAGAAACCCGGATCTCCAAGCCCATTGCACCCCCTTCTCTTCCCCTGCAGGGAACCCAACAGGGTGGAAAGCAGTCTACCCGAGTCGCCAGCAGACCCACGCTCCCCCTGCAATCCTGGTTCCTTAGCCTCCTGGGGCCCCAGGGTCCTCTTCCACAAAATGGGTACAGTAATACCTATGTTGCCAGCCAGGCAGGGATCCTGCATGGTCCGAATGGAATCCCGGGGTAGGAAGGCATCTTAAAGAGTCTCTGAGGCTTACATTTCCTCCTGTAATAGCACCACCAACAACCTACACTTGAACACTTTCTGTGACAGGGAACTCATTCCCACAGAGAGTCAGGTACGCTGTGAGATAGCTCTGATTTGTTTTCAGCTGAAAACTGCCTCCTTTGCCATTCTACCAGCTGTCTCTTCTCCATGTGGGTATACGGAGACACGGTGAGCCCCTTTCTGGAATAGCTTTCAGATATCTGGACATGTACTGCATCCCAATATAGACGGAGCAGTCCCTAAGTCCTCTCCCCACTAGGCTAAGCCTTTCCCCTCACTGTCATGGTTACTGCTCTCCAAAGGCATGTCAGGTCACATATGACCCTCACAGTATCCTTTCTGGACCCGAATGTGGTGTTCAGAATGGTCTGAAAGGGGGAGAGGGAACTGGGACATTTACCTCTCTTGTTCTAGATGCTACACCTCTATTAATGCAGTTGACCCTCCATTAGCTGCCTTGGTGGTTCTTAGTGGTAGCACCTCCTCTACGATCTCAGCTGTGAACACCTAACTTCCTGATGACCACCTCTCTCTGTCCAGCTCATTTTACCTTTTATCCAACTCAGTCATTCTTTTTTTTAAAAATATTTTATTTATTTATTTGAGAGAGAGAATGAGAGATAGAGAGCA
This sequence comes from Eumetopias jubatus, assembly GCF_037043125.1. Lineage (NCBI taxonomy): Eukaryota > Metazoa > Chordata > Mammalia > Carnivora > Otariidae > Eumetopias > Eumetopias jubatus. The sequence continues at coordinate 67,522,429 of NW_028274819.1, forward strand.
CGAGAGGGGAGAGGGTCAGAGGGAGAAGCAGACTCCCTGCTGAGCAGGGAGCCCGATGCGGGACTCGATCCCGGGACTCCAGGATCATGACCTGAGCCGAAGGCAGTCGCTTAACCAACTGAGCCACCCAGGCGCCCCCAACTCAGTCATTCTTGAACCTCATTGATAATGCATGTCACGGTCCCCTATCCTCCCCACAATGTCGTCATGTCCCTTCTTACTCAGCACAGACCTCAGGACACATCACCATCATCAGCCCCTTGAATATACTTGCAATTCTTTTTTTCTCTCTTGCCTATCAAAATCCCAACCCTGATTAAATCCTACTCTCTACCTCTTCCTGTCCTGCATCCAGACAGTTGAAACTGGCTAGAGAAAAACATGGAAATTGGTTAAATTCATGCCCAGTGATCTGCGGGGGGTCCATGGGGCCATCCAGCAATCATCCCCTAGCACCCTAGTTTGGACCCTGCAGGTCAAACCTTCTCCAGCCTTAAACCTCCACCACTTGCACCCCTATCCTCACTCTCAGTGGATGACCTTGCCCTCAATCAGTGGGCCTCCCACACACCCCCACCTCAAATACCCACCTGCCTGTACCTGTGCCCCGTGCTCCTCCCACCCCCAGTCCCTGTGGCCGGGCCTCTGTGCTCCTATCTAAGGCTAAGCCCTCCAGGTGTGCACCAGACCCTCACCCTCTCACTTACTCAGGAACTTTGGCCCTCCTAGCCCATACTCCCTTACGAATTTCTTCTTTTCTATAAGGTCCTTCCCATCCGATGTAACTACAGTATTATTTTCTTTCATCTTAAAAAACAACTATAACAATAAAATGCTTGCTTCTTATCCCCAGATAGGGACACCAGATAAGGAGATTTACACGCTCAGTAACCTGCTCCACGACATCACAGACCTAGAGGTGGTGGGGTAAAGAGTCAAATCCAATTTTCCTGCCCCCAAAGCTGCAGAGGTCAGAGCAGCACTCTCCCCAGCCCACTGCTTTGGTTTGAGTGGCTGAGCACAGGCAAAGGAGGCCTTTGCCAAGGACGCCCAGCCAGCCCTGCCATGACCTGCGCAAGAAAGGCTGAAGGTTTTCAAGTGACTAGGGGACTTGCTGGGTCTGCAGGGGCCTGCTGAGTTGCCAGAACTCTGTCTTGACTGACTTGCCTGTCAGACTAAACATGGGTGGGGGGAGGGGCTGTTTCCAGAACTCCATCCCAGTCAGTACCATGCCAGCCACAGCAGGGTGTACGGGTGGCCATAATGGCAGACAGATGGGGCAGGTGAGGGGGGCAGAAGCTGCCAATTATCACACACCCCAGTGCACAGATGACACCTCATAAATCTTGCAGGCCCACAGCCCGTGTGGCCTGCTCCGGTGGCTCATTAATGCTGTCCGGTCCTCATGTACAGGTGGAAAATGACAGCTCATGTGGCAAGCTGCCTTCCAAAGCCAGTTTGTCAGAAGGGTACACTTCTTTTCTCCACCACTCACCACATCCCTGTTCATGCCAAGAGCCCAGAACAGCTCAGCCAAGGGGGTTTCTTCCTGGGACGTCAGACACTTAACCACCACCCAGTCATGGGACTTCAGTCATCGACCCTCTTCTCTCCCCTCCCCGCTCTCAAAGATTCTCCCACAGAACAAACCCATTGGCTTTGCGTCTGCCAGAGACATGGGGTCAAGTTGCAATTTTCAGACCACCCAGAAAAGCACGCATCTCCAACCTCTTGTTTATTCAAAAGGAATAGGCCGACCCACTTACTTGTCCGTCACAGCCTGCATGAACTCGTCCAGCAGGTCGTCATACTCCTTGCCACGCACGCGTTGGTGTTTCAGCCCGATGTACAGAGGGTCTCTGAGCAGCTCCTGGAATAGATGGCATCTGTTTGCTCAATGGTCCTGGGTTAGTGGGAAGGACCAGGGAGATGAAGGGAGGAGGGAGCTGGAAGTGGGCTGTGGACCCCGCCTCACCAGCTGTCATCTCTGGAAGGGTCTGGAAGCTAAGCCATTGAGTGAGGTGGGACTCTTAGGTGGTTCCAACTTCAGGAACCAAGGATGCTTTGATACAGAAAATCCTCTCAGACATAGCCTTCCAAACCCTGGCTGCAGGCGCTCTGGGTTTATTTTAAGGTTTTTCAACAGTGGGGCTATTGACATTTGGGCTTGGAATTCTTGGATGGGAGGGCTGAACTGCACACTGCAGAATATTTAGCAGCATCTTTGGTCTCTATCCACTAGAAGTCAGTAGCACCCCCAGTTGTGACAATAAAAAAAGTCTCTAACCACTGCCAAATGTCTATTTGGGGGTTAGAACTGCCCCTGATTGAGAACCCCTCCAGGCAGCATCTGGATTGAGGTATTGGGTCTTGTCCAAAGCCACTGATCTGGACTCGAATGAGAAAACACTTTATTCACTCAAAGAAAACTTACTGAATACCTACCATGTGCCTGGCATTGCGCTAGTCCTTGAGGGTACAAGGACAGAATGTCCAACCAGAGATTGCAGTTCAAGAAAGATGCCCACCCGAATACCAGCCTGTGTTAGGTACCCCCCCCCCCCCCACAACTCCACCTCCTGCAGCTCTGTCACAGAGCTCACACACTTCTGTGTCTGCCCCTGGCCACCTCCACACCTCCTCTCTACCCTCTCACACATACACCCTGCACAGAATCAGTGGACCCAGTCACACACGTTTATGGATCATCCATTACTGCTGATATTGGTCCCCGCTGGGGATTTGTAAATGAGTAGGGAATGGTTGTTGCCTTCAACGTGCCCACGGTCTATTGCAGGGGGCTAATGAGTAAACAAACTCTACTACAGTGCAGAATGATAGGCTTTGGCACGAAGTGTGGTGCATGGAAGGACCGAGAAGGAGTAAAGTAATTCCCATTGGGGGACAGGTGGTGATTGTCAGGAGGAAATGACTGATCATTAAAAGATGGGCAGATTCTGGGGGCGCATGAGTGGCTCAGTCGGTGAAGCGTCCAACTCTTGATTTCTGCTCAGGTCATGGTCGCAGGGTCATGAGATTGAGCCCTATGTTGGGCTCTGTGATGGGGTGTGGAGCCTGCTTGAGATTCTGTCTCTCTCTCTCTCCCTCTGCTCCCCGTCCCCACCATTGCACACACACTCTCCCTCTCTCTTTCTCAAAAAAAAAAAAAAAAAAAAAAAAGATGGGCAGGTTTTGACAGGTGGGTTGGGCCCTCCAGGTGAGGAAGTCAGCACAAAGAAGGGCTGAGGGCTGGAGGCAGACAGAAGAAGATGTACCTGCTGTATTTAGGAAACAGGAAGTAATTCCATGCGTGCGGGTCTCCAGGAGTTATCTATTTCATCAGAACAGGAACTCCTTGAGGATAAGCGTCGGTGTTACCCTCATCTCTATCTGAACCGCAGGACGCAGAGGTAAGGACCCCACAGCCCCGCCCTCGAGGGGCTTCCATTCACTCGGACCCCCATCCCTGACCCTCCATGTGACCTCGGGCAAATCACAGGACCCCTGGGACCTGTCTTCTCATTCCTCAAATGGGGAGGAGATGCCAGCTGCAGGGGGTGCTTGGGATGATGACATGGAATAATACGGGAAAGAGCTTTATGCATTATAACACATGCTATAAAGTAACGGCTGCAGCTGTAGCTTCCATGGTGCTTCCTATGTGCCACATATTAAGGACCGTTCTAAGTACTCCTATCTCCCCTCTGGTGGGACAGCCATGGAAGTGTGCGGCTCAGAACTCCCTGAAGAGAACCTGCTGAGGGCGGGGAGGTGGGCCGACAGCCTTCAGCCGCCACCTCCCCCTGGGCGGCTCCCAGTCCTGGCTGAACATGACGAGGTCAAGGGCGGCCCAGGGCTGCCCCACCAGCCCTCCTGCGGGTGACCTTTGCTCGGGGCCTCCCGTCACCCTGCCCAAGGCTTTCCCAGGACCCCCCTTTGGGCTGGGCTCTTGTGACTGAGGTCTCTGTCCTCCTGCCTCTCCTGTCACAGGTCTCGCACCTGCACTGGGGTCCGAAGCCCTTACCCACTTGCCAACTCCTCCTGCCCCCCCTTTATTCTTCACGGGGGTCCCCCAAGAAACCTTTCACACCTCTGTTTCTGGAGGGGCCCAAGCAGACACAAAGGTAGGTCTTGCAATTTCCCCCATCTGACAAATGAGGCAATGGGGCACGGAGAGGTGAAGCAAGCTGCCCAGTCCCCGGGCTAGTACGGGGAAGAGTCAGGAGTCACAGCGAGGTTGCCTGGCTCCAGCGCCCACGGTCGCTGCCACAAAGCCCTACCGCGTGGGTGGCTCGTTTGCACATCAACCAGAATGGACTCCGTTTTTGTTAAAGACACTGCTCTAGATCAATACTGTCTTGACGGGGCTGTGGAGGTGGAGGTCGTTGTGCAGAAGTGTAGGGGACAGAAAAGAATAGGCAGGATCTGCCTTCCTAAACCCTCAGCTCCAGTCCTCATGCACATCACCTGAGGCACCTCGGGTCTATGTTAAGCAAGAGGCCTTTCGTTTCTCACTCCCTTCACCCCTGGGCAATCCCTCCTTGAGACAGGTTAGGATTCTGCCCTGGCAGGTGTGTGTATTTGCGAGACTGAAGGATGACAGGGGGCACATTGGTGCCCACCCTTCACATGCCACCTTCAAGGTGACCCTCTGAAAGCCACTTAGAGGCAGCAAACATCCAGCTGAGGGCAAACCATGAATGTTGTGATGACTTGATAGAAAGCTAGGCAGTTGGGGACGCCTGGGTGGCTCAGTTGGTTGAGCATCTGCCTTCAGCTCAGGTCATGATCTCAGGGTCCTGGGGTTGAGTCCCACATTGGGCTCCTTGCTCAGCAGGGAGCCTGCTTCTCCCTCTGCCTGCCGCTCCCCCTGCTTGTGCTTTCTCTTTCTCTCTGACAAATAAATAAAATCTTTAAAAAAAAAAGCTAGGCAGTTATTAAAATTGGTGGTTTTTAAGACTATGCAGCCACCTGGACTGACATGTAGGAGATTATTGAAAGTGAGAAAAGCAGGATACAAAACTACACAGATGTAACTTCAACTCTCTGAAGCACACACAGCCCAGAGGGCATGCAGAGAAATGATAAAAAACAGTATCACTGCTGGCACCCACAGAAAAGATTCACATTTTTAGTTCTTATAAGAGACTTCCAGGGGCCACAGTGAGTTGTAACTTGTAATGTTGCCAAGTGGCTGATTTGGATCACTGGTACATCAGGCAGAGAAAAGCAAATTTCTCAGTGTTGCATGTCCGGTTTGTGGGGCAAATCAGATTCTCCAGGAATACTGAGGAATTTTTTGATTTTCCAAAAATTTCTCAGTATATCTGCATTTAAAGTCAAAGGCCAACTATAAAGAGGTACTACTGAGACAGAAGGATGGCTATGAAAGCTTTAGAACATTCCTTATATTTTGCTTTTATATTAAAATTATGCCTGAAATACTTCATACCTAAGCACACACACACAAATTGGAAAGAAACTTTCTATATGGAGATAATACTAAAAAAGAGCTTCTTCTCTTTGTATTGAACTTTCAAATAATTCACTCCTGAATCAAAAGTAATGTGATCCTTCCACCTTACATATTGTCATCCCCATGCTATAGACGAGGAAGGTGAGCCAAAAAGTGGCTGAGCTGAAATTGAGCCTTGCTTTGCCTGGATCTCATGACAGTGTCCTTTCCCCCCAATATTCCATGTTGTGGGGACCAGGTGACCTGGAGGTGGCTCCTCACCCTCGCCCGGTCCTCTGAAGGCACTCAGTCATGGCAGGGAAGGTGCAGGCTCTGATCCTGCAGAGGAGGCTGGGGAGCAGGGACAGCAGGGCAGAAGCCAAGTCCCCATTGCCAGCCAGTGGACCTCCTCTGGCAGCAGGGATAATGGCTTCTCCAGAGCAGCACAAGGTGGAGCACTCACGGCTGTCTTGGCACGACGCAAAACAAGAAGTCCCCATCCTGCTCACTGTCCCACTGAGTGACGCAGCCATCAGAACAGCCGCCAGCAAGGTGTGGGACCCTTAGCTGGCCTGGACTCTCTCCTTGTGGCCCTCCTCTATCTTTGACTTCCTTACATAAATGCTTCCTTACATAAGTGCTAAACACACTTAGAACTGTTTAGCAGCAAGTATTGCCAGATAAAATACAGAACGCCTGGTTAAATTTGAATTTCAGATAGGCAAGATTTTTTTTTAGCCTATGTCCCAAGTTTTGCATGGAGCATACATGGGACATATGCAAAAATGCAATTAGCTATTTATCTGAAATTTAAATTGAGCTGGCATCCTATAGTTTTCTTTGCTAAATCTGGTAGCCCTATCAGGAGCAGAAGGAACCTTGAAAGCTGGCAGGCAGTGTCTGCAGAGGGAAGAGCACTGCCTGGCTGGGTGGCCCTGCCCAGGATGCTCCCTCTGAGCGCCCTCAGTATGGTCTGGCTTTAGAGTCAGAACGGGGTCTGGGCTTTGGAGATGAACAGACCTGGTCCGAATTTAGGCTCTGTCGCTTAGGTCTGTGACTTTGGGTTTTTCTTGGAGACAAAATGTCATGAAAAACAAAAATGGTTTCCTCCTCTTCACTTGCCCTCTCACTCCCTGAGCACTGGCTTTAAACTGGAAGACAGATGAAGCTTCTGGCTGGGAAAAATATTTACCTCATGTAGCAACAGGCACACGAAGAAGTTACTCAGGGAGCATCTGGGGGTCTGGGGAGGTCCTGGGATTGGGTTCACGCTGTGGACACAACACACGTTCCCCCCTCAGGGTGGGGGGTATGCCTACCGCACATGTCTTTGGGGGCTCAATTAAGCCCAGGGGTCAGCTACAAAGATCCTAGGAGGGGCACCCTCAAAGGTCATGTGCATACAGAGCGAGTGCATCTGACGGCACCACAGGGTGGGTGCGGGCTGTTTATCAGCTGCAGGAACGATGCTCTTACGAGGTGGACACAGCCTTTCAAGCCCAGCTCTGTTGGCAGCCCCACGCTTCCCCAGGACTCCAGCAGCACCCCCAGGGATGGCCTGCTGGGCTCTGTGGACAGTCTGTTCCCATGTCTCCCCAAGAAGACATCCCCCCATTAGAACCCATCAAGGCTCAAGACTTCCGCCAAGAGAAGATCGTTAAGGCTCAGGGGCCGTTTTAAAGCCAAGCCCCGGGGTTGCCCTGCAGGACCTGTCATGTGGAGTGGCATGAGCATTGGGCTTGGAGTCAAACCTGGAGCAAGCCATTTCTGCTCTGTGCCCCTTCTCCTGGGTGAAATGAGGGGTCTCAATGAGAAGTATATTTGACCCTTGAACAATAGCTTTGAATGGCACAGGTCCACTTATCTGTGGATTTTTTTCGATAAATACAGTACAGTGCTCTAAATGTATTTTCTCTTGTGATTTCTTAATAACACTTGCTTTTCTCCAGCTTACTTCATTGTAAGAGTACAGTATATAATCCATACCACACACACGATATGTGTTAATTGGCTATTTACATCATCAGTAAGGCTTCCAGTCAATAGTAGGCTATTAGTAGTTAAGTTTTGGGGACTGAAAAGTCCTATGTGGATTTTCAACTGCGCGGGTATCAGCACCCCTCACTCCTGCGTTGTTCAAGGGTCAATTGTAGCTCAGGTCCCTTCAAACGTGGACAGTCTGTGACGCTGTCTGGCTGCATGTGGATGAAACAAAAGACACAAACCAATCCACGCACAGCCATGGAGGACCCCAGCAGGTGGGCCTATCTGGGGGGGGCTTTGTCCCTTTGGAACTTAATCATGGGATATCCCCTCTTCATGGGATTGCTGCCCCACATATTTATTTTTCCAAACCTCCTTGGGGTCGGCAGGTAACAGTGACTCAGAGTTTCAGGGCTGTCGACAGCAGATGTTTTCCTTCAACAGGAAACGTGGAAGGGTGTTTTCCTTGACTCTGATTAGAGCTCCTGTTGCCCCAGGAGTTTTCACAGAGGCACGCGCGTGTACACACACACACACACACACACACACACACACACACACACACACACGGTCTTGATAGCCTGACACTCCAGCTCCTTAAACAGCATGCTCCCTGCACGGACACGTAGATGAAAGTTGCAAGGTTAAGCCTCTCTCTCCTATTGCTCTGGCTTGCTCTGGGGGAGAGATGTGCCCCAAGACTTCCAAGGAGGCGGGAAGCTTGCAATACTTTTTTTTTTTTTAAAGAACTGTAGTGTGGGAAATCACATAGTGAATGCATTTGGAAGAGCGAAACCACCGTCTTCCCAATGTTGGCCACTTTGTAAGTCTGGATTTTTGTGTCTTGAATTTTGTGAAGAGGGTCTGCGGGGAGTTCGCCTTTCTTTGGGGCGGGAGGACCGTGCTCATGGCAACGGTAACCTCTGGGCCTGGGCGTCCATGGGGCCCCCAACTGCGTGAACCACCACCTTTCCTAGTCTTCATCACCCAGTCTGTAACACAAACGCCCGGCCCCTTGAAGCGGTGCGCCACGGTGGACAAGGCACCTCGGAGCCAGAGAGGTTCAAACCCTGGCTCTGACAGCACTGTGGGGCCTGAGGTGAGTTGTTCCCGTGTGTGGGTCTCAGGTTCCTCATCTCACACAGCCTGGGGGAGAGTGAGATGAGTTTCAAATCCACAGAGGCCTCGAGCTATGCCTGGCACACCGCAGCGCTCGGAGCTGCTTTCTCTCCGCCTGCCCGCGTGGTGTGGCAGGGGCGGCACCTGCCCTCAGCGCGCGTTCCCTTCTCTGAGCTGGGGAGTACTCCGGTCCTTCCTGATGGGGGGGGGCAGACCCAGGGGACGCTCTCTCTCTTCCACACCCAGGAGGGAGAAGTGATTCAGAGGCCTAAAGCCCCAGGAGGAGAAGCAGACACTTGGAGGAGAAGGAACACATTATCCCCTTCCACGGGATATAGTGGCCTTAGAATCAGACCCAAACTTGCTTAGAGTCAGCTTTTAGGAGAGAGTGAGTAAAGGTCTCTAAATCCCACTGGAACACAGCAGGAGGAATTGGATGGGAAGAACAGCTAAAACAAAGTTCACTACACTCATCCTTGCCTGCATGTTGGGACCAAAGAACCATTTCTGCAAGACCCAGGCATCTGGTCTGGGGAAGAGAACCACAGCATGCAGCAGACCTTGAAGACTTCTCTTGCCATCCTGCCTCCTGTCTCCTAGGCTGGAGGGGAGGCATGTGGAGAAGAGCTTTGGAGGCAGAACACTCAAAAACCAGTCCAGTTCCTCATCGTAGCGGAAGGGGCTCAAGTCTGAAGAGGTGCGGGGACTCACCTGGCTGTCCGTGGTGTCAGGACCAGGGTGCCCACTTCCCAGGCCAGTCCTTCTCCCACTACGCTTGTCCTCCCTCACCCCACTCCCACGCCCACAATTTTCCAGCTCTTAAGCGAGGTCTGCCTGGCTGTCCTCTCACTTGATGGCATCTGTGGCTGAAGACTGAATAAGTACCATTCCTTGCGAGGAGCCACAGTGCTCGTTCTCGTTTAGAAATGGGGATGTATGGTGTCCAGGGAGGAGGATGGCCGTGCAAAGAGTCATGGCAAGTATCTTGAGAAAGATCACTGTGGAATGCGAGTAAGACAAGCTTTTGGACCATATGAATCAAGAATCTAGAAGACCACTCCCTTTGCCTCAACATTTCTGTTTCTAGGACATAATCACAAGTAGAAACAAAGACTGATCTGCAAAAAAATGGGCTCAGAGTAAAACTTATATTTGCAAAAAGCTGAGAAGCAACCTGAGTGTCCAGCTGTGGGAGGTTTCTTCTGTAAACTGTGACACCCCAGAGAGCGGACATTGTGCAGTAATGGCTAATGACTTGGGAGAAAACTCACCATATATACTAAGTTTTAAAAGCAGGATACAAAACTATATATTCAAACCCAATTTTGGTTTTATAAATACTTTGTGGTGGGGGGGGAAGGCTGGAAGGAAATATATCAAAATGGAAAGTATGGTTAGTACTGATGTATAACTGATATTTTTTTTAAAGTTTTTTTAATGTTTTTATTTATTTATTCATGAGAGTCAGAGAGAGAGAGAGAGAGAGAGAGAGAGAGAGAGGCAGAGGCAGAGGGAGAAGCAGGCTCCCCGCCTAGCAGGGAGCCCGATGCGGGACTCGATCCGAGGACCCTGGGATCATGACCTGAGCCGAAGGCAGACGCTTAACCATCTGAGCCACCCAGGCGCCCTATAACTGATATTTTTAACACCTCTCTGATTTTCTGTTTTTTTGCCATTTTAAAAAAGATGAATTTGCACAGATTTTAAACTCAGAGATGCATGTCATTAAGAAGGAATTCTTGGGTAGTTTTTTGTCTTCTCTGACACAGGGACCCAGAACGGAGCCTGCAGATGCACACAAACCCTGTGTTCCAGGGCGGTACCCAGAGCAGCCAAATTCTTGCCTGTGGTTTGAGCTCCTTAAATCCCAAATCATCTGGCATCTGTAGGTGGATCTCACCCACAGCTTGGAGCATGTTTTCTCTCTGGGCTTGCAGGACACTCATCTGGCTGATTCAGATATTTCAGCCCCTGGCCCTGGTGCTTTGGGTTTTAATTCTTTCATTGAGGCAGCCTACCTCTACAATGCTGAAAAAATACTGCCCAGCAGCCTCTTCTGCCTGGATCAAGGGACCCTCCTCACTACTGAATCAGAGAGAGGCCTCTGAGGGCAGTCATGGAGTGGGGAAGGACACAAGGCCCAAGCTGGGGTCATGGAGGGCACAGAGGGCCTTGAGGAGGAAGGGGAGCCAGGAGTCCCTGTGGCTGGGGGGGGTGGGGGGTGGGGAGGTGGGGAAGGGAATGGGCTGGGCAGGCAGGGAGGAGAAAGATCCCCACCTCTCAGCCATGCAGGGGAAGTGCCCTGGCGAAGGGGACCCAGGAAAGAAATGTCCCAATGCTTTACAGATATAACTGCCCCTTTCAAAGATGCCCCAACCCCACTCCAGCTGTCAGCTTCTGGCCCCAGGGCTCCAGGCCCAGGTGGTGCGTTACCTCATTGTTGGTGCCGACATCCAGCAGGACGGGGAGGCACTGCTGTGGGCTGACCCCTCCGCACGCTGTGTACAGGGCCAGCTTGCCCACGGGGATGCCCATGCCGTAGCAGCCCAGATCTCCCAGGCCCAGGATGCGCTCCCCATCAGTCACTACCACGGCCTGGAAACAATCAGGGAAGAGCCTCTTGTGACAAAGTGCTCATTTTATCACCCCTCCTGTGTTGGGCTTGACAAGTGGACGCCCACCTCCTCTGCTGGGGGACGGAACGCTGGTTGGGGAAAAGGCCAAGGGATTCATTCCATTGCAGGTGGCAGTCCTTCTCCCTGTCCCCCATCTTGGCAGGCTGGTGAGAAGCCCCACTGAGCTGGGCGGACACCTTATCCCGCATTCTGAGATTTGCAGTAGGGGCTGCAGAAACAGCTGGAAGGAAACCACATCTGGTCACTCTCCCTCAAAGAAACTAAGCAGATATTCCCAGCTTGAGATCTGGGCGCAGGACCATAATGAAAGGAGACCCTGAGGGACAAGTGTTCATGCTGCTGCCACAAGCCCACGGTTTCGAGGCTGATGGAAGTGCCCTCCGCCTGCTCCTGGGGTACAGTAAGTCCAACCTGCAAAGGGCAGGGCTTCTGTGACAGTGGCTGGGGTCACCACTTCCCAGGAACCCAGGAGGGTTCTCCAGCTGTGCTACAGTTACCCTGTGCTTTGACAAATAATCACTGGAGGCATACTTCGTGCTAGTTCGGGGCTTGCTTGCTGTTAATTAACAGATGCTGAAGAAGCTGATGGTGATAGAAATTACCATGATTTTGATAGATATTCATTTATTCATTCCTTTACTACATATTTATGAAGCACCTACTTGTAATAACTCATTTGTAATAACAAGTCTGTATGGATTCAGGCCTTAAAGAACTAAGGGGCAATAAAAAGAGATGAAACATGAAACATGTCTACTTATAATTAACGACTCTGGGAGGAAAGTGAGGGTAGTGGAGCAGCACGAGGGCAGCTGAGACTGAGAAGGGAGAATTACTTCCTGTAGGGTAACCCTTTGTAAGGGTGAGGGCACACAGGAGAAGACTGTCCGCAGGGGTCCAGCTGGGGAGGAAGGTACTTGATGCAAAAGGAAATTCGAATGCAGGACAGAGGTGGGAAGGGTGTGGGCTGTGTGTGGGGAATGAGGAGGTGCAGTCGCATGAAAGGAGAGAACAGAATGTCAGGCAGGAGTCAGACGGGGAAGGGTCTTAAAAGTCAGGCCACAGAAATCCCCTCGGTGACAGTGAAGTTGTTTATAGGTCACCCTGACCTGTTCACCATCACTGCCTCCCTCCATCTTGAAATGAGTTATGTTTAGGGGCTACCCATCACTCCACTGGAGCCTGGCTTTGACCAGGGCTTAGGACCAGCTCTGAGCAATGGACGTCCCAGTGCCCCAAGTGTGGTGCTCTTGGGCATCACGGGGCTCAGCTCAATCCATGCAGGCACACTAAGCCCTGGGGATAAAGAAATGAAGATCCATTCTTGCCCTGGAAGAGTTTATGGCCCATGGCATCTTATCATTTCTATTCTCCAGCTCTCTAAGAGTAAGAGCACACCTGTTTCAGTAGAAACAGGTATAGAGATTCTTAAAAACACTCCTCCACTTCTGGAAAGGGGACTTGCGGGGGGCAGGGCAAGAGACCCATGATGATCATGATTTCCCCCCTCAGACTATCTACTGCCTCTATGGAGAGTGTTCTCAACCCACATGCCACCTGATTCTCCCCACAGCCCTGGCAGGTGGGTGAGTCTGAGATTGTTATCCCCATCTCACAGGTGAGCAAACAGAAGCTCTAAGACCTTCATGTTTTATATACATGTGTTAAGTATCAGCCAGGCACTGGATTGGATGTTTCCACATGAGGTATCTTAGAAAGATTAGATGGCCTACCAAAGTCACCTTGCTTGTGCACGTGGCAGGTCAGGATTCTAATCAGGCTTTGGGTTCCTGGCTCCGGGCTCCTTCTACCACCACTGCAACTGGGTTAAAGCACCTGTGCTCTTGGTCAACCTCTGCCCTGCCTCTGACCTCCCCCTGGGGGAGCCTGTGCTTTCATGCTGCCCAGACTCAGGGCATTTCTCTACCATTTCTCCTGATCAAAGCTTCCTTATTCCAATTCCTATTCTCTCAGAATTTCTCTCCATTGAAGGGCAGTGAGTTAACCAGAGGAGGTCGGCTCCTACTCCAGGGTGTTATCCTTACAACTCTGGGGCATTTCCAGATGGTAACGGGGCTCTGCAGTGCTGCCCTCCCAGCCTGAACCATACAAGGGCCCTCTCCTGCATGGCTGCCTCCTCACTTCCATCTGCCACCCTCTCTCCATTACTCAGTGCTATTGGTTGGATTATTACAACAGCTTCATGACCAGACTCATCTTTCCTCCTTCCAGTCTCTCTGCATGCATTGTGTCAGAAACCCATTTTCATCATGCCATTCCCAGGCTCAAAGACCCTGAATGACTTCGAACTGTCCATAGAATAGAGTCCAAAACATTTAACACCTTAATGATCTGAACCCAGTATATGTTCTGACTTAGCTCTTGCTACTCATTTGCACACAAGTGCCTACTCCAGCCAAACTGACCTCACTCCTCCCAGACGTCCTCTGAACTCACGTATGATCTCCTCCCTCTTAGCCCCCATGGTCCTCTCTCCTAGAAGGTCCTCATCCAGCATGCAAACCCTGCTCCATTACAATCTAATGTGATTTCTCCTAGCACCTGTTAGGGCTACCACACAGCTAGCCTGTTCACTCTTCCTGCCTGCCTGCCTGCCACAAACATTAACTAAGTACCTACTGCTTGCAACCCCTGCATAAGGTGCTGCTTAAACATTTGGGTTCTTATTTAACATTTTTAAAAATGCACATTTTATCTCACCAAACAACCTAAAGATTAATGGCAGGGGTTCTGGAGTCTGATAACCAGTATTTAAATTTAGGCTCCTTGATAATGCACCATATGTAATCTTGGGTAAACAGATAATTTTTCTGAGTTTTAATTTTCCATAAAATGGGGATAATCATACCTAACTCATCAGATGGTTGTAATGGTGAAGTAATATCAGTCTCATTTTAACTAGGTGCCTTGGGTAAGTGATCAATAAATGGTTACTGCTCTTATGATTATGATGATGGTTATTATATGGGGCAAAGATCCCATATTGGATTTTTAATTGTTTTATCTTCTCTCTAGTTCAGCATTATCACAGGAAGGCCATGCAGTAAGCATCTGTTCAATAAGTGAATGAAATGGAACCAAGAGGAGACCGTGGTGGCCATTGGCCAAGAAAGTCGGCCATGCAAACCTTGTGGCTCCTACTGTCCTCTCTAAGCAGACATTGCCATTTGGATGTCCAATAGTCCCCCCAAATTCCTGAGTCCCTAACCAAATGAATCTGCCTTCCCTTTATTCTTCTAAACCTTTCACTTCTGCTGTTCTCCCTCCGTTACCTCGGATTTCCCAAACTCAAATCTGTCCTGTTACAACTCCTCTCTGTCGCTTGTCAACCATAGCCAACTGGTCACCAAGTTCTGCTGATTCCATCTGCTCCTTACTTTTCCATTTGTTCCATGATCTTCACTTGCATTGTTGCTGCCTTCGAATGAGCCCATCCATCTCATCTGACCGCCGCAATGGTCTCCTCACAGGTCCCTCCACTCTTGGATTCCCCCTGCTCCATTTCATTTTTCCAAAGCACACCCAGCTTTGCCACTTCCTTACGCCAAACCTCCAATGGCTCTCGATGCCTGTGAAATAAAGCTCAAACATCTTTGACTGGCGTTTTAGGCCTTCCATGGTCTAGGTCCTAACCACTCTTTGAATTTCTTCTTTATCCAAATAAAATAATTCCAACCTTGTATAAGGTTTGTACTTTCCCGACTACATACCATTTTACCCCTCAATCCCTATGATCTCCCTGATCCAAATCCTACCATTCTTGTATGCTTCAAGGAACAGTACAAAAGTCACCTTCCTCCATGATGTTCCCTTTCCAGAAGTCATACTCCTTCCTCTAAGTTCCCATGGCATTTTCCTCGTATTATGTTAGTTAGATGATAACTTCATCTTTCATAGGAGTTCTAAGCTCTTTAGGGCAAGTAATGGGTCTTGTCATCTTTGATTCTTCAGGCACTTAGCTTGGTGCCTGCAATGTGATAGGAACTGGATAAATGGTGGCCAATATGATAGATCCAACATAGAGAGCAGAGGCTCTCCACAGGACTGCTTCATACGTGGTGTGAATGAACAAGTTCAGGGAGAAGAGGCTGGATCTTATTTTTCATGACATCAATGGAGCTGGATGCCAAGGGTCACTAGTACGGTAGAGGTCAAAATCTGAGGACAAGCCTGAGCAGGACAGTGGGGTTTTAGAGTCCAGCAGTAACTATCAGTGAACTACAGGATCACAGCTTCCTTGTTTGGATGGCATCTGCAACTCATACCTCCTCTGTATTTCAGATGACGAAGGAGGAGGGTGGGCCACATTCTTCCTCTGTCCACTTAGCTTGGACCTGCAGCCTTTTCTGCCTTACTGCCCATGTCCCTTAGCCTAGGTGGACCCAATGGGGCTGACCCCATTGCTCTAGCCCCAGTTTCCTTGCTTGCTGTAGCCCCGTGTTCCTTGGACCTGTAGTTATGTCATGGGCTACCCACAGCCCTCACCTCCTCCCTCTCTCTCATCCTTCCTTTTTTCTTCCTCTTCCTCCTCTTCTCTCTCCATGACATAAATAACACATAGTCTGCAGTTGCAAATCTTTGTTCAACCCTTCACAGGCAAACAGCCACCTTCCTTGTCTATAAAATGGGGGTAATAATAATCCTCACCACTTATAGGTCTTTAGAAGTCAATGAGGTCAGATGCTGCATGAGGTGGATACAGGGATGTGCTGCCCACATCTCCCTTTCGGGACTCAAGGAGTGATTCCCTCAGCTGTGCCCTCAGGTGTCAGCCCACTTGGAGAATTTCTTTGACCGAAGAGAGCCACGTTGCCCCAAGTCACACCCTGTTCTGAAGGGCAGCAGCCCACAACCAATGACTGATGGATGCAGGGGTATAAAGGCCCAGCTCCCCTGCACCAACTCCGTTGGACTTGGAAGAGCCATCCCAGCTCCAGAGGCTCCTCATGGGCTCAGCTGGGGCTTCCTTGAGGCCTCACTCCACCCAACCTCTCCCTAGCCTTTCTCCTGCTTCCTTCCCTTCTAGAGGTGTTGATCCCAAGAACACTCCCTGAGAGGCTAATGTCCATCTCAGAGAATGTTTCCCAGGACACCCACCTTCTGACACCGAGGACAGAGTGGGTTTAACACGTGGCGGGCCTGTGCATAACGGGCAGGCACTTGGCACCAGCACCTCGTCCAAGTTTGGACGCCCATGTGGTTGATGCTCAGCAGCAGAGGCTGCTCCTGGGCCTCCCCTACCCAGCTGCCTCTCAGCACCTTCCCTCCCTCCCCCCGAAGATGCTGGGCCTGGGGTGAGGGAGAGATTTAGGAGCTTGGGAAAGCGGTGGGGAGGGGGGCTGTTCTCAGCTGAGTTTTCCTCAGGCTCAGGGCAGTGGCCACTGTGGGAAAGAGTCAGAAAAGCAGTTCTCACTCCTTTTCATGATTTATGCTGGACAGCTCTGGGCAGCCTGGCCCGCCCCCCTCCTCCCTGAACAAGAGGGGCCCGCAAAACTCCATGGTCCCCCCAGCCCTGGGCTTTGGCCTCACCTCCCTCCCAGCCTACTTCTCCTACACTGCAGTTTGCAGTTCTGCTTTCTGGCTGGGACACCCGGGAAAGTCACCCTTTATCTTTGGATGTGATTCAGAAGCTCCTCTGAACCACTTCTCCCCTCCAGCCAAGAGGCCGCCAACATTAGGGTCTAAAGATACCTGTGCCTTGGAAAACCGCCTCCTCGACTCAGCAGCTGGGGAGGAGGTGGCTCAGCTGCAGGGCTCTGGGGGCGTCGACACCTACTGATGGGTGACCATGGGCAAGTCACGGAACCTCAGCTTGCTCGCCTGAGAAACGACACACCCCTTTCTTCAGGACCCACTTTGGGGGCATTAGCCACACCCCTTCCCTCTCCACTCTGATCACAAGGGCTGTGAGACCCAAAGGAAATAATGAGAGGGAATCCAGCTTCAAAATACCATGAAAGGGATTCCCTGCCTAGGGAAGGAGACCTTCATCTCCTCTTTTTAGGGCAACTGGAGAAAACACACGAGCAAACAAGAAAGACTAGGACTTAGAACATTCTGAACCTTTGAAAGGTCAGTCCTAGGGGTGAGGGGGAAGGACCCTCCACAAAAGGCTGGTGGATGGGGCAGGTGGGAGACTCGGGTAAGCTGGAAGCAGCCTGAGCAGCCCTAACTGCCTTACTTACGTGCCTGACTGTGGGCCCAATATGTAGCCAAACTATGGGCTCCTGGTTTTTCTAGAGAAAGCCAGAAATCCAAGTTTGTTTGTTTCTTTTTCCAAATGAAGTCTCCTAATTTTAAAATACTGCCCTACAAATTCAAAATTTTCAAAACTCACTGAGGGCCAAGTCAAACATGTCCAGGGGCCTCATCGGCTAGCTGCCCCTTTGTGGCCCGTGATTCCCAGTTAAGAGGGCCTCCTCCTGGGGGCTCTTGGGCCTCTGCTCTCTCTGCCCTGCACTGCTGTGTGTGACATGGCCATCTCTTCCACCTCCTGCAAGGACAACACCCATTCGAGTGCCTTTCATTGTTGTACAGACTTGATAGTTCGTCCTCACAGTAAGAGAACAATGACCAGAGAGGTTATCTGCACATGCAGCAAATGAATGGAAGATTCACGACATCTGACTGCAAAGCCAGAGCTGAGTCTTCTATATAGTTATCAGGGACTGATCTCAGCATCTCTCCAAAGTGAGACAAAAATAAACGGTGGAGGGGAGGAGGGCGGGCCCCAGGCATTCCTTCCTCAGCTCTCAGCTACTGCAGGGGGCATGGCCAGCCAGTCAGGATGCTTGGTCCTCACCTCCTTACCTCCGGGCTCCCCTCTTTGGCAGCACAGACACAGTCTATGCAATTGTTTCCAGGTCAGTCTCTCCAACCAAACTTTGGGCCTGTACACCTTCTTGATCCTGGAAGCTACAGGGAAATCCTACAGATGTTTACTCAATGATCGTTGAGTGCAAAGGAATTAGATGCACTGGTCCAGATGTCCCCATGGAACCTCTGTTTTCCCGAGAGGCTTTGGATGCCTCTCTCCTTCTGAGGCCCGCTCTAGTCCCGCCTGCTCTGGGGTGACCTAAAGCTGCATTCCTCTTCCTCTAAAATCACAAAAGTGGTTGTCTCCAGCTCTCTGGTAGTTAGCACTTAGGACATAGAAGGTTCTCAAACTATGTGTAAGTCAGTCAATGAGTATTTTATAAGTTGTGCCCTGACAAAAGGAGCAGCTAGAGCCTGAAACTCAGCCCATGAGCCCCTCACTGAGCCTCTGTGCCACCCCAGAGAAAGGAGCACCTTCTTCTTACTGGTTAAGATGCAATGGCTTTTTGTTGTCCTCTTTAATTCCTTGCAGCTTGCACAGTGGCACGTGTATGTTGGTGGGGACTCCATTTCTCTGCTCCTGGCTCAGTGCCTGGTACATGGGAGATGCTCGTCATGTCTGCTGCCTGAGTTCATGCACCTCCAGCGTCTACCGCATGCCCAGTCTGCACAAGCTTTCACCGTGGGTGAAGTTCCCAGGAGGGTGGACAGATCAGCTTGCACTACCTCGGCAGCCTGTCTGCACAGGGCAGGCTGGAGTTCACTGCCCATCCAGTGAGCTGGCTTCCCTGAATGTGCTGAAGATTTTATTATAGCTTCATCTTAGACACGCCTTAGAAACTCGCTTCTTCTGGGACTGAGACCAAAACCTGCAGGGCCCAGGCCTGCACAAAACCAGAGTCTAAGCAGATAAGCAGGGCAGAAATGCCCAGGGCAAAATCACACCCAGACAGAGAGGTACGAAATGAGCTCTTCACCGTGGCCATAAAGTCCATGGGCCCTGGGTGGTTTGGGCCTGGCTCCTAAGAGCCAAGTTCCTGCCTTCCTTGTTCTGGCTCAGAATGCTACCACTCCTCAGGGAGGGCCAGAAGTGAGCAGGACACAGAGAGAGGTGTGCAGAGGGAAGCTGTGCTTAGTGCCTAGTGGAGAGAGACGGGGTAACTGAGGGAACTGGCAGGAACAGGGAGGGCGGGCCTGGGGAGGAAGCCATGGTGCAGTGCCTCAGCCTCCCAGTCAGCTCCAATCCTTCCCCAGCTTGGGCACCAGAAATGCCCTCGTGAAGCAGCTAGCCGGTGTTTCGCATTTTTGCTTCATCTATTTGCAGAAGCGACGATGATCTTAGATGGGAAAGCCCCTCATACTCTTCCATAGAAGTTCCCTAGCAGGAGGCGATCTGGGCATGTAGCCAGAGGCTAACAAGTTTCTACAAAGCTGCAGGTTTTATATTTCAAAACTAATACAAACTCTGCATATTATATTATATCCTGTTTACTATATAAAAATGTTTTTTCCTTAGATTATTTGAGTAAAGGCTGATATTCCAGGCAAAAGAGGCAGGTTTCTTTCTTCACTCTGCATAGAACTACCACACATCTCCCCGCCCCTCCCCCCAAACTGTGTACACACACATGAAAGTACTGTTCACCATAAACTTTGCCTCTTCTTGCAGAATGTCCCCACTCTATGTCCTACCGTCTCCAAAGCCTATCTGGCTAAACTCTACTCCTTAACTCAAGGCCCTGCTCCAATGTCACCTCTCCCACGAAGTCTTCCTAGATTCCCCTCAGGCTGAAAGTAATCTCTGCCTTTGTGAACACCCTCAGCTCTCTCCGTGTGCTTCATTTACCTCTGACCAAGTTCCTTGTTAGTCTTTTGTGTCTCTGTCTTATTTTCCTTATGAAAGTCAGCTACTTGAGAAGATCTGATTTTTCCCTGTATCCTCCATGGAAACTGGTGTTGTATATATAGTAGGTACTCAATATATGCTGAACAGATTTCAGACCACTACTATTAATAATGATAAGGGCAATTTCACCTGGGCGTGGGTCACCGCAAACCTCTGCTCTGTGGTGCATTTATGCCTGGCGCTGACTGGGCTGGGCTCTGGGCCTGGGAAGGCCTGCAGTGTCTCTCCCTCAGTGTTACAATGGCTCATTTTCTAGCTGGGGATGACTCTGGTCCAGGTTGAAAGGATTCACCCAACAACAGAGCAGTAACAAAGAAAACAGGATCATACCTTAATATTGTCTTCTGGCCAAGAGTTTAGCATGGTTGCAATGTGGCCCTTGTCATGAATGGTGATGAACAGCCCACTAGGAGAAAAAACATGTACACAGAGAGAAATCAGGCAGTCAGACTAGGAACAAAGACCACAGTACTGTTTAACATTGCATCGTTTAGTTTTTCCCAAAGACGTGGTCAAGGCGGGGCCCTGCCCCCAACAGTTTGGAGGGCCCAGCCCTGGCCTTCCTCCAATTTCTCCTCTCCACAAGGCAAGGAGTCCACGGGGCCGAGGGATGTGCCCACCTGGGGCCTATGCTCACCAGAGCCTGCACCCTCCCTTCTTCCTTCTAGACCAGGCACACAGGAACTCAGAATTCTCTGACTGAGGGACCTCAAGGCTGCTTCAAGAAACCATGTCGGCCTCTTCTCTGGGTCCTCCCGTTTCTGAGTATAGACCACACTATGGTGGGCAGAGCCCCAAGCCTGGGGCTGTGACTGGAGCTTGGACATTCGAGTTGTGGTACCAGACACAGGTACAGGAGGCCCCGGGCAGGGGGAACAAGGCTGGGGATGGGAAGAGGGGTGGGCTGCCAGCCAGGAGCCACTTTTCTTTGCAGCACTAGAGCACGTGACTTCTAAATTCAAATGTGGCCTTCCAGACCAGCAGGAAGGTACATCTGTAAAGGCAGGGGTGACGTATTTTACTTAACAGTGTATTCGCTTGATTTTAGAACTTTTATTTATGTTTAGACCTCCATATGTGGACCTGAGTCTTCTGCCCTGGGATCAGGGGTGTGAGAATATGTATACCTGGAGAATATCTGTGCCACTTCCTTCCTTTCCTTTGTTCCTCCAATGCATCCAGAAAGGCTCCTTTTCCTAACGAGGTACTCACTCTGGTTCGCCAATGTGAGGAGGCTGGGGAGGTGTGGAGAGCAGTGTCTCCCACTCTCACTGCCCTCGCTAATTCAGAGAAGACTTCCAAACAGTACTTTACACGGCTTCATGAGATGCTTGCATTTTGGATCCGTTATTTAAATCATGCCCTAGTCAACACTGTAAAGGCCCTTGGCCCTGCTCTTTGGTCTCAGCAGTCTTGTAAAACTCCCAACCCTGGATACACCTACTGTCTGTTTCCTGTGGGCCCCATGCAGGCAGCCAAGGGCAGGCGGAGAAAGCCAGACCACAGGAAAGGCTGACTGGCACCACCACAAATTCTTCACCGGCAACCCACATGCGCTCTCAACAGCCGCTCAGTCTTTGTTCTTTTGGTGTTTTTCTGCTCAAGAGTCACTCTTTCCACTCTTTGCAAAGAGTATTTTAAACTTCTCTGTTCTCAAACCTCCAGCGGCCTCACCGTCCCCCAACTCCCCTAGGGACCTTGCCTCTGATGTCACATGAAAGCCACGGGATGGTGTCTCTGCCAGCTTCCCACCACCAAGCCTGCAAAATTCTGCATCTGCAGACAGCTCCTTTATTTCTTCCATTCCAATGAATATTATGAAGTCTTATACTTAATGACGCTTCTCTCTCCCCTAGATTTTCCATTAAGTTCCCATCAGCCACAAAATCTCCCCAAGTCTTTATCATCTTAAAGACTTCTGACTTTTGTTAGTGGTAGTCTCTTGAACAGAGTAAACTTTCTGTAGATAGCAATAATAAAACTGCTATTTTTAAAAAATTTAAAAAAATTATTTGAGAGAGAGAGAGCACACAAACCAGGGGAGGGGTAGAGGGAGAGGACAAGCAGACTCCCTGCTGAGGGGAGCCCATTGCAGGACTCAATCCCAAGATTCTGAGATCATGATGTGAGCCAAAGTGAGATGCTTAACTGACTGAGCCACCCAGGCACCCAAAACTGTTATTTTTTAAAATTTTATTTTATTTAAATTCAATTAGTTAACATATATTATTAGTTAATTATTTATAATTATTATAAATAATATATCCTCAGATGCATATAACACCCAGTGCTCATTACATCAAGTGCCCTCCTTAATGTCCATCACCCAGTTACCCCATCCCCCACCTCCCCTCCAGCAACCCTCAGTTCGTTTCTTATAGTTAAGGGTCTCTTATGATTTGCCTCCCTCTCTCTTTTTATTTTATTCTTCCCTCCCTTCCCTTATGTTCATCTGTTTAATTTCTTAAATTCCACGAGTGAAATCATAATTGTCTTTCTCTGATTGACTTATTTCGCTCAGCATAATACCCTCAAGTTCTATCTACGTCATTGCAAATGGCAAGATTTCATTTTTTTAATGGCTGAGTAATATTCCATTGTATAGATATAGCACATCTTCCTTATCCATTCATTTGTAGATGGACATGTGTGCTCTTTCCATTGTTTGGCTATTGTAGACATCGCTGCTATAAACATTGGGGTGCAGGTACCCCTTTGGATCACTATGTTTGTATCCTTTGGGTAAATACCTAGTAGTGCAATTGTTGGGTCATAGGGTAGCTCTATTTTTATTATTTTATTTTATATTTTATATTTTATTTTTATATATTATATATTTTATATTATTTTTTATATATTTTTATTAATTTAATTTTAATTTAATTTTATTTTATTCTTGAGGAACCTCCATACTATTTTCCAGAGTGGCTACACCAGTTTGCATTCCCAACAGTGTAAGAGGATTCCCCTTTCTCTGCATCCTCTCTGCATCCTGAGTTAGTTTTAGCCATTCTGACTGGTGTGAGGTGGTATTTCATTGTGGTTTTGATTTGTATTCCCCTGATGCCAAGTGATGTTGAACATTTTTTTATGTGTCTGTTGGCCATTTGTATGTCTTCTTTGGAGGAATGTTTGTTCATGTCTTCTGCCCATTTCTTGAGTGGATTTTTGTTGTTTTGGGTGTTGAGTTTGATAAGTTCTTTATAGATTTTGGATACTAGCCCTTTATCTGATAAGACATTTGCAAATATCTTCTCCCATTCTGTCGGCTGTCTTTTGGTTTTGTCAACACTTTCCTTTGCTGTGCAAAAGCTTTTACTCTGATGAAGTCCCAATAGTTCATTTTTGCCTTTGTTTCCCTTTCCTTTGGAAACATGTCTAGCAAGAATTTGCTGTGGCCGAGGTCACAGAGGTTGCTGCCTATGATCTCCTCTAGGATTTTGATGGGATTCCTGTCTCACATTTAGGTCTTTCATCCATTTTGAGTCTATTTTTGTGTATGTTGTAAGGAAATGGTCCAGTTTGAATCTTCTGCGTGTGGCTGTCCAATTTTGCCAACACCATTTGTTGAAGATACTGTCTTTTTTCCCTTGGACATTCTTTCCTGCTTTGTCAAAGATTACTTGACCATAGAGTTAAGGGTCCATTTCTGGGTTCTCTATTCTGTTCCATTGATCTATGTGTCTGTTTTTGTGCCAGTACCATACTGTCTTGATGATGACAGCTTTGTAATAGAGCTGGAAGTCCGGAATTGTGATGCTGCCAGCTTTGCTTTTCTTTTTCAACATTCCTCTGGCTATTTGGGGTCTTTTCTGGTTCCATACAAATTTTAGGATTATTTGTTCCAGCTCTGTGAAAAAAGTTGATGGTGTTCTGATAATGATTGCATTGAATGTGTGGATTGCTCTGTGTAGCATAGACATTTTAACAATATTTGTTCTTCCAATTCATGAGCATGGAACATTTTTCCATTTCTTTGTGTCTTCCTCAATTTCTTTCATAAGTGTTCTATGGTTTTCAGAGTACAGATCCTTTGCCTCTTTGGTTAGGTTTATTTCTAGGTATCTTATGGTTTGGGGTGCAATTGTAAATGGGATTGAGCCCTTGATTTTTTTCTTCTGCTTCATTGTTAGTGTATAGAAATGCAACTGACTCCTGTGCTTTGATTTTATATCCTGCCACTTCACTGAATTCCTGTATGAGAGCCAGCAATTTTTGGGTGGAGTCTTTTGGGTTTTCCATATAGAGTATCATGTCATGTGCAAAGAGTGAGAGTTTGACTTCTTTGCTGATTCAGATGCCTTTTATTTCTTTTTGTTGTCTGATTGCTGAGGCTAGGATTTCTAGTACTATGCTGAACAACAGTGGTGAGAGTGGACATGCCAGGGGCGCCTGGGTGGCTCAGTTGGTTGGGTGACTGTCTTTGGCTCAGGTCATGATTCTGGAGTCCTGGGATCGACTCCCGCATCGGGCTCCCTGCTCAGCAGGGAGTTTGCTTCTCTCTCTGACCCTCCCCCTCTCATATGCTCTCTCTCTCTCTCAAATAAATAAATAAAATCTTAAAAAAAAAAAGAGTGGACATGCCTGTTGTGTTCCTGACCTTAGGTGAAAAGCCCTCAGGTTTTCTCCATTGAAAATGATATCTGGGGTCAGCTTTTTGTATATGGCTTTTATGATATTGAGGTATGTTCCCTCTATCCCTACACTGTGGAGAGTTTTAATCAAGAAAGAATGCTGTCATTTGTCAAATGCTTTTTCTGCATCAATTGAGAGGATCGTGTTTATCTCTCTTTTCCTCAGCTTTTTTATTTTCCATCATTTTGTCTTCTTTATCACTGACTCTCTCTTCTGCCTTGTTTATCCCAGCAGTTAGAGCCTTCATTTTTTTATTGCATCTCAGAAATAGCCTTTTTAATTTCGGTTAGATTTTAGTTTGTTTATTTCTCCAGGAAGGGATTCTCTAGTGTCTTCTATGCTTTTTTCAAGGCCACCTAATATCTTTATAATCATTGTTTTGAATTCTAGTTCTGACATCTTACTTATATCCATATTTATTAGATCCCTGGCTGTGAGTACTGCTTCTTTTTCTCTTTTTCTGGGGTGAGTTCTTCCGTCTTGTCATTATGTCCAGAAAAGAATAGATGAGAGAGGGAATATACTAATATAGCAACAACAACACCAGAAAAATATATACTACACAGGTCAGAAGAGAACAGAAACCAAAAGGAAAAGGAAAAAAAAAGAGAATAAAAATCAAACAAGAAGTAGAACAGAACAAGAGCAATAAACTGGAGTCTGAGTGTATTTTGGTCTGTTTGTTAGAAGAAACTAGATATCAAAATAGGCAAGAAAGAAATACAATGAAAGGAAGCCAAAAATGAAAAATATAAACTGTAAGTGAAAAATGGAAAATTAAAAAAGACTTAAAAAGTAATTGATAAGAAGCTGAAAAGGATAAAATATAAAACCGAAGAACTAACGAATAATAAGAAAAAACCACGAATGCTACCTACTTCTTTCCCTGGGCCGGAGTTTTGCAGTTCTGTGTGATCGGTAACCTTGCTATTAGCTGGAAGGTCCCGCCGCTCCTCTGGTGGAGGGGCCTGTGGCTCTGATTCTCAGGGGTCCGAGCTGGCGGAATAGCACAGCCCTGGCCCGCCCGGCCCAGTGTCAGCGGCTCCGGAGCCGGGGAGGGGGGGTGAAAATGGCGGCACCCTGCTCTCCAGCCCTGGACCCTAAATTTCATGCCCCCCACTCCTCAGAGCCCTCAGGAAAAAGCAGTCCATCACTCTTACCTCCCTGGTCTCCACTCGCTCTCTGTGCTCACCCAACCTATGACCAAGCTTTTTTTATCTCAGACATGCAACCGGGTTTCCAGTCTCCAAAATTTACAGACTCCGGCGGCACGCACCCTGCGGGAGGGAGAGAACTCTCGCCGTGGTTCTGCCTCTTGCTGGGCCCCTGCTCAGAGAGCAGTCACCCGACAGTGCCGAGGTTCGCAATTTCTGGAAACACCTAGCCGAAAGCTGGTGCTTGGTCTCCCTGTTTGCAGCCAGCCGGCTTCCCCACTCCAGTGCCTGGGAGCTCTGCCGCACTCAGGCCCCCTGTTCTTTCTGTGACCTTGGGGATCCTGAGACCACGCTCTCCCACCTGGGATTCCAGCCCTCTTCCCCTCCGGAGCACCTTTCAGGCAGAAACATCCCTCACTGGAGCAGACTTCTCAAAGTTCCGATTTTGCACTCCGCACCAGCTTATGGAGGCTCCCTCCCGCACCCCGCTTCTTATCTTCCTGTACGTCCGCTCAGACTCCTCCCCACCTCCTACCTTGCAGAAAGTGGTCGCTTTTCTATTTGTAGAACGGTAACAATTCTCTTCTCGGAGCTCTGGTTGATTTTGCAGGTTTTCAGAATGATTTGGTAACTAGCTGAATTCCAGGGACCAGACGAAACAGGATCCCCTACTCCTCTGTCATCTTACCTCAGCTGAACTGTTATTTTTAAAAATTATTATATTATTGTTACAACACTTAGAGTGTATAAAGTACACATATATTTTAAGGCAATGGAGGTTGGCCAAAAGTAGGCAGAAACTGAAGGGGCATCTACCTTTGAAAGCAGGAATGATACCTCTCCAGATTTATGAACTTGCAGCTCTTTGTCTGAGGGGAGTCTCATCTGCCAGCAACTTAGGGCAGCCAGGGGCCAAAGGCTTACTGGCTTGAGGGGCTGTTAGAACAGCCAGGAAGTGAAAGGGGGCGTTCTGGAAGGGAAGGAGCCACAGAAAGAAGGAACTCCCCGTCTGTGTATAAAAGCCGCCCACGTTATTGACCTGCCCACCATCACCTGTGCGCACCGAGGGCCTGGCAAAGCAGAGTTGCCTGGCAGCTGCAAAAACTCAACAGAAGTTTAGGCTGCCGCTGATGGGAGAGACAGGGTTTTAAACAGAGGTCCTTTATAATACTCTGCTTACTTTATGCATGTTAGACATTTTCCATAATAAAAAAATTTAAACAAAATAAACCAACAAAACCCACCACAGAACCGCAAACTATTCTTGGTTTCCACATTCCTTGCCAATACTGTTCCTTCTCTCTCCTCCCTTCCATAGCCAAACTTCTTAAAAGTGCTGTCTACACCAGCTGCCTCCAGTTCTCGACTCCCACTGTAGGATGTCTTCCCTCACAGTCATGCTGCCAAAGTGGTGCTTGTGAAGTCCCTACCACATGATGACTGCCACAGCCCAGATACAATGGGGACCTTTAGTCTTCACTGCCTTTGGCTTGTCAGTAGCATCTGACACTTTTACCTACTCCCCCCACCCCCCAACCTTTGGCCTCCATGACTGCTCTGGGTTTTCCTCTTCCCTCTGGCTGCTTGAAGTTCTTAGTCTATCACGCAGGGTCATCCAGCTATTAGGTGTTAACAGTTCCTCAAAAACTTGTACTTACTCCACTTTCCTTCTTACTCTTATTCTTTCTCTCTGTAATCTCATCAGTGTCCCAGGCTTTGGGCCAGTAACTCTCAAAGATCTGCAGACCAGAGTTTCTTACCTTTGGTGCTCCTGACATCGGGGTTGATTAAATTTTTGCTCTGGGAAGTGAGGACCTGTGCATTGTAGGATGTTTGGCAGTATTGCTGGTCTCTACCTACTATGCCAATATTTTTGTGACAACCAAAAATATCTCCAGATGGTTGGTAAATGTCTCCTGGGAGGCAACCCCACGGCTGGTTTGAGAGCCATTGTTCTCGACTTACCTGACATCTCCCTTTGCATGTCTCAAAGGCACGTCAAACACAACACTCCAAAACCAAGTCTATGATCCTAATCTTCCACCACTATGACTCAAAGACAAGACAAAACAAAGACCCAAGACAAACCTGATTCTCTTCCCTTCCACTTTTTCTCAGTGAATGTTACCCCCACTCCATACTAGGACATCTAGGACATACATCTAGTTTAACAATCCCAAAGCTCTGGAATCGGTCCTCTCCCCTTTAATAAAACCCAATGCCAGGTCCTTCAATTCTACCCTCTTCTTCCTTTTAAAAGATTTTATTTATTTATTTGACAGAAAGAGAACACGAGAGGGCATTAGCAGGGGTTGCTGCAGAAGAAGAAGAGAAGTAGGCTCCCCGCTGAGCAGGGAGCCCGATGTAGGGCTCTATCCCAGGACCCTGGGATCATGACCTGAGCCAAAGGCAGACACTTAACCAACTGAGCCACCCAGGCACCCCTCAACACCTACTTTTTGAATAAGCGTGGAAGTGAGCGTGTGAACTTGATGATGGCTGAAGATTGAGGGATGAGCATGAAAGGTGTTGAATAAAGTTTGAGTGAGGGAAACTGTCATGTGTGCTGTGTTGTAAATGCTTAAGGGATCGTCTAGGCTGGGTGGGGCTGGCCTGGGTTAGGCTGTGCCCTGAGGCTTAGACCGGGGAAATGCACGTATGAAGGCGGGTGGACAGGCCAGGGAAGAAAAAAACTCCAGAGCCTAAGACTTGGGGGATGCAGGGCTTTTTCCATCATACTAGTGGAGGGCAATGTGGGTGTTTGAATTAACTTATTCATAAGGTTTGAGAGCAAGTTCCAGGCATTTACTGTGCCATCTGTATCGATCAAGATGAAAACAAAGCACTGGATTGGCTTCTTGGAACTTGTTTATAAAATCATCTCTAGGAAATTTGAGTTTGGAAGATCGTACTATGTTGGTAATAATGAACTTCAAGGACTGCCCTGGATGAGAAAAGCAGCCACACACGGCTTCCAGCTTCCTGAAGTTTAAACAGGGGTACTTGCCTTGGTGGCAGTAAGATAAATGGGTCAAGGTGAGCCTATAAGCCTGGAACTTTTAAAGAAACACCTTCTCCTCCTCTCAAACCAGCCACTGCTCTGAGACCTGGCCTGAAGAGGTCTTCTGTTAGGGGTGTATTTCTGCCAGTTTTTACTTTCCCACAGCTGTGATTCTAATGTCCATAAGTGATTTCCTGCCAAGGTTGTCCAGAGCTAGTCACATGGAACAATAATGCCAACAGGATGCCAATTCTTCGAGCTGGAAGAGCTGCGTCCCAGCCCCAGGCTCACTGATGACTCACCAAGTGACCTTGGGGAAGTCATTTACCCCAGTGACGCATTAATTAAATAATCCCAGTGACGCATTCCTTGGCCTCTTGAAGTTCTTAACTTGGCCCTGTTCTGGAAATGTCCCTCACCCAAACAACTCTGGTTCTCAACATTCCCCTGACAAGATTGAGGCTTAGTTCTTAACAAAAAGCTCACCACTAAGGGGTATGATCCCTATTCTAGATCTTAGCACAGCTCTTATGTGATTAATTCTAAACACAGGAAAAGTATAATTACAGAAATTCTTTGATACATTAAAACAGTCCTTCTTTGTTGAAGATAAGGAGAGGGAGAAGGGACACTTAAAATGAAGGCGTTTATATTTAAATTTGAGCTACTAAAATTTCAACAGACCCTTTTACTCTCTTAATTTTTTGGCATATGTAATTTTATGCTTGGCAGAGATCATGCTGCAAAAATAACACCTTTTGAAATGTATTAAGAGCTTTTAATCACTTCTCAAAGTGCTTTTCCATCTATTATCATAATTGTAGCTACAAATGATCCCAAATGGATTGACTGGATGGGGATTTTGAAATATCTAGTCCAAAGACCTCATTTTATAAAAGAGACACTGACATCCAGAGAGGTGAAGTGACTTGTTCAAGGTCACACAGATCATAAGCAGCAGAACCTGATTGAGCCCAGGTCCCGAGTCCAGGGCTCTCTCCATAGACTCAGACTTCCTGTTCCCACAAACAGGTAGAGGTATAGAGTGAAATGTACCAGAGATGATCTTTGGGGCCAGTAATGAAACATATTTCTTTGATGCATGTTGGTGAGGAAGTAAAATGTGCAGAGTGAGGGATTCTGATGATAAACAAATGAATTGCGGGTTCCAGCAGGACCCTATGGGGGTCTCTTGCCCATCTACTCATTTCCAGGCAGAACTGCTTCTAGACTGGCTCAGAAAGAAGATACCGCCAGGGAAGAAAACTCTTCAATGCCTCTTCAGGCATTGAACTCTTCAATGAAGCTGTTTGCAGCTTCAGCCACTTTCCACTCGGGGGACACTATCTTGCCCAGCAGTGCCTGATGATGGGGTTGTTGTTATCTCTGTTTCCCTGAGGTTCTGATCAAGTGAGAAATGCAGCGGCTCCTCTGCATTCCTTCTTAGTGACTTCTGGAAGAATACGTTAAGTGCCACAGGAAGTGCTCCTACCTATACCTGCTTAGTCTCACCCGGAGATCTCAGACCCTCAGGAGTCCCTGAGGCTGGAATGGGGATTTTCACCTAATTTCCAATAATCCAAAGCACTGAAAATGATGGGGCTGCAAGCGACTCAAGTGAGGTTTTGGGGAAATGGCAGATGGAAGGTGGCACAGACAAGGGGTTAAATATAATAATAAATATAGCTTTACAACTATAGCACCTGGGTTCAAAGCCTGCCTCTGCTACCCACCAGCTATGTGGCTTATGGATAAGTTACTTCCCTTCCTCAAGCTTCAGTTCCTCATTTGTAACATGAGCATATGAAACCAGCTGCTTCATACCTTTGCTATAAGGACTAAGGAAGACAATGTGCATTTAAAATAGTTTATTATAGTATCTGCTGGCATATAGTAAGCCCTGAACAACAGACAGCTCTTAGTGTTGCTGGGCTAGTGTAGTGGTTGAGTCCAGACTCAGGGGTCACACTGCCTGGGTTCAAAGGCTGGCAAAATGCCAGTGAAGCACCTGGCTCATAGTAAATACTCAGTGGATGTTAGTAGCTAATTATGAATTTGTATTTTAACTAGAATCATTCCAAGTCAATGTGCATGTTTGTGAGGAGCCACGATTGGTGGTTATATGTGCCTTTGGTGAAACAGGAAGACAGTCATAAAGTTTGGTGGAAAATCTTTCATTATGTGGGTCACCGAGTGAGGGCAAAACACTGTGGTGATACACAGTCGGGACTAAAAGTTTTCCATGTCCCCTGCAAGAGTTAGTATTCAATGAGATAGATATCAAGGGTAAACTGAAAGGAAAACCAGGGCACAAATGGGCAATATTCATTCATTCACTCGCTCATTCACCATTCTTTCACTCATTCACTTATCTGTCCATCCATCCATCCATCCATCCATCCATCCATCCATCCATCTATCCAATAGGCTTTTTTGAATATCTCTGTTCCAGGAACCCTGTTAGGCCCTTTATGTACATAACCTTAATTCTCATGCAAGACTATCAGGTGGGCACCACCACCATTCCACAGAGGAGATTAAGAACTACAGGTGTGAAAGTGGAGGTGAGATCAAAGCACAGGTCTCGTGGATCCCAGAAATGTGGCTCCTTTAGTGTGTGATTTGGGGCAAGTCACTTCAACTTTCTGTGCCTTAGTTTCCTCTTCACTGAAATGGGAACAACGGCTTCTCCATAACGGAGTGACTGAGGATGAAACAAGGCAAGTTCACAAAAACTCAGCACATTGGAAAGCCCTATGGATATGTGAATCTTGGTGTTCATCTGACCTTGTCCAGCAGGGAGTGTCTGAGAGGGGGCTAATGTAAAGCTCTCCAGGAGCAGGCCAGTCTCTCTGGTTTCCTGGTGGTCCTTGATGGATGAATGGGGCCATCACTTAGGTGTCAAGGAGCTGTCTGAGTCCACAGCTGGGTCTGCTTCAGTCTTCTTTCCTTGAGAAGGAGCCAGAACCCCCCGAAATTAGTGATGCCCTGTAAAGCATTGCCTTTGACAGCTGGTGTGATGTTATCATCCTGCTCCGAGGCACGACAGGAGGCAGGAAGGTGGGAAGCTCCAGGAAGCCTTGGGCTGAGACGCAGAGGCATTTCCAGCTTTTGAGTGAGTTATAGGCTGCCCTGGGGGATCCCAAGGCGCTGAACATCCTGCGGTGAGCTAATGTAACCCGAACATTCATCAAGGCTAATGACTCCTCTGAGTAATTGGAACGGAGTGTCCTTCACTGTGCCTGGTGGGGCAAAGACAGAGGCACTAGGACAGAGGCACTCTGGGGACTCTTTCGCTGCTAATAGTCATTCAGTGGAACAGGAAAAAAACAGAAATAACTTTGGCTATTGATGACTTCCCCAAGTTTTTCCTGTTTACTTCAGGGAAACAATTTTGGAAATTGAGGGAAGAAAAAATACCTATAGTGACTATGGCCAGCTGCCAACCTCTGGAATCCGGGGCTTATCTGAATACATGCCCTGCTCTACATAACATACAGCCTATTCTTGAGAAGTTATGAGTAAATAAAATATCTATACTTAACATTGTATTGTATGTGGACTTGGGAGGTTGCTGTTTAAGGGGGACCCCTGCTGAGAACAGTTGGTGAACATTGATCACTGTTCCCCTGATTTATGACTTTCACCAATTTGGACTTTCTGACTTCAGTTTCTAGAAACAGAACCCAGATTCTCTCTTAGCTGATGCTGGGACAGCAGGACCCACTGACCGAGCCGAGAAGGAGTGGCCAGAGAAGCAGGGCGACCCCCTCCTGCATGGAGCTTTGGGATAAATGTGCAGATAAAGAAGGGAATGGATTGATGCGTAACCAAAACCACATTGAACACAGCTCTCTTTCCTGCACTTAGGGCATGTGGCCTGACAGGTGTATTTGTGACAGGCTGTTCGCCCTGCAACAGAGTTTACATGACACCTTGGGGTGTAAATGTTTCAGGGCCAGGGTATGAGTCACTATCTTCTCTTTCCCCTCGCCATGCCAACCTGTACGGTTCCAGATGAGGCCACTTCAGGAGCCCGGTCCTGGAGGGAGGAAGACGGAAAGCCCAAGGCCCAGCTGACCCACAAGGGACATGATGCAGCAGCACAGAATAAGTTTTGCTTTAAGGGTTGAGATTTTTAGGGTTGTTTGTTCTGCAGTGTAACCCAGTCAGGGTACACTCGTTCAACAAAACCTCTCCGAGATGCCCATGAGGTAAGACAAAATGTCGGAGCTCTGGTTGAGCAGAGGTGAGGGCCCTCCTGCTCTGTGGGACTTCTCAGTGCTCTTGGTCTCAGCAGTCCTGTTCCTACAATGGATCTCGGGCTGTGACAGCAGAGAAAAAGAATTCCTGTCTGGAAACGGTGCTATGGCAGTGCGAGTTAGTACCTGTCATTTGGGAAATCATGTCTTTAATGTGTATCTCCTTCCACTGGACTGAATGTTCTCTGTGGTCAGGACAATATCTGTCTCACTCACTGCTGTCTCCCACCCCCCTGCCCCAGGCCTAGCACAGCACCAGGCACCCAATAGGTACCCCAAAAGCAAGATAGGTGGGTATGCTGAATGGCTCAGAATGTGGATGCCGAAATGAGGCAGCTCTCGGCCTTTATTTTCTGTTATAAACGGGGCAGATAGTAATACCTGCCTCAGAGTCCTTCTGTGAGGATTAAATGAAATAATTTGTAACAGGTGCACTGCAGAGTACTTGGCCTGTGAGAAGTACTCTGTCAGTGGCAGCTGATATTGATAACTTAGGCTCAAAGCTGAGAACATAGCCAGGTATTTTCCAGGTGAGAAAAACTCCAAGCCAATAGTTATATGTTGACTTGTGTTTCCCCCACAAGATATATGGAAATCCTAAGCCATGGTACTTGTGACCTTATTTGGAAATAGGGTGCTGGCAGTCATCATTAAGTTGAGGTCACAGGAGGACCCTGATCCAACGTGACTAGTGTCCTTATAACAAGAGGTGGGGACACCCAGGGAGAAAATGACCAGGGTGATCGAGGGGAGACCACACTGATGCATCTATAAGCCGAGGGATGTCAAGGGTCGCTGGCAAACAACGGGAGGTGGAAGAGGCAAGGAAGGGTCCTCCGCTACAGATTTCAGAGCGAGCACAGCTCTGTTGACACCTTTATTTCACACTTCTGGCCTCCAGAACTGTGAGACAAGAAATTCCTGTTGTTCTAAGGCCCCCGTTGGTGCTATTTTATTACAGTAGCTTTAGGAAGCGAATGTACCCACACGCCAGCTTCCGTGCAGGAGCCACGAGCGGTGGCGATCACGATTCCTTCCCTGTACAGCTCTGAGAATTCTCGTCTGTTGGCATGTTGTGAGGGCAAGTGCAGGTGAAGTTTCCTCCATCCAACAAAGGCCTGTCAATTACGTCACTATCTCCAGTTTCCATCAGGAGCCAGAAAAATCCTCTGGAATGTTAGAATTCAGTGACACGGAAGAGAAAGAAAAGCCAAGATAACGTTCATTTAGGAGAATGTTATTTCTTGAGAAAAAGACTCTTAACCCTTATCTCTACCTGCAGAGGAGTGACCCTCAGAAGTTTCCTAAAATAGAACGGGGTGGGGGCGTCTAGCAAAATCCACTGCAATAGACAACATTCATTTAGGCTTCTTGGCACTGAGTGCACCAGAAAAGGAGGACTTAATTAAAAAGGGCCCGTGACATTAGGCAAACCACTGAGGCCGGGCTCAGGAGGAGGTGTGGACACATTCACCTCTAGAACAAAGGCTCTCTGTTGCCACGAAACCACCAGCGCACACGTTTTCGCCAGGATAGACATTTTTGGGCAGGAAGGAGAGCCATCCTCTGAAATAGGGCAAGAAGCTATAGGTAGGGTCCGGCAGCACCGCGGGAGAGGTAGGTCTGAGAAGTCCCGAGGCCACTGCAGCCCAGCAGCAGCTCAGCCTGAGGCCAAGGTGAGGAAGCCGGCCCTGCCTGGGAGGAACTCAAAAATCATATTCTTCCCTGCTTCTGTCAGCTGTCCTCAGGGAGTATGGCTGAAGTAAGGGATCAGTTCGTGGTAGGCCGCTCACGATCCTTCTTTGGTTTTATTTTCTATCTTGAGGAACATTTTGATTATTTTAACCCACTGACCAACCCTAGCTAATTTCCTATACCTTGAACAGCCCATCCTGTTTGCATTCTGTCTCCCTCTAGGTGGGACGTTACAAAGCCCCATGGAGGCCCCCTTTCCTCTTGAGCCTCCCAGATGACAAGTGATGTGGAGTGTTCCTGTCCTTGGAGTTAGGCATAAAGGTGAGGCCCAAGACGTCTGTCCCTGTGACTCCTTCAGGGGGACCTTGGAGTGGGCTGGCCTTCCTGGATCTCTTGTGCTCGAGGTTAACAACTGCCTTGCCCCTTCACGGGCTCCATGCATTCTGCTTTGCACCACGCATTGTGCTGGGCACATGGGAAACACGGATGGATGAGACCTTACCTCTGATCCATGGGGTTTTCCAACGGAGGCAGACCAGGAAAAAAAAGTACACTGGGGTATAACTGAGACATTGCTGGAAGATGGGAAGAACCACAGAACAAGCAGGCCCAGGACGGCCGAGAGAGAGAGCTGAGAGAGAGAGAGCCGAGAGAGAGAGCTGAGAGAGAGAGCCGAGAGAGAGCTGAGAGCGAGCCGAGAGAGAGAGAGAGAGCCGAGAGAGAGAGAGAGCTGAGAGAGAGAGAGCTGAGAGAGAGAGCTGAGAGAGAGAGAGCTGAGAGAGAGAGCCGAGAGAGAGAGAGCCGAGAGAGAGAAAGCTGAGAGAGCTGAGAGAGAGAGCCGAGAGAGAGAGCTGAGAGAGAGAGCTGAGAGAGAGAGAGCCGAGAGAGCTGAGAGAGAGAGAGCCGAGAGAGAGAGAGCCGAGAGAGCTGAGAGAGAGCTGAGAGAGAGAGAGCCGAGAGAGAGAGAGCTGAGAGAGCTGAGAGAGAGAGAGAGCTGAGAGAGAGAGAGCTGAGAGAGAGAGCTGAGAGAGAGAGAGCCGAGAGAGAGAGAGCCGAGAGAGAGCCGAGAGAGCCGAGAGAGAGCTGAGAGAGCCGAGAGAGAGAGAGCTGAGAGAGAGAGAGCTGAGAGAGAGAGAGCTGAGAGAGAGCTGAGAGAGAGAGCTGAGAGAGAGCCGAGAGAGAGAGAGAGCCGAGAGAGAGAGAGCTGAGAGAGCCGAGAGAGAGAGAGCCGAGAGAGCTGAGAGAGAGCTGAGA
Organism: Eumetopias jubatus; assembly: GCF_037043125.1. NCBI lineage: Eukaryota > Metazoa > Chordata > Mammalia > Carnivora > Otariidae > Eumetopias > Eumetopias jubatus. The sequence continues at coordinate 67,558,366 of NW_028274819.1, forward strand.
GAGAGAGAGCCGAGAGAGAGAGCCGAGAGAGAGAGAGCCGAGAGAGCCGAGAGAGAGAGAGCCGAGAGAGAGCTGAGAGAGAGCCGAGAGAGAGAGAGCTGAGAGAGAGCTGAGAGAGAGAGCCGAGAGAGAGCTGAGAGCTGAGAGAGAGAGAGCTGAGAGAGCTGAGAGAGCCGAGAGAGAGAGAGAGCTGAGAGAGAGCTGAGAGAGGTGAGAGAGAGAGAGCTGAGAGAGAGAGCTGAGAGAGAGAGAGCTGAGAGAGCTGAGAGAGAGAGAGCTGAGAGAGAGCTGAGAGAGAGAGCTGAGAGCTGAGAGAGAGCTGAGAGAGCTGAGAGAGAGCTGAGAGAGAGAGCTGAGAGAGAGCTGAGAGAGAGGTGTGAGAGAGAGAGAGCTGAGAGAGAGCTGAGAGAGCTGAGAGAGAAAGCTGAGAGAGAGAGAGCTGAGAGAGACAGCTGAGAGAGAGCTGAGAGAGAGACAGCTGAGAGAGCTGAGAGAGAGAGCTGAGAGAGAGCTGAGAGAGCTGAGAGAGAGAGAGCTGAGAGAGAGAGCTGAGAGAGAGAGCTGAGAGAGAGCTGAGAGAGAGAGAGCCGAGAGAGAGAGAGCTGAGAGAGCTGAGAGAGAGAGAGCTGAGAGACCTGAGAGAGAGAGCTGAGAGAGAGCCGAGAGAGCCGAGAGAGAGAGAGCTGAGAGAGCCGAGAGAGAGAGAGCTGAGAGAGAGAGAGCTGAGAGAGCTGAGAGAGAGCTGAGAGAGAGAGAGAGCTGAGAGAGAGCTGAGAGAGAGAGCCGAGAGAGCTGAGAGAGAGCTGAGAGAGAGAGCTGAGAGAGCTGAGAGAGAGCTGAGAGAGAGAGAGCTGAGAGAGAGAGCTGAGAGAGAGAGAGCTGAGAGAGAGAGCTGAGAGAGAGCTGCAGGGCTGGGCCTGGAGCCTCCAGTCAAGGGCCCTTTGGCTCCACTGCCCCATTTTCCTCCCTCTTGCTGCTGTGTGATGATTTTCCCCAAGCAGACTTGAAGCCTCAGAAGGGCAGAGACCAAATCCACCATTTCCACTGATTTCCACGGGTCCCCTAATACAGCCCTATGGACAATTTATCCCCTTCAGAAAGGGATTTCCAAAAAGATGATCTCTTCCTTTCTCTCCTTCCCTGAAGGTGGGACTGGAGCAGCGAGAACAAGGGTGCTAGTGTTTCCACTACTATATCTAGCTTTGTGAATTCGAGGAAATTACCATACCTCTCTGAGTCTGTTTCTCCCTCTGAAAAATGTAGAAGGTAGATGAGATAACCTCTAAAAATCTAGAATTCCACAACATAATCTAGCAAGCTGTGCACTTTCCAAGTTGTTATCTGCAAGGACACAAAGACATGAGAAAAAACAATGAATTGGTGACACCAATTCTGTAGTTCATAACAAGTAGGTACAAAAGGAGAAACTGAGTAATAAAAACACATGATAAAACCAAAATGGAGCGTTCATAAAATTTTATAGCATAAGAAAGGAGAAGAAGAAGAAGAAGAAGAGGAGGAGGAGGAGGAGGAAGAAAGAAATCCATGAAATAGCAGCAAGAGCACAGATTTGGAGCTAGACAGACCCCAGTTCAAATCCCCGCTGTAACCAACCCTTACTTGCTGGGCAACTTTGGCAAATTACTTAACCTCAGTACTAGTTGCTTATTATTTAAATGGAACTCTAATTAATCATTAATTTAATAATTAAATCATCTTACTGAGTTTGTGTGCACATTAAATAAAATAATACAGTGTTACTGGCAAAGCAGTCTCTCAAGTAAATCTTAAGTTGGAACCTAACAAATATTTACCAAAGGAATGAACATCAACTCCCCTCCAAGAGACGCTGAATTTTGAACCGTGGTTCACAGACAGGGTGACTACGTATTCTGGTTTGCTTGTGTCTTGGCACAATTATTATTTGTTTTCCTTTTCACTTTCAAAAATGTACTGATCTGCAGGTCCAGTCTATTAAATTCAATACGCAAGACATGGGGTGTCTACTATGCAAAGTCAAGCTTATCTCTCTGGTGCCTTCATTTTGAATCCCTTCTCTGTGATGTCATTAGTTTTAACCTGGAGAACGACAGAGAGCACCTGCGAAGTGGCTACAGTCACCCACAGTCTTTTGCTCTCTCAACTTTCAGGAAAGGTCGACATCCTCTGTGCCACATGCTGCAGAGATGGTGTTGAACCCAAAGGATGAAGCTTTAATGGTGGTAGACCCACCAACCTCAGGCTGGTCTTGCCTCCTGGCAAGTCTGATCCTTGGCCTCAGGTAACTCATCATTTTTACCTCCGTCGCCATATGTAGAAAGTAGGAAAGAAAAAAAGCCAAAATGTACTTAGCTCCTGCTATGCTCTGAATGTGTCCCCCCTCCCCTACATTCATATGTTGAACTCCTAGTGCCCTTGTGTTGGTATTAGGAGGTGGGGCCTCTGGGAAGTGATGAGGTCATGAGGATGGAGCCCTCAGAAAAGGGATTAGTGTCTTAGAAGAGGTCCTGGAGAAGCCTCCCGCGCTCCTTTTCCCACATGAGGATAAAGACAAATCTGCCACCCAGGAGAGCCCGTGAGGGCTAGCACTCTGATCTCACGCTTCCAGCCTCCAGCACCATGAGAAAGAAGTTTCTGTGGTTTACAGCCACCCAGTCTGTGGTATTTTGTGATAGCCGACTGAACAGACTCAGACACTCCCACTGGGCACAGTTTACAGATGCTGCAGCATTTACTCATTGCCGTAGATCTGGGAGGCAGGTGTGGTTCCCATTCACACCTGAGAATACTGAGGCTGGATGAGACGAGGTAGGACCCCGGAGCCAAGTAGCCTAAGTAGTACAGGTAAGCTGACGAGAAGGCACTGTGCCCTCAGGTCTCTCGTTGGTTTGAGGAGGTATTTGTAAACACAAAGCCCCTTAGGATACAGTCTTCTATTAGCAGAAAAAAACCCGGAGTGACCTTCTAATTATTTTTCTATATTTTCTTCCCGGAGTTTGTAAATCTCAGATATTGCTTGGGTGTCATTGATTATGAATGTGTTTTGGCAGGAGAAAATTGTTCGAGTCACATTCCAAGGGTTGGGGGAACTTCTCCATCTGGTCTCTTTGAATCAAAAGGATCCTGATAAGTTGTCCAAATAGCTGAAGAAGAAAGTGTGGTTTTCATTTAAAAAGCACGCATACATGGAAAAGCTGATGAAAAGTGCCTCATATCTCCATCATATCATTGGCTGACTGGACAATTTATAATCAGGAGGGAAAAATAAAATTATCCCATAGATGGAAATTTCAGCTGAAACAGACACCCCTGTCCAAATAGCAAATCAGTGCAGAATCGAAAAATTCTAATTTTACAATTCACAGATGCTTCCAATTAGAACAGGGAAGGTTAATGTGGTTTCAGCTGTTACTTGAAAATATTAAAATGTGCCAAGAAAACTCAGACAGAGTTGGTACAAAGGAGTTTCTTTTTCTACTGAAATATTTACTACTCCAAAAATAATAATCACAGAGGCTTCAGGGCCCCTTTTCCCTGAGAAGTCACACTTAACACTCTTCACTTTCTTTTATGGTCGTGAACATGGCACAGACCCACACATGCATCCACTTTACAAAACAAACATCTTCCTGCTGTCTAGAAGCACGCTAGTTAATCTGGGTCTCTGGGCAGTATGCGTTTTGGAACATGACTCTGTTCTAACATGAACTTCTGATTTATCCAAGCAAATAATCATCCAACCTGAGAGTCTGAAATTGCTATTCCTCTGACTCAGAGGCCCTGACAGTGGGCTGCTTGTTTACAGGTATGTGCAAGATAGGGAGGCAAAAAACATCCTATGTGTTTGTTTTTCCAAAGCAGGTTTGAGAAGTAGTCACAGAAAGTTTTTCCCACTGAGTCACACATTTCTGTGGCCTTTGAGAAATGGGCTAGGAGCTCAGAACCCTATCAAGATCCGCTGAAACACATCAGCCCCTAGGCCAAGGACGAGCTGAAATTGTAAAAGCTAGCATCCATTTTATGCTAGCATTTACGAGACAATTCTATGAGCAGGCATCTGCATCCTATCTTGAAGCAATTTGTAAGCGGAAGACTCTGCCCACTTTCATTTATTATATAAACGTTTCTAGAGCTATCACCCGTATTAGTCATGAAAGCTGGAATTTAATAAAGGAGAACAGAATGCAGTTTTCAAGAGGACAAAAGTTCACTGGGAAAACATTTGTACGAACCTCAGGGACCCTGATCCCTGGAAGCACATGTAAGAGACAGTTTAAGTGCCTGGAACCAAATGTCTGAAAGGGCCACTCATCAGGAGTAATGGGGTGGGGGGTGGGGAGACATCTGACTTGACTTGTCCTACTGACCGAGTGTAGCCTCCCAACCCTAAACCGTCTTTAAAGGAAGAAGTGTCAGAAAAATCAAGATCAGGAATGTTCAAGGACAAGAAAGTATTTACTTTGAAATGACTGGGGAAAGATGCATGCTTCTCTGGTTAAAGTAAGTCCCAACTGGATCCACTCAACTCAAAACACCAGTGTTACTGTGAAGCTCAAGAGCAAAGGCTCAGATAGACATAGACTCCAGTCTCAAGTCTTCTGGTTAGTAGCTCAGTGACCTTGACAAATGACTACCTTTGAGCCTCAGTTTCCTCATCTATAAAATAGGGATAATGAAACGTTTCTAATAAAGTTATATATGACCAAAGAAAAAAGTACAATGCCTGGCACATTTGGTCAGTGCTCAATACATGGAAGCTATTTTTCCTATTATTCCATGTAAGCTAGCCTAGGAAATCCTTCGCATCCCAGGGTTACTATTAGTAGAAGAATGTAATGAGTAAGGCTAAGAAAAGCTGACTTGATCTGATTTATGTAGGTATGAGTTATATGCTTGCAATAAAACCCCAAATTATTAGATGACAGAAATATCTAATGGGGATCTTCATCTGTTCAGGAGACTGTGATAATATTAATGACACCATGAATAATTTTTACTGTTATGCTGAAAACCATAGCAGGTCCAGTCTTTTTCTTTCTTTCTTTTCCTTCCTTCCTTCCTTCCTTCCTTCAGATTTTATTTGTCAGAGAGGGAGAGAAAGAGAGTGCACAAGCAGGGGGTGCGGCAGGCAGAGGGAGAAGCAGGCTTCCCACTGAGTAGGGAGCCCGATGCAGGGCTTGATCCCAGAACTCTGGGATCACGACCTGAGCCGAAAGCAGACGCTTAACGAACTGAGCCACCCAGGCGTCCCCCAGTCTTTCTTTTCTATTGGCTTGTGTGAGGTAAAGCACTCATTCATGAATTATGTCAACAATTACTTATTAGATCCCCCTGTGTAACAAGCACTGTTCTAGGCACTCGGGATATTTATTTCAGTTAACAAAACAGACAAAAATTCCTGCCTTTATGGGGCTCATATGCATTCATTCATTCAATATATGGGAACTGCCATGCAAGGAGTGACAGAAAGGGAAAGGACAAAGACACAGAGATGAGTAAGACACATGGTCTGACAACCTCCCTGCCTGATAAAGCAGATCTGTGAATAACCACTGAAGAATAATGTAGTAAGTTCATTAACAGAGTATTAGCAGAAGCCACTGTGCACAGATAGAGGGAGGAGCAAAACATTCTGCCACGAGGGAGGGAGGAGAGTGACAAAGGAGGTGGCAAGAGATGAAGATATCAGGGCTGGGTTTTAAAGGGTAGGTGGGAGTCAGGCCCGGGGCGAGGGCATCAGACAAAGGGAAAACTCCTGGTTTCTGTCAATTAATGAAGCATTGGCAAAATGTAAGGTTAAAAGAAAGTGCACTATATTAACCAAAGTAGCTTATTATTGTTTTGTTTTTAAATTAGGACGAAGTAGGAAAGGGCCTTTATTTTCCCTGTTTTCCTATCAGGTGAGAACAGCTGAGTCTGCTCCAACTTGATTTCTGATGCTCTGTGTTTATCCAGAGCAGACTTTATGAAAATAGGGTCCATGTGATGCCAGTGTACTTCATAATAAACTTCCTGGGGGGACAATGAACTGTGGGAAATTTCACAATGGAGATCCTTGGGCCCCACTCCTGACACAGTGAATTGGAATCTTGGGAAAGAAAGTTGGAGGCTGTAATTTGTAGTAAGTGGACTTTTACAGAAGTCTTAAACCACCGGCCGCTGTAGAGGTTTTACCTCCCAGTCTGATAATCAGAATAATTTAATTGCATATTTATCTTAGTTATTCTAGCCAGCACCTTACCTAAGTGTATTCTACTGTTACCCAAATTCAAATTTCCTGCACCATCTTTGTCTAGAAAGAGAAGTTTCTCTGTTCCTCACCACTCTGTTCCTCCCACTCCCATTTGATCAAAGGAGGTTCACTCTGGCTGCATCTGTTCTTTGGGTCAGTAGAAACGTTACCATGACAACCTGACATCTCCATCCCTGCCCAGGCTGCACACAGGAAGTGCTGACTGGCTCCTGCAGGGGAGCCCACACTGGCCAGAAAGTGAAACCTACTGCATCGCATTTGTGATGAGGACTGGACATGGTTATTAATCCTCTGGAACCCAAGATTCTGGAAATGTAGGTCATAATTGCATTCCACTTTTTTTTTTTAAGATTTTATTTATTTGAGAGAAAGCACGCTAAAGAGCTCGCTAGAGTGTGCAAGCACAAGCAGGGGGGAGGGGCAGAGGGAGAAGCAGGCTGTGCCCTGAGCGGGAAGCCAGATACAGGGCTCCCTCCTGGGACCCTGGGGTCATGACCTGAACCGGAGGCAGACAGCCAAATGAGGCACCCAGGGGCCCTCCATTCCACTCTAGCTTTTGATTTCTTCCCAACTGATAGGCCTGGATTGGTGGATAGTTATTTTGCAAAGAAGGGGATAAATTCTATTCTTTAATTATCCCAGTAACATAGAAACTCTGCAATTACTTTTATCTCCCCAGCTTAGCTTTTATGTTCTATTAAATTCCAGAAACACTTAGCCTGGCACTTATTGAGCGCTATTCTGTCCCAGGTCCTGGAAGGCCTACCTGCAGAAGATTCTTAAAGGAATCAAATAATCTTTTACATTAATGTTAAATTTTAAGACACTAAGCATTTTAAACAAAATTAATAGAGTTAAAGATCTTTGTTTTTAAAGAGTCATTACTAATAGAATCTCGCTCATCTAGGATTTTTTTTTTAAGATTTTATTTTAGAGAGAAAGAGCATAGGGGGAGGGGCAGAGGGAGAGGGACAAGCAGACTCCCTGCTGAATGGGGAGACCCAAGATTTGGGGTTTGATCCCACAACCCTGAGATCATGAACTGAGCCAAAACCAAGAGTCAGATGCCTAGCTGACTGAGCCCCTCAGTCAGGTGCCCCTCATCTAGGATTCTATTAGAAGTCATCAGGAAAATGAGACTGCAAGTTTCTTCTATCATTGCTCCTATTCTGTTGATCCTCCATACACCTTCCTTCCATCCAACAAGGCCATATGCCAGGCTCTGTGCTGGGTGCTGGGTGTCCAACAGTGAACTAAACACACATGGCTCCTGCCCATCACAAGCTTACCATCCAGAAGTGGGAAGAGTCCTGGATGGCAAATAGAAACAGGTTCTACCTCTTACTATTTGTACAGCCTAGGGAAGTCAACCTTAGGAATCCCCCATTTCCTCAAGTGAAAGGGGCTGCCCTGTTTCACAGAGCAGCTGGTGGGACTGTATGTTAATTCATTCTAAAACTTCAAACTACTTTATATATATAAGTAATAATTATGAATTAAGCTTGTTTCAAACGATGGGGGGACATCTATCTCTAGACCTGAGTTCTAGTCCTACCATTTCTCCTGACTTGTACCCCTGGGCCTTTGTTTGAGCTGGTTGATGTCCAGCTGCAGGACCCTCTCACTGTGTATAGCTGCACAGGGAGGCGAACCTACAGCATCACAGACAGAGCCCAGACTGGCTTCAGAGCTAATCACTTCCGCCTCCTCACAGACAGGGCTCCAGCTGCGGCTTCCTGAAGAGATGGCGACTCTTTTCAAAGTCCTCTTCGGAGGCCAGTGAGTCCGCCTGTCTCGGAACCCAGAGTGGAGTGCTGTCTGGGAGTTTTGGGGAATGGACTGCCGGTGGCACACAGGTAACATCTGTGCTTCTAAAACTGGAGTCATCTACTATCCCGACACCAGCTCAAGGAGTGTCATGGGGGCAGGAGCCGTGAAGAGCTTGGCATGTCCTTGCTGCCTGCCTAAAAGGCTCTGTCTATTCAGGTGTGCAGGACCTGCCGAGGCGCAAGCTCTGGCTCCCTCCCTGATGTAGGGCACCCCGTGACACGGTACCGCCCAGCGGACTTGGGCCGAGCTGACGCACGTGGAGCTCCCGCAGACACGTGCCGCGGATGCCACTCAAGTCTACGGAATGTGTTGGCTTTGCCCCTGTTGTTTGGGCGCGGGGGGCGTGAATATTTGTGGACCCGAGATTCAGAAATGCCAAGTTTCAGCAACGCAGGATGAGAGGGAGTTCCAATGAGGAAGGGGGGGGCGCTGGAATAGGGCGGCCTTGGGTTTGAACCCTGCCACTCACTAGCCCGATGGCTCTAGGCAAGCCCCCCATGACCTCCGAACCTGTGTGACATGGGGACAATCATGGGTCTGACCTCAGGGCTGTTGTGAGAGTCAGAGACAATAAAGGTACCACGATCGTCACCGTACTGGCCACTCAGTGAAAGGCAGCGGAGGTGGGTCGTCATCCAGCTCGAGCGTCCATTTCTGGAGCCCATCTCAACTTTCCACGACACCATTATGCCCCAACATCCTCAGGTCCGACAGCTCTCCCTTCACTGCCCCATCCACCAGCATCCGAGAGCTGCAGGGCCCTCTTCCGCACTTTCATCTCCACATCTAGGAGCCTCTTTGTCTCGGCTCTCCTAGTGCTTCCGTAAAGACGACAGTGCCCTGTGGCTTCTCCTCTTGAGTCCTCAAGAATTATCCTTTTAGGAAAACACTTTTGTTACAGTCCCCCACTCAGAAGTGCACCGTGATCTCGGACTAATGGAATCCCAACCCTGCCCTCCGCCTCACAGCAGCCCTACCTCCCCCAGCCCGTCCGCGGCATGAGCTCCTCACACCCCCTGCACGGGCCACGGGCCAGCGCCTGGTGAGCCCTCCGGCCGGACATGCTCAGTCACCACAGGGAAGAGGCTCGTGAAGGACGCGCAGAGGCAGCAGTGAGGGTGTATGCTCTGGAGCCTAGACGACTCTCCCGTGTACTAGACGTGTAACCTTTTGTAGTTACTTCAACACGCAGTGCCTCAGTTTCCCTTTTCATAAAAATGGTTCTAATAGTATTACTTACCACAGAGAGATGCCGTGGGGCCTAAATGGGTGAAGCACCTAGAAGAGTGCCTGGTGCATCGGAAGTTCTGAATAAACCAACGTGAGCTGCTGCTATGTGACAGAGGTGACTCAAGCATCCCCTCAGGAAGGGACACTGCTTTCAGCGGCAGACAACACAAAACTGACTCAACTGACTGGAAAGAGGAACTTCATTTCACATAACAAGAAGTCCAGGGGAAGGCAGCTCCAGGATTTGTTTATTTAGTGGCTCAAAAATGTCACCAAGGACACAGGTTGCCTGCGTTACCATTTGAGTCTGGCCTGGTCCCTGGGCTGTTTTCTTCACGACTGTAGGATGATCATCACAGTTCCATGCGTCCCACGCAGACATGAAAATGTCCCGGGAAGAAGGAGCTCTCTTGGGACAAGAAACACCTTCCCAGAAGTCCTTGGGCAGACTACCCTACCCTCTCTTTGGCCAGAACTGTCACTGACCAAAGGACTTTACTATGATTGGCCAGGATTTTTTTTTTTTACTACTCTTTAAATTTTTTATTGTTATGTTAATCACCATACATTACATCATTAGTTTGTGATGCAGTGTTCCATGATTCATTGTTTGTGTATAACACCCAGTGCTCCATGCAGAACGTGCCCTCTTTAATACCCGTCACCAGGCTAACCCATCCCCCACTCCCCTCCCCTCTAGAACCCTCAGTTTGTTTTTCAGAGTCCATCATCTCTCATGGTTCATCTCCACCTCCAATTTACCCCCTTTCATTCTTCCCCTCCTGCTATCTTCTTCTTTTTTTTCTTAACATATATTGCATTATTTGTTTCAGAGGTACAGATCTGTGATTCAACAGTCTTGCACAATTCACAGCGTTCACCATAGCACATACCCTCCCCAATGTCTATCACCCAGCCACCCTCTCCCTCCCAACCCCCCACCACTCCAGCAACTCTCAGTTTGTTTCCTGAGATTAAGAATTCCTCATATCAGTGAGGTCATATGTTACATGTCTTTCTCTGATTGACTTATTTCACTCAGCATAACACCCTCCAGTTCCATCCACGTCGTTGCAAATGGCAAGATCTCATTCCTTTTGATGGCTGCATAATATTCCATTGTGTATATATACCACATCTTCTTTATCCATTCATCTGTCGATGGACATCTTGGCTCTTTCCACAGTTTGGCTATTGTGGACATTGCTGCTATAAACATTGGGGTGCATGTACCCCTTCGGATCCCTCCATTTGTATCTTTGGGGTAAATACCTAGTAGTGCAATTGCTGGATCGTATGGTAGCTCTCTTTTCAACTTTTTGAGGAACCTCCATACTGTTTTCGAGAGTGGCTGCACCAGCTTGCATTTCCACCAACAGTGTAGGAGGGTTCCCCTTTCTCCGCATCCCCGCCAACATCTGTCGTTTCCTGACTTGTTAATTTTAGCCATTCTGACTGGTGTGAGGTGGTATCTCATTGAGGTTTTGATTTGGATTTCCCTGATGCCGAGCGATGTTGAGCACTTTTTCATGTGTCTGTTGGATTGGTCGGGATTATTTAGGACCCACTGCTTGGTGCTGGGAAAGACCAAGACTTCCTCAAAGCACATGGCCATTTGGGGAAAGAAAGATCACTGACAAACAAAACAAAGCAAAACATGACCTGGGTTTTGTGAAGGAGGAAGGGGCAACCTGGGGTGTTTTCTGCATTCCCGGTCCTGAGGGTCTGTGATTCCTGGCTTGTTCCAGACACGTGTCTTACTTACGAAGTTCTTCCTGCTTGGAGCTCATCCACTAAATCTTTGCATGCCAGGGACTGTACTGGGCCACCTTCCCAAGGGGAATCAAAATCCGTTTTTCAAGGTTTAGACCAAGAACCAACAATTCAGTGGAGAGATTTCTCACCACGATGAATTACCAGCATACTTTCAGAGTAAACTAGACAATCCCCACCACACTTTACTAACTGGCTTATATTGCTTTGGAGATGCTCTTCTCAGCTGGCTTGTGAATTCCTCAGGGTCAGAGACCTTGAATAAACTATCTTATTCCATTTGGATCTTCCATGTACTTGATGGTGGCCAACCATAAAGATGGTGCTTAATCAATGCTTGTTAAACCTAATCAGAAGACAGTCTTTAAGTGTTCTCTCTGGTTAAGTGCCTGCAGATACTATGCTCAACACCTTGGGAGAAACAGAGAAGAACAAAACACAGTTCATTTCCCTCCTGAAGCTTGGGGTTTAGGAGAGGAGCTCATCTGATAAGTGCCATCAAGCTGGAGAAGTCCGTCTTCCACCACCCACATTACTTTTTGTTCTTTTGGCTTTTTCACTTGTTCCCCTCCAGTAACCTCTGGACAATGTTGAGATAACACAGGGGCACCCTGCCGGAGCCTTGTTTCCATCTACAGCATCCCAGATGGAATCTTCTTGACCTATTCCTTCCCATCCCTCTCCCATTCACACAAAACCTATCCTTCCTAACTCCCTGTCTCTCTTTTTTTGTTTAAGATTTATTTATTTATTTATTTATTTATTTATTTATTTATTTGAGAGAGAGAGCGGGGGCGGGGGGATGGGCAGAGGAGGGAGAGGGAGAGAAATCCTCAAGCGGACTCCCTGCTGAGCTCAGACGCAGGGCTCTATCCCAGGACCCTAAGATCATGACCTGAGCCAAAATCAAGAGTCAGATGCTTAATCCTTTGAGCCACCCAGGTGCCCACAAGCTCTATGGTTTTAGGAAATTCTGGTTTACGATTAGTCTCTAAGAAACCAGTTCATTGATAAAGTTTTCAATGTTACCCCTCCAGGGCACATGGAAAATTTGAGGGGACTCCTGTAGGTGCAATGAACCAATCCAAGGATCTGACTATAATAGTGGATTTTAGGAATCTACCAGCTGGTGATGGAGTTCTTTTCTGGCAAGGCAGAAATTCACTCTTCTTTAAAAAATTCTACGCCAATGATCCTTTATTCTTCGTTTAGTCCAGAGCCTTTCAAAATATTTGCACTGTTTGCAGCATCTCTTGAGAAGCCATTCCCTTTGGACTAAACTTAGCATGAGCAAACCCAAGCTGTCGTGCATTTTAGGTTAATGAGAGATCAAGGTTATTTGAGGAAAGGTCTACTCAACTCTTGTCTGTATGTACGTATTTCCTTCTCAGTAAGGAAATTCTCCCACGCCTATTCTTTTGATCACCATGGCTGGGATTGCCAGGGACAAGGGAGGAAAAGGACAGAGTCAGATAAAAAAGAAACAGAAATCAGTTTGTTTAAATTGCCAGGGAAATCTGCTTTTGGCTAAAGGAAGTCAAACCCAGAACATCCTGTTCTAGTTAATAAAGCTCATTTGCTTCCAGCTTGAGCAGAAAAATAGAATCTCTGCATCTTTGTGGGGCGGCTTAACCTTTCCCACCTTCACTTGCAGCTCCTACACCCAAACTCATGGATGGCTGAGGGGTTCCTCGGAATGGTCCTCCCTAAACAGCAGGATGCTTCTTCTGGATGCTAACATCCCAGGCAGGTCACAGGCAGTTAAGTACAAACTCACTTTTTTTTTTTTTAAATGTAAATCTTCAAACTTCTTCTACAAAAGAGAAAGCCAATCCCCTCAGGCATGGAAAGCAGTGTAATTCAGACACAGGAGTAAATGATCCTTCTCTCCTCTATATCTCTCTGTTCCAGAGTGTCTCAATGATGCGGGATCCAGACACATTTAACTTGCTCCATGTGACATTCATGTCAAGAAAGTGCTGAAGCACCTAATGCTTTGGAAGGACTTCTCGTGGCACTTTCTTAGCTCTCTTCCAGCATCAATTCCCAAGCACGGAAGAACCCACGACAGACCCTGGATGGCCCAGCTGGTGTGCCTGGGAAGGGCCCGTATGTGAGTCAGAGCTCTCAGCAAAATGACACTTCTGCAGATAAGCCTGCAAGCTTTTTCTTGTCAGAAAATGAAAAGTATGTGTTTTCATCTAATTTACATCCTCCTGCCTCCAATGCCAGACACCTCAGAGACAAAGTATATAGCCATAGTGCTCTAGTCTGCTCCACACTGCAGGAGTGTGTGCAAGGAGCCCCCGAGATCCCCTCATAAAATTCTCTCGTTTTATAGATGAGCATATGGAGGCCCAGAGATGGGGAGGGATGTATTGACAGTCACACTGCTAAAACTCGAAAACTGGGACCAAAGCTTACGTCTCATGACTCCTAGCTTTTGCTACCAACGCCCCAATGGGGCCTGGAAGTATCTGCTCCTTCGGCTTCCTTCAGATGGTCTCCATTAAGTTTTCAGGGGGCAACTTGTCACCAGCTTTTCATCCAGTGGCTTTCAAAGCGTGGTTCCTGCCCCAGCAACATCCGGGTCACCTCGAATCTGTGTCTTACCGAGACTCCGGGTGATTCTAAAGCATGCTAATCTGTGATGCCCTATGTGTAACCTGTTCGCCCCACCCACCCAATTCACAGGGGGATCAGGGCACTAATCAGATCCATCTAATTTCACAGCCCCTTTTCGGCTTGGCTCTTCAAGGGACCCAAGGTGGATGTTCACTTAAGTTACCTCTGGGGAAAGAGTTTATGGTAAGTTTGTGAACAGGAGCTGGAGTGGAAAGCTAGGGACCGGCACTCGCTCCACCTACGTCTTCGTCTTGCTCCCACCTGCCCTGTTGTCTCTCCATAGATCTGTTCATTTATTTCCTTTACTTCTCTTCCTTCATAGCTGGCATCTACCACGACCCGACTCTAAAATCTAAACCACAGCATCCTTTTTGCCTTAATTTCTCTTCCTAATTGAAAAATTCTCCCTATGGAACGTCTCCCATTTTTCCATCACATTCCTGACAAGGACTCCAACGTTGAGCCAGGCCACGCTGGTCACGTGCTCACTCAAATGCTCGGTCATCTTTGGTCTGATGCGATTTCCTGTCCAATCAACTGCTGACATGGGAGGCGTGTGCAGTTTGGGAGAAGGCGGACTTCGGTGCAGTGACCGAGGCTTCAGGAAGAAACTGGGGGTGGAGGAAGGAAGCACCCCGGGGGACTCCTTCCCACCTCTCCCTCCACTAATCCTGTGAATGAGACACGAGGGAACCTGGCAGCAGCTTCAACAGTTAGGCTTGCTGAGGGGTGAGCTGGAGATGGAGGTTCTGTTATATTATGACCTTAATCTTCGATATACTGCCAGGCTGAGGTGGCTTGGAAAATAGGGACGGCAGGTTATGCACCCCAAAAGTCACAGAAATTCCAAGCTGGAAAAACTGTAGGGATCACCCAGCTCAGTGGTTTGTGGCCCGGGCAGCCCATGAGAATCCCTGGCAAGCTTTTGAAAAGGAAAGCTGCCTGGGACCCACTGCAGGGATTCTGCCTTAAAGCGCCCCCATGCTTTTAATGCATGGCTGTCACTGTGAGCTACAGCTCTAACTTGACCCTCTTTGTTTTACAGGTGGGGAAACAGGCTCAGCTACATAATGTGACTGTGGCTAATTTAAAGATCTCCTTCCTAACTTGGTTATAGAGTTTGGGTTAATAGATCCTAAGTGGTTAGAGCTGGAAGAGATTACAAAAGCCATGCAGTCCAACCCCATACTTTGACTTGAGACTAAGGAGCTAAGTGACTTGCCTACAGAGTCAGCCAGGAAGCAGGGGGCGAGGGCTCCAAACTACATGTCCCAACTCCTCACCCAGTGCTCCGCGTACCACACGAGGGCTGCCAGATGAGACGCTAAGCCGACCAAGCTGCAGACCGTGGGCTTGCTCTGCTCCAGGGAGCCTTTCCAGCGGCACAGCTGAAACAGCTTGGCAGAGAAACCTGGTGTAACTGGATGGGGCACAGGCTTGGCCCCAGGAATCAGCACTTTGGTGCCCTGAGGATGGGAAGGAGGCAACTGGTCTGATGACACTAAGCCTTGCTTTCTGCCTGCCTCCCAATTACGCTGGGAGTATGTGCGTCTGGTCCCGATCAGCTGACCGCTGGGCTGGAGTCCACGTGATGATGGGCTCAAAGGCTGTTCCTGGGTGTCAGGGCTCTTCTGATGTTTGCTGACATAAGGTTGTCTTTGTTTTCCAGAGGGGCTTTAAGTCAAGATGTTTGTGCCCACTGGTCCCATGTAGGGCTTGAAATGGCTTCAGTAGGCACTTAGGAAGCAGAGGCATGTGGGGATGTGTGTACATGGGGAGAGGTGATGGAAGTGGGTAGAGAGGGTTGAAGATAAGGTTTCAATGTAAAAACAAAAACAGATAAAAGAGTAAATAAAAAGCATGTAGGGATTCAAAAACAAAAGCAGCTTAACAATAACCCACAACCCTCGGAGCAAAAACAAAAATGAGGCAACAGCTTAACAGACATAGTGAGGGGGAAGCAGGAAGCCCAAGGCGGTGAGTATGAGCCTTAACCACTCCCTTTTTGGCGGTTGGTATGAAGGAAAAGAAGCAATGAAAAAGTCATGTCCCTTGAAGCTTGGGAGGAACTGGGCAATGGAGAAAGCACATTCACCCACATTTAGCTCATCTGACCTTTATGACATGCCCACGAGGTGGACAGTCCCTGTGATCTGGGCTTGGGGAGGGAGAGTAGCCAAGCTCCAAGGCCATGTTGGGGGAGCTGACCCATTCCCTCTGGACTCCAGCCCCAGTGCTCTGTCCACCATGGGATAGAGTGTGTGTGTGTCCATCATGTGTGCAAGCCAGTCATGCAAGGGAACTTACATGAAGGCAACCATGCAAATGTTTATCTCTGAGGTGTCACCTTGACCAGGGCTACAAACAGCTCAACTGTGAATGCAGGAGAAGCATGGGAAACGGGCGCTTGGTCAATTGTGACGTCTTAGACAAGTTAGCCTTAGTTTTGCTCTGGGCTCAGGGATAAAGGACCTGAAGTACCTAGCTGAGGGCCCGCCATGAGCATCATATGCATTCCATAGATGGTAGCCGTTACTGTCCCGTAAACATGTCACTGGGTTTGCAGATAAGGAAGACAACAGCCTGGCTCAGGGCCCAGGGCTGCTGGCTTTGTCCAAATCCAAACCTGACTTCAGGTGTGTTCTATAGGGTCTCCGCCCAGTAAGGCCAAGGCCCACTTCCTACCCTCGCTTCTCCCACTCACCACAGCCTCTAGGTCTGCCCCTGTCTCTGCCAACAGGTTTGCCCGGTGGGCACAAGTACAGATCATTTCAACAAAAGAGTGTGGTGGCTCTTTAGAGGACGGAGCTGCCTTCTACCAGGTCACAGTTTAGACTCTTGGGGAGGGTGACTCAGAGTCAGATGACAGAGCCTGGGGCTAGTGGCTCGGGAAGGTCACAGCTGCAGATCACTTAGGAGGGCTGGGGTCCTTACACATGGAACCTCCCTGAATCCTCACAAGCAGCCACATGAATGGACATCACTCCCATTTCACACATGAGGAGACCGAGGGGGTGCTAAATCATCAAAAGTCATCAGAAACTGGGATTCAAGGCCAAGTCTGCCTGGCTTCCAAGTCCATGCTCCTACTACCCACAATGTAGCCCTCATCACCCATACAGGTGGGACCCCCACGCGGAGGCTGGGAAATGTTAGGTTTCCAGGGATGTGCACATCTCTCAGAGCCCAAGAGGATGAAAGTGAAGATAAGGTTTAAGCTTGGGAGAAACTGGACAATGGAGAAAGCACATTCACACACATTTAGCTCACCTGACCTTTATGACACCCCCACAAGGTGGACAGTTCCTGTGATCCAGGGTTGACCAGGTTGGTCAAGATGGAGGTGCCTGGGGGAAGGGAGGGTATTCCCTCTCACTGGACAGCAGTCTACACCCCCACAGCCCCTCCTTAGCTGAGTTGTATTGTGGACTCCTGCCTGGCCTCACTCGGGGCTTGCTCCTCTTCTGAGTCACATGTTAAAGACATTTAAGGCCATTGCTTCAAGCCAGGCTATGCAGGGTCGATGGCCCATGGAGGCACATACAGAGGGTGTGCCAAGGGAGAGGCAGGAAGGGGCAGGGGAGGCTCCACAGAGCCCAAAACCTTCTGCTCTGTTTGTCTGCCCGGGGATATTCAGGTGCCCCTGAGATAGTCTAGCATCTCCCTCAAGGTTGTGAGGTGATGCAGAGCCCCAGGCAAGCTGGAAGTTTAATTTTAGCATCAGCTGGACCTAATTAGTTAGTTTGGAGGGGGGTAGGCCCTTTCACAGAGGGCTCCATTGTTCCTGGGAACCTGGCAGGAGTGTTTATCATTTCAGAAACCCAGAAGGAGCTTGGGGTTGTCCTCCTTTCAAATGCTAATCCATAAAGCCACTCCAAGCCAGGCCTCAGAGGAAGCTCAGGGCTGAGGTGGAGCCCAAACTCTCAACTCCTTCAAGAGCAAGGCAGGTGTGGAATCAACACCTGGAAAGCAGCCAAATGGAAACCTGGAGCAACAGCTCAGAATGTCACATGTCAAATAGTTTAACTGGGTAATCATCTGAAGGAGGGTTTGTGCAAAACCTGCGGGAAGTCTGTACCAGGAGTGTGAGGGAAGAATCCAAGAACACAGTTCAGTCTGCCTACGCCTGCCTCAGCCCCACAGAGTGGGGGGCCCAGGACTGGATTATTCTCTCCCAAGAGAGGCTCAGGAAACAGGATCTAGTGATCCCCACCTTAAGAGCCTGGGCAAGCAAGCATTCCTGGAGCCACAAGGGCACCCAGCCCCAAATGCCCACCAAATGGACCAGTCCCAGACCACAGCAGGCAGTGGAGTGCAGTAGTACCTGTCCACATTCTGGTTCACACTGCACGGGTTTGAGTGCTGGCCTTGCTGGGGATGAGCTGTGTGTCTTTGGGCAAGTCATTTCTCTGTGCCTCAGTTTTCCCATCTATAAATGGGATGATAGCAGTACCCACCTCTTAGGGGATTGTGATAATTAAATGAGCTCATACATATAAAGATCTTAGGGTTGTACCTGGCCTTCAGCAAACAGTTATGCATCGTGATTATTACCCTTTTCTCCTGCTCTGGGTCACCTGCAGGTCTCCTGCTGGGATGATGGCATGCTTGTTTTCCATACTATGTGTCCAGCTTCTATACTACACTGACTGTACCCACTCAGGGCTGACCTGGTTCTCTGGGCTTAAGTTGGTGGCAGGGCCCTGTTTCCACCTATATGAACCCCCCACTCGGCCACCACGTCCCTCTCCATTGCTGACCCATCGAAGAACTGCCAATGGGGCCTGAACCCAAATGACACGGCTCCCCATGACTCCAACCTCCTGGGCTGGTGGGAAGGATACCAAGCACTTTCTTCTTTTTGGGCAGAGCCACTGGCCAATTCTCCTGTCTCTCTATTCTCCCATTTCACACACGATGAGGTCCCAGAGGCCTTATATTCTAACAAGGGGAAAGGTGGGTGTGCCTGGATCAACAAATACTTTTGCCTCCATTCTTCACTTTTGTCTTTTATGGCCCAGCTCAAATGTCACATCTTTGGTGTGGCTTTCCCTGATTCTCGTGGTCAGAATTCTAACATCACAGTTGCTCAACTATGATCTTGGACAAGTTCCTTTCCTCTGTCTGGAGTTTCCTCATCTGTGAAATGGAGATACTGCTACCAAACGAACCTGACAGGACACTGGGAGGATCCATTATAAGCCAATGGATGTAAAAACCTACCTCCCCTCCCCTCACGCTCCTTCCCAGGCACGGGAGATGGGGAGATACCCAAGTGAGCTGACCACACAGGTGTCTACAAAGCCTACAAAACCAAGCCCTTTCCTGGAATGGCCATTCCTCCTTCTTTACCCATGAAATTCCTAGTCAATCTTCCAGGACCAGCTCAAATATAATCTCTTCTGTGAAGCATTCCTACTGTCCCCGGGGAAAATAAATTTCTCTCTCCCATGTACTCCTGTAATTCTTTGTCTCTATTAAATCTCTTATTTTTTTTAACTTTTATTATATTTAACTTATATCATTATTGCCTGGCCCCTCACTGTGCTTGGGGATTTGCTTGAGGTCAAGAACCATATTTCGTTCTTTGGGAGGAATTTCATGATGCCCAGCACGTAGTAGCTGCTCCATAAATGTTCATGAACTCAAGTTCTGTTTTGTGTGTTCCCTGAATTCTACAGTGGGTTCTGGAGGCAAATCCTGCTGTATATGCAGGATCCTGACCCTATTACTGGTTCATCTGGAACCCACAACTGAATCTACAATCTAGTCCATGGAGTCTATGGAGAAGGGCTCCCACACAGCCTGGGAGTGGGATGGCCTTGCATTCCCACAGGATCTCAGCTGCAAGCCAGTAGAGGCAGTGAGCTACAGCTAAAGGACTTCAGGAAACAGTGGGTTCTGGAAAAGCCAAATCGTGTCTGTAGTTGAATGTGTGAGTTCATTAAGTGTTCAATGACTCGATTTTCTTTTTAAAAAATTTAATAGCGTCTATGTATAATATGACTCTACATTTAGCAATTCTTCCTTCCTCCTGTAATGGTCACTGAAGGCAATTCGACACTCACATTTATGCCAGGTCCCTTATCCACGCCTCACATTTTACCCCCACAATGATATTTGAAGTAGGTAGTAATATTCCCTGCATTTCATAAATGTGGAAATTAAGGCTGCGAGAGGATAAGGAGCATGCCCAAGGCTAAGGAGACTAAAACTCAGGGCCAATGGCAAAGATTTAGCTCTTCCTAGTCAGTATGCAATGCTACTTTCTCATCAGAGTGTCAAGTGCTTGCCAAGTACTGGCCTAGTCCACATAAATGGATCTGACGTGTTTCCAGCCCCCTCAAGAAATTTGCATTCTGGTAGAGGAGGCTGATATACACATAATTAAAAACATAAAGCACAAAAAATATAACTATGGACTAGAAGTATGTGATGAATTGCAGTGGAGCCTGAGGGGGGTGTGAGCAGTTCAGCCTGGGGGGATCAGGGAGGGCAGAGTAGCCAAGTCTTGGGTGACTTTGAAGGCTAGCCTCCATTCCGATGGATAGAGAATGAGGAGAGGAGAGCACACAGATGTGGGAGGCAGAGAGGACCACATGTGTGAAGGGGCGGAGGGCCAGAGCGCCAGGTGTCCTTGAGCATGGGGAACAGATCAGCGTTAGCTAGGGCATGGGATTTCTGAGTAGGAGCTGGGCTGTGACAGGCTTGCTTTTGTCAAAATGCTGGACTTGTTTCTTTAAGCCTTGGAGGCTGCGGACAGCCTCAGAGGAGGGAAACGAGCTGACCTGCACTGGGCAGGAGGGAGGACCTGGGAGGATTATTTCTGAGTAGGAACTGGGAGGTAAATAGGGTCCTGCATCCTTCAAAAAGGTACTGTCAGCGCCCAAGGTCTCTGCCAGGACTGGTTTCCAAATGATTGTAAGAGAAAAGGAGTCTCTTTCCAATTGAAAGAGCTAGGTTGAAGACCAGAACTGCTCCCGGGGCCCCGGTGCAGCGCCCCCCACAGGACTGCAGGAGCATGGCTATTCTGAGTGATGAGGCCATGTCAGTGTCCACAGCTGCACACCAACCCCCCTACCCCCCTCACCCCCCCCCACCCCCGGCCCCGAAGATGAGATCTGACACACTGCCCACTGCCAAGGGTGATGTGGGGCCAGAAAAGGAAGGAGGGGAACCGGCATCAGTCTCTGGGCTCAGCCTGCAAGGCTCAGCCCAAATGCAGGCTTCAGCACTGGAAGACTGCTTTTCCAAATTAACAAAAGATGTTTGAGATCCATGATTCCATGTTCATCATATAGCAAATGATTTATACACGGAGATTTATAAATTCTATGGAAACATAAATGACACATCTCTACACAGTATATTGTATCTTTATATGTTCTAACACAGACTAAAACAATGTCCCATAACATATAATAAACACAAGCAACTTTTTTTATCGTCAGCATTAGAAATACGTATTGATAATTACCAGGCACCTTGCACTGAGGATTCTTGGAAAATACTCCCATTTTTCCTTTTTTATATATTTTTAAAAACATATCTTCTGAACTCATCATGGAAAAAAAAACAAGCAATCTTTTTAGAAAACTGACCCCGAATTCTTTGGCTCTGAAAGAAAATGTAGTGCCAAATTTTTGCCTAAAAAAATGACATTTTAAGTGGAATCTGAGTCAAGCCCCAATGAAGGAATGAATACTGGTTCTTTGAGTCAGCAAAAGAATTCAGTCTTTGGTATCCAACACTCCATTATTCATTGGCCTGAATTGGCAAGAGAGCTGTCGGCACTGTGGAGATGACCAGAAAAGCAAGGGTGGGGGTGGGAGGTAGGTGGATAATGAGAGAAAAACAATCTGAAATACCTCTCAGGCCAACTATGAACAACATGTTGGGCATTTATCATCAGAGGTGGAGGAGCTCCGCTCTCCCCTTGCTAGATACTCTCTCAGCTCATTTCTCTGTGCATGGGGTAATTTCCTGAGCAAGTGCTTAAAATCAAGCCTTTGATTTTCACGTTGAGCCTTTGGCTCAGTCAGACATAGTCTCCAGAGTCCCATTAAGCAAGGCCAGAGGAAAGAATTGGTTCCCCTTTATGAGACAGCCCCTCCCTGAGCCCGTGCCCCAGGACGGCTCACCGGGGCCTGCGGAAGGTCAGGCCGTAGTGCTGACAGGCCAGCCCCACGGTGGGAGTGTACACGATGGGCATGAATTTCTCCACGTCTGACGTCAGCACTCGGTAGAAGAGCTTCTCATTCCGGTCCTGGAGTGTCATGAGAATGATGTACCTTGGGAAGGGAGACGAGAACCAAGCTGGTCACAGGAGCCCCACAGGTGGCAGCACTAAGGCCCTTGATGCCCAGACCCAGGGCTCCCGCTCAGCTGCTCACAATGGCACATTCATAGGCCAATCGCCATCTCTCCTCAGCATGGGTCTCATTTTCTATGAAATGAGGAGAATATCATCTACCTTCTAGTACTTACTCTTACTCATGGCATAGGCACAATTCTAAATATTTTACATTAACTCATTTAAAACTCCCAGAGACTTGGAAGATAGGGGCTAAAATGCTGGCTATTTTAGAGATAAGGAGACTAAGGCACAGAGAGATGAAATCACTCGCCCAGCTCTCATAGCAGAGTAAGGATTTTAACCTAAGCAATCTGACTCTAGAATCTCAACCGTGGTGCCAGATGGCTAGTTATGTTATTACTATGTGGACATTGATGAATGACATCAGAATCATAACATGCTGGGGTGGAGTAGGGTCCAGGAAGATACCGAACACACCAGTGGTATATGAACTGGGCTTTCCCACCCCAAGGGGCCGGTTCCTATCACAACCACAGCTCATAAGTGGCTGAGTACTGCTTGGCATGCTCCAAAAAAATCTCTTTCTCACCTATTATTCCCTGAAGCCTAATATCACTAAGCCAGGAAAAGAGCCTTTCATTCACAGTCCTGAAAATGCAAAAACCCTGGGAGGAAAAAAAAAAAACCCAGGGTTTGAAATTCATGATAGGGTGTAGGTGACTACTGATATGACACCCTTTCTGGATAACAGTTTAGGAGAGCATGGAGGTACTTGAGCCCTGGCATGGAATGGGGTGGAAGAGTTGTTCCCATAGGGGAATGATCCCTGGGTGTGGTAGCAGAGTCCTGGGTTTGAATCCCAGCTCTGTTGTTTCCTAGTTTTGTCACTTTGGGGAAGTCACATGACTTCTTGGGGCCTCAGGCTCTTCTTCCTCTCCAAAGGCACTGGTCCAGAAGTAAAAATAGTGTTTAGAAGGAAGGGAGGGTTTCTGCTTAGAACAGACAGCATCTCAGCTCATTACTAGCATGAGGGTTCTCTTACTCAGTAGCCATTTGTACACATCTCTTCCCAATTCTGCATTCAGTAATGTCGAATGGTAACTTGAAATCGGTCATGGTTGGGAGTATTCACGTCATGGATACGGGCAAATGCTACAAACCAGGGCTCCCTCGGTGTCCCAGAACCAGTTAGTAAACATTTACCAGCGTACCATTACCCTTATCCAAAAGAAGCTGGGGAGCCTCCTTAGCATTTCCCCGAGCACCTGCTGAAACAAGGGATTCTAGGAATGAGTGGGTCAGAGTAGTCAGCAGAGCATCAGGAGCAAGCTCTCTGGAGCTCCCAGAATCAGGCACAACCCCCCTGGTCCCTGGGCCTGCCCCATTTTCCCTGGCATATAAGTAAGATCTACCTAGCTGGAAAAAAAACAAAAAACGGGGAGGTAAGGATTTGGGACTTCTAATTTTGAGGAAAGGGGATTTCACATTAGACTTTAATTCTTCATAAATTTAACAAAGGAGGGAAGTTCAGGTTGTTCAAAGTTAGAGCATGTGTAATGTCGGTTGAATTCATTGTGGACTTTCTGGTTTGCTCTTCAGGGTACTAGACCTAGTATGAGTGGAATAAACAAGAGGGAAAGAGCATTTGACCTGGGCTGCAGTATGGCCTTGGAGTTAATGGGAGTGATATCCATAGCGTTCAGCCCTTCAGGAATAGAGGGAGGGGTGAGTAGGCAGAGCTTTCCTTATCCCCTGCCATTTAGAGGCAATGGCTACTGTGGGGGGAGCACAGGAAGGTGGGTGCAGGATCATCCTAACATGCTGCTGAGCTCTGCCCCTAGGGGGCAGCCACACCTTCAACGACCCCAAGTCTTGGCCATTAAGCTCTATAGATATGTAGGGAAAACCATATCCTCCCCCTAAATTTCTGCTGGAACCCATAGCAAGGTGCCATATTTATTTTACAAGCTTTTGCATAGTGCCTCCTGTTATAAGTTACAGTTACTATGTAAGTGTTCTGAGCACCTTAAAATACTAATGCATTTAAGCCTCATCATAACCCTATGAGTTAGATGCCACTGATAAACTCATGGTACAAATGAGGAATGGAGGCTAAGTAATTTTTGCTATTAAGTGGTAGAATGAGGATTTGAACTTAGTCTGACACTAGAGTCTAGTTTTGTAGCCATTAAGCTCCAATGCCTCCAGCTATAGCAGAGCAGAGCAGTTAAAAGCAGACTCTGAAAAACAAACTGAGGGTTCTAGAGGGGAGGGGGGGTAGGGGGATGGGTTAGCCTGGTGATGGGTATTGAGGAGGGCACGTTCTGCATGGAGCACTGGGTGTTATGAACAAACAATGAATCATGGAACACTGCACCAAAAACTAATGATGTAATATATGGTGATTAACATAATAAAAAAATTAAAAAAAAAATAAAAGCAGACTCTGGAGCAAACTGTGTTCAAATCCTGGCTGTACCAGTTCCTAGCCATGTGATCTGGGAGGTCACTACCTTCTTTAGCGAAACTGACAAAGCTGACCCTGTGATCCTTCAGTTGGCTCTTCACAGAATATCCCCCCGGGAGAACCCAGAGGGGCGACAGGGTTATTAACGGTTCCCATAAACCTCTAACATACGACATCCTAGCTCCTTTCCAAGGTGTCGGGTTGCATTTCCGCTTTGCTCCCCCCACATTCCCTTCATACCAGGGACCTGGGCCATGGACCACTTCCTTGACACACTTGTCCCACTTTGCTCCCCTTCTTCCTGCTGAGTGAAGTGCCTTCCATGAACCCCCCACCACTGTTTGCTGAAGCCTTATCAGTGCTTCCTGGGCTGACTTGGATACCACCATCTCCCAGAGGCCCAACAAGATTGCACCGGTTGGAAGTCCGTCTCCCTTCCCAGTTCTGACACTGCCTCTGTCATAATAAGCCCCATCCCTCAGGGAGACCACCACCCTGTGGAAGGTGGGGCCAGGGCTGGGATCTCTCAGGGCTCTCAGCCTTTCCTACCGGACAGTACCAGAAAACCCGTGTGCCACAGGAAACACCTGAGCCTGGGGCTTGGGAAGAGAGCAGACTCTAGGCACTGACTTGTCCAGGTCACTCTGCTGCCGCTCGTAGTATCTCATGATCCGCAGGAGCTGGACGTCCTGGCTCAGGAAGCAGGGGGGGATCAGGCCGTGGATTCCAAGCTGCAGCCTTTCTTCCAGTGTGAAGGCCATCCCCTGAGAGAACAAGAAAGAAACACACGCGCATGAAGGGATATGCGCGAAACTGAGGAACAGAGAGGTCCGGTCAGCAGACAGGCAAAAGTCACTGATTCAACAGTGGGCTCTGCATTCAAATCCCATCTCTGCCAATTAAACAGCTGAGCAATCTTGTGCCAGCTACTTTGACTCTCCTGAGCTTCAGCTTCTTCATGGAAAAAAATGGGGAAAATATCTACATTGTCAGCTTTTGGGGGTTAGTTTTTGTTTTTTAAGATGTGTTTTATTTTTCAGAACAATTTTTGATTTATACCCAAAATGGGAAGATAGTACAGAGAGCTCCCCTATATCCCCTCATCTAATTTCCCCTATTATTAATATCTTATATTGGTTCAGTACATTCGTGAGAGCTAATGAACCTAAAGTGACACATTATTATTAAGTAAATGCCAGGGTTTATTCAGACTTCCTTAGTTTTTACCTAAGGCCCTTTTTGTTGTTGTTTTTATACAATCCCACATTGCATTTAGTCACCATGTCTCCTTAGGCTCCTTTGTCCGACAGTTTCTCAGACTTTCCTTGTTTTTGGTCTGTGACAGTCTTGAGGAGTACCGCTCATGTATTTCATACAGTACCCTTCTATTGGCATTGGTCTCCTTTTTCTCATGATTCTACTGGGGTTATGGGTTTTTAGAAGGAAGACCACAGAGGTGAAGTGCCATTTTGATCACATCAGATCAAGATCCATACTCTCAACATGATTTATCACTGTTGATATCAACCTTGATCATGACCTTGAATACCGGGCTGGGTCGTGCTTGTCAGGAATCTCTGCTGTAAAGTGACTTCTTTTTTGGGACTCTTCCGCATGGGAGATTTGTCTCTTCTCCCCCACGTATTTTTATTCAATCACTTATTTATATTAGAATGGACTCCTGGGTATTTATTTTATACTTTGGATTATAAGCCAATACTGCTTTATTTATTTTGTTACTCAAATTGTTTGTTACTCAGCTTTGGCCACTGGGAGCTCTTTCAGTTGGCTCCTGTATCCCTTTAACATATTCCCTTAATTCCTTCCTCCCTCCTCCTCTCCACTTCCCTCCTTCTACTTCTCTCCCCTCAACCTCCCTCCTTTCCTTCTCTCTCTCTCCCTCCCTCTCTCTTTTTTTCTTTCTCTCTCTTCCTTCCTTCATTCCTCTTCCTTCCTTCCTTCATTCCTCTTCCTTCATTCCTCTTCCTTCCTTCCCTCTTTTCTTTTCTTTCTTTTTCTCTTTCTTTCTTTCTTTCTTTCTTTCTTTCTTTCTTTCTTTCTTTCTCTCTCTCTTTCTTTCTTCTTTCTTTCTTTCTTTCTTCTTTCTTTCTTTCTTTCTTTCTTTCTTTCTTTCTTTCTTTCTTTCTTTCTTCTTCCTTCCTTCCTTCCTTCCTTCTTTCTTTTTTTTTCTTTTCTTTTCTTTTCTTTTCTTTTCTTTCTTTCTTCTTCTTACTTTCTGGGACAGGATGCTCCAGGCTCACCTTGTATATTGCCTGCCCCAGTCCTAGAATCAGCCATTTTTTTCCCAATGAGGCCTGATTCCTTATCTGAAGCATGGTATGAGAACCCAAGATCTGGGCCCTACTTAATACATGTGCTACTTACTACTGGGATTTTATTGCTTCCAGTCCCTCTCAGCTGAAAGAGCAAGGAAATGAATCTATACTAAGGTAAACATAACTTCATACTAATGTCTCTAATCTATTACCACATGGATCATTCTAGCCTCATCACTTCACTAGTCTGTAAATTCTCACTCCACCCGTGAGAGACTTAGCTCCTGCCAGCTGCCATCCATGTAGTTAGTCACTGGATTCCAGTATACACGTAGAACGGTATCAGAATGGTTAATTTACTCCACAATGGGAAACAACTTAGTACATTGGAGTTTACTGCTTACAAGCTGTTCCTCTTGCCTTCAGTCTTACAAACTCCACTTATTCCCTGCGTTACTTAGGTCAGCACTTTCCCTCCCACCCCCTTCACTGAGGTTGTATCATACATTTATAAAACAGTTACATTCTCCTGTCACAATCTGCCTTCCTGCCTGGGATCCAACAGCCTATTAAATGACTTGAGAAAATCTGGATACATTAAGATCCACTCTTTGTACTGTAAAGTTCTATGAGTTTTGATAAATGCATAATATCATGAATCCATCATTACAGCATCATACAAAATAGTCTCACTGCTCCAAATATCCCATGTGCTTTACCTATTAATCCCTCCCTTCCTTCCCCAGGACCTCTGGCAACTACCGATTTTTTTTTTTTTTTTTTTTTTTTTTACTGTCTGGACAGTTTTGCCTTTTCCAGAATGTCAAACAATTGGAATCACACAGTATGTAGCCTTTTCAGACTAGCTTCTAACCATAAGCACGTAAGGTTCATCCATCCATTTTTGTGGCTTTATAACTCATTTCTTTTTTTTTTTTTACAGATTTTATTTATTTATTTGAGAGAGAACATGAGCAGTGTGGGGGAAAGAGCAGAGGGAGAGGGAGAAGCAGACTCCCTGACTGAGCCACCCGGGTGCCCTGATAACTCGTGTCTTTTTATCGTGGGATGACATTCCACAGTCTATACTGTAGTTTGTTTCTCCATTTATCTATTCATCTTGGTTGCTTCCAGTTTTTGGTGACTATAAATAAAGTTGCTATAAATATTCATGCTCAGGTTTTTGTGTGGACATGAGTTTTCAAGTCAGTTGAGTAAATACGTAGGAGTGCAATTGCTAGATCATATGGTAGGACTATGTTTAGCTTTTTAAAGAAACTGCCAAATGGTTTTCTAAAGTGGCTGCACTGTTTTGCACTCCCACCAGCAGCGACTGAGTTTCTCTTGCCCCACACCGTCTCTAGCATTGGGTAGTGTCAGTTTTTTAAGTTTTAGGCACTGTCATACTATTATTGTTTTAATTTGCAATTCCCTATTGGCATATTGATGTTGAGGATTTTTTCATATGCTTATTTTCCATCTGTATATCTTTTGGTAAGGTATCTGTTCAGATTTTTTGCCTCTTTTTTGTTTTGTTTTTCTTATCGTTGAGTTTTAAGAATTCTTTGATCAACAGTTTCAATGCAACCTGCATCAGAATTCAAATGGTCTCTTCTGCAGAAGTAGAAAAGTTGGTCCTCAAATTCATATGTAATAGCAAGGGGCCCTGACAACCAAAACCATTTTTATTATTTTTAAAAAAATTTTTAAAAGATTTTATTTATTTATTTGACAGAGAGAGACACAGCGAGAGAGGGAACACTAGCAGAAGGAGTGGGAGAGGGAGAAGCAGGCTTCCTGCTGAGCAGGGAGCCCGATATGGGACTCGATCCCAGGACCCTGGGACCATGACCTGAGCCGAAGGCAGACGCTTAATGACTGAGCCACCCAGGCGCCCTCCCCAAAACCATTTTTAAAAAAGAAGATTCTGAAATATAACACAGAGCTAAAGTAATCAAAATAGTGTGGTACTGGCATAAGGACAGATAAATAGATCTACAGAATAGAATCAAGAGTTCAGAAATAAACTCATACATCTATAGCAAATTGATTTTTGACAAGGACACCAAGTCCATTCAATGGGGAAAAGAACAGTCTCTTAAAGAGTTGGTGCTGGGACAACTGCATTTCCACATGCAAAAGAATAAAGTTGGACTCCTACCTCACTACCATATACAAAAATTAACTAAAAATGGATCAGTAACCTAAAATATAAGAGCTAAAATCATAAAACTCTTGGAAGAAAACACAGGGGTAAGTCTTCATGACCTTGAATTTAGCAATGAATTCTTAGGGTGATACCAAAAGCACTAGTAACAAAGGAACAATTAGGTAAATTGACTTCATTTAAACATTTTCATGCACAAAGGGGACAATTTATTAAGAAAGTGAACAGGGGCACCTGGGTGGCTCAGTCGGTTAAGCATCTGCCTTTGGCTCAGGTCATGATCCCAGGGTCCTGGGATCAGGTCCCACACTGTGTTCCCTGCTCAATGGGGAGCCTGCTTCTTCTCTGCCTGCCACTCCCCCTGCTTGTGCTCTCTCTCTGACAAGTAAATAAATAAATAAATATCTTTAAAAATAAGTTAAAAAAAAGAAAGTGAACAGACAACCTACAGAATGGGAGAAATATTTGGAAATAGCATAAAGCATCTAATAGCTAGAATCTATAAACAATTGCTACAGCAGATCAACAAAAAGGAACCCAATTGAAAAATGGGGAAATAAATAACTTGAAAGTACATTTCTCCAAAGAAGATATATAAATAGCCAATAGCACATGAAAAAAAAATGTCAGCATCATTAATCAGCAGGAAAATGCAAATCAAAACTATAGTGAGGTACCGTTTCACACCCACTAGGATGACTGGAATAAAAGCAACAGTAAATAACAAGTGTTGATGAGGATGTGGAAAAAGTAAAACCCTCATACACTGCTGGTAGGAACGGAAAGTTTTGCAGCCTCTATGGAAAAATAGTTTAGCAGTCCCTCAAAAAGCTAAACCTAGAACTACCATATGACCCCAGCAATTCCACACCCAAGTATATCCCCAAAGGAATTGAAAGCAAGAACCTGAACAGACACTTGTATATCAACATCCAATGCAGCATTATTCACAATAGCTTCAAGATGGAATCAACCCAACATATGAACAGATCAACAAGATGCATACGTGTATAGTGAAGATTTCTTCAAACGTAAAAAGGAATGAAGTTCCTATACATGCTACTTCGTGGATGAACCTTGAAAACATCATGCTAAGTGAAATAAGCCAGATATGAAAGGACAAATACATGATTCCACTTACATGAAATACCTAAAATTGGCAAATTCATAGAGACAGAAAGTAGAGATTTTATTTATTTATTTTTTAGTAATCTCTATACCCAGTGTGGGGTTCGAACTCACAACCCCAAGATTGTGAGTCGCATGATCCACCATCAGAGCCAGCCAGGTACCCATAGAAAGTAGATTAGAGATCATTAAGGGCCGAGAAGGGCCTCATGAGTTATTGCTTAATGGATACAGTTTCTGTTTGGGATGATGACGTATTGGGAGGATGATGGCGATGGTTGCACAACACTGTGAGTACACGTCTCACTTGATTGTACTTAATTGTACACTCAAAAATGGTTAAGATGGCACATTTTGTTCTACTTTCCCACAACTTTAAAAAATTAATAATATATTATACCCCCAAACCATTGAGCCGTACACTTTAAATGGGTGAATTATAACTCCATAAAGCTGTCTTACAAGACTTCTTTGCATGTTATGGATACAAGTCTTGTATTGCACATGTATTCTGTAAATATTTCTCTGAGTATGTGGCTTGTCTTTTCATTCTCTCACCAGAATCTTTCACAAACAAGCCTCTCCTGGTTCGGGCACTGGCAGGGAGACGGGGAATCAGTGGGGTGTCATGGAATCTGCTCCCTGGCCCCGTTAAGCCCTGTGGAGACAGTGTCTGCTGGCAGGAATTCAGGGACTGTTCTCCAAGGGACACTGGGAGGCATGGGGACCACAGCTGTTCCACCTTTATCCCAACAGGATAAGGTGCCACCCATGGTGTAAAGGAGACCTTTTCTATGTAGAACTGAGGCAGCATGACCTCGAAGCTCCTGGCTTCCTCAGCCCCCTGGCTTTCTCATGAAGGGTCCTGGCAGTGAGGACAGTAGGGAGCCCCTGAGGGGCTGCCACGGGTAGAGGACATCAACAAGGAAGAGACCAGCATCCCTATGGGGGTTGTGTAGGCCACTCAGAAAAGCTCTTAACTAATAATTAATGAATACGGTTAAGACGACCCTCATTGTATCCAAGGCTGAAGATACCTGGGGCAACTCTGGTTAAGCTCTCTATTCATAATGAGCCCCAGGTAACGCTAGGTTCCTCCTCAAAGTGCAGAAGGCTGTGTGGGTGATAATCGAGACCTAGGTTGTTCGAAGGGCAGTCTAGCTTCCCCCAGACCCCTTGGGGAGGGAAAGCTTGAAAAGGTAAGGAGCATCAGAGCTCCCCACATTGCTCTGCCAGCTGAAAAAGACCTCATCTACTATAATTACTACAAGCTTTCTTATGGAGACTTCAATAATGACAGGGAGACGTAAGCCTGTATGTTGATCATCCACACCTTAGGGTTGTTGCGATCATCGGCTCCAAGAAAGGGACTCTAATAAATACCCAATCTTTCCGTATCCTTACAACCACGCTGTGAGGAGGTTTTACAACCTCCACTTTCTAGATGAGAAGGCTAATAAGCAAGAGAGTTTCTGTCATGCTTTGGAAGTTGCATAGCTATTCCCCATATTTTATTGCTTCTTAACCAGGGTGCATCTTATAATCAGTAAGTCCATTTAGTGGGATCATTTTCCTGTGATGATTTCTTTGACTAGAGGCAAGCGACAGAACCAAGATTTGATCACAGGCTGCATTCTTGCCGCTACAGTGTTTCCCTGCCAGGACCTTGGTGACATGGATCTCAGAAAATGTGAGTTGGGGTGGGCGTGGTGGGGGAGGAATAGAAAGGGAGAAAAATAAAGAAAAGCAAATTAAAGTTTAGACTTCTTAGTTATTCCCAATTTTCTGTTTGTTGTTGTTGTTTTGTTTTGTAACTTAGGAATCTCTGGAACTATGAATACTGGGCTCCTCTAGTGTTTTTAAAAAGCAATAATGACACTTCAGCTTAATGAAAATTCTAAAAAGCTGTCCCTCCTCTCAGAAGAAGTGCTGGAACTGAAAGAAAGATCTACCCGAAGATAGGCTCCACTTTAAAAGTATGACTCACGGAGAATTCTCTACCTACTCTTCACACAAAGAATTCCAAACCTTTTCTTCATCAAAGCCCAAAGTCACCAGGTCATAAAACCTCAGTGCTGGCCACCAGCTTTGGTGCAACACTGAGGTCCCTGATCATTTCGTAGGAAATTACCCGCACTGGAGAGTGAGCACTTTCACCAAACACCATTAAGCAGGCGACTGTTCACTGGCTTGGTAAAGACTGTGAATCGTCTCTTCTTGGCCCTGGGGTCCCAGGGAGGCCCAGGCCCTGAATGATGACATCATCTTTGGTAATGACTGCTGTGGCGTTTAATAACAGCCCGCTTCTCTCTACAGGCTAAGAGTTTCTTTTGGCTGACTGCCATCAACTTCTTTTGTATTTGAGGAAAAAATTATAACTGTTTAGCAAATGGTAATTTCAGGGATTTAAAAAAAAATGCTTCTAGAAGCTTCTTTTCATCCTGAAGCTAACGTTAAGGCAACTTCAGATTTACAAGTCTGTAAAGCAGAAATGCACTTTGCAGGTACCATGGCCTCCAAAATAGGATTGGCACAAGATGATTCACTAGCCTGTGGGAGAGACGTATTAGAATTTATATTTCTCTACAAACGAAATACACTTTGCTAATTGATACTCAAGACTCTTGGTCTGTATGTCAAAAAGTCACATAATTCCCATAAGGTATACCAGGAACCCTAACATAGACGTCGGGCTTGTACAACACGGAGGAGCTGGTAGTGGGGCCCTTATTCATTCTCATCACATTGAGAAATTGTAGTTTCTGTGTGCCTGGTTAAAGAAAAGTCATGCAATTGCTGGATCGTATGGTAGCTCTATTTTCAACTTTTTAAGGAACCTCCATACTGTTTTCCAGAGTGGCTGCACCAGCTTGCATTCCCACCAACAGTGTAGGAGGGTTCCCCTTTCTCTGCATCCCCGCCAACATCTGTCATTTCCTGACTTGTTAATTTTAGCCATTCTGAATGGTGTGAGGTAGTATCTCACTGAGGTTTTGATTTGGATTTCCCTGATGCCGAGCGATGTTGAGCACTTTTTCATGTCTGTTGGCCATTTGGATGTCTTCTTTGGAAAAATGTCTGCTCGTGTCTTCTGCCCATTTCTTGATTGGATTATTTGTTCTTTGGGGTTGAGTTTGATGAGTTCTTTATAGATTTTGGATACTAGCCCTTTATCCGATATGTCATTTGCAAATATCTTCTCCCATTCTGTCGGTTGTCTTTGGTTTTGTTGACTGTTACTTTTGCTGTGCAAAAGCTTTTTATCTTGATGAAGTCCCAATAGTTCATTTTTGCCCTTGCTTCCCTTGCCTTTGAAGATGTTTCTAGGAAGAAGTTGCTGCGGCTGAGGTCGAAGAGGTTGCTGCCTGTGTTCTCCTTTAGGATTTTGATGGACTCCTGTCTCACATTTAGGTCTTTCAACCATTTGGAGTCTATTTTTGTGTGTGGTGTAAGGAAATGGTCCAGTTTCATTCTTCTGCATGTGGCTGTCCCAATTTTCCCAACACCATTTGTTGAAGAGACTGTCTTTTTTCCATTGGACATTCTTTCCTGCTTTGCACCCCAATGTTTATAGCAGCAATGTCCACAATAGCCAAACTGTGGAAAGAGCCAAGATGTCCATTGACAGGTGAATGGATAAAGAAGATGTGGTATATACATACAATGGAATATTATGCAGCCATCAAAAGGAATGAGATCTTGTCATTTGCAACGACGTGGATGGAACTGGAGGGTGTTATGCTGAGCGAAATAAGTCAATCGGAGAAAGACATGTATCATATGACCTCACTGATATGAGGAATTCTTAATCTCAGGAAACAAACTGAGGGTTGCTGGAGTGGGGGTGGGGTGGGAGGGATGGGGTGGCTGGGTGATAGACATTGGGGAAGGTATGTGCTATGGTGAGCACTGCGAATTGTGCAAGACTGTTGAATCACAGATCTGTGCCTCTGAAACAAATAATGCAATATATATTAAGAAAAAAAAAGAAGATAGCAGGAGGCTAAGAATGAAGGGGGGGCAAATCGGAGGGAGATGAACCATGAGAGACGATGGACTCTGAAAAACAAACTGAGGGTTCTAGAGGGGAGGGGGGTGGGAGGATGGGTTAGCCTGGTGATGGGTATTAAAGAGGGCATGTTCTTCGTGGAGCACTGGGTATTATGCACAAACAATGAATCATGGAACACTACATCAAAAACTAATGATGTAATGTATGGTGATTAACATAACAATAAAAAATTTTTAAAAAGTCACACGTTATCTAGGTTTTTTTTTTTAAGATTTTACTTATTTATTTGACAGAGAGACACAGCGAGAGAGGGAACACAAGCAGGGGGCGTGGGAGAGGGAGAAGCAGGCTTCCTGCTGAGCAGGGAGCCCGATGCAGGGCCCGATCCCAGGACCCTGGGACCATGACCTGAGCCGAAAGCAGATGCTTAATGACTGAGCCACCCAGGCGCCCATATATTATCTAGTTTTAACAAAGCTCTCAAAATAGAACAAGTGGCTTTTGAAAAATGGCCAACTCTTTTAGTCATAGGTCAACCTTGTAGTATTCAGCACATACCAGTAGGCACCTACAGCTGTTATGTTGAAACAATTGAAATGTTTCCATTGTTACAGAGTCACTGCTCTGATCACGCCCTCAGCCAAGTGTACCTCCCAACTAGCTCTGGCTTCTCTCAGGGAACCTTTGGACCTCCTCAAGATCCAATGGCCAAGGGGTTAAAGTCGGGCAGAGTGGGTGGCCTCCAGACCCTATTTTAGAACAAAGGGCCTGGGACTGTTTTGACTGGTCAGTGCCTAGGCTGTACCAGTGTGAATCTTTTAACTGTCACCCCTGACTTTCCCTAGTTTATCATCTTCTCTGAATGATCATCTCTGGCCCAGCTGCTGAACTCTGCCCATGGGCTCAGCATTGCCCAAGTTCCCCGGACAAAACTTTCTGACATCAGAGAGATTTTTGAACAGACCCCACCGTCCAATGGCAGGGCTCAGAGGCAGCAAGCCACATCAGGCTGTGCCCCTGACCCAGCCTCCTGCTGTTCAGAGATCCAAGTTGCCCAGGGCCTGGTTCCTTATGACTTACCTTTTCCAAGGGGAGGCCTCCCCGCCCCACTCGGTGATCTGCCTAGTGCCTCTGGATCCAGAGCCTTGCTGTATACAGGACAATCTCTTCTCATTCATTCCACAAGCATTGATGAGTTCCTACTTTGTGCCAAGATGACCATGTTAGACACTGGGGAGTCCCAGAGGAAATGGGAGCTGCTCACTGCCCTCGTAAATCTATCAGAGGTGTCATGTGGATTAACACATAATGGAGATTCTGGGCATCTGCCTTGGGCAAGCCACTTCTCTGATCTCTTTCATGTGTTATGGGATTCAATGAAACAGTGCATCTGAAATGCTCAGCGCAGACCTTGGCACAGAGGAAGTGCTCAATGATGAGTGCTAGGTGTTCTCCTGATAACCATGACTATTTTGTTCACGGGGCCGGGTGGCATAAGAGAGTTCATTCGCAGATGTTGGAGGTAAGCCCTGAGGGGGTGCTAAGAAGCAGATGTTTCAAAGCAGCTCACACAGGCCTGCAGCACAATAATATAATCATCAATAACAACAGCAACCATTACCTCTACTGAGAACCCACTGGGCTGGGTCAGGCACCAAGATAGGCACTTTACACATGGCATCTCTAATCCTCACAGCAACCCTGGGTTAAGAATCCAGTGACTATTATCCCCACGTGTTGACTCAGAAACTGAGGCCAGAGGGGTAATTGCCCAAGGTCACACAGTGAGTTGATGGAAGAAACAGGAGCAGAACCCAGGTCCATATGTTCCCAAAGTTCACACTCTTTCCTCTGAGCTGACCAACTGCTCCTGAGAGTTCACAGATTAAACAGGTTTTTGATCAAATTGGCTTTTATTTGTGTAGCGATGAAAGTATTCTGCTTCTCCAAGTAGAGTCAGTGACCTTAACAGTGCAGCTACTGCCGAGAGATCCTCTGTCTCAGCCCCGGGCCAGTCCGCCCATCCGCAAACAGGTGTGCGTGTGCCCTGGAGATCACGTGACACACACTCAGCCAGGTTCCCTCCGACCCACCTTACGATGGAAGGAAGGGGAGCAGACCTTTACTGTGTGTAACAGTAAAGGTGCTCTGTTCCACCACCATTACATCAGGCTTGGAGCGGACTGCTTCTGCCGTAACCCGCTTCCTCCATCAGTCAGCTGAGAGGAGCTACAGCTGAGACATCTGTGCACCATCAGCCCCCCAGCTGTACAGTGAAAGGCTGATGAGCTGCTGCAGGACCAAAGGCACTTCCTCTGCCTTTTGCATAGTACTTCATTACTCCATCCGTTTGGATTTTGAGGCCTTAGGGTGATATGGACTCCTGGAGGTAGGAAGCGGGGTTACAGAGGAGGCTGCTGTTCTCTCGCTGAACCTCCCCTCCCCCCCCCCCGGGTTTATGAGGGCCCCTGAGCACATTCCTGGGATGACTATTTGGGGGTCTTAGAAAATCATGCACTGGGAAGTCTCAGCAGACACAGACCCAAAAATGGCCTCCCCGGCCCCCTCCCCCCCAGACATACTTCTGTGATCAGGTGCAAAATGTAAATTCCTGAAAGTGGAGGATACACAGCTCATTAGTGCCCAGAACTAACCCTAACCCAGTTTGGGACTCCAAGTCTGGGTTTTGGTTCTGTGGGCTGCAAATGCGCAGAGGCTGCCTGTGACCTTTCCATCTATGATGTATGGAGAAATTCTTGTTCTGGTGGGAAATACAATCCCATTTTCCTTCCATGGGATAAGGACTGGGACATGGAGGTGCTGTGAGTACACAGTCAGTATGGGGGAATGGGAGGGGAGCTGCAGGCAAAAGTTCTACATTCGGTTCCTCCATTTTCAGGCTGTGTGATCCTGGGGAGGTTACCGCACCTCTCTGAGTCTGCTGCCTTCACTGGATGGTTGTGTGAGCCAAATGAGAATGTGGATGTTGAGATTTCCTAAATTCAAAAAAAGTGGCAGAAAGGCTAAAAAAAAAAAAGGCTGTGACTATTGCAGTTTCAGATCCCTCTGGGTTCAGGAATCTAAGCAATTTAGCAATTGCCCTTGATGGTATTTATTCCCTTTCTTGTCTCTTTTCCCTTCAAGACAGTAACTTCCTTGACAGGGATTATGACCATATGAGCCGGGTGCCCCTTCGGCCTAGCATGACTTGCATATTTTTATTGCTTTATTATCTCTGAAATGGTCTCAGAGGGCTCATGTCATTTGGTCCTAGACAAGACAGGTGTTATTATGCCCATTTATGGAAGAGGAAGTTGATTGTGGTTCAGATGGGTCAATGACACACTGAGAGCATGTGGCTAATACACACTGTTCAAAAGCATGTGAGAATAGTGGCTATTTCAATTGTTTTGCCATCGGAAGACTGGTGAATGCACAATTGTTGGATAAGGACCAACACGCAAGAGAAATGGAAGAACCCACTCCTGAAATACTTGGCGACTTTAGCATTTTGTCCTAAGCGAACGAGAGAGAGGTAGATAGTTGGAAGGCTTATGAATCATTCTCTTGGCAAACTCCCTGTGGCAGTTTGAAAGCCTCACGACCCTTTCTTCCCAAGAGACTATTATTTGAAATTTAAATAATATTGTTCTTGGCACCTTGGTGGCCCTCTTACTCAGCTGACCCTCCATAGGGTAACAGCAGAGGAAGGTGACACAGGGGAGCTACTGAGTGCAAGGGAGGACCGCTTCCTTCCTCCCACAACACAGGCCCAGCCTGAGAGGCCTGGGTCAAAAAGTGAACTATGACCAGGAAGAATCAAACAAACAGACCCATTTGGGAGGGTCTCTGAATAGGCATTGTACATGTATGCCCGGTGCGTGCGGGTGAGTGGGTGGGTGTACCAGAACACGTGAGACTGCCCAAGGACAAGTTCATCCAACAGGACAATGGTCCAGCAGGTCACTGTTAACCTGTTCCAGCCCTGATTTCAACCCAATCCTCCTCCTCTGCCTCAACTTTGCCACCTGATCACCTGATCAGGAAGGAGGGCATTTTTGTCCTAGGGACACACAGGAGACCAGTGTAACCAGCCTCCTTCTCTGTCATGACATCAGGAAGCAGGAGTTTGAGGCCCAGAGTCATTCTGGACTGACTTTATAACAACTGTTTTTATTTAACTGCCTCTTTAGGTTTTACAGAGCAGGTTTATTTCCTTTGCTATGTTTGACGAGCCCCCAAAAGGAAAAGAATATCCCTATGGCAGTGGTTCCAAACGTTGCTACCCATCAGAACCACCTAGGGAGCTGTTAAATGCCCAGATCACATCCCACCCCATTAAGTCAGAATTCTGGGGACAGAAGCCTAGATGAGGAGTTTCTAAAGGTCCATGGGTTGCTCCAAGGTACAGTAAAGTTTGGGAACCACTGCCCTATAAGGCAGGCTATGAAAGTGTTATGCCCATTTTGCAGAGGGTAACACTGAAGCTAAGGGAATTAAATGATTTGCCTAAAATCAAGGCCCTAGCAAGTTGTGGAAATGGGACTTGAACTTTGAATTCCATTTCAAATTGTTGGTTCATTAATTTTTTCAGTAACTTTTCATTTAACAAGTTTGTTTTGAGGATGAGCCACATAATAGGCACCCAATATACAGTGAGAGACCAAATATATATGACCTCCGCTTCCATGGAATTTCAGTCTAGTGATCTTTTCATTCCAACCAGTGTCCTTTATACCCCTTTGTATTTGGGAATTAATTTGGAATTATGCAGACTAGTTTAGTGTCTGGCAGGCTGGGGTGCTCAGCAAAATAGCACTAGCGGTATTTTTGCAGGAGCTCAAGTACAGATTGGCCCATGAGAGGCCACAAAGGAGGAGGGAGATGAGGCTTTGAAGTCACTGGCCCTGGATTCAAACTGTGCCTCTGCCCCCACCAGCTGTGTGATCCTGGACAACTATCTTAACCTCTCTGATCCTTAGTTTCCTCATTTGTGGAATGAAGATAGTATCATTTCACAAGACTGCCGTTAGAACCAGTTGAAACCCCCTGAATAGTGTGCCCAGCTAATGGCCGGCACATCTGAGGCACTCAGTCAACAGAGCTGTGACTGGGTCCTTACTAGATGCCGAGTGTGGCAAAGAAAGCAAGGATGCATGAACGGCATGCTCCTGAGAGGCACAGCAGCCTAGAGTGTCCTTAGAATTTCCCCTACTGTTTATTCTTCCCTCTCTAATCTCTATCCTCAATCCACTATATTCATCTTCCTCGGTACTCACAGTTGGGGCCCCCAAATTCCAGGGTAAATCCTGGAATTTAAGAGTAAGCACCTGATAAACTTTAATTAGTAATGAGGACTTGATGCAAATCTAAAATTAATGAGAGAAGCTCAAAAGGGACTGGATTGAAAGTTAAAAGTTCCAGTACCAGGAATGCTATCTGAACTGTATTTCCATTTTTAAATCAGATTTATATTAAAAGAAAGGGAAAGGAAGTGTAGAACTTCAAGCTCAGATGGCTTGTTTCTGTTTGTTTCATAGCGCTTCGTTTCTATAATCAGCACTGAAATGGTGCTTTATTCCCCCGTGAGACAGAATCTCATTTTTTGCACTTAATGAACTTGAAAGTCTTCTAAAAAAGTTCTCGCTTCATAAACATTATTAGCTCTGGGATCTGCATGTTTAGGGACAACATGTACGCAATCAAATAGCTCTTTCCTACCGACAGCTTCTGGACAGGGCGCTGGGATTCCTGAACAGCTGGCATGGCTGGTCTAGAGTGACCGGGTCTACTCTGAAGGAAGACCTGCAGATGGCTCGAAATAAACAACTCTGTGCCTAAGGCCATATTTAGTGACACTGAGCTACCGGCCTTTCCTAAGACCTACATCCTGTGCTAAGTGAAATCAATATTTAAAGTCTCCTTTAAATGACCTACTAATAGCTGGCTGACTCCATACATCATTGAATGATTGACTGGGTCATCATGGAATAGTCTGGAATATTCAGTTTGTAAGTTAGTTTATGTATTACAACTTAAATGAATAAAGATAGTAATACTATTTCTTGGTGCCTACTAAGGGACAGGCTCGTGGTAGGTGTTGAATGAACCAATGCACCATTTCAATTTTCTCCTTCCACAGTACCCTATGAAGTAACACATGTGCCCAACGTGATGCAGTTAATAAGCTGTAGAGCTGGACTAGACACCCAGGCCTGGGTGCCACTGAAATTCATACTAGCGATCACTATTTTGCTCACACTGCTTTGCACCGTGTTCTGTGCTGTGGTTTTTGCTTTTGTTTTTGTTTTTTTAAGATTTTGATTTATTTATTTGAGAGAGAGAGATAAACAGCATGAGAGGGGAGAGGGCCAGAGGGAGAAGCAGGCTTCCCACCGAGCAGGGAGCCCGATGTGGGACTCGATCCCAGGACTCCGGGATCATGACCTGAGCCAAAGGCTGTCACTTAACCAACTGAGCCACCCAGGCGCCCCTTCTGTGCTGTGGTTTTACACGTTCTGCGCTAACCTTCATCAGCTCCATTAAAGGTGAGGTTTGATCCATCTACCGAAGTGCGTGTTTCCTGGCTGGCCTCATCCCTTTTACCTTTAATGCCTTCTTGAGAGAGAAAAGTGGGACACATGTAGCAACACTCAATATACTCTCCCCAAAGGTGGGGGGAATGACAAGGCCTGGGAACAGAAATGAATTATGCTCCCCATGAGATCGAAATAGAGCAATGTTTGTCAAACTCAGCCAAACTCTGGCTGTGAAATCAATTCAGTAGGGAGTAACCATCATTTTAAAAGATGATAGGGGCGCCTGGGTGGCTCAGTTGGTTAAGTGTGCGATTCTTGATCTCAGCTCAGGTCATGATCTCAGGGTCGTGAGTTCAAGCCCCATGCTGGTCTCCACATTGGGCGTGGAGCCTACTTAAAAAAAAGATGATAAAGACTTGAATAGAAAATATCAGGTTGTATTATTAGTAGTAGTAAGGGTAGGTACTGTTTTGCTCACTGTTTACATAGTTGCCTGTGTGAGTGTGTGGGCACATGTGTAATGTGCATCTGTGGGTGCTGGCGTGTGATGTAAAGTGTACTTTTAACTGCAAGTGTAGCTTTAACATTTGAGAAACACTGTAGCACAGGAGAGTGATTATCAGACTGCTGGTTTGAATCCCAGCTCTGACCCTTACGAGGGGCATGGCCTAGGTACCTTACCTAACTTTTCAGGTTTCAGGTTCCTCTTCTGTAAAACGGATGATAACAGTACCTATTTCATAACAAGCGTCATGTGCAGCAGGGTGTCTGACACTTAGTAAGGACTCACTAATTAAATGCCAGCGATTGTTATATTAAATACAGCAGTTTGGGTGATCAGTTGGTGGCAGGCAAGGGCAATGCTTTGCATCATGTCCCAGAATGATTTAAATTCCAGATGCATATATCCATCTGCTCCCTGGGCATCCCCACCTACATGTCTCATAAGCCCATCAAATACCACATGCACCAAACCAAACTCATCTCCCTTGCCAGACCTCCATCCTGCATTCTCTCCTCAACATTAGAACCACTCATGAGCCCAGGTGAAACTTCAGAGGCATCCTGTGTTCCTCACAACTCAACCCATATATGCAATCATTGCTAAGTCCAGATGGAGTTTTATCTCCTGAATGGTTCCAGTTCTTCCTCTCTTATCCAACTTGCTCATAATAGGAGGATAATCATCCTCCTATTCTCTTCAGTATCATCCTTGGTCTCTAATAAATGAATGGTTCTTCAATAGCTGGGCTCTGGGCTCAGCTACAGTCACCCAAGCTCTCATTGTCCTGCTCCTGGAATGTACCTTCTAGAACTGCTGCCAGACATTTTCCAAAAACCAAATTAGACAATTTCACTTCCTAACCTAAAACATTTTTATCAAAGTCTGCAAGGTTTTTCATGAGCTAGGTATCGTTTCTGGCTTCATCTGCCAGCTTCCATGGGTAGCCTTCAATTCAGCAAACTCCTTTATCTTTCCTAGCAAAGGCCAGCATTTTCAAGCCTCTCTGTGGGCACATGCTGGGTGTTCTGCTGAGAGCGCCCTTCTATGCCTGTCTGCCAATCACTAAAGTTACAGAAGGATGAAAGGCCATTGACTTAAACTTATAATTAAGTACTCTGAGTCTCAAAGCTCACGTACATCAGGAGTATCTGAGTTGCTGGCTTAAAATTCAAGCTCTAGGCCTCGACTTGTAAATGCTGATTATAGCAGAGTCAGGGATTTTCACCTGCACTTCTGGGATTATGAGGAACTGCACCAGAAGAGGAGATAAAAGTTTTGCACAAATTCTAATCCACAACACACAGATTCAGGAGGAAGGGTGAGTGCTTTGTCCTTGGGAATTATCTCAAGAGAGATTCATTTAGGACAATTACTTAAGGGGGGGTGGGTGGTTGCTGACTTATTGGTAAAGATCCATCTTTTTAAATGAGCGGCAATGACAAGAAGGGAAAATACTGCTATTTAATATAATTCTCTATTAATGTTATTGCCTTAAAATATGAAGACTGTGGGGGGGGCGGAGCAAGATGGCAGAGGAGTAGGAGACCTGGAATTCGTCTGGTCACAGGAATTAAGCTAGATAGGGATCATACCATTCTGAACACCTTCGAACTCAACAGGAGATCGAAGAATAGCAACAACTCTCTGAACAGAAAAGCGACAACTTTCTGGAAGGTAGGACGTGCGGAGAAGTGAATCCGAGGCGATATACGGGAGGATAGATGGCAGGGGAGGGTGCCTCTGTTGGCCGCTTCTGGCAAGTGATAGAGCAGCAGAGCACAAAATCGGAACTTTTAGAAGTTGGCTCCACTGAAGAACGTCGCTCCAGTGGCTAAGCGGAGGGTGGAACCCTCACAGGACAGTGTGGTCTCAGGACCCTTGGGGTCACATTTTCATCTTTACAGTCATATTCCATCCCTTCATCATATTAACCCTTATTTTTGTACATTTTTAAGTGCGGCAGAGCTCCTGGGTATCAGAGCGGGGAAGCCGGCTGCAGAGACGGAGCCGAGGTGTGAGCTCTCAGCTCGGGGTTGCCATAAACCGTAATCCGCAGCGCAGTTGGGTCACTGCCCCTCCAGCAGGGACCCAACAAGTGGCAGATCCAGGGAGACTCCCCTTCCTCCCCAGGGAGGAGCAGTGTGGGAGCGCACCGCAGGGACCTGCTGGGTTTGGAGACTCCATACGGGGTCAGGTGCCAGAGATAGAAACACTTGGTCACAGGCCGGGTGAGCACGGAGTGCGGCCAGAGACAGGAGTGACTTACTGCTTTTCTCTGGGGGCTCACTGAGGATCGGGCCCCGAGTTCTCAGCTCCTCCGGGGGCGGAGATTGGGAGGCCGCCATTTTCACTCTCCTCCTCCGAAGCTGTAGGGATAAGCTTGCAGGGAAGAAAGCTCCTGAGAGCAAACCCGAGCAGATTACTTAGCCCTGATGGGCAAGGGCGGGGCAATTCCGTGTCCAGCAAAGATGTTTGGGAACCACGGCAACAGGCCCCTCCCCCAGAAGATCAGCAAGAACAGCCAGCCAAGCCCAAGTTTAGCGATCAATGAGAACAGCAGAACTCCAGCGCTAGGGGAATACTGCACATAGAATTCATGGCTTTTTTACCATGATTCTTTAGTCTTTCAAAGTTAATTTTTTTAATTGCCTTTTTTTTGAATTTTTTTCCCTTTTTCAACCAACATCTTATCAATCCCTTTTT
Organism: Eumetopias jubatus; assembly: GCF_037043125.1. Classification (NCBI taxonomy): domain Eukaryota; kingdom Metazoa; phylum Chordata; class Mammalia; order Carnivora; family Otariidae; genus Eumetopias; species Eumetopias jubatus. Next base: position 67,602,191 of record NW_028274819.1, read on the forward strand.
TAGTATATGTGCTGCCGAAGTGAGCACTTATCAATCCCTTTTTAAAAAAACATTTTTATTTTTCATTTTTAGAGTCATATTCTATCCCTTCGTAGTAGTTACCCTTAGTTTTGGTATATATATATATATATATATATATATATATATATATATATATATAAAGTTCTCTCTTTAAAATTTTGAGATACAGTTTCTTCTAACAGATCAAAATATACCCTAAATCTTAGTTTATGGCTTTGTTCTAGTCTCCTGCCTAATTACATTCTCTCCCTTTTTTTCTTCTTTTTTTTATATCCTTTTTTTCAAACACCTTCTTATCAATTCCTTTTATAAAATATTTTATAATTTTCATCTTTACAGTCATATTCCATCCCTTCATCATATTAACCCTTATTTGTACATTTTTAAGTTTTTCTTTCTTTAAAATTTTGGGAGGCACTTTCTTCTAACAGACCAAAATACACCCAAAATCTAGTGTGTGGCACTGATCTATGCACCAGCCTGATCATATTTGATCATATTCTGCTTTTTTTTTTGTTTTCTTCTGTTTTTGTTTGTTTTTATCTTTTTCTTTTACTTTTTTCTCTCCTTCCCTTTCTTTTCCCCCGGTTTCAGGTCTTTTCTGGGTGATCTGTTTAGAGTATATTTTCTGGGGACATTGTTACCCTGTTAGCAGTTTGTTCTCTCATCTATTCTCCTCTGGACAAAATGACAAGACAGAAAAAACCACCTCAACAAAAAGAACAAGAGGCAGTACCGACTGCCAGGGACCTACTCAATACAGACATTAATACGATGTCAGACCTAGAGTTCAGAATGATGATTTTAAAGATACTAGCTGGGCTTGAAAAAAGCATGGAAGTTATTAGAGGAACCCTTTCTGGAGAAATAAAAGGACTAAAATCTAACCAAGTCAAAATCAAAAAGGCAATTAATGAGGTGCAATAAAAAATGGGGGCTCTAACTGCTAGGATAAATGAGGCAGAAGAGAGAATTAGTGATACAGAAGACCAAATGATGGAAAATAAAGAAGCCGAGAAAAAGAGATATAAACAACTACTGGATCACAAGGGCAGAATTTGAGAGATAGGCGATACCATAAGATGAAACAACATTAGAATAACTGGGATACCAGAAGAAGAAAGAGAGGGGCAGAACGTTTATTGCAGCAAATTATAGCAGAGAACTTCCCTAATTTGGGAAAGGAAACAGCATCAAAATCCAGGAGGCACAAAGGGGTCAACACCCGATATCTAATAGTAAAACTTACGAGTCTCAGAGACAAAGAGAAAATCCTGAAAGCAGCTCAGGAGAAGAGATATGTAACCTACAATGGTAGAAATATTAGATTGGCAACAAACCTATCCAAAGAGACCTGGCAGGCCAGAAAGGACTGGCATGATATATTCAGAGCACTAAATGAGAAAATATGCAGCCAAGAATACTATATCCAGCTAGGCTCTCATTGAAAATTGAAGGAGAGATAAAAAGCTTCCAGGACAAACAAAAACTAAAGGAATTTGCAAACGCGAAACCAGCCCTCCAAGAAATATTGAAAGGGGTCCTCTAAGCAAAGAGAGAGCCTAAAAGCAGCACAGACCAGAAAGGAACAGAGACAATATAGAGTAACAGTCACCTTACAGGCAATACAATGGCACTAATTCATATCTTTCAATAGTTACCCTGAATGTAAATGGGCTCAATGCCCCAATCAAAAGACACAGGCTATCAAATTGGATAAAAAACAAGACCCATCAATATGCTGACTGCAAGAGACTCATTTTAGACCCAAAGATACCTCCAGATTGAAAGTGAAGGGGTGGAAAACCATTTACCATGCTAATGGACACCAAAAGAAAGCTGGGGTCGCAAACCTTCTATCAGACAAATTAGATTTTAAACCAAAGACTGTAATAAGAGATGAGGAAGGACACTATATCCTACTTGAAGGGTCTATCCAACAAGAAGATCTAACAATTGTAAATATCTATGCCCATAACATGGGAGCAGCCACTTACATAAGCCAATTAATAACAAAAGCAAAGAAACACATCGACAACAATACAATAATAGTGGGGATTTTAACACCCCCCCACACACTGAAATGGACAGATCATCTAAGCAAAAGATCAACAAGGAAATAAAGACTTTAAATGACACACTGGACCAAATGGACTTCACAGATATATTCAGAACATTCCAACCCAAAGCAACAGAATACACATTCTTCTCTAGTGCCCATGGAACATTCTCCAGAATAGATCACATCCTAGGTCACAAATCAGGTCTCAACCAGTACGAAAAGATTGGGATCATTCCCTGCATATTTTCAGACCACAGTGCTTTGAAACTAGAACTCAATCACAAGAGGAAAGTCGGAAAGAACTCAAATACATGGAGGCTAAAGAGCATCCTACTAAAGAATGAATGGGTCAACCAGGAAATTAAAGAAGAATTAAAAAAATTCATGGAAACAAATGAAAATGAAAACACAACTGTTCAAAATCTTTGGGATACAGCAAAAGCAGTCCTAGGAGGAAAGTATATAGCAATACAAGCCTTTCTCAAGAAACAAGAGAGGTCTCAAATACACAACCTAACCTTACACCTAAAGGAGCTGGAGAAAGAACAGCAAATAAAGCTTAAACCCAGCAGGAAAAGAGAAATAATAAAGATCAGAGCAGAAATCAATGAAACAGAAACCAAAAGAACAGTAGAACAGATCAATGAAACAAAGAGCTGGTTCTTTGAAAGAATTAACAAGATTGATAAACCTCTGGCCAGACTTATCAAAAATAAAAGAGAAAGGATCCAAATCAACAAAATCATGAATGAAAGAGGAGAGATCACAACAAACACCCAAGAAATACAAACAATTATAAGAACATATTATGAGCAACGATATGCCAGCAAATTAGATAATCTGGAAGAAATGGATGCATTCCTAGAGATGTATCAACTACCAAAACTGAACCAGGAGGAAACAGAAGACCTGAACAGACCTATAACCACTAATGAAATTGAAGGAGTCATCAAAAATCTCCCAACAGACAAAAGCCCAGGGCCAGATGGTTTCCCAGGGGAATTCTACCAAACATTTAAAGAAGAATTCATACCTATTCTTCTGAAACTGTTCCAAAAAATAGAAATGGAAGGAAAACTTCCAAACTCGTTTTATGAGGCCACCATTACCTTGATCCCCAAACCAGACAAAGACCCCATCAAAAAGGAGAATTACAGACCAATATCCTTGATGAACATAGATTCAAAAATTCTCACCAAAATACTAGCCAATAGGATCCAACAGTACATTAAAAGGATTATTCACCAAGACCAAGTGGGATTTATCCTTGGGCTGCAAGGTTGGTTCAACATCTGCAAATGAATCAGTGTGATACAATACATTAATCAAAGAAAGAACAAGAACCATATGATCCTCTCAATAGATGCAGAAAAAGCATTTGACAAAGTACAGCATCCTTTCTTGATCAAAACTCTTCAGAGTATGGGGATAGAGGGTACATACCTCAATATCATAAAAGCCATCCATGAAAAACCCACAGCGAATATCATTCTCAATGGGGAAAAACTGAGAGCTTTCCCCCTAAGGTCAGGAACACAGCAGGGATGTCCACTATCACAACTGCTATTCAACATAGTATTAGAAGTCCTGGCACAGCAATCAGACAACAAAAAGAAATCAAAGGCATCCAGATTGGCAAAGAAGAAGTCAAACTTTCACTCTTTGCAGATGATATGATACTGTATGTGGCAAACCCAAAAGACCACCCCAAAACTGCTAGAACTCATATAGGAATTCAATAAAGTGGCAGGATATAAAATCAATACACAGAAGTCAGTGGCATTCCTATACACCAACAACAAGACAGAAGAAAGAGAAATTAAGGAGTTGATCCCATTTACAATTGCACCCAAAACTGTAAGGTACCTAGGAAGAAATCTAACCAAAGAGGCAAAGAATCTCTACTCAGAGAACTATAAAATACTCATGAAAGAAATTGAGGAAGACACAAAGAAATGGAAAAATGGTCCATGCTCATGGATTGGAAGAACAAATATTGTGAAGATGTCAATGCTACCTAGAGCAATCTACACATTCAATGTAATCCTCATCAAAATACCATCCACTTTTTTCAAAGAAATGGAACAAATAATCCTAAATTTGTATGGAAACAGAAAAGACCCTGACTAGCCAGAGGAATTTTGAAAAAGAAAAGCAATGCTGGCAGCATCACAATTCCGGACTTCCAGCTCTATTACAAAGCTCTCATCATTAAGACAGTATGGCACTGGCACAAAAACAGACACATTGATCAATGGAACAGAATAGAGAGCCCAGAAATGGACCCTCAACTCTATGGTCAACTAATCTTCGACAAAGCAGGAAAGAATGTCCAATGGAAAAAAGACAGTCTCTTCAACAAATGGTGTTGGGAAAATTGGGACAGCCACATGCAGAAGAATGAAACTGGACCATTTCCTTACACCACACACAAAAATAGACTCAAAATGTTTGAAAGACCTAAACGTGAGACAGGAGTCCATCAAAATCCTAAAGGAGAACACAGGCAGCAACCTCTTCGACCTAAGCCACAGCAACTTCCTCCTAGAAACATTACCAAAGGCAAGGGAAGCAAGGGCAAAAATGAATTATTGGGATCTCATCAAGATAAAAAGCTTTTGCACAGCAAAAGAAACAGTCAACAAAACCAAAAGACAACCTACAGAATGGGAGAAGATATTTGCAAATGACATATCAGATAAAGGGCTAGTATCCAAAATCTATAAAGAACTTCTTAAACTCAACACCCAAAGAACAAATGATCCATTCAAGAAATGGGCAGAAGATATGAACAGACATTTTTCCAAAGAAGATATCCAAACGGTCAACAGACACATGAAAAAGTGCTCAACATCTCTCGGCATCAGGGAAATCCAAAATCAAAACCTCAATGAGATATCACCTCACACCAGTCAGAATGGCTAAAATTAACAAGTCAGGAAATGACAGATGTTGGCAGGGATGCAGAGAAAGGAGAACCCTCCCACACTGTTGGTGGGAATGCAAGCTGGTGCAGCCACTCTCGAAAAGAGTATGGAGGTTCCTCAAAAAGTTGAAAATGGAGCTACCATATGATCCAGCAATTGCACTACTGGGTATTTACCCCAATGATACAAAGGGAGGGATCCAAAGGGATATGTGCACCCCAATGTATATAGCAGCAATGTCCACAATAGCCAAACTGTGGAAAGAGCCAAGATGTCTATCGACAGATGAATGGATAAAGAAGAAGTGGTATATGTATATACACACACACACACACACACACACACACATACACACACACACACACACACACACACACACACAATGGAATATTATGCAGCCATCAAAAAGAATGAAATCTTGCCATTTGCAACGACGTGGATGGAACTGGAGGGTATTATCCTGAGTGAAATAAGTCAATCAGAGAAAGACATGTATCATATGACTTCACTGATATGAGGAATTCTTAATCTCAGGAAACAAACTGAGGGTTGCTGGAGTCGGGGGGTTGGGAGGGATGGGGTGGCTGGGTGATAGACACTGGGGAGGGTATGTGCTATGGTGAGCACTGTGAATTGTGCAGGACTGTTGAATCATAGAAATGTACCTCTGAGGCAGAGAGTACATTGTATGTTAAGAAAAAAAACACAGGAAGAAGATAGCAGGAGGGGAAGAATGAAGGGGAGTAAATCGGAGGGGGAGACGAACCATGAGAGACGATGGACTCTGAAGAACAAACTGAGGTGAGGGTTCTAGAGGGGAGGGTGGGGGGTGATGGGTTAGCCTGTTGATGGGTATTAAAGAGGGCACGTTCTGCATGGAGCACTGGGTGTTATATGCAAACAGTGAATCATGGAATACTACATCAAAAACTGATGATGTAATGTATGGTGATTAACATAACATAATAAAAAAAAGAAAAAAATATGAAGACTATGTAGTGTCAAAGCACAACGATAGCACTAATCATTGTACACTGTTGTAGCAACATCTCTCTTTGTCCCTAGTGGAAATTCCTAATGAGAGTCCTAGCACTGGGGAGGTTTATCAGAAATACAGAACATCAGCTGCCATGCCTATGGAGAAGACAGAAGCCAAGCTGTGTCTACTGAGTCTGAAACAAAGTGATTTCTCTGTTATTTTCCCATTAAAAGAAAAGAAAAGAAAAGAACAGAAGCTTCAAGTTAAGTATCTCGGCTTTTGGGATAATTAAACCTTGGTGAGAAACCAGGATCAGAGGCTGGTTTTTTATAGGGAACAAATCTCTGAAGTATTTTTATGGCTGAAAGTTAATGCAAACCAGATAACCTAAGGCGTGAGATAAGGACCTTAGAATGCTTTTCTCATTGCTTTCTCTGTGGAGATGTCCACTATCTGCCCATTCTTCTTAACCTACTCATCATTCATTCATTCATTCATTCAACTAGCACATTTTGTGTGACATATACAATTCTAGATACAGGTTTAACGAGAGAGGATAAAGCCCGAATCTCATGTTCCAGTAGGGGAAATTAACATAGAAGATAAAAGACAAAGTGATTTGTTATTCAAACAAAGTTACAAAACAAGGTGATGACATTCATTTGACAAAAATTTCTTGAGCACTTAATCTGTGCAAGGCAGTGTGCTAGGCTGGGGATATAGCTGTGAAAAAGAGAAGTTCCCATGCCAGCAAGGAAGACACTTATTAAATAAATGATTACTCAAGGAATCCTTTTATGATAAGAAATACTACAGAGCAGATACAGAGGATGCTATTAAAGCATGGGAGGAACTGGGAGCCCTGATGTAGCTTCCCTTCGCGGGGGAAGGTGATTAGGAAAGCCTTCCCTAAGGAAGCAACACTGGAGATGAGATATGAAAACTAAACAAAGAGTTAATTAGGCCAAGTGCCATGGCAGAGTTGAGCAGAGAAACACTCTAAGTGGAGAAGGAAAAGTATGTTCAAAGCTTGGGAAAGGGGAAGGAACACAGGCAGGACCAAGATGGTGCAGCATGTGGGTGACTTTGCTAAGGACTTGGGTTTTCAGCCTCGGGCCATGGGAAAACACAGAAAGGTTTGAAACAGAAAAGATATAATTAACTTCACGGTTTTTTGTTTGTTTGTTTTTGCAAATAATTGCTTTGGCTATAGTGAGGAGAATTTTTGGAGGGACTAAGAATGTGTTAATAACTTCGGAGATTCCTGCAATAGTCCCGGTAAAAGGTAACAGCAGTTTGGACTAGAATGGTGGGTGCAGATGGAGAGAACTAGAAGGATAAGAGATATACAGAGGAGATAAGATGCACAGGAGATGGTGACGGACGATGTTTGGGGTTGAGTGGGAGGTGGAGGTCAAGGATCACTGTCAACATAACCAGATAGATGACTGTGGGGGCATCGCTGAGGTGGAACACCAAACAATGAGGACCAGGATATTTGGGGAAGGGGGTGGAAGGAGGGGAGCACATCTCAAATAGTACTTGATACACACTGAGTCTGACAGCCTGTGAGACAGCCACCTGAAGATGTCAAGTAGGCAGCTGGATATCTATACATCTGTGCTGTAGAGAGAGGACTAGAGAATGAATCTGAAAACTGTTAGAAAACAGGTGGTAACTGAGACTCCACGGAGAGAATTTAGAGTGGGGAAAGAGCCTAGGTCTGAGCCTGGAGAAAAACCCAGCATTTGAAGGCTGGATAGAGGACAGACCACTGGAAGAAGCTGAGAAGGGACAGCTGAGAGGCAGAAGGGGAACCAGAAGTTGGGTTGTCACAAGATGGCCAAGGAGGAGTGTTTCAGGAAGGAAGGAAGGAGTGGTTAACACTGCTGAATTTCTCTGAAAGGTCAAGTAACATGAGGACTGAAAACCATCCACTGGATTCAGTAAAGAGCAGATCCCCTGTAAGCCTGTGAAGGTCGGCTCCAGGAAGACTGGAGTGTTGGAAAAGAGAGCAGGACATGAGGAAACAAACAGCAAATGCACACAACTCTCCAAAACTAAAGGCGAGTGGTGTCAGGCGCAGAGGCTTGAGCATGTTCAAAGGCTGATGGGGAGAATTCCTCAAGGAGGGAGAGAATGGGAGCCAGAGTCTGGGTGGAGAGGTTTGAGGAGGTCCCCTCAGTGGCTATAACAGGACGGAAGGAAGCACGGACACGTGGAGGTGCTGTGCGCTTCCATACTCCATGCAGAAATCATCTGCAGGAGGGGAGGGTTGGTGATGTCAGAGTGGAGAAGTTTTGAAAGAGAGGTTGTGGAGGGTGTAAGAACAAGATGATCAGAGAACCGTGAGAGTTCTGAGCCCCAAGAAGGCCTCCGTTGATGCTTAAATGTATAGTAGTTCACTTTCTTCTGTTGCACGTTTTCCCCTGGCACAGCTTGACTGCCTGGCACAGGCATGGAGAAAGCGAGTGCTGGGTTTATCCAGGGTTGTGATTTTTCTCAAGAGTGCAGTGAAAGATAAAGGCACACAAATCTGGGGTACTGCCAGGAGGAATGGGAATGGTGGACCATGGACTCCAAACTGGACTGGATTAGGTAGGTGGCCAGGAGCGATGACTGGGACGGGTAGGTGGGTGGGTAAGGCAGACTGCGCAGGAGATGGGAAACTGTGGGGAGCGCAGAGAGTTGGCCAACCACACAGCGTCTCTGGTCGGAGAGTGTCATTAGAATCACCGATTTCTATGATTCCAGGATTTCTGTGATTCACATAGAGGAATTTCACTCAATGCCAAGGTCCAGGGTGTGACTCTGGGAGCAGCTGCGGGGGAAAGCAGAGGAAACGTTTCCTGGTTGGGAGAGGCCGGGGTGTTGGAGGAGCCAGCCGTGCTGATGCTGAAATTGTCCAAGATGATGGCAGGACTGGGTGGAGAAAGTCTATAAGCTGCTGCCAAAATCCTCAAGGAATGAAAGGTGGTAAGTGACGGTGATGAAAAGGAGAAAAGGTCAGTATCTCTAAATAGCACATCTCTTAGAGAAGGGAAGCAGACTGTGGAAGTTTTTTGTTTGTTTAAATAGGAGGATAGGAGAAGGCAGCTCTAAAATAAGAGGAAATGAAAGGATGTTTACCTATATCCTGACCTGGAGGGCTGGGGAGTGCGAAAAGAGGTGTGAGAGTGGTTAACAAGAAGTCAACTCAGGGTGAGGGTTATAGATGTTAATAGATGGAGCTGGAGAGAATGTTCTGGAAGGGACTGAAGATATAAGGAGGTTGTTTTTCCCATAACCCAAGTGGAAGTGTATGAGGCAGGGAATGGAAGGCTGGGCCAGGGGCAAGGATATATAGACATGAAGTTTGATAGAGAAATAGATGCAAACAGAGCAGGAGTTGGGGGTGTGAAGAAGGGGAAAACAAAAACAAAAGGGGTCACAAATATGGTGACTGCAAAGGCAGTTAAATCTAAGCTAAGATTAGGCAATCTGAAAGAAATGGATGCATTCCTAGAGATGTATAAACTACCAAAACTGAACCAGGAAGAAATAGAAAACCTGAACAGACTCATAGCCAGCAAGGAAATTGAAGCTGTAATCAAAAATCTCCCAACAAACAAGAGTCCAGGGCCAGATGGCTTCCTAGGGGAATTCTACTAAACATTTAAAGAAGAATTAATACCTATTCTTCTGAAGCTGTTTCAAAAAATAGAAGGGGAAGGAAAACTTCCAGACTCTTTCTATGAGGCCAGCATTACCTTGATCCCCACACCAGACAAAGACCCCATCAAAAAGGAGAATTACAGACCAATATTTTGGATGAACATGGATGCCAAAATTCTCACCAAGATACTGGCCAGTAGGGTCCAACCGTACATTAAAAGGATTATTCACCATGACCAAGTGGGATTTATTCCTGGGCTGCAAGGTTGGTTCAACATCCACAAATCAATCAATGTGATACATCACATTAATAAAAGAAAGGACAAGAACCATATGATCCTCTCAATAGATGCAGAAAAAGCATTTCACAAAGTACAGCACCCTTTCTTGATCAAAACTCTTCACAGTGTAGGGATAGAGGGTACATACCTCAATACCCTAAAGGCCATCTATGAAAAACCCACAGCCAATATCATTCTCAATGGGGAAAAAACTGAGAGCTTTCCCCCTAAGGTCAGGAACACAACAGGCATGTCCACTCTCACCACTGTTGTTCAACATAGTACTAGAAGTCCTAGCCTCACCAATCAGAAAACAAAAAGAAATAAAAGGCATCAAAATTAGCAAAGGTGATGTCAAACTCTCACTCTTTGCAGATGACATGATACTCTATGTGGAGAACTCAAAAGACTCCACCCAAAAACTGCTAGAACTCATACAGGAATTCATCAAAGTGGCAGGATATAAAATCAATGCACAGAAGTCATTTGCATTTCTACACACTAACAACAAGGCAGAAGAAAGAGAAATCAAGGAATCAATCCCATTTACAATTGCACCAAAAACCATAAGATACCTAGGAATAAATCTAACCAAAGAGGCAAAGAATCTATACTCAGAAAACTATAGAATACTCATGAAAGAAATTGAGGAAGACACAAAGAAATGGAAAAACATCCCATGCTCATGGAAGAACAAATATGGTTAAACAAATATTGTTAAAATATTTATGCTACTTAGAGTAGTCTATACATTCAATGCAATCCCTATCAAAATATCATCAACTTTGGAACAGAGAAGCGACCACTTACTGGAAGGTAGGACGTGCGGAGAAGTGAATCCGAGGCGATATTCGGGAGGATAGACGGCGGGGGAGGGGCCTCCGCCGGCCGCTTCTGGCAAGTGCTAGAGCCGCGGAGCACAAAATCGGACCTTTTAGAAGTCGGCTCCGCTGAGGGACGTCGCTCCAGTGGCTAAGCGGAGGGTGGAACCCTCGCGGGACAGTGTGGTCTCAGGACCCTCGGGGTCACAGGAAGACCGGGAGTGCGGCAGAGCTCCCAGGTATCGGAGCGGGGAAGCCAGCTGCAGAGACGGAGCTGAGGCGCGGGCTCTCAGCTTGGGGTTGCCATAAACTGTGATCCGCGGCCCAGTCGGGCCACTGCTCCTGCAGCAGGGACCCAGCAGGCGGCAGATCCGGGGAGACTCCCCTTCCTTCCCGGGGAGGAGCGGCGCGGGAACGCACCGCAGGGATTTGCTGGGTTTGGAGACTCCACACGGGGTCAGGTGTCAGAGATACAAACGCTTGGTCACAGGCCGGGTGAGCCATGGAGTGCGGCCGGAGACCGGGGACAAGGGAGTGACTGCTTTTCTCTGGGGGCGCACTGAGGAGCGGGGCCCCGAGTTCTCAGCTCCCCTAGGTGGAGATTGGGAGGCCACCATTTTTGCCCTGGTCCTCCAAGGCTGTACGGAGAGCTTGCAGGGAACAAAAGCTCCTGAGATCAAACCCGAGCAGCTTGCTTAGCCCGGACCGACAAGGGCGGGGCAATTCAGCCTCCAGCAAAGACATTTGGAAACCACAGCAACAGGCCCCTCCCCCAGAAGATCAGCACGAACAGCCAGCAAGCCAAGACCAAGTTTACCGATCAAGGAGAACGGGAGAACTCCAGCGCTAGGGGAATACTGCACATAGAATTCATGGCTTTTTTTACCATGATTCATTAGTTCATCAAAGTTAATTTTTGTTAACTGTTTTTTTTTCTTTTTCTTTTTCCCTTTTTCAACCAACATCTTATCAATCTCTTTTTAAAAAAAAAAACATTTTTTATTTTTCATTTTTAGAGTCATATTTTATCCCTTCATAGTAGTTACCCTTATTTTTGGCATATATATAAGTCGTTCTCCCTTTAAAATTTTGAGATACAGTTTCTTCTAACAGATAAAAATATACCCTAAATCACTAGTGTATGGTTCTGTTCTAGTCTCCTGCCTGATCACATTCTCTCCCTTTTTTCTTTTTTTTTTTTTAAATCTTCTTTCTTTTTTCAAACAACTTCTTATCAAGTCCTTTTATAAAATCTTTTATAATTTTCATCTTTACAGTCATCTTCTATCCCTTCATTGTATCAACCCTTATTTTGTACATATATGTCTTTCTTCCTTTAAAATTTTAGGAGGCACTTTTTTCTAACAGACCAAAATACGCCCAAAATCTAGTGTGTGGCACTGATCTATGCACTAGCCTGATCATATTTGATCACATTCTGCTTTTTTTTGTATTGTTCTGTTTTTGTTTTTATCTTTTTTTCTTTTTTTTTTTTCTCTTTCTTTTTTCTTTCTTTCCCTTTCTTTTCCCCTAGTTTCAGGTCTTTTCTGATTTGTATACAATATATTTGCTGGGGACGTTGTAAACCTGTTAGCATTTTGTTCTCTCATTCATCTATTCTCCTCTGGACAAAATGACAAGACGAAAAAAATCACCTCAGCAAAAAGAACAAGAGGTAGTACCATCAGCCAGGGACCTACTCAATACAGACATTAGTACGATGTCGGACCTAGAGTTCAGAATCATGACTTTAAAGATACTAGCTGGGCTTGAAAAAAGCGTGGAAGGTATTAGAGAAACCCTTTCTGGAGAAATAAAAGAACTAAAATCTAACCAAGTCGAAATCAAAAAGGCTATTGATGAGGTTCAATCAAAAATGGGGGCACTAAAAGCTAGGATAAATGAGGCAGAAGAGAGAATCAGTGATATAGAAGACCAAATGATGGAAAATAAAGAGGCTGAGAAAAAGAGGGAGAAACAACTACAGGATCACGAGGGCAGAATTCGAGCGATAAGTGATTTGATAAGACGAAACAACATTAGAATAATTGGGATCCCAGAAGAAGAAGAAAGAGAGAGAGGGGCAGAAGGTATATTGGAGCAAATAATAGCAGAGAACTTCCCTAATGTGAGGAAGGAAACAGGCACCAAAATCCAGGAGGCACAAAGAACCCCTCTCAAAATCAATAAAAACAGGTCAACACCCCGACATCTAATAGTAAAACTTACGAGTCTCAGAGACAAAGAGAAAATCCTGAAAGCAGCTCGGGAGAAGAGATATGTAACCTACAATGGTAAAAATATTAACAGACCTATCCACAGAGACCTGGCAGGCCAGAAAGGACTGGCAAGATATCTTCAGAGCACTAAACGAGAAAAATATGCAGCCAAGAATACTATATCCAGCTAGGCTCTCATTGAAAATAGTAGGAGAGATAAAAAGCTTCCAGAACAAACAAAAACTAAAGGAATTTGCAAACGCGAAACCAGCCCTCCAAGAAATATTGAAAGGGGTCCTCTAAGCAAAGAGAGAGCCTAAAAGCAGCAAAGATCAGAAAGGAACACAGACAACATACAGTAACAGTCACCTTACAGGCAATACAATGGCACTAAATTCATACCTTTCAATAGTTACCCTGAATGTAAATGGGCTCAATGCCCCAGTCAAAAGACACAGGCTATCAGATTGGATTAAAAAACAAGACTCATCCATATGCTGTCTGGAAGAGACTCATTTTAGACCCAAAGACACCCCACATTGAAAGTGAGGGGGTAGAAAACCATTCACCATGCTAATGGACACCAAAAGAAAGCTGGGGTGGCAATCCTTATATCAGACAAATTAGATTTTAAACCAGACTGTAATAAGAGATGAGGAAGGACACTATATCCTACTTAAAGGGTCTATCCAACAAGAAGATCTAACAATTGTAAATATCTATGCCCCGAACATGGGAGCAGCCAATTATATAAGGCAATTAATAACAAAAGCAAAGAAACACATTGACAACAATACGATAACAGTGGGGGACTTTAACACCCCCCTGACTGAAATGGACAGATCATCTAAGCAAAAGATCAACAAGGAAATAAAGACTTTAAATGAAACACTGGACCAAATGGACTTCACAGACATATTCAGAATATGCCATCCCAAAGCAACGGAATACACATTCTTCTCTAGTGCCCATGGAACATTCTCCAGAATTGATCACATCCTAGGTCACAAATCAGGTCTCAACCGGTACCAAAAGATTGGGATCATTCCCTGCATATTTTCAGACCACAATGCTTTGAAACTAGAACTCAATCACAAGAGGAAAGTCGGAAAGAACTCAAATACATGGAGGCTAAAGAGCATCCTACTAAAGAATGAATGGGTCAACCAGGAAATTAAAGAAGAATTAAAAAAATTCATGGAAACCAATGAAAATGAAAACACAACTGTCCAAAATCTTTGGGGTACAGCAAAGGCAGTCCTGAGAGGAAAGTATATAGCAATACAAGCCTTTCTCAAGAAACAAGAAAGGTCTCAAATACACAATCTAACCCTACACCTAAAGGAGCTGGAGAAAGAACAGCAAATAAAACCTAAACCCAGCAGGAGAAGAGAAATCATAAAGATCAGAGCAGAAATCAATGAAATAGAAACCAAAAGAACAGTAGAACAGATCAACGAAACTAGGAGCTGGTTCTTTGAAAGAATTAACAAGATTGATAAACCCCTGGCCAGACTGATCAAAAAGAAAAGAGAAATGACCCAAATCAACAAAATCATGAATGAAAGAGGAGAGATCACAACCAACACCCAAGAAATACAAACAATTATAAGAACATATTACGAGCAACTCTATGCCAGCAAATTAGATAACCTGGAAGAAATGGGTGCATTCCTAGAGATGTATCAACTACCAAAACTGAACCAGGAAGAAATAGAAAACCTGAACAGACCTATAACCCCTAAGGTAATTGAAGCAGTCATCAAAAATCTCCCAAGAAACAAAAGCCCAGGGCCAGATGGCTTCCCAGGGGAATTCTATCAGACATTTAAAGAAGAATTAATACCTATTCTCCTGAAACTGTTCCAAAAAATAGAAATGGAAGGAAAACTTCCAAATTCGTTTTATGAGGCCACCATTACCTTGATCCCAAAACCAGACAAAGATCCCGTCAAAAAGGAGAATTACAGACCAATATCCTTGATGAACATGGATGCAAAAATTCTCACCAAAATCCTAGCCAATAGGATCCAACAGTACATTAAAAGGATTAATCACCACGACCAAGTGGGATTTATCCCTGGGCTGCAAGGCTGGTTCAACATCCGCAAATGAATCAGTGTGATACAATACATTAATCAAAGAAAGAACAAGAACCATATGATCCTCTCAATAGCTGCAGAAAAAGCATTTGACAAAGTACAGCATCCTTTCTTGATCAAAACTCTTCAGAGTATAGGGATAGAGGGTACATACCTCAATATCATAAAAGCCATCTAGGAAAAACCTACAGCGAATATCATTCTCAATGGGGAAAAGCTGAGAGCTTTTCCCCTAAGGTCAGGAACGCGGCAGGGATGTCCACTCTCACCACAGCTATTCAACATAGTATTAGAAGTCCTAGCCACAGCAATCAGACAACAAAAAGAAATCAAAGGCATCCAAATCGGCAAAGAGGAAGTCAAACTCTCACTCTTTGCAGATGATATGATACTATATGTGGAAAACCCAAAAGACTCCACCCCAAAACTGCTAGAACTCATACAGGAATTCAGTAAAGTAGCAGGCTATAAAATCAATGCACAGAAATCAGTGGCATTCCTATACACCAACAACAAGACAGAAGAGAGACAAATCAAGGAGTCGATCCCATTCACAATTGCACCCAAAACCATTAGATACCTAGGAATAAATTGAACCAAAGAGGCAAAGGATCTGTACTCAGAAAACTATAAAATACTCAGGAAAGAAATTGAAGAAGACACAAAGAAATGGAAAAACGTTCCATGCTCATGGATTGGAAGAACCAACATTGTGAAGATGTCAATGCTACCTAGAGCAATCTACACATTCAATGCAATCCCCATCAAAATACCATCCACTTTTTTCAAAGAAATGGAACAAATAATCCTAAAATTTGTATGGAACCAGAAGAGACCCCGAATAGCCAGAGGAATATTGAAAAAGAAAAGCAAAGCTGGCGGCATCACAATTCCGGACTTCCAGCTCTATTACAAAGCTGTCATCATCAAGACAGTATGGTACTGGCACAAAAACAGACACATAGATCAATGGAACAGAATCGAGAGCCCAGAAATGGACCCTCAACTCTATGGTCAACTTATCTTTGACAAAGCAGGAAAGAATGTCCAGTGGAAAAAAGACAGTCTCTTCAACAAATGGTGTTGGGAAAATTGGACAGCCACATGCAGAAGAATGAAACTGGACCATTTCCTTACACCACACACAAAAATAGACTCCAAATGGTTGAAAGACCTAAACGTGAGACAGGAGTCCATCCAAATCCTAAAAGAGAACACAGGTAGCAACCTCTTCGACCTCATCTGCAGCAACTTCTTCCTAGAAACATCACCAAAGGCACAGGAAGCCAGGGCAAAAATGAACTATTGGGATTTCATCAAGATAAAAAGCTTTTGCACAGCAAAAGAAACAGTCCACAAAACCAAAAGACAACCGACAGAATGGGAGAAGATATTTGCAAATGACATATCAGATAAAGGGCTAGTATCCAAAATCTATAAAGAACTTATCAAACTCAACACCCAAAGAACAAATAATCCAATCAAGAAATGGGCAGAAGACATGAACAGACATTTTTCCAAAGAAGACATCCAAATGGCTAACAGGCACATGAAAAAGTGCTCAACATCGCTCGGCATCAGGGAAATCCAAATCAAAACCTCAATGAGATACCACCTCACACCCGTCAGAATGGCTAAAATTAACAAGTCAGGGAACGACAGATGTTGGCGGGGATGTGGAGAAAGGGGAACCCTCCTACACTGTTGGTGGGAATGCAAGCTGGTGCAACCCCTCTGGAAAACAGTATGGAGGTTCCTCAAACAGTTGAAATTAGAGCTACCATTCAATCCAGCAATTGCACTACTGGGTATTTACCCCAAAGATACAAATGTAGGGACCCGAAGGGGTACGTGCACCCCAATGTTTATAGCAGCAATGTCCACAATAGCCAAACTGTGGAAAGAGCCAAGATGTCCATGAACAGATGAATGGATAAAGAAGAGGTGGTATATATACACAATGGAATATTATGCAGCCATCAAAAGGAATGAGATCTTGCCATTTGCAACGACGTGGATGGAACTGGAGGGTGTTATGCTGAGTGAAATAAGTCAATCAGAGAAAGACATGTATCATATGAAGTCACTGATATGAGGAATTCTTAATGTCAGGAACAAACTGAGGGTTGCTGGAGTGGTCGGGGGTGGGAGGGATGGGGTGGCTGGGTGATGGACATTGGGGAAGATATGTGCTACGGTGAGCGCTGTGAATTGTGTAAGACTGTTGAATCACAGATCTGTACTTCTGAAACAAATAACGCAACATATTTTAAGAAAAAAGAAAAAGAAGGAGATAGCAGGAGAGGAAGAATGAAGGGGAGTAAGTCAGAGGGGGAGACGAACCAGGAGAGATGATGGCCTCTGAAAAACAAACTGAGGTTTCTGGAGGGGAGGAGGGTGGGGAGATGGGTTAGCCTCGTGATGGTTATTGAGGAGGGCACATTCTGCATGGAGCACTGGGTGTTATGAACAAACAATGAATCATGGAACAGTACACCAAAACAAATTATGTAATATATGGTGATTAACATAAGAATAAAAAAATAAAAAAATATCATCAACTTTTTTCACAGAGCTGGAACAAATAATCCTAAAATTTGTATGGAACCAGAAAAGATCCTGAATAGCCAGGGGAATGTTGAAAAAGAAAACCAAAGCTGGTGGCATCACAGTCCTGGACTTCAAGCTGTATTCGGAGCTGTAATCATCAAGACAGTATGGTACTGGCACAAAAACAGACACATAGATCAATGGAACAGAATAGAGAGCCCAGAAATGGACCCTTAACTCTATGGTCAACTAATCTTCGACAAAGCAGGAAAGAATGTCCAATGGAAAAAAGACAGTCTCTTCAACAAATGGTATTGGGAAAATTGGACAGTCACACATAGAAATATGAAACTGGACCATTTCCTTATACCATACATAAAAATGCACTCCAAATGGATGAAAGACCTAAATGTGAGACAGGAGTCCATCAACATCCTATAGAACACAGGTAGCAACCTTGGCCACAGCAACTTCTTGCTAGACAGGTCTCCAAAGGAAAGGGAAACAAAGGCAAAAATGAACTATTGGGACCTCATCAAGATAAAAAGCTTTTGCACAGCAAAAGAAACAGTCAACAAAACCAAAAGACAACTGACAGAATGGGAGAAGATATTTGCAAATGACATATCAGATAAAGGGCTAGTATCCAAAATCTATAAAGAACTTATCAAACTCAACACCTAAGGAACAAATAATCCGATCAAGAAATGAGCAGAAGACATAAACAGACATTTCTGCAAAGAAGATATACAAATGGCCAACAGACACATGAAAAAGTGCTCAACATCGCTCGGCATCAGGGAAATACAAATCAAAAACCACAACGAGATACCACCTCACACCACTCAGAATGGCTAAAATTAACAAGTCAGGAAATGACAGATGTTGGTGAGGATGTGGAGAAAGGGGAACCCTCCTACACTGTTGGTGGGAATGCAAGCTGGTGCAGCCACTCTGGAAAACCATATGGAGGTTCCTCAAAAAGTTGAAAATAGAGCTACCTTAAGACCCAGCAATGCACTACTGGGTATTTACCCCAAAGATACAAATGTAATGATCCAAAGGGGTACGTGCACCGCAATGTTTATAGGAGCAATGTCCACAATAGCCAAACTATGGAAAGAGCCAAGATGTCCATCGACAGATGAATGGAAAAGAAGTGGTATATATATATACAATGGAATACTACTCAGCCACTAAAAAAAATGAAATCTTGCCCTTTGCAGTGATGTGGATGGAAATAGAGGGTATTATGCTAAGTGAAATAAGTCATCAGAGAAAGAAAATTATCATATAATCTCACTCACATGTGGAATTTAAGAAACAAAACAGGGGATCATAGGGGAAGAGAGGAAAAAATAAAACAAGACAAAACCAGAGAGGGAGACAAACCATAAGAGACTCTTAATCTCAGGAAACAAACTGAAGTTTGCTGGAGGGGAGGAGGTGCGGGGATGGGGAAACTGGGTGATGGGCATTAAGGAGGGCACGTGATGTAATGAGTACTGGGTGTTATAGAAGACCGATGAATCACTGACTTCTACCTCTGAATTCCTCTCTGCCCCTTCCATGCTTTGGCTCCCACTGTCCTGGAGTGTCCAGCCTCAATCCTCTGGTATATCTTACTCATCCCAAGTCTAACTCAAGTCTTAGCCCTGGGATAAAGCCCTTTGGCTACTCTCGTCCACCCCTTCCTCCATTTCCCAAAATGTTTTCCATTCTTAAAGTTAGAATCACACCCCAAAAGAAAGACAGTGGTTAAAGGCCATTCCTTAGCATTTGTGTTCGCAAGCACCCTCCTCCACTACCAGAGACCTGTAGGACATAAAATTGTAATTATGAGAAAGTAAACTGTGGCTCATCTAAAAAGAAGGCAGAACAAGAGTTGTTCCTAGAACTTTGGAAAAAAAGATTCCTTCTCTTTTTAACTTTTGGGTTCACATATAAGCAAGGGTTCAGCTGGAAAGCTGTGGGTTAATATGGTTGTAGTTAATGACTGGCCATGTAGCCATAGGCAAGTTACTCAACTTCTCAGAGCCTCAATTTATTAACCTGTAAATGGGTTAATAATACCAATTCCACAAGATCATCAGAAGGTCGTTTAAATCATTTGTGTATTCATTCAACATATTTATTGCCTACCTTACTGTGTGTCAGGCACTCTGCTAGGGGCTGGGCTGTGGCAGTGCACAAGACAGGCACAGCCCTTGCCTTCCTGGAGCCTGCAGATCAGAGGGAGAGATATTATAGAAATAATATCACAGTAATTCCCTGTGTAATAATCTAGGGAGCCAGGCACCAAGCTTGGCATCTGGTTCAGATGTATTCCCAATACACACTAAGTTAGTTCTCTCACTTTCTTAACTTTGCCCAGAGAGAGGTAATACGTCCTGTTTGCAAGTATATGCGAGTTCCTTATTTCCAAAGTGGTCAGGGCTCTCGCTGTAAACAGGTGCCATGTCAGGCCCTCACAAACACAGATGGGGCACTGAGGAGACCACTGCAAGGTGACTAAATTCATGTTCTCTCCAGGCTCCTGAGTCAAAGGAGACTCAGTAGTAAATGACCACATCAAGGCACATACCTCAACCTCCAAAAACCTGTGGCTCACTAGAGCAGAAAGGGCAAACACCAACCGACGGGGTAAGGCATTGTCTCAGGCCCTGGGCCGTGAGGGGGCAAAAATGGCAGCCTCCAGTGGGGCCTGGGAACGCTGCGACTGGCCTCTCCACGGCCCGTCCATCCACTGGAATATGAAGGGTGGGGGAGGGCCCTTGACTAATGCGCTCAATCCATTTCTGGTGAAAGAAAGCCTGGGTTCCCCTCAGGTTTCCTCATGAGTGACAATGGAAATTAAAGACCTCTGGGCACAAAGGCTTTCTTAACTCCCTAGTGCCCTAGGACAAAAGAATCAGGCCCAGGCACTGTCCCTGCTCTCTGTGGGGTGGTGACTGTGTGTCCTGAGCCACTGGAGAGAGACGTCCTCCCCTGCCCTTTGTCACCTCCCAGGACCTGCTCTGTGCCCTTGGCACCTGCACCACTGGGGAGACCACCTGAGCCAGGAGGTCCGAACACGAAAGCTCCTTCTTTTATTCCTTTAGCAGCAGATGGTAGGCAATAAATCTTGCTGGCCTGGGATTAGCAGCATCCTTATTTTGGACACTGACTAGAGAATCAATTGCTCTCTCTTGGTGCTGACCTCTCTGTCACCCACACCGCCCTAGAGCTCTAAAAATAACTGTCAGATTTACTGCAAGTGTTTGTTTACAAAAGTCTGACTCCCCATTTAGACTCTTAGGTTTCCTTATGGCAGGTACTGTGTCTTACTTATTTTTACCTTAGTGCTTGTGTTGTAGTAGGAGCTTAATACATGTTTGGGAAGGGGGAGAGGGAGAACGAATGAATATAAATGAATGAATGAACAAATATTGGTCTTTAGGGCTGGACAACAGGATTAGGAGATGCCAAAGAGGACTTGAAGGACTCTGCTGGGTCCTCAGAGTTTCCACAGAGGTGTGAAGCAGGGAGTGTCGTGGGAATAGGGGTCTGTCTTGCTTCGGATGTGCTGCCCCCCAGCACAGTGACGGGGTGAGGGGCTACGGCACTTTTGCGCATGGCCCCAAACCGGGAGGGGGCTCGGCCCACATGGGACCTCAGTGTTACTGCGGACAGAAGGGTCATGGACACGATCAAAGAAGAGCTTGTGGTTCAAGTTTGAAAAGGACATCATCAGACAACCTGGCAACCTCCCAGCACAGACCATCAACAACTCGATGGAGAGACTCCTGTGACTTCATCTCTTTACTCACCTAGAGCCTGTCTGTTAAGCACCTCCTATGCACGGGGCTGTGTGGGGCAGTGGTGGTATAGAAATGAAGTAGAGAAAGTCCCTTCATTAAGGAGCTCACATCCCAGGGATGGAGACAAAGTTAAGAATAGGAAACAATTCAAGATGTTAAGCACACAGAGAAATGTATCAAGCGCTTTGGGGTAGAGGGTAGGGAGAGAATGATTCTTCTTGAGGGCTGGGGTGAGCAGTGGGAAAGGCTTCATAGAGAAGCGACATTTGAATTAGACCTTAGACCTGGAATTTGGACATTTCTTTAAGCCTAGAGGCAGGAGAGGGAAAGCAGGGCAGGCTTTCTGAGGGAATAGGAAGAGATCTGGGGAGGGGGATCATACTGGGAGCGGGCAGGGCTGAGGGGCAGTGGTATGACAGGCAGCAGGATTTGCGGGGTGGGAACAGGTCTGACCAGATCGAAATGCAGGTCTTAGCCTGCAAGCTTTGCTTTGGAGGCAGCAGGGAGCTCCTAAAAGGTTTTAAAGCATAGTCTCCATGTGCCATGCTAAGGAATGTTAACTATCCTGTAGGCAATGGGGAAGGCAGTCAAGCACGCAGGTGCAGGTACAGATCCAATCTTCACATTAAAGAGCCCTCTGGCAGCCAACCAGAGGACCAGGGAAGGGAAGAGCCTGGAGGCCACAAGGCAGTGATAGGCTCCTGCCACTGTCCAGGTGAAGGAGGAAGATGCTCTATACCAGGGCAGAGCAAACAGAGTGGAAGAAAAGGGATAGCTTCAAGGTACATTTCAGAGGGAGAGAAAGCAAGATATGCTGCCTCCTTGTGTACTGAACTATTTGGGGGAAGGTAGAAACCGTGCAGGCCTTGGATGTCTCAAGCCAGGGAGACCGAGGTCAGTCCCCATTTCTATTTCTCAGCACTGCTTAGGTATCTGTGCTGGAGTCCTCACAGTCTCCCTGACACTTTTCCTTTCCTGGGGTCTGATTAGCCATGCCAGCATTGGAGGAGTTGCCTGACATCAGCCTTCATGGTTTGGAATGCGGCAAATGACTGTTCTATTCTGATTCCGAGTCTCTACAGATCTCCTGTTATGGGTTGAATTGTTTCCCTTCTCCGACATGCCCCCCCCCCCATTCATGTGCTGCAGTCCTAACCCCTAGTTCCGCAAAACATGACTGTATTTGGAGCTAAGACTTTTTTAGAAGAGGTAATTAAGTTAAAATTGGGTTGTTCCAGTGGATCCTAATCCACTATGACTGGTGTCCTTAAAGAAGAAGAGATTAGGACACAGACAACACAGACAGAGGGAAGACCACATGAAGACACAGGGAGAACACAGCCGTGTACGACCAAGGAAAGAGGCTTCGGAAGAATCCCAACCTGCTAACACCTTGATCTTGGACTTCTAGCCTTCAAAATTGTAAGAAAATTAAGTTCTTTTGTTTAAGCCACACGGTCTGTGGCACTTTGTTATGGGAACCCCAGCACAGTAATACACCTCCTGTATACAAAATCTCATGCAGAGGCCAAGCCTGCCTGAAATCAGAATAAGCAAGGGCTGGGAACTGGGGCCATGTTCCCTCCTGTTATTTCTCCAGCCAGTCCAGCTTCTCCACTGGTCACTTTTGTTACTGTAGTCACAGCACCATGACAACAGACAGGCAGGTAAGTCCAAAGAATTCCATCACTGGAATGAGAATGGCACTGGGTTGTTACCAGCAGTGGACTGGTGCTTTTCTCTAGTCCCTCAAATGGTTCACAAAGCTGACAACAACCCAGCTCTCAGCACAGGGTTAAGACGAGGATTCAGTGTGACCATGAATGAGAAGATAACAGAGAAGGGGCATGGAGATGGAGTCTGTGGATTAGGCTCACTGCGGGAAAATGACTCCCCTCTGTGCACCCGCGCTGCGGTTCACCAGAACCCTGACAAATAAACGCAGCAGACCAGCTATATATGTCAGCCCTGTGCTACACAGAACAGATAGGGTCCCACTCTGGGAACTGACAAGGTCACTCCAAACCTGTCGGGAATTCCACCCTTCATCACAAAATGATCTCACGATGCTCTGCATAGCTTTCTCAAAATGTGCCACTTTGCTACCCCAGGAGTAAGAATAGTATCAACAGCTATCAGCACATGCTTTCGTTTTATGCTTAATATTTTGTGAAACATACAAGTTTCACAGACCTCACATGAGTTACACAAAGTCTCTGGAACATCAACACACACCTGGCAAGTTGCAGAGAGGGGTCACAAGCCTCAGCTCCAAAGGACTCTGAATTCAGTAGGGATTTTGTAACATATATCTTTCCCTAAATTTAAAAGTAATATATGCTTATTATGCACTGAAAAGTTAAGAAAATTAAATAAAAATTACACCTAGTCTCATCACTCAGAGATAAATACCGAGTCATTTGGTCTGTTTTCTTCTAATATCTTTTCTGTGCTTAAGAAAAAAACTTGTTTAAACAAAGTTGAGATCATACTATATATAAGATTTCCAATTCTTTTTTCACTTCAAATTATATAAGCATTTTCCCATATACTAAAACTTCAACTTAAAACATTATTATACAACTGAAAAAGAGCTCCAACTGATTATCTAATAATTCCTATTTTGTCGAATTGTTTCCCAGCCTTCCCTATTATAAATTATGCTTTGATGAGCACACACTTGATTTGCATTTCTGTTTTTTTCTTCTTATTTTATTTTATTTTTTTTCTGACTGTTTTTTAGGTTAAATACTATGGGCCTTTAAAGACTGACAACTCTCATTCATGCATTCAACAAATATTTAATGAGTACCTGCTAGGTGCTGGACAACATTCTAAAAAAAATTTCAAAACAGACAAAATATCCCTGCCTTCATGAAACTTACATTCTAAATTTAAAGTCTTTTTAGGTATACTGCCAAATCAGTACATAAGTAGCCGTCCTACTGCATTTTCATTAGCACTGAGGATTATGGTTTAAATTTTTTTTTGACAATTTCATTACAGTTAATGGCAGTGTTGCATTCTTTAAGGACTTTCCCCCTTTCCTCTCTGCATCCATGTATTTACCAACTCATAAAATACAAGTAGATAAAGAGACGTTTAGATTTCCATCCAAATGGCAAGTTTCAGCGTTATTTTTTTCATCCAGTGAGAAAACAATCCCAGCCCCAAATCAGGGATGACAACAGTGAAATCACCCCCTATATTTTGCAAGGGAGCCCTTGATGGTAGTAGGGAAATGATGATGACAAATCTGTGTCTTGTTAGGGTTTGACATGTCTGGGAGCTGAGTTAGCAGCAAGTTTCTCCAGCCAAATGCCCGGTCTCCTTGGGGGACCAGGCAGGACGAGCCAGGTGGGATCTCTGCAGCACAGGACTGAGGTCAGAGTCAAATCAGTTCTTTCACTAAAGCACTTGGTAGGCTATAAAGCACTGAATGGTAGAAGGGAGACCTTTGGAGGATGTTGAAGACTTTGAGAGGGTCTTATCATATGTATGGAAATATATTTTAAAAAGTGAATAAAACAAAATAAAAAATAAGGAAAATGACAATATTATATATAATATATATAATATTTGGGGAGTGTTTTATCATGTGTTAGAAACTTTCAGAATACTCTTTTTACAATACATACATAATAGTGGTTATAATGTATCAGGCGCTGCTTTGAGCACTGTTGACCCATATAATCATTATAACCTGCTTATGATATAGATCCTACCATCTTCATTTGATAGATGAAGAAACACAGTTTAGGTCAGGAGGGATTTACTGAGTATCTTCTGTGAACGAGGCATTGTGTTGGCCCAGGATCACAAAGCTCATGAGTCGGAGGGCTGGGAGTCTGGATCTGGCTCAAGATCTGTCTGAATCCAGGCTCTCATTCTTTCTACTATGTCTTGCTTAAGGGAAAATGTTGTCTTGTTTGGGTTGATGTCTAAGAGGCCACGCTGGCCCAGGGTGCAGTGCTCTTGGAACAAAATGCCAGAGTTAGAAGAACAGAGGCTCGCAGCTGTGCTGTGCTTTGGGGGGGGCAGTTGTGCTCCTGGCACACCTGGGGGGCCCCCTCTCTACCCCTTCAAGCCCCTGTCACTTTAATACGGTCCAGGTGATTCAGAATATATCTTTTTGGTTCAGATTCCTCCATGCAATGAACAATAGTCTCTAGGAATTCCAAGAAGTGTTGTTAACAATCCTTGGCCTTGGCATTAAAATCAGTTGAACCTTCAGTTATTGAAAATTCTCTTATATTTTTCCCCTGACAACTCGCCCTGTACCTCAGACTGCTTTGATAGCTCCCTTCATGGTTGCCTTCATACTTCAAAACCTATAAAATTACATATTTGAAGGGATTATTCAATTTTTTCCTATGGAAACACACACACCCCATAATGCTTTAATAATGATAACCAGATGGATGGAGGGGTCTTTGACAAGGGGTTTCTTCAGCTAATTTGAGAACATACTGAATTTCAGCTTTTCTGACTAGTGCAAAAATGAGCAGAATGTAAAGTGCCCTGTAAATTTCCTACTTGTGCAATTTTAATACTTTCATCATAGATGAAATATATTTAAAGCCAACTCTCCCCCTTCTCCATTTTTGAAGGCACAGGCTTCGGGTTTTCTTCAGTCAAATCCAGGAAAATGTTTAACCAGAAGGACTGGATACTCCTAAGTAGTTCCCACTCAGAAATCAGCCCGGAACACCTCCAGTCAGTGCATATGCTCTGGCCTCCTTCCTTCCTCTCAGAAGAGTCCAAGAGACTCTCACAAGGCTCCTTACCTACATGTAGAATCAGAAAATACTGGCCAGAAGGGACCTTAACAATCATCTGGTCTACCTCTCTCGAGCTGTTAACAGAGGAAACCAGTTTTAGAAAGGTTCTGGATGTGGCTAAGGTCACGTGCATGGTAAGTGGCAGAGTGTAGACTTGAACCACGTTCTACATGTAATGTTCATTCATTATGTCACCTTGCCTCTCTCTTCTGCTTTCCTTTCCTGTACTTTCTCTCCTTTTTTTGTTACCGCTTTCCATTTCCCCTGTGAGAACCAGGTCTTGGATGACGAGGAGGTGAGTCAAACCACAGTGGATTGGGTTGTGGAGAACAGCCACAACGAGGTGCAACAGGAAACCGAGGAAAGGTTCTGGCAGAGGCAGCCAGAAAAAGTTTGGCTGACAGGTTCAGCATAAGGTAGAGGCTCACGTAGATAGGTGGTGTGCGGAGAGCTGGGAATTCGACATCAGATAATACACAGAAATGTATAAGCAGATTAGATGAGCAGCAGGGAGCAGGAACCCAGACTCAGGAATGGCCTTTCAGTGATAAGGACTTGCATTCATAAGACCTGAGGTGCGGTACCAAGGGATGTGACCACAGGGGTCCTGGTACTGGGGCCTGGATCCAGAAACTGGAATTCAGTCCCAAGGAACATGTTTACAAGTTCAGGTCAGAACCAGCAGTGAACCGCTGCCCAGAGTTCCTTAAATTCTTCCAAACCAGTGTGGCAGAGACAGTTAGTAGTTGAACAAAGAGGCCATGTACCTCCACAAATCTAGCCTCCCTTGCAGATGGACGGGGACCATGGACTGTTTTTAGCCTGTGAGGGCAAGTGGAGATCATGGAAGCCACACATCTTGTTGCTGCTGGGGGGAGGCCCACTAGACACCTACTGAGAACAGGCTTGTTGTGGCTCCTTGTCCCCCCATCCAACTCTGTGAAGTACTGGACACAGCATGGCCTTCCGACATGAGGACTTAATGTCTACCTGGGAAATGCCCTGGAGCATGAGGATAGACCTTGCTGCAAAGGAGCTGTCTCCTAGAAGAAAAAAAGAACAAAGAAGTGTCTCCTCATAAAACCAATGTTCTCTGCACATTATAACTTCTTGTTTTGTTGAGAAACAGCTGAGAACTGGATAAAAAGTAGGGAATTTCTATAGGATATAAATGTAAACATATACAAATATATCAAAATTACATAATGTAAATAGATTAATGTGGATGTAAGCAGATTTACATAGGCATAGATTTACATCTCCTAACTCATTTCGTCCTCTCAACAACTAACTGAGGCAGGTGCAGTTAGGATGCTCATTTTACAGATGAGGAAACTGTGGCAGTTTCTGTAAGTAACCTGGGAGACAGTTAACCCTGGAGTGGAAAATCCAATATGTTAGAGGAAGCTAAGGCCACGCTGGGGTGAGGCCCTCACTTCATCCGGCGACTACACTGTGTCCAACAGCGCCAGCCCAGCCTTCGCACGCGCTTCTCGGAGCTCGTCTGCATCTACTCAGCCCTCACCCTGCTCCACGATGAGGTGACGGTCACACGGAGGATAAGAGCAATGCCCTCATTAAAGGCCGGGTTAAGTGTTGAACCTTTTGGGCCGGGCTTGTTTGCAAAGACCCCGGCCAATGTCAATATCCGGAGCCCCATCTGCAATGTAGGGGCTGGTGGACCTGCCCCCTCCCTGTCCCCCACAGCATGGCTGCCCCAGCCGAGGAGGAGGTGGAAGCAAAGAAGAGTCAGAGGAGGCTGATGACATGGGCTTTGGTCTTTCCGACTAACCCTCTTCTGTAACCTGTTCAATAAAAAGCTGAACTCTTAAAAAAAAAGATAAAGAAAAACCACTACATTAGAAATGACATTTTAATAGATAGTTAAGAAACTATTTAATTTAGTAATTTAAGAAAAATTACTATTGAATATAAATATACCTATTACCATAATTTAAACATATATATATACACACACACACACATATATATATGTATACACATTTTTTTTTAATGTAGGTTCCACACTCAGCACAGAGCCCAGTGTGGGGCTTGAACACATGACCCTAAGATCAAGACCTGAGCTGAAATCAAGAGTTGGACACTTAACTGACTAAGCCACCCAGGTGATCCTGTATTTTATATATTTTTAAAATTAAAATTAATCACTTAAAAATGCATTTAGGGGGCACCTGGGTGGCTCAGTCTGTTAAGCGTCTGCCTTTGGCTCAGGTGATGATCTCAGGGTCCTGGGATCAAGTCCCACAACAGGCTTCCTGCTCAGCGGGGAGTCTGCTTCTCCCTCTGCCCCTCCCCTGCTCATGCTCTCTCTCTCAAATAAATAAAATCTTTAAAAATAAATAATTTTTAAAAATGCATTTAGTACATTCACAAGTTGTGCAACCAACACCTTTATGTACGTAGTTTTAAAAGAAACGTCCTCGCTGTTAAGCAGTTGCTCTCCATATTCCCATTCTTCCATCCCCCAGACCTAAGCAACCACTCAGCTACTTTCTGTCTCTATAGATCTCACTATTTTGATATATTTATTCTAGATACTTCATCTAAATGGAATCGTATAATCGGTGACCTTTTGGGTCTGCCTTCTTTCACATTAGCGTGTTTCTGAGATTCACCTTGTAGCATGTATCAATGCTTCATTCTCTGGAATGGCTGACTCATCTCCATTGTAAATATACACTATCTGTTCATCCATTCATCTACTGGGGGACATCTGTGCTCCTTCACCTTTTCGCTGCTGTGAAGAGTGCTGCTAGGGATACTCTTACACATGCATTTGTTGGAGTGTCTCTTTTCCACTCTTTTGGGTATCCACCTAGGAGAGGACTTACTGGGTCATACGGTGATTCTATGTTTAACTTTTACAGGAACCCCCACAATGAATTCCACAGTGGCTGAATCACAGCAAATTCCACAGTGGTTGAATCATTTTACATTCTCACCAGCAATGTACAAAGGTTCCAATTTCTCCATATCTTAACCAACTCTTGTTATTCCCGGTGTGGTTTTTTTTCGTGTGTGTGTTTTTGTTTTTTTAGTACCGCCATCTTGGTGGATGTGAAGTGGCATCTCATTGTGATTTTGATATGCATTTCTCTAATGATAAATGATGTGGAGTATCTTTTCTTGGGCCACTGGCTATTTGTATATCTTCTTTGAAGAAATGTCTATTCAAGTAACTTTACTCATTTTAAAGTTTGTCTTTTTTTGTTGTTATAAGAGTTCTTTATATACTTGCAAACATTTTCTCCCATTCTGTAGCTTATTTTGTTATATTAAAGCTGAGTTTCTAAGTCTCTTACTCAAAGAGACTTCCTAGGATATTAAAAAGTTTGCTTTAATATTTATAAATACTGTTATACCCTTGACACTATAGATGTTTGCTATGGAAATATTTGTTACTGAAATTTGTTATTAAACTTTGTAGTTTGTAGTAGAAAAAATTAACAAGTATTTACTAACCATTTGCTATGTCTATGTCTCTTGTCCTCAATGTATTTTAATTTACTTTGGAGCAAAAGACTTTTACTATGGGCATGGCTACAGCATACACAATCCAGTGTGGTGTAAAGTGCTGGAATGAGAGTCAGCTTCATGGCCTGTCGAGCCCAGACAAGGTGCTTTACTTCTGCATCTTGGTTTTCCTCATCTGTAGGACAGGGCTGGTAGTAACTGCTTTGCCTCCCTCCTAAGGCTGTTGTGAGGATCAGATGAGAAAAATGAGAATCTGCACCAAGGAATTCGAGAGCTCTGTGGGATCCCCCTGGTCACCCCAACACACACATGCACACACACAAAAGCACTTCGTAAACTTCATCCACTGTACTGATGTCGTCCTGGGCAAACCAGGTCGGTGGTGTCCTCCTCACAGCATTCCTGGAGTGTTTCCTAAAACACAAGCCTGACTGTGTTACTCTGTCCTCTAAAGCCCTACAGTGGCTCCCTCTCTTCAAAGAGAGACTTGGTGATGTGACTCTTCAACCTTTCTTCTGACTCTGACGCCCAGGGCCCCATGCCAGGCTGTGCCAACCTGGGTTTCCGGTCTGCTCCACCCTCCGTGACTCCTCAGAACACCTGTACATGCTGTTCCACCAGCACTCAGAAGGCTGGATGTACTTCTGAGTCATGGGATCTGACAACTGTAAGCAGGCGTGGGTCCTGTGAAGTCCTCCATCTCAGAGGCGTGATGGAGAGGAGATCACTCTGCTTCTGAAGACTAGTGTGGATGGCGCGACTCCGCCCCCAATAGCTGTGTGACCTTGGGCCAGCCTCCCTGGGCCTCAGCTTTCTCATCTGTGATTCAGGGGAGCTCAGAGTACTTTTCAGTCTAGGACTTAGCATTTCCTCTATGAACAAGTACTTATTTTTAGCTTTACTGAGGTATAATTGACAAAACAGTAATATATTTAAAGTATACAGCATGATGATTCCATACATGTACACCCTGTGTTGAGTTAATTAATGTAACCATCTCACATATTTACCCTTTTTGTGTGTGTGAGAACACTCCAGTTCTACTCTCTTAGCAATTTCAGTTACACAGTACAGTCACCATGTTATGCATTAGATCAGATCCTTATAACTGAAAGTTCTTACCCTTTTACTGACTTCTCCCTATTTCTCCCACTCCTAGGCAACCACCATTCTACTTTGTTTCTGTGTGTTCACCTTCTTTTTTTTTAAGATTCCACATGTAAGTTTGCCACATGTAGCATTTGTATGAACAGTATTTTTTGTTGAATTACAGTCGACCCTTCTTGAACAACACAGGTTTGAACCGCACAAGTCCATTCTATGTGAATTAAAAAAAAAATACAATACAGTACTGTAAATGTGTCTTCTCTTCCTTATGATTTTTTTTTAAAGATTTTATTTATTTGACAGAGAGAGACACAGCGAGAGAGGGAACACAAGCAAGGGGAGTGGGAGAGGGAGAAGCAGGCTTCCCATGCAGCAGGAAGCCCGATGTGGGGCTTGATCCCAGGTGCCTGGGATCATGACCCAAGCTGAAGGCAGACACTTAACGACTGAGCCACCCAGGTGCCCCCCCTTATGATTTTCTTAATAACCTTTTTTTCTCTAGTTTATTGTAATAACATAGTAAATATAATATATATAACATACAAAATATGTGTTAATCAACTGTTCCTATTATCGGTAAGGTTTCCAGTCAACAGTAGGCTATTTTGGTAGTCAAGTTTCTGGGAAGTGAAAAGTATACAAGGATTTTTAACTGCTTGGGGGTTAGTGCCCCTAACCACCACCTTGTTCCTTCAAGGGCCAGCTGTACATTGAAATCAGTGGTACTTAACAATAGTCATTATTCATTGGTATTTACTATTTCAGGCTCTATTCGACTACATTATTTTTTTTAAAGATTTATTTATTTATTTTAGAGAGAGAGAGTGCAGGGGGGAGGGGGAGCAGGGAGAGAATCTCAAGCAGACTACCCCCTGAGCACAGAGCCTGACATAGGGCTTGATCTCATGACCCTGAGATCATGACCTGAGCCAAAATCAAGAGTTGGACACTTGGCCACCTGTGCCACCCAGACGCCCCTCAACTACGTTATTTGGAATCTTTGTAACAAACTTTTCATAACAGATTTATAAAAATCACGCCTGCTTTTACAGATGGAATGGACAAGCAGCCTCCCTGGGTCATACAGCCAGAGAGGGGGTAGGCGGCTAGGCTTCAAACCCAGACAGTCTGACTCCAAAGCTCAAAGTTTTTTCCTTCAAGTGTCTTCCTCCAGGACACTTTCAATGATTTTCTCCTCCCTGAGTCTGCCTCCACGCCCCAACTTATTGGCCCAGAAACAAGGGACTATTTCTCCACTCCAGCTTTCTAAGAGCTTCCAGAACCGATGTGTGTCCCTCCCAGAGAAGGATCTGGAAGTCCACTGCACGTTGCCACTGAGAAAAGACTCCACCTCCCCATCCCCGCACTCCCACAGCTGTCTGAGCTCATCTGAGAAGAGCAATAACAACATCATATGACACTTACATAACAATGAGCAATTGATCCCAGCAATCCCATAAGTCAAGTGAGGATTGATTTTATGGATAAGGAGACTGAGGCTCAGGAGTTCCCCTGCCCATGACTACATACTTGGCTCCAAGTACATCGCTTCCCCCTGAGCCTTTGACACACCATGTTGAGCTAGAGTTTGGGGAAATCTCTCAGGGACACGCCTTCCTAAGTTTCTCCTTGTAGTCAGCAAAGAGAAAGGGGTATTTCAGGCCACTTTGAGCTACACACACAAGTGCCAGTCAAATGGAAACCTGGCCTTGACCCTGAAGAATCAATCGGTGGTCCGTCTTTGGTGAAGCTATTTTCGGGTCCCCATCAGGGTTCTCAGATTCTGTTACACAGGCTGCCTCCTGTGCCCCCTGAGCTTGACAGTACCTTAGAATACCCCTGACACCCTCAGTGACCGATGTTCACCAGATGCTGCTCGGGCCTTGTGTTCTTACACGGGGATGACGGAAAAAAAAATACACCATTACCCACTGGGAACTGACAGTTCACAGTGCTGATTACTCTTCCCCATACGGGGGAGAGGAGGAATTTCAGTGGAGCGGTGTGGAGACTTTTGTTGGTTGACTGGTTTTGATTTGGAGGTCACTTGTCTGGCTTTGGATTATCTGATGCTTACCCTTCCTGTCTTAATCGCCCCTATTTCTTTTTCTAATCCATGTGTCCCCCAGAGAAAGAAGTGTAAACATGTGAGGTTGTGGTTTTCAGCAAATTTGTCAGGAATCCATGCCAAACCAGGCTGAAAACCTGAAAACCAGTCTGGCACGGAGAACAACTGAAGGATATAGGGTTACATTTCTTGTAAACCAACAGCTTGATTTTCATTTTGGCACATTGCGGGTTTTGTTATCATTGTTGTGGGCTGAGGAATAGGCTTATTTTCCATAGCTGGATTTATGGCTTAATGTAGTGTTGCTTCTTGAAGCTTGCTGAATAAACTCTATTCAATTTATACTCACAGCCATTAAGAATTTGAGCAATCCATTCTTCTCTCAGAGTGATCTTTCTAAATTGCAAATGTGATTGTGCTACTCCTTGTTTGGGATATTCTGGTCAAAAATTACTTTGCAGACTTATTGATTGGGCTGATATTTATCTGGTATTCCTACAGCACTGAGACATAGCTGGCCACTGTTTTGACTGGTTTAGATCCAAACCATACAGGTCATTAAATATTTTGAATATCATACCTCCTTATTAACCTTTACTTCTCCCCTTACCCTGATGGCACTAAGTCAAGCCATTCCAGAAAATACCTCATGCCTTGAATAAACCAAGATCTCTCATCTTCTCATAACTTTGCCTTGGAGACCCCTAGCCTTCCCTGATTCCTCTCATCCTTCAGTGACCTCAGGTCTGTGAGCCCTTCCCTCACCTGTCCTCTCTCCCTTTCCCACCACACACACTGCCATTCTGTCCTCTCCAATTCCATAACACCAATACCACTAATATATATAATGCCAATGAAGGTATGACACCAATGACTTAAGAGACACAGTTTTTTCACTACAGGGGAAAAATATCCCAAAGAGTCAAGTTAATACCACCATCAAGAGGCAAATAGAAAGTAGGTCCTTCCCATAAGAGAGTCACAGAATCTCAGAGTTGGAAGGGATCTAAGGGCCCTCCCCACCCCCTTGGGCAGTATCCTTGATAGATGTTTTTCCAGCTTCCAATCAAGTACTTTCAGAGATGGAGCAGTCAGTAGTTTTTAGAAAGTTTTTCTTTACATTGAGCAGAAGTTGACCTCATACTCAACACTACTTGTATGCCCTTGGTCTGCCTTCTGGAGATGCAGAATAAGTGTACTCCCCAGTCTGCTTGATGGCCATTCGGATACTTGAGGAGGGTACTCCTCTGCTCTCTCTCCCTCAGAAAGAGACTGGGGTTCTGGAATCATTCTTTCAGGCATGCTTGCAAGAAAATCATGCCTTGACTGCCCCATAAGCCAAATTATGTTATTTTCCAAGTGCTTGTCACCAAGCTGTTGTTTGGGGGAACAGAAATACATTTTATCCCAGAGTTGGTTAATTTAAGCATAGCAGTACACTCCCTTAAATATAAGGTTACAAATGAAGAAAATAAAAAACAAAAATAACAGGAGGTATTTCTTAGAGACAGGAAAAGTTCCATACATTCTGTGATAAATCTAGCAGATTAAGTTTAGCAGCAGCTCCTTATTTGTGAAATGCTATGCCTACTTCTAGAAAAGGGACAAAGAGGCAGCCAAAAGTTAAGGCCTGCACATCTCTTGGAGTTCACGCACACTTGCTTAATTTAGGAAAATTCCTAGGAGGGGCCACTGTGGGGAGCTGGAGACCACTCTGAAAGGAAACCCAATTCCAGTAAAATTAAGTATGCATGTGATGGAAGCAGGCTGGGGACTCTCCGAATCTGTTTTGGAAAATGATCCTGGAATTTTTCTCTAAGAATCTACTCAGGATAACGATGTTTTCAAGTATTGTTTAAATGCAGTTTTGCCCAGAAGCAAAGCAATGGACTCAAACACCCTGCAAGCTCCCTCTAGAGGTTCAAGCATGCAGCCGCCAGCAGAGCTCCTGGGCCTGGAAGCCTGCCCCAGTGAACAGAGGGGAATCAACAGACTTATAAGAAGTTATCATTTTTTTCTGTTAATTAGAGCCAAATCTGTTGGCTGAAAAAAATAAATCAGAGAACAAAACAAAACATTACCATTCTCCAAATAAAGCAAGGCTGGGATCAAATACATCGTGAATATACATTCACATAGAAGAGGTAGTAACTGATAATATCCTAAAATTTCAAATGAGGTAATAGGCTGATGATTGACAGTGCAATGAAGAAAGTAAAAGTTCTTGATGCCTCCTAGCTGTGCTAACCTCTAAAAAGGCATGCATCTTCTGGTGAATGGATGCCATAATCAACATGATCATCATTATAGCTACCAATTGTTCAGCACTTTTTATGTGCTAGGCACCGTGCTAAAAACTTTACTCACATTTTCTCATGTAATCTTCACAAGCCCCCTTTTAGATAGATACTATATGAGCACCATTTACAGATCAGGAAGCAGGGACTTACAGGAGTTAAATCCTTTCTACAAATGCATGCAGTTCATATGTGCTGATGTTAGGACTCGAATTCTGATCTGTGCTTTTAAACACAATAAAACAGTGCTTTCTCGTCAGAGGAAACTGAACTCTGCAAGATGAATGACTAGGTCTGAACACTCAACAAACAAGTGGTGCCATTAATGAGAGGTATGTTTGAGAGTGTACATATGATGCCTGGTCCATCCTGGATTTTCAGTGAAAACCTTTGCCTTTAAAATGACCGCCAATCTGACTACCTGTGTCCCGAGTGTGTCCTTCCAGAACACAGAGACCCCTGGGAGGCAGTCCATGCAATTTGATTTTTATATCCTGTCACCTAGACCGGTATGTGCCTTATACTGGGTGCATGAATCAAAGAATGATTGAATGACACTGGCTGTCTTCTAAGAGCTTACAATCTGCTAGCAATGTTCAAGATCTGCACACACACACACACACACACACACACACACACACAGAGCCCAGTATAATTATTAGTCAGAAGTAAATTAAAATATGTTAAAGTTATATACCAGCAATTTCACATTCTTTGTTTACATGAAGCCAGAAAATCTTGCCCATGTACAAGGAGACATGTACCAGAATGTTGACTGCAAAATTGTTTCTAATTGAAAAAATTGAGAACAACTAAATAGTTCTCAACAGAGGCCTGGAGAAGTACATTTCAGTTTACTGATATAATGGAATGTTATACATAGTGATTAAAATAAATGGTCTGAAACTGTATTACATGGATAACTCTTAAAGCACAATAAGTAGAAAATATAACAATAATAATAGCTAACATTCATTTAACACTTAAGTGCCAGGTAGAACTTTATGGGCTTTGCATGTATTAACTCATTTTGTCCTCACAACAAACCTTTGAAAGGTAGATATTATCACCAAACCCATCTTAGAAATGAGGAAGTTGAAAGATACCTACTTTGACATAATTGCGAAGATGTTTAAAGATATGCAAAAGACTATAATTTAAGAATACATCCATATGTATTAAAAGTATTAAAACATGCATGGGAATCATTAAATACCCAAATTATGATGGTGATTACCTTAGGGGTGGTGACAGGGAGAGGGCCGTGATCCAGGAGGGAATTAGAGAGGACATCAAATGTATTTACAATGTTTCATGTAATGACTGCCACATATTCTTTATATTTATACTTCTACTATGTCTAAAATATTTCATAATTAAAAAAATGACCAACAAGCAGAAACTAAATACCTAAATATTAAATAGGCTCAAGATAAAGAAACATTGTTCCTGATTCTGCACAGAGAAAGAGGCATTTATTTATTTATTCATATATATTTTAAGATTTATTTATTTATTTGAGAAAGAGAGAAGGGGGGAGGGGCAGAAGGAGACAGAGAGAGAGTGTTAAGCAGACTCCGCACTGAGCATGGAGCCTGACGCGGGGCTGGATGCGGGGCTCAATCTCACGACCCTGAGATCATGACCCTGAGATTGTGACTTGAGCTGAAACCAAGAGTCAGATGCTTAACCATCTGCGTTACCCAGGGGCCCCCAAAAGGGGCATTTACATTGGGCTAGCAAATGTGGAAATGAGAGCGTACGCCAGGCGAGGAATGTCGTGCATAAAAGTGAAAGATGCAGCAAACTTAGATCGAAAGACATTCTACTTTCTGTTCCAAGTCCCCTGGGGGGTCCAGCCTGAGGGACTTAGCCCCTGGACTTGGTGGCTCCACTGTCTATCTGGCCTCCTTTCTGTGGCTGGAGACTGGGGAACTGGGAGGCCTCAGCCTCTCGGCCTGGGTGGATAGGGGTGGCTGGGAAGGCTTTACTGACATCCTGTGGCTCTCTCTCAGATTGTGTGTGTGTTGAGGGGGAGAGGGGGCGCTTGTCTGCTACCCAAAAGCAGATTGGCTGGGATGAGGAAGTCTGTGTTGACAGGCATGAATAACTACTGACTGAGGGTCTGCTTTTGACTTTGGGAAGAGGTGATGGGGACTCCACTGCAACTCAAAACCCAGACAGTGACAACAGGGCCTAAGTGCTTCGCTGACCAGAACTGAACCTACCGTTGGCCAGAAAGGCCAGGGCACAATGGAAGACTTCACACAGTCCAGTTTTAAGGCAGCTGTGGCTCTGGGTCCAGACAGCCTCCAAGTCCAGTATGGCCCCAGGCCAGATGACACTGTCCTGAACTTGGGCCGCAGACTCTTTACTCCCCACCCCCACCCCTGCCTCCACCCATCCCTCCACCTCCTGTACCTATGGGGACTCCCCCTTGCTCACCTGTTCTCACTGGCTATTCAACTGCTTGGGTTCTGGATCAGAAAATCTGGGACAGCATAACTTATAGCCTTAGGCCACTTTGCCAGAGTCTCTGGGGGTAAAGCTGGTTTCCCAAGTGCACAAAGAGAAGTAGCTGCTCCAAAAACACTTGTCTGACTGATAGAAATGAGTATCTGGTTGGTGCTGCGTTCAAAGGAAGGCATTGCCTTGTCATGCAATGGGAAGCTAGAAGTTAAGTCTGAAGATGGAGCCGTGAGTGTTGGCTCTTCCTCTGCTTCTACATGTCTGATCTCAGACAAGTACTCAGCTTGTCCTAACCTCAGTTTTCTCCTCTGCAAAACAGGGACCACCACAACCATCACCTAACAGGTCATCGTGGGGAGCAAAGACGACCCGTTAGGTGATGGTTGTGGTGGCCGTTGGGTGTTCACTATGGGCCTAGCTCTGTGCTTGGGACTTTGAAACAGAATCTCATCTAAACTTCTCAGTACCTCTGAGAAGGAACGGGGGAACAGAGAGCTTAAGTAATTTGCCCCAGTCTTATAGCTCATAAATTGTGGATCTGGGATTCAAACTCAGATCTGCCTGGCTCCGAAGACTTAGAGCACTAGAGGCTGCAAAGTGCTTTGAAAATGTTATTCCTACTACCCGTGTAGAAGTTGCAAACTCATTTCAATCAAGTTAAAACATCCTCTCTTAAACTGGCCTGATTTGGGATTAATTTAGATCCAAAACACACAGGCTGGATTACATCATTGCCGTGAGTCCAAGACCCCTTTTGCTCCACACGAGCAGACTAGAGACCTGTGTTCCTTTCTGTCTGGACACTCAGTGAGCCAAGCTGGATGTGAAGGGCTCCCCAAAGCAAGAACAACCTTCCCTGGGGAACCCAGGTCTCCCAATCCCCAAGCACCACTCCCAATCCAGTGGTGCTCTTACAGTGGACCTCAATTCTCTGTCTTCACAGCTTCTTGGCAATGGTCACCAAGGAGATGCCTAAGGATTTATTTTGTAGTCTCTAAAAGCTAGGTCCTCAAACCCAAACATTCACTTCACTTGCCAACCCTGAATTAAGTGCTCTGGAAATTAAGCTTTTCAATAGCTCCTCTGTATCCCCTAACCTAGGAACAGTTCAAGCTGCTTCTTTTACACTGGTATTATTCTTAATATTGTATTAAATATTAAGTGTTTGGTGTTCCCAATTCTGTAACATTCACCATTTCAAATCAATTAATGAGCTACTTCTTCATATAATGTCCAAAATGTTAAATCGTGTCACATGTGACCACAAGAGAACTTTTAGGATTTTTGGCTGTAAGAATACATCCACTCTGGCAGAACCACATTCTTTTTTTTTATGTGATCCAGCTTAAAAAACAAAGAGCTACGGCCTTCAGCTGGAGGTCCTTTTGGGACATGTTTTTCTGACTTTCATAAATCTAAGCTGGAATTTATACACTCTTCTCCCACACGAATGGACGTTAGTGAGCTTCTGGCCACCTTTAGACCCCACACATAATTTTCAGAGTCACAGTTTCAGAAGCTATAGCCTCTGGATAATTGGAATCACCACGTTTTAGAGTTAGAGGTTGCCCAAGAAATCATTTAGTAGAGCATTCTCAGATTCCTGGTGAATAAAAATTAACAGTTCAATCACAAGCCATTATATTAAAGACCATTCATTGGGTACCTACTATGTGCCATGCACTGTTCTTCATTTTCTTTTTAACTTTTTAAGAAAGATTTTATTTATTTATTTGTCAGAGAGAGAGCGAGCACAAGCAGGCGGAGCGGCAGGCAGAGGGAGAAGCAGGCTCCCCACTGAGCAGG
Organism: Eumetopias jubatus; assembly: GCF_037043125.1. Taxonomy (NCBI): domain Eukaryota; kingdom Metazoa; phylum Chordata; class Mammalia; order Carnivora; family Otariidae; genus Eumetopias; species Eumetopias jubatus. The sequence continues at coordinate 67,641,630 of NW_028274819.1, forward strand.
GAGCCCAATGTGGGACTGGATCCCAGGACCCTGGGATCATGACCTGAGCCGAAGGCAGACGCCCATGACTGAGTCACCCAGGTGTCCCTTTTTTAATTTAATAAAAATTTTTAAGGTAATCTCTACACCCAATGTGGGGCTTAACTCATGACCCCAAGATCAAGAGTCGCATGCTTTTCGCCCTGAGCCAGCCAGACACCCCATGCTTCGCACTATTCCAAGCACTTTATAGGTATAACTTATTTTGTCCTCGCCCAAATCTCATAAGGTAGATAGATACTGTTATTATTCCCATTTTATAGATGATGAAACAGAGGCACAGAGAGTAAAATCATCTGCCAAGGTTCAAATCTAAGCTGTGGGACTCCCCTTGACCACTCCTTTATCTCTTGACTCAAGATCACAGAGCTTGTAAGTGTTAACCTCGGTCTCAGTCTAGAGTCAAGTGGCTACAGGGATGAACTTTGCCTCTGGAGGGCTGTCAAGATATAGGAATGTGTGTATAGGGTGCTGACGGTGGTGTGAGGTGGGTGGAGGCAGAGCACTTCCTGCCTCTTTCCAACCCCCCACCCTCAGAGAACGTTAGCATTCCGACCTTGGGTGTTTGGTGTCTTGGGGGTTAGAGACAAAACGAGGCCTAACTTGTGCGTCTGGTTCTCAAGGATTCTTCCTTTGAATATATATATATATTTAACAAAGGAAAATGTAAACATCCTAATTGCATGGAATGTATGGAAAAGTAGAAGGAAGTAAAACTTACTCATAATCCTACCACCCAACAACCACTGTTGACATTTTGGTCTATTTTCCTGCAGTCATCTTTGGACAATGTGTACATCATTAGCTGTGATGGTGATAAATATACAATATTGTGTCTAGCTTTTTCCACTAGATTCTATCTATAGTAATATTTACCTTTTATAAACATCATTTTAAAAAATATATATATGTATAAAATGTATGTTATACCATTATGGGGATATGCTACAATCTACATAAATATTCCTCTGTTGTCAGGAATTTATGTTATTTTTTTTAAAGATTTTATTTATTTACTGAACAGAGAGAGAAACACAGCAAGAGAGGGAACACAAGCAGGGGGAATGGGAGAGGGAGAGGGAGATCGAACCCCAATGAGGGGCTCGATCCCAGGACCTTGGGATCATGACCCAAGCTGAAGGCAGACGCTTAACGACTGAGCCACCCAGGTGCCCCTCATTTATGTTATTTTTTAAACATTTTATTATCGTAAGTAGCACTAAAGAAAATTTTTTTTAAATAAAATGTTTGCCATATTTAGGCATACTTCTCTTGGAAGGATTTCCAACATGAAAATATTGGAACTTTTCTTCACCTGAACATTAGGAGTTCATTAGGAATTTCTCCACACTGACATTAATTATCAAGCTGTCAACTGTCAATATGGAAATAAGTAAGTCATCATATGATTTCTCATTATGTTACAAACTTAAATGAACCTCTGCCTTTTTGTGTTTTTCCAAACCACACTACAGTTGTAGTTAATTCTCAGGTAGAATGGCAAAGAGAAATATTCTGCTCGTCTATAACATAGGCATGACTGAAAGTGACACAGGATCAGGAAATGTTTAAAAACAAGGATTCAACCTCTGCGATATTCTTTCAAAAAACTGATAACCCCAGTCTAATCATGAGAAAACATTAAACAAACCCAGTGTGGGGGGTGTATTCTACAGGATACCTGGCTAGTATTTCTCAGGATTGCCTGGTCGTAAAAACAAAGACTGAGAAACTATCCAGACCAGGCAGATTAGGGGGACATGGCAACCCAATGCAACATGGTTCCCTGGGACTGGATCCTGGAATAAAAAAAGGGCCTTAGTGGAAAAACTGATGAAATCCGAACACAATCTGGAGTTTAGTTAATAGCAATGTACCAACATCCATTTCTTATTTTTAACAAATGATCCTGGAAATGTATATGCCAGCCTGGGGAAAACTGGGTGAAGGGTATACATGAACTCTCTGTATTTTCTTTGTAACTTTTTTGTATATCTAAAATATTTCAAAATAACAGTCAGGGTTTTTTTTTGTTTTTTGTTTTTTGTTTTAAAGAAATGAAGACAAGGGTTTTGGAGCCAGCCTGATTTGGTTTTGAGTCCTGGATCTGGCATTTGTGCCAGCTGAGTGACCTTGGACAAATTATTTCTTTGTGTGTTAGTTCATCTACTTTATATGAAGAAAATTATCTACCACAGGGGGTTGTAGGTCTTAGCTACAATAAAGTAGATAAAGCACTTAGCATTATTCCTGGTACGAGGTAAGTGCTTGATAAATGTAAGCCATAGGATTATTTTGATTAGTTCAAGGGTTCTTCATTCCAATTCTTAGTTCCCTCTAAGGTAAGAAGGAATTTTTATGCATAGCTATGTAAAAAGTGGGAAATTAAATAGCCTCATTAAAATTTCAAACTCAACACGAAGAAGACAAATTGTTACGTGAATCTGGAAACAGTAACTGGTGTGGGCTTTTGGATCATTGCTCTTGTTTTCTATGTACCTATTGGGTCGTTTCCTAAGGATAGGTGTAGTGAGATGATACAAGGTTTTGAAATAAGACTACATTCTAGCACTGATTGCCCAAAATAACCAACTTACAAATGCCCATTGTGAGACATGGGAATTCTTTCATTTGAACAGCTTAGAAAAACAATCTTGTAGAGAATTGAAAATGGTCTGTGCCTGGCCTCTACCCAAAGGCAAATTATTTTAGTATGAAAGTCTAAGGAAAATAATTTAACCACAAGTTATGTGAGTAGGAAAGGAAAAATAACCAAAGGATAAAGAAAAATACACTCTGGCTCTATCATATATAAAATTTCTTTTTTGGGTGCTAAACTGCAGCACAGATGTGAAACTTGATCTACAAGTAGGGTCCAAACAACAAAAAGAAAATAAATAATCCAAGATCTAAAAAATATTCTGAGATGACATTAAACTTCAGTGAAAGAGTAAGTATGGGCATGACCAAAGCTCATTATTCAACACCACTGGTCCTAGACTTCAGGCTAGGACCTGAATTCAAATCCACTTACAAGAGGGTAGGGTCATAAATAACCTAACTAGCTTCAGGTTCCTCACTCTAGAAATTGTGATAAGAATATCTACATCACAAGATTCTTTATGAAACAATATAAGGGGTGAGACAGTGTGAAAAATGCTTTGCACAGAGCTTACATATAAGAGACAAAGAATAAATATTAGCTAGATCTAAATTTGAACATACACAACACTGACCTGATCACATTTATGACCTTGTTTCTAATGTGAAGGAATCTGCAACCTTGTTGGTGAAAAAACTATTCATATGAAAAATTATAGTATACTGAAATTGCATAATAGAGTGTTAATTTGAGTGTTAAATATATGGTACCAACTAATGTCAGCTTTCTTTTGGTTGCCAAATTTGACCTTACTTTTCAACATGGTATCTTTGGGAAGTGGAGAGAAGTTAAGAGCTTGGATCAAATACCGTACAGTAATTAGGGCAACAAATGTATCCTTTGGTGTAAGCCTGATTGGCTGACTAATACTCTACTAACTTTGGGATTCACAATAATTCATAGCAGCATATACAGGGAATGAGCTCTTTTGTTTAAGTAAATTTTCCAGTGTAATTAATTATACCTTCTTAAATGCTAAAACTTCAATATCTCTGAACAAAATTAAAATTGTTTACATTATCCGTTTCACACTCCAGACTACAAGCACATATCTTCCTTTAAATCTCTAGCACTAAGTGCAGTGCCCAGCACCGACTAGGTGTTCACTAAACGTCCTACTGAACTGCAGTGTATGATACATATTCTTATCTTCTTAAGTAGTGTTTGATGAACATAAGTCAACCTTATCTTTACAACTCCAATCATTATTCTCAACGCAATAAATGCATAACATTTCATTTGAGTGAAGTCCTCTGGGGCTATGTGCCTTCATAAAATGGTCTCAGACATGTGATCTAATTTTTCCAGCTTGTTTTTAAGTTTTCCATCTTCTCTCTTGGTATCAAGGGGTCAGTGATCACTGCTAGCTGCTCTCACATTGCCACCTTTTAGGATCTTCCCCTTTCTAAAATGTTGTAAGCTGGGAAACCAGAGAGCTTGTTTGTCAGGATGATACCAAAACTAAGGGTCAACAGAACTCTATGCAAGGGACTCTAGGGCTGCCCTCAGAATAAATCACATGTTTTGTGTTGCATGGACTCTTTGGTCACTTGGAGACTTGGCTTGCATTTATTCATTAAAAAAAATGTATTGAGTGTCTTTTTCTGTGCCAGTCACTCTTTTAGGTGCAACATCAATAAAAAAATTGATACAAAAGTCTCTACCCCTTTTAAAGGATATTTCAGTTGGGAGACATATAATAAACAATAAACATAATAAGTTAACAAAGAGGTATTTCTTAGCAATGAGTGCTAAGAAAAAAGTCAAATGTGATATGGAAGATTTACAGTGAGACATGGCAGGTAGAGCAGGTCATGGTCTTAAAAATGTTGGTCAAAGTCGGCCTGTGAGAAGGAGGACTTGAAGGCGGGGAGGGGTTTGCTGAGCAAACTGAAAGAACCAGTTTCCACGTTGAGGACAAAGCCCAGCAAAGCCCATAAAGCCAGAATAGAGAAGAGCCAGGAGGCCGGGTGACCAGGTGGCATGAGCAAGAGAAAGGCCAGGAGGAGATGAGACTGTCCTGCTGAGAGGACAACCAGGTAGGACCTCATGAGCCATTGGATTTTCCTTGTGAGGCAGAGGCCACAGCTCCATTTTACAGATGAGCCAACTCAAGATCAGAGAGTTGAAGCATCAGTTTATGGCATCAGTGACCACTGTTAGCTGTCATCATATTGTCTCCTTATAGGTTCTTCTCCTTTCTAGTGTATTAGAATATATATCTTCTCCTTTCTAATACATCAGGCTTTATGCAAGAGAATTCAGAGCCAGTGTGTGAACTCTGATCGCTGGATTACAAAGGCACTCTTTCCATCATGCCATACAGTTGCAGGCGGAACTTCAATCAGGCGTAAGTGAACAATCATTTAAGGAGGTTAATCACACACTTCATTTGCGTATTTATTCTCCTGATTACAAAGGCAGGGGTCACCTTCTGGGCATCTCTACCAGGTAATTCACTTTGAGGAGTTAGTTTCAGCTACTTCTGTGTCTTCACATAATACATTTTTTTCTGGTCAAATATTTTATAATTCAGACATTTTACTAATTCAGCCAATCTCTCTGCCCTCCAGGGCCTTAGTCCAATTTCCTGAGGCTTTACATAATGGGCTCCATCTGACCCAGGGCCACTTGTCTTAGTACATTTTCCCATCAGAGTGTGAGGTTTCTCAGACCTTGCAATTGGTTAAATAATGGAACACAGCCCAAGCTCCAGACTAGGCCTCCTCAGAAATAAGGTCTGGGTTGGGATCCAGGACATAGCTGATGTCAAGGGAACCCTTCCAGACCTCACAAAGAAGTGTCCAGAACCAAAACGTTTCTGTTTTGAGTCCAGATCAGAATATCAAAACCCACCTACTCATGCCAATTCCAAATTTCTCCAAAATTGCTTTGGGAAGATTGTTTGCCTGCTTAAAATATTCACTTCCCATCCCGACACAATGTTCCTTGACGTTAATAAAAGGAGCAAAATCACTATTTTCAACAATTTTAACCCAGTGCTAATGGGGGGAAAAACCCAATGTTTTTATTGGCACAGAATTCATGGAACTTAAAACAATAATGGTCAACTGTACCATATTTTTAAAACTTTTTTCTCCTTAGACTTGCTAATTTGTAAGCATCAGCCTTAGAATTCTTAAACAAAAATGCAAAACTTTGAATTATTTACAACTGGTCTAAGAATTTCTCTTAAGTAATCAACAGGCGAGGCCTGATTTAAACACTTAAGAAAGCTTTTATTTATATTTTTTTCCTAAAATACTTTAAAATTCAGGGTTTTCCTTTTTTAAAAAATATTTACTTAAAGATTTTTATTTATTTGAGAGAGAGAGCGCGCACGAGCAGGCGGAGGGGCAGAGGGAGAGGGAGAAGCAGGGAAGCCTGATAATCATGACCTGAGCCGAAGGCAGATGCTTAACCGACTGAGCAACCCAGGTGAACCTCCTTTTTTTTTTATATAGTAAATCCTCAAACTTTAAACTTGTCTTTATAAATAAAGCTGTATCCAAATTCAAGCTGACCTAAAACATAAGTTAAAGGTCAAGTTAGTCCAACCTCTTAGCATAACTGAATAATGAAGATTTACAGGGTTTTTAGTACGAACAACATTCAAATCATAATTACAATCTAAATTGGAATAATTGGGAGTGAGAAGATCTGCTGGAGACTTAAAATCAAAATATGAAAATATTTGTTGGATGAATTTTTATATAAATGAAAATGAATCCTTTAAGGCAAGAAAAATGAAATTACTTTTTTTTTCCTTGAAGAGAGCTATGAATTTTCAGAGTTTACAAGAACTTTGTGGATCATCTATTCTAGAGATAAATTAGTTTCAACTGGAGGCCAACTTTAAGCAATTGTTAGTGGGTGCCTGGGGCATTGTGATTAATCCTGAGAGGTACGCTCAGTGAGGAGTGTCTGATTGATTGTCTGCCATGGACAGAGGAGGATGTGGAAGGCTGCAAGACAGACAGAAAGACATGTGTGGAAGGACATATTCCAGGTACTGTTCGTTGATCCAGTCTAACCTATATATAACCTTGACAAAAGAAACCTTAAACTGCAGAGAAATTAAGTGTCTGCCAATGGTCACGTGGCTAGTTTGTGACAGAACTAGAATGAAAGCTTAAGCAGTCTCGGTTCTCCTTTGAGATCCTCCTAACCACGGAAGTCATTAAAAAACGTACTACACACTTCCCTGCCCCAGGAGCTGGTTTAAGGAAGACACTGGCATATGCAGTGATGCCTACAGGGTCCTGGGGGTGCACAAGGCTGTGTGCTGCTCATTCAGTGCAATCATGAAATGAGAGTGCCTAACAGTGTCTGCTAAACCATGTGGCCTTCTGGTGGATCCGATAGACTTCTGTTGCCTTCCAGAGCAGGGGCTAGGCAACTGTGTTCTTTTCAAGAGCTTTCAGGTCTATGGACCAAAATTTGAAAAACATTAGGATGGTATTTCTCTGCTTTCTGCCAGTTCTGTTCTATGGTTTTCCAACTTCACAGTACCTCAGAGCACCTCTTTTGCCTAGTCTCTTTCTCCTTCCATCGATATTTTTGTGATGGTTTCTTGCCTCTTCACTTTTTGGTGCAGCTTCTTGTGTTCCCGGCTCTAGCTACCATCGTCGGCCGGTGAGAGAGTCCCTCTTCATTATTTGGTGAACTGATCCAACATGGAATGTCTTTCCAGCTTTGTCTTTGGAGCCTTCTAGCCATTCCCAACTGCTCCCCTTGGGAGTACAGACTCTGGAGCTAGGCTGTTGGATTCGAATCCTGGCTCCACCTCTTACTGACAGTGTGACCTTGAGCAAATGACTTCACTTCTCCGTGCCTCAGTTACCACATCTTTAAAATGGAAATCATAATCGTATCTACCTGATGCCATTGTTGTGAGGATGAATTTAGATGAACTAACAAAGAGCAAAGCGCTTAGAACAGTCTGGTTTATTAAGGTACAATGTAAGTCTTTGCTATTATTATTATTACTATTACTATTACTATTATTATTACTTTCTTTCATACTGTTTGAAGCTACCAGATAGCGTCAAGAGCCAAATAACCAAGGCACTGTTATAGAAGTAACAGCTTAATCCATAGCTCAATCAATAGATAAGTTCAACACCAAGCAGCTATCAAACACTCTGGGTATCCACATGTTTCTTTATGGTGATTACAAATGCCTTTTCCTTAACACAGTGGATATCCCCACCATCACCCCACACACCCTCCAGCAGCCATGATGTACAGCTGGTGACTGGACTGGGGGTGGTCACCCGACTCAGGCTGGACCAGTCCATTCTCTCTCTCATAATTTAGTATTAGGACTAAGAGATGGCTGAGTTAGTGTCTCTTTGAAACTGGCATTTTAATGTAAACTTGGGAGCTGTGGAGCAGCCATATTTCCCACAATGAGAAACTGAGAAGTAGAAGAAATTAGCTTGTTGGCAATAAGAGAAGAGAGAAGCTGGAATATTCTAAGGGCCTCCCAGGCCCTGGTTCTAGTACCCCCCAGGCCTGCCTGAATTCCATTGACTGGGTCTGTCCAACACCCTTATAACTTATAGCCTTTCTCTATTTTACTTAATCTAGATCAAGCGTGTTTTAGCCAGAAGAGATCTAGTACCTACTTTCACTAGCAGTGGCTTTGAAATTTGTGAATTCTCTGACAGATCTCTCCAACCTAATAAACACAGAATCAACCAAAAACCATATGCTTACCATACAAATACAGCTTTGTGACCACTCTCCTATTTCCCCCCTCCCAATGCCCCATCCAATGAGATTACTGCCCTAGGTCACACCTAATACAGAGTTTCTGGAGCTGCTACTGTTCATAGGAATATCTGAGACAACCACACAGGGAACTAAGATTGATTTCACTGGTCTTAAAATAGCCCATGCAGAAAACTGGGCTATTACACTGACTACATTTTATTAGTTAGCTGGAAGGTTAACAATGAACGAAGGTTGGTAAAACCCACCGCTCTCTGCCTTTCTCTGTTTTTTCTCTCCAGTTCCTCACAGTGAGCTTCTAGTTTGGCATCAGATGGAGGAAAATAGTCATGGCAAATGGGCTGCTCTGAGGGCCAGATCACAGAGTGCCTTGTATACGGCTGATGTTGGCTTTTCTCTGAGTAGAACGGTATTGCAAAAGGTTGCAAGAAAAGAAAATGCAGCATGCGGAGCCCAGCAAGTATTTGAGCTTCTCAGGTAGAGAGAAGGGGAGACCAGAGAGGCAGACGCGAACTAGCAGATGACATGCTAATGGGCAAGGATGCGGTCCTGAAGTCACCAGCACCATTGAATTCTGTTCCAATTCGCTAAAAGAACACGATTTTTCCAATATTTTAGATGAAAGATTTTCTTTAGTATGCTCATTGAAAACAAAGTCCAAATATTTTATGCCATATACTGTATATGGCATAAAAAGGACAAGAATCCCTACTCCCATCGCTAAGCTCCTCATCAGACATAACTACGGTCAGTTAATGCAGCGTGTGTTTGCGACAGCTTTGCTGGAAGGCCCCGCTCCCTGGGTTTGGGGACTGTGTTTACAGAGCACAGTGATTTCTCTCATGTGGCATGATCAGGGAATGCAGAATTATAGCTGGTCACACATTCTGGATAACCTGAAGACCACAAGGAACACTATCATTTGTTCAAAATACAGAGAACAGTGGGGAATTTGCAGCGCCTCAAGGCCATCCTCAGGAGCTTCATGCATCACTGTCTGGCAAGCCCTCATGTGCCTGCTCATGGCTGGGAAGAACGTGGGCTCCACCGTCCAAAGGATTTGTGTGGGATTCCCAGCTCCGACAGTTAACCATTGGCCTCACTTTTCTGGGACTTCCATTCCTCATCCATATATGCATCCATTCAACAAATATTTATTGAGAGCCTTCTGGGTGCCAGAACTTTTGGGGGCCTCAGGGGACCCAAAGGTCAGCAGGAAGAGATCCGATGTCCACCCTTGTGAAGCCAGTCTCATGAGGGAAACACACGCTGAACCAAGATTCACAAACATAAAATTGAAACTGAGGGGCAGTAGAGGGTGGGTTGAGAACACAGACCCCCGGAGCAAAACCGTCTTAAGTTCAAAGGCTGGTTCTTCCACCTGCCAGCTGAGTCGAACCTTGATTAAGTTATTTCATGTCTGTATGCCTCCGTTTCAGTATCTGTAAAATGGGGATGACAGAGTATCCTTCTCTGGTTGTTGTGAAGATTTAATCTTGGAAAGGACTTGGAACTGTGCTTGCGCACAGTGAGCACTGTGAAGTGCTTGGTATGGTCACTCGTTCACGGTAGGAGGAGCTGTGGAGAAAAGATACACAGTGGAATAAAGATAGGAGAGAGGGCACTGAGCACATGGTGCAGTTCAGGGAAGGCTTTCTGCACCAAGTATAGCAGGACGGTGCCCCAAATCTGTTCCCGGTGGTCTGTGGTGTGATCTGGGGGCTGGGATGCTGCACACATTCCGTCTTGCAAACTGCCCTCCTGCGGGGCTCTACCAAGAGTGGGTAACGGAGGGAGATTGAAAGCCTGGAGGGAGAGAAAGCACCTGCTCCTTCCTGCCCGCTTCCTGGGGCGCTCCTGTGGGCTTCCCATCCCCGCGCATGGCACGTGTCCCCACAGTGCCTCTTTGCCCAGCAGCACTGGTCCTTCACGAGGCAGCGGCTCCGCGGACTGGGCGGTCTGCTGCTCCTTGGGACACCAGCGTCACCACACCCACCTCGGAGACAGCAGCTGGTCTGGGTCGGAGGCCATCGGGCCCCCTCTTTAAGTTTCTGAGTTTTAGTAATTCCCACTTTCGTTCCCGCAGACCTAAGGGTGGCGGCCGTGTTTGCTGGCTGTCCATTCTGTGACGCCTCCGAGCATGGGCTGTTAGAGAGCAAGCACTGCCAACTTTGTGGGCCCCGCGCTGTCTTTGCTGTACACTCTGCTTCTTTTCATTTTTTTGAAGATTTTATTTATTTATTTGAGATAGAGAATGACAGATAGAGAGCACGAGAGGGAAGAGGGTCAGAGGGAGAAGCAGACTCCCTGCTGAGCAGGGAGCCCGATGTGGGACTATATCCCGGGACTCCAGGATCATGACCTGAGCCGAAGGCAGTCGCTTCACTGACTGAGCCACCCAGGCGCCCTGTATGCTCTGCTTCTAACAGCTTTTTACAAACATGAAAACCATTCGTAGCTCACCGGTCATACAAAGCCCGACATGAGCTGGGCCACAGTTTCCCAGCCCCACCTGGGAGCCTTCTTTTTCTTCTTTTTATTTATCTAGTTAATAATTTTGCCCTATTCAATGGTTTGTTATGGGATATCCCCTCGGTTCAGATAACTGGTGTGGTTTCAGTCTCCTCCTACACCCTCACTGATACACTTCCCTTGGGATCTTTTTTTTTTTAAGATTTTATTTATTTAGTTTTAAATTTTTTAAATTAACATATAATGTATTATTTGTTTCAGGGGTAGAAGTCTGTGATTCATCAGTCTTATACAATTCACAGTGATCCGAAGGGGCACATGCACCCCATGTTTATAGCAGCAATGTCCACAATAGCCCAACTATGGAAGGAGCCCCGATGTCCATCGACAGATGAATGGATAAAGAAGATGTGGTATATATATATATGATGGAATATTATGCAGCCATCAAAAATTGAAATCTCGCCATTTGCAACAACGTGGATGAAACTAGAGGGTATTATGCTAAGCGAAATAAGTCAATCAGAGAAAGACAAGTATCATATGATCTCACTGATACGAGGAATTTGAGAAACAAGACAGAGGACCATAGGGGAAGGGAAGGTGAAAATGAAACAAGACGAAATCAGAGAGGGAGTTGGAGATTTTATTTATTTATTTGAGAAAGAGAGAGGGAGCGTGAGTGGTGGGGGTTGGGGGGAGACAGAGGGAGAGGGACAGGGAGCAGGGAGCCTGATGAGGGACTCGATCCCAGGACCCTGAGATCATGACCTGAGCCGAAGTCAGACACTTAATGGACTGAGCCACCCAGGTGCCCAGCCATTCCTCTGGTCAAAATTCCCTTGGGATCTGAAGGAAGGGTTGGAACCGACCAGGTGAAGGGCGACTAGAGGCTTTGGTGTGGGTCGTGGGAGAGAGAAGTATGCCTGTAGGTGCCCTACAGTGGGAAGGAGCAGACAGACAATGGGTAGCATGGGACCAGCCCAGCAAGACCCTGTAGGCCATGTCACGGATTGGTTATATGTTCCAAAAAGTTCTGGAAAGCCACTGAAGGGCTTTAAGCAGATGGGTTATAGTCTCATATTTGTATTTTGAAAATATCTTCATGGGTAACATGGTGTGTGGCAAGTACCGAACAATCTACCTTTACAAAACAACTTTTAAATCGAATAGTTGCTCAACAAATTTCAATTTCCTTCTTCTAGCCCCTTCTGTATCATGGCTACTAGGACTGTTGCTGGACTTCCAACAAAATTCTAACCAAATTTGCTTGTCCCTTGTGATTTTCGACTTTGGAAGAACAACTTTTTCAAACTAAAAGTTTCTCAGCCCGAAGCATACAAACATTAAGTATGTTATTTCTTTTATTCTTGCCTTGCCAAGGCCACAAATATAATTTTTCAATCAGACACACAGTGAAATTACCAAGGCTCTGAGAATCATGTACACAGCCATTTGGCAAGCACATTCTTGGCAGCTTTTTTGCTGACTTGTGAAGTCTGCCCCTTTCTCCTCACTCTGAAGGATTCAGTATCAACCTCAAAATCACAACCCGCTGGAGCCCGTGAATCTCTTACAGTTTCTCTACCAAGGCCCTCCTCACCAGCAGATTTGCTGTGCTGCAGAAGCCTATGTACCTGCACCAAAGGAAAAGCAGGGAGGCTAACCTTCTGGCAAGAGACCCATGAACTTGCCAGAAAAGGATGGCTTCGGGGATGGGTTAGCCTGGTGATGGGTATTAAAGAGGGCACATTCTGCGTGGAGCACTGGGTGTTATGCACAAACAATGAATCATGGAACACTACATCAAAAACTAATGATGTAATGTATGGTGATTAACATAACAATAAAAAATTAAAAAAAAAGAAAAGGATGGCTTCGGTTACAGCGTACATAAACACAGTGCCCATTTCAGACACAAAAGCAGAATGGCTTCTGGAATAAATTAACATGAAAATATTACCCTTCCCAGGGATGACCATGCATCTAGCTGAAGATGCCCCCATCCTCCCCACGTCCAGGCACCATGTGCTAAGCCCTGTGCTTTGCAGCCTGGGAGATTAAGAAAAGTTGACTATAGGTCCTGCCCTGCTGATCACAGAGTTTGGGGATGATGGCAAAGATGGCAGACATCTTTTGGGTGCTGGCATCTCAAACTCTGAGGGGGCTTCTAATTCGCTTGGAGAGTCAAGATTTAAGTATGAAAAATAATAACAACCTTGTATATAAGAGTCAACCTTTTGGCATGCATAATGATCACCACAGGTAGTTAGTATGACAGTTTGGTTCCCAGCCTTGGCTGAGCTCTGTTGCCTGCCCTGTGTCCAGCCTCCTCCCAAGTACTGCAGGGACTGCTAGAACCCCTTCCGGGTCCTATCCTTGGTGCAGCAGATATTCAAACAGCTCCAGCTTTACTTCTAAAATACCATTTCTGTTTTTCCTAAGCAGTGGTTCTCAATTTTGGCTGCACATCTGAATCACCTGGGGAGATTTTAAAAATGTCTGATGCCCGGGCCATATCCCAGACAAATTTTATCAAAATCTCTGGAGGTAGGACCTATCATTAGTATTATTTAAAATTCCTCAAATAATTCAATGTGGGGGTGCCTGGGTGGCTCATTCGGTTAAGTCTGCCTTCAGCTCAGGTCATGATCTCAGGGTCCTGGGATAGAGCCCTGCATCAGGCTCCCTGCTCAGCGTGGAGCCTGCTTCTCCCTCTCCCTCTGCCTGCCTCTCTGCCTACTTTGCTCGCTTTCTCTCTGTCAAATAAATAAATGAAATCTTAAAAAAAAAGAGAATTAAAAAAATAATAATAATTCAATGTGGTCAAGGTTTAGAACCAGTGTCCTACAGTGTGTCTGCCCTTGACCTTATAGATGATTTGATAACTAACAACTTGATCCAGATATTAGTCCCCACTGGAAACTTTAACATTTCTGTTTTGGTCACCTGCCCAGGATCCCAGCTCCTTTTTAGGTAATGGATTAGGTAACCAAGACAGGAGGTGGAAATGCAGACTCTGGATTTATGCAGATCAGTGTTCCAACCCCTCCACTATGTAGGCCTTGACTAAATTATGGGCTTCTGTGCCTCCAGTTTCTCAGCCTTACTGACAGAAAAGTCTATAGAGGTATAGGAAAAACTTCACATGGAGAGAAGCCTCTAAATCTAGTATTTCCCATTGGCAAATATGGGATGAAAAAAATCACACAAGGAAGGTGACTACGGCTGTCATCTGATTAGCCCAAGCATGGAGCCAGTCCACTCTTCCTCCCTGATGTTCTCATGGACACACCCCACCGTCCCCGCAGACAGAAACCTGTGAGCCCCATGCACGCCCCTTGCTCCTACAAAAGCTGGCTGGTTATACAGAGAATTCAATGGGCCTGAGTGATGATTTAGTCTTTTTGGGAAAGAAAACACAGGCCTGGAAACTGGAGGCCTACTATCTCTCTCACAGGGGTCATGAGAATGTCTAACATTTCAGGTTCATGTCCCTGAACTTGTATTTCTTTGTTATAACATTTAGAGCACCTGGACTATTCCCAGAGGCACGGCTCTGTCTATGGGGCTTCAAAACACATTGCAAGAGAAAGATGCAATGTTTGTAATCATTTGTTTTCTTAAGGAAGCCCTGAGCTTTAGAAAACAGTTTTTTTTTTTTTTTTTTTTTTTTTTTTAACTTAGGAACAGTCTCTTAAACTGAAGAAAGAAGGTTGACCAAATGTCCACCTCAGACTTCCTATTATCTCCCAGGAACAGGTATGCTTAGACTGGTTCCAAGTTCCTTCATCACTGGGAGCCGTAAGCACTGTATGAAAACCAACCATTTAAGCTTTGGTTTTCCTCTCTGATAGAAACAGTGTTGGCCAGTCTACACTGTCTTCCCATCCTAAGGTCAGTTCTGACGGTCCTGGGTATCTGCCGAGCCCTGGGTTTCTGATGTGGCTTCCAGAGGTCAAACACAGCCCACCTGACACAGGTGAGGGGTGCCTGAGGTTTCAGGCAAAGCAATCATTCTTACCTAATAAGGCAGCTTCCAGAAATTATCCTGCTGGCTGAGTTTCCTGCCTACCTGCTTCTGCCAGGCACCTCCTTAGTCAGCTTTGATGGGCGAGGAACTGTGATTGAAGTTGGATGTAAATAATAAAATGTGAACTGTTGAGGTTTAAGGCTAACCCAGCACCATGACAAGGAAGCCAGCTGTACGAAGCACACAGAAGAGGAAACTGTGTCTGAACCATGCCTACACTGGCACATGTCTCCGAGCTCCAGAACCCAGGGAGCCGCAGGGGATCTGCAAACAATGACCTACTTGTCATTTACTCACTCTAAATCCCCCGGTAAAACTTTCATTGCTGTTACCTGTTTTCTGTACACGGTTTCCCAACAGAGTTCTTCTAGGAAGAGAGCTCAAGGCCACATTAACAGTGTACGAGCCACCTTGACTCAGCGCTGGTATTAATAAAGGAAAAAAAGAGCGAGCAGCACAAGTAGGGATTTCTGATCACAAGACCCTGACTGAGAGCACTTACTGGAAGAGTTTGATCAATGCAGATGGACTCTGCAGGCTTGGGCCTCCCACCCCAGGGGCCTGAGCTGGATACCTCATTGGCTTTTGTCCCCAGTGACTCTCCCGTGTCCCTTATCATGCTATGGATTGAACCGCTTCTGGGTTTCCATGAAAAAGACCACTAGGAATGTGTTCAGAAACACAATCTCCATAGCCTTTTCTTTGCTATGGAGATTAAACAGCAATTTGGTGCTTTATATACGAGCTTCCAAGCTTCCAAGCCCAAAAGCAACATTACAATTTTAGGTAAAAAAAACCAAACCTCCCACAGTATTTACCTCGAACACGTCCAAATGCCAAGAAAAACCGACAGGATGAAACCGATTTGATCAAATGAGGCCTCTGGCCTGGAGAAAGCACGATTCTTGGCATCTTCTCAGAATGCCAACCTCCAGCATTTCTCCTCAGAAACTGATTATTTCTTGAATAATCATGTTAATAAGTGTGAGTGAGCTGTTAGAGGCCTGCATCAGGATTTTCAAAGGGCTTTTCAGGCTGAGGTTGATGCTTGTATAGCGCTGGGTCTGTCAGCAGTAGGGAGGCAGTGGGGGGGCTGAGAGGAAGCCACGGTTCACCAGGAGCCCCTGGTGGGGACAGGTCTGGGGCCACGCAGACCCTGGAAAGGGGGAAGGCAAGGCTGACAGGAAGGGCGTGAATGGAAAAGACGCTGGAGAGGATGCGCCAACCAGGTCACCGACGAGCCCAGGTCACTGCATGGGGGGGAGGGGGGCTAGGGGGGAGGAGGAAAACAGGGGGGTTCTCCAGCCTCCTGCCCTGTGGGGGGCAGATGCTATGCACTGGATTGTAGGTGCTGAGTAGAACAAAATGCATAATAAGCACTTCAAAAATGGGGGTCCTGCGGCTTGCCTGGGGAGATAAAGGAACTTGCCAGTAAATGACATACCTTGGATTCGAACACAGGGATTTCCAATCCTGACGCCGGTGTTTTCAATCCCTGTGCTCTCCTGCCTCCCGAGAGGACAGAGCCCCCCTGCACATCCATGTCTTGGTGGGACGTAGCTCATTAAGACGGATACAAATTAGAGGCTTCAGTTAGAATTTTCCAAAGCTAAGGCCAGCCCACCCACAAAATTGCCTTTCATTTGTAGAGAATGAAGAAATGTGAAAGAACTAGAGCCACACTCATGATGGGAAAACAATGGGCACGGAGGGGGCTTTGTGTTCCCAAATCTAAATGCACAGCAGAATCTCCTTGACAAACCTGAAAGAACATTTCCGACCCCAACCCAGACCTACTAAATCAGGCTGTATCATCTACAGAGCTCCTCGGGTGATCCTGATGCATCTGGAACCACTGGCATAATAAAGGCAACCTGAGAGAAGGTCTTAAAATGAACAGGTAATAATAAATAATAGGTACTGCCCAATAGATGCCTTCTTTGTCCCAGACACTGTGCTCAGGATTGGCTATAATCATCTAATTTAGCATAGAAGATTGCAGAAGAAGAAACTGAGGCTCCTGGAGGCTAAGCACCTTGTCCATAGCCCTACAGTGGCCTGCCTGATGCCACGGTCATGGTGGTGTGGACTGGGTACCTGGAACCGAGGTGTGTTCAAGACAGGCTGGAAGCCGGAGGGCAGCCCAAGTAGAGCCTCTTTCTGGGAGGGCTGCTTCCCTGGCCTCAGAGCTTGCTGCGGAGAGAGTAAGTAAACAGAGGAGCTAAGAAGCAAAACCAGACAGCTGGGTAGAGCCAGGTAGCATGGGCTCTGCTAAGCTGTGTACCTGGGACTTGCTCACCTATACCTGATTCTGCCTACTCTTCACACCACGGCCAAGCAGATTCGTTCTTTTACTTTCACAGGGTTTCCAGGAAAGAACACAGACCTGGGGATCAGTTCTTAGGGTTCCAGTCCTGACTGCGGCTAACTACTCTGCTTCCCCTGGGACATCGGTCTTCACAACTGCAAAATGGGGAGCTGCCCCGTACCCCATTCCCAAGGCTCTTCCCAGTCCCGTGTGCATCGATTCTCTGTGACAACATGCTGGGGAGATTAAGGGCAGGACTGCCCTCTCAGGGCCGTGGGTGGACACAGGAGGTGTGAGTGGTGGGCCAGGCAGGCGGTTTCCTTCAGGGAAACATGGGGTGTGCTGCAGTTACACAGAAGCCCCAGGCCATGGAGCAGGGCTGCACTGACAGGAAACACACAAAGAGGCGTGGGCTGGCAGAGTCCCCACCACTCAACCCTCTCATTCACGAGTCAGTCACCATGGCCAAATGGCTGCTTTTAGTCACTCTCCTCCCCAGCACCACACGAGCCCCAGCGCCCAGGGACACAGAGTCTGGATGTTGAGGGTTCCCACAGAAAAACGCTGTGGGTCTCCAATATGCATTCCAACAGTGACCACTGAGTCACCATCGAGCACTGTGTGGCCTGGCTGGGGCTTTGGTTTCTTAATCTCTGGCCACAGAAACTCCTCTTTGCAGAGTATAAAGTGGCTTTATGGTTTCCAGTCAGCTTGTTGACACACAGGAGAGATGTGACCAAGGACAGATTGACATTTAGTCACTGTGTACCAGATACAGTGCTGAGAGCTTCGTGGTATTAGCTCATTTCATTTTCATTAACGAGAACAGGAGGGGTCCTATTGCTAATAACCCTATTTTACAGATCAGGAACCTGAGCACAGTATGCTTAGACAATTCGCTGAGAGTCACACAGTTAGGGGAGGCAAAGCCAGAATTTGAACCCATGTTATGTTTGTTCTACAGTCTTTCTTGTTAAATGCGGTGTTCCACTATCTACATTGAATAACTAGAAAATCAGGGCATGGCAGAGAAATATAACAAGAGAAATAAAAGGGAACCAGACAGGACATTGGGACTCCATTGTTATGGGAAAGTGGAAGTGAGGAAGAGAAATGTATCTGTTATAGGTATCTGGGATACAAATCCAGGTTGATCTGAAATCCAAAAGCTTGTTCTTCCTCAGGCCAGATGGCAATAGAGATCAGAGCTAGAAAGACTCTGAGGAGGAAGAGAGCATCATGAAAGTTTTCGTAAGAAGTACCTGCCATGGGTGTGCCTGGGTGGCTCAGTTGGTTAAGCGTCCGACTCTTAATTTTGGCTCAGGTCATGATCTTGGGGTGGTGAGATCGAGCCCCACATCAGGCTCTGTGCACAGTGGGGAGTCGGCTTGAGATTCTCTCCCTCTGCCCCTCCCCTGCTCTCTCTCTCTCTCTCAAATAAATTAATTAATGAAAAAAAAAAAGAGAAGTATCTGCTATGGGCATTAGGGTTTCTTAGGCACAAATGAAGGTGGGGTGGTGGTGGTCTGGGGAGGTCCTTTCAGGTGGTGGAATAGCTTGAGCAAAAGCCAAGAGGCAGGGAAGTCAAGGCACTTTCAGAAAGAAGGAAGAGTTGTGTTTTCCTGGATCACAGTATGTTTGAAGGGAAATAATGGAGGGAGCCAGTTTGGAGAGTTCTCATCACAGGACACCTGAAGAAACAGGCTAAGTAGGTTGGGTTTATTTGTCAGGCGAGAGTAGCTGAGTCTTTCCGAACAGGGCAGTACACAACAGAGCAAAGCCCTTGGAAGCTGTCTTGGGGCAGGATGTGTGGTCAACTGAAGCCAGAGCAGAGCAGCAAGCCGTTAAGAGGGCACTGTGACAGGCAGCACACAGTGAGACTTGGCCTGGGACAGTGGCACCAAGAATCTGAGTCGAGAGACACTTTGGGAAGGAAGAATCAATAGGACTTCAGGACCCGAGACATGTGGGGGTGGGGAAAAGGTATAGAAGAATTCAACAGCCCAGAGGTGCCTACCCTGAGTATCTGGTGGAATAGGGAGGAAGGAGGTGAATTTCAATGGAGACAGTTTAGAAACTTGGAGGAAGAGCAGACCTAGCGAGGTGGCAGGCAAGATGGGCTGCACAGAGGACGGTGGCTCCCAGTAGACGGAACTGAGGCCACTGGACCAAGGGAAGCCAGGGAATAGTGCAGACATCTACTCTACCAAGACTCATGCACCTTTTTCCTTGCAAGACTGCAGCTCATGTTTATAGAAGAGTGGTTAACAGCACAGACTCTGGAGCTAGAGTGCTCTGATTTGAATCCCAGCTCCACCACTCACTAGCTATGTGATCCGGAGCAAGTTACTTAATTCTGTGCCTCAGTTTCAAATTCTGTAAAATGGGCATAATAATAATAGCACCTACCTCTGAAAGTTATTGAGATATAAAAGTTAATATATAAAAAATGCTTAGTTCAGTACTTGCCCCATAGCAAGTGCTATGACAGATAGTTAATGTTATAGTTAATGCAAGTATTAACATAAATAGCACTTTATGCCTTTCAAGCCATGTTTACATTTGCTATCTCGTTGGGTTATCATGGCGATGCTGTAAGGCTACATCTCACCATCTAGATGGGCAACCCAGGACTCAGAGCAGTTAAATGGCTGGCCCACCTTTAGCGGATGAGTTGACATGAGAGCAATGCCACCAGCACAGCACTGAGCTGACTCTGCCACCACGGTGCCTTTGGACTCCAGACAAGAGAATGACAAGGAACCAGAATTTTCTTCTTACACTTTTTCTCCGTTGATCCTGGTATGTTCCATTAATTCAGTGCCCAGTTCCTACCCCAAATACACCCCTCTCCTTCCACTCCCAACACAGCCATTTTGGGGCATGAGAAAGGGAAGGAGGAGGGAGAGGGAGGAAAAAGGTAGGAGACCTGAGAGAGGTGTTCAGGGAAGTCTCTCCCTGGTCAGTCAGAAGTAGAGGCCCTGATTTAAATCCCCCTCCCCCGCCAAAAAAAAAATCCTTCTCCCCAAATGAACCAGGAGTATGGGGGCCACAGCCTCTATATGTGAGCCACATTCACCCCTGCCTGAGCTTACTCTTGAGCCCCAGCAGCCTGAGCAGCCATGAGGCTCCACACCTGCATCCCGACAGTGCTGGCTGGTCCTGTGGGCTAAGTGGCAGGCAGCACGACCTCTGGGAGAGCTTTTTTTTTTTTTTTTAAGATTTTATGTATTTATTTGACAGAGAGAGAGGGAACATAAGCAAGGAGAGTGGGAGAAGGAGAAGCAGGCTCCCCGCTGAGCAGGGAGTCCGATGTGGGGCTCGATCCAAGGACTCTGGGATCATGACCTGAACTGAAGGCAGACGCTTAACGACGGAGCCACCCAGGCGCCCCTCTGGGAAAGCATCTTAAACACTGGACTTCCCAGTGCTCTTAGCTTACAATCAGATCCGCTGCTTACCCCTTTCAGAAAAGCTGTGGTTTTTGGTTTGAAATAAATGATCTGTGTCTCCAAAAGAAAATTATCCAAACAACAAAGAGTGGCTGGTAGGATTTTAGTCCCGCACCCAAGGCATCGTTTACTGTGCATGAAGGCTCAGGTAAGAGAGAAGGTCACATTTAAGGGCTAGAAAATGCTTGTGGGTTTTGCGTTTGTTTGTGTTTTTGGTTTTTATTCTAAAAAAAAAAAAAGAAAAAGAAGTCACAGATAGCAGTGGGTGTGTCCATTGTTGTCTTTCTCGGAAACTTTTTGGCAGGTCCCTTTGAACAATAGCCTTGGCTTGCTCCCTGGGGACAAACTGAAATTCTAATTGATGATAAGGAACAATGCAAGTTAATTTAGACAGAATTCTCCATGGCAATTCTTCAGGGGTGAGACTGTATCTTTGCTCCATTCTGGATGTCACCGGACACTGTTAAAGAATTAGGAACTGCCCGTGGACTTGAGGCATGAGAGCTCTTCAGGTGACCTTAAGATGTCCCCCAAACTAGAAGGTCTTGGTGGCTGGTCCTGCAGTCCCCTTCCTTCTCCTTATTAACATCATGATAACAAATATTGCAGGTTGAGGGCTATTACAGACTGAACATTTGTGCTCCCCCCCTCCAATTCCTATGTTGAAACCTAATCCCCAGTGTGATTAGAGGTGGGCCTTTGGCAGGTAATTAGGTTCAGATGGAGTTGTGAGGGCAGGGTTCCCCTGCTGGAGGAAGAGACACAGGAGCTTTCTCTTGCCACAGGGGCATGCACACGGGAAAGGCCCTGCGAGCATACAGCGAGAAGGCCACCGACTGCAAGCTAGGAAGATGGCTCTCGCCAGAGCCCCGCCATGCAACCACCCTGACCTCAGACTTCCAGCCTCCAGGACTGTGAGAAGTAAGTGTCGTTTAAGCCACTCAGTCGATGGTATTTTGTTAAGACAGCCCAAGCTAAGCAAGGGCTTTATAAATATCAGAGAACCTATGTCATTTCCCAGAACAACTCAGTGATGTTAATCCTCATTTCATAAAGAAACAGACTCACGGAGGTTGAGGGACCAGCACAAGCTGGTGAAAGAGCAGAGGCAGGATTGGAACTCTGATCTTTCAACTTGGTTATTTCCCTTCCAGGTTCTCCTGGGGCTACTTTGTTTAACCTACTCCCCAGGTCTCAGGAAGGCTCAGGGCTAAAGTTCCCACAGTGTCAGGCAGAGGGGGCAGAGACCGTTTACCAGCCGTTAGGGTCATAGAGGGGAAACCTGATGCTTCTGACGGGTGAGGGAACAGGAGGCTGTTCTGTGGAGTGATTAGGTGTTGGGAGGCAGGGTGAAGGAGGTCTGGCCTCAGACTTTCTAGGTTTAATTCCCTGGAAGGCCTTAGTGATGCCTGCCTATTATACTCTCTGTGCCTCAGTTTTTCTTACCTATAAAATGGAACTAATTATCGTATTCTGGTATTTACCTCTTAAACAGTTATAAAGAGAGGGATCAAGGTCATGGTCTGGGCTGGAGAGCAGTGCCTGACCACTGCAGCCAGCACTGGTTCTGGAGAAGCATCGTCTAGTAGAGAGACCAGAGGGACAACACTCCCCACACCAGGAAACATGGGCCACCAGTCCTCCCCTCCTCCCCCGACAGCCTGGGAAGCTACAGATGGGGAAACTGAGATTCAGAGAGGAGAAAGCAGTTGGGTAGAACAGGTACAAGTTTGGGAATCAGAGCGGCATGTACTCTAGCTTTGGTTTGGTATGTATGTGATCTTGGGCAAGTGACTTAACTTCTCCGATTCTCACTCTCTTTATTCAAAAAAAAAAAAAAAAAAAAAAGAATAAACGGCTGCCTCCAAGGGTGTTGTGGGGGTTGAATGAGAAAGGCTTGTCACGGTGTTCCCTAAAAATGTTAGGGACGGTTTCACCTTCAGTGCCTTGCTTATAGTTACACAGCAGCTGGTAAGCAGCAGAGTGGGGTCTAAACTCTAGGCTTTCAGAGGCCATGAGGCCACCAGAGTGGATCTATGAAGGAAATGAGAAGCTAACGATTTGTGTGGCAAGGATTTGCCATTTGCCCACCACTATTCTGGCATCTCCACAAGGAATAAAAGTATAAAATGGAATCCAAAATGAGAAAATCATTGGAGATCTGTATCCAGAATTCCCAAAGGGTTTCAAGACCAACAATGGCTGGTCTTACCCACAGCTGTCATATACCCACACACACTTAGTGGAGGAACTCATGAGCTCACACGGTCACCAAACACTGAAGCATCTGCTATGTGTGTGATGCACCAAAGCAGGCTCTTGGGGCCACTAAAACCGATGGAACAGTCACTGCTGTAAGGGGCCCCAGCACAGTGGCTAAGACAAAAACAAAATCCTCATGGGAGTGTGGTAAGAACCACAGCAGTGGCGTAACATGGAGATACACGGAGGGGAAGGCCTGTACTTGGTCTGGAGCTGCCAGGGAGGATTTCCAGAGGAAAGGGCACTGGGGCTGTCAGAACTAGGAGGAGCCAGGGCCCAGCAGGCACAAAGACCTGAAGGAGAGACAGCCTGATGTGCACTCGAGAACATTCGCGAGTCTCGTGTGAGCAGGCACAGAGCACATGGTGAGGATGAGAGATGAGGAGGCTGGATTGGGAGGCCCCTAGAGAAAGGCCTCGGACATTGTGCTTCGGAGTTTGAACTCTGTGGTTATGGGTGGGAAGATGCCACAGAAAGTTTTAAGAAGGGGAGTGCCATGTTTTAAAAGTCTCATCTGGTGGAGGCTGAAGTAGAAGCTGGACTGAGGGTAGGAGAAACTGGAGATGAGGCGATAAATAAGGAAGCCACAGACACATCCGGATGAGAAAAGATGAGATCCTGAACTATGTGTGTGCGCGCACGCCCACACACACACACAGCTGGTTCTGCCTTTACTGAAACACCTTAGCATGAATCCTACCTGGCTTCTAGCTCCCACAGAGCCCCCCAGGCCTGGCTCTGCCTCCCAGGGGTTCCCCTTAGCTACACCCTATCCTCCTACTTCCCCTCGGTGGTAAGCCCAAATGGCTTTTCCCTTCCAGACTAACCTCAAGCCCAGAGTCGGAAGTGATTCAATAGTGCCTGTGAGGTTGCGGTACTGGAAACCTCCTCCTAAGTGATGAAAGTACCGGGAGCGCCATGGGGCTGGACACCCACAGCACCTCCGGGGCCGTGCAGATGGAGAACACAACAGCTGCATTCGTTTCTGCAATCAGACCTTTAAATGAACATGGCAATTACAGCTACCAAGGGAAAGGGAAATTGGCATTTACTACTGATTTTTATAAACAAATGCAAAAAAACAAATCTCAACCTACAGCATGCACTGAAGGAAATAGGCAGTATTTACTGTGCCTTCGTTAACTGAGAAGCTCTTCTTGGAAAGAAGGTGAAAGCTCCTGTGGAGTGCAGGATGTGGGTGGAGGATACATGATCTTTCAAATTTCTGGAACTCTTACATATAATAGGATGTCAACATTAGTAAAAGGGTCAGGGAGCTAAGTAGTGTATGCTGGGTACCTATAATGCATCAGATGCTGAGTTAAGCAAGCACTCAAGATATATGTTACCTCTTTTTTTTTTAATCCTGAAAACTACCATGGGAGGTTGGAATTGTTGCTCTGTCTGCATACAGGAGAGGTGGGGAGAGAAAGATCAAGTAGCCTATCTAAGATCATACAGCAGGTAAGTGGCAAGGGTGGAATGCAAATCCATGTCCCTCCAGGAACTCCAAAGCCTGAGTTCCTCCCATGGCACCTCCTCACAGAAATGTGAATGGCTCTGCCTCCCCTCTGGCTGGAAAGCCCCTAAGGAAATCACCCTCATGGTACCATTTCCTAGCTCTACAGAATGTCAGCCTGGAAAGAGCCTTGGAAACAATCAACTCCTGACCTCCGGAAACAGAAGCTGGGAGATGGATATGGATCATTTCCCCCAGGGCCCCAAGGCCAAGAAGGAGGGCCCCTCAGTCTATAACTTGAGACACTTCTCTCCCTGACGAGTGTTCACCTCGCTGTATCAGCCTGAAGTTTTCCGTCTCAGGAGTCAGGACTTTCCCACAAACGCTTGTTATTCTTGTTTTTTTGTTTGTTTGTTTGTTTTCTTCTTTAATGGGATTTCTATTCTCATTTGAATCTAAAAAGGAGCTGGGGAGGGAATAATGACTTTTCCTCTAGCAGATCTACTCAATGGGAAAGCATGACCTGAGTCTCCCCAATATACATAATCTCCTTCCACATGATCCTCCAACAGAATAAGAAGTGATTAAATCACAGCAAAATGGTTTTATTTACAATTAGCGCTCAGTGTCTTGAAACACAAACCTCCCACCCAAATATTTGTCCCAAGGAGAAACATCTCCCCCACATGTTGTCCTAACCGATTGCTTCTGGCATGTACGCATTCATCTGAGCACTCATATCCAGGACATAAATGATCACTTCCATAAAAAGGACTCAGAGGACACCCTTGTGTGGTGTTCAAATCCTAGAATCGTAGACTTGAGCTTTCTATTGTGTCTGGATTCAAAGCTGATCTTTCCTCAAAGGAAAAAAAGAATTCATTAACTCAGTCATGCTGATCTCAATGATGTTGTGGATAGAAATCCCCTGTTTTCTACAGACTACAATGATCAAGGGCATGAAAATGAAGCTCCACATTAAAGCAGGAAATCTCAAGGTGAAAGAAACACGAATATTCTTTCAAATTAAGCTAGAAACACAGCTTTGCTCTAAGAGTCATGTGATTCAAAGTCTGCAAGATGGGCAGAGAGTGGCGACACAGTCCTCTAACTATGCTTGGTTTGGGTGGGTGACTGGAGGCGAGTGTGGTTAGTTGGAGGTGGAAGAGAATGGAGTGAGTGGAGCTGATGGGAATCAGAACCCACCTCTGGGCATGTGATCTGAACATCGACCACTGGGCAGAGAGAGTGGATGTGAGGCCAGAACTGACCTCTGGCCTCAAGGTCAAACCATAGCCACCTACAGGTTTCTGCCCTAACTTCTACCCTTCCCTCACTATTAAGAAGGGGGCATAGTTAAATCACAACAATTTGAGAGGTCCCCAATATAGGAAGAAGAGACAGTGGGACAGCCTTCTGGTGCTTAGACAAGACTCTTGCAAGGAAACTCTGGCACACTGGCTCCTGCAATAGGGGAATTCAGGCTTGGTGGAGATCCACAGAGCACATTAGCTTCTGGCACTAAAGGCTACCACAGTATGGAAACAAAAGAGAGTAGAGTATGGGGTTTCCCAAAGCTGGAGGGCCTGTGGGTCTTATTTCCTTGAACCTCGGGGGTCCTGATGTCCTTCAAGCTGCAGCTGTGCAAGGCAACTACCATAGTATGCAGAAGTGAGTGGCTGTGCAACAGCTTTAGCCTGTGACCACTGTGTGCTCAAATGACACCACCTGGGACCTCAGGCCTCCTGCATTCATGGGGCCATCTGCAGCCATCCAGCCCAGTTTGGCTTTCTTAAGAAGCTGCTTTACCTCTTCAGAGGTTCCCAGACCCACCAAAACAGTAGTGCTCCATAGGCAGCCACAGCCACTCATTCTGACCTTGAACTATCCCACCTCACCTATCACGGACCTTGTTCCTCCTCCTTCCCTCTTCTCCTCTCTTCCTGTTATGTTCTTCCTTCAATTATGGTCTCCAACCAGACACAGGACTCAATTCTTCTTGGCCTCCACCACTGGCCCACTTCCCCACTCAGGTTCTCTTCTCTCCTTCCTGGTTTGATGTCTCCCCTATTGCTACTTGGGGATACATCCCTCCCTTTCACCTTAGCCCCAGGATCTCACCTCCAGACTTGAGCACTTAATTCTGATGGGAAGAAATGGGGAAGAGGGTGTCTGACCCCCCTAACATCATCATGCTCAACAACCGGGGAGTCAGTCAAACACACATAATCTGATCTGTTTCATTGAGATCAATGAGAGACACACATTAGTACATCTCAAGAGAATGAACGCATAATATATATCTAAATTAAGTATAATTTTAGTAACCCCTATGCATCTCCAATGGGCTAAATACCACATCCTGACACTAAGAAGAGAAGGAGAAAGTAGGAGAAAAGTCTCACTCCCTTGGTACGGAAAACAAGAAAGCAATAGTAAAATTAATAAAACGGTTTAAGGCAGAAGTAGAATTATACCACCAACACCAGAGGCAAGTACATCAGAAGACATTATTCTACCAAAGATGCTAATGTAGCACTTCCTCTGAGTGGGTTGATGGGAACTCCACTTCAGAGGCAAAACCAATGAAATAAATGCTTCCCCTGTGGAACGCAGAGAACGAAGAGTCCCTCAGATCTATAAACCATCAGCTAAGTGGATGCAAATGTGTTTACAGCCTTCCTTCTTTGAAGCTACAATATTATGAAATGTTTACAGGGTTAGGCCCCATTATAAAAATTCACTCCTTTGAAGATGACCACTGCAGTGATAGGACACAGTGAGTTTCCCAAGATCAAAGTCTTGGGAAACCCATGGTATAAAACCAAAGATCTTTTACAATTCTGCAAGCACTGTAAGACTCTTAGCCTCCCAAGAATTCTCATTCTGGAAAGCTTGTTTTCATCATTGGATTTTCTATGATGTTCATAGTTTCGTGATTATAGTCATAGCATGTGACAGATGGCTTTGCCCAGATGACACCAAAGAATGTAGAAAAAACAAGAGTTGGTTCACTGTGGTATTTGTGCTGCTGATTCTTTTAAAACTTCACCTCTTTAAAAATCTTTAAATAGCTTTTTACCTAGACGAGTGACTGATACTGGGTGGAATTAGCCAAAAAAAAAAAAAAATCATTCCTATAAACTTCTGACCTTCTATTTTCCTTCTCCAGGAATCACGATCCATAAAGACAAACGAGGACTCAGCAAAGGGAAAGACGAGCCTAAGTTTTCTCAAAAACAAGCAAAAACAAAACAGAGGAAGGAAATTCTCATCTAGAAAATACACTTTCCAAACGATGAATATTCTTTCCATTTTCAGTGTAAGGAGTTATTATTTTTCCAGGGGACTGAAGGAAAACATGAAAGAAAAACAAAGGCCCTTGGACTCCTGTAGGTGTTAAAATAGGGTCTTGCCCAGTCTTTGTGTTGGGGGGAGAGCAGAAATGCCAGTTACCGCATGGGAGGCTGGGTGATGTCCCCATAATGACAAAAGTTCTGGCTAAGGTGACCATGTTTAGCTAGCTAAGGGCCAGTCACACCAATATGCAGGGGAAAACACTTAAAATAAAGCCATCCCAAGTTAGTAATTCCTTGTGTTTCCCCCAGTGCCAAAGTACTCCTTATGGAATTTCATGTTTTGAGAATTCCTGCACTTAACAATAATTTTCCAACGTTTAAGACATACAATGTGTAAACCAAGCAGAATTTCTGATCCTGGTATAAGATAACCAGTATTAATAGTTTTAATCTGTTTAATTCTAGGCAAAGACAAAGGAATATAATATCCTGATTAAGCTGTGTAAATTCCCAATGGATAAATATTAGCTTTCCATTGGTTTTTCTGGGATACTTACAATAAATCTTGGACTCCTACTGCTATGATGGAACTTAAGCAATTCTGGAACAGATGCAGACTTCTGCTTCCTTGGCACCTCTCATGTCTGTGTCCACCTCACCATCACCATATCAGGCCCTCCTCATCTCCTGTATGGGAATGAATTCCTTCTTAACTAGTCTCCCTGACTCTGCTCTTGAGCCCTCCACAGGCCAGAATGAACCGCCCACTGCTCGAATCCCCTAGTGTCACATTCGAGTGTCCCCCTCCCTTCAGGACGAAGGTCAAACTCTTCAGGCAAGCAAGAAGCAGCCCCAGACCCCCACCCAGCTGTGACCCCTGCCTTGCTCTCCAGCCTCAACACCCCACACACTCTGTCCTTCAGGATCACCGCACTTCCTCACATGCCATATGCCGTTTGCCATATTTACTTGGGACACCTTTCCCCCACCATGTCCACCCAGGGAACCCCTTTATATCTTTTAGATATTTGCACTGACACACCAAAAAAATTAAGTAGTTACCTCAGGAGAGAGGTCAGAGCAGATTTCCCTTTTTACTTTATGGAACACATTATTATAATATAAGGATCAAAGGTCATCCACTTTAAGAAACTTCACCCTTCTTTCTCCCCACCAAGGTAAAAATTACTTGGACATTGCTAATAGCATATTTTTAATGTACTATAAAACCTATCATACTGCATTACATTTATGAGGTTTTAAGTCTGAACCCTAAGTTCCTTGAGGGCAAGGATTGTGACTGATGCAACTCATTATTTTTCAAACCCAATGCTCACTTGGGCTCTCTGGGCCCCGGTCTCCCCCACCTAGAAAACAAATGCCTGCCTCACAAGGTTTTTGTGAGGATCCAATGAGATGACCCATCAGGAAGCACTTCATAAGCTCCAAAGGTAAGACACCAACCTTCTTCTTCCTTATTATTGAGATGTGCTGAGGAAGGGTAGGAGGTGTTGCAGTAAATGGGGGGCAGCTGCATGGAGGGTAGGCAGCATGACAGGGAGAGCTGCAGGATGGAGTCCTGGCAAAGTTGAAGGAGAAGGACACAGGGTCCTGTCTCATCCATTCCACCTTCAAACTCCGTTTCCAGTCCAGCCACTTCTGTCCTCTGCCCTGCCACCTCCCACACGCCAGCCCCATCTTTTCTTGCTCCCATGGCTTCCGCAGCCCCTTCTGATCTTCCTGCTTCTACTCTTGCCCTCCAAGCTGTTCTCCACCGAGAGATCTTTCATTAACGTAAATCCAGTCACATCACTTCCTTGCTTAGAACCATTTAAGAGGGTCCTGCTGTACCGGGAACGAAACCCGGCCCACAGACTCCATGGCCCTGATGCTCTGGCCCCCAAGTCCTCTCCACCCTGATTTTAGGCAGCCCCCCACTGCCCCCACCCTTGCTCATCGCACTCCCACTGGAGTGTGTGTTGTCGGAGCTCAGAACCTTCCAGGACAAGCGGCCTGCTGCCTCCAGACTGAACGCACTGTTCCCTCTGCCCAAAACACTCTTACCCTGGTTTCCTCTCCTGCTGCCTCCTCTGAAGTTAAGGACCTTTGCAAATATGATCTTAAGAGGTCTTCCCTTCACTGAAGTCAACCCTCTGTTGTTTCCTCACACTGGACCCTGCTCAATTCCTCTCCACCACCAATAACCGCCTGTATATTTCTGTTCCTTGACTTGCTATCTTTCTCGCAAGAGAGCTACAGGAAAAGCTTACTTTCTTCACAATTTTTTCTCTGCTTGGCAAGAACATATGTAAAGCATCTATAAGAGTACCTGACTGGGTAGGCATTATGTGTTTATTCTTATTATTTCTAATATTATCATTCCAGCAATTATGAGTTCCAGAGGAGGCAGCTGACTCTGCGTCCAGTTGATTGGTAGAAGGTCACAGAACACCGAGCAGCTCAGTCAACAAAGGAACAG
Organism: Eumetopias jubatus; assembly: GCF_037043125.1. NCBI lineage: Eukaryota > Metazoa > Chordata > Mammalia > Carnivora > Otariidae > Eumetopias > Eumetopias jubatus. The sequence continues at coordinate 67,671,831 of NW_028274819.1, forward strand.
CTGAGGATGCTCAACCCTCCAGGCCAGGCAGGTTCCTGGAGGCAGGGCGGTCCCTCTGCTCTGCAGGCCCTCCCTCCCAGTACCTCCTGGCAGGCGAGCCCACCCCCCCACACACACCCATGATCATCTCCCCCAGACATGGCCAGGCGGCTCCCGAGGCTCCTGAGATGCAAGGAGAAGCTGCTGCCGGCTCCTGGAGTGTGAGAACAGTGGAAATCTTTCAGCTCTGATGGGTGGATTTCAAAGCCTGTTTCTAAAAATGGCTGTTAATAGGTTGGGTTTTTTTTTTTTTTCCACACCTACTATATCTGTGCCTGCTTTATCAGGTGGCAACAGCATTGCTATTCACTGTCCTGTGACCTGAAGAGATCTTACTAGTCAAAACAAATAATCATGGGGTGGAAAAGACCAAAAATAAAAGAGATAAGAAGGGAGAGCACGATGGGAGGGTAAGCTTCCTGTCAAATGCTTTGTCTTCATGATTGTGTTACTGCAGAGGAAAACACAAAACCTGAAATGAAGGTGGGAGTCAGGAGCAGGTCTATTCTTCAGAAATGGACATCCAAGGAGTGACAGCAGGAACTGTGACAGCAGATGGTTAGATTTGCAACATATGACAATGTTCAATATTAAAACATCTCCTTTCTATGGAGAGACTGGAAGGCACGCCACGTTAAGTTGATGAGGCTGATTCATGCACTATTTTAGGAGGGCAGGCAAAGTGCTACCTTTGCCTAGGACACAGACACCATCCAAGAAGGGCCAGGGTCACCCTCCTCAACTCACTTCCTGAGCAGGCCGTCTGGGCCTCTGAAACCTTACCTGTCAAATCATGGTAATGTGTTAGGACATTTGTCTGCTCAAGACGGAGGGCTGGACAAGATGACCTATTAATAGTCTTTGGAGGAATGCTCCAATAGAGGGAGGATGCTCATTTAAAATATTTTCATGCATGTATTTATTAATTACCCACAGCAGAGTGTATGGAGACAGCAGGACTCTCTTATACTCCCTGCCCAATCTGGCTACCAGCTCGGTGAAGTGTGCCATGCCTAATTTAGCTGGATTTGAAGCAACATTTTAACTTTTATGCTGAACACCGTAGCCGACGTTCTCTTGTCTTGCTGTCTTGATACCATAATCTCCTGAGACTGAGAGTGCTATACTGACAGATAGAAAGACAGAGACATGATACATAGACACACTGGCAGATAAACAGATCAGCTAAATTTGGATTTGTTTTTCACAGTCAGTTTTTGAAACCTAGGTTAGGATGTGCCAAAATGTTGGGACAAAGTCCCAGGATTCCTGCAGGGTATGAAGGTAGCCACTCCCTTCGACCCTAGTTTCAACTTCCAGAAGTACCAGCTCTTCAAATGGTCTGAGTTTTCTGCTGCTGCAGACATTTTTATTCAAGTTTCTTTCAGACAAACATCTAGAACACCCAGCTTAAGCTCCATCGAGTACAGAGAAATTATGATTTCTCTACCCAACATGCCTCTTCCCTGACTTATTCCTCTCGTACCGAACCTCTGCCAAAATCGGATGTATCCATGCCTATGGAAAATGAGTTTGGATCTCCTGATCTTCCCTTCTCCTTGGGACTGGATGCTCTAAGAGGGCAGGTCCACATCCTACAGTCTGATGCCTTGTGTTAGGAATGGAGCAAAAGCTTTAGAAACATGGACTGACTGAGAACAAACTGAGCACTTACAATGTGCTTGACATACATTATTTCATTTAATCATTAGAGCACCCTTGTGAGGTAGGTATATTTTATTATCATCCCCATTCCCGGATGAGAAACTGAGGCTTAAAAATGAAGGGGCCTTTCCAAACTCCCAAATCTAGTGAATGACTGAGCTGGAGCTGGAACCTTGGGTTTTTCTGAGTCCGAATCCCTAGCTGGTAGGTAGCCTGAGTGCTCTGCTGCATATGACCTAGTCACAGGCCATGCCCCTGGGAGGCCACACGCAATTGATTTGAGCTGACTACATTCCTTCAACTTCCAAAACCCTTTAACCTGCTGTTAGTTACAGCAGGCCTGAATCTGACGTCTTTAAAACTGTCTCAAGGACGAGAATAAAGAATCTCATAATAAAGGTGCTGTTCTTTAGATGAAGTACATCTGGCCCAGCATCAGAGCAGGAGACTCTCTTAAAGCAATGGATTCCCAAAACTTCTATGACCAGAATAAAAGATTTCTCTTGGCTTTCAAAATCCTCCAAGTCCCATGGAGAATCTAAATATAATTTATATTGTCATCATCTTTTTAGAAGAGATGGCCAATGGGGTTGTATGCTATCCATCTTCACCATAGTGGTTTCTGATCAGTCCAGGAGGGAAGGGGAAAGGGATTCATGTAACTAATTGTTATTGAGGGTACACTTTGAAGAAGCCATTGTGGCTGGCCATGCAATGCCTGAGACGTGGTCCTGGCTCTGAAGATGACATCAAGATGGAGACAATCATGCATACCATGAATGTCTACTGAGACCAAATGTGGAAGAGAGCCATGACTACATAAGCAAAATGCCCAAGGAGTGGAAAGAATGAATGAGTCACTTCCATGTGGCTCATCAAGGAAGGTGGTGTGGCAGAGGTGGCCCCAGAGAGCATGAGTACCTGTGTGCCTCCCATTACACAGACCTCCTGAATTGAACTTCCTGCTTACTAACCGGTTCCACCATCACCCCTCTTACACTATAGGCTCCTTGAAGGCCAAAGAAGTGTTGTATTCACCACTGGGTTTCCACTGCCTAAAAAAGAATAGATAACGGAGCAAATGTCGATTGAATAACTTTGATAAACAAACGAGTCTTGGGAGAATTACACACACTTAAAGGGTGAAGAGAAGGCATCCAGTGATCCTTAAAATTCTCTCCAACTCCCAGAGTCTGATCTAACAGAGCCGGTGGAAGTGCTAACAGTCTGTCAGAGGCCCATGACAGGGAATGGCCCAGAGCATCAGACTCCATGTGCCAGTCTCAAGTGTGTGGGCACTCGAAGCCCGGAAGTGGCTGTGCATCATAGTCGGGGGGGACATGGACCTACAACCAGATTGCCTGGGTTCAAGACCCAGCTCTGCCATTATGACTGTGGGCGAGTTAGCTAACCTAGCCAACTTCCTGTGCCTCAGTCTCCTCATCTATAATATAACAGTGTACTGCACAACATTGTGGTTTTATATGAAATGAGTTAATGCATCGAAAATGCGTAGAACAATTCTGGGCACACTGCATGTCCTAAAAAAATGCTAGCTCATATCATTATTACTTAAGTTCCTTCCACAAGGCATTCCCCTAGGGAAGGAAATTCGGAATGGTAGGAATCTGGCTTGGAAAACTCACTACCTCCTTCAGAAACCAGAGAAAGAGGGAATAGAGGCTGTCTACTGTGAGTGGAGACCCAGCTCCACTTTAGACGTGAAGGCAGCTGACTTCCTTTCTCCTTATTGGGAAAGTCATGGGATACCTCAGTAACTTAGGAGGGATGCAAACTCGTGCAGAGGGTAGCTCCCTCCTTCTGTTTTCGAAAAGAACAAAGTAAAACAAAACAAAGGAACTCACAGAGTCTGCTCCCTCCAGAGTTCCACACCTCCGGGGAGTATGTTTCAGGATCACTTGTGCTATGGGCATCATGTAGCTTTACTACCCAACAAGAGTGCAGAATCCAGACACAATGCTTTAAAAAAAAAAAAAATTCTCAAGTTGCTAATCATTCAATTCAATTCTATAGTCCCTCCAGCTTTCAATAAAACTTCTAAAAGCAAATGCAGCTTTGATTTTCTCTTATTCAAGTTCCTCAAAGCTGACAATCTTTCCATCAAAAAATCCCTCTCCTCAAGTGACTGGGTGCATTTTACTCTTTACTTTGGTCGGAACTGTGCTGTTAGCAGGCTGCCTGGCAACCATTTGGGTACAGAATGAATGCATGTTTTTAACCACTGACCTCAGCACCCCAACAGGAGGGTATCCCTCAGATTTTCATCACACCGGCATAGAGCATCTTTTGTGCTCTGCATCAGACAGGCAGTCGGACACCACCCCAAAGGATTTTCCAATGTACTTTCTACACATCAAAGTGAAGGTCTGGAAGCAAACTATAGTCCATGTCTTTGCAAACAAAAGTGCTGCACATTAGTGATCCCTTTGCAAGGGCCATATAAATGAAAGGCCTTTTTCTCCCCTCTCACTACAAAGCTGGCATTTGGAAAGAAGAGGGTAAATGATAAAAGAAACCTTTGGTAGAAATGACAAAAATGTAAAGTAAAATAAAGCCATAACCCCAGAGCTTACAAAGATCCAAGAGGACCAAGAGAAGCTGGAAACAGGGAGACTGGGGATGAGCCAGAGAAAGTATCCACAGACATTCCACCTTGAAAGCCCAGAGTAGATTGGCTTAGATGCCAGCTGGCCCAAGTCTGAGCCAGACAACATGTATTTCTGTATGGGATGTGCCCTCTAGCATCGCTTCGCTATTTCCATGATCTAGATTTTGCTGTTTACAATCATTTTTTAGAACAGGTGGCAGGGTTCCTGTGTTAACATTTTATTACATGAAAATAAACACACTGCCTCTAGAAGATAACTAATGGTATGCAGGCAAACCTTGAAATAAGACTATTTTATGGGGTTTCCACAGAATACAAATGTCACCCGTGTGAGATGAGTGAACTTCCAAAAGTTGGTCTGAATGTTATTTACTTGGCCCTAGTGATCTGCAATCCAGATAGAGGTGATCCTGGGCATATCAACACTGCATAGGGGGGCCCTGGGGGAGGAGAGGCACCAGGGTGAAAGACGGGGGCTTTGGTGAAAAGGGAGGTGAAAGGAAGGGATGAGAGGAAGGAGCCTCAGCAGATGTGTCTCTGAACGACTCACTCATCCAATAACTGTTTACTGAGCGCCGAATACGGGCCAGGCACTGTTCTGAGTAGCTTGGATACATCAATGAACAAATAAATCAAAAATGCCTGCCCAAATGGAGCTTACATTACAGTGGGGAAAGGCAAACAATAAATTAAGAGATCTATTCGGTAAGGTAAATAAATAATACACTAGGAAGTATCAAATACCTGGCGGGGGAAGTAGGCCACATTACGGAAGACCAAGAAAATTGCAGGACATTCACAAGTGCATCTGGTGGGGCAGAGTGGGTCTCCCTGAGAAAGGGAGAAGTCTTGAAGAAGGTGAGGGAGTTAACCATGTGGCTCTTGAGGGGACGTGTGTTCAAGGAAGGTGGAATAGCCCATGCAAAGACTTGAGGCAGGAACATAATTAGAGTGTGTGAGGAACAGCAAGGAGGCCAGCTAGCAGCGAATGAGGCTGAGGAGCAGCAAAGATGAGGTCAGAGGGGGTCCAATCAGGCAAGGTATTCTAAGGACTCTGACTTAGTGGGGTTTGAGCAGAAGAGTGACATGGTCAAACAGTTTTAAAAGGATCACGCTGGCTGTTGTATGCAGAATAAACAAGAGGAGCTCAGAGGGGAGAAAGGACAGCAGCTAGGAGGCCCCTGCAGTTACCCAGCCAAGAAGTGTCAGTGGCTTAGGTCAGGGTGGGACCCATGGTGAGCAGGGGCTGGATTCCAGACCTAGTCTAAAAATAGAGTGACAGAACTATTTGGGGGACTGGATATGGGGTCTGAAGGAAAGAGAGTAGTTGAGGATGTGTGCCAGGTTTTAGCCTCCCAAGAGGTGGTTATGAGAATCAAAAGGAAGATGACAGGAAGGAGGTAGACCAGTGAGGAGTCTCCTGCAAAATCTAGACATGAGATGATGAGGAGTGAACAGGGCTGGTAGTAGAAGGGATGTAGAGAAACAGATGGATTTTATTTTTTTTTTAAAGATTTTATTTATTTATCTGAGACAGAGACAGAAATAGTGACGGAGAGCATGAGTGGGGAGGAGAGGGAGAAGCAGGCTCCTCACTGAGCAGGGAGCCCCACGTGGTGCTTGATCCCAGGACCCTGGGATCATGACCTGAGCCGAAGGCAGATGCTTAACCAACTGAGCCACCCAGGCACCCCGAAACGGATGGATTTTAAAATTTGGGATAAAATTGACAGTAAAAACATTAAAGTCTCAGAGAAGCATTTTGTGGCAGTTTCCCCAATATCCAGTCTCTCTTTCCTTAGTAGGTATAGCAATGTTAGCTGTGCATATGGATCCCTGGCAAAAGGTCACATTTCCCAGGTTCTCTTGCAGCTAGCTGTAGCCTATGACCAAGTCCTGGCCAGTTGACTGTGAGTGGAAATGATATCAGCAATGTTCAAATTGTGCCCTCCCAAGGCATTTCCCCTTTCTTCTGGTTTCTGTGTGGAATTGACAGCAGAGGCTAGGGCAGCCATCTTGGACCATGAAACATAAGATGCACACTGAGGATGGAGAGCAACAACATCAAGCCACACACTGACCTACAAATTGTCTACCTAGGCTTGTTGATAAGAGAGAAACACACTTCTATCTTGTTTAAGCCTCCGTATTGGGGTTTGCTTCCTTACAGCTGCCTAAACTTTGGACAACCTAATACAAGTTCTGTCAGCCATTCTAAGCACAAAGCCCTGACACCAAATGCTATCAATCCCATGAAGTCAGAACTGTAGTCAACAAGGTAGGATTTAATTCCAACCTGCCTCTGCTTGTTTGCTCTTAAAATATTGGAGCAATATTTGAGCTTCAATGCCCTGAGTCACTGCACAAGAGACTCCAGTGTAGTGAACTCATACTTCATGGAAATAGTGTTGACTTAGTAACCCATTGCTTCTCTGTCAGTCAGGGGGGCCCAATTCAACATCCTGTCCGAAGCAGAGGTCTCACGAAGACACCTTATGCTGTCTGCTTTGGGGGCAGAAAACAGCATCACCAACAGACTTCTAAATCTCCGTACCATCCAGCCACCATCTCCTGATTGATTGATGAGCCAAGTGTGGGACAGACTCCCCTCGTGCAAAGGAGGTAAGATCAAGTTCTAAGCCAGCACCAAATAAAAACACATACTTTAACCAAAGTCATGTCCTCGCTGTGTAAGGATCTAACGACTCACCACTGCATACAGAAGAGATGGAGCTGAAACCCGAGCCACCTCAGATGTGCGGCCAATGCTGCAGCACTGGCCACTGGACCTTTACACGTTCAGTAACCTCCAGGCACCAGGTCCATGTAGGAAGGCGGTGGTCTACAGGGTCCTGGCAGTTCTGAGGCCCCCTGCATGAAACGTGCTGGCGCATAATCACGGTGATCTGACATAACACTGTTCTCACTCGTTCTTTCCCTATCAAGCTCAAGAGAAAAAACTGCAGAGAAGCAAGTAGAGGGGTGGTGGAAGGCAAAAATCATTCTTGGCATGTGGGTCAAAGGAGGAAGTTGATGCACTCCAAGAGATAACAGACTCCTTCAGTGAAATGCCCCTTAAGGGGCATTATCTTGGGATAAGGGCCAAGTAGGTATAATTCCTCCAAACAGGCCATTGGTAGGTATTTTTCTAGACAATGAGGGCATCAGGCTAACTGTAAAGTAGTGGCACTAATATTAATAAAGTTGAGAGCAAAGGGGTTATGACTCGATTGAGGTCATTTAAAGGGCAAATATTCATTGAGCATCTCAAGTCAGACATAGAGAATATCATGTGTCAAAACTGTCTGCATGGTGCTCAGGGTCTAGTGTGGAAGACACACCAGCCAGCCCTTATAACAGGGTGCTCAGGGCCAAAAGGAAACAAACACAGAGCAATAAGACAAGTGTGTGTGGGGGGGACTCAAATCTTGTTTCAGGAGCAGGGAATAGGACAGCCCTTCCCAAGGGGAGGCTATAGGTAAGTTGAGGCCAGAAATGGTTTGAAGACCCATTTGCTACCTGAATAGAATGGGGATGATACCTGCCTATGAAGATACCCCAATGAAATGGGGTTCATCATTGCCTATTTAATGTAAGTAAAATATGGCTGATATCTTGTAATACATAATCAAAGATCTGCTCTGTTGCCACAGTCAACACGAATAACAGAAGACATCCTATACTTTACAACCCTGTGCTTACTTATTTTATAACTGCAAGTTTGCACCTCTTAATCTCCTTCACCTATTTCACCCATCCCCCCACCTTCCCCGCCTCTGGCAACAACCACACCTGAAACTAATATATTGTATGTCAACTCTATGTCAATTTAAAGAATAGTTAAAGATTAAAATTAAAAAGAATCTAGTAAACACATTCCCAGAATGTAATGCTAATTTTCATGTTCATAGCCTTGCTAGATCCTTCAGGAACTACCCTATGCCAGCCACAAACACATGAAACTCAGCCTCTGCCTTGGAGGCGCTCACAGTCTAGCAGAAAAAATCCACCTACAGACCCGCCCTCTAAGTACAGTTCCCTTCCAAGCTGCCCTTCTCTTTCTTCCTCAGGGATAACCTCAGTTGTTCTGTTTAACTCAGCAATTTTCCCCGGCTGGCTGATGGAAAGAGCCAAGCTTCAAGCCTTCCCTGGAGACTCTCAGAGTGCTGGAGGTCAGTGGGACAGCAAGAGGGGGGGACGCTCCAGAGGGAAGTGAAGGGCGTCCTCAACAGCTCCCTGCCCTGCTGCTCCCTCCACTGCTCCTCCCCCTGCTCTCCCCAGGGGTGAACAGGGATGCCATCAGGCTCCCCTCACCCCAGACCAGCATCAACTGACTTCAGGGACATACCAAAACAATCTTGAGCATTACGAAAGGGTCAGGTCCCCTAGATTTATGGACAACGTCCCATTTATACTATTTAGAAGGAAAAAAATATATTAGGGACGAGGGAAGAGTGCTTTTAAGGAGCCATAAACCTAGGGCTAAAAAAGACATTCAAGCCCCCCCTTTATTCTTTTTTAGCTGGTCACAAAGCAGTAAGTGCTGATTGATAATATGCCAGTACTTTTAGGGCAAGTATTGTCAAAACGACTGGAGTTTGTAGTAGGAATTTATTGTTTGGCTTTCCAGCACCAAGCCCTTCTTCATCTGATGACAGGATGCAGATTTGCTGTGGAGGAGCCACATCCCCTTATTCCAAACCAGTTGGAGTGGCCCTACCTCAAACTTTACCTTTAATTCCAGGGGTGAGCCCTGACTGGCTTAAATTACGGTAATTGGTTTGAGAATAGGAAGGGAATTCAATCAGAGTTGATGAGACAGAAGGACTCTTTCTCTGAGGCTTCAGAGCAAGAATCCTCCCCTCCCAAAGAAAGTGTCTTTCTATCCTTGCACAGTGTGGTGTGAGAAAAGGAGATAGGAGATTATACCAGCATTGAAGTGAAAGACTCCACTGGCTGGAGCCTGACATTGTAGAAGCAGAACAGAGCCAGAGAGAACCTGCATCCTTAGAGATGCCATCTGGACTGCTTGGTCAAGACTTGCCTGCAACCCTTCCTCTAGATATTTAAAGAAGGTTTTTGTTAGTTAAGCCAGTTTGAGTTGAGTTTTCTAACATTTGCTACCAAAGCAATTACAATTCATAAAACACCTTAAGTATTCCAAAGTAGTAATATACAAAGGACTTAGAGTCTCTTTTGGGGGAGCAAGGAGTAGTGCAATAAGCAGAGCGTGAAAGATTTTTTTTTCCTTAGCTTCTTCTATTAATTCTGTAGAAAATAATCCCAATACTTAGCATCTGTATAATTGTTCCTATTTCTCAAAAACACATTTTCCACATGTATTTCCTCACTTGAATTTCACAATTCTGAGTCAAAGAAATTATTAAAAATTTTTATTTTGTCATAATTACCTATTTATCAAGCACTCTGTAATAGTTTAAAATACTATTTCAAGTTCAGTAATTCATTTGATTGTCACAATAACCAGATGAGGTAGGAATGGCAATTCTGTCATAATATCCATTTTAGGCAGGAGAAAGTTGAACCTGAATATCTACCTGAAAGTAGATATTAAATGAGATGCCCAAGTTAATTTGAGGTGTCGGGAGACAGGCCTTAAATCCAGGTCTCTTGCTTCCAGGGTTTTAACTCCAGTAATACGAAACTCTACTCCCAGAATCTTAAGCACCACTTTCTGGATTCCAGTGGCAGGGCCAGAACTAACTAGCTGGTGACCTTGAGCTAGTCCCCTTTGTTTTGTTTTCTCATCTGTAAAAGGAGAGATTTGAATTAGGATCTTTGATGCCCCATCAAGGTCTAAAAGTTCTGTAATTCTAGCCTTCCCCCTCCCCCCAGCTCTCAAAAATAATCTTTTTCTCAGAATAATAATTATAGCCTTAGCTGACATTTGTTCTCACTGGGTGTCAGATACTGTGCTAAGAACTCTGCCTCCATTTTCTCTTTAAATCTCACAACACACCGGGGACAACTGTCTCTTATTTACAGATAAGAAAACGTGGGCTAAATGAACTACCCACGACCAACAGAATTAGTAAGACTCAGGGGGAGCTCTGACCACAGGCCGTACTGGCCAAGAGGACCTTGACCCAGTCTTTATTGTTCTTGTGGAAGAAATAAGGCTCCCTGCATTACTCGTCACCTCTTTCCACGCAGAAGAGGGGTGGGGAGGGGAGAAAAAAAAAAAGCCAAACCAACTCACATCAAGCCTCTGCAAGGCAAAACTGAAAGGGCGCCTGGGAGGATCCAACCCAGACCCAGGGGGCGGGGCGCCCCTCCCCGCCAGCCACAGGACAGCGGTATGGGCCACCTTACCCCCGTTACCTTGTTGAGATGCGGGTTCCTGGTGACATCGTATCCGCGCTTCTTCAGAGGCACGGGGCGAGCCGGGCCGGATTTGGAGTGGCAGCCTTGGGCGGGCGCGGAGGGGGTCCAGCGCGGGACGCCGCCACAGGCCCGGCCCCGCTGGAGCGCCAGTCGCGCGCCCGTGCCCAGCGCTGCGCCCATGGTCCTTGAGCAGACCTGGCACCGGGGAGAAACCAAGGTCAGGGACGCCTGACGGCCCACAAGGTGCCACGCGCGCCGCAGGGCACCGGGTCTGAGCCCGGAGCGCGTCCTCGGGGAGAGGGCAGGGGGGCCTGAAGGGTGAAACGCACCAGTCCGCCGCCCCTCCTCGGCGGCCACCTGAGCGGCTCTCCCGTCTATAGCTTGAGGTGCGCAGGCCTAGCCAAGACCCCGGCAAAGCGAAAGCAAGCCCAGGAAGCAGATCGGGTGCGGGTGACCGCCCGCGTCACCCCCGCCCCCATCCCCGCGAGGAAGAGGCCACTGCGTGGCGAGGGGCCCCCGAACCTCCAACCTCGCTCGGTGGCTCGCCTGGATCCCTCCTTCCGCAGCCCACCTGTGCTGCTCCCAGAGCTGATGTCGCAGGCGGGGCGAGGCGCTGCGGTCCGCTGTTCCACTCCCGCCAATGGCTGCACCGCACCCGCGGCCGCGGGAGCGCAGGGCTTAAGCGTTCTGGAAAGAGAGGTCCCCAAACCCTTGTTCGCAGTGCGGGACTTCCCCTGAAGACGCGCGTGGAGCGCCTCGTAACCGTGTGCACGTGCCTCCCCAGTGACAAAATGAAGCTCAGAATGCCTGCTGAGCGTCTCCATCTTGACCAGCTGAAAGCACGGAGGGTGTTAGCGTTTAGGCAGTAACATGCCCCCTACTCATTCAGCTTTGCTGGAAGGCCCTCGCTTTCGGATTCGAAATTGAAATCCTCAGACACACAGTGCTCAGTGTTGCTTTGCACTGCACAGTACAATAGCCATTAGGCACATGTGGCTCTATAAATTTGAATAAATTAATTTAAATGGAATAAGATAAAAAAAATCCAGTTCCTCAATCACACTTAGCCTCATTTCAAGTGCTCAAGAGCCACTGGCACATAGCAGCTTGGCATTGGATAGCACAGATATGGAACATTTACATCTTTGCTGGAAGTTCTAGGGGACGTCACTGGTACAGGGTCCACAGTTGCCAAAAGGGCTCCTGGGTACCCTTTGGAGCCAGGCATGGATTGCTGTGGACAGACAAGGACCTGAGGTCCATCTAGTCCTGAATTTAACTTTATACTTGACCCACATAGCAGCCAGGAGATTCCTTTTAAAGCAAACATTTCACTGTGTGTAGAATAAAATCCAAATTCTTTTTGATGCCTATGGGTTGTCCCACAGCCTGGCTTCTGCCAACTTCTTCAGGTTCATCCTACTCCAGTCTCCTTCTCACTGCACTGTGGCCACACTTGCTCCTTCCTGTGTTTCCACCCCATCCAATTCCTTCCCACCCCAGGGCCTTTGTACATGTTATCACCTCTACTTACAGTGTTCATTCTCTCCGGTCTCCACAAAATTGTCAACTGAAGGTCTTTCTTCCACTTCATCTAATGTCAGCCTCCACTAAGGACTATAGAGTGAACGGTTTTTCCCTTCACAGAACTTGCCACAGCCAGTAATTAGCTCCTTTCTCTAATTGTTTATTGTCTGTTTCCACCTAGAATGTAAGCTTCATGTGGAAAGGCTCTTTGTCTGTAAACCCCTGTATCTTCACTTCTCAGCTCAGGGTGTGGTACAAAATTGCACAATAAATAGTTGGGTGAATGAAGGAAAGGGACAGCCACTTTCATCAAGATTGGAAAGGAGACTGAAGGAGATTCTTCCTGAGAGAGAGGAAAGGATCCTGAATCTAGGCAGGGGCAACAGCAGACACGGTGAACTCTTGAACTGCACATTTACATAAGCCCATACGTGATTTTTTTTTTTTAAAAACCAGTTTGAATCAGATTTTTGGTTGCTTACAACCAAGAGCATTAACTGATACTTTCCTCTTAATACTACTGTTTTTATATTTGCATGTCTTCCCAATAGCCAAGAAACATCTTGAGGGGGGAGATTGTGTATCTGGGTATATTTCCGTCTTTGGTTCCTGACACATAGCAAATCGTCAAAACCTGTTTGTTGAACGAGTCTGCCCTTGCTTGATACAATGACCTTTCTCTCACCTGGAGGACATTTAATAGATAAACCTCAGCCATTCGAAACTGTGCTGGAAGCCAGGACAGAAACAACAAAGGTTTCCAAACAAGCCAATATAATTTTTTTCACTAAAGCATGCACAGTTTACATCTGAGAGTCTCTCACATGTCCCCATCTGTGGCCTCTCCTTTCTTAACTCAGACTGTAATTCTAGCAATATTGTTTTTCTTTTGTGTTTGATCTTTGGCCACAGGAAAGGAGAGGTGCTAGCAGCAGAAGGCCGTAGCAAGAGGAGGTGAGGGATCTGCTCCACAGAGCTGTTCAGGGGCCCAGGTTCTTTCTCCAGGTGTTGTCCTACTCTGCCCAGAAGCACTGATACCACATGGCTTCCCAGCCAATGGAAAGGGGGAAAGAGGAAGCGAAGGGCCCTCCTTTAGGAAAGTAACGTGTAAGTTGCCTACATTACTTCTATTCATACTCTATTGATGAAAACTAAGTCACAGTCACATTAAGCTACAGGGAAGCCTGGAAAATATTGTCTGTAGTGGGAAAGGCACATATTCTACTACAAGGAAGAAGGGGAAAATGGGTTCCTGGGGACTAAAAACTACATGTCTAGATATAATACTAATTTTATATTAAAGTGCTTGGCATGGAGTGGATACTCAGAAACTGTTAGCTCTTATTATTGGCATGCATGGTTTCCATCTCTGGTTTCAGGACAACTTCTTTACTTTTACAGCTGAACATAGGATTATAGAGACCAGGTTCAGAGCCATAGAAACTTTCCAGAACTTCTTCCAACTCCCTACAACTCTGACTTCCTTAGCTAGTCAGTGCTGTGATCTGGTCCAGCACTAGATAAAACTAACGAGTCTCCATAATTTGTTTTGGCCTCTCTCCCTGCACGTTCCATTTACTGGCTTCTGCCATGGTTGTGATGCTGCTTCCTGGGGTGGCTGGAAAGGAATCCCATTCCCATCCTCTCTGCCCAGTTTCCATATTTCCAGTGCACTTAGTACCTTTGCTTTTCCATTTTGTTTACCGAGATTTACATAGCTATCCATTACCCTACTAGATTGAGCTCCTTGAGGGCTGGAACCACCATTTGCAATTCTTTGCATGCCCAATACCTGAGACAGTGCCTGGCATCAATAATGCATTCAGTTTGTTGAATTAAATAAAATTGATGTGAATCAAATGTGTGCATAACCTTCCAAGGAGTGGACTTGATTGAAACCAAATTTGGTGCATTGTTAAAAGGGCATCATAATAGCTTCAAATTAGCGTTTTAGCTCAGTCAGCTATCTTGAAATAAGACCATTTGTCTTTTGTAAGCAGATTTTAATGTCTTGATGTATGGGTTTAAAAAAATGAAGGGGCATTAAAAAATTCATTAATTTTTGACTAATCCCATTGTTTCACAAATGTGTAGTATTCTACACAACATTTCATGTTCACGATTGCCCTAAAAGAACTCTTTAATTCACATTGCTGCTAGTAATATTTGGAGATACTTCAACTCTACTGTTTATGCCAAAGGAGAATGGTGAGGAACATTTATGTCCTTGTCCTCAGACTCGGCACACACCTGCACTCTGGGACTTAGCTCAAGTAGTTTCCTCTGCTTCCAGCACTTGCCAGTTAGATCCCATCCTTCCTCCCCGGCTCCACTCAAACACTGCGTCCTCCAGCAGGTAAGTCTTCCCAGATTCCCCAGCCCACAGCAGCTTGCCCTGCCTTCCACATGGTCCCCAAACTCTGTTATTTGCATCTGTCCTATTGCACTTTTATAGTCTGTCTCTCTGTGAAGTAATTGACTTACGTACTCGTCTTCTCTGAGCCTCAAAGGGGCTCATAGAAGTAAAAGCAACAGCTTTTCATTCAGACAGCCTTTTCACCAGTGACGAACTTCTATAACCTTGGGCACTTTATGTGACCTCCATTAGCCCCATCATCTTCATAAATAAAACTGGGATTCTAATATTACTTCCTACATTGGTTTTTGGTGGGTTAATGTATTTATTTGTTTTTTAAAAGCACATTATAATGAACTTCCCACATGCCAGGCACTGTTCTAGTGGTTTATAAAAATCAACTCATGTAATGTCATAATATTTTTATGAAATACTCAGCTTGTTATTAAGCTATTATTCTCAGCTCCAGATCTACCTTTGTATCCTCTGGTTTATCGCTGGTGCTAGGACTCTGCAAACCATTTCTTCTTGGGCAGCAAGTTTCCTATTAATTTCTGCCAATAGGGGGCACTCAAGAGAGATGGAAGTCCGGAGAGGAGGCATTTCCTCCTTTCCCTGGGCTTGCTTTTTTTTTTTTCCTTTCAGTAACCCCCACCCCTCCAACCACCCAGCATCAAGTCTGGTCCAGCCTCCACTGTCCTCCCACATTCTGGAACAAAGCCTCACGGGCCCCCACAAACTTAACAGGTCTTTTCCTCCACGGGTCTAGTTTCTTGCTTGTCTAGGCCTCTTTCTTCCCTTTGGTCCTCCAGCCTTAGAGGTGGGAGCTGCTCGCTCTCTGGTTACCCTCTGTGATTGCCTCAAAACTCCGTTCCTTCTCATTCAGCCCTGGATCATCTGTGAAACCAGTTCTTTCTGCTAAATTTCTTTTGTTGAGCGACACTTAACTGGAATCTGGTCTTCCTGACTGGACCCTGCCTGATACTAGTACCATTATTATCTCCATTTTACAGATGACAAAATAAAACCTGGAGAAGTCAAATAATTCACTGAAGTGGACCACGATTTAACCCAGGCTCCAGGGGCCCTGACACTCATCAGGACACTAAGAGCTTACGTTTAGGAAGCGCTTAGTGAGGCCTGGTACAGGTGAGCACTAAATGTACTGTAGTCATCTGATCCCCAGTTATCATCCTCATTGTTAACTCAGCAGCCTTGTATCTTACACCACACCTAGCACAGAGTTGTTTGTGACAAATGCCTGCCGGACCGAATTTGACTCACGTGAATAGGGAAGGCCAAAGTGGCACAGAGGGCATGAGTTAGAAACTCCTCCTTTGGAGTTGTTTTCAGGGTCACTGACTCTCCCTCTCTTCTTTTCCCTCTCTACACCTCCCTGCCACCCTCCCCTTGCTCCATCAAGTGGGAATAAACAGTTCCCTGACATTCTGAAAACGCCACAAGGGGAAATGAAATGGTAATTTGGTTGGGTAAGAGAAGAAAACATGTTTCTTATTTTTCTATTTCATTGCATTCTGTTGCCCTATTCTTCTGTTGCACTGCCCTCATTTTTAATACCTAATTTTCACAAGAAAAGGATATTTTTGAAGTACCCACATTTCTCATAGAGGTGGCCACCAGACTCCATTATCCCTGCATCCTGTTATCACAAAAACACTTTGAAATCCTTGTTTATAAACCCATTCAGGCTTCTACTCAAGTAGTTGCGGCACCACACGTAATTGCTTCCAGAGAGAAGGGTACAGCATATACTGCATTTGTTTCTCATCAGACTCCCTGCCTGATTCTCGTTTACTTCCGCACTAACCCTCAACAAGTTCCCTTCCCTTCCTGGCCTGGCCTCTGGGCCAGCTCTTATTTTCATGCCTGGTTTAGGCACAATCTATTATCCATTCGCACATACATACCCAACACTTCTGCCCTGCAACAGAAATCCCAAGAAGATAATGCCCTTGATCAGACTGACTGGGGAGAGAATGAATAACCAGAACTTCATATGTGTTTTCTAGGCCTCCGGATTTCCCAGAGGTTGTTTAAAAAAAAAAAAAAAAATTCTGCCCCTCTTGAAACCCTCCATTCAAGCCCTCAGTCCTCTGAACAGCGACCACGCCATCTCTCCATTCTGCTCCCGGCCCTTCAGCCTCCTCCCTCCTCACACAAAAGTTAGACCAAAAGGCAACTGTTGGGAAAAAGGCAAGACATGGAAACAGAAATTCATGGCCGCAGCTGCTGAGTTAAGCAGCTGATAAGGGGGAACAAATTTGTGCCCTGGATATTTGTGTGGAGGTCAGGGCAGTGGCCCAGCAGTCGAAGGGGAGAGTTCTTTGTCCATGGTGTGATTTGCCCGTCTGGCCCATTCAGCATCCCCTGCACCTGCTGACCCCTGCTTCTTCGGCTCCAAGCTTGTTAAACTGTAATGAGCATGTCCTGCCTCTTCCTCATTGACTTCTCAACAGTCGCATCCCACTTCCATCATGGGGAAAAAAAATGTTATCCTCTGTTGACAGTTTTATTCCTCACTGGGACCAAAATCATTAGCTTTCTGGAGGAATCTTGAGGACTGCCCTAGAGTTTGGGTTATTTTTTGTTTTCAGGTGAAGGTACGTTTTCTATAATTGTTGAGATTGACAGGCTCTTCCCAGTGAACCTGGGTTCTCTTCAGCTCCTTATCACTTCGAGTGGTTTTTGTTTTCCTCTTCTCACAAAATTTCACTGCTCCACCCCTCCCCACAGCTCAAATTCAGCCTCCAACACCCCCTGCCCGATTCACTGAGCCTTGTCCCCAAAGAGGTGTAATTTGTTTCCTTTGCGGATCCAGCAGTTAGAGCTGCTGGCTTGCACAGTTTATTACTGCACTGGACTTATCTGTGTCATCGGGCAGCCCACAGAGCAAGCATTCACTGGGCTGGGAAACTGAATGTAGATTCCGACCCAAAGGTCAGTGTTCCTCCAGCCAGGTCCCACCAATTGCTCCCTGCAGGCTGCTCATGTTCCGGAATTTGCGCTTCTCCAAGCAGGTAGATTTAATTCTCCTTAGCTTGAACTTGGGGCTTGGTTTCAAATCTAAAAGACTGGCTTACAAAGGGTAAAAGTGGAGACCGACCAAGCAGCATTCAGGTGATACGGACTGGAAAGACGCCCTTTTGCTCCTCAGGCATCAGAATTAGCTATGTGCCTTTTTATTTTTTTTACAGGCTTGACCATGATGTTCAAAGCAGGTTTTCAAACTGAGCTGCACTAACATGTTATTTAACACCTTACTTTGCACAATAAAATAAGGGATAGAAACCAAGGCCACCATTTGGGATTTTCATCTCAGTTTTGCTGATATAAGTTTCAAGTTCTTTGTATAGGAGCTGAGAGCTTTCTCTTTGCAGTCAGATACATCGGGGTTTGGATCCCTGCTCTGCCAGTAATTAGCTGTGTGATTCTGGGGGATTTGCTTGATCTTCCTGAACCTCGGTTTTCTTATCTATAAAATTAGGATGATAATAATAGTACTTAATTCGTAAGGTGGTCGTGAGGATGCAGTATCTGGTACATAGTAAATCTTCAATAAATATTAACTATTACTATTTCAATACTTCCTCTGTATTCCCACAGAACAATTCTGGGCACATAATAATTGCTGAATAAACATTGGTTAAATTGCATTTAACTGAACATTTGAAGGTTTAATTTGCAAAGGTTCAGTGTGAAATATTGGTATAGCTCTAAAGACAGGTAACCGTAGAAGCTGAATGTTCAGTAAATTTTAGTTATGTTTTAATGAGCATAGAATGAACACACACACACACACACAAGTGTGAACCTTTTAGATACTGTCAGGTTCTTTTTTTTTTTTAAGATTTTATTTATTTATTTGACAGAGAGAGACACAGTGAGAGAGGGAACACAAGCAGGGGGGAGTGGGAGAGGGAGAAGCAGGCTTCCTGCTGAGCAGGGAGCCGGATCTGGGGCTCGATCCCAGGACCCTGGGACTGTGACCTGAGCAGAAGACAGACGCTTAATGACTGAGCCACCCAGGCGCCCACATCATTAGTTTTTGATGTAGTGTTCCATGATTCATTGTTTGCGTATAAAACCCAGTGCTCCATGCATAACGTGCCCTCTTTAATACCCATCACCAGGCTAACCCATCCCCCCACGCCCCTCCCCTCTAGAACCCTCAGTTTGTTTCTCAGGGTCCATAGTCTCTTATGGTTTGTCTCCCTCTCCGATTTCCCCCTCTTCATTTTTCCCTTCCTACCATCTTTTTCTTTTTCTTTTTTTTAACATATGATGTATTATTTGTTTCAGAGGTACAGGTCTGTGATTCATCAGTCTTACACAATTCACAGTGCTCACCATAGTTTCTTTTTTAATAAGAAAAGCACAAATTTGAAGTAAAGCATGATATTATGTGTTTTCAGGGACCATTATATGAAGAAGGGACTAGCTGTTTGGGACAAATATCCATTGGAAATCCAAACTATAAAATTGTATTAAATGTCAATCACTAAAGCAGAAAGAGTGAAAATAAGCAGTTTTCTTAATAGCAGATTTCTCACACACCTCCCTCACCCCCAACTCCAGATATGGACTGATAAGGAAAGTCCAGTGGGACCATTACCTACCCTAATCCTTCAAAATTCCAATAATGCAGCCTCAGATCACTTGAAATGTGTAAGAGCTCTGTCATACTGCTGGATAGATTGAGTTGTTATTAATGGAAGTCCTAAGGTCAAATGAACTGCTGAAGAGATAATGGTCTACTTGAACAATTGAGTTTTTTGAGATTACAGAAAATTTCAAACCTAAATACCTCTTTGTTCTTTCATGCTTTTTAATTGTAATTTTGTTCATGTTTGTTCATGTTTAGATCTTGTTTCTGCTTGTTGCCAACTTCATAGTGTTGACTTCTCTTTCTGATGTGTTATCTCTTGCTCAGAGTTTTGCATCATCCACACATTTGGTAAATTGGCATTCTGGGACTGCATTAACAGGAACTTTGGGATGGAACTGAGCTCTGTGGTGAGCCAGCAGAGGCACTGATCTTGTATTTGGTCTGTTAAAAAAAACAACACTCAGAAGCTCTTATTTAGTTATTTTTGCAGGATTGGGGTTTTTAGAGAAACATCAACAAAATGAAAGAATATCAAAGTCAGTAAAATTTTAAAAATTACACGGTAAGGTTAGACTCAATCTCATTTTGCCCAATAGCCTTTCCCTTCTACCCCTATAGTTACAGGGCTTCAAAGTGAGAATTCGTGTTGCATTTTAAAACTTTCCATAATTTCAAGGCCAAGACAACCAAAAAAGTGGGTTAATTCACTTTCAACAAGATGTGAAAACAAAAAAGATCCATTTAATTATGAGTTAACTGGAAAAATCTGTTGTCCAGTTACCACCATTCTCTGATTTTTGGTATAAGTCTCCTATTCTCCTTTCCTTTACCTTAAATGGTAGTGGGGGGTATAATGAGAAAGGGGTTAGAGGGAGAATTTAGTAAGAGGGAGAATTGACAAGAGACATGAGTGATACGTGAAGTTCAGAGATGAAGTGACTCTGGGGCACAGGCATTTAGCTTGTAGCTCATGGACCAAATACCATTACTCTGATGGAGAATTTTAGTGGGGGAAAAGAAAAGAACTAGAAGGCCACAGTTCTATAACTACCTGTCTGGCTCCCATTGTGTAGAGGTAGAGGTGTCACCCAGTGGACTTGGACCAATTTATTAATCATTAGGAAGAAAGTGAATGAATGCTATTATCACATTTTGAGGTGTTTGAACTTAATTACATGGACTACATCACGATACCAGAGCATTAAGGATTACTGAATATGGGAAACTTAGATTTACATTAAGCAAATATGACTCATATTTAAATCTCATTCAATAATCCATGCCAGGCATGGATCCTCTTGACTCACTATTGTTATTAGTGAAACGTCATGCAGACACATGAAAACCTCTGGGTGTCTCTGCCCTGGATGTCCTGACAGTGTCTGGGATCCTATACCACATAGCTTTTTCCAGACAGTCTTGATTCCTTGGGGACTCCGAAGCAGATTTGCTCATAATCCTCTCTGACTCATAGGGAAGTACATGGTGAGTCCCAATAGGCAAAACCACCCCAATGCCAAAATTGGTAAAGCAGAAAAGATGAGCCCATAATGACTCTCAACTCTAAACTCTTTGGTTGCCACAATGGATCACAGTGCATGTTCTGTACTTAAAAACTGTGGACAACAGTGATCTTTTTCATAAAATTAAAGCAGCTACTTGGTTGTTAGGATATTATAAAAGCTTAGGAAGAAAGACTAAAACCAAATCTTTTTTAAATTTTTTATTTTATTTTATTTTATTTATTTTTTGTTAACATATCATGTATTATTTGTTTCAGGGGTACAGGTCTGTGATTCATCAGTCTTATGATGAATTCCCAGACAATACATATAGACAATTCACAGTGCTCACCATAGCACATACCCTCCCCAATGTCTATCACCCAGCCACCCCATCCCTCCCACCCCCTAGCACTCCAGCAACCCTCAGTTTGTTTCCTGAGACTGAGTCTCTTATGGTTTGTCTCCCTCTCTGGTTTTGTCTTGTTTCATTTTTCCCTCTCTTCCCCCATGATCCTCTGCCTTGTTTCTCAAATTCCACATATCAGTGAGATCATATAATTGTCTGTCTCTGATTGACTTCTTTAGCCTAGCATAATACCCTCTAGTTCCATTCACGTCGTTGCAAATGGGAAGATTTCATTTTTTTGATGGCTGCATAATATTCCACTGTAAATATATACCACATCTTCTTTATCCATTCATCTGTTGATGAACATCTAGGCTCCTTCCATAGTTTGGCTATTGTGGACATTGCTGCTATAAACATTGGAGTGCACGTGCCCCTTCGGATCACTACATTTGTATCTTTGGGGTAAATACCCAGTAGTGCAATTGCTGGGTGATAGGGTAGCTCTATTTTCAACTTTTTGAGGAATAGCCATACTGCTAAAATCAAATCTTAACACTGAATGTATTTAACCCAAATTTATGGAACTGCTTGGGGATTATATCTTATGTATTTCTTGGAACAAATATAAACATCAGTGTTTTGGTGACAAAGTTTTAATTAAGTGTGTGTGTGTATAATATGT
Organism: Eumetopias jubatus; assembly: GCF_037043125.1. NCBI lineage: Eukaryota > Metazoa > Chordata > Mammalia > Carnivora > Otariidae > Eumetopias > Eumetopias jubatus. The sequence goes on from NW_028274819.1 coordinate 67,693,555, forward strand.
ATACAATAAATGACATATCAACACATTGCATATTATTTTTGTTCCTTTTTTATTGATTTTATTGTAGCTTTATAGCTTCTATTATTATATATATTAACAGCCCAAGGTAATAGATACCATAAAAATAAGTATAAGGTACAGAATAGGAAATACAATACACTCCTTTACTTGCCTTGGCTTTAACAGTCTCACAGTTATCTTTCAAGATGTCTGCAATTTCAGTTCATCAGGAAAGGGTATGTTCAAAATATATTTCATGGACTTTCTTCTCTGAGACAGGAAGACCAGGAATGCGTTGATGCTGGCCTCCCCAACTCGGTAACTGAGGATGCTGCTCTCACCTTGCTCCCCCTTACTTCTGTTCTAGCAGCTACCTCCTTCTTGAGTACTCTTTACTCAGCAACATCTAAATTATAGGTATTCCCCACTGCCTAGTTCATATGCCACCTCCAAGCTTTCTTAACACATCTTTACTCTTAGAACCACCACCACTCAAAGTCTTGGTCTGTGCTTCAAGTAGGTCATTTTCCAACTCTTGATCCCCGAGACCTATTCTCCCTTCTATGAATTCCATGTTTTGAAAAGGTGCATCTCCCAAGTAAACAAAATTTATTAAGAAAATATTTAGCCATTCAATTAGCTTGGGCAGTTATTGTGTAACTATCAATAATGTCATTTCTATTTAGCATGATGAATTGTGTAATCACATGAGTCATTGCCATGGTTGTGGCACTAATTATAATAACGAGGGGAAAGTTAAGTCAGCAGTTACTGGCCTAACACCAGCTGTTGTGCTATAATACTTGTGTTCGATGCCATGCCTGTTCCAGACATGTTCCATTGGGATACTGAAACCACCAAATGTGTGTCTGTAAAAACATGTTACCCACCGATTGCATCCTAGAAGTTCCAGTGTCATCAACAAACCATCAAAGCTATTGACCAACATGAGCTAAGCAGTGTTAACACAGAATTGGTGTATTTCAGCCTGAAGAAAGTTGATCTTTTATTTTAGCTGGTGTGACAAGCTTTTGGTTTCTGCAAAGCTTTATTTAATGCTGAAAATAGCTTTTGAACCTTCAGCTTTACTTTCTAAAGCCCCTAAGTTTCTGGGGAGGCTGGACTGAGAATGAGGAGCCTTTATTCTAATCCTCTCTGATTCTTTCACCAACCCTGCCCTGAACTCAACACTGCTGTAACCTCAAAGGTCTGCTTCCAGAAAAACACTGATCATAGATGACTGTCCAAAATGTCAAATAGTAGCTATTAAAGGTAAACCTTGAGAGTCAACTATAGTGTCCTGCCTTTCCAAACACATACTTGGCTGAGCTTGGAATAAACACTTCTTCTCTTCAGCCTCAATGAGACAATTTTTATTTTTATTTTTTTATTTTATTTTTTAAAGATTTTATTTATTTATTTGACAGAGAGAGAGCACAAGTAGGCAGAGGCAGGCAGAGGGAGAGGGAGAAGCAGACTCTCCACTGAGCAGGGAGCCCGACGTGGGGCTCGATCCCAGGACCCTGGGATCATGACCTGAGCCGAAGGCAGCCACTTAACCGACTGAGCCACCCAGGTGCCCCACAATGAGACAATTTTTAAAGAGTGAATCATAAGAGTGGTAAGAGTTATAATGTATTGCAGTCCTATTGTGTGCTAGACACTAATTTAGACAGTTCACATTCATTATTTCTATTCCAACCCTTTACACATTAGGTTTTATCATCTCCATCGAACACATATGAATTTATATTTTTGTGCAATTAATTTTTTCCTCTTTAAAACTGGTAACTTTACTCTTTCCAAGTCACCTTTGACACTGGTTATCCACAAGTTATTACAATAGAACTGAAGAGAGAACCAAAAGAATATGGTTTTGTCTATCAAGTTTGAACAAAAGACTTGGAAGAACACTTTCAAAGTGAATTTTGACTGCAGCAGAATAGATACAAACTCTTTGGGTTGAGGGTCTTTGAAGAGGGTCACAAAGACAAGGAATTCCTAGTTTCACCCTATGTCTGGAGTATAGTCACATATACCCTATGTTTAGAATATAGGCCTTTGGGGGTCCACTGAGGATCTGGATTATCTACTAGTGTCTCTTCTCCTTAGAAGGCCCTGAACTCTAATTTTTGTCTTTCAAGTATAAGATATTAGGGCAACTCAATGAGGCTTCTCAGTCTCCTATCAGCTGCTTTTGTTTGAGGCTGCTTAGGACCTTGCAAATGCCTCAAGGACTCACTTCTCTGCACTTTCCTTCCCTCAAATTTCTCAGCCCCTCAAGTCCTGCATGCCTTGGTGTTTTTGTTCAGACTGTTACGACAAATATCCCATAGATTGGGTGGTTGAAAGAACAAACATTTATTTCTCACAGTTTCTGGAAGCTAGAAGTCCAAGATCAGGGATCTGGCATGGTTGGGTTCTTGGTGAAGGCCCTTTTTCAGGTTAACAGATGGCTGTCTTCTCGTTGTATCCCCTCATGGTGGGGAGGAAAAGGAGCACACCCTCTCAGCCCCTCCTTTTTTTTTTTTTTTAAAGATTTTAATTTGACAGAGAGAGACACAGTGAGAGAGGGAACACAAGCAGGGGGAGTGGGAGAGGGAGAAGCAGGCTTCCTACCGAACAGAGAGCCGGATGTGGGGCTCGGATGTGGGGCTCAGATGTGGGGCTCAATCCCAGGACCCTGGGATCCTGACCTGAGCTGAAGGCAGACGCTTAACAACTGAGCCACCCAGGCACCCCTCTCTCAGTCTCTTCTTAAAAGGGTATTAACCCCTTCAGAAGGGCTCTTCCCTCATGACCTAATTACCTTCCCAAAGCCCCAACTCCGAATATCATCACATTGGAGGTGAGGATTTCAACGTATGAATTCTGGGGGATACAAACATGTAGTCCATAGCATTTGGTAACCTTAGACTCTTTTTGCATGCTGTCTCTGTAAGACTGTCCAGGCTCTGCTCAGGGGCTGCTTTCTGCTTGTTTTCTGTTTACCCTTTTTCATACCTCATTGCTTTTGAATGAGTAAATATCTCAAAGGAAAAGCAGTGTAGAATAGGACTGTGGCATGCGCGCAGAGTCTTTATGGCCCTCAGGGTTCCTCAGGGAGCAACAGAATGTTTTCCCTTGTGCTGCGATCTGTAATCAACTGGGTGACACCAGTTGCTGGCAGACCCAAGGGACCTGACAGTCTAGAGGGAAGGACACAGTAGCAGATGATGACCAAGGACCAATTGCCTGATGCCTGCCCAACTCACATACGTCAAGGCTTGTGTCTCCTTAAACCTTCCCTTACCTCCAGGGAAAAGAGAGGAGGAGAAGGAGATAGAAATCTCATATTGGCTAGGACTCAGTTTTCATCATTAGGCAGAATGGGGACTCAAGATAGAACTTAAGTTCAGCCATAGAAAAATAAAGACAACTATTATATATTTTTAGCACATCTGAGTTTGTGGCCCATGAAGGTCATTCCTGCTAACAAGATCATACCATAAATATTGCTCTGTGACTTGCTTAGCAATATAGCATATGAAATTCCCCAGATAATACATATAGACCTACTTCTTTCCTTTCATAGTTGCACAGTATTCCCTAATAAAGTTGGACAAAATTTATTCCTCCATTCTACCATTAATGGGTGACTAGGAGAGTTTTCGTTGTTTCTATTATAAACATATGATGTATATGTACATTACCATGTTCTTATGCTTTTATTGATGAAAGACAGAAAGCCTAGAAGTGTCAATTTAAAATATGTCCACATTTAAAATTTTAATAAATAGTGGCCAATTCCTTTTCTCAAAATTATAGCAATTTACATTCTCATCACTGGTATACAAAAATGTCCCTCTTTCCACACTTAAAAACACTGGTGCTATCAGTCTCATTATTTTTGTTAATCAGATGGGAAACAATACTTCATTATAATTATAATTTTTACTTTTCTGACCATTAATAAGGGTGAGAATCTTTTCATATTTTTATCATCTGGTTATAATTTCTACAAAGTGACTATTTGTTTCATTGATCCATATTTCAACTGAATAATCCTTTTCCTAATAATTTATAGGCATTCTTGGGGCACCTGGGTCGCTCAGTCAGTTAAATGTCTGACTGTTGATTTTTGACTCAGGTCAAGATCTCAGGGCCGTGAGATCGAGCCCTGTGTTGGCCTCTGCACTGGGTGTGGAACCTGCTTAAGATTCTCTCCCTGCCCCTCTCCCACCTCTCTCTCTCTCTCAAAAAAAGTTATAGACATTCTTTTTATTGCCTGCTTATTAACCTCTTTTCTGCTACCTGGTAATTCTGATAGCTAATATTTATTAAGTGCTTAAGTTGCCAGATACTAGACTAAGTGCTTTAAAATAGTATCTCATTCAATCTTTATAAAAACCCCATGTTATTACCATACTCACTAGAGTGGCTAAAATAAAAAACACTGACAATATCAAGTGTTGGAGAAGAAATGGAACAACTAGAACTCACGCATTGCTGGTGGCAGTATAAAATGTACAACCACTCTGGAAAACAATTTGACAGTTTGTTGTAAAGTGAACCATACTCTTATCATATGACCCATCAACTCCGCTCTGTATTTGCCCATGATATATAAAAACATATGTCTATAAAAAATGTATTTACTCGAAAGTTCATAGCAGATTTATTTATAATAAACAAATAGCTCCAAATTGGAAAGAACCAATATGGTTTTGATTGTGGTTTTATCAAATTCTCCTTCTATTTCTAAGAGTTTTTGTCATATGCAGTTCACTCCTATTTTTGTTGGTACATCAGCCTTTGTGGAAGTTATATTTTCTTTTTATCATTCCAAATACCCTTTTCTGTCTTATTGAAAATTTGCTCTGAATTCTACTTAATTTGATATTAGTTTTATCTCCTTGCTATTGTTTGGTTTCATATGTCTTGTACACTTTTTGATGTTCCTCTGACAGGGCTAGCAGGAAGCTGGTATTCACTGACACACCACTGTCAGCTGTTTATAACAAAAGTCTCTTCTGACTGGTTAGCTCCCATGCCGTTATTAGTTAACTATTTTAAAAATCATTTTGGGGGCATTTTTATTTTCTTTATTTTGATTTTTATCCCAATTGGTGACCTTCTATCATTTGATGGGATAACTTAATTTATTACATTTATTATTATTATTGATATGATTATTTTTATTCCTTCCATCATATTTTACACATCCTATTTATTACCTTTTATTGTAAATTATTTGTTTTCTTCTTTTTGCTAGTTTGATCAAGTTTTTAAAATTTCTTCTTTCTTCTGTTATTTAGTAGGAGGGTTACACTGTTTTTTGCTGACAATGGAGTCATATTAAACCTATGTTTCACTTGCGACACCTGGGCGGCTCAGTTGGTTAAGCGTCTGACTTTGGCTCAGGTCATGATCCCAGGGTCCTGGGATCGAGTCCCATGTCGGGCTCCTTGCTCAGCAGGGAGCCTACTTCTCCCTCTGCCTGCCACTTCCCCTGCTTGTACTCTCTCTGACAAATAAATAAAATCTTTTTTAAAAAAAACCCTTTATTTCTTTATTGATATGAAAATATATTAGAGTCCCAACCAAAAGTAAATGTTTCTATGCATTAGCTTCTTTACTCTCACTTTCCTTACCCTAACTAAAATGAAACCTGGACTATGCTTTTTATTTCCCCATCTCATGAGCTCTCTATCCTACAAGAGTTCAATTTTCTCAAAATAAATTACAATTTGTTTCAAGGTTACAAGTAGGTTTTTCCTTAGAGATGCCTCTTTTTTGTCAAGGATCCTTCTGTCAGTTCTCAGAGTTTACCATAACCTACTTCGGATTAACTATACATTTTTAATAAATGAATTTTGTATTGCCATTCTTAACAACTGATACAAAAAACTGACTTGCCACAGTAGGTAACGAGTGTCTGGACAGGTGAAGAGAGCAAGTGTTACCTATAGATATTACGGAAGGTTCTGTGGAGAAGTTGAGGTTTGAGTTGAGATGGATGAGACCTCAATAAACAGAGAGAAATAGGTAGAATAATCCAGTTAGAGATAAAAGCATGAGCAGAACGATCAAGTGCAAACACTGAAGAGTGTGTAGAAGATAGAAAGGAGGCTATTAGAATTGACTGAAGAGTGATGAGAAATAACATGAGAAAATATTCTGGGACCAGGTCTTAAAGGGTCAGAATGCCAAGTTGAGCGGTCCGAGGTTTATTTGTTCTGTGGGGGGCAAGCCTGGGAAGGTCTGCGGCAGTGGAGTAAGAAGAGGATAAGCATGGGAACCATTTCTCTGACCCAAGAGAAATACAGTGATGTCCCGTGCTTGGCAGCGGCAATGGGATTGAAATCTATGTTATAACCTGTGCCATGTTAGCCAAATAGTGTTCAGCATAGGGTTTGGAGGTGTTTCAACTTCTCCATGCTGGCATGGAAAATTGGAGTAATAAACATGGTGGTAAAGACTGCCTCTGGCCAGGAACTTGCAACTCCGTGACAGGTTAGAAACCAGAGAATGAATTGTTTTTATAAAACCTCTGTCTGCTTGACCCATTGCACATTAAATCAGATGCATTAGGAACAATAATTTCCTATTGTAATACGCTTATTTGCTCTTCCATAAATCCTTTCAAAGCTCAGATGTAGAATTTGGCAAACCTGCATACCTACATCAGGGTTCAAAATCCTTATTATTTTTCAATTGTTTATGCACAACAACTTCAGGTTTTCAGGATTGCAGCATGAAAAGTGTAGTTGCATAAAACTGAAACCCAATCACCTTTATATCAGAGCTTCTCCCTATTTAATCAAATTTATCCCTTAATGCTTGCAGCCTCTGATAAAAGGAGTGACGTGTTGTTACTTTACATCCATCCATTCTTCATTATTTATTGAATACCTTCTTTGTGCAAGGTACAACACAAGCCTTTGTATATAGTATGTCATTTAATCCTCAGAATAACCCTTTGGGTTGGCTGGTATTATTTCCATTTTATAGATGAGAAATCTGAGGCTCAGAAATAAGACATCTGTTAGCAGAGTCTCTCTCTCTTTCTCTCTCCCTCCCCCGCACTACCAAGAAACTGAGCCTACATCTATAGGACCTGGCCTCTGGAAGCTATTTTTGGACAGAACCTCGCTTCCCTTGTCATTATTGATTGGAATCACCCATGAACATGTGATCCAAGCTGAACCAATCAGGTTCTTTCTCCTAGAAATTTGAAATTGGAATTCAGAGACTGCAAGTCCCTGCTTGTGGCTGGAACACATTGACTACACATCCTTGGGCAGGCAGATTGCAATATTATGGTGAAAAAAGGATAGGAGGCAGAGAAAATGAGGATAAAGCTGCTGCAAAGAAAGAAGCAGAGACGAGAAACAGAGTCATGATAGCCTTCTTCCATCCCTTCTTGAGCTCTAGCTGTATTCCTACTCTTGATTTCCAGAAGATAGCCCTATCCTTATGACAATACCCTTTATCAACATAAACTAGCTCGTTTGTCTCTGTTTCTTGTAATTAAGGAGTCTTAATTAATAAAGCTAGTCTATGACAGAATTTGAACCCAGGCATAATTCCAGGCCATGTTTATAGCCACTACACTATATTAGCCTCTCTAGGCAAAGAATTGCTTAACTCTTGGACAATGTATTAATTTTGGGTGAAGATATGAAGATCATGCTAGTGACTTTTTACCATTAATTTATTTCAATGGCAAAGGAAGTATTTCACCAATTTATGTACTCACTCATATACAGATTTAAAGAAGCAAAACAACTGAACAAGTTTTGGTGGTGAGCTCACTGGCTTGTCAGGAATTTTGATGCATCAACTGCCCTACTGTCATCATCATCATCATCATCACCATCATGTTCAGCAAGCTAGGCTATATGGGACCATATGCCCTGGAAAATCTCCAAATCACTGCAAATTACTTGGCTCTAGATCACTAATGTGCAGTGACTTCAGGGACTATGGCAGACACTATGGCAGGTTCACTAAACCTGTTTCTTCTTCCTCCTGGACAGTTTTATTACATTTCCCAGGCACCCTTGAAGTTAGTATGTCCATAAGACCAGGTTCTAGGCAATGGAATATGAACAGAAATGATCTGAGCAACTTGGAGGCTTGGTCCATGAAATCACCTAATGACCATCTTCTGTGCTCCTTCTCCCAAGCCAAGGATCTTAGAACCCACATATTGAGAATGAAGGAACTCTAAGATGAAAGGAGCATGGGTTCCTTAATTATTACTTGGAACAGAACCAACCACTAAGTAGGAAAATTCATTTGAACTTTAAATGAGCAAGAAGCATATTTCTATTTTGTTAAGCTACTAATATTTTGGAGTTTATGTGTTATAGCCACTAGCATTAACTAAAAAGGGATTATCTCTCTGGTTAAGAACATATCCCAAGACAGGAGGACCTCATTAATGAATAGATCTTATAAAATGGGAAATTTCCTTTCTACTAACAGGTCATGCTTAGAATTTTTCCTTTTAAAACTTGACTACATACCAGGTCTGCTATGGAAATAGGATGACTCTGGTTGATTAGCATCCTGGGCATTTGAGTGATGAAAAAGTCCAGTGTTTCCAGCCCTTAATTGATTAATTACATTTCCAGCAAGAAAAAATTGACCCTCAATTTTGGCAGTCACTGTGGCCATAGGAGAAAATTCCCCCATGCCAGGACCCCTACTAGTTGTTTTTGCAAGGATGAGTTTTCTTCAAAGACTTTGATTCACAGTTTAGGCCATAAACAGTTAAGCAGAGATAGCTAAATATGGTAAGTGCCAAACAAATCCTCTAATGGGAGGAGTGGAGCAATTCTGTGGCTAATCTCTTTAACCACAGAGATCAACACTCCAGACAGTTTGGGCCACACAGTGGGTTATTGTTGTTGTTGTTATTATGGCTACTAACTTATTTTTTACATATTGTGGGCCAATGAGCTCAAGTCACGTAGGCTGTCATTCTAGCAAGAAATGCCTCTTTCCTCTCTCTGCCCACCATCTCCTTAACCTGGAGTCAGAGTGCCCCTGACTGGTTGTCTGCACAGTGCCAGTTCACAGAGAATGCACAGCTCTCTGCTTTACTCTCTCCTGATATCCTTGGTCTGGGTGGGCAACCTCAAACAAAACTGGGGAGAAACAATGAGTTTCATTCTTGGGAATACAGCATCTCAGGTGATATTTGATGGCCAAGACTGACGTAGACCTAGAATGAGTCTAGTCAACTTGCGAGGGGAGCAAGCAGAGATCTGCGGTGAAAACCCTAGAGAATAGTTCAGGGGTCACTGTTCCAACATAGCTGGTTAGACCTCACTATTCTCATCCAGGAAGGTCTGTATGCAGAGGGCTGGGTCCCAGGCACTTAGCCATAGAAGGGTGTGGATGCAGGGAGATGGAGAGGAAGCCAGGAACTGAGACACAGCTCCTTGCTTCCCCAGACTCCTGAGCACACCCCTGTTCCAGCTTTTCTTTTAAGCTGCTATGATTATTGCTGTTTCACTCTGGAGATTACCACCTCCATGAGGACATGGTCCATAGCTCTCATGAAAGTCAACTTTAAAAAGATGTCCATTGCTGGTGCAAAACAACTCAATGGAGGAAGAAGGTTAATGTTTTCAGCAAATTGTTCAGGAACAACTTGTTATCCCAAGGCAAAAAAAAAAAAAAAAAAAAAGAAACTTGACCTAAACCTTCACATCATATATAACCATTCAAAAATAGATCATAGATTTAAATGTAAAATATAAAACTTTCAAAAAAAAAAAACAGAGAACATCTTCAAGACCTGGAATTAGGTGACAAGTTATAAGACATGATACCAAAAGCATAATCCATGAAAGAAAATGCTACTAAATTGGATTTCATCAAAATTAAAAACTTCATTCTGCAAAAGAACTTCCCAACAGAAGATCAAAAGGCTAAAGACTGGAAAAGAATATTGCAAAACACTTATCTGACAGAGGTCTTACATTTGCAAGATATTAAAAAAAAAAAAACCTTAAAACTCAACAATAAAAAAAAATAAACAACCCTCAAACAATCCAATTATACAGTGGGAAAAGAAATAAACAGGTTTTTCATTACAGGGGAGATACAGATGGCAAAAGAAGCACATGAAGAGATTTTCAACATCATTAGCCATTGATGAAATGCAAATTAAACCACTAGGAGATATTACAACAAAACTACAAGAACAGCTAAAATAAAAAGTGGTGGATGCAGAGAAACTGGATCTCTCATACATTGATGGTGGGAATGTAAAATGGTACAGCCACTCTGGAAAATAGTCCTGCAGTTTTTAACAAAAACTGTCATGTATATACTGATGTGCTTTCCTGTACACACACAGGATTTAGCCTGATCAACTAGCTAAACCTGCACTTGTCATACAACCTAGTGATCATACTTTTGGGCATTTTAACCTAGAGAAAGAGAAACTTACACCCACACAAAAGCCTGTACATAAATGTTCATAGCAGCTTTATTCATAATAGCAAAAAACTGAAAACAACCCAAATGTCTTTCAAGGACTGAATGGTTGAACACCTTCTGGGACATTCATACCATGCAGTACTACTCAGCAGTAAAAAAGAACAACTCCTGATACATGGGCAACTTGGACAGACTTCAAGAGGGATACAGGAACTATGGGTCTCTGCACTGAGGGATTGGGTAATGTGGCCTTCCTGAGAGAGTGATGTTTAAGTTGAGACTTTCCTTTGCACCCCAAAGTGCCTAACAAAGTGCTTAGCTTCTCTGATGAATGAATGAATGAGGGTCCAGGCAAGCGGACCAAGGTAACTTCAAGACAAGTACCAGGAGTGACATGTTACTGAGCTAGAGAGCCACTGCCATGGCATCTTACGTTTCCCCAAACCAGGGGGGAATTGATGGCAGTGCTTGGAGCTACAGGCAAACAAGAGTTCAAGGGTTATGAGATTCACCTGTAAAAGTCAGGCCTGAATGAACAGTGTGGCTGGGAGCCAGGCAAAGAATGCAGGATTACCATCTTTCATACTATGTTTAGCACTTTCTGATAATACTCTATTATTTCTAACAGCCTGTTCCAAATACTTGCTAATATTGACATAGATATTCAAATTCTTGTTTATAAATTGTTTGACTGGTGTTGTTATGCACACACACACACATGCACACACACACACACACGGAGAGTTCCCATCTAGCTAACAAGAGAAGATCTATTTTCTCTTCAGCTAGATGGGAACTCTTATGTGGGCAGAGGTGGTTTTTGCTTTGCTTTGTTTTGTTTATGTTTCTTTACAGAGCTTCTGTCAGTATTTACTTTGTAAAAATTGGCACATGCATTTAGGCAGGACTACCCTTCAGGAGATATTTTGCTTTCCCTGCTCTGCGCCAGTCCTTTTACAAATGAGGCACCCAAGGCCCAGAACCAAAAGTGTCTTTATTGTTCACTATCTTACGTGGTTTCACATGTACATTGTTTTCAAATCATGAATTATGAAGGTGCTCATTTCAGAGAATATTAGACCTGGAAGGCATTCTCAAGGCCAAAATCATACAAGTAATCGGTGAAAGAGCCAGGAAAGGAGCTGTCTCTCAACGCCCAGTCTGATGCTTCCTTCATAACCCGAGGCTCTTTCTGTGGGTGCCCCACATCACGTTGACTGATTGATTGTGGATTTTTTTATGATTGGTGACAATGATTTCAGGTGAGATAAACTTCCTGCTCCAAATGGGAAATGTGTAATGCAGGTGCCCCAATGCCACTTGTTGACTTCTCGAGTTCACGTTGTTTTTACTAATGGAAATTTTCAGAGCGATACTTGCAGGTTTGATGGTCCTGTGCAATCCCTGCTTTTGAAACCCAGGCAGGTTTCAGCGGCAATCATTCCTGGTATTACTGGCTTCTGGGATTCGGGCCTGGCACATTCTGAAATCCATGTGTGGGCACAGCCTCACATCAGGTGATATTTAGGGCTCCCTTGCCATGGGAACAAAGATGTAAGACTGCTTAAACTTAGAGTTACCAATGTGCCTTGCTCCACAAGTCCCATCATGACGTTTTCCCCAGAGGTTTGTTTTGCAGGTTTTAATGGTTAAAGCAAAGAGAGGCTAAGTACTTACAGCATTTAGAATGTGCCAGACTTTCACTGGTGCAAAGCCGCTTTTATGCAAATTAGTTTTCCATTTGCCTGGAGCTTAAAGCTCTTCCTTCCTGGACCAGGGCCCTTAGAGTGAAAGATGGGTTCAATTAAATGAAAAGCTAAACAAGAGAAGGGTGATGGGGTGTGTGTGTTCATGCCTGCGCATGCGTGTGCCTGTGTTACATAAGCAGAATGAAATCACTGAGGATAAAGAGCAACTCTGTATAGGCTAATGTCTATAAACAGTTCCTCTTATCAAATTAATCAGGTGTGAACAGTTTAATTAGACAAGTTAATTAAGATAGATAGGATCCCAAATTGAAGTTATGTTTAGGTCTCAAATGAGTGTGGTGGGTTTTTTTTACATTGGTGTCAGAGATAAATGATTCAAGTTGCAATAGCAATTCATCTTCTCTCCTTCCTTCCCCTACCCTCCAGAAGAGACCTTGCTTGCTGGATCAGCTTTTTGGGGGAGGGAGCAAGGAGGAAGAATTGGGGTTGTGACAAACAGGCAAAAGAAAGAAACCAAAAAAGATTAAGCTGCTCTACAGAACACTGGATTAAGACGGTGAGAGGAGGAGTGATGTTCAACTTAAAGGCACTGAATTGGGGGAGATTTTGGAGAGCATGCAGTGGGAGAGGAGAAATACTTGGAGCAGACACTATGCACAAGCAATGATACGAGAACAAACAAAGAGGATATCAAATATTTTTATTTTTCATTATTTTGCATTTTAGTGCTGTCTGAGAAACTTTAATGAAAAATTAAACTTCTCTTCAGTTGTGTGGGAAGCAGGGCCAAATTTCTTTCAACATGAAACCATGCAAAGATGGAGTCACCAGGCTGTTAAAACCTACATGGGTTACACACTAAATGTTAAAAGAGCAGGCATTTTTTCAACATTAGCTGTCATGTATATACTGATGTGCTTTCCTGTACACACACAGGATTTAGCCTGATCAACTAGCTAATAAATGCTTTCTGATATTCCAGGGGAACTTACAAGTGACAGAGTATGTTGGAGCAAGACCATGCTACTAAAAGAAAAAAATCAAAATACCACCTCTACACCATATCTCCGCAACAGAAGACAGCATTCTCAAACAATATCAAGGGCATAGATAGAATACTGATGACAAAGTGCTGGACCTAGAGAACCTCAGAGAGAGAAAAACATGGAGATCATGAATGTGGACCATAACTATTTCATACTCGATTGCAACACTGTTATTTACATAAAATTACTACGAGACATCCAGCTATAGTCTCTATTATTCCACCTATTCAGTTAGTTATGCCTCTAGAAAGTTGTACAACAGTGATCTTAATCTTTGGTAAGCTCAGGAACATCTCTGAGATTCAGATAAAAGCTATAGGCCCATCCAAGAAAAATGCACATACCTAACAAATACATATCACTCGCTGCTTTATGGGTTCATGGATCCTCCTGGAGGCTGGCTTAAAAACTCTACATCTTTCTAGAACTTAAGCTGGCAAAGCAATGGGAATCTTCTTTCCTTAACATAATGCTGTCATACACAAAACAGAGAGGAGAAAGTTCTCTGGCAGAAATACTCCTCACCCAGTTCTCACAAATGTTAACTAAAATAGGAACCAGTTTTTCAGTGGTGTGACATATTGAGTCAAAGAAAGACTCATTATCACTCTTAAGTAATTGAAAAAGGAAAACATGCTGTCCTTCCCTACCCCACACACGAAGAAGAAGCTGGCCCCAAATCATGAAATAACATTTGTGCATCTTTGGGGTTGCAACTAATTATTTCACTGAAGCTTTCAAATGCATATTTCTTTGTTCCATAGCCTTTAGGACCATTTAAGCAAATTCTAAGGTTATAGATCAAACTACAAATCAGCAGGAGGATTAGATTTTGCCAACTGAATTTAAACACAGAAATTTTTTAATGGAAGAATTTTGTCTTCATAAAGTTGCAATTTTCAGTCCTCCATTTAGAATGTACCCATTGGGTTCAATCATGGAGTCATAACTATAATTTGATGTGTATCTATTGGCTTGGCCACCAGAAAATGTTTGTTGTAGCATTTGAAGGAAAGCAGATTTTGCCACCCCCAAATTGGCCTCTTTGACATATTATTTTATATTGGTTATTTTGAGAAACAAATAACAAATAACAGGTGAAGCTCTGAAAACTGAGAAGTTACCCATCCTTTCATAAGAGACATTTGCATTTATAAGGAAAATCCCCATTTGTAAGGATGTCTTCCTTAACTTACTTAAAGAGGAGGATGACCAAATCTCTAGAAACTTGTATGAGAGAAGACAGGAACTTAAATCTGCATAATGATCTTACTGTTGTTTACCATGCCTTTCCTGGTAACCTCCCATAACTGGCTCCCCACCCTCAAATCTTATGTCTTTAGCTGAAGATGATATTTAAAGAGATGGCTTTGGACATTTCAGAGAGTTACTCCAGTTTCCTGGGTCTCTCCCGTGTATACAAGGAGTATACATGTTATTAAACTTCTGCTTGTTTTTCTCCTGTTAATCTGTCTTATGTTAATTCAGTTATTAGATTAGCCAAAGAACCTAGAAGGAGGGAAAACCTTTCCACCCTTACAGATTTACATGGGATACTATATATAAAGCTTTTAGCAAGGCTTTGCCATGCAGACGGGCTTGAAATAGAGTCATGTTAGCAAGCTCTTCTAAGGCAGGGGGGCCCTTTATTGCTGCTGCTCTGTAGGTGAGGCTACCACGGCAGAGGATTTTTGGTGACCTGGCTGCCCAATATAGCCTCTGAACTATGGCTGATGCAAATAAATCCTTAAATGCCAATGCCTGGTTTATTCACACCTCTTGTTGTCTGGTCATAGTAGGAAATACACAAGATGGCAGCAGGGCCCTATAGCTCCTCATGCCTAGTCAAGAGAACAGGTTTATATAGCTAAAGGGAAAACTATTTCTCTACTCACACACAATACTTCTGACACCAAATGTGTGGGTTTTCCCCATGCCTGCAGCCAATTCTCCAACTCTATGGACACTGACAGTGGGTGTCCAGTGATTCCATTTAATTTTGACACTACCTACCAGGAGTTAGTGCAGACCCCACAGATTAAGGGCTCAGTCTCACAGGACTGCCCCCCACTTCACATGCCAATCACAAGTCTAGGATTCCCATACTTCTGACCAACTGGCCATAAATTTGGTGTTCCCACAACCCCTGCCTCAGGTTCAATAATTTCCTAGAATGACCTCACAGAATTCAGGGAAACTGTTTACTTACTATCACCAGTTTATTATAAAAGATACAATTTAGGAACTGCCCTAATGAAAGAGATGCATAGGGCAAAGTATGTGGAAAGAGTTACAGTGCTTTCAATGCCCTCTCTGGGCGGGCTACCCTCCCACACTTCTGTGTGTTCACCACAAACTCTCCAAACCTCTTCATTCAGAGTTTTTCTGGAAGTTCCATTACATAGGCAGGGATGACTAAGTCATTGGCCATTGGTGAGGCCAGGGGAGGGGGTGAGGGGTGAGGGCTGAAAGTTCCTCTGGCAACCCATCCCATCCTCCAGTCATCTCATTAGCATAAACTCATCCTCCAGAGTCATCTCATTAGCATCAACTCAGGTAAGGTTGAAAAGGGCTTAACAAGGAACAACAAAAGATGCTCTTTGCATCCCCATCACTTTTCAAGGTTTTTATGAGCTCTATACTTAGAACCAGAGAAGAAGACCAAATACATATTTCTCATTATAGCACAATGTCACAATACTCCCTTAAGATCACCTATCGTGTGTTTTTATATGACTAATTCCACATTCAGTTCCTTCCAAGCAGGAAATAGACTGTGCAAAGTCTGTGTGGTCACTGTGTCATCTTCCCCTGTAGCCCCTTTCCTTTTCCTTTCAGGGGACTCAGAGGAGGGGAGTTGGGAAGTACATAGGCATCCGGGAGGTCTCATGCTTGAGCATGCCATCTCTGAAGGCCCCCAGGCTTAGGCACTTATTCCCAATGCTAAGTGCTGACTCTCATATGTTCTCTGGTCCAGCAGGTAAGTTAGTTATAGTTATCATCTTCATCCTCATCACCATGAAGCCATAGAATGTATCTTTCTTTTCAAAATCCTTTAGCATGTTGTCCCCAACCTGCCTTTCCAACCTATCTTCTAGTGCTACTGTCCTCACACTTTAGAGTTCAGCTAAATGAAATATCTCTTGTTAAAAAGAAAACCAAAGGCCCAAAACAGTGTTACTTGGATCAGGCCAAGTCACCAAATCAGGGCTTAATAGCTAACCTAATGGCAGTTTCAACCTCCCCCAGAAATGGAAGTCTTAACCTACTAATCAAGAATTTCTGATAAGCACCAGTGAGGTAATCTGTCACAAAGGAAGATGAGGTAATCTGCCTGGTAAGTCTCCCTGACCTTCCCCCATGGGAAGGTGATCTAGCCTGGAACAATGCTTTCTTTTTTTTTGCTTATAACTTTCTTACCCCATCCTCCCTCCTATAAAAACCTTCTGTTTTGTACAGCTCCTGGGAGCACCCCTCTATTGCTAGATGGGAGGCTGCCTGATTGATGAATCATTTAAGAAAGCCAATTATATCTTCAAATTTATTAAGTTGAATTTTGTTTTTCATACTATCATCTCAAATCCAGTCTTGACTTCTCTCCTGAACTGTACATCCAACTGCCTACTTTAATAATACCACCTGGATGGAGAACAGGTGATCTCAAACTCATCATGTCCAAAGTAAACTCCTAGTTTTTCTTTAGTTTTCTGTGAGGCTCAGCTTATATTCTGGAAGAATGAAGCATCTGTCATGTTTTACTCCTCTCCTGTTCAACCTTAGGATTGCTGTGGGTTTGTTCAAGATGAGTTTCCTCCACTTGGAGCAATGTGTACTGGTCTCTGCTGTGTATCACTTATCTGGAATGTACTTCCTTCATTGCCTGGCCAAATCTGGCTTGTTGTAATATCTTGATGTAGTATCATCCACTCATTCCTTAAATACTTATTTCAGTTCCTACTCTGTTCCAAGGACTGTGAGAAGCTGGACTGTTTCTGTGAGCTAGACAAGCAAAGTCCTGGTCCTCATAAACTGTATACACTAGAGTAGGGAGACTTTTACTGTAAAAAGTAGAGGTAAATAAAATCATTCCAGACCATGAAAAGCAGTAAGAAGAAATGGTCGGTACAACACATCCAGGTGTTTCTGGAGATAAAACTGTTGCTGGGTAAACTGAGGAGACCTCAGGCCCTGGACCCTTGACCACCCTTGACCACCTCATCCTAAAGAAGTTGCAGAAAGTTCGAGGTCTCTTTTGGAGAAGGAATTCAAAGACAGACAGATGAGTGACACAAGTGGGAAAGTTTATTAAAGTGAAAATTATACTCTTGAGATGTGAGAAAGAGAGAGGGGTTGGGGGGTGCGCACAGAGAGAGCTGCCTTCCCTGGGGGCTTGGGTTTCCATCTTTCATTGACAGTTGTTAACTATTCATTACTTGGGGTGGAGATTTCTTGGAAGCAGAGTTTTGTGCTTTTTCTTCCTTATTTGTTCAGGGGTTTCCTGTCTTGGCATCCGCCATCTTGGGCCTGCCTGGTTTGATCCCACTTTTTGTGGAGTGCTGCCAGGGCAGGCCTCTGACTTCCCCAAGAGCTGGCCATGACTTCCTCTTTGCTAGCCTCCAGGCATCCTGTTAGAACTTAACCAACTGCCTCCTCTAACAAAACCACTATTCTCTTCTCTGAGTAAGGTCCGTCTTCCATCTCGGGGCCATACTTCACCAAATTTAACAAACTTCCTATGCCCCTCTCCAACTGTATGATTGAATATCCCTTATTTTTATTTTATTTTTTTATTTTGAGGAGTCCAAGTGAGAATAGTAAGAGAACACTTATGTAAAGTATCTTCACTATTTGTGATTTGCCACAGATTAGGGAAACCAGAGGTTTGGGTACCTCTGTTTCCATTTAAATGAGACCACTTAATAATCCTTTTTGGGTTTTAGTGCAAACTCTTGCCCATCTCTATTCTCTAGCATATTTTTTAATCATTTGTTGAGTTTGTTGTGTCCATTTCTCGGATATTAAATTGTTGCATCAGGCTGTATCCCTTCCCTTCCTCCTGGGAAAACACCCCTTGTGTAAGTCTTCTTCTTTATTGTGTCTTTCTTCACTGTAAGAACATTTGGCTTGTCCTAGGGCCTTGAGGCTAGTGTCTGCTTTTACCACGTCCTCCCTGAAAGTACTTAGGCCAATGTGGGCTCTTCCACCATACACATTGCTGTCATTGTCTGTTAATCGTCATTATCTGTGTGCAATTTGGAAGTGTATTTTCTATCTAGAAATGTTGATTCCCCCAAGATAAAGTTATGTGAGTGTAAGTCACTCCATTAGGAGTATCTCAGTCTGAGTGTGCCAAAGAATTTCCTATAGCTACCCTTAGCAAATGCCAGAGATTTCATAGGTGAGTATACGATCCCATCATGTTATTCCTGGCCTCATGTTACTCTTGATTTCCTACTAAGAACTGCCATGGTTGAATTCTGCCAGCCTATTTCTTCCATAGCACCGGGTACTTCTCCTTCATAGCACTTTGGCAACTTGAAATCATTGAATTTGTTACTGTATGGGTAATAATTTGTTTAATTACTATATTATTAATTACTGTTACCACTGGTAGACTCTAATCCCGGTAAGGATAGAGACTGTGTTTTTCTCATTCATAACTGCTTCTCCAGGGTCAAGCAAAGTACCTGAGGCAAAGTTAATGCCCAACAAATATAGGATGAATGTCTCCAGATAGTGAAGAGAGCTGGTGGCATTGGCCATCTCAAGAGTACATTGTCATTCTGTAGATCACTTCTGTAAACTCCACAGTGATCTTTCATTAATAAAAGTCTTTCTAGGAGCACCTGGGTGGCTCAGTCGGTTAAGCATCTGCCTTCAGCTCAGGTCATGATCCCAGGATCCTGGGATTGAGCCCCACATCGGGCTCCCTACTCAGCAGGGAGTCTGCTTGTCCTTCTGCCTCTGCCCCTCCCCCCTCCCCCGTTCGTGCTTTCTCTCACTCTCAAATAAATAAATTAAAAATTAAATAAATAAATAAATAAATAAATAAATAAAATTCTTTCTA
The DNA here is from genome assembly GCF_037043125.1 of Eumetopias jubatus. Lineage (NCBI taxonomy): Eukaryota > Metazoa > Chordata > Mammalia > Carnivora > Otariidae > Eumetopias > Eumetopias jubatus. The sequence continues at coordinate 67,712,817 of NW_028274819.1, forward strand.
AAATCCAGTCCTTGGAAGACTAGGCACACACATAGGCTTCTAACAAGGAGGGTTTATAGGGTCTCTGTGCCTAGATACCAAAATTTTGTCCCTGTCAGGCTTTTGGCTACTTCACTCAAATTCTCTTTTGAAAAGAAGGCTGTTCCTGTCTTTTCCTCGTGTATTTACAAGAGTGCCCATCATCTGCTGTAATTAGTTCCAAGGCTTTGGGACTTTTTTGGAATCCCTCCAAACTAGCAGAACACAAAGAACAAATTTATACTCCTCTGCCTTGGGCAAAACTGTGAAGTGGAAAAACTTCACTGTTGATGCTGCCTCCTGACCCCACCCTGTAAGCCACCTCTCTTTTCTGGGCTCTCTCCTCACTTGGGTCTTCTTCTCCACAGTCACCCCCACTCTGAAACCTACCTCCTTCCTCTCTCTTCATCCTCTATTTTAATGTTTCATCTATAGCTCCCTACTCCAGAGGGTGCCGTACCCGCTAAGCTGTCATTGTCGCTAAGCACTGAGTTGTTGCCCATCCTGGGTGATGAGTTTGCACTTCAGCAAGGCCTCAGATGGACACAGTTTTACCTAAGTAACTGACTCTGCTGATGGGATTGTGGGGGTTCCAGCATGGAGAAGGAGAGACATAGGGACAGTGGGAGCCCTGCAGGAGTTAGGAGGGAAGAGGGGCTGCATCAGCAGGGCCATTAGAGCCTGACAGACCAGCAGAGGTAAGACCCTAGCATATTTGAAACATGGAACAGATAAGTTTTCAATACCCTCTTCTACAGGAAAAATTATTTGTAGTGATTAGCTTTAAATTGGCCCATTTTTATTCCTTATTCTTTAATAAATATTTTATCCACATGGAAGTTAATTCTGATAACTCCCTATAGTTTCCTAATAGTTCACAGTTATGTGAGCACACTTAGCATGCAGGTGAGGTTTCCAGTCTTATGGAAGTACATACTCCCTTATTGAAACAATGGATTCAGACTACACAATGAGAGCCCAGTGCTTGAAACATGAAGAAAGAGAATTTGTCACTTCACTTCTGTCACCCTGAGTGATCATTTGGAATGTTTATCTGCCTAAAATGTAAAAGGGGGAAACAAAGCAGCTAGAGTGATAATTTGAAAATTATGCTCCACTGAATGAGATCCAGGAGAAGCTCTTTAGATGACAATGTATGTTGGAAGACACTGGTTTTCAGATATATCATTAAACTCAACAGTAATCACGCAGCAATTTTTAAAAATTCTTAAACCAACAAAACATATGGGAAGGGGAGGAGTATTTTATCACTAACGATGTTTGGAATTTTCTATGCTTGACAACAATAAAAAGCAGACTAACATTTATTCAGTTTTATTACAGTTTTAAATTCTCTACTGAGCTTGTTCCCCTTCTTGCTGGCCCCCAAGGCAGGTCACTCCCACTGTCTTCTTGGGTGTTCCCTGCAGATGGTGTCAGATCCACATTCTGCCATTTACTGTGAGATCTTGAGCAAATGTATATATGTTTTTAAAATGACTATCATTACTTAGTGCTTACAGTGTGCTGAGACCACATGAAGGGCTTTGCACACACTGCCTCATTCAGTCCTCACAACACCCCCATTAGGTGGGTACTGTCATTCTTTCTAGCTTGCAGGTGAGGAAACTGGGACCCAGAAGTTAAACAACTTGCTAGATGCTCACTTGAGGAGTAAGTTACAGATCTGACACTTGAATTTAGGACTGGCTGGCTTCAAATCATAGGCATTTGATCAAACTTCTTGAAACAGCCCTTCTGTGCTTTGTGGATGGGTGTAGAGATGTCTCTTTCACACACACTTCTCTGTTACCAGGCCCCTGCTTTTCTGGCTTCATTTCCACATCCTTCCCAGCTCCCAGTTCAGGATCTGGCAAGACTGTGGTATGGTGCCCTCACCTCCCCATGTCCACTTGCCCCTCTCCTAACTCACTCTTTAAGACTCAGCTCAGGCATCATTCCCAGGAAACACTTCTCCACCTCTTCCCTTGCCTGCACCCAAGCCGGAGCTAAGCAGTCCCCTGCATTGTGCTCCCATAGTGCCCTGCACAGAACTCTGGTCCAGCACCTACATGCCCAATGGAGATAGTCTGTCTATATGTCTATGTCCCCAGCTATCCTGTGTGCCTCTGATGAGACTCTGTCTTCGTCTTTATGCCACCAGCACCCAGCACCATGCCTGGAATATAGAGGAAGCTCAAGAAATGTCTCAGAACAATTTAGGAACACTAAATCTCAGTTTTCCTGACCTGGCAGGGTGCCTAAAACCTCATCACAGGCTTGGCTACTTCTACAATGTGCTGCTCCCCCCCTTTCTGGAAGACTCATTACTTCTCAAGACAGGCAAACAGACAGAACTGAGAAAGTGCTTTGTGTTTTGATCTTCACCTTGTCTCTTCATAACCTACAGAATTAGCCTCCTTGTACTACTGGCCATTCACCTGAAGGGGTTCCAGATTTGCCAACAAATGTATTTGACCAATCCATGGGTGATGTCATTTTCTATTTTAATGAATGGAAAACCATAAGGATTGAGGGTTCTATCTCTTAAAAATCAACTGGCTACCCTCAAGATTTTAGTGCCAATCAATCAATAATCACTGAAGAAGCATATTAAGAGATTTATTAGTTTGGGTGGATGTGAAGATCATGGGAATAGTGTGTGTTGGTGAATGGCAGGGAAGGATTTCCTCCTCCTAACTCATAGAGCCCCAAATGGAGGCAGCTTTTACCTAAGGAAGTACCATAGAGATCCCCCTGGGAAGGGTCCCCAAATTTCCATTTGCCAGGTTTCATTAGTATGAGTTTTCATTAGTCTAGAGTGAGCCTGTGAACTTCAACAGCTGGGAGCACCTTGATTTGATATTTGTCCTTTTTTTTTTTAATTCATCTGGGATGAATGTCAATATTTGAGGTGTTTTCATCTTGGATGCCAAATTATGATATGGCCAAACAAAGGCCTCTCCAAATGGCTTTTGTTGCTCAATATGTAAGCTAGGCCAAAATCAGGGCAGCAAGTGTTTGAAAGAAGCAAATTGGGGCCACCCAGGTCCTTCCCTATACCCCTCCAGGGAACCAGATGTTCAGGCAGATAATGTCTGGATGTGATCAGCTGACTTTCCCCAGCCCTGTTTCCCTTTTCTCGTCTCAATGCCATGTTTGCTTTGCTGTGTTTGCCATTAGAGCTCTGTGTATTGAGCAAACTTTCCAGCCTGTGTATGCCTGAGGATGTGTTTGCCCTGCTCTGTTTCATGCTGAAGGACTATTTACATTCTAGTCTTCAGCACTTTGGGGGAACTAGAAATGGTTATGAGCCCTGGGCCTCTGGGCTGTAGAAGCCAGTGTTTTCTGTGGTCAAGGAAATGCAGCAATCTCTATGGTTGAGAGCCAGAATAAGAATATCTCAGAGTTCCTGGATTCACAATATTGTCTTATTCTAAAGGGCAGCAAGGAATCTTGAAAATTGGCATAAAATCATAAAGCACTCTTTTTCAAAATAACCATAATGAATGGGCCACACAAATCCAAAGGCCAAGAGCCAATCCGTGTTCATATAACTTGCTACCATGCAAGCTAGACTCCTAGCTCTGCTGCTTACTTGCTGTGATTCCTGGGAGAGTTCCTGAACCTCTCTGTGCTTCAGTTTTTCTGCCTCCAAAATGGAGTCAATAATACCCGCTTTTGGGGTTGTGTGACTAGCAAATAAACCAGTAAAGGTAAAGCATCTAGCAGAGCACCTAGTACTTAGTAAATACTCAATAAAGTAGTAATCATTGTTATATTGTTATTGGCTATTTTTTCTAATTTAAAGTTCTTCCTTAGTACTAAATTTATGTTCCTTTTTCTTTCTGATATTCTTCTGCTATAACAGTGGCTCTTTTGGCTATTGAGAATACAAAAGCTTCTTTACTGTAATATAAAAAGGTATTGAGCTTAAAATTCTGGCTATGCAGCAGCACTGTTAAACAAAAGCCTTCCTGTAGCATTATTGCTGGCAATCATCTTTATATTGCCATAGATAATAAATGCAATCTCAGACTCAATAGAAAGGTTAACAGTTTTAATATTCTGATTTCTTCCCTTTTTGTTTCAAATAATTTGTGTTCTACCCAGAGGCCTCCATTCCATTTAGATGCAACAATATTGACTCTGAAGTTTATAATTCAGAGAGGCATATATAAAGTTATCTCACCTCGCTGAGCCTCAACTTCTTCACTGGTGAAATGGAGATAATATGATTATCCATAATTATCCATAACGGTGTGGTTAAGGTCTTATAAGATAAAGCAGATGAAGTGCTTACCAATGGTCTAGCAGATAGTATGCATTCAGTGAGTATTAACTATAATCATTACTAATGAAACTTTTGCTTTGATCAATTGATCTAATTCACTTTTTCTTTTTCTCAGACTAAGACTAGTCCATTACTTTATAATTGTGCATGCATTTGACTAATGTTGCATGAGAAAGGTTTCTGAACCTTTCTGGGACTCATTTATGTATGTACTTATTTTTTTATTAGTAATAAGCTTAGGATATGTCATGTAAATCAGAGGAGCAGAGAGAGAAAGTCCTCAAAGTGGGAAGGATGAAGCTGAGGAGTAAGGAGAGTAACATAGGGAGGTGAAGGGTTTGGTGCTTCGTGGTTCCAATTCCTTCCAGAAGCTGGGATACATGTCTCATGTCTGATCTTGGGATCAGTGCTAGCTGCCTAAGTGAGCTCAACTTACTTTCTATTACTTGCAACTAAACAATTCTAACATGGTTAGGACCATTAAATGGTTAATAACTATGTAAAATGTGTTATTTAAGTTATTTTCTTCCTAATATTCATGTCAGCCCTGATGTCAAGAAAATTACATCTTCATGAACATAGATAAAAACATTTCTAACAAAATATTTCCAAATAAAATGCAGCACTATATAAAAAGGATAACACATTATGGCCAATTAAGACTTACCTCAAAAGTGTAAGGATAGTTCAGTATTCAAATATCAGTCGATGTAATTAACTATATTAGGAAAATAAAGGAGGAAAACCATGGGTCCTTGAAATAGATGGCAAAAACAGCTGACAAAATTCAGCACCCATTTATTTTTAATTAGCAATAATCGCACCTTGGATAAACCTCATTGGCTACGATACTGCCACTGTGCAAAGCTAGCACCCATTTATTTTTAAAATCTTTAGCAAAATAGGAAGGAAAAGGAAATACCTCAGTCTGATAAAGGGCTATGAAAAAAACCTATGCTTAACCTAATCCTTAATGGTGAAATGCTGAATGCTTTTTCCCTACAATGAAAGACAGAATAAGGATGTCTGTTCTTACCACTTCTATTCTGCACTATTCAGAAGATTTTAGCCAGTGCCATAAGGTAAGAATAAGAAATACAATGCATAAAGATAGGGAAGAACAAAGCAAGACTGTCTTTATTCACAGACAACATGACTGTCTACATAGAAAATGCTAAGGATTCATCCCCTCTTATTGTGCTTGGGTGTTGTGCTGGATACAGGGATAACCAATGACCATACCAGACACAAGGTATTCTTAGTCTTGCAGTAGATGGGGGATTATTATGGAGAACAATAGATGCTGTAGAGGGGAAAGTACCATAGTGAAAGATCAAAAACCATGCAAGGCATAAAGAAGACCAGCTTTTTTATGTAGGTGAACAATTAAAATTCATGAAAGTCCTGAACATACTTTCATATCTTAAAAGAAACCATGTTGTGAATATGTATGTATAGCATTTAGATTACTTTATTTTCCTATTACTGAGCAATGAAGAGAATTGAAATGCTGTGGGGTCAAACAAAAATGGCTGCTATTGTGATCACCGTCTATTGTGATTTTCTATGTAACTATTGTGATCACCGTCTATTGTGATCACCGTCTATTGTGATTTTCTATGTAACAGCTTTTAGACTTTCATCCCTACCCCACCCACATAACTGATGTAAAAGGTCAAGTTGGAAACCAAGTCACTGGACTTCTGCAGCTTGGAGGTTTAATAGTTTGCACAGTAAGTCCCAGGAGTTTGTTTCTGCCAAGGCCAGATCCTTTGTTTATCTCAATTCCCAGCCACCAAAATCACTCTTTCCATGACACCCTTCCCTTCCATGACTAATGGAGGGTGAAGCATGGTGCTGAAAAGTGGGTGGGCCAGAGAGTATACCCTGGCCAGCTCCAGAGGCTGAGAGGGAGTATGGGAGAAGCCAAACCCCAAACGAGAGGTGAAGACCCAGCTGGCAGCCATCATGGTGCAGAGTCATGAGGGCAAGAAGCAGCATCTCAGACTGTCTAGGGGCAAGGACAGGTGCTCCTACAACAGAGGAGGAGCAGCTAGAACTTGGGCAAGCTCTAGAAGAAAAACGTGAACACATCAGAACTCAAACTAGCTGGTAATGCACTGGTTTTCATTAGTTCTTGAGTGATGGGAATAGAATTATCTTTCAAAACTCAACATATACTATCTTAAGTTGTGTATTTAAAGATTTCTAAGTGAGCTGTATAGTAAAATTCATTCAGTTCTAAAAAAAGAAAGAAAAAACACAAAAGCTGAGAGGTCTGCAAAAACCTACTAGAACTAAGAAGTGAATTTAGCAAGGTCACAGAGTCAATATACAAAAATCAACTATATTTCTACTTATGAGCAATAACCAATTGGAAGATAAAATTCAAACAAATATTTTACAATCTATATTTACTATAGTATCAAAAAATACAAAATACTTGGGAATAAATGGAAATTTATTGGGATTTAATGGATACTTAAAATATGATACACTGAAAACTACAAAATATGGTAGAGAAATACAGCTGCCATTATCCTTCTATAAATAAACTTTGTTTTTTCTCCTCTTAATCTGCCTGTTGTCAATTAATTTGCAGACCCCAAGCATAGGACCCAAACTGGAAGAGGAAAAGTTTGTCCTTCTCAACAGACACTTAGATTTTATTTTTCTTCCTTACAAATTATCACTGAAAGAGGTGAACAAAATGATTAAAATTCAGAACAGAAACCCTAAAGGAAGAAATGGTATTGTAAATACTTAAAACCTTGTGTAACCCAAATGTCCTCAAGTCTCACCAACCTGAGAGAATGAATAAGGTCTATTAGTACCCAAATTTTGCAAGCTTACAGCCCCACCTGCAGGATCTCAACTCTTCCTCAAAGATGCCCTCAGTTATTTGGTGGAGTCCCTAGGTCTCATTGGAAGAACAAGTCCGAACCCCTCCTACTGCTTCAGCCTCCTTGTTGGTGTTCACTGCCCACAGCACCTGAATGTTTCCACCAATGTTAATGCCTTCTTTGACTATCCTGTTTCTCTGCCTGGCTCTCTCTCCCTAAACTCCAAAACCCTGGTGTATTGATAACTCACTGCACCAGAATCACACATTGTGGATTGTGCAGAAATGTAAAGAAAGAGAGTCCCTCACACCAATGCTTTGTCACACCCTGCCCATCCTATGAATGACATGAGAGCCACTAGGACATGAAAACAGCTTCTGCTGAAGCCAGATAGAACAAAAGATCCTCGGCTAACCCTCTTCCATGCCACAGTTACCCTATTGACAATTCATCCATCCATCCATCCATCCATCCATCCATCCATCCATCCATCGATCCATCCCATCCATCCACTAATCCATCCATCCATCCTCCCATCAATCCTCCCATACATCCTCATCCACCCTAAGTCACATCCTGGTCCCCAACTATTCAAATGCAAAACTTCCTTCTCTTCCATTTCACTGTGCTCCTTAAGCCCTTGTAAATACTTTGCAACTCAAAATGTTCTTGTGCCCAGGCATCTTACTAAGTGATTTACTTATATTATCTCTTGTAATTTTACACCACTTGAGGTAAGTACTAGCCTTTATTTCATTGGACAGATGAGGGAATTGGCACACAGATACTAAGCAGTTTGCTCAAGGTCACGGTGGTGATTATTGACAGAGCTAGGATTTGAGCCTGAATTTCATACCAACCTCTCTAAATATAGAGCCCTTAATGTCTATATAACCCTGCACTTCTAAGGGAGAAAAAGTTGCTACATTGTAGGATAATTACTTTTTTTTAGTCCTTATTCTCCCCCAAACTATGAGCACATTTAACTTAATTCAATTCTATTCATTTCAATAGATATTTACAAAGCACCTCTTGGGGTCAGATTCTCTGCTGGTCGTTCCTTATAAAGCAAGACCTTCTTAGGTTTCTTTGTAGCCCCAGCTCCTGTCTTTGCTTCGATCTGTAGAGTCTGACTGATGCATGACAAAATGACTAAGCACATACAATGCCAAACAAAACTCCTGGACAAGAAGGAAATCAAACAGAAATAAGGATACTAAGTAAATTAGCAAATCACTATTTCCCCCAGACATTCCTCCCCTGCCAGTCATTGTAGGTCTCCTCCTTCTTAATAAGGATTAATTCTATTTTGTTTGGTCGGAGAGAGAAACATCCTTCTTACACGTGAATTTTTTTGCCCTCTAAATTCAACAGTGTTGGATTCCAAGTTGTCCATTTAAACTCCTGCAGGCACCAACAGCACAGTCTGTCCTCAAGATGATTCACTGCCTTTAAATCAGAACTCAAGTTGATTAACATAGGAATACATGAAGGAACATGCCTGACACCCCAGAGCAAAGCAGCTTACTTACTCTGCCTGAGGGACTGCCCTGGTGGCTCTGAAGGCTCTTGGTTCACAGCCCTCATAGGCCCAGAAAAGAATGATGATGTTTGTTCCTCTGAAGACTAACAACCACCCCAGAGAAAAGACTAGCATCCTGAGGTTTCTGTCATACTCAACAAACACACTCTTCTTGATTAATTGTATGGATTTAGGGTTCCAAAAACTTTGGTACCCAATAGGGTTAAGTAAAATTGTTACTCAAGGATATGTCATGAAGATACCTGGGTGAGCTACATCCTATGAAGCATGCTGAAAAACAAGTCCTAGTGACTTCATGGCCCAGATATGCCTGAAGAACCCAAATGTTTCCCTCCTGCCATGGATGAAGCTCTGGTCAGAGGTAGATTTGCCAGGAATCTAATGAGAGACAAGCTTTGGGGCCCCTCAATTGCATGGGCCTTTTGCAAGGCTCTGCATCTACTTTTGGATTTGTAGTTGTAACCATGTTTGTAAAGATCCACCCTCCTTCCTGCACCCCAATTGTATAATAATCACCAGGCCCCACAGACCTTGGATCTGCCCCAACTCCAGACAGGATTTTACTGCATAGAAAAGCAATTCCCTACAATCAGGCCTAAGAGAATTATGGCTTAATCTTGTCAGGTAATCCAGGAGTTAATGATTTAACTTGAAGGTTATCTTCATCCCTTGCCTCTTTTGTCTTCACCCTCTTTGGGACTTTTGACACTGATTTCAGGTCGCATCTAGCAGTGTCCCCAAAGGTGGAAATGAATCCCAGGCAAGAAGGCTCTTTCACATACTGAAAGGTCATGTGACAGAGGAATTTCTTATAATTTTCTTATTAAAGAGGCTTTCCTGGGCTCTGTTTGTCATCCCAAAGTACCCCAAAGTCATCTCAGACATATTAGGACAGAACCATGGAGAGAGAAGAATTCTATACATAATTTTCACTCTGCCTAGAATTCCCATGTGTATAAAATTCCTACCATTCATCCTCTAAGAACCAGTTTCTGTGCTTTGGAGGGAAAGAAGTAACTTTTGTTCAGCTTTGTATCATTAGCATCCACCATTTTTATAGGCATCTGGTCAATTTTGACTCCATAAATGAACAAATGAAGTAATCAATGAAATGTGGCAAATGAAACATTAGAAGAGGAGAATAAACTGGATGTCAGCAGAGAAGAAAAGGAGAAGTAAAAAGCCAGGACATGTAAACAAGATTTTGAGCTGTGTGAACAAAACCTGAAGCTACTGTTAAACAGATACAATTCCCTCTTTTGGTTTATAGGAAATTACACAGATTTATCATGGATCTTAGTTAGAAAAGGTACATTGAGCCCTTGAACGAGGCAGCTCTACTGTGTCCTTTATCTTACCTTGTAGCTTTTTATCTGCTCAAAGGCCTTCAGTGTAGAAAGGAAATTTTGCCAACAGGGAAAAGTCAGTATTGACCTAGAGTCAGACTTATGTGTTTTCTTGTGCCTGAAATTCATCCAATCCCTTTTAACTAATAAGTAAGGCTAAGGCTTTGAGAATTAGTTCAAATAACTTGCTTAAATGGTGCTATAACTAGCTTAACATAAACATTGACAGAACAGAACTGGCTTTCATTTCCCTTTTTATCTCCTTATCCTCTTGTGACAAAGGGAGAAAAGATAGGATGATTATCTCCATTTCATATGCAGTAAGAATTTTCCACAAATTTGGTGCACAAATATGATTATATCCCTTTTATTTTTACAATTAATACTTTGAATATCCACCTGCCTTAAAAACTACTGGAAAATTACTTAAAAACGGAAAAATTACTGGAACTGGTAGATGAATTCAGTAAGGTCCCAGGATACAAAATTGATATACAGAAATCTGTTGCATTTCTATACACTAATAATGAAGAAGCAGAAAGAGAAATTAAGAAATTTACACTTACAATAGCACCGAAAAGAAAACATACCTAGGAATAAACCAAGGAAGTAAAAGACCTGCGTTCTGAAAACTATAAAACACTGATGAAAGAAATTGAACATGACAGAAATGGAAAGATATTCCATGTTCATGGATTGGAAGAACCAATATTGTTAAACTGTCCATGCTACCCAAAGTAATCAACAGATTTAGTACAATCCCTATCAAAATATCAATAACATTTTCACAGAGCTAGAACAAATAATCCTAAAACATTTTTTTAAGGATTTTATTTATTTATTAGAGAGAGAGAATGAGAGATAGAGAGCACGAGAGGGAAGAGGGTCAGAGGGAGAAGCAGACTCCCTGCTGAGCAGGGAGCCCGATGTGGGACTCGATCCCGGGACTCCAGGATCATGACCTGAGCCGAAGGCAGTCGTTTAACCAACTGAGCCACCCAGGCGCCCAATCCTAAAACTTGTATGGAAACATAAAAGATCCTGAATAGACAAAACAATCTTGAGAAAGAAAAACAAAACTGGAGGTATCATAATTCCAGATTTCAAGATATACCACAAAGCTGTCATAAACAAAATATTGTACTGGCACAAAAATAGACACATAGATCAATAAAACAGAACAGGGAAGCCAGAAGTAAACCCACATTTAAATAGTCAATTAATCTATGACAAAGGAGGCAAGAATACACAATGGGGAACAGACAATCTTTTCAATAAATGGTATTGGTAAAACTGCACAGCCACATGCAAAAGAATGAAACTGGATCACTTTCTTACACTATACACAAAAATTAACTCAAAATGTATTAAAGACTTAAACGTGAGACCTGAAACCATAAAAATCCTAGAAGAAAACAAGCAGTAATTTCTTTGACACTGGTTGTGGAAACATTTTTCCAGATATGCCTCCTTGGGCAAAGGAAACAAAGGCAAAATTAAACTATTGGGACTATATCAAAATAAAAACTTCCACACAGTAAAGGAAACCATCACTAAAACTAAAAGGTGACCTACTAAATGAAAGAAGATATATGCAAATAACATACCCCATAAGGGCTTAATATCCAAAATATATAAAGAACTTATATAACCCAACACCAAAAAAATAAATAATCTGATTAAAAATTAAGCAGAGGACCTGAAGAGACATTTCTCCAAAGAAGACATACGGGTGGCTAACAGACACGTGACATCACTCATCATCAGGGAAATGCAAATCAAAATCACAGTGAGATATCACCTCACATGTGTCAGAATGGCTAGTATCAAAAAGACAAGAAATAAATGTTTGACAAGGATGTGGAGAAAAAGGAGCCCTCGTGCACTGTTGGTGGGAATGTAAACTGGTGCAGCCACTGTGGAAAACAGTATATACGGAGACTCCTCAAAAAATCAAAAATAGAATGATCCAGTAATTGCACTACTAGGTATTTACCCAAAGAAAACAAAACACTAATTCCAAAAGATTTATGTGGGAGCATGAGTGGGGAGGGGCAGAAGGAGAGGGAGAAAGAATCCGAAGTAGACTCCTCATCAAACGCTGAGCCCAACAATGGGCTCAACCCCACAACCATAAGATCACGACCTGAGCTGAAACCAAGAGTTGGATGCTTAACCGGCTAAGCCAGCCAGGCTCCCCTCTGCAGCATTATTTACAACAGTCAAGATATGGAAGCAACCCAAGCGTCCATCCATAGACAAATGGATAAAGTGAATGTGGAATGTGTGTGTGTGTGTGTGTGTGTGTGTGTGTGTGTGTGTGTGTAATGGAACATTACTCAGCCATAAAAAATAATGAGATCTTGTCACTTGAAACAACATGGATGGACCTAGGGGGTATCATGTGAGGTGAAATAAGTCAGTCAGAGAATGACAAATACCATATGATTTCACTCATATGGGGAATTTAAGAAACAAAACAAATGAATAAACAAAGAAAAAAAGAGACAAACAAAAATACAGACTCTTAAATACAGAGAAGAAACTGGTGGTTGTCAAGGGGAGGTGGGTGGGTAGATGGGTGGGGAATGGGTGAAATAAAGGGGATTAAGTGTACACTTACTGTGATGAGCACTAAGTAATGTACAGAATTATTGAATTACTATATTGTACACCTGAAACTAATATAACATGTATGTTAATTATATACTTCAATTAAAAAAAAGAAAAAAGTGTGTGTCATTCTAATTTCCGTAGAACTGAAGGAATCATATCTAATCTAAACACTAGGAGAAAAAAGAAAGAAAGAAATGAAGAAACTTCAATAAACCAATTGAAAGCAGAAAAGGGAAACTGAAAAAAAAAAACGATTTAAATAGAAAACAAATGAAAATACAAAAAAATAAATCCAAACATATTTGTAGTGACAAGTATGAGTGTATTAACTCTCACTATTCAAAGACAGAGACTCTCAGCTTGGTCTAAAAAGAGATCCAAGAGCACTTCTAAAACAAACAATAACTAGACAAACTTAAAAGCTGAGAATGTTGAGACACAGGCAAATGCTAACCAAATGAAAGCAGATGTAGAAGTATTAATGCCAGACAAAGCACATTCAAGGGAACAAAGAAAGATGTTCCAAATTCATGAAAAGTACAATTCACCAAGAAGATGCAAGAGGCAGCCACATTTATATACATAGGACCATAGCTTCAAAATATATAAACAAAATATGATGGACATAAGTTAGACATTGACAAATTCATAATTGTAAAGGAATAATTTAACATTATCTCAGAAATAGGCAAATGAAAAAGCCAAAAGCAAGTATGGATGAAAAAGATCTGAATAACACCATTAACTATCTTGATCACAAATACAAAAGGATAAAACAAGAGAGTCAGAGACAGAGAAGAACTGACCATCTAACAAAGAAAAATACACATTCCTTTCAAATATATGTGGATCACTTATAAACATAGGCTATGTATTTGGCCACAAAGAAATGCAATAAATTCCAACAATAGAATTTAATATGCCACATTCTTTTACTATAATGTAATAGTATTTATTAGCAACAAAAGGATAGTATCCTTAAAAAACAAATTGTACTTTTTAAAATAACTCAGATGAAAAAGAGAATTAAAATAAATTATAAACTATTTATAAATAAATGATCATTATTATACCACATATCAAAGTTTGTGGAATGTTGCAAAAGCAAAATTCCAAAGAAAAATTAAGCCTCAAATATATTGCATTAATAAGAATTGTGTAGGTCAGGGTTTGGCAAGTTTTCTATAAAGGACCAGATAATGTATATGTTAGGATTTGCAGACCAGGCGGTCTCTGTCACAACTACTCAGCTCTGCCATTATAGTTCAGAAGCAGCCATAGGCAATAGGCAAATGAATGAACATGGTTATGTTCTAATAAAACCTTATTTACAGAAATAGTGGCAGGCAGGATTTGGCCCAAGAAGCAGAGTTTGCCTACCCTTCATCTAGTTATGCTGAGGTAATAAAGAACCTTCAAATCTTAGTGGCTTGTAAAAATAAAGATTTATGTTTTACTCCCATTCTGGGTCCTGTTACTGATAGCTGTCCTCTCTCTGGGACCCAGGCTGATGGAGCAAGAGTCCCCTGAAACAAGGCCAGCAGTAGTGGCACGACAAAGCAAAAACCACCGCTGCCCAGAGTGTCACTTCTGCTGGCATTTTATTGGTCCCAACAAATTACCCAGCCAAGACTAATTTCAAGGGGCAAGGGAACTTAATTTTCCCAGAGGAAAAAGATCCTAGTGAATAGTAAAAGAATCTGCCATATAATTTTATTAGTTCTTTTTCAGAGATTCAAATGTTAATTCCCTTCTGTAATGGGTTGGATTGTGTCCCCCCCCAAATGCATATGTTGAAGTCCTAACCTCCAGCACTGCAGAATAGGACCTTATTTGGAAAGAGGGTCTTTATAGAGGTTATCGAGTTAAAGTGAAGTCATTAGGGTGGGACCCAGCACAGCATGATTAGTGCCCTCATAAAAACAGGGAATATTTGGACACAAAGACACACACAGAGGGAATATATGATGTGAAGAGCCCCAGGAAGAGTGCCATCTACAGTCAAGGAGTGATCCTGGACCAGATCCCCCCTCCCAGTCCTCAGGAGGAACAGACCCTGCCAACACCTTGATCTTGGACTTCTAGCCTCCAGAACTGTGAGAAATGAATTTCTTTTGTTTAAGCCATCCAGTTTGAGGTACTTTGTTATGGCAGCCCTAGCAAATGAATACAGCTTCTAAGGGAGACTCACAGAGTGCCCTCCACCTTCCTCTCTATTAGAGGCTACTCTCTGGGAGTTCAGAATGGCTTTCTTACAGTTTCTTTGCTGAAGAATAGGGGACACATAGATCTATGATTTCTTATGGAGCATCCTGCTATCTAGAAATGAGTAAATGGAAATGCCAGAACATTAAGCCCTTGGCCTGGGGTAATGTGGCTAGTGGAAATAGGGCTAGAGCTGGAAGACCTTGACCTCTGATGATTCACAAACCCTTTACTGAGCACTAATGAGTCAGCCACTGTTCTAACTGCTTGACAGATGTTATTTAATTTAATCCACACAGCAGTCCTATGCAGTAGATACTCTCATTCGTTACGCCCCCTACCATTTTAATGTCAAACTAACTGAGACCAAGAACTGCCAAGTAGATTTCTGAAGGTCCAGAGCTAAGAAGTCGGAAACAGAATTCAAACCAGGTATAGGTGCAGCCCTCACCAGAATGATTTCCCTTCTCTGGGATCCCATGTGTACTTCACTGGTGTCCGTATTCTGGCTCTCAGCACGCTGTTGAGGGTAGGTGACCATATGCCATCCTGACAGTGATGGTCTGTTTAGGCATATAGTGCCTCATGCCTGGCACTCTGCCTGACACAGACCAGACATCAATGAATGTGTTGAATGAATGAATGAATGGCGTCTTCACTGCAGGGCTAAGGCAGTTGGTGGATTGTCAGATGAAATCAAGTTGGAGAACATGGGCCCATGAAGCTTAATCCCAAACCGGTAAGTCCCCACATGCCTTCGGGCAAATCTCTTAACCTCTGCATGAAGATTTTCCCCTTGGCTTGAGGGAACCTATTTTAGGTTCCCAGATGCTTTCTGGATTAATTTGTGAAGTGCTGATGTGATAAACACTGTAATTGCTTAGGGTGACTTTGACTTCCAGGCCCCCTCTGCGGTCTCTAGATCACTTTGAAATGCATTGGAATGTATTCAAGAGTTAATAAAAACATTGAAATAGGTACCCAAAGTCCTTTGCTATCTGTGCTTCAGTTATTGTTTTTCTTTTTCTTAGATTTTCCTTGACGAGCTTAAAGAACAAAAGGCTGAGAGCTACATGGATAAGCAAGGCTTCTGGCCTGGGAGCAGGGTCTTGGTTCTGATCCTGTCTGTGTGTGACTTGATGTGTGACTGTAAGCAACATGGTCTCCTCCACTAGACTTCTCTTTCCTTAATCTAGAAAATTATGAAATTCTTCTGGATGATTTCTGAAGTCTCTTTTGGCTCTAATATTCTTGGCTCTAACACTCAGCAGACAAGACTCTCTGAGTGGAGCTCCGTGTTGGAAGCTGTGGATACAGCAATGAATGGGGGATGGGGGTCTGGGTGTTCATGGCTTGGGTGTTCAAGGTCCCAGGCTTGAAGGGCCCCAACACAGTGCGGAGAGGAGGAGGGGCGCGAGGGGCCCAGTGCGACATGAGATGAAGGTCAGGAAATGAGGCCAGAAGGGTACCTGGATGAGGAAGTTAGATTCCATCTCTTATTCTTCTGTTTCCCAAACTGCTCCTTTCTGTGCCACCATCACAATTTTGAACTACTCTGGACGTGATGGTTAAGAGCAAGAGCACTAGGTTGCCAGTCTGATGTTTATCTTAGCTTTGCCATTTACTGGCAGGGTGATCTTGGGCAAATTATCTACCATTCTGTGCTTCAGTTTCTTCATTGCAGAACTGAAATTCTACCTAATGGTATTGTTATACCTCCTACGATGTGTTAGTCATGCCAAGGGCCTACGACAGTGCCTGGCACCTGGGAAGAACTAAAAAATGTTTGGCTGTTACTGTTATATTTGTGTACCATTAGAAATAGCATTTTGATGTATGGCTGAAAAATTTATAGCACTGAACACGGAAATTCAGGGTGTGGGAGTCCATGTTCAGCAAACCATATTATATGTACAATGTGTACTTCTGAACTGTATACTTTCTAAACTATAGAGGCAGAAGTTTGGCTAATGATATTTTAAAAGATCAATAGGCATGGCTGAAAAATGCACCTGTAATTCATGCCAACTGTCTAAGGTACATTATAGTGGGATTAACTACTTAAGCTTCCCCCTAGGAAGAAATATAATGAAATTGCTCGTGCAATTTCTGCTACACCTTAAAATAAATGTACTACCATTGAAATTAAAATTGTTCAATCCTCCACTACCTAAAAGCAGAACAATCTTGTTGCATGCAGGGAAGAGGTGGAGAAATTTTTAAAGCAGGGACTGACATGAACAAATTTGTATTTAGAAAACTGTAGTAATATCACTTTTTTTTTTTTTTTGCTCTTTTCTCTGTCCTCTGAGGTGAATGTTTATAAGCAGAGAGATAGATAATTTGGTCTTTGAAGAAGTTAGGATTAACCTGCCTTTTTCATACACTTGTACTGTTTTACTGTTCAGTTGTGGTCTATCATACTGGTTTTGACTACAATGTTTTAAATGAAGTACACAAAACCCTTAGGTTTCTCAAAGAGCTGAGGCTATCACAGGACATTTACACAGACTGTTATTTCTGTATGGAATGCTCTTTACTTGCTCTTCACTTGGCTACTATTAACTTCAGATCTCAGTGAAGTAGTACTCCCTAGGGAAGTCTTACATGACCTAGCTTACCAGTCAATCACCTCATTATTTACTCATCCTGCTGAGTCTACCTTCTAACATTTATGACAGTTACTATTATACATGCATCTGTGTGGACCATTTGATTAATATCTGTCCATTCCAAAGTAAAAGGACAATGTCTAATTTGGCTCACCACTTATCGTAAGTATTTTGTACAATGCCTGACACATAAAACAGAGGCTCAATATTTTTTAAATAAGTAAATGAATGAATGAAACATTTTTAAAGTACTTCATTTTGCCTACGCCATTTTTATCATAGCACCAAATGTGGAACAGAAAGAGCACAAAATGTGGACTCAGGCACCTGGTTTTATGCCTATAATCCACTTATTATTAGTGCTCTGATCCGGCCACATACTAACATGTCTGAGCGTCTGGGGCCAGGAATATCACCCATCTATAGCATTTTGCTGAAATTAAAATAATACAATAGATGAGAAAAAACATCGAGTAGGTTCTCTTACAACATACAAACATTAAACTGTTTCTCATTCTGAGTGCTACAGATATAGAAGTTCATAGAATACTTTCTGCCTTCAAAAAAATGTGTTTTTCTTGAGCTTTCAAAACACAAACACACACACTGATTACAGAAGCTGTCAAAACACACACATGCATGCACAGTGGTTACAATAATTACAGAATCACGTAAGACAGTGTGACACAAAATGTGAGCTAGAATTCTCTGGGAATATTTTAATGCTTCTATAAGCAATGTGGCAGAGAAGAAAAGTATGGGGACTTTGAATCTAATCCCTCATTTCCCACTTAGAGGATTGAAATTTTAATTCCAACTTTGCCACTGACTGGCTGTATAGTCTTAAATAAGTCATTTAGCCTCTTTAACTTTCAGATTCCATGTTGTAAATGGGCATAATCCTACACCCCTGCAAGGTTGCTGCTAGAACTTGTGAAGGTCATGAATACCTACATGAAAAAAGGAAGAAAGACCTCAGGTCAGTAGTCTAAACTTCCACCTTAAGAAACTAGAAAAAGAAGAGCAAGTTAAACCTAAAGCAAGTAGAGGAAGGAAATAATAAAGATCAGAATGGAAACAAATTAGAGAATAGAAAACCAATAGAGAAAACCAGCCAAACCAGAAGTTGTTTCTTTGAAATGATTAACAAAATTGACAAGACTTTGGCTAGACTGACCAAGAAAACAGAGAGAGAGAGAGAGAGAGAGAGACAGAAGATCCAAATTACTAAAATCAGGAATGAAAGGGGATATAAATACCAACCTTACAGAAATACAAAGGATTATAAGGAAGCACTATGAACAATTGTATACTAACAAATTAGAAAACCTGGATGAAACCAACAAATTCTTAGAATGCAACCAACTACCGAAACTAAATCAAAATGACACAGAAGATCTGAGTAGGCCCATATCAAGTAAAGAGAGTGAATTAGTAATCAAAAACTTCCCTCAAAGAAAAGTCCAAAACAGGGTTGATTCATGGTGGCAAAATGTCTTTAAAGACGAATTCACACAAATCCTTCACAAGCTTTTCTAAAAAATAGAAGAGGAAACCCCTCTCGATTCATTTTATGATGACAATATTACCCTGAAATCAAAACCAAAGATGTCACAAGAAGACAGTCACCAACCAATATCTCTTGTAAATGTAGATGCAAGAATCCTCAACAAAATACTAGCAAACCAAATCCAACAATATATAAAGAGGATCATACACATGACCCATTGGAATTTATCCCAAGAATTAATGTTTGGTTCAACATACAAAAATTAAACAATTTAATATGCCATTAATAAAGATCAAAAACAGCATACTCAATTCATAGATGCAGAAAAAGCTCATTTGACGAAACCCAGTACCATTTCATGAAAAAAATATTCAACATACTGGAAATAGAGGGCAACTTCCCTAAACTGATGAAGGACATCTATGAAAAACCCATAGCTACCATCATACTTAATAGCAAAAGACTGAAATCTTTCTCTCTAAGAACAGGAACAAGACAAGGTTGTCCAATCTTATTCAATATTCAATTCAACTAGAGACTCTAGCCATGAGAATTAAGCAAGGAAAACAAATAAAAAGCATCCAAATTAGAAAGAAAAAAGGTAAAAGTATCTTCATTCACAGTTTAAGTGAACTTGTATATAGAGAATTCTAAGGAATCTATTAAAAAAAACCTATTAGAGACAATAAACAAGTGCAACAAGGTGGCTGTTTATAAGATCAACATACAAAATCAATTTTATTTCCATATACTAGCAGTGAATGATCTGAAGGTTAAATTATGAAAACAATTCTGTTTATGATAGTATCAAAAAGAAT
Organism: Eumetopias jubatus; assembly: GCF_037043125.1. NCBI lineage: Eukaryota > Metazoa > Chordata > Mammalia > Carnivora > Otariidae > Eumetopias > Eumetopias jubatus. The sequence continues at coordinate 67,732,622 of NW_028274819.1, forward strand.
AAAATACTTATGAATAAATTTAATTTAAAAAGTGAAAGAAATACACACTAAAAACTATCAAATGTTGCTGAAAGAATTTTTTTAAGATTTTATTTACTTATTTGAGAGAGAGAGAGAGAAAGAGGTCATAAGCAGGGAGAGGAGCAGAGGGAGAGGAAGAAGTAGACTCCCTGCTGAGCAGGGGGCTCCATCCCAGGACCCTGGGATCATCATGACCTGAGCTGAAGGCAGACGCTTAGCTGACTGAGGCACCCAGGCGCTCCTGTTGAAAGAATTTAAAGAAAATCTAAATAAATGGAAAGACATCCCACGTTTATGTATTTGAAGACAATATTGGTAAAATGGCAGTACTCTCCAAATTGATCTATACAGTCAACACAATACTAATAAAATTCTAGCTGCCTTTTTTTTTTACAGATATTGATAAGCTGATCCTAATATTCAAATAGAAGTGCAAGGACCCAGAAAAGGCAAAGCAGTCTTGAAGAACAACAAAGTTGAAGAACTCACACTTCCTGATTTCAGAACTTACTACAAAGCTATAGCAATCAAGACGGCATGGTACTGGCAGAAGGCAGACATACAGATCAAGAGAATAGAAGTGGAAGTCCAGAAATAAACCCTGGTCAACTGACTTTGACAAAGGTGCCAAAATATTCAATAAGGAAAAGAATAATCTTTCCAACAAATGGTGTTGGTACAACTGGATAGCCAAAAGCAAAATAAACTTGGACTCCTACCTCATCTCGTATGTAAAAAAGAACTCAAATGGTTTAAAATTCAAGATGGAAAAGTTAAAACTATGAAAGTCTTAGAAGAAAATGTACATAACCTTGAATAAGACGATGGTTTCTTAGCTATTGCACCAAAAGCAGCAAAAGAAAAAATAGAAAAATTGTACTTCATCAGTTAAAAACTTTGTGCTTCATAGGATACTATCAAGAAGGTGTGAAGACAATTTACAAAATGGGAGAAAATATTTGCAAACCATACATGTATGTGATAGAGGGCTAGTAACCAGAATATATAAATAACTATTATAACTCAATAAGAAAAAGACAAATAATCCAAATAATCATAGGCCAAGGATTTGTATTCCTATTTCTCCAAAGAAGACATGAACACATCACTTCCACTAATGTTCCATTGCTGAGAATTTATCTATACAATCACACTTAATGCTAGAAGCCCGGGAAATTTAGCACTTGGTTGAGAAGCCACAACTTTATACAATGGAAGAAGGAGCACAGATTTTTGGTAGGGATTTAGCCAGCTTGGTCTTCTAGCAATTGTTAACCATATTCCAATTCCATCATTCAAGACAGAAAGTATGTAATGCCTGAAGAATCCATTCAAGCTCAAGGTCATTCCAGTTTGGGGAAGCTCACCTTTGACCGCTCATTGTTCAGATTATTATTTTATCCTTGAAGTCCGGAAATCTTCTCATCGAAGGCACTTGGTATGGTGGTGACATTGGGTTTCCTTTTATCCCATATGGGATATGTAAACTCAGAGCAAGAAAAATATGTGCTTTATGTCATTTGTACATAAGTCATTTCCCCTTTTAGCATCTTGGAGGCTAATGAATGAAACATTTTTTTTTCTCTTTAAATACTCTTCATGCTTCATGAGCTATAATGAAAAGAAATGACATGCTCTAAATCCATTTGATGTAGGCTCATGCAGATTGAATGTCTTGTCATTAATTATACTTTTTGATTTGTGGTAAGCCATGTGATAATAGCATTTCCCTTTTATTCTGGAAAGAAAAACTTAGAAGAAAAAAAGCAATGAAAAGACTCCCAGCCCAGTTTGGTTACATTTGGATTAGTTAGCTATGTGCTGATGCCAGTAACAAAAGTTTGACCAAATCCCCAACCAGGCAAGCACTCAGAAAGTTATTTTATTTTCAGAATGAGGTGATCCCAAACAGATTTGATTCCTACCCCCAAAAGTAATAAGTCTGATTCTTTGATGTCAACAAAAAAGATAATATAGTTAAAAAGCCCTTTGTAGCTTTGAAAATTGCTCTCATATTCCTTATCCCAGTGAGGCAAGACACACACCTTCATTCATTCACTTAGTAATATAGATTTAGTGAGTACAAGCTAAGTGCAAGGCACTGTCTTAGGCATGGGGTTTTTTTATTTCTCCATTACATATGAGGAAACTGACCGGTAAAGCAGTTTGCCCAAGGTCATGTCAGTGGGATTAGAACTTACTCTTCTTAATTCTGGTTCTCCTGAATCAATCGTAGGCTATAATAGGAACTGTTGATTATTTGCATGTGCCACACAAAGTGACAGGAATTTTATATACTGCATCTCATCTAATCTTCTGATGAATCTTGTGAATAGATGCTGTTTCCCTCACTTCACAGATGAAGAAACTAAGTTTCAGATAAGTAAGAAGACTTGCCGGAAGGCACAACGCCTGTAAGGGGCAAACCTGGCCTCTGTATCTCTGTCTGTCTATGGAGAACTCCCTTGGACCTGTACTTTGCCTGTATTCCTCTCTCCCTGTTGATTGGGTGTGGCCATGAGGCCCTGCTGTGATTGGATAAGGATTGACACCTGATACCCGGCCAGGTTTCCTGATTAAGACCAGTGCCCTGTGCACCATACCCCCAAGCACACTTCAAGGCACAACCCTACGGGGTGTCAGTTGCTGCCACGGTCCTTGCCTATTCAAGCTGGATCACTGACCTCTGCCTGGTTCTACTAGGTTCTAAAATCACTTGATGGCTGCCCCTAGACTTCGCCCCCATAAGCAGGAGGGGCACTCCTTCTTCCTTCCCTTGTTCTTCCTATTAGCTGTATTTCTGGAAATGAGTCTTTGGTTCAATCTTCCTGGGTCAGGATCAGCAATATAATTTTCAAGGCCCAGTGCAAAAATTAACATGCAGGGTCTTTTGTTAAAAAATGTTTAAGAATTTTAGTACATTGGGGCTCCTGGGTGGCTCAATCAGTTAAGCATCTGCTTTTGGCTCAGGTCATGATCCTGGGGTCTGGGATCAAGTCCCACATCGGGCTCCCTGCTCAGCAGGGAGCCTGCTTCTCCGTCTCCCCCTGCAGCTCCCCCTGCTTGTGCTCTCTCTCTCTTTGTGTCAAATAAATAAATAAAATCTTTAAAAAAAATTTTTAGTACATCAACCACAGAACATTAAAGCAAGCATGGGACCCTTCTGAGTGTGGGAACCTGTGCAACTGCTCAGGTCACATGCCCATGAAATCAGCCCAGGCCCTGGAAGACTTTACTGAAACTTTTGCAATGACCTAGAATTTTATCATAGATTATCCCTCTGTTTTTGCATCATATCTCCTTGCTCTAACCTGGAACAGGCCTGCCTTTGCCATGGCTATTAGGACTTTGTCTGTATCTGTGAACCCTTTCCCCCATTTGTAACTCTGGCCCTAAGTTCCCAAAGCTCTAGTAACCTACCTCCCCCAAGACCAGTGCTCACACCCTGACATTCTCCTGTACACAGCTCACCTGTGCAGTTTTCCAAGCAATGACTTTGCAGGGTATATAATTAAGGGACTGATAGGGAGAGAGAGAAGGCTGTGTATGTTTGGCAAAATATTTATTTATAACAATTTCTGGCAGCTAGAGTAATTTTTGCTTTTTATTAAATATATCTCTGCATTCTGTAGCTGGCTCTTAACTTGGCCTGAGCTTCTTGAGGGAAATTTTGGGGTTTTTGCCAAACAACAACACAGACCTTCATATTTATGTTATAAAAGCCAGCAGTGCCATCACAGACAACTTCCTTCCTTTGTTGGAGCAGTTTTCAAAAAAGCAGATCACAGCATTATTCAGTACAGTAAACCACACCCTCCACCCCTTCAATGTTACTGACAACAGCAAGGCAGAGCATGTAAGTCATATCCAAATGGAAAACATTGGCTTCAGTGCATCCTGTTGTGAAATCCTCAAGCGTTGGGTTATAGCACTGACAACAAGGGAAAAATGAAGAAACATCAAGAGGGGAAAGAAAAAAATTCCAAACGCAGAAAGACAAAAGAAGGAGAAGTTCAAAAGGCCTGTGGACACACTCTAGACTGTGCTATGTATGCCGAAGACTCCGGTTCTCTTAAATCAATGCTAGTTGATAATAGCAACTATTTATTGAGTATTTGCCATGTGGATGGCATGGGTTGATGACATATTATATTTATCTGGTCTTCTCAACAACCTCGTGGAGTATTATTTCCCTCATTTAGATGAAGAAACTAAGGTTCGGAGAAGTTAGGAGCGTTGTCCCAAGTCCCAAGTCATGGAAGTGGCAAAACAGAATATATAGCTAGATAGTCTGCATGTCAATCCTCCATAGGATCCCCACTCCCTGTCAATTGTCTGTGGCCTGGAGATCCTGCCCCTATGGCCACAGCTGATTGGACCCAAGGGCAGCTAATCCATGAGGTGGCCAGCAGCCTATGACTTGTGTGGCCCATCTGGTTCCTCTCTTATGATTTTAGAATCTGGACAAATCACAGCCACTTAGCTCTGGAAGCTGAGCTTGGCACTGGTTGAAGAGTTGCACTTAACAGAGGGGCAGCCATTCTGGGCCATGTGTGAAGTGAAGTAAGGAGAACTGCAGGCAGAGAGAGAGGAAGACAGAGTAGATGCACAGAGAGAAGTGGAGATGTCAAGAGAAAGTGAGCATAAAATCAGAGACACAGATAGAAAGAGAAAGTGGAGGAGATAAGGGGTAGGGACACAGAGCCAAAGAGAATGGAGCCTGGAACCATCCTCCATGGAACTGAAGGGTTTCATGATAGAGCCCTGATCTTGGATCTGAGACCTGGCTGAACCACAGCGCTTATCCTAGGGTTCCTGTGAGGACTCTGAATCCTCACAGCAATCCTTCCTATCTGAGCTTATATGAGTGGGCCTCTGTTACAACCCCCCTAAAATTCCAATTTCAACAGCCTGATGTCAAAGCCATTCTTAGTATACCTGGCTATACACTCCCTCATGTTCTCATTCACAAGGGGACACCATGGGCCCCAAAGACACCTGAGATGCCAGAGTTTCTGTTTCGGTTGCTTTGGTTAACTTTCCACTACCACCATCCTGGAGTAAAAATTGGGTCACTGCTTCCAAGCCACTTGCTACCAGCCCCACCTTCCCTTCCAGGGCCTATCTCCAAGCTCCTGTGGTGGGAGGAGTGGCCATAACCTGCCACCATGATTATGGCAGCCATCTTTTCAGGTGCTGGCCTGGAGCTTGAGGGACTCCAAGGAGTGGGCAGTCAGCCTGGAACATTGCCTCTTCCCTCTTTCCTATAGGACCTTTCCCCCCGCCCCCCACCCCATATCCAGATGTAGGTTTTGTAGAATCCAGGGATCAATCTGGACATAGAGTAAATAAAAGCAGGGCAGTTTAGTCAAGAGATTAAGATGTGAGCAGCCCCTGGCTTCTTGTTTAGATTCATCTCCTATCTTGCTATGTTACCTTGGATAAATTGGTTAACATCTCTGAGATATGGATTACTTACCTATATGTATGACAGGGATGGTGGATGACAAGAGCCAAGGCCCCTTCCAGCTCTGACTTTCTAGGATGCAAGTTTAAATGCCATTCCCTTTGATTGGCATTTAGAGAAGGGGGGCCTGGGTCCTTTCTGGAATTTGTGCTTTATCATCACACCTGTTCCAGCTGCAAGTATCCAAAAAGCACCTATGGCAATGCTGACTATATTGTGGAAAAAGCACTAAATCAGCAGGGAAACTATGGAAACATACTAACTGAAAGTTCAAGCAAAAGGAAGGGGGATCTTGTGTTGAGAAGACTTCGTACCAGCAGCCCCATAAAAAGTGGGCAACTGCAAGGCAGAGGTTCAGGGGTGTGTGCATTGCTGAAGTAGCAAATTCCAAACACATCTCTCACAGCAGGCCCGGCTTGCAGGCTTTATTTAGGTAAAACTCCCATTGAGCCTCAGCTCTCAGGGCCCAGTCTGACTCAGAGCTTCAGAATCTTGGCCTGCAGTGAGATGAGTCATGGTGATGAAATTTCAAGAGAAAAGGACATTCTTAAAATTAGCTTTGAGGCAGCAACTGGCTCTGCTTTTGCTCTGTAAGTGCCTTTTCCGGGTTATTTTAGTTGGTGTCCTCTTCAAGGGGACCCAGAATGGGTGGGTGAGTTCTACCTTTCTGTTCCCCAGCCATCAGCCCCTTGGATTCCCAATGCTCCAGGACTTGCTCGTTTCAAGGACTGAGGCACTGACCCTCAGGCCTGGTCTGACCTCTTCTGCCTGTGATCTTGTTGTGGTTGCAAGAGGGGATGGAGTTCTCAGAGGAGCCTAAGTCTAGCACTGGGCTGGGCTGGGCTGGGTTGACCACCCCAGCACTAGAAGTCCCACCACAGAACAAAGATGGAGTGTGAGCGTCTCCTCTTACCCAACCTCACAGCCCCTCTGACTCTGCCGAGGCCCACTTCGTGCCTTTTGACCAAGCCTCCTCCCAGGGCAGGAAATCAAAGCTGATACTGACTTTTGCAGTCAGAATATTTCCATGAGCAATGAGATGGGGATGAACAATTTCTCCACTGTTTCCTGCACAATAGTGGGTTCTGTTGAAACCAGGCAGGCGTGGCTCAGCTCTCATTTTTTATTTATCCTGATCGAGAGCTTATTCTCTTCAATGTCTCCATCCCTCCTCAGGGACATGTGTCTCATGGGTATAACTGGGGTTTCCCTCAACAATCCACATGGGCAAAGAGCTACCCAGGTCTTCAGGGAACATGACTAGAGCTACATGGAAATACAATGGGCAGAGCCCAGCTGGTAAGATGTGAGAAGGTCCAAAAGATCGAGATAAATCCATCTCCCTTTTGCTAAGTCCTTCCTATCAATGAGCATACATCATGTCATTAATTTAGTAAGAATTGACTGCATACCAACCATACCCCATCACTACGCTGGTTATGGAGAATATTATCATGAATAAGATATAGTTGCTGCCCACAAGGAACTCATCTTTTAACACAGTGATTGCTGGTAAACAGTCAGTCAGGATATGAAGTAGCATGCTATCATAGAGGCCTACAACAATATTATGAGCTACAGAGAGAAGGAATGAAAAGGTAGGGATGTGGTCAGGCTCCAAGGGAAAGGGAAAGGCATTTATCAGTAATTAAGAAAATAAACAGACAAAAGAAATAGGCAATACTGTTCTAGTTTGTGTAGCTAGTGTGTTGAACAAGCATGACTCATGGCTAATAGAAATGCAGCTTTATAGTTGACTCCTCCTGTCCTGATCCTTCCCCAGCCTACTCTTGCTCTCTGCTGTTTCAAGGGAAAGACACGGGCAGGAGGAATGTAAGGGCTAGGGCAGCTTGGACTTGAGCTTGGCCTTTGGCCACAGAAAGCATCCCTGGTGAGCCAGAGCAGGACTCTTCTCATGGGGTCATGCCATGGGTTCTTCCAAGGTCCCCTCCTGGGACCTCTGTCCTATACTTCCCCTGACCCTGACAGATGTGACTCCATTCCTGGTGCTGCCTGAGTCAATGGGGAGTAGCACATCTTGTCTTCCTGCCAAAATCCCTTCACTCCTCCAGCAGGCATTTTCACACAAGATCTTAGAGGACTCAAACAACATGATTATTCTCTCTCTGGTAGGGCCCACATCTCATGCACAGGGAACGACTGCATCCCCTACTCTGAAGAACTCTGGGAGTGCATCCAAACCTAAACCCTCTCTCTCCTGTTATTGCACCTAGAAAGCAAGTCTCATCCCTTACCCCTTGTGGGCAGGAGCCAGGCACCAATCACCAAGCATGACCAGGGCACTAGTCCCTCCATCTCCTTACTGCAAGAAGTAGCTTTCAATGTTCTCCCACAGTGCCTCCACTCCCCCCCCACCAAAGGGAGAGATCAGGAGCAGCTCTTTCCAGAGGAATCTCTTTTCTAACACCCTCCTGCTCCACTTTTTCTGACCCTTTCCTTGTCTTTGATTTGGATGAGGGTCCAGAGTCAAGGTTACATGAGCCCTTTCCCTTGACACACAGCATCATCCAAAATGGAGGCTGACTTCACTGGTGAGACCATCAGAGTTTCCAGTCTTGGCTGACCTATGAACACCTCTGACAGGTTAACAGATGCTCCCACAAGCCAAAGGAGATAAACATAGATCCCGGGTTCACTAGCACATCACTAACCTAATGTCACCTCCATATAAATCTGTCCCCAGGATCCCAACAGCCAAACTCTGAGCCCTGCGTAGGATGTGAAAACTGAGTCACAGATTGGTGACTCACCAGTGAGAGACCACACAATGAGTCAGGCAGAGGAGGCCGGGAACAAGCTTTTAAAATCTGAATTCTCTGGACTGCCTCTAGAGAACCACCCTTGAAGGAGACAAGGCTCCAGGGTAAATGGGTGGGAAGGCAGGTCAAGACACCAAACTCTACATCAGAGAATGGTGATGCGCTTTGGCTTTCTGCATGGCTCACTGAGAGCCTGGGGTTTTGTGCAGTAGGTTCTAATGCAGTTTTGTAATGCCTGACCCCACTTACTGATAACAAATTCATCGATCACCTCAGGTCTGCTGCCTGCCCTCCGTGACTCATCACTGCTCATTTCATTATCTGGCAACTGCTTGTGCTACAGCATTATGCGAGCCTAGATGCAGGAGGACTAGGCATGGGACAGTGACACAGAGCAGCAGTTAAGGACACAGCCTTGCCTATTACACAAACCTGGCATCACATTTGATGGGATCTTAGGCAAGTCACTTGCTTCATTTTCTCCCTCATTGAAACAGAAAGAAGAGTGCACTTGAAGGGTTGCATTGAGGAGTAGATAAGATGCTGTTTATAAATGGTCCAGAATGTAGCAAGTGCTCTAAAATTAGATAAATATTATACTATTCATTAAGGATTTTGTTTCCATTGATGATTGTTCTTCACAATTTTGCTATTTGCTTACAAACTTAGATAATTACTTACCATTTATTTGGGCGCAGAGGAAATTAAATTTGTGCCAATATTTAAAAAAACTCAAAGAGCATGAGGGATCTAAACCACTCTTGGCACACAAATTTCTTGAGAAAAGGGCTACATTTGGTCCATTTTGTATCTGCAGGACCTGGCAAAAAGTGCTTGGAGAGTAGGGTTATAAAGAAATAAAAGGCTGAATGGGGTGTATGTCCACACTAAACATTTTTGGAATTGGTGTCATGCATATTTGGACACATTCATTCAAGCAAGCACCCCCATGCACAGCTCTGCACCAGACATTATGTGAGACACAAACAAAAACAGCATCAAAACCAGTACACGCGCAGGTGCAGAGGGATTCAAGACCAAACTGAGGTAAAACTCGGAGCTGTGACTTGAGAGAATTGGTGACACCTACCAATAGCAGGATGAGGGAGGGCATCAGGAAGCGGGAACCTCGGAAAGAGAACCCTCTCACCTAGGGAGGCAGTGTCATGCCGCCATGCTGAGGCTATGTGGTCTTAGTCAGCTGGACCCTTCCTGGGAGCTTGCTTGGCCCCTTACTGGGCCTGAGAAGGACAAGACACGGACAGGATAGACGAGGTTCTATTGATGAAGAATTTATGATCTTGACCCTGTCACGTCCCCTCTGAGCCTGAATTCTCTCACCCATAAAATAAGTTGGTGGACCTGAGTTGAAGTTCTCACACTTTAGTATGCAGGTGAATTGTTGGGAGAGTGTGCCTAAAATGCAGATTCCTGGGCCCTACTGCCAGATATGGATTCCCAGATCTGGAATGCATTTTATAAGCAGCCTAGGTGATTCTAGGAAATGCGGGCCTACAGGAAAGTATCACAGGAGGATGCCCTTTTTTGATCAAAAAATTTCTTAGCTCTCTCCCTATAAATGTAGGTGGATTTTTATGTTGGTTGTTTGAATACATACATAAAAGCTGTCATGAATTCACAGGTTAAGATGCATTTGTAGTTTATTCATCTCAATAGGGGCATATATATTTGAAAAATAGTATTATATGTAGAGAAGGGGGTATGTATGTACTATTTATTTAGGATCTGGACAATGTTTGGCATCCTCTGGATTAAAATATTATGATCCACAGATACCTAAGTATATAACTTAAAAATTGAAAACCACTGATCTAAGTTATCTGTAAATTCCCTCTTCAAAGCTAGTAATCTATGATTCTAATTAGAGGGCTTATGGCTAACTGGCTAAATACTGATTCTTTTTCCTATATTTGAAATCTAATAAGGAATCTTGGCTGAGCAACCACTTCAGGTAATCCTGGCAAAAGAAAGAAAAAGTGACACTGCTCACTTTCAAATACATCTGGTTTTATCCACTGATTTGCAAGAAGGCTGGAGAGTTTACTAAAAGAGGAACGGGGGACTTGAATTCAGTAGCGCCGGGGCTACTGACCAGAAGGAGGATCCCCAGTGACGTTTAAATATAATGCATATGAACTGTCCGATAAGATCCAGTTTTGCCAAGAGGAACTATGGATTCTCCTGAATTGAATCATCCATCAGAGAAAGAGGAGTTCCTAACAACCCAGGGTTAGAGGGCAATCATTTTTCCAGATCTCCATTATTAGCTGATATTGGCTACCCCATCACGATGCACAGCTGGAAGGGGAATATATGTATGAACTTCTGCTAAACTCACCAATTCTATATGGCTGAAGCTGTGGAGCCCTGGCTGAGGGTGATATATGAGGAGCTTCCTCTTCCTTCATGGCAGCATCCAGCCTTGGGCAGCGGCTGCCATGTTTGCCAAGCAACCACCAGCACTGATTCTTGAACACGTGTAAACATCCCTGGTGCTTCGCAGACATGTTTCAGAGGAGTTTCTGTCAAAGAGTGGTCTTCTTACACCCAAGTAGGTAGAGGCTCAGTTCCCTCAAGACTTGGGTACACATGTAAATGTGATTGCCTCGGTAAGGTCTGGAATGTTCAGATCATAGAAATATAAGGTCAGAAACAATGTTCAGGGGACGCCTGGGTGGCTCAGTCGGTTGAGCGGTTGAGTGTCTGCCTTCCCCTCCGGTCATGATCTCAGGGTCCTGGGATCAAGCTCCACATTGGGCTCCCTGCTAAGCAGGGAGCCTACTTCTTCCTCTCCCTCTGCCTCTCTCTCCATGCTCCTCCTCTCTCTCTCTCTCAAATAAATGAAATCTAAAAAAAAAAAAAAGAAAGAAAGAAAGAAACAGTGCTCAGCAAGTAGGTGCTCTCCAGTGGTTGCTTTTTCCTTACGTGTCTTGGTTTACAGGCATTCACTACAGTGGTAACTGTTCTCAAATACAAAAGCCTGGTTCTCATGCCAGACATTAAGGCACTCACAGCTGCCCTCGCTTTTTGTGTCACTCAGTCACAGGGTGGCAGGAGGTGTACCCGAATGAACCTTCCCTCCACAGTGTCACTGCTCTTTGCAGATGGCCTTTACTTTTGCGGGTAACGGCTGGCCTGTAGCTTCTGAGCATCAGGAGAGACCCTGAGGATAGTTTGCAGTGGGTTCCACCGGGCTCAGAGGCATTCTTCCTCCCGCTCTGCCAACTGGGGTCCACCCAGGCTTTGGGGAAGGCAGCTGCAAAATAGGTGGTGCGACTGCACAGCATATTCTTAAACTTCTGCCACTACCATGTCAGGGAGGCAGCGCAGAATCGGTGAAATCCAGCTGTCTCCATTCCCCGCTAGCGGGGGGTATGCGTTCAGAGACCCCGGATAGTACCTAACCCTGTTTATACTGTTTCTTCCTACACATATATACTTATGAGAAAGTTTCATTTACAAATTAGGCACAGTAAGAGATTAACAACAATAGCTAATAATAAAATAGAGCAATTATAACAATATACTGTGATAAAAGTTACGTGAATGTGGTCTCCCTCTCTCTCAAAATACCTTTCATCACCATACTCACCCTTGTTGTGACGAGATGACACGGAGCCACGTGAGGACGAGCGGTGAGGTGAAGGAGGCCTAGGCGCTGACGCAGTGTGCCGGGGCTACTGCGCACTGACGTCTGACCAGAAGGAGGATTCCCTTCCGGTCCCCCCATCTCTGTTGACCCCGGGTAACTGAGGCCCCCAAAAGTGAAACCACAGGTAAGGAGCGGCTACTGTCATACAGTTTTTGGAAGCTGAGGGATGTGGCTTTGGATCCCAATTCTGACACCGACCAGCGGTGCAGCCTCGGGCGGATCCCGCAGCTTCTCTGAGCCTGGGTTGCATCATCTGAAAACTGGACTTGATAGCCGTGCCTCACAGGGCTGTGGTGAGGATTAGCAGCGGTGCGTGTAGGGGGCCTGGCACAGTCATAGCTCAGGTGATGCGGTGGTATTAGGAGAGCAGAGAGGGAAGCTTATTTCAGAGTCTGCATCTCGGGACTGCGTTTGCGCTCCTTCATTCCCGATGTGCCAGGCACCATTCGGGCACTTGGTTATAAAGATGCGTGAACCTCACCTCTTGTCCCCCCACCTTGTACCAGGAGCTCATCCGGTGACAGTCCAGTCTCCTTCCCAGGGGCACAGACCATGTTGACCTCTTTTTGCTTCTGGGTGGGATGGGTTCTGGATGGCCTCTGACTTGGGTTTTGCTGGGAATGAAAGTAAGATGGCCATGGGACATAAACAACAGATTGGTGTGGTGCTGCAAAGCTGTCAGCAGGAATGTGAAAACAAGATCTTGGTTGAATAGCTGTGGCAAAAATTCTTGAAACATTGTTCCTCTGTTCTTAGGGTGAAGAGGAGGAGCTCTCACCCCAGATTGTGGGGGTGGAAAAATCCGTTCATTAGGGGGACTCTGTGTGCAGAGGGACCAGCCCTCCCAGGCCATCCAGTGGTTACAGCCTGGGTGCTGGGAGGCTGGGCCTGCTCTCCCCAGTAGGTGGACCCAGGCTCCAGGGCACTGGAGGAAGTTGTCAACTGTCGGCAGAAAGCATTAGATTTTCTACCCTTCTATTCCAGTCATGAGCATGTTTCCCATTATACTCTCCGTAAACAGAAAGGGAACAATCCTCCTGTCATGGCCACATTTGTTGAGCACCTATTGTAGACATTGGGTTAAGAAACCCCAACGTCGATAATCAGTCTTCTCCATAGTAAGCTCTACTACCCTCCTTTCACTTGATATCTTGCCTAATCATTCACTGAGAAAATAGATCCCATTGGGCAAGCACATTTCAATCACCACAGTAGTCAGGGTCCAACCAGAAAATAGAACTTCCCCAAGGGTTCAAAACAGAGAGAATCTAATACCAGATAATGGCTATGGAGAAGACACAAGATGGGGAAAAACCAAGCAGGAGGGGATGAGGCAGCTCAGAGGTCAGCCTCAGCAGGAAGTGGCTGGCATCCTTGTCTAAAGGGGAGAAGGGTGTTCCCGGGGCCAGAATGTTGGTCTCACTCACTGAAACCAGACCGCCTCCTGCAGGAGGCTGAAGCCAAGGAGGAGAAGCAGCTACTCTAGAGATTCACCCAAAGAGGGAAGGAGGAGGAGCACCCCTGCCTCTGTGTTCCTCCCACTCTATAATCTTCTATCAGCATGTCCCACTGATCACAGCTGAGGGAAGCCAGCTGATATGGGAGTCGGAAATATAGGCTGCAGCCCAAGCTGTGCATAGTCAAGCAGGGAAAGGGTATGGAACATTGTCAAGGGCAAGCACACTAGGGACAGGATCATTCAAGTTATAGTATTCTGTCTGGATAAACAGTCACACTCCCAAGTAGGAATTATTGGTAACCCAAATGGAGGTTTAGAAGGGTTTAAAAAAATTGCCCATGGGCCCTTAAAGCTTTTATATTTTGGCATCCACCTTAATCTAAGTTCTGCCTGAGAATTAAACTCTCAAATATTGTTGGGACAGCTGGGTAAGCTTAAAGAAAGTTAGCTAGATCTATCTTTAGACTAAATCAAAAGCTTTTAATTTAATTTTTTGAAAACCACAATTAATGAGAAACATGTTCATTCCAAAGAGCAAACAACTAAAAAAAAAAACAAGGCTGTGGCCTGCTGGAGCTTGACAACCAGCAGGCCTTGGAGAACAAGTGTGGGGTCTCCAGGGAGGGTCAGCTCTGTGTCTGGTCAAGGCTGCCAGAGGTCTCCCTGAGTCACATGACCATTAATGCAAGTGTCCCTGCCTGATAACATTGCTCAAGATTTTCCACCACTATGTCAGGGATCCTTGAAGGAACCTGCAGAGGGGACTATTCCATGCCACCATGAGCCCTTTTCTCCTGGAAGCCTTCTCTGATGCCCAAGTTGGGTTATTTGATGCTCCTCTTCACTGTCCCCTCTGTATCCTATGCCAGCCTCCATCATGGGACCTGATGTACTGCTTTGTAATGGTACATTTTCTCATTTATCTGTCCTAGTGGATTGTGAGCTCCACCAGGTCAAGGCCCTAAATGGGCCCTGTGCTTAGCACAGCTCTGCACACATGGTAGATACGCAATTGAATTTTGAGGAATGAGTGTAAGGACATATAGGAACCCAGGAAATTCTTAACAGCTTGGTTCAGTGGAAAGAATGTGCAGTCAGGTGTCCATTAGACCTAGAATTACATGATAGGTGTGCTAGTCACAAACTGTGCCATCTTGGATAATCACTTGGGGTCTGAACTTAAGTTTTCTCTATTATAAAGTGGGATTAATATTGTTTTCCTTAAAGAATTGTTGTGGCTATTCAAAGAAATAGCATTAATTATAATAATTCAAAGAAATAGCTCAATTATAATCATTTCCCTTTTCCCTTAACATTTTGAAAGGAAGCTACTCTGTTCTCCCCTAAAATGTTTTGGGTCACCAACAGCATTAAATACTGGGATAGATGGGCCATGGCTTTGAAGCAAGGTGATTCAGTGCAGGAAACAGAAATCACTTTCAATAATTCAAGAAGAAAATGATTGGATGCAGGCAGTTAGGGAAATACAAAATTGCCAAAAGTGCTGAAAGAGTGAATGTCAAGGGCCAGGCCTGGACCACTGAGTTCAAGGGCATTCAGTCCACTGTAGCTGCCATGCCCACCTTCAGACTCTATAATCCTGTGTGTTAGTTTTGTATTGCTGCATGACAATTTCACCACAAACCTAGTGGCTGAAAACAGGCATTTATCATCTCACAGTTTCTGTAGTCAGGAATCCAGGCACAACTTAGATGGGTACTCTGAGTCAGGCCTCATGAAGCCACCATCGTGGTGTTGACTGGGGCTGCAGTCCCATCTGGCTCCTGACTGGGGAAGGATCTTATTCCAAGCTCACATGATTGTGGCGGTATTTAGTTCCTTCCAGGCTGTCAGAGGAAGGGCCTCAGTTTCCTACTGGTTATTAGATAGAAGCCATTCTTAACCCCTTGCTACATGGCCATTTGCTTCTTCAGAGCAAGCAGGAGAGTGTCTCCTAGGAAGATGGATGCTGCAGTCTCATACAACATAATCACATAGACATAATCCCATCACTTCGCCATATTCTGTGGTTGGAAGGTCCCACCACCCATACTCCAGGGAAGCAGGGTCATGGGGTCACCTGAGAGTCTGACCACTACACCTTATTTGCCAGCAGCTTTAGCAGCAGGATGATGGCTTCCCTCATTTCTGCCTTCCTGTTATTCACAAATGCATCTGATTGTAAAGCAGAATTTACATCTATAACCCAAGCTGCAAAGGATTCTGGAAAAATGTCATGTATAGTTTTCCAATCTCTCTAATTTAGGTAAAAGGTAGAGTTGTAGTTGAGAGAGTCGATTCAGAATATCAATAGCAGTGGCATTTACTTAGCATGTGATATTGAATATCTGCTCTTGTGGGCAATCTAATTAATATGTTACTGCAACATGTATTGATTGAGTACTTGCTGTGTAAGAGCTAGTGTTGCAAAATGGTTAAGAACATGGGCTTGTAGTGAGATTGCCTGGGTTTGAATTCTGGTTCTGTCTTAAAATCATCATCTGTAAAATGAGGACCAATAATCATACTTATATAATTGTATAATCAAATCAGAGAGTGCCAGGTACAGAGTCAGCATTCGATAAAGGTTAGGTATCACCATTCTTATGGGCCAAGCAATTTCTCAAGTGTTTTCCACACATTATCTCATTTGATCTTCATGATAGTGCTATAAAAATAGCTACTGTTATTCCCATTTTACAGATGAGAAAACAATCTTAGGGAGGTTATACACTGAACCCTAACAAAGGTCAGCAAAGCCAATTATTGGCAAAGTTGATAGTTCTTGGCCCTTACACTAAACTGCCTCCTCTTTACCCTTGGAAGATAGGTTTAATTTCTTTTTTAAGATTTTATTTATTTATTTGAAAGAGAGAGAGAGAACACAAGCAGGGAGAGCAGCAGAGTCAGAGGGAGAAGCAGGCTCCTCACCGAGCTGGGAGCCCAACGTGGGACTTGATCCCAGGACCCTGGGATCATGACCTGATCTGAAGGCAGATGCTTAACTGACTGAGCCACCCAGGCACCCCTAATTTTTTTTAATAGTCATAATGGTAATAAGGAAGAATAATGATCCCTTAAAATTGTATAGGACTTCGCAGTGTACAAAGTGCTTTCTCGCTGGAGCCTTCCAATAGAATGCTATAATGTGTATTTGTTGTTTTGCTTGAAAATATCCAATTCTGCAAAAGAGAAAAAGAAAAATATTAGATAAATAAAATTCATAAAATATGTAGAAACTATGGCATGTGTATATTTAACACAGATTGAAAGGGCCAAGAGATACCTCATATTTATGAAACACCTGTGCACTAAATATCAGTGATATAAAAGTATGCATGAGACCTGAGGCACTAAATGTTCCAGGTACACAAAATATACACAAGCAAACAATATTCACGAGGCTGTAATTCAGCCAAATAGTTAATGACACCCATTCCGACTCCATGTATCCTCTGCCACCTCCAGGCCACGACTCAGCTTTTCAGTAGACGAGTTGGCAAGCTACAGCTAGTGGCCGGATGTGTACTTGTCCCTGCATCTCTGCAAGTACAGCAAGTATGTGTTCTCAGCTGGGGCCCTTTCCATCTGTAGGCCCCTTAGCCCAAACCTCAGCTCTGGTCCTGTAACCAAACCATCAGTGGGGAAGGCTGATGTGGCAGAGAGAGAGAGAGAGAGAGAGAGAGAGATGGGACAGATGAACACAGTCTATCCCAGGATTTGGATGGTGTTCATACCCTATTTCAGAGCGCTAATCTCCCCCCCCAACCGACACTTGCTTCTATGTGTTTTAAACTTATTTTATAATATGTGTGATTTGAGTGTCTTAATTTGGTTAGTGAGTGACTCTGTTCCATGGTCTCTGGTAGGAAGTACCAGCTACCCTGGTAGTGACCTTGGAGGTGGCCATGGCATTAAGGTAATTTCCCACACGATACATGATGGAAGTAAGTAAGAATCGTGATCCTCTATAGATAAAGGAATTAAGAAATTTGGAGAGTGTGTGCCTTAAACAAGGTCACACAGCTATGAAGTAGATAAATTGGAATTCATACACAGATTTGTCCAACTCCAACCCTAGTTTTTTTGAATTCTAAATAAGATCCTCATGGCAATATCTATCTATATATATTTCTCAGGGGGGTACTATAAAAAATGAGTTGGATTTTTCTTGTGGGCCTCTAAAGAAAGTTTGCAAAGAAGAATTCCAAGGCTGTTCTGAGCAGTGGTGTCCAAGTAGAACAAGACAGCACTCCAGCCCAGGCCTTATTTTGAAGGAGCCACACTCACTCAGCATGCCCGTGCTGGGAGTGTCCTTAAAATGGGCTTCTTGTTTGAGATTGTCAGTTGCCCTTCCGCTCATCGATTCTGCAAACACTGTCTCCTTATGAGCAAGGCCTCCAGCCCACAGACACGTGGAGACTCTAGTGCTGTGAGGAATTAAGTCCAGTAAAAGGGGAGGCTTGAGCCAAAAAGGGTTCTTCATGTCCTTCCCAAAGCTAGATTCCCTGACAGACAATGGCACCCTGGCAGACTTGGTCTGCATGTTTGCTCTGGCTTTTTTAACAGTTGACTTTGGGAACAACTCTAGGTTGGCTTGGATATGAAACTTGCTTTCTCCAAATAAATCGTCAACTGAAATAAGCACTTTTGGGTTTTCCTTCCATCCCCTTCCTCACTACCTTTGAAACCATGTTCAAATAAACACTGCTGGCCCAAAGGATTTTTGAGCTGTGACCCAGGCCCCTTTAGAAAAGGGAAGTCTCTCTAGTAAGGGCTGACCAGGCATCCTCAAGTCATCTGTGTCAATTTCCAAACTCTTGTGGAAAACATCAGTCTTTCAGAGGAGGAAATAGTAGCCTTCCGTGGAACCTTGCAAATAGTTTTCAGCAATCATTAGGCACTCACAATGTGTCATTTTTTGCAAATTTGCATTGACTTTGCTCTTGTTTTCATTTCATCCTAGTCAGTTTACCTCCAATTGCTCACCAAATCACTAGGTTAGAAAAACATCACAATAGTTACAAGCTCATGTTTATGAAGAGCCATAGTTATTAACATGGAAAATGAACATAATACAATTCTACATATGTTTTTTATTGTGTTTTTGTGCATGTGTGTTTGCATGTGTGCAGGCACACATGTAGACAATAAGGAAAAAATCTGGAAGGAGAAACAACAAAATGCATAAATGTGCTTATGGAGGAATTATAAGTAATTTATATCTGATTTTTTATAACTGTTACTTAAATTTATATAGTCACCTTTCATTGCCTTACCATTTTTTTAAAAGCCTGTCTATTTCTTTTGTTTTTTTTTAATTTTTCTTAAAGTAGGCCCCACGCCCAGCGTGGAGCCCAATGCGGGGCTTGAACTCATGACCCTGAGATCAAAACCTGAGCTGAGATCAGGAGTTGGCTGCTTAACCAATCAACTGAGCCACCCAGGTGCCCTAAAAGCTTCTCTATTTCTATTTTGAATGGAAATAACAATACTTGACAAGGTCTTTACTGTTATCAAGGAGCTTTTTTTTTTTTAAGATTTTATCTGTTTATTTGACAGAGAGAAACACAGCGAGAGAAGGAACACAAGCAGGGAGAGTGGGAGAGGGAGAAGAAGGCTTCCCACCAAGCTGGGAGACCAATGCAGGGCTCGATCCCAGGACCCTGGGATAATGACCTGAGCCGAAGGCAGACGCTTAACGACTGAGCCACTCAGGTGCTTTTTTAGAGCTAAATCATCTCAGCTGAGCTTCATACTACCCCTAGGTGGTAGTCAGAATCATCTTTATATCCACTTTACAGGTGGCTCAGACAGACTGTTGCATGCAAGGTTACGCAGCTACTAAGTAGCAACATTGAGAGGCAGAGAGATATTCCTGATTTCAAAGCCCACACGCACTTCCCACTGTGCCTGTAGCTGCTCTAACTACTCTCAGCATTGCGCCCCTGGTTTCAGTCAACACCTGCTCTGTGGCATGGTGTTCCAGGGGGATGCAAAAATGAAAATCCTACCCCCGGGGAACTCACAGTCCAGAGCAGGGGTTCTCAGCCCCAGCTGTTCATTAGATTTACCCTGGGCCAGTTTTAAAACTCTTGCTGCCTGAGCCATAGCTCAGCTATTCTTTAAAACCCCTCAGATGATTACAGTGTGCAGCCAAGATGAGAACATCTGATCTATGGGGAGCTGGTACACCCATAAAGGCACAGATCCCAGGGAAGACAATGTATACTCAGTTATGACAATTCACTGCCTTCCTTCCAGTAATTGCTTCCTGGCATTTTATGGGTCCTTGGCATATCGGTCTATTTGCATGGATATCATGAGAATTGAAGACTGTAAATGATACATGGCTTTTAGTGTTCATCCTTGAAATTAGTTGGAAATAGCTTTTTCATCCTTTTACTGCATGAGTCGTTAGGCAATATCGTATAGCAAGGAGCTCTAGACATGGGAATCTGGACAGGTTTAGCCCTGACTTGGTAAGAAACTGTGGTTTGGGACAAGTCACTTCTCCTCTGTGGGTCTCCGTTTCTTCTTCTATAAAATAAAAGGGTCAAATTAGATGCCGTCTTTTGGTCCCTCCAGCTCAAATTTCCTGTGATTCTCCATCATATAGCCTTAGAGTGTTAAAAAGAAGACAGTCCGAGATAGATAATGAATTTAAAATCTACCTCTTTCAGTGTTCTATTGCTACATGACAAATAACCTCAAAACTTAGTGACTTAAAACAATAGGTTTTTTTCCTGATTCTGTGGGTTGACTGGAGGTTCTTCTGCTTGTGACTGGGCTCCCAGGGGCAGCTGCAGGCACAGGGAGCTCAGCTGACGCTGGAACATCCAAGAGGGCCTTACTCCGCTGGCGGTTGGTGCTGGCTGTGGGCTGGAGGGCCCTAGCTCTGCTCATGACCTCTCATCCTCCAAGAGTTCTTCTTCCTAACGTGTTCTTCTTCCTAATGTGGCAGAATTCTAAGAAGCTGAGAGTGGGAAGCAAAGCTTCCCGAGGTCTAGGCTCTGGAACTCCCACACTGTCTCTTTGGCTATATTCTATTAGTCCAAGCAAGTCACAGGATTATCCCTGATTCAAAACAACGACAAAGACAAGGCAGTGGAACTGCAGACTCCACCTCTTGATGAAAGAGGCAGCACTGACAGGTTACAAAGGGGTGTGGACGCGGGGAGGTTTGCTCCATGGGTGGCCATTATTAGCATGATCTTCTGTGTTATTTTTGCCTGGAGACGCCAGAGAATGTAGTGGGAAAGAGCACAGTTTTTGGATTTCATCTGGTTTCAAATCCTGCTGCCGCCATTTACTTGTGATATGGGGCAAGGGACTTAAATCGCTCTGTGCCTGTTGCCTCACTGGTAATTTGAGGAGGATAATAATAGTGCTCACCTCATGGGGTGACTGTGATAAATAAATGTGATCATGTCTGCGAAGCCTCAACAGAATGAATGTGTCCTAAAAGCTCTCTGCTCTTACTATTGGCCCTGATTCTCTGTGGACCTGAGGGAGCTGTTTCATCCCTCAAACATAGGCAGCAGCCGGTATCTCCTCCCCAACGTCACCAGCCTTAGACTGACTGCGGCCACTTGCTGCAAAGCTGAAGGCTTAAAATTCATTTGGTATTGGTTATCATTTAGCTCATTTACATATGCAGCATCTCTCCCACGAAAGGCCCACCTCCAGGCTTTGATTTTAAAAACAAGGAATGTGACTTAGGGCCTCAGTGGGTGGAGTGTGCTATTGGCCCTAATGGCTCTTACTGTTCCCTGGGAGCCCTGGGCTCCTGACTGCCTGGCTGAACGTGGTTCCAGGTGAGAGCCGCCCTCTGCCCCCTGGGAACCACCTGCACACGGCATGCCACCACTTGCTGGCCTCGGCTCCCACCGGGTGTCATCTAACTGAAGGCTGGCCGGGGGGGGGGGGCCTTAGGTCACAGGTGTGGTCTAACCTGTTGTTAAGTGCCTGAGGGGCACAGACTCCCTATGTCAACACTCACCTATGACCTACCTATGATTTGTTCTCCAGAATGTATGACCTAAGCTCCCTCCAAGGCAAGTCAACCATACTCAGCAGTATGGCTCTGGGCTTTGGAGTCAGACACACATGGGTTCACATCCCTATACTGGCACCTACAAGCATCACAACTTTGGACAAATGGGATAAACTTACTAGTCTCAGGTGTTTCCTCTGTAAAATGGGGACAATACTATCTACCTTACAAGATTGCTGTAAAGGTTAGAAATAGGCATATAAAGCACCCAGCACAGAGTCTGGACATTAGTGGGATTAAATTAAATAATTTGTACAAAGTGCTCAAGAGCTCAGGGTATGTAGTAAGTCCTCCAAAAGAAGAAAAAAAGTTACCTCTCTCAGTGTCAGGGTGAATCTAAGCCTGATGTTATTCATTCATTTATTCATTTATACAACAAACCACTGCTAATCCTGCAGAGAATGACTAAGGTATATTAACTTCCAAACTGGAAGCTCCCTGAAGGCAGGGACCCTGCCTTCCCTCCCCTCTGCCCGCCATTTAAATTATCTAGTACAGTGCCTGAAACACAGGAGGTGGAGAGTACGCATTTGTGGAGGGAAACATAACCTAATCTCTGCCATCACTAAGCCTGGATTTAAAGAGAAGATGAGGAATATGCACAAATAACTGTGATTCCACATAGACTGAGTCAAGCGATCAGAGAGGAACAAGGGTTATGGAAGAAACGACTAAGGCAGAGTCAAGGCTTCAAGGAGAGGTTCATTTAGAATCAGCTTCCAGAAAAGAGAAGGATGCCAAAGTGTAAGCTGGGAACAAAGCCTGAGAACAAAGAGGAGGACCAAGTGTAACCCGTGGCTGAAATTTGAGAACTGGAGTTGTGTGCATCTCTCCCTCTATGTCTGTATGTGTCTGTCATTCAAAAAGGCCTCAGAAACTCTCTCATTATGTGAGTGTGTAGGATTTTCCTATCTCTGGGTGGTATTCCCAAATTAAATTATACATTCTCTTAAAGAAGCTCATTGAATTCTTGCTGGCTTAAAGATTAAAAAGGGGGGGGGAATAGTCTTAAAATTCCCAGAAATAAAGGGAATTGAGATTGAAATACTGTCAATGTGAGTCTCTAGCCATACCACCCTGAAAGCGCCTGATCTCGTCTGAAATACTGTCAATGTGAAAAAAAAAGAGATATTCTTATAGAAACTCAGAAATTTTTTAAAATTAAAGTTGTCAGGATGTAGGTAAATCTTTGGCAAAAAGACTGGTAATTTCAGTTTAATAAAAACAGGTCTGTTTTTTCTTAGACTTAAGTAGAATGCAAACACTTTTATTATACTTGAATATCTCTTCCCTAAACTTACCCAGATTTACTGATAGAATAAGCTAGCATAGCTTCTACAAAATATATATTACAAAAAATATAAATTTTTGTTGAACCAAATCAAATCGTTATTCTCACAAACTTGACTTCAGCAGTAATTATGTGTTGCGGTACATCAGCTTGAAGATAATTTCCAACATCTTTAGGTAATTTATAACTTTGGACTGATGCTAAATTGAGTTAATTAATACATATTCATTAGATATCAAGATCATTTCTAAAAAGATAGAATACGAACCGAGCAAGATGGCGGAGGAGTAGGAGACCTGGATTTTGTCTGGTCCCAGGAATTCAGCTGGATAGGGATCAAACCATTCTGAACACCTACGAACTCAACAGGAGATCGAAGAAAAGAATAGCAACAACTCTCTGAAGAGAAAAGCGACCACTTTCTGGAAGGTAGGACGTGTGGAGAAGTGAATCCGAGGCGATATTCGGGAGGATAGACGGCAGGGGAAGGGGCCTCCGTCGGCCGCTTCTGGCAAGTGATAGAGCAGCGGAGCACAAAATCGGAACTTTCAGAAGTCGGCTCCACTGAGGGACGTCACTCCAGTGGCTAAGCAGGGGGTGGAAACCTCATGGGACAGTGTGGTCTCAGGACCCCCAGGGTCACAGAAAGACCAGGAGTGCCTGAGTGCAGCAGAGCTCCCAGGTATCAGAGCGGGGAAGCCGGCTGCAGAGATGGAGCTGAGGCGCGGGCTCTCAGCTCGCGGTTGCCATAAACCGTGATCTGCAACACAGTCGGGCCACTCCTCTTCCAGCAGGGCCACTGCTCAACAAGCAGCAAATCCGGGGAGACTCCCCTTTCTCCCCCTGGAGGAGCAGCGCAAGAGTGCACTGCAGGGATCTGCTGGGTTTGGAGACTCCACATAGGGTCAGAGGCCAAGATAGAAACCCTCAGTCACAGGCCAGGTGAGCACGGAGTGCGGTCGGAGACCGGGGAGACGGGAGTGATTGACTGCTTTTCTCTGGGGATGCACTAGGAGTGGGGCCCTGAATTCTTGGCTCCTCTGGGGGCAGAGATTGGGAGGCCGCCATTTCACTCTTGTCCTCCAAAGAAGTACGGAAAGCTTGCAGGGAACAGAAGCTCCCGAGAGCAAACCTGAGCAGATTACTTAGCCCGGACCGGCAAGGGCAGGGCAATTCCGCCTCTGGCAAACACATTTGGGAACTGCGGCAACAGCTCCCTCCCCTAGAAGATCAGCAAGAACAGCCAGCCAAGACCAAGTTTACCGATCAATGAGAACGGCAGAACTCCAGCACTAGGGGAATACTGCAAAGAGAATTCGTGGCTTTTTTCGAATGATTCTTTGGTCTTTCAAAATTAATTTTTAAAAATTTTTCTCCTTCCCTTTTCCAACAAACATCTTAGCAATTCCTTTTTTAAAAAATATTTTTTATTTTTCATTTTTAGAGTCATATTCTATCCCTTCACAATAGTTACCCTTATTTTTGGTATATATATATATATATATGTTATTCTCTCTTTAAAATTGTGAGATACAGTTTCTTAGAACAGATCAAAATATACCCTAAATCGCTGGGGTATGGCTTTATTCTAGTCTCCTGTCTGATCACATTCTCTCCCTTTTTATTTTTTAAATCCTCTTCTCTCTTTTTTCAACCAAATTCTTATCAATTCCTTTGATAAAATCTTTTATAATTTTCATCTTTACAGTCATATTCCATCCCTTCATCATATTAACCCTAATTTTTGTAATTTTTTTATATATATAAGTTTTTCTTTCTTTAAAATTTTGGGAGGCACTTTCTTCTAACAGACCAAAATATGCCCAAAATCTACTGTGTGGCACTGATCTGAAAACAAAGAGCCTTATCATATTTGCACCAGCCTTATCATATTTGATCATATTCTGGGTTTTTTTTGTTTGTTTGTTTTTACCTTTTTCTTTGTCTTTTTTCTTTGTGTTTTTTTCTTTCTTTCGCTTTCTTTTCCCACAGTTTCAGGTCTTTTCTGATTTGTTTAGTGTATATTTTCTGGGGACATTGTTACCCTGTTAGCATTTTGTTCTCTCATTCATCTATTCTCCTCTGGACAAAATAACAAGACGGAAAAAATCGTCTCAACAAAAAGAACAAGAGGCAGTACCGACTGCCAGGGACCTAATCAATATGGACATTAGTAAGATGTCGGAACTAGACTTCAGAATGGTGATATTAAAGATACTAGCTGGGCTTGAAAAAAGCATGGAAGCTATTAGAGAAACCCTTTCTGGAGAAATAAAAGGACTAAAATCTAACCAGGTTGAAATCAAAAAGGCAATAAAAAATGGAGGCTATAACTGCTAGGATAAATGAGGCATAAGAGAGAATTAGTGATATAGAAGACCAAATGATGGAAAATAAAGAAGCTGAGAAAAAGAGAGATAAACAACTACTGGATCACAAGGGCAGAATTGATAAGCGATACCATAAGATGAAACAATATTAGAATAATTGGGATCCCAGAAGAAGAAAGAGAGAGGGGGGCAGAAGGTATATTGGAGCAAATTATAGCAGAGAACTTCCCTAATTTGGGGAAGGAAGCAGGCATCAAAATCCAGGAGGCACAGAGAACCCCTCTCAAAATCAATAAAAATAGGTCAACACCCCGACATCTAATAGTAAAACTTATGAGTCTCAGAGACAAAGAGAAAATCCTGAAAGCAGCTCGGGAGAAAAGATACGTAACCTACAGTGGTAGAAACATTAGATTGGCAACAGACCTATCCACAGAGACCTGGCAGGCCAGAAAAGACTGGCATGATATATTCAGAGCACTAAATGAGAAAAATATGCAGCCAAGAATACTATCTCCAGCTAGGCTGTCACTGAAAATAGAAGGAGAGATAAAAAGCTTCCAGGACAAACAAAAACTAAAGGAATTTGCAAACACGAAACCAGCCCTCCAAGAAATATTGAAAGGGGTCCTCTAAGCAAAGAGAGAGCCTAAAAGCAACACAGACCAGAAAAGAACACAGACAATATAGAGTAACAGTCACCTTACAGGCAATACAATGGCACTAAATTCATACCTTTCAATAGTTACCCTGAATGTAAATGGGCTAAATGCCCCAATCAAAAGACACAGGCTATCAGATTGGATAAAAAAACAAGACCCATCTATATGCTGTCTGCAAGAGACTCATTTTAGACCCAAAGACTCCCCCAGATTGAAAGTGAAGGGGTGGAAAACCATTTACCATGCTAATGGACACTAAAAGAAAGTTGGGGTGGCCATCCTTATATCAGACAAATTAGATTTTAAACCAAAGACTGTAATAAGAGATGAGGAAGGACACTATATCCTACTTAAAGGGTCTATCCAACAAGAAGATCTAACAATTATAAATATCTATGCCCCTAACATGGGAGCAGCCAATTATATAAGGCAATTAATAACAAAAGCAAAGAAACACATCGACAACAATACAATAATAGTGGGGGATTTTAACACCCCCCTCACTGAAATGGACAGATCATCTAAGCAAAAGATCAACAAGGAAATAAATATTTAAATGACACACTGGACCAAATGGACTTCACAGATATATCCAGAACATTCCATCCCAAAGCAACAGAATACACATTCTTCTCTAGTGCCCATGGAACATTCTCCAGAGTAGATCACATCCTAGGTCACAAATCAGGTCTCAACCAGAACCAAAAGATTGGGATCATTCCCTGCATATTTTCAGACCACAGTGCTTTGAAACTAGAACTCAATCACAAGAGGAAAGTCCGAAAGAACTCAAATACATGGAGGCTAAAGAATGAATGGGTCAACCAGGAAATTAAAGAAGAATTAAAAAAATTCATGGAAACCAATGAAAATGAAAACACAACTGTTCAAAATCTTTGGGATACAGTAAAGGCAGTCTAAGAGGAAAGTATATAGCAATACAAGCCTTTCTCAAGAAACAAGAAAGGCCTCAAATACACAACCTAACCCTACACCTAAAGGAGTTGGAGAAAGAACAGCAAATAAAGCCTAAACCCAGCAGAAGAGAAATAATAAAAATCAGAGCAGAAATCAATGAAATAGAAACCAGAAGAACAGTAGAACAGATCAACGAAACTAGGAGCTGGTTCTTTGAAAGAATTAACAAGATTGATAAACCCCTGGCCAGACTTATCCAAAAGAAAAGAGAAATGACCCAAATCAACAAAATCATGAATGAAAGGGGAGAGATCACAACCAACACCCAAGAAATACAAACAATTATAAGAACATATTATGAGCAACTCTATGCCAGCAAATTAGATAACCTGGAAGAAATGGGTGCATTCCTAGAGATGTATCAACTACCAAAATTGAACCAGGAAGAAATAGAAAACCTGAACAGACCTATAACCATTAAGGAAACTGAAGCAGTCATCAAAAATCTCCCAACAAACAAAAGCCCGGGGCCAGATGGCTTCCCAGGGGAATTCTATCAGACATTTAAAGAAGAATTCACACCTATTCTTCTGAAACTGTTCCAAAAAAATAGAAATGGAAGGAAAACTCCAAACTCATTTTATGAGGCCACCATTACCTTGATCCCCAAACCAGACAAAGACCCCATCAAAAAGGAGAACTACAGACCAATATCCTTGATGAACATGGATGCAAAACTTCTCACCAAAATACTAGCCAATAGGATCCAACAGTACATTAAAAGGATTATTCACCATGACCAAGTGCAATTTATCCCTGGGCGGCAAGGTTGGTTCAACATCCACAAATCAATCAGTGTGATACAATACATTAATAAAAGAAAGAACAAGAACCATACGATCCTTTCAATAGATGTAGAAAAAGCATTTGACAAAGTACAGCATCCTTTCTTGATCAAAACTCTTCAGAGTATAGGGATAGAGGGTACATACCTCAATATCATAAAAGCCATCTATGAAAAACCCACAGCGAATATCATTCTCAATGGGGAAAAACTGAGAGCTTCCCCCTAAGGTCAGGAACGTGGCAGGGATATCCACTGTCACCACTGCTATTCAACATAGTACTAGAAATCCTAGCCACAGCAATCGGACAACAAAAAGAAATAAAAGGCATCCAAATCAGCAAAGAAGAAGTCAAACTCTCACTCTTTGCAGATGATACGATACTTTACATAGAAAACCCAAAAGACTCCACCCCAAAACTACTAGAACTCATACAGGAATTCAGTAAAGTGGCAGGATATAAAATCAATGCACAGAAATCAGTGGCATTCCTATACACCACCAAAAAGACAGAAGAAAGAGAAATTAAGAATTTGATCCCATTTACAATTGCACCCAAAACCATAAGATACATAGGAATCAATCTAACCAAAGAGGCAAAGAACCTGTACTCAGAAAACTATAAAATACTCATGAAAGAAATTGAGGAAGACACAAAGAAATGGAAAAATGTTCCATGCTCATGGATTGGAAGAAAATAGATTGTGAAGATTTCTACGCTACCTAGAGCAATCTACACATTCAATGCAATCTCTATCAAAATACCATCCACTTTTTTCAAAGAAATGGAACAAATAATCCTAAAATTTGTATGGAACCAGAAAAGACCTCAAATAGCCAGAGGAATGTTGGAAAAAGAAAAGCAAAGCCGGCGGCATCACAATTCCGGACTTCAAGCTCTATTACAAAGCTGTCACCATCAAGACAGTATGGTACTGGCACAAAAACAGACACATAGATCAATGGAACAGAATAGAGAGCCCAGAAATGGACCCTTAACTCTATCGTCAACTAATCTTCAACAAAACAGGAAAGAATGTCCAATGGAAAAAAGACAGTCTCTTCAACAAATGGTGTTGGGAAAAGTGGACAGCCACATGCAGAAGAATGAAACTGGACCATTTCCTTACACCACACACAAAAATAGACTCCAAATGGTTGAAAGACCTAAATGTGAGACAGGAGTCCATCAAAATCCTAAAGGAGAACACAGGCAGCAACCTCTTCGACCTCAGCCGCAGCAACTTCTTCCTAGAAACATCGTCAAAGACAAGGGAAGCGAGGGCAAAAATGAACTATTGGGACTTCATCAAGATAAAAAGCTTTTGCACAGCAAAAGAAACAGTCCACAAAACCAAAAGACAACTGACAGAATGGGAGAAGATATTCACAAATGACGTATCAGATAAAGGGCTAGTATCCAAAATCTATAAAGAACTTCTTAAACTCAACACCCAAAGAGCAAATGATCCAATCAAGAAATGGGCAGAAGACATGAACAGACATTTTTCCAAAGAAGACATCCAAACAGCCAACAGACACATGAAAAAGTGCTCAACATCACTCGGCATCAGGGAAATCCAAATCAAAACCTCAATGAGATATCACCTCACACCAGTCAGAATGGCTAAAATTAGTAAGTCAGGAAACGACAGATGTTGGTAGGGATGCAGAGAAAGGGGAACCCTCCTACACTCTTGGTGGGAATGCAAGCTGGTGCAGCCACTCTGGAAAACAGTATGGAGGTTCCTCAAACAGTTGAAAATAGAGCTACCATATGATCCAGCAATTGCACTACTGGGTATTTACCCCAAAGGTACAAATGGAGGGATCCGAAGGGGTATGTGCACACCGATGTTTATAGCAGCAATGTCCACAGTAGCCAAACTATGGAAAGAGCCAAGATGTCCATTTACAGATGAATGGATAAAGAAGAGGTGGGGGTGCCTGGGTGGCTCAGTTGTTAAGCGTCTGCCTTCGGCTCAGTTCATGATCCCAGGGTCCTGGGATCGAGTCCCACATCAGGCTCCCTGCTCAGCGGGAAGCCTGCTTCTCCCTCTCCCACTCCCCCTGCTTGTGTTCCTGCTCTCACTGTCTCTCTCTGTCAAATAAATAAATAAAATCTTTAAAAAAAAAAAAAAGAAGAGGTGGTATATATACACAATGGAATATTATGCAGCCATCAAAAGGAATGAGATCTTGCCATTTGCAACAACGTGGATGGAACTGGAGAGTGTTATGCAGAGCGAAATAAGTCAATCAGAGAAAGACATGTATCATATGACCTCACTGATATGAGGAATTCTTAATCTCAGGAAACAAACTGAGGGTTGCTGGAGTGGTGGGGGGGTGGGAGGGATGGGGTGGCTGGGTGATAGACATTGGGGAGGGTATGTGCTATGGTGAGCTCTGTGAATTGTGCAAGACTGTTGAATCATAGATCTGTACCTCTGAAACAAATAATGCAATATATGTTAAAAAAAGAAGAAGATAGCAGGAGGGGAAGAATGAAGGGGTGGAAATCAGAGGGGGAGATGAACCATGAGAGATGATGGACTCTGAAAAACAAAGTTAGGGTTCTAGAGGGGAGGGGGGGATGGGAGGATGGGTTAGCCTGGTGATGGGTATCAGGGAGGGCACGTTCTGCATGGAGCACTGGGTCTTATACGGAAACAATGAATCATGGAACACTACATCAAAAACTAATGATGTAATGTATGGTGATTAACATAACATAATAATTTAAAAATTTGAAAAATAAATTAAAAATAAATTAAAAAAAAAGATAGAATACCGAAACAGTATGACTAAGTATAATTTAATTCATATACTTTAGCTTCTTATTTTTATATGCTGCAGAGAGGCTATATATATTTGGGCTATTAATGAATATGTTCTCTTGCCACCGTGAGAAGTTGTACTATAAGGGATGTGTAATGAATAGTGAAAGTTGTAGAAAGCTCCTAAAAGGGGATTTAACTGTGGTCAGAGCTGGATACATTTGATGAGTTTATTTATGAGATTTTTATTGTCTTTGAGGTATTTTATGCCTCTTTGTAAATTGTAGGTGATTGATATGCAAACTCAGTCTTGTGTGGGAGAGATTAATTGACTTCTTTCCTCCCCATGGAAAAACAAGTTTTGATACTTACCTGCAAATTGGACTGGATCCTGTTACCTCGCCCAAACTCAATATTTCCCAGATTTTCAATGATTCCAGATTCCTTCAATATCTGGCTGCAATCTTCCAAACTAACTTTTCCAATCTATCTCCCTCCCATGTAATGGCATTACTGAGAACCATAACCTGACTGTCCAGATCCCTCTTGGGACTCTAGGTTGCCTTGCAGCTGGCTATTCTTCCCAGGATCTGAAAACCCCTGTAAAATGATATAAATCTCACAACGACTTGTATATAAATCTCTAAGGACTCACCATTGCAGCAGACCATGGGTGAGTCAGGACAAATCTGGACCTCTAAGGAAGTCTGACAAAATGCTTGGGTCATTCATGCATTTATATGAGAGCTAACCTAGACTGTGGACAACATCACCAAGAGCATCAACATCCTAGCTCAAGAGTTTTGAGACACTCAATGAGTGATCCTGCCTAACTGGATGATTCACCTCCACTGGCCTGTTGAAATCCACTGGATTGGTTACACTCAGTGTTCAACTCTTGATTCTTTACTTTAATACAAACCTAATTAATAGTTTCCTTTGGCACTTTAAACATCCTTCTTTTAAGATGCCTGATTTCCAGGACTCTGAAATAACCAACCTTTGCTACCGTCTCTTTGCGGATGGTTCAACTGGTTTTGCAGGAATAGAGGCAACTGAGAGTCCTAGAAAGACTACTTCTTAGACCCTGCTTTACTCCACTTGGAGGGTTCGTGATCACCCTTGAGTTGTTCACTGACAAGCAATATTCATTCATTTTGAACAAAAGGGCAGACTGATAGTATTGAACTTTACCTGAAAACAGAGATAGGTAAGAAATTTCCCCACACTTTTGTTCTCTGAAATCCCTTCACTCTTGTGTCCCAAGAAACAGCTACCTCAAAGCTTTTCCATATACTGAAGAGCAATCTCCATTCTTCTTCATGACCTTATGAGATGGTGGATGACCCTCTTGTTGACCTGACTCTATTGAAATTCCAGGCCCCCTTCCTTTCCTTGGAGAACTTTCTCATTCATGAACACTCTTCTTAATGCAGTAGCTTGAATAAAATCATCTTCTTATTTGACAATCCGTTTCATCTTTCACATTCTTCAGTTTAAAAAATAAAAATATGGGAAAAATTAAAAATAAAAAAATAAAGATATGGGAGGCTTTTTCCCCTGCCTTTGGAAAGACTGTGTGAGAAGGTGATGTCTGAGACAGTGACAGCCATCTCCAACCATGTGGAATAAGCCTCAGGATAACTGTCCACATGCTGAGGGTGGCACAGGGAGATGTGGGAAGTACATAGGTCCTCAATGACATTGTTATGTTGCTGAAATGTTATGAGAGACTGAAAGTTAGTCTCCTTATTACCCTGACTTCTAGACTTCTTGCCATGGAGGATAATAGGTAAACCTTATGTTCTAAGTCACTTCCTGTTGGGTGTTCTACCCAAAGCACCCCCAATAGGATGTTGGTAGACTTTAAGTGTAAAGAAAACTTGTGTCTGGAAAGCTGGAAAGTTGTTCAAGAAGAAATGATTGCCTTTGGGTAGGCAGGTAGAGCTTTAGAGAGTCAGAGCATGCCCTGTGTCCTGATGTGGCACTGGAGTTGCAGAATCATTCCCGAGAGGCCAAGACTGTCACAAACCCCCAAAGGGGCTTTCAGGTCCGAGTGAAGACTAACTCAAAAGTACCCCATGTGGATAGGTGATTGAGGACCCAAAAGTCTGTTGGACATCTCAGCAGATACCAGCACAGGCCCATAGCCTCACAGATCCAATGCACTCTGTACCTCCACTTACCACTTAGAAGCATCTCCAGGGAAAAAAGTGGGCATGCTCAAACAGACTGAGATTAACTTTCTACCACCTGATAGAAGAATAGCACAAAATAGAAATCACATACAGTTAAAGAGAAGTTATTTTGTAGATTTTTGAACCCATTATAAATATATAGGTGGCTACCTTTCAGATAGATAGATGCACAAACAAAACACCACACGAACCCGAATCTTACAGTGATCAAGGCCAGGAGATGTAAGTGGTGCAGTAATTAGTGGGCAGAGTAAAAGTAGAATTGTCTGGGCTTGAGGCTCTGCTGACCACCCTCCAGCCCCCCACACTCCCATGCACTAGGGAGAGAAATTACTGCTGGAACCACATGCCCACTGCCGCTGCTACTGCTACTGTGTGCCTGGGTTGGCAGGGTCTTGCTGGCCACTGCTCTCATGGGCCCTGGGCCTGGTGATGAGTGGCCAGCCCTGGCCTTCATCCTTACTGATAACTTGACCTGTCATATCAGCGTTCTGGCTGGGAAACAGAAAAGTGAAACAAGGCTGTACTGGTGTAATGTTTTTCATGGAATGTGGGAATGGAGCAAGAATATGGGAAAGGTCTAGTCACTCATGGCTTATTTTTGCTGTAGATGACACCAAATTGCCTCAGAGTGAAGCCTTCTGATTTCTTCCTGTATCTTTGAACCCATCCATTTCCTTCGGCTGTGAAACAATTTTGGATAATATTCTAGAAGCTCGTGGTGTCATTTGCAATGTAATCCCCACCCTCCACCCCCATTCTCTTTTGTCTGAGAGAACTGGGTTAGGTGAGGGATGGGGACACAGCTTGTTGCAGGCCAAGTTTAAACACAAAATTTCTGGGCAACTGGGTGGCTCAATCATTAAGCATCTGCCATCAGCTCGGGTCGTGATCCCCACATCCGGCTCCCCGCTCGGTGGGAAGCCTGCTTCTCCCTCTCCCACTCCCCCTGCTTGTGTTCCTGCTCTTGCTATCTTGCTCTCTCTCTGTCAAATAAATAAATAAATAAATAAATAAATAAATAAATCTTAAAAAAATATATTCAAAAAAATAAAAACACAAAATTTCTACCAGTGAGGTTCTGACCAGCTACCAGCTCTTCAAGCCATGCTCCTGGTCTCAGTACCAGGGATTCTTCCTGAGGGCAGCCACACTCTGGTGGGTTGGTGTGATTGCCTCTGATTCCCATGGATCTTGCATATCTGATCTGAAGCCAGAGCAAGACCCATGTCATTCAGGACTCACCTCTTCCTCTCCCTTCGACAACCCCACACCATGCTCCATTTAAAAGAAAAGACATACCAGATAACCGGGATATAAAAAAGAGATCTTAGCTTATCAGAGAAGGTAACTGAGCCTTCTATCACTTAGAAAATGTCTACAGAAAGCCTGACAAGGAGAAAGAACAAAAGAAGGGCAGAGAAGATACCCTAATGGATACTGCTTTCTGCATGGTGGCGTGATGGAGAGAGAGAGGAGAGACATTTTCCTCCCTCAGCCTTATCCATGGATTTGGGGATTCAACAAAGGTACCTCATCAGACCACTTTGTAAACCAGTCAAAATAAACCAGTAAAATGCAAAATCCTTTTCTGACCCTTGAGGTCCCTTAGACATAGAATCTGTACCAAAATTCCCCACAACCCAGACAGACCTCCCATCATCTTTCCCAGGGTCCTCTACTCTTACTACCAAAGGATGTTTCAAAAAAGTTCATTCCTTTACCATCTCCAGACTCAGGAGGCGAGGGATTCAAAGCATAGGCTCTGACTCCACCTGAGCTAAATTGTTCTCCAGATTTCTCCTCTTCCCGTATCAGACAGGATCCATGAATGGCAATGAGCTAACTACCCGAATGAGCTGACATCACTTCCCAGAGCCTTTGCCTAGACCCTCACTTTAAAGCTCCCATCCCGGGGCGCCTGGGTGACTCGGTCGGTTAAGCCTCTACCTTTAGCTCAGGTCATGATCTCTGGGTCCTGGGATCAAGCCCTGCATCGGGCTTCCTGATCATCAGGGAGTCTGCTTCTCTCTCTCCCTCCCTCTGCCCCTCCCCATTGCTTATTTTTCTCTCTCTCTCTCAAATAAATAAATAAACTATTAAAAAAATTAAAGCTCCCATCCCATTGTTGCATGGGTGATGCCATATTGACACCCCACTACCTAGGATCTTCGTTTAATCACCTTGACTCTTTCCATTGACAAGACTAAAAAAGAATCCCCTCTCCTGACTATCTAAAGTTGGTTCTGACACATTTTTCCTCCAGGGATTAATGAGGGGGATTTTATTCTTGTCGGGAGGTCACCCACTACAAACATTGTTATGGTTTTACTCTTTTTTTTTAAGATTTTATTTATTTATTTGACAGAGAGAGAGAGAGACAGCGAGAGAGGGAATACAAGCAGGTAGAGTGGGAGAGGGAGAAGCAGGCTTCCCGCTGAGCAGGGAGCCCGATGTGGGGCTCCATCCCAGGACCCTGGGATCATGACCTGAGCGAAAGGCAGACGCTTAACAACTGAGCCACCCAGGCGCCCTGGCTTTACTCTTTTCTAAGATTTTATTTATTTATCAGAAAGAGAGAGCACAAGCAGGGGGAGTGGCAGGCAGAGGGAGAGAGAGAAGTAGGCTCCCCGCTGAGTAGGACTCAATCCCAGGACCCTGGGATCATGACCTGAGCCAAAGACAGATGCTTAACCAACTGAGCCACCCAGGGGTCCCTGGATCTTTTGGATCAAAAGCCTACTCTTATCTTAATTCGTTAATACCCAGATAGGGAAAATTATGCACCAGGATTCCTCTTATGAAAAACGTATTTTGGCCTGAAAGTTGTGGGAGATGGACTGAACAAGCTTTTATAAGTGTTTGAGGCTTGAAGTTGATCTTAATCCTTGGGCCCTAGTCCAGATCTGTTCCCGGGTCTGGGAAATGGATGAATTTTTTAGTAATAGAAGAATTTGATGTTCCAACAGATAATCCAGGAAATGAGGAAAGATGCTTTGGGCTGGATACTGCATGAAGGACCAATTTGCAGAGAATAAGAATGTCTAAAAGTAGAGCTTCATGTGACTGCTGTAAAATCTCCTGACACTCTAAGAAATCTTTAGTCAAATCTACAATGCTCACTTGTGCTTTTATGTGAGTGAATTCTTTTGGACATTGACTTTCATGTCTGGTTGGGGTCATCCTTGGTGCAACACAAAGACGGCACTGGAAGAAGACAAAATCTACAGACAAATGAGCCATGAGAGAACCAGTCTTCAGGAAACAAGTACTGGGGGGAGACACAGGGCTTCCCCAGGCTGTGAAATTGGAGCTGTGAGGCTGGTTTAGCTGGATCTTGTGGGTCAAGGAGGCCCTGGTTGACTTCAGAGCTACAGTATGATAAATTAGCATTATAATCCTTCACTGGCTCCCCATTGTCTGAAGTCCATACACCTTGGTGGGAGGGGGGCTACTCCTCCAAATACCTTTCTATCTTTCTTCGGACATCTTTCCATTTTCCTCCTAAAATGGCAACAAATCTCTTCCACAGATTCTTTAGGTAAGGCTGGAATTTTCAAAACAACTGAATATTAGAGGGAGCGAACAGGGGGAGAAAAAGTGTAAGTCATCATTTAATAAATGATGCAATTCTCAGACTCCGGGGTTCTACGTCTTTGCATGGATGACATACAAAGCCTGATAAACTCTGGCCTCCTCACTCTCCATTGCCCTCTCTCCCAGCATTCCTCCTTGTCACTGTGCCCTGTAGCATCACCACCTGTAAGAAGCCTAAATGACCACTCTCTCACCCCACCACTTGGAACTCACCACTCTTCACTCCATGTTTCATTGGAGCATAGCATTCCAAAACACTTGTGTAAATATTTATTCATATGCCTTTCTATTCCAATAGATTGTGAGTTTCTAATCCCAGAATCTAACAAGCTCTTAGAAAGTAGTAGAATCTTAATAAATGTTTGTTGAATTGAAAGAATTCCAGAGCAAGATGTATAAGTGGAAAGGGAGCAGACAGACTAGGTTGCAATGCCGATTCTAACACTTACTACCTGAATAACTTTGGATGGGTTCCTTAATCTTTCAGAGTATCAACTGTCTCTTCCATTAGTAAGCTACCTTGTAGAAAGAAATTTAAACTATATAAAGTATCTGGCCCGTAGCAGATGTATGATAAATGGATGATGATATTAATCAGTAGGCTGGTGGCTTTCAAGATTTTTCTTTTCTAGCAATGTAACCCTTTAAAAAATGAAGTACTGAGTGGACGCCTGGGTGGCTCAGTCAGTTAAGCATCTGCCTTTAGCTCAGGGCATGATCCCAGGGTCCTGGGATGGAGTCCCATGTTGTTGGGCTCCCTTCTCAGCTGGGAGCCTGCTTCTCCCTCTCTCTCCCTCTTGCCCCTCCTCCCTGCTCATGCTCTCTCTCTCTCTCTCAAATAAATAAATTTTTAAAAAATTTAATGAAGAAGTTCACAGAACTGAATAAGAGCAGAGCTGCTCTAACTTAGGGGTACAGCCTCAGAGGCCCTCCTGCTTAGCCACTTCCCCATCTTGACACAACTCACTCTCCACCTTAGAAGAGCTTTTGAAATAAGGAGTAAAATGGACTGCCTTAGACCAGCATGGGAGACATACAACTGGGAGTACGTGAGCTGATTTGAAGTGGCATACAGACACAGCATTAAATAACCTGATACCTATAATAAGAAAGTTATTCCCTTTTCAATTCTTTTTTAATTTTTCTGATTCTTCAAGGGGGAAAAGTCTCAGTTTGGGGCTAATAGGTTTTTAATTTCTCTCTTATTCCTCCTCTGACCCCAGTATTCAAAGAGAGCAGCCTGGAAGACCTCTAGCTAAGGAGGGGCTGTGCTTTTCTCTCCTTAGGACACTAATGCTACTAATGAGACCCGCTTAGCTGCTTTTGTTTGAAGGCATTCTGTCTGAATGGCATCTCTTTGTCAACCACAGAGCTCGGCAAATTGTGATATTGTAAAAACAACATGGCCGCCCTATCTTCTGGGACCTCATCTGACCGTCGCTCATGGATCAGTGAAACAACTTAGCAGGTGAAAGGACATTAAAAGGCCGAGAATGAGTTCTAGGAAAGCCAGGCTACTCATAATATTAAGGACTAACATTTACTGACCACTTTCCATCTGCCAGGCGAAAGTGCTAAGTGCTGTATATACATTACCTCATTGAACGCTCAGAGGGACTTTTGGAAATAGATGCTGATATCATCCACATTTTACAGATGACAGAACTGAGGCTTGGAGGGTGATGGGACTCTTTGAGTAGGGGTAGGTGGGATCGACCCCAGTGAGTGCAACAGCAGAGCTGCTCCTCTGAACGCGCTCCCCGGGGCGTGGCGGGCGTGGCGCCACAGGCAAGTAAAAGGACTGGCGTGTTTGCACACACTGCCTGCCCCTGCCCGAGAACATCCAGCTTAACTGGGGACACGCTCACAAAGCCTTGTTTTTGTCAACTTTGTTGACTCATTAGAAGACTGAATAAGATAACATCCTGAGGTAGATCTAGCCATTCAACCTATCTGGGCAACAGGATCGGGTTTTTTCCTCTCTATGTTGAACCACATCACTTCAGACTGCAGTGTGGCATCCCCTTTATCAATTTAATCTTTCTGGATTTGGAGTCACTGAGGTTAGTCGGTCCCTAACAGGAGAGACTGAGTTTGGAGTTGTTTCTGCCTCTGGAATTACAACATGGCTCCTGAATTTGCAATTTTTCTTTGTTTTAGAGAACTGGACTCTTCCTTCCAAATCTGAACATCCAGATGCTAGAGAGCAATGTTTTCAAACTACTAAAAAAAAAAAAAAAAATCTTTTCTTTAGACATCTGCCTTCAAGTCCCCATATGTGATTGGACTTCAGACCCATCACTGCCCCCACCTGGGACTTTGTCCCTTTGAGGTTTGTTAGGCCCTCAGGATTCTTCTTGCCTGGGGATAATTTCTCCCTTTTACTGGGGGCCTTTATTTGCCTGGCTCTGATCTGTGCACTTTCCACACTTGACCTCGTGTGCTTCCCGCAGCCGGCACAGGTCCCATGCTCTTCAACGGCCCTCTCATGGGGCCTTGCTAGACGGGCCTTCTCTTTCTAACTCCTCTGTTTTCCTCACCTCCTCACTTTTAGGGCATCACCATGCTGCCTACTTCATAAGGGAAACGGAAGCAGTCAGACAAGAACAGCTCTGCTCCATCCTCATCAACATAGCTACACCTGTATGCATGCTGATAGCCCTCCTTTAAACGCTGAGAAAGAGGCATCCCTCCTTCTGCTGAAACCCACCCCTTCCCATCCCAAGGGTTCTGTGCTATTCATTCCACCTCTCCTGCGCCTTCCTGACAGCCTCTGTTAGAATCTCTCCCATCCTTAAATGCATACATC
This sequence comes from Eumetopias jubatus, assembly GCF_037043125.1. Lineage (NCBI taxonomy): Eukaryota > Metazoa > Chordata > Mammalia > Carnivora > Otariidae > Eumetopias > Eumetopias jubatus. The sequence goes on from NW_028274819.1 coordinate 67,771,508, forward strand.
CTCTCTTAAAATTCCAATTCCTTCTCACTTCCATTTCCCTTGTCTACTCTGCTGAGCCAGACTTCTCAGATGATTTCCATTTGTTCTTTTTATTTTCACCCCTACCTGCCATTCCTTGTGGTCTTCAGTGCCCACTACTCCATCAAAACTCATTTGGCAAAGGTCACATGTGATCTAATTGCCAAGTCTGTTGATAAGATTTTTGAAATGTTCTCCTTGGGCATCTTTAGGACACTTGGGACTGTCAGTCATTTCTTCCTAATTACCTCTTGACTGACTTGACTTTGGAGACCATACTCTCTTTTTTCCCTCTTTTTATTCCTCTGATCTTGTTCTCTCAAGCTCCTTCATAGGACCCTTTTCCTCTGCCCTTCGGGGTGAGTCCCTGACAGCCCCCTCCAGCCCTGTCTCCCACCATGCCCTCCCCTTTACTTCACCCTGTAATGACGCTCAGTTGTGTGTGGCTATCTGTATACAACATGCATCTTCATGCCTCCTCCTTTGCTCATGTGCTTCCCCTCCAGGGATGCCCTCCCCACTTATCTGGCCGGTTAACTCTTACTCATCCTTTGAAGGTCAGCCTCGGCTTTATCTCTGCTTTGAAAACTACCCTGGCCCCTTCCCCTTTTCTCCTGGGTCCTCCCAGTAGAACAATAGCACCATTTGCTTATATCCGTTGTCTCCCTGCATTATTTTGGCTTTTGCTTTTTGTTTTTGGCTTCTCAAACACTCTCACTGGCGAGCTACTGGATTCATCTCAGCAAGGCCTGAACGATACCCAGCAACCATCATGTACAGCACAGGGAAGAGCAGTGCCGTGGGCTTCATATCAAAGAACTGAATCAGGAAGCTCAGTGGGAGTCACTGAGGTCCAATGAGGAGGCCCTCGCTCAGAATCTGAAGTCTTGGTGCATGCAGCTAGGCATGCTGGTTTCTCCCTGCTGGCTTTGCTTCTGTTCCCAAGCTGCTCAGTGTCACTGGAAAAAGTCATGCCTCTGCTATGATTAGCACGATGACAAATCCCTGTTATCTAATCTCAGTTGGGCCCTCAGTGCTGCTCAGAAAGCCCCTCTGATCCTGGTGGATCCCCACCATTCCCCACAGCACAATTTCCAACTTTTTCCACTTTTCTGTAGTGCCCAGCCCACTCTAGCTCTAGCCCCCTCGCCCACATGTTTCTTTGCTTAGAAGACTTAGGTTGTTGACTACCTTCCCCTCCTGTTAGAAGCTGCTTCATTTCTTCCCAGCTTTTCCTCTCTCCTTCTTGCCCCCTCTAGGGGCTCATTCTCAGTCCTGATGAGGTCCTCCCTCAACCCCTAGTCCTAGAGATGCTACTCCCTGTCTCATTTCCTTGTTTGTGCATCTTCTCCTTCTTCAGAATCCCCAGGCCCATTGTCTCAGCTGATAAACAGGTGTTCCCGGTGCAAATAAATACATAAATGAATAAGCAGATAACTTTTTTTTCCCAACATGCTTCCCATTCACAATACCATCCCACCTTTTTCTTTAATGGCTGCTTCCTCTTCTTCACCTCTCGGGCTTATAGATGTGAATTATTAAGTCATCTATGCTCATGGTAGAAGAGTTAGAAACTGCATATAAGCAAAAGGGAAAAAATCTATCACAGCCCCTCAGAAATAACTCTGTTATCATCTTGGAATGCATTTCCTAAACTTTTTTCCATGCATATATGTACATAAATAGTTACACAGATTTAAAGATAAAGATAAAATTATTTTCTATATTGTGTTCAGTAACTTGCTTTTCTTACTTCACAGTGTAAATGGAGCATCTTTCCATGGGTCATCTCCTATCTCAAGATTCTTAATTCCATCTGCAAACTCCCATTTGCCAAGTAAGGCAACACATTCACAGGCTCCAGGGATTTGTGCATGAACATCTTTGGAGAAGGGAGGCATTATTCTGCCCGCCCCATGCAGTCATTCGTCTAGAGAAGTAGAAGGGATAGGAGTGTCAGGTGGGGGGTTCCAGGCACAAGAATTCCAGGCAGAGCTGTGATGGGACCTCAATCTCTCCCCATCTCCCAAAGCCTCCATGCTCATAATATAAATCTACATTATGTTAAAAAAAATAAGTTTGCCATTATGATGGACAGTTTTTGGGGGGCGTCATCGTTCTTCCTTTGGAGGATGCCTTTTCCTCACACAACATGACTCTGATGGGTTTGTCAAGGAAGGCACATTCGCTCCAGCTGACCAATTGCAGTACTCCACCTCTTTGGACACAGCAGTTGGTTGAAGGATGGGCAAGTGACCCAAACAGGACCAATATTCTTGGGCCAGTGTCCTGGCCTAAAGGTGAGACAGGAAGTTTTCTCTGTTGTGGAGACAGTGAGTTCTAGAAATGCTGGAACCATGGGGGCCATCCTTTCCACCATGTAGAGAAATCTCTAAAAATGAATCTATCTCAGAGGAGATGGGAGAGGGAGGGGGAGGGTATGGAAGCAGAGAGGGGAGGGGAGAGAGAGATTTCAAGATCAGAGGACATCATCTCAGCATTTGCCTAAATCCAGACAATTTCTGCACTCTTCATTGCATTAGCTAACAAGTTTCTTTTCTCTGTCTTTGCTAGAACTAGTTTGATTCAAGTTTCTATTACTTAAAGAGGTCTTACTAATATATTATTATTCCATAGTATGGAGGCATTAGAATCAAATTAACCAAACTCTCTAATATTTGACTTTTAGACTGTTTTCAATTTGTACTAGTACTATTTTAATAATACCATAGTAAACATCCTTGTATGTTTGTCACTATGCATACAACCCAATTATTTAGAATACCTTCAAGGAGACCCATCAATTTGGCCTACTGCAATCTGGCTGCAACCATAGTTCTGCTTAAAGTGTGCTCTTCTAGGTCCCCAAGCATTTAATTGACTATTCCAATAATCCTTTTCTCCATCCTCATCCTATTCAGCCTTTTCCCATTCCTTCCACCTAGAAAATTTCCTTTGACATGAATGAGTCTTTCTCTTAGCTTCTCTTGCTACTCCCAGGATTGAAGTTGGTGCCAGTTTTGAAGTATTGGTAGGACTACTTGGCGGAGTACTGTGTTAAGGTAGATTTTTGAAACCATAACCAGGCTCAGCAGGAAAATGTTTAATGCACGGAGGCATGTGGTGGGGGGCGCTGAGGTAGGGAGTGGTGAAGATTGTAACAAAAGAGTTGAACATTTGCTACCTGGAGGAACTAGACCAGAGGATTCCCTCCAGGTTGGATGGGCTTCATGAATCCTCTAGACTTGTATACAAATATTTTTGTGATTGTGCCTTTATTTTTCTAGGGAAAAAAATACCTATAGCTTTTATCAAATTTTTAAAGGGATCTTGGACCCAAAAAAAGATTTAAAGCCACTTCTTGTGGACAGCCTCCTAACCTGTGTTTTCCTCAAATGGCTTCATGGAGCCCCAGTTTAGAGAAGGGGAGAGTCAACTAAGCCAGTAATTACCAACCAACCGGACTCATACAATGATGTCATGAAGATGCAGGAGGTTCCTGAGAGATTCTTCAGGGAGAAGCACAGCCCCTGTGGGCCAGTCCCAAAGACTTTAACTGAGTGGGGAGGGCAGGTGGGCAAGGTGAGAGGAGGTGCAGCTGCTCTCCCTAACATACATTTCATACTTGACCCTGTTCTCCAACTCTCTCTGTGCTGCTCTGCCTCAGCTTCCCCCCAAACTACTCCTACTCCCTGGCACCCCGGAAGCCAGCCCAGGGCATGACCAGAGGCCTCCTTCCAGCTGTGCCCCAAAGCACATAAGTTTGTGACATCTGGAAATTTACACATCCGGGAACCAGTGCTCAGGCTAGCTACCACATTTCACTTTCATGATTTCCTCTCTGTCTTTTCTGTTTATTGCAGGACTCTTAAATCATGGTGGCTCTGTTCAGACTCCTTATCTTAGTGACTATTTGTGCTTTGAATTCCTTCCTTCCCCCCTCAACAAAGTTGAATGGGAAATATTTCCTGTCAACATTTCTTCTGTCCTCTTTGATGACTATAACTTGAGCCATTTGTTATCTTCATGAATTTCGTTTAAAAAGATGAAGATTCCGTGTTCCAAGATCACTTGTGAAGATATTAAATAAACCAAGAGTGACCTTCATTGAGGCTCCATCACAGCCTATGGAGACCTCCCAGATGGTAGGCTAATAACTTTGTATTTTTATCTATGCCGTGGTCATATCTGTACCTTGACAGACCACGTTGGATTTTTTCCAAGAATATAATTTCTTGAGACTAATTCAATGTTTCCTGAAAATTGTAGTCTGCCTTCCATCCCCCAGGAATGTGTCTAAACCATGCTTTCCAAATACCATTCAGTCTTCCACAGAGTGTCTGTGTTTTAAGTGTTTTCTCCCCACATGATGACATGGAGTGTTGCTGCACACAAAAAAAGGGCCCATGCGTCTCACTCTGGCATTCAAGGCCCTCCAATTTGGTGACTTTTCCTTCTAGATATTTATCCTCTATAAGGATATGAGCTCTAGACTCAGATGACCTACCCTCAAATTCTGGCTTTCATGCTTCCTAACTGTGTGACTCTGAGCAGGCTGATTAACATCTCTGAATCCCAATTTCCTCTGTCATAGAGTGACCAAAAGAATTAAATTGCATGGAGTTACTGAGGCAATTAAATGAGATAACACATAAAACACATTTAGCAAAGTGCCTGGCCCATATAAAGAGCTCTGGTAGGGACAATGGCCCCCCAAAATGTCCACACTCTTATCCCTAGAACCTGAGAAAGAAATAGCACAGATATAATTTAGATTAAGGACCTTCAAATGGGGAGATTATCCTGGATTTTGTGGGTGGGCCAAATCTAATTACATGAGCGCTTTCTCTGGCTAGAGGTGGAAGAGATGCAGCAGTACATGGAAGTGGGTGCTCAGCGGTGCTGGCAGTTTAGGGAGCACACCTGGGGGTGGGTTCCAAGGCCAAGAAGAGAGTGGTGCTGACAACTGGCTCAGGGCCTCCCACGGTGGAGCAGATCCTGGAGGATGTGTGGGAAGCATATACCAAGGACCCTATTTTCACCACCCTGGTCCCAGAAGACTCCCCAGACTTCCCTGGGAGGGCGGAGGACATAGGTCCAGCTGGAGCAGCTCTACCACCAAAGCCTGGCCTACGTAGCCATGAATCAGCAGCTGCAGCTGAATTGTGAGGACCTAGAGCAGGATGTTCACCATGTGGAGTAGGTGGCCCTTCCAGGGGCCATGGCTGCCTCCTTGGGCTGACTTGGTTCACCTGCTTGCCTGAGCATGTACCCCCTGGGCAGGGTGTACCACAGGCTTGCTGGAACCTTCAGTCCTTCCCACCACACCTGAGCTGGCACACCTCAGATGTGGGCCCCCGGGTCCCAGAAACAGGTTCCAGGCTCTCTGTTCCATGGCCTAGGCATGCCCCAGTACCTGGGGAGCTAACTCTGGAGCCATGGAGCCCAGATTGGATTCCATGTGGGGTCCCTAGCACCTGCAGGCCAGTCCATCCATCCTTCCCTCCTTTCCTCTGATGACCAAGTTTCACCGCATTATCCCAATAGACTGAGCTGGCAAAACTCATCCTGCTTTCTCTGCCCATCCCTATGCAAACTATGGGCCCCCAGAAGTTCCAGAAGAGCATGGGGGTTCTATCCCCTCTTCCACAACGGTGGCCGTGGCTGTATGAGGAGCAATTGCCCAGCAGGGCCCAGATCTGAGATGGTGCCTCCGGCAGGTGCCACATATTAGCACCCCCAGCACCCCAATCTAAGGCATGGGTATTCTTCTAGCAGGCACTTTCTGGTTCATGGTTGGATGTAGGACCAACCTGTTAGCTGCAGTATCTGATTACATGGGGGCATCATGTCTGGGCTCCCGTGAGAGGATGAGCTGGTCAGTCACCCACCGGCATCCTCACTGGACTGCCTTGGTCCTGGCAAGCTTTGCCTGTGGGCAGGTATACAGGCATGGAGCAGCACAGGATCTTGGAAAGGGCTTTTCACCCTAGAAGACAAACCATGAGAAGACCAGAGAAGTGATGACCTACAAGAGGTGGCCCAAAGGCCAGGCTGCTCATGGGTGTCCCTACTGAGTCCCTCAGATAAGATCCCCTCTGCAGCTGGCGGCCTGCCAGGGACTCCGTGAGCTGCGGTCCCTGGAAGTTCAGGGAAGCATGGGGACCCACCACGGCAGGGTCCTAACACGGGTGACACTGAGCATCCCAGGAAGTGTTTCTCTTTCCTTGAAGAAGGGGAGCCTTGCGTAAGCCTGAAAGACCCCCAAAACTGGAAACCAGAAAGTGGGCCATGGGGGGCAGGGGTGTGCGGGAAATGTGGGCGTGGCTCCAGTTGCAGCAATGGATGCCGAAGCTAGCCTGTCCGGGGGCCCCCTGGCCCCCAGTGCACCCTTTCCCAGCTGCTAACAGCTTGCCTTTGGTGCAAGGTGCTTCACGCCTCCCTGCTTGGCCCTGGCTTCCAGGGCCTGCCTGCCCCTGGGGCGCTGTGCACCTTTCAGAGCCCCCTGAGGTCAGGCAGAGACACTCCCACTGCCCTCCCTCCCCTGCCATGGTGGATTCTGGGTCCACACCTGGGCTCTGCCTCCAGACACCTGCCCGAAGGCATCTCCTCAAGCATGTCACAGTTTGCTTGCTCCTGGTGGAAGCCAAGCTCTGCAGTCAGCTCACGGACCCAGGATGGAGGTGAGCAGGACAGAAGGGCCACAAAGTCCCCCTCCCAGCCTCTACCCTGTCCTCACCCACGGAAATGGAGCCACCGGCAGTGCTGAGTATGATTGGAACGCTGGGTTTATTAAAGGTGAATGTCAGAAAACAGAGACACCGCAGAAGAAATCAGAACTATTTGAAACAAGACCAGGACCCACCACTGTGGGTTGAAGAATGGAGTAGGCCACAGATGAAGACCACAGAGAGGCTTCTAGGAGCTAAAGTGGCCCTCAGCTGACAGACAGCAAGGAAACAAGGACCTCAGTCCTAACCACAAAGAACTGACTCCCACACCTTGAATGAACTTGGAAGTGAATTCTTGCCCAAGAGCCTCCAAGAGGGAGCATGGGTTTGATTTTTAGCTAGGTGAGATGGATGTTGGACCTCTGTCCCACAGACACTGCGAGATATAAAATTTATATTGTTTTAGCCGCTAAAGGTGTGGTAATTTGTGACAGCAGCAATAGAAAACTAATACATTGCTCAATAATATTGGCCATTATTTGCCAACAACGCCACCCTACTAGGAAGATTCTCCAAGTCACCTACACTAATCTTCTAGTCCTAAGAAATTTCCTTCCCTCAAGCAGCCACCTTCAAATTCACCTCCTCCTTGGTGCCTTTCAAGATCCTTCCATGAGAATCAATCACCCTTGAGCTTCCAGAGCAAAATAAATGCTTTACTCCTTCCAATATATGGGATAGATACCTTTAAAAAAAAATAGAGTAAGACAAACTTGCCCAAAGTCCAACAGTCACTAAGAAAAAAAGCTATGATTTGACTTCCAGTGAATTCAGGTCTCCTTGATTCTAAAGTTGACATTCTTTCTATTGTTTTGCAGTATTTTGAATAAATATTACCTTTGCTGTCATCACTACAGCCCGTTGGAACAATCCCTATGAACAACCCTGCGGTGCTTTAGAAAACTATGTTATTTTCTAATTAAAGATGAGAAAAATGAAGGGGCGCCTGGGTGGCTCAGTCAGTTAAACGTCTGACTCTTGGTTTCAGCTCAGGTCATGATCTCAGAGTTGAGATTGAGCCCAGCATTGGGCTCCGCACTAGATGTGGAGCCTGCTTAAGATTCTCTCTCTCCCTCTCCCTCTGCGCCTCCCCCGCCTCTCTCTCTCTCTCTTTTTCTCTCTCTCTCTCTCTAAAGTAAGTAAATAAGTCTTTAAAAAAAAAAAAAGATGAGAAAATTGAAGCCCGGGGAGTTTAAAGGATCTGCCCAAGTGTACACCATCCCTGAGAGACCCAGTGGGGACTTGAGCTCAGGATTTCTGACTGCAAAAACACCGCAGTGTCCTTTCTGCCATTCCAGAGCAAGTTCCAGTCAGGGCTGACGAATTAAATGTTGTGCAGTGCCAGCCTTGCTCTCTCTTTCTCTTTTCTAAAATTACTGTGAGGCAGTATTTCTAGCATCTCTGAGTCAGATTTCAGTCGTTTTGCTGTCTTGAATATACGAGCCACACCTCTCAATGCTGGGTCAGCTGCAAATTACATTTGTGTCACACTGACTTCTTCCAGACTACACACCCAGATAGGGAAGGGAGAGAATTCTGACACCAGCTTCTGAGGCCACTGGGCCCCATCTTCTCCCCCAACACTGCAAACCAGCTCCAGTTCCCCCTCAGTTTAAGGTCTTTTGGTCAATTTTTAATCAATGTGACTTTTTATAAGTAAATTTTTTAAATTTTTTAATTCAAAATAACACATCATCTGTGAAAAAAGAAATTAAACATCACATTTAATCCCACCACCCTGAAAACCTAAAGGACGTTACTTTGAAATTGAAATGTTCTGGGGCACCTGGGTGGCTCAGTCATTAAGCGTCTGCCTTCGGCTCAGGTCATGATCCCAGGGTGCTGGGATAGAGCACCGCATTGGGCTCCTGGCTCAGCGGGGAGTCTGCTTCTCCTTCTTCCACTCCTCCCGCTTGTGTTCCCTCTCTCGCTGTCTCTGTCAAATAAATAAATAAAATCCTAAAAAAAAAAAAGGAAAGATATGTTCCTATAGGCAGCTTATGGATTCTATCTAATACTGTAAAAGTGAATATGTTAAATGCATAATTCTTCCTTGCTTATTTAGGGACCTAGTATTTGAAAAGCAATTTGGGTTGATTACACTTTCTTTCAAAAAAGAAAAAAAAAACCTTATTTAATTTTGTTTATCATGGTTTTTTTTTAAGTCTCTAGGCTTACTTTTTAAATTTCTTATTGTTTCATAATTTTACTCAATGAAACAAGATCTACATCCGTCCTTGAATGTAAATCACCTTTTTGATTCTGACCTCTAGACCTATCTCAGTTTTTCTTTAACACGTTAATGTAAATACTCCCTTCTTTACCCCTGAGGAACATTCATGTAGCTCTGAGGATTCTGTGAAGTTCCTATTTGCAAAGCGCTCCCCAGCCTGCTTTTCATCAAAAGTTACAATAGTGTTTTCATTACCTCCTACTTCTCTATACTCCTGAGCTCTGGGTTCCTTGTGAACGGAAGCAAATAGTAATCCCGGCAATGGTATTTTCTGTTCTTTTCTGCTCTTTCTTCATCTCTGGAGTTTGACTGAATGCAGCATTTTCTGTTTCCATAATTGTATATAGCAAACATTTTCTCAAAGCCCTCAGCCTCATGCTATGACCTCTCATTTTTTGGCAGTCCCTGTCTTTATTTCAGGATGCCTCAACTTGGGTTACTAGGTTTTTCTCATGTTTCTCTTTTTTATAAAGGGGGGGTCATTGCTTATTCGATGCTAACGTTACCAATCTGGTCCTGTTTTAATTACCTGAGAAGTGAAACATTTAATAGTATTTTATTTGTAGAGTGTGTGCCTAACTGTTCTGTCGCAATACAGTCTCTTGAATAGACCAATGGGCATTTATTGGTGATCTGCCTTGAGTTTTTTATCATTTATTAAAGTATTCCATGAATGTGTAATTACACATATTAATTTATTCATTACAACAAATTTGTGATAACTTAACTGGCTTCATTTTACAGACAAGGACACTGAGGTACAGAAACATCAAGGATCTTGCTCAAGGTCACACAGCAAGTAAGGGACACAGGCACAGTCTTTACCCAGGCAGTCTGGATGCCAGGTCAGGGGTTGGTTCATGGGACCTGTCAGTGGCTATCTAGGAGTACACATGAATTTTCAAAATAAATATTTATTATTTCAAGAATTAATTCGAGAGTATATTAATTTTTTTTCAGAAAGCAACTAGTAAATATTAGCTCTCTGCCTTCACTACAGTAGACACTGGAGAAGAGAATCAGCAAACCACTATCTACCATGGGGGGCATTTAAGTCTAGCTGAGGAGACCCGAGATACAGTTATGACACAACTAAATAACAATAGAATTAACATTTGAGTAAAAGATTATATAGAACAGCTTATCTGTGATACTGAAAATTGTAAAATGGGAAAATAATTGTGGGATCTATTTTGTCACAGTAGTACAACAGACAAGCACCACAGCATGAGTAAATCAGGGAGAAAAAAAGGAAAATCTTCACACCATAAATGCATTCAATTAACTCAACCAAACTTATTAGGCGCCTACTATATGTCAGGCAGTGTTCTTGGTACTGATTGTTAAACTATGGAATGCATTATCAAGAGAAATTATAAAATCACTTTCTCTGTGAGACCTGAAAGTAGGACGATCTATATTTAGTTATGTCCTGAGGCAGGGAGATGAGCTGGGTGATGATAATTGTACCTAATAATACCAGGCTGACCTAGGTGGCCCTCTCTCTTGCTGTCCCATCGAGGTTCACAAGGAGGAGAGTCAACAGATCATCTCAAGAGCTCACAGAAGTTCAAGGCTAGTACTGTGTATTTTTCATCATCCAACCCAAGCCTTCACCCCACATTCCTCTCAAGCCCTTTTCTAGAGCCCTCCAGAGCTAGATCCGTGATCCACAAACTTCCCCATGTCCTCATTGCTCCTACCACTCCCTCTTCTCCTGGCCTTCCAGAAACCCGGCTTTCCCCTGAGACCACACTTCGACTACAGCCTCTCAAAGCCCTGTTCCCTCTCACACCAGGTTATCTCAGGGCTAGGAGGTGGAGTAAATATCCTCTTTGCACCTCTTGCACCTATTAAACCATTTCTCCCAGCTTCCTCTCTCTAAAACTGCAGCTCCTTTGAAGCTCCTGCCTTGAGATTACACACACATACCTTGTAGTTATCAAATATCTGCCCCTCCATTCACCAGGTACTCATCCTCCTTCTTTCATTGAAGGCTTTACTTTCTGGCCTCAGGTCTACCTGTCATCTTCCAGGTGCCTTCAACAAACACATGAATGGACTACCCAAATTCCTTGCCTTTCTCACCTTCCCCAGTCACAAACATCCACTCCCATGGTCCCACCTTAGATCTTGCTGTTGACCACAGCTCCGCCCTGATTTCAAACATTCCACTCCCTGACAACCACCTTATCAAAACTTCCAGGCTACCTACCCCCTCCCTTTCCTACTGTCCTTGACCCCCATCCTCAGATTCTTCTTACCCAGTTTAAACAATCCCTTCATTGTAGTCACCCTCAATGCCTTTGCTCAACCAATTTTTTCTCTCCCTCTCCCTCTCTCTCCATTGTATTCATTTAGAAAAACTTCAGCAGTCACTGAACCAAGTTATGTGCCTTTTCTGTGCCTATACCCAAGCAGCTAAATATTCCCAGGAAAAAGAAGCATAAAACTCAGCCAACTGGTTTCTCTTTAATTTCACGCCCACAAACATCAAATGAGCACTGCCTGAAAAGTTTACTATGCTTCTCCAGCAAATTCATTTCCCACTTGCCAAGCCAACCAGCTCACACCTTTTTCTTTCTCCTTAAATTTCCCCAATCCATTCTTACCATTTTCCTTCTTAATTGAAGATCTTGACTTGAACTCCACTGAGAAAATACATGCTAGCAGGGAGGAATGGCCTGAAATCACCTCAAAGAAAATGTGTACCAACTTTCTTGCCTCTCACTTATTAAAACCGAAGAACTGTCAACTTCTGTATCAATGCTCTGCCCCCTTATTTGCACTCTCCACCTCGTCTCTTCTAACCTCTTGAGGACTACACTCCTGTTATTCCCTAGATTAGCAGTTCTCCAAATGCGATCTGCAAACCTCTGCAGGTCCCTGAGATTCTCCAACCTGTTCTTTCCCAGCTTCCCCAATCCTGTCTCTCATCCGTGGTCAGTTAACAGTGCCAAGGGAAATCCAGGGAGTCATCTGACTCTCCCTTACCCTCAGCCCCTTCAAATCTAGCAAATCTAACTCTTGTTCTTCTGCCATCCTAATCAGCACCTGAGCTCTCCTCCCCACCTCTAGCTCAGCCACTATCTTCCTTCCCCAAACTGGCGTGAAGATCACCTAACATGGTTCCCTGCTTCCCTGCTTCTGCTCATATCCCCCAAATCCATTCTCCACACAACAGCCAGTGAGGTCTTACAACCCCATAGCAGACCACATCATCCCCCCGCCAAATTGTCGGTTGATAGCTGTCCATTGCTCATAGAATACACCCCACAAGGAGCAGCAAACTCTAGCTCCTTCCGCCCTCTCCCATCTCACGCATTCCATTCAGAGTGGCGGCTCTCCTCTCCTGTGGAGTGCTCCAAGCCCCTTCTACCTCCTGACTTTGGCATCTGTTCACTCTGCCTGGAATGCTTGTTCACCAGCTCCTCAGATGATCAATCGTTACATTCTCATTCTTTGGGTCCCTGACTCAAATATCTTCCTCAGAGAGACCTTCCTTTACAACCCTTGGCAGATGACTTTCTCTCGTTTACCTGATTATTTCCTTCAGGACATCTATTATAACCCACAATAATTTGTTTTCTTATTTATCATTTGCCTCCCCAGCTAGACGGTGAACTCCATCTTATTTTTCATAGTTATCCCTGGATTTCCTGTACCCAGAACAATGCTTGGCCAGAAAGCAGGTACATGATCAACATGTGTTAAATAAAGAGGGTGAATGAATAAGTTTTTTACATTTGCATTCTGGTCTTTTGGCTATATTCTTTGAATGCATTACCTCACTTAATCACCGTAACAATCTCCTGAAGTATGATTACTATTATCTTCATTTGACCAATGAGGAAATGGTGGTTAGAAGACTTCCTTGCTCAGTCACAGAGCTCGTACTGACTGTCTTTGCCCGCTCAATCTGCCATAATCAAACACCATATACGGGGTGGCTTAACCAATGAAATAATTTTCTCACAGTTCTGGAGGCTGGAAGCCCAAGCTCAAAGTTCCAGCCAATTTGGTTTCTGGTGAGTCCTCTCTTCCTGGCTCTCAGCTAACTACCTTCTGGTTCTGTCTTCAAATGACTTTTCCTCAATGCATGCACATGGAGATCAAGAGAGCTCTCCAGTGCCTCTTCTTCTAAGGACACTAAATCTATTAGATCAGGACCCCACTCTTATGACCAACCTCATTTAGCCTCAAATATTTCCTTAGGGGCTCCATCTCCAAATATAGCCACAATGGAGGTTAGGGCTTCAACATATGAATTGGGTGGTGGGGCACAGGGGGGCAGTGGGAGACACAAACTTTCAGACCCTAATACTGACCGAACCAGGATTCAAATCCAGACCTGTCCAATCCAAAACTCTTCTCTGAATCATTTTGCCATGTTGTATCTGGGCCCCTAGCTCTGCCCATCCTGAACCTTTCCACATCAGGCGTCATACATTGCCGGGAGTTGCTTATCTGTCTCTCATGAGGCACACCTTCCTTGGAGTTAGGGGGCAAGGATGCAAAGCCAAGCTTTTCTCTTCACTACTTTGTGATAAGGAGCCAATAGCTTGCCCACCGTGGACGTGCCTCCATTTCCCCATCAATGAAAAACGAACAGTAACAGAAGATACTTCTGTGAGTTTCCTTCAAGTGGTGAGGAAGAGAAGAAAGCTGTCTTTATGTGAGGCCACTGAATGTTTTGGAGCAAACACTGCGTGATTTCCATCTCTTGTTGTTATGAATATTTCCCTGAGTAATGTTAACAGCTGCATGGATGGGGTGCAAGAAAGCTGCCTCCACCCCAGCATGGGGAGACAGCCTGTGGGAAGGGCACTTATATGGCTGTGACCGATATTTTTCCCTTCCTCCTTCTGTTGAATCATCAAGCTTTTGTTTTGTTTGAATTAAGCATTTTTTCTGTTTGGCTCATTTGCTTACAAGCTGGGAAGAATTGCCCCAAGGGGATCATTCCAGTAGGTGGCCTGATCCCACCAAGATGGGTGTCACCCTGTCTGAAAGTTCTCAGGAATGTAATCAATCCACTCAAGGTCAGTGGACATCTGACAATAGACTAACTAATAATAATAATAACAACAACAGTCATGGTAGCTAACACTTATGCAGCACTAACTGTATACCAGGCACTGTCATGAGCACTATATGGATAGCAGTCCACTCACTCTCCCTGGTAACCACACCTAGAAATAAATGATACCACTGGGTAGGTACTATAGTAATCATTCCCACAGTGACGAAGCAAATGAGCTGGGATGTGAACTGAGGGACCTTGGCTCTAGAGCCTGTGCTCTAAACCATAACAATGTGAGACCCCTCTTGACACATGTTTTCTCCCTGACTGTCCTGCAGTCCCAAGTGCAGGGAGATGGGGCCATCCCTGAGGATGGGAAAGGAAGTGCAGTCCTCCATGGGAGGGGAGAAAGGCCACACCATTCTAGGATTCAAAGCAGAAGCCATAAGTCTGTGTGATCTGCAATCACCACCTACAAAAGTTATGACTGGTGGTTCTCTCAAGGCTCCCAGATCACCCTGTGCTTTCCCTCCCTCAGCACTGCTTAGCTCATCATCTCCTCCTGGAAGCAGGGAGCTCCTTCAGGGCAGGGATGGTATCTAGATCCAGTAGGGTCCCTCAACAGCAGGAGGGCCAGGACCTAGTCTGTCACCCTAGACCCTACAACAGTAGGAAATAGACATTCGTGAATGAGTAGATGAAAAAGGCCAGGAAACACAAATTCATGAGCACTGGTATAATGGTCTTTGAATATTTGTGATTTCTTTACCTTTTGTTTATTTTCTTCTAGCACCAAGGCCCTCAAACTTGAATCATTTGAGGAGTTTAGTAAGAATGCATATTCTCAGGCCCTAAACCCCTGAGATTCTCATTTGGTTTGGGTGGTTTTTGAAGTATTTTACTGGAATATAATGTGCAACCAGAAAAGTATATATACTGTAAGTGAATAGCTTGTTGAATTTTCACAATCTGAATATACCTATACACCCAGCAACTAGATCAAGAAACAGAATATTATGAGAACAGTTTTGAGAGTTTCAAACAAACAATTCCCGTAATTCTCGTGAAGGTCCCCCGAGCACTGGGAAATCCCGTCAGAGTGCCTGGCGGCAAGTAACACACTTAACTCTGCGTGAGCCCTGCCCACAGCTTTGAGGACAGTAAGGACAAGAGGGACCGGAAGGCATCCTCAGTGACTCAGTGCGAGGCACTGGTCTGGGGGGTCTAAAAAGCCAACTGAGTCACCAACTGGCCTTCAAGAAAGAAGAAAAGCAGAGCTCATAAGCTCCTAATACCTGAAGAGGGGCCCTGAACGCTCCGTGTGAGAGAAAAGTCCATGAACACCAAGTGCAGGCCTCCAGGTTAGTAAACTGCTAAAGGAAACAGCTTTCAAGGCAAAGAGACGGGGCTCGTGGACCTTCATCACTGAGCCATCTGTCCCCAGAAGGATGTGTGTACTCCCCACAGTTCCATCTGAACCCGACTGGAGAGAGGTCTTCAGAAATTCATTCCCAATCTCAGTCTCTCTCCCTCTGCCTTTCTCCCTCTTCCTCTCCCTCCACCCTCTCACATACACACACCCAAGACTGGCTTTGGAATGTTCTTTCCCATGCTCCAATTAAGGTCTTCCAGTATGGGTCAGACTCATTTTGATTCTTGAAATATCTCTGCCTTTTCCTCCCATTTTTCCTTTCTTCAAAATTTGTGGATTCCCAATCTTCAGATCTAATGACAAAACTAGAAGTTGTGAACCTGACCATCCACAAAAATAAAAATATTGAGTGGTGGGATAGAGAAGAGAAGATGTTATCCTGATCAGTTCTTCATGGCCCATCTGCAGATTCAGAGAGGTCTGAGGTCAGCCCAAACGTTCCAAGGGGCTTCGGGAAGGTTCCCTCCTGCAATCCATATCCTCCTTACCTTTTAGATTGGGGGGCGGGCATCAGTTTGGCATTGGACCTCAAACAGTTTCTCTGATTTTTCTACTGTTAAATCATTAACAATTTCTCCAGCTTTAAGATGAGTGAAATGTTGTATATTCAACAGAGAGTTGGACTTTTGCTTCTGTTTACGGACTGTGGCTCCTGAATTCCTTTTCCCAGAATTTGTTTTCTGTGGGAAAAGAGTTTGAGGCATTTCAAAATAAGTCTGGAAAGGAGTTACCTGGGCCTTGTAAGATTCAAGATGATTAAGATGAGTAAGTTTTCTGCGTATTCCTTGTCTCTCAGCCAATCAGGAGCCAGAATCACAGTCTCCATCCTGTGATCCTATGGAAAGCTAGACTATAAGCCACTCCCAGAAAAATCACACCGAGAGCACTTTTCACAACCTACCTTCTAATCACCCAATCACTCAGTCATTCACTCATTTATTCAACAGATTGTTACTGATTGTGTACTATGTGTCAGGCATTATGCTAAGTACAGATGGCCAAATGCAAGCTCTTTCTCTGGTCCCTTCTTTTATTTCTTGGGGAGTGGCACTTAAAACAAAGGAATAGAGATCACTAAAATCATCTTTTCCCCCCTCCAGCTGCCTTCAGTCTTCCCAGGCTCCAGTTGGAAAGCTGCAAAATTGAGGAAAAAGTGATTGATTCTCTCCCATCCAGGGTCTTCTCTCAGCATTCTTGTTAACACCCATGCTTCTTTCAGTAAGATCCTTAACATCTAAATGAGGGCCAAGAGGCTCCTGGGCTTTGCAAATCAAGCTGACATATTGCTGCAAGCCCACAGCCTCGCAGGGCCTGTTGGGGGTTAGAGGAGTGACAGGCTCTGGCCAGACCAGGGCATGGGTCTGCTTTGCAGAATCAAAAATCAAGTGTTCTGCCAGGATTGTCTTTTCTCATTTTCAAACTTTTGATCTTGTTCCAAATTACATGTTATCATCATCCTGCTGATGCAAATCATTCTGGAAAGCTGAAAGAGCAGCTTTGCCATATGTTTAAAAATGTGCAGTGAGGGTTTTTTTTTTTTTTTTGGTTTTGGTTTTTTATTTTTTGGGTTTTTATTTTTTGTTTTTTTGTTTTTTGTTTCTTGTTTTGCTTTTTGGGGTTTTTTTCCCTAACAACTTGATTCAGGCTGCATTTGTGCCTTTAACACTTTTCAAATTGACATTTTCTATGTCCTAAAAACAGACCCTGAATTTAAAAGTCTCATAATGGGATTCATCATTTTTTCATAATGCAGTGCAGGTGTACATACCTGACTTTCAAGGAAATCCACTATGTGAAAATGGACGTACATCCCTCAAAGCAGAGGGGAGAGATTCACTTTACCAATTGATGGGTTCACTTCAGAGAATGAGGCTTTTTTTATCAAAAGAATGTCCGTGGGGGTTTCCTGAAAGGGTTATGCTTTCCTAGTGTACTTAAACACTTGGTAAAATTTTAATTGAAAAACACTGCTTAGACATCACCTGTCCTATGTAAAGTGAAAACTGCTCAGTTCAGGCAGATGGCCCCATGTTATTTTTAGAGCCATTACCCCACTTCAAATGGAATACAAATGACTTGTCAACATCTGGCTGGCATTCAATGCTCTGCCTAGATGGTTCTGAAGCAAAGCTTATACTTGCTTCAAGACTTAGGTCAATGGTTTGTCCTCTGTCCGGTCCTCTCAGACAACTCTCCCCTCTTTCCCAGACTTGAAATCCCTTTGGCACTTATGTAGCATTTCTACTGCCCAGTTTGAATACTGCCCTAGAAATGGGCATGCCAGATTCTCGAGCAGCTTGCCTGCAATAATTATTGCATTTGATGAAATGGAATGAGGAGCCATCACTGTTCTGAATCAGTATTTTTTTTTTTAAGATTTTATTTATTTGACAGAGAGAGACACAGAGAGAGAGGGAACACAAGCAGGGAGAGTGGGGGAAGGAGAAGCAGGCTTCCTGCTCAACAGGAAGCTCGATACAGAGCTTGACCCCAGAACCCTGGGATCATGACCTGAGCCGAAGGCAGACGCTTAACGACTGAGCCACCCAGGCGCCCCTGAATCAGTATCTTTTAAAGTTAGCAAGAATTCTCTCATTCTGATGAGAATGGATCTGACTTTGGTCACAGGGCAATGTTTTACAGTGACCTACAGTTAGGCTG
Source organism: Eumetopias jubatus (assembly GCF_037043125.1). NCBI lineage: Eukaryota > Metazoa > Chordata > Mammalia > Carnivora > Otariidae > Eumetopias > Eumetopias jubatus. Next base: position 67,789,606 of record NW_028274819.1, read on the forward strand.
TCTTCAAGAACAAATTATTAAAAATACTAATAGAAAATAAAAGACCAGATATGGGTCTAAGCCAACCTGCAACGATCTCTTAGAGTAGGATTGCTTTAGGAATGTGCAACAGGGGGCAGGTCTGGGATGTTTGTTGGGACGGATGGGGAAGACAAGCTCTCCCTTCCACCACATTTAATCATCAGAAAATATAAATTGGTAGCTTCTAGGGGTCACCATAAAGTGAAATCAGCACTGAAGAAAAACTGAAGGGTAGGGAGGCCAAAGTCCTGATGATGTCATTGGAGCCCTTGGAATCCAAGAGCTCCTGAGGGTACACCTATTTTCAGTATGTTTCAGTTAAGTGAATGGGTAAACTCACTTCTTCACTTAGGCAAGTTTGGGTGGACCTTTTGTCATTTGTAAATGAAAGACTCCTGACTTTCCCCTTCTCAACTGGTCTTTATTTCAGTTACCAAGAACTATGATTTCTCCATCCAAAAGATCTCATATTCATTGGCTTATCCCCATCCTGATGTTCATCATCAAGTTCAGGTTCTCATGACCTTTTGCTTGAACATGCAAACTCTTAGTCTGTCCCTCAGCCTCTGCTTTCTCTCCTATCTTCCCAGAAGCTGCCTAATTCATCCTCAACAAGCAGTTTTAATGAAGACACTCACTCCACTGCCAGAAAACTTTTACTGACTCTCCACTACCTACTGAATTAAAAACAACAACAACAACAACAACAAAACCAAACCTAGTCTTACCCCGCTATGTGTCTCCTTTACTACTCACACAGAACACTTTGCTTCTCAGACTTCTGACCACCAACTGTGGGGGGAGGAGTTTCCCCACACGAAGCAGTATTCCATGACACCAACTGTGTGTCCTACAATTTAATACAATTCTGACACTATCTACCTGGAAATAGTGTCAGATCCCACAGGTTAAGGGCTCAGGCTCACAAAACTACCATTCCCATTTTGATGCCGATTGCAAGTAGTAGGTCTCCAAAGTTTCCTTGACCTCCTTCTCAAGGTTGATTAATTTGCTAGAGTGGTCCACAGAACTCAGGATAACATTTACTCCTACTAGTGCATTAAAGGATATAATAAAGGACACAGATGAACAGCCATACATAGGGCAAGGTCTGGGAGGGTCCTGAGTGCAGTAGCTTCTGTACCCGTGGAGTTGGGGTGTGCCATTCTCCAGGTTTATGGATGTGTTCACCAATCTGAAAGCTCTCTGAATGCCACACTTTTGGGATTTTATGGAGGCTTCATCATGCCGGCATGACCAATTATGAACTCTGTTTCCAGCCCTTCTCCTTTCTCATGAGAATAGGGGGCTAAAATTGCCAAACTTCTAATCATGGCTTGGTCTTTCTGGCTGCCAGCCCTTATCCAGGAGCCATTCTGAAGCTCACCCAGAGTCACCTCATTAGAACAAAAGACACTCCTATCACCCAGGAAATTATAAGGGTTTCAGGAGCCCTGTGTCAGACACTGAGGTCCAAGACCAAAAAGAACAGAAGATGCTCCTAATACTCTTATTACTTTGGAAATTACAAATGGTTTAGGAGCTCTGTTCCAGGAACTGGGGGCAGAGGCCAATATATATTTTTTCTGTTATCTCACACCTACTGAATAAAGGTTAGATTCCTCAGTCTGACATTTCCAACCCGTCTATAATCTAACTGCAATGTCTACCTTTCCAACTTTTTTTTTCATGTTTTCCAGTTTATTAAAGGACATGATAAAGGATACAAGTGAGCAGCCAGATGAAGAGAGACACAGGAGGTCTGGGAGGGTCCCGAGCACAGGAGCTTCTGTCCCCATGGAGTTGGGGCACGTCACCCTGCTGGTGTAGATGTGTTCATCAACCCAAAAGCTCTCTGAACCTTATAATTTGGGGATCTTATGGGGGCTTCCTCACATAGTACCTTTCCAACTTTTATTTCTACTATCATTCTATGCTATTGATACTCAAGGATTATGCATTCTGGTTGGATATCGAAGTCCTCAGAGCAAATTTGAGGTAGAGCCAAGGTGAACTTACTATTCCCATGTCCAAAACTCCCAACTTCCTTGTCAGATGACACCTTGTCCTAAGCCTTCCCTAACCCCATGGCTGGGAACCATGTCACTCCCCTTATCTCTTCACTCCTTAGGACTTTACCTCTCACTCTCTTATCTTTCTACATATTACAGCCACCAGGGATATGTTCTGTCTAGTTTTCTCTCTAGAATTTTTCCACCCTAGATAGCTACCCTTTTTCAGATAGGGTCTGCTTGGGATTCACTTTTGTGTGCATCCTCATCCCCTCCCCCCATAGTAACATTCCACATGTTTATTGAATTGGTATAAATAAATAAAGGAATAAGAAAGGTTATTTAATAGATTCTTAGGAAACTTGCTTTTTGGTGAATATAAAAATAACCTATAAATAACCTACCCATATATAAATAAATCCTATTGGAGTTCATGATCCTATTGGAGTTCATGGAGTTCATTTGTTTTTCTTAGGTACTAAATTTCACACTTTCGCCTATTTTTGCACTATTAATTTTCCAGCACCAAAGTAAAATTTAGGTAAATCTTTGGCAAAGCCTTAAAAATTCTAAATTATCATCTTGATGATGATCAAGCCCCACATATGAGTGTAATTGAGAAAGTGTATTATGGCCAACAGTTCTCTTTGAACCATGTTAATAGACACAATACTATGCATTTAGTTGTGTGTTACAGTTTGCAAAATGCTTCTGTGGATATTACTCCATTCCTGTTTCACAACCTGTAAGATTAGTAGGATAAGAATCATCAGCCCCGTTTACCAACAAGAAAAAGGTAAGATCTAAGAGAGGCTAAGTAACCAGGAATTTCTATAACTAAGTAGATGATAGAACCAGGACCAAAACCCCAGATCTCTGACCCCTCATCCAGCAGTCTTGCGATTATTCCATGTTGCTTACCTCAGGCTAACTAAGGCATCTCATTCCCCTGAGAGTGGTTGATTTTATAAAGACCTTATGGCCATTGTTTCTGACCATTGCCATATGAGGAGAGGCCCAGAGAGTGGCATAAATTTCCTGCTCCCAAAAAGGAGACATAGGAAGAGAAGGCCCCCTTTTTTTGTTCTCCTGAATGTAATTATATGGTATCTGCTTGTTATTTCTCCCCCCGTCTTGCCACAAGCCTGAGGGCAGAGACAATGGAGAAGAGGGTTGAGCCAAGAGAAGCAGAGCGCCACTCACCTGGAGCCATCCTATGCTTGAACTTCTTGATATGTGAGATAATCAGTTTCCTAATCGTATAAGCCAGTGTGAGTTAGGGTTTTCTGTTACTTGTACCTGAAATCATCCCAACACAAACAATATGGGATTATGATATATGGATTTGGGATAGAGAGTCCTGGGTTTGAATTCCCTTTCCAACACTTCAAAGTAGGAATATTACTTAACTATTTATAACTTGAGGGTTATTTGGTCAGATGCAATAAATAGTGGGAAGTGTCTGGTACATGGTAGATAATAAATAGCCATTATTGTTAAGATGAACTCTAACCATACCAATGTCATAAGCCCAGCACAGAGCATGATGCGGGACTCGATCTCATGACTCTGAGATCATGACCTGAGCCAAAATCAAGAGTCAGATGCTTAACCAACTGAGCCACTTAGGTGCCCCCCCAAAATATATATATACATATTTTTAGAGAGAGAGAGAGAGAGAGAGTGAGCAGGGAGAAGCAGAGGGAAAAAAAGAAAAGAGAATCTTAAGCAGTCTCCACGCTCGATGCTGGGCTCAATCTCATGACCCCAAGATCATGACCTAAGCTGAAAGCAAAAGTTGAACACTCAACCGACTGAGCCACCCAGGTGCCCTCTGCAAAATATTTTTTAAGCCATAATTTTACACAAAACAACTTTATTGGTTCACTCATCCTTTCTCCTCTAGTCAGGCAGGCATTAGAGTAAGTACAAAGGTTGATTCCTATCAAGCTTAGATCAAGAAAACCCAACCTCTAAGTGAATCTCATTTCCCTGAAGCTTTGAGATCATTGGGCAGGGGATGAAATTGTTGAATAATAAAATCACTATTGGAGTTGAGGTTGGGGGGCTGCTACCAAGATTGGAATTTGCCTTGAAGTCAGCAATCAACTCTTCAAAGAGTAGTCTAACAAATCAAAGACTTGTCATTTATTTTTTAATTTTCCTGCAGAAAGGGTTTTAAGAATTTAATAGTTCAATTTTATTGCACTGTTACAAAAAGAGAGAGAGGGAGAGACCTTGCCATCTCTTGTCCTGAACGGGAAGGTAGCTAGAGTCACCTCACTTTACCAACATGCTATTTATACAACTGTGAGGTCACAGTAGTTTAGGATCGGGCTGGGCCTTCCCAGGTCCTCCTGGATTAGAGCCGAGTGCCTTTTTCATTTCAACATTAAAACAAAAAATATCAGAGCATCTTGGAATGACAGTATCAGCTCAGGTCCGCAAGGAGATCGTGAGGTTCAGGGGCGTGGTGACGTCAGAGGCGCTTATTAGTAGTGTCTGTTCATGTCTTGATTTTTCAGGGACAGGGACGATAATGTGAACAACTACTTACAGATGCCGCAGGATCTAGGGGCTCAGTGCTCTTCTCACTAATTTTAGTCTGCCGGAAACCTGCATAAAAAGTCACTCCTCCTTGAAGGAAGTCCCTACCTGCAGCTGCTGGTGTCAGTACAGGAATCTCCTCCCAGCGTGCCCTTCATTGCTGTCAGGGTGACGGGCTCTCCAGAGCTGTCACCCTCCGAACTTGCACTTCCTCCAAGAGCACAAGCTGCAGCAGAGGGCACCTGTGTGGCCACCGGCTCCGATCATCCACTTGCCTTCGTGTGGGTAAGTTCTCCACCCCACCCCCAGGCTCCAATGAAAGGGCTTTCTCTGGAATCGGCCTCCCTGGTTCAGGTGGAGAGCTAGCCCTTCTCGGCCTTCTGCAGGCTTTGAAGTGAAAAGAACAAGGGTGCTGATTCTTGTGGTTTCGCTAATCTGTGTACCAAGGGCAGCAGGAGCTAGGTGACCCTGTGTTTGAAATAAAACAGGTTACTGATCTGAAAGAACAGGAAGCAAATTGCTCTAGAGACACAAACCCTCCTGCTTTACCCTTGGGCTGGCCATCCTGACTTTGCTCTCAAAACATGAGAACTCACTGCCCTGCCCAGGCACGGCGCTGGGCAGCTGTCCTGATTTGTAGTAACTCCCCTTTCCGCTGAGGGGAAGGAAACCAGAGGCCTAAGACTGTGTCTAAGAAGCGCCAAACAATCTGCTGAAAACTAAAAATAAGTCTCAAATTTAGCTCTTTGTTGTCTGTTTTCAAGGTCAGATCACATTCCCTGATGATGTCAGTCAGAACAGCCTAACTAGCTAGCTTCCCTCTTGTCTCCATTCAAAAGGGCTCCCCGTCACCTATACAATACCATCCATTTGGGGCCTTGCTATAATAAGTGGGGTTTTGTTCTGGATGTGTAAGGGCTACAAAGTAACCAACATGTGATATCTTCCTCAACTAGCTTTTATAGTAGTAGCTATCCATAGAGTTGTTTAGGTGAATAATAGTAATAATGCTAAGTAGCTAACCTGACTAGAGAACCAGGCACCATACAACATGTTACTATTTAGACATGTTTCCTAATTTAATCCTCACTATGATCCTGTGAGGAAAGAATTGTCACTATTTGATTTTGCAAATGAGGAAACAGAGGCTTTCCCAATGTACTGGCTATTCTCTGCCTCCCCCCACCCCCGGCAATTCTGCACTCTCTGCTGCCCTGCTCAGTGCCCATGAGTCTGAGCCTTGCCTACACCCCAGCGCAGCTCCCCTGTGAGCTGACTTTGGCAGGCTCCAGAGATCAGAGGGTAGGAGGAGAAGAGGTCACAGTGTTTCTGTCTCACTCCATCCCTTCCCCGTGTCGGATTCCTTGCAGTGGCTGCGACCTCCCTGGACCATGCCGCTCTGGCAACAGGCCCCTCCAAGGTGTTCTCTTCCTGGGGTTACACCCTTGGGGCTACAGCATTTCCTCCTGTCCACTTCCCAACTGAACAGCAGTGATGGCTTCTCCCAGTTGCTAGACCTTGAGTGCTCTCTGTCCTTGTGTCTTCCCTCAACCCTGTTCTCACCTCTGCAAATAGCTGCTTCATGAAGTCTCTTCATTTGAACCAATCAAGGGCAAATTGTGTTCCTGTCAAGACTCCAACGGATATATTCAGCAAAAGGGGTATAGACCAGAGATTCAAACCCAAAACATTCAGTAGTTGGGGAGAGGAAAGGTAAACAGTAAAAGAAATAAAATTGGGATGCCTGGGTGGCTCAGTCGGTTAAGCGTCTGCCTTCAGCTCAGGTCATGATCCCAGGGTCCTGGGATCCCTGCTCAGAGGGGAACATGCTTCTCTCTCTCTCTCTTCCCTGCTTGTGCTATCTCGGTCTCTCTCTCTCTCTCAAATAAATAAATAAAATCTTAAAAAAAATTAAATTAAAAGAGCCATAAGAAAGTTGTAGAAAATGTTATGGAAAATCAAAGACCAATAAAAATACTCTGTAGGGGATGAGCCATTGTGTTAGACCTTTAATATATGAGTGAAATTGAGACAAGTGGATATGAAAAATAGTGTTTCAAACACAAACAAAAGCACTGATGCAAAAAAAACACAAATCACATTTTGAGAACCGAAGTGGTTTAGTACCAGAAATGGAGTAAGCTTATAGATAGTGTTTCTCAAACTGTATCCTAGAGAACTCTACTATTCCATGAATGTTCTACCATATTGAAAAAAAGAGTCTGCAGTCAAATAAGATTGGATAACTTTGATATAAAGGAGCTTAACCAGGTTTCTCTACTCAGGACTTCTCAGAGCATTTGAAAGGCCAATACACATGTTCAACTTTTTTTTTTTTTCCCATGGACAACCTATTTTAACATCTTCTAGAAGTGTGTGAGGAAATAGGGTTTGGGAAATACATATTGTCCACTAAGATTCTACAATCCCGTAGGAGTCCCCGGCAGACCAATTCAGAATGTACTGTGGCAGCCAGAATTCAGAGCATATTCCAAAGTGTTCTGCAGAAAGTCGACAGGGATATTACAAACTGTGAGCAAATATACCTAGAACACCATCATGTAGCCATAAAATGAGTTGTGAAATGTAACAAGCAGCCCAAGTGGAAATTGAATTTGTTATCCTGACATGCCCTGTAAGGTAAGAATGGTGGCATCAAACAGAAATTCAGATTTATATCCTGGAAAACACTGGAGCCCTAGTGGTAAAATGGTACATACAATGTGTCCTGCTCTTAATGACAGGCAAGCCAAATTATCTCAGACCAGATATTTTAAGCAGATTAGAATTTCACTTATTAATTCACTCAATCATTTGTTAATAAAAATCAGTTGAGCCTTTACTAGAAGCCAGGCTTTCTGCTAGACTATCAAGGAAAACCACGAAGACGAGAAAGAAAAACAAGATAGAGTTTCTGCTGATAAGGAGCTTAAGACCACTTGAGGTTGAACATGTAAATATGTACAGTTGACCCTTGAACAATGCCAGGGTGGCTGTGTCACAGTACTGTACTGTATTTATTGAAAAAAATCTGCATATAAGTGGATCCACACAGTTCAAATCAGTGTTGTTTAAAGATCAGCTGTAGTTACAAGTTAAGATATGTCAATACAATTCTCTAAAAGCATAGAGGATGAATTTACATATCTAGCAATGAAGGATTTGGAAAACTTGAGAAAAGAGTTGATATTTGAGTTTGAAGGACAAGTAACATTTGCCAGAGGAAAAAAGAGAAAACTCTTGAAAGACATTGATTTTTAGTATCCAGACCCCATATTTAACCACATAAAAGTTTGCATCTTATAAGACAGAAAAGAGAAAACCCAGTATTTATGGATAAATATGAACATAAAAACAGAAGAATTCACCCCCAAATGGTTTTAAAGTTACAAAGCTTTGGGAGAAAATTTTATCACATGAATGTAAAGAGAATATCAAAAGATTATTAATGTCTATTTTGAGGCCAATGGCTCTGCTGCTTCTCCCTGAATTAAAGGAGGAAAAACCCCTTTATTTTCCCTTTTGTTCTTGCTCGTGAGATCCAGTAGGCAAGTTAGAGGACTTGCCTAGGGATCAGGGCTGGCCTCTGGAGACTCTGAATTGGACCAGAGAAAATGAGAAACACATAGTTATTTCAAAATGTTTCTAATTTTTCAGTTTAGAATCGTACAATCGTGCCCACGGTTTACAGGAAATTGCTAGTGCCAAAGCCTGTTTTTCTTCCTGATAATTTTAAATTGCTATATTCTTTTAAGTAGGATTAGAGTAAAGCTTTTCTTTGCTGTGCAGCATTTTTTTAAGGGCACCATGTGTACCAATGTGGCAGTTTAACTCTATAACTACTTTATATATTGATCTTTTACATATTATACCTTCCCATATTTATATTCAGAGTGTGCTTATTTTTCTAAATACTTAAAATGAATAATCTAGGGGCACCTGGGTGACTCAGTAGTTAAGCGTCTGCCTTCGGCTCAGGTCATGATCCCAGAGTCCTTGGGATCAAGCTGCTCCACATCGGGCTCTCCGTTCGGCGGGAAGCCTGCTTCTCCCTCTCCCACTCCCCCTGCTTGTGTTCCTGCTCTCTCTCTCTCTCTCTGTCAAATAAATAAATAAAATCTTTAAAAAAATAAACTTAACAAAAACAGGAATTTTTAAAACGTTTTAAGTGCAATATAAATACATTTGTTTGATTAAATGCTATAAAGATTTTTTGTTTTAGTGGTTCTTTTTGCTGGCTTTTCAAAAAACTATGGTTAATTACAGGAGTTTGTTGTGGTTTTATTTTTGTACCATGTAAGATTTTCAATTCACCATCACAAGAAAAAAATCTGGTTTTGCCCTCAAAAACACTGACAAACATACAGACCTGGTAATATCAGGGGTTCAATAGATGTTTGTGGAATATATAACTGATGGTACCACAGGGGAGCTTGGAAGAGGAGACAAAAAAATACAATCCTGGCTCTCATTTGAATCTATAATTTCTCCTAAATTCAGTTCTAAGAAACTCTTTGTTGCTACAGACCAGAGTTATGACAGAAAGCCTTTCGAGTGGTTGAATAGGAGTCCCGAGATCATTTCTCCTTAGAGAGACCGCATTAAACTTTTTAGCATTGATGCTATACCAGTGTGATTGATTGATTGATTGATTCATTCATTCATTCATCCAACAAATTTTAAAACATTTATTGAGCATTCACAATCTTCGTAGTAGTAATTATAATAATAATAATACTAGGTAAGTTCAGTTTAGAATTTATTTTATGCTGAGCCCTGTACCATGTGCTTTGTACTGATTAAATCTTTACAATAGTCTTAAATTAGCCCCAGAGCCCAGATGAGAAAAATGAGGAACAGAAAGTCACATATTTATCCATGGTCATCCAGAGACTAAATGAATTCTAAACTGGATCCAAGAGAGTCTGACTCCAGAGTTCCACATTCTTTGCTATGCCAGGATCCCATGGTGCCTGACAGATCACAAAACACATGCATCATCCCTCCTGTAAGGATTACAGTGTCAGAGACTCAAAGGCTGCAAGAGCAGGTGATCTAGGCTCTCTTTTTACAGATGAGAAATAAGGCTGGTAAGTGAGGTGATTTACCCAAGGTCACATAGACAGGTGTAGAACATGCCCCCTCTACCCAGAGCCTCCGCCGCCAATCTCTTATGTCGTCTCTCATTTCAACTCCCTTTACTCACTACATGGAGCTGGAAAGGACTACTTATCTGAGTAAACTTCTAGATCCATATTATCCACCACAGAAGAAGCCATGTTATCACCAAAGAAACCACATGGAAATGATTTTTTAGGTATGTATATGTATCTCCTTAGAAATAACTTTCAAACTGACTTAAATTGGTGAAGCTACATACAGATCTCAAACTAATGAAAAATTAGCCCAAAATATTGCATTTAGCAGTTTAGATTTAGAGTTGGCGTTGGCTCTTTAACCTACTTGCTACCCTAAGTTTCCAATCATCTTTCAGTCCCATCTTGTCTGCTGCTCTGAGGCCATTTAATAGGACATTATTTAATGATTGCACAATTGGAACAAAAGGAAGATAGAATTGAAAGGGTGTTTAGAGCTGGAGTGACATCAGCAGCTGGTTCAATCACCTTATCGTAAGCTCGAGAAAAGGCAGGTCGGGGAAGCAACACAACACCATGAGAAAAGAGTTGACCAGTTCACTGGAGACCAGATTCTTACTAGCAGATACCTTGTACTCCAAAGCTTCAGTTCCTCCTACTGATAAAGTGTGTCTGTGATTGGGGGCTAATGTAAGCCTGAATATGAATTGATGAAGCTCAGGCATTGTTGGAAAGGAATTTATCGACTGCCATGAAGAATCATGATTCTCTTGCAGAAGACCTTGACTTTCTTTGAGATCAGTTTACTACCACAGAAGTCAATATGGCCAGGGGTTATAACTGGGATATAATAAACAGAAGGAAAAGAAAAAAAGGTGATTCTATCAAGAACAAAGCATAATGCTGGCAATTAGAAATGTGGTTCAGTTTTCCAAACATGTTATTTTAAATACCCCAAAGTTTATCCCTAAAGGTTGACATGACTTTGACTGATTTTTAATGGCAAGAATTAAAACTTTCTAAAAAGGTTTTTTAAAAAATGATGAGTGAAAAAGTTGATGAAAGAATGGCACAGATTGGGAAGAAGTCACAGCCACGTTACTCAGTAGTGTAACCCTGCGTATCTTACTGAACCTCTCTGCACCTCAGTCTCCTCATCTGCAAAATGGGGATAATCCTCATCTCTATTTTTTTGTTTGTCTTGAAGATTACGTGCAATAAAGTGTATTTCACACTACTTGGCACATAATATGCATTCAATAAACAATAGCTATAATTATTACAATGCAGTGTTAGTTCTGCCCCCTTCGTTCACCCACTGATTTGCTCATTTACACAGTGGAGGAACTCAATGAGATGAAGTTTGTTAAAACCTTGATCAGATCTTCATCTTTTGAGCTCCACCTCAAACTCTGTCACTTCTTGGAAGCCAGAGTGGGAATTAATGCTTTCCTCTTCCATGTTCTCTAGCTGGAGCCTGATCCAGTCTATACCTCACTTGCCCCCATATTTGATTTATTTGTTTGTTTGTTTGTTCATAACCACAGCATACATTCCTTGAGCTGAGGGAGATCTGCTGTCTCTCACAGTCACCTTATGCAGAGTGCGCACTGAGGAAACGTGGGGGCCTTGCCCTGAATGCATTTTTAACCACTGAATTGTTATGCACACGAAGAGTATTTGAAAATTATGATCATGGATTTGAACTGAGTTCTTTAGAAGCAGTGAGGGTTTTGTTTTTGTTTGGGGGGCTGGAGAATGGGACAAATACATAAAGAAAAATATCTAGGCTCAGCAGGAGGACATCTGCTATTTGCACAAGACATTTCTCTTGAAGGTCAAGGTACTCTAAAGATCTGTTGCTCGTGTTCCTGTGGCAATTGCCATGATAACTAAGAGCCATGTAGTATCCTCTCATTTCACTCTTGACAGCCTCAGGAAACAATAGGCGTAGATGGTGCCTGTTTATGCCCTGAGTTCCCGGGGAACATCTGTAGTTGTGGGAGTGGTGATGGGGAAGGGATGTGCTCCTGGGTCCTTCTGTGCCTCACTTTTTCTCTCTGAATGATGGGAATAATTATCTTATTTTCCACCATCCTATTTCCCCAAATTGGTTACAATGTAATTTTTTAAACTGTCAGGAAAAAGGAGCCGTGAATGTCAGTGTGGGTTGAGGTCCTGCTGAAAGGGTCGGCTCCAAAGCAGACCTAACTCATGGTTCTTTTCATATAACAGATGTAACAGTGGGTAGTATTTATTAAGGGCTCACTATATGTCAGGCAGTGTGCTAAGCGTTGTATGTGTATTAATTGATTCAATTCTTGAAACAATCCTATGAGGTTGTGTCCATTTTACAGAGGAGGAAACGGAGGCACAGAAAGGTTAAGCCAAAATCTACACAGCTAATAAATAAGTGACAGAGCCCAGAATAGTACTCACATAGTTGAATGCCTCTGGTGCACTCTTAAGAATGTTGCTGTACTGTCTTCCTGGGGCCATCTCTTTGATTTGGTGCCTACCACCATGGTTAGCATGTAACAGGTGCTCAATAAATATTTGCTGAATTGGGGTAAAACTAATGAAACTCAAGCATGGTTGAGAAGTCTCTCCCTTCCTCTCTTTCCAATTCCAACTCCAGCTCTTCTATTAAGTAAGGTATTTGGATTTTAATGCTGTTTTTCCAATTGGGAGCTATGGACCCTTGGAGATCCATAATTAAACTTTTTTTCATAGTTTTCATATAAAATGAATACAAACACATTCTGGATCATTGGGATAACCATCTAATACCAAGACCTGCCTTGTGATTTCAGCGTCTATGTGGGCTGCGCCTTTACCCCTTATGCTATTAAAAAAGGAATAGCACAGGGGCACCTGGGTGGCTCAGTCAGTTAAACCTTCGGCTCAGGTCATTATAACAAAGGGTGTGAGCAAAGATGTGGTTGCTGGAACAGAGGAAAGAAATGAGAAAATTATGTCAATACCGGGCACTTGACACCCAATGAGAGGGGGAGAGCCACACAGAGCTCAAATGTACCCATATCTGGGCAGTCAGTACCACATGATGCTAGTAGTAGTAGAGTAAACATTACTAATTTAATGTTACTCTTCTGGGAAGGAACTTTTATATTTAATTTATAAATTTGTTTTGGCTTTATTCCAGAATTGTTCATAAGCTGTAACAGAAATTTATATCTGATTTAATATATAACTGTTTATATATAGTAAGGTAACATTATAAAAGAAACTAATTTAAGCCAATACTGGGGAGGCTTGAGAAAATCTTGCCCTTAAAATAGTGGAGGATATAGGTTTCTCTCACATTGAGAAACACTACACAAGAGCACGTGTTGGGGCTTTCCTATTTAAAATCGATTGCAAACACAAACACATTAGGTGTATCATTAACACGCTGGTGTGAAATAGTATGTTAGACCCTCCCTTTCTGAGAGTGGGCTTTGATGAGAGAACACACAGCTAAGGGGCCTGACAGAGAAAATGTGGCCTCCATGCACTGGGGCAGGTCGTTAACCCTCTAAACTTCAGTTCCTTATCTGTAAAACAGCGGTTATCTGCAACTTCTTCACCGCAACTGTTAATGTGTAAAGATGGTTCACAGAAGGGACTCAGTAGATCATCATCTCTATTAAATACTGATATAGTGGGGAGAGAAGAGGAAAGCTCTAGCACTAGATTCTTTTTTTTTTATTTTTTTATTTTATTATGTTATGTTAGTCACCATACAATACATCATTAGTTTTTGATGTGGTGATCCACGATCCATTGTTTTTGTATAACCCCCAGTGCTCCATGCAGTATGTGCCCTCCTTAATACCCATCACCGGGCTAACCCATCCCCCATCCCTCCCTTCTAAAACCCTGTTTGTTTCTCAGAGTCCACAGTCTCTCATGGTTCATCTCTCCCTCCGATTCCTCCCCCTTCATTTTTCCCTTCCTTCTCCTAATGTCCTCCATGCTATTCCTTATGTTCCACAAATAAGTGAAACCATATGATAATTGACTTTCTCTGCTTGACGTATTTCACTTAGCATAATCTCCTCCAGTCCCATCCACGTTGATGTAAAAGTTGGGTATTCATCCTTTCTGATGGTTAAGTAATAGTCCATTGTATATATGGACCACATCTTCTTTATCCTTTCATCTGTTGAAGGGCATCTCGGCTCTTTCCACAGTTTGGCTATTGCGGACATTACTGCTGTGAACATCGGGGTGCATATGGCCCTTCTTTTCCCTACATCTGTGTCTTTGGGGTAAATACCCAGGAGGGCAATTGCTGGGTAGCTCTATTTTTTAATTTTTTGAGGAAACGCCACACTGTTTTCCAAAGTGGTTGTACCAACTTGCATTCCCACCAACAGTGTAAGAGGGTTCCCCTTTCTCCACAACCTCTCCAACATTTGTTGTTTCTTTCCCTGTCCATTTTTGCCATTCTAACTGGTGTAAGGTGGTATCTCCATGTGGTTTTGATTTGAATTTCCCTGATGGTTAATGATGATGAACATTTTTTCGTGTGTCTGTTAGCCATTTGTATGTCTTCTTCAGAGAAGTGTCTTTATCATGTCTTCTGCCCATTTTTTGACTTGATTATTTGTTTTTTGGGTGTCGAGTTTGAGAAGTTCTTTATAGATCTTGGATACCAGCCCTTTATCTGTAGTGTCATTTGCAAATATCTCCTCCCATTCTGTGGGTTGCCTTTGTTTTGTTGACTGTTTCCTTTGCTGTGCAGAAGACTTTTATCTTGATGAAGTCCCAAAAGTTCATTTTTGCTTTTGTTTCACTAGCTTTTGGAGATGTATCTTGAAAGAAGTTGCTGTGGCTGATGTCAAAGAGGTTACTGCCTATGTTCTCCTCTAGGATTTTGATGGATTCCTGTCTCACATTGAGGTCTTTCATCCACTTTGAGTTTATCTTTGTGTATGATGTTAGAGAATGGTCGAGTTTCATTCTTCTGCATGTGTCTGTCCAATTTTCCCAGCACCATTTATTGAAGAGACTGTCTTTTTTCCATTGCATATTTTTTCCTGCTTTGCCAAAGATTATTTGACCATAGAATTGAGGGTCCATATCTGGGCTCTCTATTCTGTTCCATTGGTCTATATGTTTTTATGCCGGTACCATGTTGTCTTGGTGATCACAGCTTAGGCAACGTGATGCCCTCAGCTTTTCTTTTTCAACATTTCTTTGGCGATTTGGGGCCTCTTCTGATTCCATACAAATTTTAGGATTGTTTGTTCCAGCACTTTGAAAAATGTCATTGGAATTTTGATCAGGATGGCATTGACAGTATAGATTGCTCTGGGTAGCATAGACATTTTAACAATGTTTATTCTTCCAGTCCATGAGCATGGAATGTTTTTCCATCTTTTTGTGTCTTCTTCAATTTCTTTCATGAGTGTTCTGTAGTTCCGAGAGTATAGATCCTTTACCTCTTTGGTTAGGTTTATTCCGAGGTATCTTATGGTTTTTGGTGCTATTATAAATGGAATCGTTTCTCTAATTTCTCTTTCTACAGTTGCATTGTTAGTGTATAAGAAAGCAACTGATTTCTGTGCATTGATTTTGTATCCTGCCCCATTACTGAATTGCTGTATGAGTTCTAGTAATTTGGGGTGGAGTCTTTTGGGTTTTCCACATAAAGTATCATGTCATCTACGAAGAGAGAGAGTTTGACTTCTTCTTTGCCAATTTGAACACCTTTTATTTTTTTTGTTGTCTGATTGCTATTGCTAGGACTTCTACTATGTTGAACAATAGTGGTGAAAGTGGGCATCCTTGGTGTGTTCCTGATCTTAAGGGAAAGGCTTTCAGCTTTTCCCCATTGAGGATGATATTTGCTGTGGGTTTTTCATAGATGGATTTTATGAACTTGAGGCATGTTCCCTCTATCCCTGTACTCTGAAGAGTTTGAATCTGGAAAGGATGTTGTATTTTGTCAAATGCTTTTTCTGCATCAATTGAGAGGACCATATGGTTCTTCCCTCTCCTCTTATTGTGCTCTATCACATTGATTTGCGAAAGTTGAACCACCCTTGCATCCTGGGGATAAATCCCACGTGGATGATCCTTTTAATGTATTATTGGATCCTATTAGCTAGGATTTTGTTGAGGATTTTGGAATCCATATTCATCAGGGATATCGGTCTGAAATTCTCCTTTTTGATGGGTCTTTGCCTGGTTTGGGGATTAAGGTAATGCTGGCCTCATAGAGATCACGACTGACACCAAGGAAATAGAAACAATTATTAGAAATAATTATCAACTATATGCCAATAAACTGAGCAATCTGGATGAAATGGACGCCTTCCTGGAAATCTATAAGCTGCCAAGACTGAAACAGGAAGAAACTGACAACCTGAATAGGCCAATAACCAGTAACGAGATTGAAGCAGTGATCAAAAACCTCCCAAAAAATAAGAGTCCAAGGCCTAATGGATTCCCCAGGGCAATTCTATGAACCATTCAAAGGAGAAATAATACCTACTCTACTGAAGCTGTTTCAAAAATAGAAACAGAAGGAAAGCTTCCAGACTCATTCTATGAGGTCTAGCACTAGATTCTTAAAAGGCGCAATCACCCGCGGGGCTGAGGGGAGACCCCGGACTGTGTGGGCTCCCAGGAGTGAACTCAAGGAAAGCAGGCCAGCTCCGCGAGGAGGTGGCTCCACCAGCTGGTGCCCCTATGGAAAGCTGAGGCCGTGGGCTCAGCAGCCCGCCCGCCAGCCACTCTGGGCCCCACGCACCCCGCCTCTGCGGAAAGGGATGCAAAGCTTTGGCGGTCCTGCCACCCAACGCAGCTTTGCGTTCCTCGGAGGCACCTGAGAGACTGGGTGAAGCGGGAAGGACCTCGGTCGTCCCCTAAAAACTCAAGTGCACAGATTTTTCGCAACTCTTCAGTTTGTCGAGGGGCTCCCCATGCCCCAGGTGTAGCCCGCGTCCCCAGTTCTAGGCTGGGGTTGGGGGCGACTCTGGGGAGCACCCGGTCTTCGCGGGCAGGCAGCTGAGGGCCGGCGGCGAAGGCGCTGCGGCCGAGCCCCCGGGGTGCGCGGTGCCGGAAGGGTAAAGGCGCACGGCTCCCGGGCCAGGCGGGCCCTCCGCGAGACTGGCGCGGACTGGCGCGGACTGGCGCGGAGAGGCCCGGACCGGAGAGAGCCGCCGCGCCGCTGGGGCCCACCCGGGCGGACCGAACGGCGGCGGAACGCCCGGGCTGGCTGCCCCTGCTCGAGCCGGAGGCGGGCGGTGGGCGGCAAGGGCGGGCGCGCGGGCTGGGTGCGGGGGTGGGGGCGGGGGGCAGGCGGCGGCCGCGCGGCTTCCCCGAGGCCGGAGGCGGGGCGGGCGGGCCTCGGGAGGCGCGGGGGGCGGACCCGCCCGCTGCCGGCGCTGCTTGCCCGCCCGCCAGCTCGCACTCGGTCGCGCCGCGGGGCAAGCATGGGAGTCGCACGCGCCCTCCCGGCGCCCACACCTGTTGGAGCGGCGCAGTGAGCCGCGGCCCCGGCTGGCTGCTCGGCGCGGGTGAGTGCGGGCGCGGGCTGGGGACACCGCCGAGCGCGCGGGGAGCGCGGCGCCGAGAGCAGCGGGACAAAGGGCCTGTGCGCGCGGCGTGGGGTGACTGCGGGCTGCAGGGGGCACCGGGACTTCGCCAGGCCGCCCTCGGGGCTGGAGGGCTGGGACCCGCGGCCTGGAGGAGCTCCGCGGAGAGTCAGGGGCTGCAGGGCGCCTGCATTCACACAGTGTCACCGGGCAGCGGATGGGAAAGATGGGTTTTAAAGTGCTATCTTGGATGCTGGGTGGGAGTAGAGAAAGAGCCGGCTCTGGGCAAGCTCTCCCCGAGCGGGGCGATGACAACACCCCCATCTCCTCCGCGAGCGCGCGCGCACACCCGCCACCACTTATTTTCCTGGGGTTTTGCATATATGTATTTCAACCTGAGCTGAACATTAATTTTTAACTCTGGGCACGTGATTTTGAACACATCTTAGCCAGCAAGAAAGTGCAGCAAACACAGGTTGGGGAATAGGATCTTTTCTCTGGAGCCTTAATTGATGACCGTGTGCTTCCTTCTAAGCTATCTGTGAACTATCACCGTCGTTGGAAGCAAATACTTCTTCGGCCTGTGGACGTTCACGAGTTAGCTTTTAAATAAAAGTTTAAAAATTGTTTTAGAAGAGGAGGGAGAAGAATTGTTTTGGTGAAGGAAAACCACCATTCCCCTCCAGAATACAAATTAGGGTTGCTTTCCAACATCTCACGAAAAAGCAGCTGATAAAAATCCGGTGTGTTTTATTGCCCATTGGGCGACACCCAGGAGACTTCAGAAAGAGAAACAGCCCCGGGCTGGTGGAAAGCTCCAGGTTGTTCAGGATCAGTGTGGGGATGGGCGGGCTTCCCTCAGTTCCGGAGACTGGACTTAAGGAGTCCCTCCCTGTGCGCTCCTCAGGAGCAGATAGGCCAATGCCAGAGTTATCCTCACGTGGCCACAGGGGAAGGAGTTGAGTTTATAGTTTGAAGTCAGCTGTGGCCAAAGCCTAATGCCCGTTAATGTGAGGATATTTATTGCACTTGTTTCAAGGTCCTCCTTGTGCATAAGAGCATTGAAAATAGGCCTTAGGACTGTGTCTCTCAAGAAGCCTGACAGTGAATTGGAGGGGGGGGGCGGGAGGGATTTAGGAGAAATGCTACAAAAGACACTACGTTTACTTGTGAAAGTTTGATCATATGCACACCTTCTGCACTCGAATAAGTTGTTTCACTTGTGTTCTTCCCACGTAAATAGTCAGGAGATAACTTGTCATGCTTTCCTGTACCTGAGCGGGAAAGGAAGCATTCTTCCCAGGTAACCAATACGGATCTCATTTTTGTAACACCCACACCGTATTCAGGTAGATGGTGAATTTGGGTGCACTTTTCCGTCTGTAGTATCAGTGCCAAAGTGCCCATTAGTGGGTCTGAGAACATTGCTGTCCCCTCTTCAGTCTTCAGTGTTTAATAGGCTCGGGTTCTCCCACATAGTTCTTCTCATAGATCTCTGAGGATTCAGTCCACCGGGCGTTATTCATGCGTAACTCCCACTGGCCCTGGAGAATTCCTTCCTCTTGGTCTCACCATTGACAGTTTGATACACTGTGTTCTTGTTCTGCCGCCAGGTTTGTCCCAAGCTCCCTAGGGTAGTTCATTTTGCCTAAAAGCTGATACAGAAGAAGTTAAACTTGGTTTGACCATAAGATTATGTTTAGGGTGGCTGGGCTTGTAAACTCCCTGTATTTCTTTCCTGTCTGGGCTGTAATTCCTAAACCATTATATGATTAGGTCTGTTTTCCTTTAATAAGTTCTGTGACTCAGGAAAATGAGAGCAAGAGGGTTCACAGAGCTTTGTTCATTTTTAGGTATTTGCTTTAGGAATTAGCATGGGGGTTTCACTGCTCAGTATTCCTGGCCACAGATTCCATGGAAAACCCTTTGTTAGTCTTCCAGATGGTGTCCAAAACTTTTGTCTCCACAGACTTGCCCACTGTTTGTTTCGACATTACTGTTTATAGCGGTCACAGGAATTCATCTGTTGTACAATAGAGAATGTATGTCCTGAGGATTAGATTTTTTTTTTTTTTCCTCCCATCACTTGTTTGCTAGAGGAGTTCAGTCGTTCTCCCAAACACTTGCCCTCTTGAGGAGAGCTGTGTTGTTGCAGTGTTGAAGACTAAGGTGCAGATCTGGGGCAGAGAAGTTCCAGTGCCCAGCCTCCAGGCAGATGGTGGGTATTTGTACATCTCTGATAATGTGCACAGTCCCTTCACCATTAGATTATTAGTGGATTTGTGAAGTAGCAGCATCCTCATAAAGTATAAATATTTTTAGACCGTGGACAGCAGGAGAGTAGCTCATATTGAGTGATGGAGCCCAGAATGTGTAACTCTTGTGAGTCAGATATACAGATTGGAAAAGGAATAGTTTCTGTATTACTAAGCATGTTAAAAAAAAAAAAAAATACTTGCTTACCTTAGCTTTTCACTCAGCTTTGTCATTCAGGTGAAGCGATATGTGAGAATACTTGGTTGAGAACTTTACAAGATAATTATGTATGTGAGGAATCTATTCAGTAAAGGCTTTTTCCTAGAAATGAAACGTTATAGACTTGAATTTTCTTCATCTAGATTTAGATATAATGAGGATAAGATTTGGAAGGTAAGGTTTGGAAATCTTTATTCTTTTTTTTTTGTTAAGGGGTGCATATTTCAGACAGTTCTATAAGGATAAGGTGATTCATTTGTGAAGGCAAGAGAGCATTTCAAGTTAATGGAATCCATTAGTTACCTTTCCAACAGTGAAATTATAAATGTTGTTATATCTGTTTCCATCCTAGAGTGTTTAAGTAAACTTAAATAGGCATAGTGCAGGCTTGCTTAGAGTTTATAAAAATGGAAACAATAATTGTCTCCTGGGAAATTATTCAGGAAATTATCATCAGGTGAGTTGAGAAATTAATGCAAAGCCACCAACCTAATTTTAGAGCATCATGGTTATCATTGGCATCTTATTAATGGGCAAGGAGTCAGGGCAGGGTGTGAATGCCTTGGGAAAGGGCCTTGGTGGGTGAAATTTCCCCCCTCACACTTTTCTAAGAGCCAGCGCACCCAACCATCCTTCTACTCCGTTCTTGAAAGCCGCCCTCTGCTGGAGGCCTTTGTTTCCTTGGCGAACTGATGAGGGAAATCTTGTCTCCCAGATAGGCAAGAGATAAGCAAGATAAATTTTCCTTTTCCCTTCTGCCTCCGGCCTCCTCCATTCTGTGAGTGTAGGCTGCCAAACGGTAAATGGTGGTGCAGACCCTGTTTGTGCACAGCATAGTGCTTGCCTTGGACTTTTGTGACCCTGGAAAATTACAAAATTGGAAAATCCTGGGCCTGAAAAGACCAGCATTAAAAAGACTAAAGAGATCATCCAGTTCAGGTTGCTATTCAGAATAGTTTCTAAACTACCCTAAACACACATTTGGTAAAGGGGTGAGCAGTTTATGAAGTTTGTAACCTTAATACAGATATCACCCTAAACCCATTTGGGAGCCTGAGAACAGACAACTTTATCTCCCAATTTACAGTCAGTTAAAAACCATTACCTTGCACACCTCAAACTAATATAATTGTACTTCAATAAAATTTTTAAAATAATGAAATTTAATCAGTTTGGAGTAATTTGACCTGCGTTAGTCTGCATTAGTTTCTCAATCTGAATTAAAGTCTTTTTAATGCAATTTTATAGCCTTCAGAATTACAAAGAAAATTTAATCAAGATATAAACCATCAGAACATGATCTTATCACAAGTTAATGAGTTCAGTTTAAGTAATAACATAGGGAACTTGCAGGCAGTGTTTCAGACTAATGGAAGTTCATGTTTTTGAGGTATCCAAAAAGTATATTCCTAAAGGATTAAATCTTTACCCTACCCTGTTGGCTTAGCAGTCCTTTACTTATAGATGGCTAACTTCTGCTTCACTGGCTAAATGATCAGAATTTAAGTTGTAAGGACCCTGAATTAGGAATATTATTGAACGAATGTTAGATATTGATTAGATAATATTCTATCTAGAACATTGATATTCCTTAGAGAATATTAATATCCTAATAATAATCTACAGTAGACTCTTTAGCATTCTCTACCAGCATCCTGTGATTTGTAAATGATCCCAAGGGTTCTTGGCACAGTCGTTTGTCCTCTCTCTGAGGAACAAATTCGATCCTGTATGTTGGGAGGCTGGAGTGAAGCTGTGGCCAGTGAGGAAGCCTTGCTGACTGCCCAGCCCTCATGTCCACGAAAAGACTTGTCTCCATTTCTCCAGACCCACAAACTCTCAGGAACTGGTTCCAAAACATTTTTTGAAAGACAGACATTGAAAGAAAAAAAAAAACTGTGACCTCACTGTGAGATAAGACACATTTCAAGGACTTTGAAAATATTTTTAAACTAGGTTTGCTGTAGAGGCAAAGCACTTGGGAAAGTGCAATTAGAGTTAATTTTGCCTAAGAGGAGGTTAATTCATTAAGATCCAGTTCCTAGTTAACTATTTCAGACTCTTGCCTGCCATTCTCTTCCCTGGCACCCTTGCCAATGGACTATTTCAGTGTTTGGATAAAGACAGGTGCCACTGGGGGACTTCTGCTACAGTAGATAATTCAGGCTCTGTACTCCCAGGATCCATTTTACATATAAATTTCCAGCTTGAGACTTGAACGTGCACACTCGAGATGATGACCCATGCGAGCACGACCTAACTACCCTGTTCTTCGAGCACCTGAAAAGATGACCTACGGTTTGCGATACCTCATAGCAGAACACCATCTCCTCTCCTCCTGTCTCTCCCCTAAGAATCCCATTTTGAGAACGGGAATGCTTGGCAGCTTGGGCCTCTGGATCCTGTGTTTTCTTCCTTGGATAAGCTGAAGTCAAACTTGGCCTAACACATCTGCTGGTCAGTGTTAGCAGGCATCAGCATTCTCCACAGTAATCCAAGGGAGGAGGAGAAGGCGTGTAGGGGTCCCAGGCGCAGCCCTGTGGGCGACGCAGGATTCCTCGTAGTACATATCACACTTGGCATGGATTCTGGTGTGGGGGGCATTTAGTTATCCAGACAGCAACTTACATAGAGAAAAAGGCTGTCCAGGACCTAGATATGTTCAAGGACTGGGTCCCGAGCCAGGAGACAGGAATAATAAGACACAGAGCCATCTCCTGAAGTTTCCTGAAGGGCTGTCCTCACCACACCTAGCCCATCCCTGAAGTCCCCATTGGGGAGGAAGGCTTTCCTAGCATTAGCATCCCCTCCCTCATCCACCTAGGGCCTTTAGTCCTGACAGTGTCCACTCTCCCCACCAACAAGCACATGCAAACACGTGTGTGCACATACACACATGCCCCATGGTTTCAAGGACTTAGAGAAACCACTAGATGTATTATCTCCCCACAGAAGGGCCCAGGGACTCCTCCTATTTCAAAAAAGGGAAAGATCAATTTCAAAGAGTCAGGAAGTCCCCAGGAATTACCTTTTCGAGGAGCTCATTCTTTTTTTATCCCGCCCTCGTTTTCTCTGGCAAAGGTAGGATCAGAAAGAGTCAAGCAAAAAGATCCCAGAGTTTGGGGGGGGTTGCGGTGCGGGCAAGCACACTTCTTAGTAATATTGTGTGTGGGTACTGGGAATGTGGGTTGGTATGCTCAGCTGGACTAGATCAGATCAATGGGATTTTCCAGTTTTATGTAAAAAAAAAAAAAAAAAAAAAAGCACCCCAAAGCAGCCGGCAGGTCTGTACTCTCAAGGGGAAGAGAATGGGAACAAGGACATGGTTTCTTCCTGACTCCTGCTAGGTTCCAAAGCCTGGGAGACCTAACCCCTTCCTGTCCTCCTTTCGGGAACACTCCACCGTGAGCACAGTACCTTACCTGCCGCGTCAGCTTCTCCTGAGCAGAAGATCCACAGCCAGTCAGAGCCAACTGGTGCTTGAATGTTTGTGAAAGTACTTCCCAGACTCGTTTTTCATTGTTGTTTTTCTTGTGGGATGATTGAGCCAGCTCTTTTAACATACATTTTAGGAGAAAATCCAAACTTCTTCAGTTAGTGTACACAGCCTCACATAATACGGCTCTTGCCCCCTGGGTCCACCGCCTGCTGTCTTCCACCCTTGCTGAACAGTTTCTGAAATGCCCTTCATGGTTGCATGTCTGTGTCCTTGCATACTACTGTCCCCTCCCTCAGAGTGTCCCCTTCACTCTGTCTTAGGTTCTCTAATTTCTCCTCACCTTCACCACCCACCTCAAGCATCACCACCCCTGGAATGGCTCCCCCATTCTTGTTACTCCCTGCACCTGGATCTCTCTCTCTCTTTTTTTTTTTTTTTTAAGATTTTATTTATTTATTTGACAGAGACACAGCAAGAGCAGGAACACAAGCAGGGGGAGAGGGAGAGGGAGAAGGAGGCCTCCTGCTGAGCAGGGAGCCCGATGCCAGGCTCCATCCCAGGACCCTGGGATCATGACCTGAGCCAAAGGCAGACGCTTAACTACTGAGCCACCCAGGTGCCCCTACCACACCTGGATTTCATGTCCTTTCCTGGAGCCACCCCATCATCCACATACATCTCTGTCATTAGCACTCAGCATGCATCATTCCAAAAATGTGGTTTTTATAGCCACACTAATCACTCACCCTTCGATGAATACAGGTACTCATTCAATAAATCTGTTCAATAAGTGTTTGTTGAGTGCTAGCATGGGGCCAAATTCAAGGCATTCAGCTGAGCCAGGAACACAGATACAAAGACCTGAAAAGTAACCAGCAGTAAAGCTCACAATGTGATACCTGATGCTACCTTAGAGCTTCAGATCTTTGACAGAGATCCTGTTAGCATGCCACAAAATCCAAAGGAAGAAGGAGTATCTTGTTTGTTAGAGGCCTGACGACTCGGGAACTAAGTTCATAATAGTTAAGGTTGTTTTAAATTCAAAGAAAAAAAGGGGGGTCTCATGCCCTCTTTGGAATCACTCCGCATTTAGAAGTGATAGGAATCCCAGTGGGCTGATGCTGTGGAGCTATCCCTCCTTGAGGCCTTGGGCCCTTAGCTGTGTTATTTAAATTTACATGAGCAAGTTGCTCTGAAGATTTTCCAAGCACAGGCCATACTGAGAACGAGCAGAAAGAAAGGCAGGTGGACCAGGGAGGTAGGAGAGGACAAAAGCTCAGAACCAAGCTCAAAGAAGGCCCGAAATCACACAGAACTTGGGGCTGCTGGAGCAGCTCCTCTGGGGATGAGTGACTATTTGCACGCCGCCTTGCACTGGGCCATCATTAGGGGCATCTTAGACGTGGAAAGGAATGAACACCCCATTTCATTTTGAGCACGGAAAAGTTCCCAGGTCAAGCCTTGTATTGTGAGACCATTATCTCGGGATTCCTCTCCACACCCTGATTCCTGAGGAGGGTTCACAGACTTAGAAACAATGACAGGCATGCTGGCGCGCTGTTTCCTCAGCCAGCCGGTGCTCAGCCCCTTGTCCTCCTGACCTGCTTATCTTTGTTCCTACAGAGTGGTGCTCAGCATGGCGGGGATCCCAGGGCTGCTCCTCCTCCTCCTGCTCTGTGCTGTTGGGCAGGTGAGCCCCTATGGTGCCCACTGGAAACCCACCTGGCCCGCTTACCGCCTCCCTGTGGTCTTGCCCCAGTCCACCCTCAACCTAGGCAAGCCAGACTTTGGGGCCGAAGCCAAATTGGAAGTGTCCTCCTCATGCGGACCCCAGTGTCATAAGGGAATGCCACTGCCCACTTACGAAGAGGCCAAGCAGTACCTGTCTTATGAAACGCTTTATGCCAATGGCAGCCGCACGGAGACACGGGTGGGCATTTATGTCCTCAGCAGGGGTGGGGGACAAGAGTCTTTGGGAAAGTCTCGGAGGAAGCGGCAGATTTATGGCTATGACAGCAGATTCAGCATTTTTGGGAAGGACTTCTTGCTCAACTACCCCTTCTCAACATCAGTGAAGTTATCTACTGGCTGCACGGGTACCCTTGTGGCAGAGAAGCATGTCCTCACAGCTGCCCATTGCATCCATGATGGGAAAACCTATGTGAAGGGAACCCAGAAACTTCGAGTGGGCTTCCTGAAGCCCAAGTTTAAAGATGGCGGTCGAGGGGCCAACAGCTCAAGCTCTGCGGTGCCGGAGAAGATGAAGTTTCAGTGGATCCGGGTGAAGCGCACCCATGTGCCCAAGGGTTGGATCAAAGGCAATGCCAACGACATTGGTATGGATTATGACTATGCCCTCCTAGAACTCAAAAAACCCCACAAGAGAAAGTTCATGAAGATTGGGGTGAGCCCTCCTGCCAAGCAGCTGCCAGGGGGCAGAATCCACTTTTCTGGTTATGACAATGATCGGCCAGGCAACTTGGTGTACCGTTTCTGTGATGTCAAAGAGGAGACCTATGACCTGCTGTACCAGCAGTGTGACGCCCAGCCCGGGGCCAGCGGCTCTGGGGTCTACGTGAGGATGTGGAAGAGGCAGCAGCGGAAGTGGGAGCGGAAAATTATTGGCATTTTTTCAGGGCACCAGTGGGTCGACATGAATGGTTCTCCACAGGATTTCAACGTGGCCGTTAGAATCACCCCTCTCAAATATGCCCAGATTTGCTATTGGATTAAAGGAAACTACCTGGACTGTAGGGAGGGGTGACACAGTCTTCCTTCCTGGCGGCACCTGGTGGTCTTCATGTACTTATTTTAGAAGAGGCCAAGTGTTGTCATTGGGGTGGGTGTGTGTGTGTGAGATGATATCTTTTACCTAATTTTTTAAAACTGCAAGATGCCTGGCTTTATTATTTGAAAACTGGTTTGTGCATCATATATCATTTAAGGACTTTAAAGGCATACTTTTGCATAGAAATCAAAAAAACACCATACTGATATGGTGTGGGATGATAGGGAATATTTAGCAAGTTAATCTTTCACTTTTTGAGAACTTTGGTTTTTATTTCATCTGAACTTGTTTCAACGGTTTATATTAAATATGTGGCATATGGGAGATATAAATTCTTATGTGTGTATATATGTGTATTTTCTCCTGAGATTCATCTTGGGGTTTTTTTGTTGTTGTTGTTGCTGTTGTTGTCGTTGTTGTTTTTAATGCCTAATCATTAACATTTGCAGATGGCAGTGTTCCCTACCGCATAAAATTCTTAGGAACCTTCATGATACTTCTTAGGCAGGTATAATATTTTGGATTTGGAGGTGTTTGCACAGTAGTCCTTGATGAGTAAAAGAATTTGTTGACTATATTGGTACACATGTTAAACTATATCTTACAGTAAATCAGTATCCCAAGCTGCTTGTAGTTTTGAAATAGTTTCTTTCCCAAAGACTATTACTCTACTTTTGGGAAAGACCCAGCCTATGGCCCTGTCAGCTTAGTGACACACTAAAGTGGGCAAGACTCTTTATGCCCATCCTTCCACTTAACAGGATTTTACTCACATTTCTTGAACTCGCTCTTTTCCAGAAGACAATAATCAGGGCCTAATTAGAACAGGCTGTATCCCTTCCCAGCAAACAGTTGTGGTCCCACTAAAAACAATCATTTCATTTTACCCCTGGAGGATAGCGCATCTCATGTTTTATCATTTGGATGGAGTAATTTCAAATGAATTAAATTCCAGAGAACAACGGATGCATTGCTTGGCAGATGTTACAACAGAATAAGCGCTTGTTTGGAGCCTGGCACGATCCTACAACTTAATCAAAATTATTCTACAGAGTTTTCAGCGTGCTTTCAGGGAGCAATGGACTTGTGCAATTTGGAAACCTCTCTCCTTTACTTATTTTATAGTAAAAATATTTGGATGGTGCTTTAAGAAAAACCAAGAGGACCCACCCACCCACCCACCCCCCCAGCTTTAAAAGGGCCTCTTTTACTGGGGATACTTGAGGCACATATAATCAAGTACAGTAGTAAAATGGAAATCAGGAGAATGCAAAGTGGATCAGAATTCCCACTCCAGGAAACGTCTTTATGAATGTTTTATCCATATGATAATCACAGTTTGTAAAGAAAAGAATGTGACTTATTTTATGCCTCTTAGCCTGAGCGCGTCTTCCTAAAGGTATCAGTGTGGCAAGAAAAGGTTTACAGGACAGATGTCTGCTGGGCTTGTACCTTAGGGAATATCAGCCTGAATTGTAACTCTCTGCGAGGACATTCAGATATGGCACTGAAGCTTAAACTTTCTCCAGGTGGCTTTTTGCTTGTGTTTCTTGAGCTTTTCAGAAGAATAATCCTGATAAGACACTCAAGAAATGTACAGCCACAGTGCTTTCTTCAGATCACGTAAGAAATACTATGCATAGCAAAGAGATGTAAGGCTGCCAGGATTCTTCTGAGTTCCAGTATAATTTGCTTTGAAATCTAGCAGGAATCTAGCATGAGAAAGAAGAGTGGTCTGCATCCCCTTGTTTGGTATTTGGGGGCTTTTGTTTTTGCTCTTGCTTGATAGGAAAAGAAGTTCACTGAACACCTAAACAGGACTGATTTAAAAAGAAAAAAAAAGATGCTCCTTTTGTGAAGCACCTGATTTCCTGATTTTGATTTTTTGTAAAGTTGAAATTTCCCTCCGCAAAGGTAGGCAATGGCACAAAGTCAAAATAATATCAATATTTAGTTCACAAATAGGTGTCATTTGCTCAAGAATAATACATGCTGTGTACGATAGAACTCATAGATGGTAAAATAACATGTCCATCTCTTCAGTAGTAATAAAAGGAAGCATGGTATTAAATTGTGGAATTTGAAATAATGGACCCATGATATTAATATAATTAGTGTTTTACATGCATTAGTGATACATCATAAGGATATATTTCTAGTAAGGCTAGTAGAACAACATTCCTAAAGTGTGTGCCATAAACACTCATCCCTCCAGATTTTCTACGAAGAACAAAAAGGGCACCATCATCGAGGAGGAGGGAGATGCCTTTCCTTATCAGGGATTCATTTGCCTGTTTGCACTTTGAAAGCTCTAAGAAATCCTGTAGTAAAGAGACATGGTAATGTTTTAAAATCTGCACTTCAATAAAGATCTTTGATCACTGAACCCTTGTTTTGTCATATAATGCCTATGAGCAATTTAGTGTTCTAATAAATACATTTGGGGGATCTCTGTAGCAGCCCTTGGTCAAGGCGATCATGTGGAAAGTATGATGAGCCCTTAGTGGCATCAGGTGTTGGTGCCTTTGGGGTTTAACCAGAACACGGGATCCAGGATTCAGAAAGGTTCGGAGGGTAAAATGGGAGAGAATAAACTTGCAAATCATTTGTCGCTGAGAGAAAGTTGTGGCAGAATCTGGGACATTGTTTTCCCCAATAGACTTTATTCAGAATTTTGAATTTTAGAAAGGAGCTAGTCCAAAAAAATGGAAAAATAGGGATAAAGAGGTAAAGATATGTGAGCCAGCCAGTAGTGGAGTTGTAGATGTATTTTTTCTTTACTTTTTGGGGACCAAAAATGGATTTAAAATGACTGGAAAGCAAGTTGGAACATCAAGATCATGCTCTTTGTGTGACCCCATGCCCTGCTCGGTACGAGGGCAAGTCCCCAGGGACACCAGGTCAGTATTTAAGGTAGTGATCTCCAACACCTACCGGAGTCTCTAGTCCAGAGCTTGTTGAGGATGACAGGTGTGCACTGGAATAAACACTTTCTGTTCGACGGACCACATGCTACTGGAGGGTAGACAGCCACCCAAGGGGCTCCAGGCAAGTTCTGACGGCAGTCCTCAGCACTTGCTCTGGAGGGGCTGGTCACAGTCCTGGGCCACGGAGGCTAGTAGACGGTTCCTGCACTGGCCTGGCTCTCCTTCTTGCATTGTCTGAGTTCTACTTTTCATGGCTGGCCCTTTTCTTAGTCCTTGTTACGAACCAGCTCAAGGATACCTTGAAGTTGCCACTGTCAATTGATTTCTATGGCTATTTGGTAGAACGGCTATTTAATTTATCATCCAGAATGGGGTTTTTTGAGCCTGAAAGGGAAGTCTGTGAATAATGAGGTTAGGACAACGGGCATGTACCAGGTAGGTCCCAGGAAATCCAGCATGTCTGCTCAACCCTAACTGGTAAGCCCTTCAAAGTGCTGTCTGGAATACAGCCTGAAGCCAGGCTTGGTAACCTTGGAGCAATGGTGGGGCTGCAGCCTCCTGCCTGTCTCATCTCTGGGCTGCCACAGTGGTTCCTACTTTTACAAAGTTCCTTCTTTGCCTGGAGCATTGGAAGAGGGCTTCCACTGGGGGAAGGGCATTTAAAAATCCTTTTGATGGGGTGGCATCTAGAGCAGATAGGTAGTAAACATGGACCATTTCTAGCAGATAACGTATCTGTTTTTAGTCTGCTGTTGGCCCAGAGAAAGAAAGAAACCAGATTCCAGGATTAGAATAAATAAGGCTAAGGGCTGGGACAGCAGACTGGTGTGGGAACATGATGGCCTTGGAGCTGGGCAGACTGATTCCATAGTTGCCTGGTTCCTTTTGGTGAATAAATCTCAATGCAGTTTAATTTAAAACTTAAAACCCTCCTATCTGATTCAGAGATCCTCTCTCTTCTAGGTCCAGCTCCTCCAGTGGGCTGGCGTGGAGCAGAGAAAGAGGGAAAGGGCAAACGTCTGTGTCCTCTCCTCAGTGATTGCTGCTTCTCAGGTAACACCTGCTCTTCCATCCTCCTTAGCACATACCTCTGGTGATGCAACCCTCTGCCTCCTGTGGTTGGGACAAACTTAACTGGCAGACAGCCCCCTCCGGTGGTGAACCAGCAAAATACCCCAAGCCCAGGCTTGTCACACATAATTGGCTTATTGAAGATTGGGGTATGGGGAGAGAATGTTCCAGGCTGAGGGAGCTGGAGTGTGAAGGCCCTTGAGGGTCTGCTCAAGAGGTGAAATGAATGAAGGGGATTAAAAAATACAAACTGCCAGCTATAAAATAAGTAAATTATGGGGATGTAATTACAACATGGTGACTATAATTAAAAATACTGCATTGCATATTTGAGAGTTTCTGAGAAAGTAGATCTTAAAAGTTCTCATCACAGGAAAAAGAAATTTGTTGTCACTATGTATGGTGACAGACATTATCTAGACTCGTGGTGATCATTTCACAACAAATACAAATAAATAGTTATGTTGTGTACCTAAAACTAATATATGTCAATTATGCCTCAATTAAAAAAAGAATGACACTTAAGTTTGGGGGCTGAGCTTCCAGGCAGATTCCAGGTACCATCTGCTGAGAAGGGAAGGACTGGGGGAGGGACTAGGTTTGGGGTCAGGGGAATGAAAATCAAGAATTTTTGTTGGTCATGTTAGGTTCGAAAGAATAGACACCCAAGTGGAGAGGTGCCTAGGTGGCTCCATCGGTTGAGTGTCTGACTCTTGATTTCAGCTCAGGTCTTGATCTCAGCTCAGGTCATGATCTCAAGGTGGTGGGATCAAGCCCCACATTGGGGCTCTGTGCTCAGCAAGGATTCTGCTTCTTTCCTTCTCCCTCTGCCCCTCCCACTGTGTTCTCTCTCTCAAATAAATAAATAAATCTGTGAAAGAAAGAAAAAGAAAGGAAGAAAGGAAGGAAGGGAAGGAAGGAAGGAAAGAAAAAGAAAGGAAGAAAAAAAAAGGAAGGAAGGGAAGGGAAGGAAGGAGAAAGACTAGATGCCCAAGTGGAGATGTCAGGTAAGCACTCCAAATGTCAGGTAAGCTATTGCTCAGTAAGGATCTCTGCTTGTGGAGTTCAGCAGAAGGATCTTGAATCAGCACGTGGGGTTTAAAACCACAGAGCGAGATAACATCACCAGGGGAGAGAATGGGAGCATGAGGCTTGAGAAGAGGACTGAGGACAGAATCCTGGTCCACCAATGTTTAGAGGTTGGGTTCATGGAGGAGGAGGAGGAGGAAGAGGCAGCCCAAAGGCTGGGAAGAAGCAGCCCATGAGGTCAGACGAAAACTGTGAAAATGTGGTCTCACAGAAGCCAAGAGAAAAAGGTCTAAAGTCGAGTGGGTGAGGAGGGAGGGCCAAGGACCAGGTTGCATTTAGAAATGTCCCTCTGGCTGCAGTGGGCAAGGCAGAGGGCTGGAGGGCAGGAGACCTGGGAGGGGCCACGTGGTCCTGCACGCAGAATGTGGCCTTGTGCATCTCTGGGCTCCGCACTGCAGGAGCGCATGCTGTGTGCTTCGTCAGTGCCTGACATGCCTGATGGACAGAACCCTCCCGGGGAGCCTTGGGACAGCTCTGCCCGTAGGAGGTGCAAGGATCCAAGGTCACACCCTCCCTGGGGGAATCTGCGCTTGGAAGGGCTAGGAAAACATGGGCTTGGGGAGGCCCAGGGGCGGCTGTCCCCTCCTGCCCAGCCTGGTGTTATCTGAGGGCAGAAGGTGCAAGATGACTCTTCAGTGTGGTGTGTGTGTGTATGTGTATCAAGTGTGTAAAAATACCAAGTGTCCCTTGGTCTTGATTTATCACTGCCCCTTGTCTTCAGACTTTAAAAGGACTCAGGCAAGGGCCCCTGGCTGTTTCAGTTCATAGAGCACGTGACTCTTGATCCTGGAGTTATGGGTTCGAGCCTCATGTTAAGTGGAGATAACTAAAAAAAAAAAAAAAAAAAAAAAAAATAGGACTAAGGCACTCTCTCTTCCATAAACAGCCAGGACAGTTTTGAGAAGTGTCGAGTTCCAATCCAGTGAAGCAAGACTGAAGTGTTGTTTGCACTGGAGAGAAAGGGGAGAGCTCAGAAAATGAAATAAACAGAGCGAGTGGCCCAGCCTGGCTCTGCGGAGTTGTCTCTTCCCTGGCCATCTTCTCGAAAAGCCCCACCCTCCCCAGCCCCTGCCTCGGACGCCCTTCTTTCCTTCCCTGCTTCATTGTCTCTGCTGGGCACTATCTCACATACTCTGCTGTGTTTTTTTCTCTTCTTTGTCCTTCTCTGCCCCTAGAATGTAATTTCGTGAAGGCGGGGATTTGTGTCTGACTTACCCCCACACTTAGACCAGTGCCTTGCACACAGGTTCTCCATACGTCTTGTTTTTCAAATGAATGATTGAATGAGCAAGCCCAGTAGTTTTATATAACCTGGAATGCCCTGACTTGGGATTATGTGGGTGTGGATATTCCTTGCATGCACATATATTCCAGAATAAAACTCTGGTGATGTCTTGTACATGTTCTGTTCTAGCATGCATTACATTACTATTATGTATGTGTTTGTCTCTCCTATGAAACTATAAGTCTTATAAAAGCAGGGGCTGAACCCTGATCTTTCCTATATCTTCCATTGGTCCCTGGTCCTGCACAGGAAATATCTGATGAGAAAATGAATCGATGTCTGTTATAACTTAGCCTGTGGCCCAGAGACTCCTTCCCCTCACACATCTCCTAAATAATCAGGCAACATGTCCCTTAGATGTCTGTGCTACCCATGTTCTTCTCTCCAGCTCCTCTGCCATGACCCCGTTGCTGGCCCCTTGCCCTCTCTTCTTTATACCATTATAGCCGACTCTGAACTGGATCTTGAGCTCACCCACAGCTGCCCAAGGCATGTTCTCAAGGGAAGACCTGATCAGGTCCCTCACTTGTGTATCCTATTGACTAGCCTCTGGCCACTAGAAGCTAGCACTTAGTTTTATAAGCCTCAGATCGACCACCTAATCCAAGATGGCAGTCAGGTTTAGCCTCCATTGCTCCCCAGTCCTACAACCTGCTGTCGAGCAATTTGTACCAAATGCATCTCTGCTTTCAAGCCTCTGTCCAAGCTCTCTTCCTCTGCCTAGGTAGCCCTTCCCCCACTTTTCAATTATTTCATCATTCAGTTATTCATTAAAAAATAAGCCCTTCTTGGTGCTGCTCTGTGTTCACCCTGGAGCTGCAGAGACAAATGAGACATACCCCTATGCTCAAGATGTTCATGTGTCACGTCTTCTTTAGAGGTCACTGTAGTTGGGGCTCTTACTTTGCCTCTGCGAGTGGTGAGCTCAGTAACTATCTCTCTCTGAGACTATCTTAGTGTCAGTGAAATGGAGTTGCTGCCTTACAAATTAAATTAATTGAATATTCTCCTCACATTTTAATAAATCATTGAGTTAGGTTGTCCTGCCTGGTTAGTACGTTTCTTTCCTGGAACTTATTAATATTTGCTTTACACCCAGTTTCCTGATGTAGAAAATGCCATGTTTGGTAAACCAGTATAGCTCAAGTGTGACTAATATCCTCCACGGAGAAGCCATTCTTAGACATAAGGACATGTCCTTTAAAAGTGACACATGTAACCACCCCAGGATGTTTAGCAGACTGACCAAACACAGAGTTAGAAGATCCCATGGAAACGCAACCACCTTTTTCCTATCCTCAAGGGAAAAATGTGTTTGTTGGTTGATTGTATCATAATATCAAGAAGAATTCATTCAGTTCCTTTATTACATTTTTATTGATCTGCTTCTTAGTCCTCATTATGTTATTCAAGCTGTTTAATAACCATATTCTCTTCATTTTCATTCATCTACAATTTTAAAAATGGTAAAATGTTATGGAGATTCATCTGGAAAATAATTTGACTTGAATATCCAATTATTTATAACACCCACTGTGTGAGAGGATAAAACATATAATGATCACATTTGACATTAACATTAACATTTCTGATCAGTTTTCTTTTCAGTCCATATTTTTTTCAAATGGCCCATTTTTGCTTGAAAGTTTAGCTTTTTGGAGTAAGAAAGAGCCTTTATTTGATTTTTTAAATTACCTTCTTACTGTGAGCTGCTTTTTCCCTTGACATTTTCTATTTCATTGATAGTGTGCCTCGGATCATGTTTTTCTTGACTCTGGAGCTCTGTAACCCCTTTATATAGTGTTTCTTTAAGAGGCCGTTTTAAAAAAAACTTTTCTTTTGAAAAGTTTTCTTTCTTTATCAGTCTGTCCAAAGAATCAAGTTAGTGATTTTGCTTTTTAAAGCTCTTTAGATGGTTACAACTGAAAAGATGAAAAACAAAAAAAGAAATTTCTGTGACTGCGGATAGAACTATAGAACTTATCTAAGTGGCTAGCAGGCATTTTTGAGACAAAACTCTATACTTTTATTGAAGTGCCAATATTTCTGGCTCACTGATTGTTACCATATTCTAGAGGTGAGACAAAAAGGCTTGCCTGTTAGACCTGAACTCCAATTAGAGTTCCTTTTTGTAGAGGATCTCACTATTCAACTCTCCCGTCTGCCACAGGTCCATTGACTCTTTATAGCCAGTGAACACACATCCAAGGATCCTGCAATTTCCTCATGAATTTGTCCTTATACTGAACTTATACTGAGTCAAGGCAAGTATTAAGTCATTCATTCAGGGAATCATTTATCGACTAACTGCTATGTGCCAGATATTTTTCAAAGTCGTTTACATACAACAATTTGTTTACTTCTCTCTACAAAAGTTGGCATTGATTTTTTTTTTCTCCATTTCAGAGAAGGGGAGATTGAAGCATATAGAACTTAAGTCACTTGACAAACATACACAGTTAAAATTGGAATTCATATGCTACCAGTCTGCCTCCAGAGTTTATGCTCTTTCTCTACTTACAGCAAGGTGCCGTGGAACTACTGAGAATTTAGCAACTAACCATGCTTCCCGGTTGGGGATGGGGCATCAGGCAATGCAGCACAGAGCAAGAGATGTTTGAGCCTTGATGAAGCCTTTATTTAATCCCTGTGAGCAACTGGTTAGCATATACTGAGTTATCTGGAAAGAAGATGCACTAGGAAAAAAATGTGCACATACTCGCAAAGGCATGTTACACAACTAAGAACTTGGAACATCACTTCAAACATAATACAATTCATGTATGATTCTATTCATTTCATATGTTAATGAAGTATTCTTAGATTTCTTTTACACTGTCACATCCTATGTATATTAATTAAGGTCTTGGGACACCTGGGTGGCCCAGTCAGTTAAGCATCTGCCTTCAGCTCAGGTCTTTTTTTTTTATAGACATATTCATCTTTTTTTATTTTAATTTTTTTTCTTATGTTAATCACCATACATTACATCATTAGTTCTTGATGTAGTGTTCCATGATTCATTGTTTGTGCATAACACCCAGTGCTCCACGCAGAATGTGCCCTCTTTAATACCCATCACCAGGCTGACCCATCCCCCCACCCTCCTCCCCTCTAGAACCCTCAGTTTGTTTTTCAGAGTCCATCGTCTCTCATGGTTCGTCTCCCCCTCCGACTTACTCCCCTTCATCCTTCCCCTCCTGCTATCTTCTTCTTCTTTTTTTTAACATATATTATTTGTTTCAGAGGTACAGATCTGTGAATCAACAGTCTTGCACAATTCACAGCACTCACCATAGCACATACCCTCCCCAATGTCTATCACCCAGCCACCCCATCCCTCCCACCCCCCCACCACTCCAGCAACACTCAGTTTCCTGAGATTAAGAATTTCTCATATCAGTGAGGTCATATGATACATGTCTTTCTCTGATTGACTTATTTCACTCAGCATAACACCCTCCAGTTCCATCCACGTCGTTGCAAATGGCAAGATCTCATTCCTTTTGATGGCTCCATAATATTCCATTGTGTATATATACCACATCTTCTTTATCCATTCATCTGTCTGTGCATTGATTTTATATCCTGCTACTTTACTGAATTCCTGTATGAGTTCTAGCAGTTTTGGGGTGGACTCTTTTGGGTTTTCCACATAGTATCATATCATCTGCAAAGAGTGAGAGTTTGACTTCTTCTTTGCCGATTTGGATGACTTTGATTTCTTTTTGTTGTCTGATTGCTGTGGCTAGGACTTCTAATACTATGTTGAATAGCAGTGGTGATAGTGGACATCCCTGTCACGTTCCTGACCTTAGGGGAAAAGCTCTCAGCTTTTCCCCATTGAGAATGATATTCGCTGTAGGTTTTTCATAGATGGCTTTTATGATATTGAGGTATGTACCCTCTATCCCTATACTCTGAAGAGTTTTGATCAAGAAAGGATGCTTTACTTTGTCAAATGCTTTTTCTGCATCTATTGAGAGGATCATATGATTCTTGTTCTTTCTTTTGTTAATGTACTGTATCACGTTGATTGATTTGTGGATGTTGAACCAGCCTTGCAGCCCAGGGATAAATCCCACTTGGTCATGGTGAATAATCCTTTTAATGTACTGTTGGATCCTATTGGCTAGTATTTTGGTGAGAATTTTTGCATCCATGTTCATCAAGGATATTGGTCTGTAATTCTCCTTTTTGATGAGGTCTTTGTCTGGTTTTGGGATCAAGGTAATGGTGGCCTCATAAAATGAATTTGGAAGTTTTCCTTCCATTTCTATTTTTTGGAACAGTTTCAGGAGAATAGGTATTAATTCTTCTTTAAATGTCTGATAGAATTCCCCTGGGAAGCCATCTGGCCCCGGGCTTTTGTTTGTTGGGAGATTTTTGATGACTGCTTCAGTTTCCTTAGTGGTTATAGGTCTGTTCAGGTTTTCTCTTTCTTCCTGGTTCAATTTTGGTAGTTGATACATCTCTAGGAATGCACCCATTTCTTCCAGGTTATCTAATTTGCTGGCATAGAGTTGCTCATAATATGTTCTTATAATTGTTTGTATTTCTTGGGTGTTGGTTGTGATCTCTCCTCTTTCATTCATGATTTTGTTGATTTGGGTCATTTCTCTTTTCTTTTGGATAAGTCTGGCCAGGGGTTTATCAATCTTGGTAATTCTTTCAAAGAACCAGCTCCTAGTTTCGTTGATCTGTTCTACTGTTCTTTTGGTTTCTATTTCATTGATTTCTGCTCTAATCTTTATTATTTCTCTTCTCCTGCTGGGTTTAGGCTTTAGTTGCTGTTCTTTCTCCAGCTCCTTTAGGTGTAGAGTTAGGTTGTGTATTTGAGACCTTTCTTATTTCTTGAGAAAGGCTTGTATTGCTATATACTTTCCTCTCAGGACTGCCTTTGCTGTATCCCAAAGATTTTGAACAGTTGTGTTTTCATTTTCATTGGTTTCCATGAATTTTTTTAATTCTTCTTTAATTTCCTGGTTGACCCATTCATTCTTTAGTAGGATGCTCTTTAGCCTCCATGTATTTGAGTTCTTTCCGACTTTCCTCTTGTGACTGAGTTCTAGTTTCAAAGCACTGTGGTCTGAAAATATACAGGGAATAATCCTAATCTTTTGGTACCGGTTGAGACCGGATTTGTGACCTAGGATGTGATCAATTCTGGAGAATGTTCCATGGGCACTAGAGAAGAATGTGTATTCCGTTGCTTTGGGATGGAATGTTCTGAATATGTCTGTGAAGTCCATTTGGTCCAGTGTGTCATTTAAATATTTATTTCCTTGTTGATCTTTTGCTTAGATGATCTGTCCATTTCAGTCAGGGAGGTGTTAAAGTCCCCACTATTATTGTATTGTTGTCAATGTGTTTCTTCACTTTTGTTATTAATTGCCTTATATAACTGGCTGCTCCCATGTTAGGGGCATAGATATTTACAATTGTTAGACCTTCCTGTTGGATAGACCCTTTAAGTAGGATATAGTGTCCTTCCTCATCTCTTATTACAGTCTTTGGTTTAAAATCTAATTTGTCTGATATAAGGATTGCCACCCCAGCTTTCTTTTGGTGTCCACTAGCATGGTAAATTGTTTTCCACCCCCTCACTTTCAATGTGGGGGTGTCTTTGGGTCTAAAATGAGTTCTTGCAGACAGCATATCAATGGATCTTGTTTTTTAATCCAATCTGATAGCCTGTGTCTTTTGATTGGGGCATTTAGCCCATTTACATTCAGGGTAACTATTGAAAGGTATGAATTTAGTGCCATTGTATTGCCTGTAAGGTGACTGTTACTGTATATTGTCTCTGTTCCTTTCTGATCTGTGCTGCTTTTAGGCTCTCTCTTTGCTTAGAGGACCCCTTTCAATATTTCTTGGAGGGCTGGTTTCGTGTTTGCAAATTCCTTTAGTTTTTGTTTGTCCTGGAAGCTTTTTATCGCTCCTTCAATTTTCAATGAGAGCCTAGCTGGAGATAGTATTCTTGGCTGCATATTTTTCTCGTTTAGTGCTCTGAAGATATCATGCCAGTCCTTTCTGGCCTGCCAGGTCTCTGTGGATAGGTCTGTTGCCAATCTAATATTTCTACCATTGTAGGTTACATATCTCTTCTCCCGAGCTGCTCTCAGGATTTTCTCTTTGTCTCTGAGACTCGTAAGTTTTACTATTAGATGTTGGGGTGTTGACCTGTTTTTATTGAGTTTGAGAGGGGTTCTCTGTGCCTCCTGGATTTTGATGCCTGTTTCCTTCCTCACATTAGGGAAGTTCTCTGCTATTATTTGCTCCAATATACCTTCTACCCCTCTCTCTCTTTCTTCTTCTTCTGGGATCCCAATTATTCTAATGTAGTTTCGTCTTATCGTATCGCTTATCTCTCGAATTCTGCCCTCGTGATCCTGTAGTTGCTTCTCTCTCTTTTTCTCAGCCTCTTTATTTTCCATGATTTGGTCTTCTATATCGCTGATTCTCTCTTCTGCCTCATTTATCCTAGCAGTTAGTGCCCCCATTTTTTATTGCACCTCATTAATAGCCTTTTTGATTTTGACTTGGTTAGATTTTAGTTCTTTTATTTCTCCAGAAAGCGTTTCTCTAATAACTTCCACGCTTTTTTCAAGCCCAGCTAGTATCTTTAAAGTCATGATTCTGAACTCTAGGTCCAACATCATACTAATGTCTGTATTGAGTAGGTCCCTGGCTGATGGTACTATCTCTTGTTCTTTTTGCTGAGGTGATTTTTTTTATCTCGTCATTTTGTCCAGAGGAGAATAGATGAATGAGAAAACAAAATGCTAACAGGTTAACACCGTCCCCAGCAAATATACTCTATACAAATCAGAAAAGACCTGAAACCAGGGGAAAGAAAGGGAAAGAAAGAGAAAAGAAAGAAAGGGAAAAAAAAACAAAAAGAAAAAGATAAAAACAAAAAACAGAACAATACAAAAAAAACCCGAATATGATCAAATATGATCAGGCTAGTGCATAGATCAGTGCCACACACTAGATTTGGGGCGTATTTTGGTCTGTTAGAAAAAAGTGCCTCCTAAAATTTTAAAGGAAGAAAGACTTATATATGTACAAAATAAGGGTTGATACAATGAAGGGATGGAAGATGACTATAAAGATGAAAATTATAAAAGATTTTATAAAAGGAATTGATACGATAAGAAGTTGTTTGAAAAAAGAAAGAAGAAAATTTAAAAAAAAGGGAGAGAGAATGTGATCAGGCAGGAGACTAGAACAAAGCCAAATACTAATGATTTAGGGTATATTTTGATCTGTTAGAAGAAACTGTATCTCAAAATTTTAAAGAGAGAACAACTTATATGCCAAAAATAAGGATAACTACTATGAAGGGATAAAATATGACTCTAAAAATGAAAAATAAAAAATGTTTTTTTAAAAAAAAAGGGATTGATAAGATGTTGGTTGAAAAAGGGAAAAAGAAAAATTTAAAAAAAAACAGTTAAAAAATTAACTTTGAAAAACTAATGAATCATGGTAAAAAAAAAAAAAAGCCATGAATTCTATGTGCAGTATTCCCCTAGCGCTGGAGTTCTCCCGTTCTCCTTGATCGGTAAACTTGGTCGTGGCTTGCTGGCTGTTCGTGTTGATCTTCTGGGGGAGGGGCCTGTTGCCGTGGTTCCCAAATGTCTTTGCCGGAGGCGGAATTGCCCTGCCCTTGTAGGTCTGGGCTAAGCAAGCTGCTCGGGTTTGCTCTCAGGAGCTTTTGTTCCCTGCAAGCTCTGGTACAGCTTTGGAGGACCAGGGTGAAAATGGTGGCCTCCCAATCTCCACTTGGAGGAGCTGAGAACTCGGGGCCCCAACTCCTCAGTGCGCCCAGAGAAAAGCAGTTACTCCCGTCTCCCCAGTCTCTGGCCGCACTCCGTGCTCACCCGGCCTGTGACCGAGTGTTTCTATCTCCGGCACCCGACCCCATGTGGAGTCTCCAAACCCAGCAGATCCCTGCAGTGCGCTCCCGCGCCACTCCTCCCGGGGGAGGGAGGGGAGTCTCCCCGGATCTGCTGCTTGTTGGGTCCCTGCTGGAGGCGCAGTGGCCTGATTGAGCCGCAGATCACAGTTTATGGCAACCCCGAGCTGAGAGCCC
This sequence comes from Eumetopias jubatus, assembly GCF_037043125.1. Classification (NCBI taxonomy): domain Eukaryota; kingdom Metazoa; phylum Chordata; class Mammalia; order Carnivora; family Otariidae; genus Eumetopias; species Eumetopias jubatus. Next base: position 67,830,004 of record NW_028274819.1, read on the forward strand.
GCGCCTTGGCTCCGTCTCTGCAGCCGGCTTCCCCACTCCGATACCTGGGAGCTCTGCTGCACTCAGGCACCCCCGGTTTTTCTGTGACCCCGAGGGTCCTGAGACCACAATGTCCCACGAGGATTCCACCCCCCACTTAGCCACTGGAGCGACATTCCTCAGCGGAGCCGACTTCTAAAAGTTCCGATTTTGTGCTCCGCGGCTCTATCACTTGCCAGAAGCGGCTGACGGAGGCCCCTCCCCCGCCATCTATCCTCCCTCCCGAATATCACTTCGGATTCACTTCTCCGCACGTCCTACCTTCCAGTAAGTGGTCGCGTCTCTGTTCAGAGTTGTTGCTACTCTCCTCTTCGGTCTCCTGTTGAGTTCGCAGGTGTTCAGAACGGTTTGATCCCTATTCAGCTGAATTCCTGAGACCAGACGAAATCCAGGTCTCCTACTCCTCCGCCATCTTGCTCTGCCTCCCTCAGCTCAGGTCTTGATCCTGGGGTCCTGGGATGGGGCCCACCTCCTGCTCCTTGCTCAGCGGGGAGTCTGCCTCTCCCTCTGCCTGCCACTTCCCCTGCTTGTGCTTGCTCTCGCGCACGCGCACATTCTCGCTGTCAAATAAATAAATAAAATCTTTTTAAAAATCTATTTAAAATGTCCAACACTCGGAAGTTTCTCAAGTGCTTGGAGAAGGAATCTAAAATTTTAATATACAATGTTGTTCTAATCTGTCGTTTGTTGTGATAACATAATTCTATACAACTCTATTTAATACACGTTCGTGACCATTTAAGGAAGACCTTTCCTCTCTAAGTCAAAATAACCCCGCCCCAAATGACAGTTTGAAATGTCACCTTGCTCTGTACGCTCACGCTAATAACCTCAGATTTCTTCAAGCTTCTGAAAAATAGACTAAAAACAGCCTCTCTCCCCAAGAGAACTTTCCTTTGCCACCTGGGCTGACGTTTGCTCATTCTTCGATCACCCCCTAGTGGTTTACTTGACTTATGACTATTTCTCAGATACTACTAGGTAACTCCAGGTCGCTTGGGATGTTTTTAGTTTTGTTCCTTCCACACCTTCTCACATTTGCCCAAAGATAGCATCTTGAAATAAAAAGTGAACAATGAGCAAAGTGACCCAGACATGGTGGTGATCGAGACACGCTGCTGCTGATGGTGGGGATTAATCTTTCCCTCAAGTCTGTGCTCTTGTTTTTCCTCTTTGTATCATGGTACCACGTTTTACTTGCCCACCCCTCACTCTCTTCCCTTTGTCAACATCCCACTGGACTGGTGCCAGGTAATCGAAGGATGAAACAAGGACTTATAGGCAGTGTTGTGCCTTGAGAATGCCAATGAAGCCCGGTGAATGCTGCTGGGTGGGAGCCCCATACCCTCACCCACATAAACAAGTCACAATTTTAGAGGCCTCAGTCAGTCCCAGACTTCTCGGCTCCTTCTGGGTAGCCAGGGCTGTGACCCACTGGCCCAGCTACTTGAGTATCATCCAAATAACACAAGACACCTCTGTGGTTCTGCCAGCTCAGGGTGGGGCCCCGCCAGCGTGATGGACCCAACCCTCTGCAGACTGTGGGTCCCAGTCTCCTGCACCAAGTAGACCAGAACCGGGACCTTCAATGCAACAGTCGTCACTCTGAACAACCTTCTTTAATAAGCAGAAAGCCAGTAGTTGGTTTGATTTAGTAGGTAAGAATACCAATAAAGTTTTTAAGTATTTTTTAAAGATTTTATTTATTTATTTGAGAGAGAGAGATACAGCAAGAGAGCACTAGCAGGGGTAGTGGCAGGCAGAGGGAGAAGCAGGCTCCGTACTGAGATGGGAGCCTGATGCAGGACTGGATTTCAGGACCCCTGGATCATGACCTGAGCTGAAGGCAGACATTTACGCAACGAGCCACCCAGGGACCCCTTAAAGTATTTTTAAGAAAAAACAAACTTGCTTTTGTCTGAATTCTAAAAGAAGGATTGAAATCACAGATGAAATGATGATTGAAAAAGAGTGAATCCTTAATATTTGAAAAAATATCTATGAAATGGGACTAGTAATTTCTTCCCAGCACAGTTGTGAGAATTAGAGATAGAGAATGTAAAGGGCCCAGTGTAAATGTAAAGTACAGCACTTTAAAGAGGGCCATTCATTCGTTCATTCACTCAGAAAATATTGAGTATCTATTATGTGTAAAGCACCATTGAGGTAAAACTGAAAAGATGTGTGTGTGTGCTTGTGAAGCTTACCTCAAAAAGACAACTTAGCGGGGAAATGACCACCATCTTTTAGGGACTTGTGGTGTCATGATGGAGAGGGGCTGCTGCATTCTGTGTGGTTGTAGAAAGCAGAACTAGGACCAGTGGATGGACTTTCAAGGTGGCTGTTTTCACTCAGTGTAAGGAAGACCCTGGTTGTAATCACAGCTCATCAGAAATGGGATGGGTCTGCCTCTGGAAGCAGAGGGTAGGTGGGCTAGGGGATGTTCTGTCAGTAGAATTTGGGACCTAGTATCAGGGATCTCTGCAGTGTGGGAAAGATGGGAATACATGAAATCCATGTTGCCTTGTACCTTTTAGTTCCAAGATGCCAGGACTGGGATGGAAAGCCTTGGTCACTGGCCAGAGAATCAAGGAGTGTAAATGCAGATACCAGTTGGCTATAGATGAGCTGAAGTCATAATTCCTGTCATCTTTGGTCTCCAGGAATCAAGCACCTTGAGTCTGGGTCACCCTAGGTCTGGATCTGACAGGGCTGAGCATGGGAAAGACCCTGTCAGGAGATGGGGCTATTTACTGTGGTAAGAGAGTCGGGAGGCCATATGGAGCAGCTGGGTGCACACACACAAAGGTGGATGGCAATAATCATCATACCTTCAATTTCTTCAGAGCCTATTTCTCTTACTTCAGTATTTCTAATCTTTAAAAGCACCCTGAAAAGTAGGTGTAATTAATCCCATTTTGCAGAACTGAGGGTCTGCAAAGTTCACTAATTAGCCTAAGGCTGCACACCTAATTAGTAGTGAGGCCAGGACTTGCGCTCACTGTCTCTGTCCTTCCTGCCCTCCACGGTGCCTCCTTAGTGAGTGGAATAAGCTCTTGACTGAAACAGGTTGCCTGGGTTCCACTCATGCTCTGGGCCTCATCTTCCACCCCTCAGTGGGAGGGTGGGCTCAAGAATTTCTAATCCAGTTCAAGAATCACCTCCTAGGTACATACGAGTTTGGAGAACCTGGCTAGAAGCAGAGGTACCAGGAGAAAGAAGATGGTGGCCTCACCTCATGGAGTTCACCGAAGAGTAAAGGAGGCAGGTTCATACATGGGTCATTGCAAAAGAGAGTGCAATTCGCTTTAATGGAGCAAAGCTCGCTCATAAAGGTGATATGGAGAATTCAGAGCAGGGGGCTTTGGGGAAGAGAAGTTGAAGCCAAGAGAAGGCCCTGCCAGAAGAAGGGATTGAGAACAGTGAAGCAGGGCCTTTGAGTTCTGAAGTTGTGGTAGAACCCACTCTCTTCTCTGGAGTTCCTAATTCCACAAAACCCGGTGAGTAGTGGCAAAGGACCACGTGTGACTATCTGACCCTATTTTCAAGGTGCCTAGATGATTTCCTTCATTGTGATTTAAATCTCACCTGTTTCTACCACATCTCTCTTCTCAACTCTTATATTGAGCTAGTGGGCTTTCAGTATGAGTCATGAACTGAGACCAAGGCTTGGGTGCCCGTTCTGCCAGGTTGTTGATTTCAATGCATACGGCCCCTTGACCTTGTCTGTGATAGAAAGTATCACTAATCCAATAAACCCAGAAAGGAGCCTTTGCAGAGTGGGATAGTGGGAAGCCGTGGCCTCCCTCCCTCTGTGGACAGAGGCAAAGGGGGCCGAGATTACAGTTAGGTAGCTATGTGAGAACAACTCTGCAAATAGATCAGCATAACCAACAAGTTTCCAAAACAGGAGAAAGCGCAAGCCTCTCTCCAAGTCCTTGTGGATTGTGGCCCACATTCCTGTAGGGAGGAACAGTTCCATGGCATCACTGAATCTAGAATCTAAATATTTACTCTAGGAGATTATAGAAAGGCTGTTAAGTCATGAATGATGTCCTGATTTTGTTCTCTCATGTACAGGTCAGTCTTTATGTTTATTGAAATGCAGGAGCGTGTGTCTCAATCACTCTTATTCCTTCAGATGTTTCTTCTAGCCTTCCCTCTCTTTTTATCTGTTCATCATTTTTTCTTAATTTGGTCTCTGTGTTTTATAGACTACTTTATCATTTGACACCCCTCTTGCTCCCCTCTCATAACAGCCCTGGTCATCACCTTCATAATCATGTTTTCTTACAACGATGTTTTGTTCTTCACAGTTCATAAAACACAGATTCATGATCTCATGAATCCCCCAAAGGCTCCCTGAGGTTGATAATTTAACAGTTGCTCTTATACACATTTACAGGTGAAAAAACTCCAGGCTAAAAAGTTAAATCATTTGCTCCAGGCCGCTAAGCTCAGTGTTTGAGCTTCAAATTGAGTCCAACTCCCCTACTGCTTAACTCTTGTGCGTTAGCCACTCCCCGACATCAACAAAATCCCAACATCTGGGCTGTGGCAAACCTTATGCAAGACTTGGATTCTTCCTTGATGAAACTTTAAAAATTTTATAAATGAATTAATCATGTGATTTATAAGTCAAAGTGTGTATATTAAAGTCACTTATTTGGACTCCCAGTAAACTTTTTATGGTGCAAAATGCCCCCCTCAACACATACATACACATACAATTCCCAAGATGGATTACCATTACGTAGTAGATGCTCAAACTTTTTGTTGAAGGGATGGATGGATGGATGGATGGATGGATGGATGGATGGATGGATGGACAGATGGATGGATAAATGGGTAGGTAGATGGATGGATATGGGACTAGCCCTATTCTGGGTCCTGCCCCACATCACTCACATAATAACATAATAATTTCAAAAACATAATGATAAAAAGACTTTAAAAACACTTATAGCCCTCATATGTGGATTTTAATATGTCTGATAGCAGCCACCAAAAGCAAGAGTGCCCAGTTTCTGCCATCATTTAAAACAACTTCTGCCTGGTGGAACCAGCCTAATTTCGGGCTTCTCGTTCCAAAGAAATACAGGTGTTATTATTATTCAAATGTTAAGATATTTATGAGATGATCTTTGAGCTCAGATAACTAAAAGAAGGGAGAGATGAAAGGAAGGAAAGAGAGGGAGAAAGGGAGAAAGAGAGAGGAAAAAACATTTTTAAAACTTCGGCAGGGCTGCTGCCCTCAGAAACACAATGTATCTTTGCCAAGTCGAAAGAAATGAACTCCTAAGATATGGGTTTGTTCTCAAATAGGTATGGCAGATACATTATTTACTTTTCTTAGCTCTGGTGCAGGACACCCTGGCCATTCAGACACCTCATAGGCACTGGCATTAATCCAGTACCTAAATAGCAGCCCTACTGCAATCCCTGGGAGGGTTTTACACAGGATGATTTAGTTTGCTCAATTTTTTCTCCATGACTGGGAGCAGGGAAGCAGGGCTGTAGTGGAAAGAACAATGGGACTGATCAGCTCCGTGCAACCTCCAGATTAAAGGAGACTAGCAAGGTGACAGCTAAATGCTATGCAGAATCCTGGATTGGCTCCTCATCATGGAGGGAGGGGTCAGGAATCATAATGGACATGATCAGGAGAGTAGGCAAAATTGGAATAGGACTGTAATGTATAGTACTGTAGTAAGGTCACTACTAATTTTGGTAGAGAAAATCCTCAGTCCTAGGAAAAGTGCTCTAAAGCATTCAAGGGGGAATTGGGACTGTTTGTTATGGTAGTGATAATCATGATGACAATAATGGTTCTTGTAAGAAAGTGGGCCCCATCTTGCTGGAGACTGGGGATATGGTGAGCACCTCCCTTTGTGTGTAGGGATTCTACCCCCAGAGCCTTCTATATCCACAATTGCCAGAGAGCAAAGTCTCAGCGAATCCTAAGTCCTGTCATGATAGAACTTGCTGATGAGGAGAGTGGGTGGGGAAGTTCCAGAATTTGAGGAGTGGTGGCCAGAAATTCAGACATACAGGGTAGTGAAACTGGGTCACCTGGTCCTGCCGAGGCGGGATCTGTCAGTGGTAGGGACTTTTCTGGGGGTAGAGGGGCAGGACAGGTCATCCTAGGTAGTATCCTTTGTAAGGAGACAACAATCTCACTCTGCTTAAAGGAGCGGGGCATAAGGCACCTAACCTTCAACATCACCGATGGCCAATGTGATGGTTAATTTTATGGGTCAACTTGACTGGGCTAAGGGATGCCCAGATAGCTGGGAAAACACTGTTTCTGGTGTGTCTATGAGGGTGGCTCTAGAAGAGGTTTGCATTTGAACTGAGTAAGGAAGATCTTCCTCACCAATGTGGAAGGGCGTTGTCCCATCTCTTGAGTGGGAGGAAGGGTGAATTTGATCCCTGCTTGAACTGCAACTTCCATCTTCTCCTGCCCTCAAATCTCAGTGCTTATGGTTCTGGGGACTTCAGGCTTGTACTAGAACGACACCACAGCCTGCCCTGGGCCTCCAGCTTGCCAATGGCAGATCATGGCACTTCTCTCTCCTTCTATATATTTATAGACATCCTATTGGCTCACTTTCTCTGGAGAACCCTGACTAATATAGCCAGGCATTGTGCTAAGCATGTCACACACATATCACTTAATCTTTACAACCCCCATTTTACAGATGAGGGGACAGAGGCTCAGAGCCCTTAAGTAACTCACCCAAGTTCACACAGCCAAGTGGTGGCAGAACAGTGTTCGAACCCAGTGATGTCAACTCATACCTCTAGTGGCTCTAAGTGTAGGGAAAAGCAAGAAGCAGTCAAATGTATATTTGAGAAATGGTCTCCAACTACCATGACAGGGACCAGAAAGTTCTTGGTACAAAAACAGCTGGGATTTTGCTTGCAACTTTGAAGACTGTCTGGAACTGAAGCTAGCAAACTACATCTACCACATTTGTGTCCCTTTGGGAGGAAACCAACCCCAAATACTGGCTGAGACTCCTGCGTGGTCACTGCTTGGAGGACATTGACGCCAACAGAGTAAACAAGAGCTTGGGTGAGCCCTTCTGCTGTGAAAGACAATGAGGTCTCACTCTCCCACCCCACCTGCCCTCTGAGAGCTGATGAGGTTCACCCATCTGCAGGCCCCCAGCCAGAACCCCAAGGACATCAACCATGAGAAAGTGCTGCATAGTCTTACTGTCTGGCCAGCCCCTAATTCACTCAATCCATCTGTTCATTAATATATGCACCAAGCATTTATGAAGTGCCCATTCTGTGCCAGACAATGAGATAGATGGTGGCATGAAAAATAGCAGTACCTAAATCAGGGCCTTTGGGTATATTTAATGGTGCGGTGTGGTCATTATAAAGCCACTAAGTAAGAGTCAGATTTAATCTGGGACCTGTGATAATAATAACTGCACTTTATTAAGGGTACACTGTTGGCAAGTGTTTTGCTAATAATAGAAATAGACATAGATCATTGTATAATGCTATAATTATACGAATATAAAATATATATATGATATAATTTAAACCTCTTTACAATACTCCAAGTTAGATGCTATTATCAACTCTAATTATAAATGCAGAACTTAAAGCTTGCAGAGTGAGCCTAAGTCATTTGCTTAAGGTCACATAACTGCTAGACAACAAAACTAAGATTTAAAAGCATTTCCCTCCAAAGCCCAGGGCTTCGCTGTATATATGGGGCTGAGACAGTGTAGAGAGGGTTGAGAGCATGAGTTTTGGAGAGAAATGACCTGCGTTTGAATGTCAGCTCTGCCAGTTTTGGGTTGTGTGATTGTAGGCAAATTACCAACCCTCCGTGTCTCAGTTTCCTCATGGAGAAGTTGAGGGCAACAGCAATTATCTGCCCCATGAGCCTGTTATAAGGTTGAAATGAGTTAATAAATGCAAGACGCTTAAAACGTGCTATATAAGGATTCCCTTTGTATGGAAAACCCATAATCTGAAAAAGAGACCCCAGAAGCTTAGCCAGGCAGCACCCAGAGCTAAAAGAGAAATGAGAATAAATAGGACAGTAAAACTGGACAGGCATCAGGAAATGGGGACGTGGGCCACGAACACTGAGCAGTTAAATTCAGATCGGGAAGGACAAGGAAAGTAAGGGTAAGGGGTTGGGGCCAACACTGGTTTTAAGGCGATGAGTTATATTAAAGTTGTCAGAGAATATGTGCATGTTTTTAGACATTTGTGTCCAGCATTCTGGCTATGTTCAAAAAGAGCTTGTTTGGAAGAAAGGAGCCCCATTTGGTTGAGCAAAAGGAAGTCATTCTGTTCTGTATGCAGAGTTTCTTCCTAGGCATGCTCTCCAGGGTGGGTTAACCGAGCAGACTCGCACTCCCACCATTAACCACTGGAAACCTGGACACGGTGTATCAAATGGTCATTTGAAGATACTCAGTAATCGTCAGCACAGGAGCGTGACCCCATAAAGGGAAACAGATGAGATGAGCTCCGTGGTCACACCACTTTCAGCCCAGAGGTACTCTCTGGGCCGTTGTGCCTGATGGCGACACCCAAGCAGAGCAGGGCCGTCTTGTTGAGTTGAGGGGACAGAGGCCATGGAATCCAAGGAGGCTGGAATTGTGGAGCAGATACCAGAATGCTGGATGATGTGCAGAGAGCCGTTGAAGTTTTCTGTAACCCAATAGGGCATTGTTTCCATGTTTCATTGTTAAGTGAAAAAGCCAAGAGCAAAAGAATATATATAGTATGCTACTTTTTGTCTAAGAAATAAGAAGAAATAAAGCATACGTATACCTACTTACATATTTTTTCCAAAAGAAAAAAAAATCACAAGAAAAAGCACCTGAAATCTCTAGAAGATCTCCTTAAACCTGCTGTTGAAGACTAAGCCCTGCATATGTAGGCAGAAACTCCAAAGGGAGGGAAGGTACAAGATAGCCTGGGACACGTCATTGGGCCATAAAGTAAGGATGTGTTCAAAATAATAATAATGGGGCCGACCCAAAGGACACAGGAGTTATAAACCTTTACTCTCCTTATCTATCATGATCCTCAAATCTAGGACACTCTGAAGATCATAAGAACTAAGGACAGAAAAGACGTAATTCATTGACTGAAAGAGGAATCCATGAGTTCATGCTGATAAAATAGATAATAAATCAATTAATAAATAGGGGAGAAGGGAGAGCTCTGTCTTATAGTATGAACTGAGTGCTGATTGATCAATGTGGAAGAACAGGTGGAGTTGGGGGCAAAAATAGCCATTTTACAAACATCATAGTAAAGTATAGTTCAAGCAAGATCATCAGTAGATTCCAAATCTAGGAGGGAAAGGTTCATGAGATGCCAAATATTTGCATGATCACAGTGTGCTTCCCTCAGATTGCTAATATTTGCAAGGGGGAGGAATCATAATCACACAGTTGAGAAGCTAAACAGCATTGTGACCAGCTCATCAACATTAGCCTCACTGGTGAAGGAGACAGTGTGTGCCTCCAGATGGGACACCCAGAAGGAACATGTCATCTAAGAAGTAATCCAGCTGCGGATATATAATCTGAATCTAATCTTGAGGAAATATTAGACAAACTCTAATTGAGAAAGTTTCTATAAAATAACTGGACTGTATTCTTTAAAATTGTCAATATCAAGACAGACAAAGAGAGACTGAGGAATTTTCTTATAGGAAAAGACACTAAAGAGAATTGGATGCAATACTAGATCCTAAACTAGAGGGAAAGAAATGCTATGAAGGATGTTATTGGGACAACTGATGTAGTTGGAGTCTAAACTACAGACTCAATTATAGAAATGGAATAAAAACTATAGCAAGTATTATATAAATGTTAAGTTCCAGGCCTATGATAACTGCACTGTGCATATCATCATTCTTAGGAAGTACGGCCTTGAGTGTGTGTGGGGGGAGGGCATGATATAGCAACTGCTTTCAAATGGCTCAGAAAAGTAAAGTGCATACATGCAGTGTGTCTGTAGAGACAGAGAAAGACAGAAAGACAAGTAGAGACAGAGAATCTTAAATGTAGAAAAAGTTTAAAATTGATTAATCTGAAGAGTATGTGGGAGTTCTCTGTACTACTCTAGCAACTTTTCTGTAAATCTGGAAGAATTTCCAAAGAAAAAGTTAAAAATAATAGAGGCAGGCCTCTAGCCTCAAGAGGGAACAAATCTGTGGTCTGTGGTGCAGTTTATGCTCCAGAGGCCACTCTCTGTGGGTTGAGCCAGGCAAGATCATGGGACCACATTCTTGCTTGGCTGCCTTCTTCCTGTCCTGCTTTGCTCCCTCCTTTACAGGATTCTCCTAAAATCCATCCTGTACACCCAAATGCCTATCGTGAGCTCTGTTTCTCAAGATTCCAACTTAAAACACCTATTCCGACCAACCCTATTCATCCTTCATTTTTAATTCCCCTTATCCTGCGGAAGGCTGAATAATGGCCCCCTTAGCGCATCCACACCCTGATTCCTGGAAGCTGTGAATATGAGCTTATATGGCAAAAGGGACTCTGCAGGTGTGATTAAGTTAAGGGTTTAGAAGGGGGGGATATTATCCTGGTTTCTCTGTGGGGGGGGGAGCTAATCTAATGACAGGAGTCCCTATAGAGAGGGAGGCAGGAAATGGGCACCTTGGTGGCTCAGTTTGTTGAGCATCTGACTCTTGATTTCTGTTCGGGTCATGATCTCAGGGTCCTGGAATTGAGCCCCACGATGGACTCCCTGCTCAGCAGGGAGACTGCTTCTCCCTCTCTCCCTGCCCCTCCCCCTCACTCTCCAATAAGTAAATATTAAAAAAAAAAAAAGAGGCGGGAAATCAGGAGAAGTCACTTCTGATGACAGAAGCAGGGGTTGGAATGATGCACTTTGAAGGTAGAGGAAGGGGCCAAGGAATTCAGGCAGCCACAGAAGCAGAGAAAGGCAAGCAAGTGAATTCTCCTCTCAGAGCCTCCAGAAGGAACCAGCCCTACTGACATCTTGACCTTAGAACCTAGTGAAACTTGAAATTGATATACAACTTCCGACCTCCAAAACTGTGAGGGAATAAATGTGGTTATTTTAAGCAACCAAGTTTGTGATAATTTGTTACAGTGGCCATAGAAAATGAATATACTCCCCTACCTTTTCCTGTTTCTGTTGCACTTATCACCTCTTATGACACCATATTAATTTACTTGTTATGCTTTTACTATTTTTTCTTTCTGCTCCCACTAGAACGTAAGCTCCACAGTGGCAAGAACAGATGTCTGTTTCGCTCATAGCTCTATTCAAACACCTAGACCAGTGTCTAGAATCTAGCAGGTGCTCAGTTAAATCTCCTGAATACCTGCTATTCATGCCTTTCCTCATCTCCCTCTTCTCCAACTATCCAAATTCTAGCTCTCCTTCCAGACTTAGCTAAAACCATGTGCTCCATGAAGCCTTCACTGACCTTTTAAGGTCACAACTCTCCCTCCCCTGAATTCCAAGATCATGCCCTCCCTGTTCCTTTTATTCACACTTAATTCTAGTGCCCGGCATGTGGTATGAGCAGAGACTCCGGTCAGATCCTGGTTCCAGATCCTGGCTCCATCACTAACTCACTGTGGGATATGGCAGAGGGCAAATGTGTGAGTTAAGTAGAGCATGGGGGTAAAGGGCCTGGCACATAGTGGGTGTTCAATAAATGGCAGTCCCTGGAGTGAGCCCCCAGTTAATGTTGCTAAGAATAGAATTTCTGCCTTATGAGTTCTGTTTTGATTTTTTAAAAACTCTCCTCTCTTCCTGTAACTTTTTCCTCACTAGGTCAGAAGCTTCTAGAAGAGAGAATGTTGGCTCGGAACACCGAACATCATAGTACGCTCGTAACACCCAGTGGGATACAGGAAATGCACAGGTGCTTTTAAGAGCCAGTGATCTCTTATCATGGAGTCAGGGGTGGGCAGGCAGTTGAAGGGATTTGGGTAACTCAACCCTCTCTGCACACGCCTCAGGATGCGGACACCTGAGGAGCTGTGAATATTTGCGGGTCACAAGATATTGTGACTCCTATGGCAGAATCCTAACTTTCGAAATTTAAATTCTCACAGCAACTCAAAGTCCTTTTTCTCTTTATTCTCCACTTACCAGATTTTCCCAAACCTGTTTGCTCTTCCACAAAATCCCTTCCTAGACCTCAAATACTTCAGCATTCCCCACCCCCACGTATTTTTAAAATTTTGACTTTCTAACAATTAACATAACAAGAAGGAAGAAGCAACCACCAGCTGTGAGCAGAAGAATTAAAATCCAAATCCAGGTCTGTAGTCTGGAGCAAGCTTCCATTGTCCTTCTGTATAGCAGAACCATGCCTGACACAGAGGAATCATGTGCTTTCCAACTACCTGCGTGGGTATTAAGCCTGAGATCACTCTGGAGCTCACGTCCCTGACTCACGTTTAAAACGTATAATCATAACAAGAGTCGCTGTCATTCAGGGAGAACTGACTTGTGCCTCATGCACCAAGTGTATTTTGCATATATCATCTAGCTTTCCCCCACCACAGCTCCATGAGGTGTGTTCCTATCCTCGTTTCACAGATGAGATCACCAAGGCTGAGACATGAAAACCTGGCCTCGAGTCTGTGTTCCCGGCCTCACACATACCACACAGCCCATAATGAGGATTATTTTCACTGGACTCTTTTTCTTCCAGGCCTGGCTTTCCTGGCCTGACCGAGGACCTGGCCAAGGTAGAAAGAGGGCGGGTGGTGGAGCCAGTGCTGGGAATCAGGCAGCTGCCACAGGCCCAGGCCTGGATGGGAGAGGCAGGGTCACAGGAAGGAGCCAGGCTAATGCTGGGAGGCTTTGAAAGCCGAGTGGCTGCAGGGCTGAAGCCGTAACCAGGGGGGAAGGTGCTGGGCAGCCATGCCTGAGAAGCATCGCGAGTGGTGCCCCCAGTTCTGGCCAATGACGCCGTCTCTCTGGGGCCGCCTCTCCCGATCACCAGCTCTCACAGTGACCCTAAAGGCACCTCTTGTCCTGTGGCAGGATGTAATATTTTCCAGAGTGTGTTAGTTTCATATGGCCGCTCTAACAAATTACAGCACATTTAGTGACTTCCAGAACACAAGTTCATCATCTTAGAGTTCTGTGGATCAGAAGCCCCAAAATGGGTCATAAAGACTAAATGAAGGTGTCAGCAGTGCTGTGTTTCTTCCAGAGGCTCAGGAGGAGAATCTGTTCCCTCACCTTTTCCAGCTCTTAGAGGCTGGCCTCATTCACAGCCTGCTTCTCATCTTCCAAGCCAGCAGGAAGCAGCTTCCAGTCTCTCGGATTCTGCACATTGCCTTCTTTAACTGTCACCCTCCTGCCTCCCTCTTACAAGCACTCTTAAGATTACACTGGGCCCACCCAGATAATCCAGGATGTCTTTCCCATGTCAACATCCTTAACATAGCTCTATCTGCAAAGTCCTTCTGCCACATAAGGTGAGATACTGATAGGTCCTGAGGATCAGGATGTGACCGTCTTCGGTGGTGGTGGAAAGGGGCAGCGCATTATTCTGTCTCTGCACAAGGGAAGTAGTGGGAGCTTGGTGGATATTTTTTATCCTGGAACTGGCCCTCCTGCTCTAAGGAGGCATCACAATGCAGTGAGGAGGCCACAGACTCTGAAACCAGACAGGTGTGAGATTCGATTTCCAACTCTACTGTTTAATTGTGGTCTTGGGCAAGTGACTGAACTTCTTTGAGCTTCAGTGCCCACCTGCAGGAATGACGACAGCACTCGCCTCCTAGGGTTCTCATGTGGTTTGGAGATAATGCATGCAACGTGCAGAACCTGATGAACAAGGGGCCATCGTAACTGTCACTCTGACGTTTAAGCACGGTCTGTGAGGGTAATGACGGTAATGCAAACTCCAAATGTTTGAGGCAGAAGGAGTCCCTGCATGGGCCTCTGCAGAAGTGCCTTTAAAGCCTTTCTTTACCAGAAGATGGGTGGGTGGCAGCGCAAGAAGAAGGTAGTGAGCTGTTGTACAAGGCTCAGGAGATGGTCAGATTCTCCCTGGCCATCAGTAGGCGGGTCTGCACTCCTCCACTTGCAGGCGGTTTCTACTCAGGAAGCCAATTCCTGGTTTGGATCCCACTGAGGACTCCACGGACAGTGCTGGCAGCTCAAGGACCTCCTCCTATCCACCTAATGATGCCAAAGTGTTCTCATGTTCAGTGGAAAAAGCAGGACCAGGCCAAGAAGACAGCTGATAGCAAATTCATTTTCCGTGCATTGGAATAAACAGAAAATGTCAATGGATCACACATCGTCCTTGGAACTGAAGTCACAAATGCAGCCTACAGGAGCCCACGTGGTATCAAATAAACAAATTCGTGGCTGGGAACTGGTCCTCAATCATCACTTCTTCGATTTCACAGATGAGGAGGTGTGGGAGTCATTCCTCAGGTTTCTGGAACTAGAGAAAAGCCTCCTCTCCTCACCTCCTGCATGGCCTCCTAGATCTAAACTGAGCTGGAATATTTCAATGATTGAAAACCAGTCTCATGTTTTTCTGTGTATTTCTCTTGCATTTAAAAACAGAGTACCAAAAGGGTGGGAGCCAGGTCCAGCACCTCCCAGATTGGCCACTGTGAAATAATCCTGTTTCTCCCACCAATGGTGAGCAACCTGAGGGCAAGGTCCACCTCTCTTTCATCTTTGTATTCCCCTCAGGCCTAACACAGGGTTTGGAGCATAGGTCTTCAGTGAATATTGCATACTGACTTAATGAATGAACGTTGCTCAGAGGGTAATTGACTTGTTTAAGGTCACTTGACTAGTGAGAAGCAGGTCAGGGACAGAATTCAAGTCCTCCAATTCTGGTCCTGGGCTTTTCTTTCCAACACAGAGTGAAGGAAAAAGTGAACCACCAACATGTGAACGTCCCAGCCTAGGCCTGGAGTTCTCCGTCCAATCAGAGATTGTCAAAGGAGAGAGGCAAACTCATCCATTCTTCATAAAATTTAACTGCTTTGCTTTCTGTGATTCTATTGCTCACTCTCTCTCTTTCTCTCTCCTCCTACCTCTCTTTCCCCCTCTCAACTCTCTTCTCTTTTTTCAAGGGCTTAAAATATAGCACATGTCAAGAATCCAACGTCTCCCCAACCAATTGAGCAGAGCATGATATGGCTGCATCCGACCAGCAGAGGGCGGGCTCGGATGCACCGAGCTTCCCTGGCCTGCTGACAAGTTTTCATCTCATCAGCCTTGGCTAAGCAGACACGATAGATTTTTTTTTTTTTTTTTTTTTTTTTACAAGGGGAAAAAAAACCCACCTGAGCTAAAAGTCTTTTCCAGATTACCCCACCTGTGTCAACATCATCTGTCCTGTTTCCTGGAGGGTTGTCAACCATGTAGTTGCTCTTTAGGAGGTGAATAATGGAAGGGGGTGTTTGTATCAGTCGAGGTCATTTTTCAGTGGACAGTTTCCGAGGCTTGAAGCCTAAGCAGTGACCTGGGTAACTAGCTGGGACCAAGGAAAGGAAGCTGTGATTAGATCTTTAATTTTGGAAATTTGAACTGGAAGGGACCTTAGAAATCATCATTCTACTGTGAGCTAGAAAAGTCTGGCTGACATTACACAGCAGATCTGGGACTACAGTGAATGCTCACCTAACTGCTCAATTGTAGACAGTCTAGATTATATTACTGTCCTCTAAAGAGTGTGGAGTTTTATTTCAGCGAGGAGTTAAGTTACTAGCAGATACCTTGATCCTGCTGAGACTTGGTTTTGCATTTGAGTTGCTCCAGAGTGGCCCTTACCCCAGGATGTGATGTGATCCTTTCCCCTAAAGCATGGCCTTTTTGATGTCTCAACCAAATTCCCTGAGTTTTCATGAGATCCCTTCACTCAAGTTGGTTGAAAGTACAACACCTCGAAGCTCTGTCTGATCTCTGGAGTCTTTGCTCAGCTCTCAGCCCTTTGGGTATTGTTCTCTCCCAGGCCTTCAGGAGTCTTATCATACACACAAGCAAACTGGTGTTCAGCCAGAGACCCAAGAGGTTCTCTATGCACATTTCTGAAGCTCCTTTTCTGTACCGTGTCCCCTTCTCCTGCCCCACAAGTTCCAGCCCCCTCAGAAGCCCACACTCCAGTATCTGTTTCTTCCACTCAGAGAAAAACATAGGCTGCCTCTACCCAGCAGGAATCCCGTGGTACTTCCACGTGGTAATTATATAAAGCACCTAGCAAAATAATAGCGTAATTCTACATAAATAGCATAAATTCTACATAATCATTATGATTTGCTCTTTTGTAAATGCTTAATGTTCAGAAAGTATAATGATATATCATTTATTGGGCCATGTCTAAAAATCAGACAATATTTTCCAGATACAAATACCATTTTTTTCTGAGTTGTTTCAAGTTCTTGAAAATTGAGTGGTTCGACTAGGAACAATGGAGAATTTCATGTCCGTCCCACGCTCAGCACGTTCCTGACTCTAACATCCTGTCATTTGTATTATTTATAAACATGTCTATTCTCCAAGCCCACCCCTCCATTCTTGTTTTAGATGGTTCAGCTCCTCTGAGTGCAGAGGCCAGTTTTATTCATATTTGTATCTCTTGTAGACAGTAGCTTCATTCAAGTGTAAATTTTTTAAGTGGAGTAAAAAGGCAGTTCTTCACACAAGGGAATAAAAATTGGAGTTATGCATCTACCACACCAAAGCAATGTGTTGTAAAAGTGAAAATACAATCACCCCATTACTGACTCCATACCGAACTGCCTACTGAGGGTAGTAGAAAGACATGGGGAAAGAGAGACCTGCTTTCAGATCCTAGCTCCCCGCTGTTTACTAAGTGAGTGACCTTGAATAAGTGACTAATATCCTGCACTTTAGTTTCCTTATCTATCAGAAAGGAATAACGACGATGGGGCACCTGGGTGGCTCAGTGGGTTAAGTATCTGCCTTCAGCTTTGGTCATGATCCCAGAGTCCTGAAATCAAGTCCTGCGTTGGACTCCCTGCTCAGTGGGGGGTCTGCTTCTCCCTCTGCCTCTGCCCCTCCCCCCTGCTTGTGCTCTGTCACTCTCTCTCTCTCACTCTCTCTCTTACTCTTTCTTAAATAAATAAATGAAATCTTTTTTTTTAAGGGAATAACGACTACCTCACAGGGTCTGTTGTGAAGATGATAAGGAAATAATATATCTCAAGAAACTAAGTTCCCCACCATTCTACTGATTCAATCGCCCGTTAATGAACTCTGGATTTTTATGTATACCAGCAAGTTTGGTGGACATTACTTGGTAGATCAGAGGCTATCGTGGACCCTCATATCTATAATGTTGTCTAGACAACCATCTCTCTCCTTTTGGGAATAATTCCCCCCCCCCACCCAATTGCCACTATGTGATTTGTATGGGAAATTTCACATTCTTACAGTCTCTACCTCTGGCCAGAAATGATTGATCCAGAGGTAAGCAAAGTTACTGGCTGGGAGCAGCTTGTACAGGGTTGCCTGATTAATACAGACACCTGGTTAAATTTGAATTTCAGATAAACCATGAATTATTTTTAGTATAAGTCCCCGATACAGAGGATCCTATATTTTTATTTGCTTAATCTGGCACCACTAAGCTTGTGTGGAGCTTGGGCTTAGTGTGAACAACACAAGGATGGCTGTCAGAATGCAGCTGGGGGGCCTTTGGTTAATCATGTTCCCATGGTCGATCTGTGAGGTGCGTTTGTTCTGTAGTTATCTACCAATGTATAACAAACCATCCTCTGTTTTCTGGTGTAAAACAAAAACCTTTTTATTATGCTTGTGTATTCCATGTGTCCTGAATTAGGAGAGATTACAGAGGACATAGTTTATTTCTACCCCATAATGTCTGAGGCCTTATCTGGGATGCAAATAGCAAAGTATGACACAAGGAGCTGGAGGACTGAGTCATCTGGAGGCTTCTTCATGCCTATATCTAGCGCCCTGGAGCCCTGGAGGCTGGTTCAGTGGGAACTCGTCATCCAGAATGCCTACATATGTATTCATGTGGCTTGGGATCCCTCACAATATGGCTGTCTCAGGCTAGTTGGGCTTTTTACATGGTGACTTAGGGCCCCAAGCATGATAGTTTTGGTAAATAAGACAGAAACTGCATGACGTTTTATGACTTTGCCTCAGAAGTCCTACAGCCTTGCTTCTGCTGTATTCTATTGGTCAAAGCGGTCACAAGCCACCTGGAGTCAAGAAGAGGGGATCTAGATCTCACCTTTTGGTGTGAAAGGGTTTATAGTCATGGGTTGTTTTTTTTTTTTAAGATTTTATTTATTTATTTGACAGAGAGAGACACAGCAAGAGAGGGAACACAAGCAGGGGAAGTGGGAGAGGGAGAAGCAGGCTTCCCATGGAGCAGGGAGCCCGATGCGGGGCTCGATCCCAGGACCCTGGAATCATGACCTGAGCCGAAGGCAGACGCTTAACAACTGAGCCACCCAGGCGCCCCTATAGTCATGATTTTAAAGTGCCATGCTCATTAGTTGGCCAAGGCGAGACCTTCTTCTTTTTTTTTTTTTTTTGAAACCGTCATTTTTAATAACTCTTCTTGCCTCTTAATGTCTATCAGAGACCCTCTGTAAGGAGCTCTGGCTCTTTCACAAAGTAAGAACTCAAATGCCTACCAAGCTCCTGGCATAAAATTCTTTTCCAAACATCTGTTCAGACCATCCTCAGCAGCACTGACACACCACTAACTTTTTCTGCACTATTTCTTGACTAAATCTCTGATGAAAAATTTAAGCCACTGCGTACCATAGCAGGACCACCAGAACAAGCTTAATTTCTTTATAGACAGAACCCTCCAACTGCATCAATTATTCTGTCATTCGGCATAAAACTGTGGTTAGAAGTTGCAACAGCTGTGAGGATGTACAGCAGGAAAATGAGAATAGTGCTTTTCATCTTCAGAGATCTTGGGCAGATCAACTATCATTCTCATGATCAAGTGTCTACAGATTTCTGACAACCAGGGTATTGGTAATAAGGAAATGATTGAGAAGCCCTTCTTCATTGTATGATGTGTGCATGACTGTGTCATTAAAAATAAAATAAAACAGGGCAGATGCAGATTTTTATTTTCACTTCTATCTAGGTAGACTTTGGCAAGTCACTGTACTTCACTGAGCCTCAGTTTCCCCAATGCACAATGCAGGTAATAATTCTGAGTGAGTTAGCATAAGGATTAGAATAATAAATATGAACTAAAGCAGCCAAAACATTGCACAGTGGCTACTGGGATATAAAAGGACATTTTGGAATGAACCAAGATCAAATGCTTGTCGTGGATCAGGGCACAATTCTTGTCACCAGAGACATCATGGCTGATTTAGGGGTACCGTATCTGCTGTGGAGGAGCAGATAATCTAAGGCTGAGTTTTAGGCAAGATGCTTCCTCACTTCCTCTGGCTAACCAGCATGTGCCTCAGTTTCCTTATCTGTTACAAGATGAATAATAATAACCACTCTTCCTACCTCACAGGATTATTTCGAATATTACCTAAGATGTAGGTATTTGATTGCTTTGTAAATGTCAAAATATTAAAGATGTGGTCTTGCCTCACTAGCCAAATTGTGGCCCAGGGGCCATCAGAATTGGCATCACCTGGGAGCTTGTTAGAAATGCAGACTCTCAGGCCTCACCCCAGACCTACTTAATTAGAATTTCCAGTTTAATAAGACCATCAGGTGACCCCTATGTAAGTTAATGCTTGCAAGGCAGTGGTCCACGAGAGTGCTACATTTTTTTTTTAAGATTTTATTTATTTATTTGACAGAGAGAGATAGAGAGAGAGGGAACACAAGCAGGGGGAGTGGGAGAGGGAGAAGCAGGCTCCCCACTCAGCAGGGAGCCCAATGCAGGGCTTGACCCCAGGACCCTGAGATCATGACCTGAGCTGAAGGCAGATGGTTAATGACTGAGCCATGAAGGCACCCCGAGAGTACTGCATTCTGATGAAGTAAAAAACAAAGCAGTGTAAGATCCATTGTAAGGCAACCTATGGGTAACATGCATAAGATTCTAATAAAAATTAAAAGCCCATTTCTAAGGATTTCAGTTAAAAGGAAAAAACAGGGCTAAGGATTCGCAGGGGTTGTGGGATTTTGAACACATGCTTTAGTCTTATTACCCTAAGTCCACCCAGAAAAGAGCCTCCATTGTAAGACTGAGTTGTATAAACTCTCTTCCCTACCTGCACAGCTGGGCCTTGGCCAAACAGGTCATTTTAGCCACCTCAATGACCAGGGCGCCTTGTGGTACTCTGGGCTCACTATGGCAATTGCACTCAAATCAAGATGGCCACCCATGGGTTTGTTCAGGGCAGTGTGCAGAGTAGGTGTCTGGCTCTCACAGTGCCTCTCATTTACTCCTCTATCATAACTTTATCCATTTTACTCTGTTATATGAGTTCAAGTCCGTCACCTCCACTGCACTGTGAGCTCCTTCAAGTCAAGGACAACATCTGTTTTGTCTGGAATGCCCAGCTCTCCACACGGTGTCACTGTGAGACATGTGGGAAGCTTTAGCTGGGAGCTATCTGAAAGGTCCCCATTCTGGCCCACCAGAATGGCCCATCAAGTGTGTATACTCTTCTCCTTATGCAGTTCCATTTATTTAAGTCTTCTAAAATTTCTTTTAACAATGATTTTTAATATTGTGTAAGTTTGCACCTCTTTTGTTACATTTACTCTTCAAGACAAAGTTTAGGCTATTGATTTGAGATCTTCCTTTTTTAAAAATAGATTCCCTCTAAGCATTGCTCTAGTGTATCCCACAAATTTTGGTATGTTGTGTTTTCATTTTTACTTATCCCAAAGTGCTTTCTAATTTCCCTTGTGATTTTCTTCTTCGATCCATTAGTTATTTAGGAGTGTGTTGTTTAATTTTACATATTTATAAATTGTAATCATGTGGATGCTCCCTAAGTATCTCAAATTTAGTAATCAAAATTAAACTAACATTTTTTGGGTCTCCCTTCTCTACCTTGCCTTCTCATCCTATATTCTATAATTTTTTGATATGCACCTCATTCATTTCCCAAGACAGAAACCCTAGAGCCATCCCATATTATTCACTTTTCTCTTATGGATATAGCTAATAAATAAATCATCTAGTCTTATTGCTTCTCCATCCTCTCAAAAAATCTTGGCACGCATCCTATTCTCTGTCTTCCTTCTGTACCAGTGCTATTCTAGAGACTAGGGCCTCCCACTCTCTCTCTCCCAGATTATTGTGATTTTTCACCTCTTAGTCTCTAGTCCCCAACACCTTACATTCACCCTCCGCATTGTTCCACAGAATAGTCTCACATTCAAATTTGATCCTATAATTTTCCTGCTCAAACTCCATTATCAGTAGAGTAATCCCTCTATTCCTTTGCATGACATACTGCCTTCAAGATATGGCCACTGCCTCCCAAACCAACTCCATCTCCAGCTCTGTGATGGTTCCCTCTATACTGTCATGCCTTACTCAGTCATCCCAGAACATACTGTTACTGAACATGTCTTCTCTCTTTCATGCTTCCATGACCTTGAATGATACTACCTCTCCCAGAGAGCTCCTCCCAAACTTGGCATTCTTCCAACTAGCATCTTTCAAACCTGAGGTCAAAATCTGCCTCCTCTTGAAAGCATTCCCTGTTCCCCTGGACGAACTTAGTTGCTTCTTCTCTGCTCAACAATATACTGTATCTACATCGCTAGTAAGGCAGTTATTTTACTGTATTGTGCTCATTAGGATGTTTGTGTTCCAACTAGAAAATAGTTTCTTGAAGGTAGAGCACATCTTTTATCTCTGTATTTCCAGTGCTAGAGGAAATCTTGGCCCAAAACAGGTATTCCATGACTGAATCTTCCACTGTTCTGTACCTCACCACATACTATATAACAACATTAAATTTCTTTCGCTACCAGTGACTCAGGAATGTTTGTTACCGGGGCGCCTGGGTGGCTCAGTCATTAAGTGTCTCCCTTTGGCTCAGGTCATGATCCCAGAGTCCTGGGATCAAGCTCCACATCAGGCTCCCTGCTGAGTGGGGAGCCTGCTTCTCCCTCTCCCACTCCCCCTGCTTGTGTTCCCTCTCTCACTGTCTCTCTCTGTCAAATAAATAAATAAAATCTTAAAAAAAATGTTTGTTACTGACTTACCTATTTCATCCCAAGTACTTTATAGGCAAAATTAAAAAAAAAAAAAAAAAAAGGACAGAGACCTAAAAGCTATTTTGGCACTGTCAATGAATAATGTTCTTCACACCATAAAACCCTCTTTGTCTAATTCTGATTCCATAAATTAGCTGATATCTCCCATTCACTTCCCGTGATGGTTAAGTCAACTTGGCTGGACCACTGTGCTGAGATTAATATTGAAATCAGTGGAGTTTGAGTGAAGCAGATTGTACTCCATCATGTGGATGGGCCTAATTCAATCAGCTGAAGGCCTTAATAGAACAAAAATTGACCTCCCCTGAAAAATGAATGTTGCCAGCAGATGGCCTTTGAACTTGAACTGACCCTTCCCCGGGTCTCCAGCCCGCTGGCCTACCCTGCAGATTTTGGACTTATTAGCCTTCATAATCACATGAACCGATTCCTTAAAATGAATAAATCTCTCTCTCTCTCTCTACACACACACACACACACACACACACACCCCTTATTGGCTCCATTTTTCTGGACAACCCTGACTAATACCTAAGAACCTTTTCCATTAGCATAAGCATTAGCTTTTTTATGCTGCTAAAGGATGATCGATTATTTTAAGGGACGAATTCAGTAAATAGGTCCATTGGCTTTTCTACAAGCCGAGCAACTTATTCTATTCTTGCAGGCAAGATGGCAGGTATGGGGTATCTGGTGGTGAAAAATGATGGTGATGATGACAGTGAGAACAGCTAACATTTACCAAGGGCTTCCTCTTTGGCGGGCATTGTGCTAAGCATTTTACATGTTATCTGCAATATAGGTGCACAGTGATGACTTTTGAAAAACTGCCCTCAGCTGGGAAGAGCTGCCTCATCACAGATCACATTCCCTTTGGGAAGGGACAACCTCCTTCCAATACCGGGGCAATGCAGGAGACCCCAGCTCCCTCCCTAGATTTTAAGACAAGTCTGAAGGGCCATCCAGCTTCAAATGGTCCTATAAGATTGGCTGAAGCCTTGAAGACTGCAGCCTAGCTTCTCCCTCTTCCTTCCCCCACCCCACCCCCACCACGGTATGAATCCCAGCATCACTCCCTATTATGCGTTCCCCATGCTCACCTCCGTCTCAGAATCTGCTTCTCAAAGAACCCAACTCACACAACAATCCTGTTGTGAGGATTAAATGAAAGAATCCACAGAAAGTCCTTTGCCCAAGGCCTGACAGAGAGCAAGTATTCAAACGATGGGATTGTTATCATTATCCACCTAAACAGGTAGGTACTCGTGTTATTCCCTTTTTACAGATGAAGAAATTGAACATAAGAGAGGTTAAGTAATTGACTTACCTATATAGTAAAATTCAAGAGGGATTGCGAGTCCAGGTATGACTGAGTCCAAATCCGTGCTCATCCTTATGAGGCTCTCCTGTCTTCTTTCACATCATCATTCTGGAGACTCCAAATGCAATGTCTGGAGGAAGATATGTGGCAGGTGGAGATTGGGTTGTTGAAGCAAAGTTCAGGGCCAGCCTGGGTTGGGAGTGAACTACAAGCATGTGCCAACTCTGTCCAAGAGGTGAGATGGCAAATGGGAAACAACTGGAAGGCGACAGGAAAACAGTTGGGAAAATGAGAGGGAGAGAACCAGGGCTGTCCCACAACCAATGTGAGGAAGCAAATGAGAAGGTTCAGGAAATATTCCCTGTGAGGACTTGGAACACATCTCTTTTTTTTAAGATTTTATTTATTTATTTGACAGAGAGAGACAGCAAGAGAAGGAACATAAGCAGGAGGAGTGGGAGAGGGAGAAGAAGGCAGCTCGATGCAGGGCTGGATCCCAGGACCCTGGGATCATGACCTGAGCAGAAGGCAGACGCTTGCCTGACTGAGCCACCCAGGTGCCCCTTGGAACACATCTTTATGGAATACCTGAAAAAGTCAAATATCCCTGAAGCCCACTGCAAAAAAAAAAAAAAAAAACCCAAACATGAACCAGAAGAAAATCCAATTCCCCATGTAATATCTAATGGGCATCTACCTACGTGATCAATCCCTGTCTTCAAGGAGCTCACAGTCCAGGGTCCTGGGAGTGGAGGTGGGAGTGTGAAGCACACAGGCACACACACTAAACAGCTAAATTTACACAATGCAGCTGAATTAGGAGTCAGTGGAGAGAGTGAGCTGACACAGAAGGTGTGCTTAATTCTGCCTGAGAGAACCCTGGAAGGTTTACGGACGAGGTGACTTTTTGTTTTTGTTTTGTTTTTTTGAGAGAGAGTGGGGGGAGGGGCAGAGGCAGAGGGAAAGAGAATCCAAAGCAGGCTCCACACCCAGCATGAAGCCTGTTGATGCATGGCTTAATCTCACAACCCTGAGATCATGACCTGAGCTGAAATCAAGAGTCAGACGCTCAAGCTCAACTGACTGAGCCACCCAGGTGCCCCGAGGAGGTGACATTTGAACAGGGTTTTGAAGGTTAACAGAACTCTCTGCAGTCAAGGAGAATGTGAAAAGACTAGTCTATTTTCTAAGGAGAGAAAGGACACACAACTATTTGTTTTTCTCCAGGGTGTGGAGAGCACTCCACAGGGAAGAATCACTGCATTGTCTTGTAATAGTTCATAGGCACTTGGTGGTTTCCATATTTCAACAACTAGGAGAACATGCTCCTGGAGAATCCTTGTAAATACAAGCACTTCATCCTTTGACAGCCTTGTCATGGGGCAAAAGAAATGGTCCTTTGAATGTACATGTCATAAGACTCCAGCAGGAGCCACATGTGCACAGGGAAGGCAGCCTAGGTTCCCTGCAGCTCCACAGAGGAAACAGATGTTCTGCTCTATTCTCAGATGGTTGACCGTTCCCGGGAGATTGCTTGATCATTTCTAAGCCATGCCCCCCCCCCCCCGAGACTTACTGGAGCACCCCGTCTGTAAGCCCTGGTAGCAGCACTTGTGTCTAGACCACAGGAATTCTGTCCTCAGGCTCTGACCCGGAGGCATCTGAAACCACGCGGAGAGAGTGGCTCCATGCTGACAGCACGGTTGCCAAACAGGTGCTTTGAAGCCGGAAGTTCCACTGAGCTGCCTCAGAAGGAAGAGCTGGCCCAGTTCCCAACACTGCCGATCAGATGGCAGCTTTGCCCTCAGGGAAACATTTGCTGCCGGGATGAAGTCACAGCTCGTAGCCGTTACAGTCTTGTTACTTGTAACGTGTGTGCATGTGACGCACTGATGCCCCTTAGGGAGAACTCCCAAGGAAGCTTTAAGGAATTAGAAGGAAATGGAAATGGTACTTTCAGCCCCTCTCTGTTAATAACTAGCTCTGGTTAAGTGGTTTCAGGTAAGTCCTTCAGTTACTCAAATTCGGTGTGGACGGTGGGCACCACTGGACCCTCGTGCTTTGTCTACGGATGGATGTCAGCGGACAGGCACAGTAAGCACCATCCTCGCCATTCCGGCCTGGACACTCTGGGACCCAGGGATCGGGGCAGTTTGGTTCCCTCTGCCTGGAACTCTGGGGAACAGGTTGAACAGCCAGACAGCTTCACCTGTCACTCTGAGGCTTCATCATCAGACATGTTAAACCCTGGATATGACCTGCAGGTGACAGAAATCTCCCTCCCATCTTTGAGTCTTTCTCTGCCTTGCAGTGGTCCTGCCCATTAGAATCATCTGGAGAGCTTTTTAAAAATACCTATGTTGGATGTCCACAATAGCCAAACTATGGAAAGAGCCAAGATGTCCATCAACAGATGAATGGATAAAGAAGATGTGAGATATATATATAGACACACACACACACACACACACACACACACACACACACACACACAATGGAATATTATGCAGCCATCAAAAACCGAAATCTTGCCATTTGCAATGACGTGGATGGAACTAGAGGGTATTTTGCTGAGCGAAATAAGTCAATCAGAGAAAGACATGTATCATATGATCTCACTGATATGAGGAATTCTTTTTTTTTATTTTTTTATTGCTATGTTAATCACCATACATTACATTGATATGAGGAATTCTTAATCTCAGGAAACAAACAGGATTGCTGGAGTGGTGGGGGTGGGAGGGATGGGGTGGCTGGGTGATAGACATTGGGGAGGGTATGTGCTATGGTGAGCGCTGTGAATTGTGTAAGACTGATGAATCACAGACCTTTACCTCTGAAATAAATAATACATTATATGTTTAAAAAAAAGTACGAAGGGAAAAATGAAGAGGGGGAAATCGGAGGGGGAGATGAACCATGAGAGTCTATGGACTCTGAGAAACAAACTGAGGGTTCTAGAGGGGAGGGGAGGTGGGGGGATGGGTTAGCCTGGTGATGGGTATTAAAGAGGGCGTGTACTGCATAGAGCACTGGGTGTTATACGCAAACAATGATCATGGAACACTAATCAAAAACTAATGGTGTGGGGGGCGGAGCAAGATAGCAGAGGAGTAGGAGACCTGGATTTCCTCTGGTCTCAGGAATTCAGCTGAATAGGGATCAAACCATTCTGAACACCTACGAACTCAACAGGAGATCGAAGAACAGAGTAGCAACAACTCTGAACAGAGAAGCGACCACTTACTGGAAGGTAGGACATGCGGAGAAGTGAATCCGAGGTGATATTGGGAAGGATAGACGGCGGGGGAGGGGGCCTCCGTCAGCCGCTTCTGACAAGTGATAGAGCCGTGGAGCACAAAATCGGAACTTTTAGAAGTCGGCTCCGCTGAGGGATGTCGCTCCAGTGGCTAAGCGAGGGGGTGGAAGACTCGCGGGACAGTGTGGCCTCAGGACCCTCGGGGTCACAGAAAAACCGGGGGTGCCTGAGTGCGGCAGAGCTCCCAGGTATCGGAGCGGGGAGGCCGGCTGCAGAGACAGAGCTGAGGCGCAGGCTGTCAGCTCGGGGTTGCCATAAACTGTGATCCGCGGCCCAGTCAGGCCACTGCTCCTCCAGCAGGGACCCAACAAGCTGCAGATCTGGGGAGACTCCCCTTCCTCCCCGGGGAGGAGCGGCGCGGGAGCGCACCGCAGGGATCTGCTGGGTTTGGAGACTCCACAGGGGTCAGGTGCCAGAGATAGAAACACTCAGTCACAGGCCGGGTGAGCACAGAGTGCGGTCGGAGACCAGGGAGATGGGAGTGACTGCTTTTCTCTGGGGGCGCACTGAGGAGTGGGGCCCCGAGTTCTCAGCTCCTCCGGGTGGAGATTTGGAGGCCACATTTTCACCCTGGTTCTCCAAAGCTGTACCAGAGCTTGCAGGGAACAAAAGCTCCTGAGACCAAACCCGAGCAGCTTGCTTAGCCCGGACCCACAAGGGCAGGGCAATTCCGCCTCCAGCAAAGACGTTTGGGAACCACGGCAACAGGCCCCTCCCCCAGAAGATCAGCATGAACAGCCAACAAGCCAAGACCAAGTTTACCGATCAAGGAGAACGGGAGAACTCCAGCGCTAGGGGAATACAGCACATAGAATTCATGGCTTTTTTTTTTACCATGATTCATTAGTTTTTCAAAGTTAATTTTTTTAACTTTTTTTTTAATTTTTCTTTTTCCCTTTTTCAACCAACATCTTATCAATCCCTTTTTTAAAAAAACATTTTTAATTTTTCATTTTTAGAGTCATATTTTATCCCTTCATAGTAGTTACCCTTATTTTTGGCATATATATATATAAGTTGTTCTCTCTTTAAAATTTTGAGATACAGTTTCTTCTAACAGATCAAAATATACCCTAAATCACTAGTGTTTGGCTTTGTTCTAGTCTCCTGCCTGATCACTCTTTTTTTTTTTTAAATCTTCTTCTTTCGTTTTTCAAACAACTTCTTATCTTATCAATTCCTTTTATAAAATCTTTTATAATTTTCATCTTTACAGTCATCTTCCATCCCTTCATTGTATCAACCCTTATTTTGTACATATATAAGTCTTTCTTCCTTTAAAATTTTAGGAGGCACTTTTTTCTAACAGACCAAAATACGCCCAAAATCTAGTGTGTGGCACTGATCTATGCACTAGCCTGATCGTATTTGACCATATTTGATCATACATATTTTTTGTATTGTTCTGTTTTTGTTTTTATCTTTTTCTTTTTTTTTCCCTCTTTCTTTTTTCTTTCTTTACCTTTCTTTTCCCCTGGTTTCAGGTCTTTTCTGATTTGTATAGAGTATATTTGCTGGGGACGGTGTTAACCTGTTAGCAGTTTGTTCTCTCATTCATCTATTCTCCTCTGGACAAAATGACAAGACCAAAAAAATCACCTCAGCAAAAAGAACAAGAGGTAGTACCGTCAGCCAGGGACCTACTCAATATGGACATTAGTACGATGTCAGACCTAGAGTTCAGAATCATGACTTTAAAGATACTAGCTGGGCTTGAAAAAAGCGTGGAAGTTATTAGAGAAACGCTTTCTGGAGAAATAAAAGAACTAAAATCTAACCAAGTCGAAATCAAAAAGGCTATTAATGAGGTGCAATAAAAAATGGGGGCACTAACTGCTAGGATAAATGAGGCAGAAGAGAGAATCAGCGATATAGAAGACAAAATGATGGAAAATAAAGAGGCTGAGAAAAAGAGAGAGAAACAACTACAGAATCACGAGGGCAGAATTCGAGAGATAAGCGATACAATAAGATGAAACTACATTAGAATAATTGGGATCCCAGAAGAAGAAGAAAGAGAGAGAGGGGTAGAAGATATATTGGAGCAAATAATAGCAGAGAACTTCCCTAATGTGAGGAAGGAAACAGGCATCAAAATCCAGGAGGCACAGAGAACCCCTCTCAAAATCAATAAAAACAGGTCAACACCCCAACATCTAATAGTAAAACTTACGAGTCTCAGAGACAAAGAGAAAATCCTGAAAGCAGCTCAGGAGAAGAGATATGTAACCTACAATGGTAGAAGCATTAGATTGGCAACAGACCTATCCACAGAGACCTGGCAGGCCAGAAAGGACTGGCAGGATATCTTCAGAGCACTAAACAAGAAAAATATGCAGCCAAGAATACTATCTCCAGCTAGGCTCTCATTGAAAATTGAAGGAGAGATAAAAAGCTTCCAGGACAAACAAAAACTAAAGGAATTTGTAAACACGAAACCAGCCCTACAAGAAATATTGAAAGGGGTCCTCTAAGCAAAGAGAGAGCCTAAAAGCAGCATCGTTCAGAAAGGAACACAGACAATATACAGTAACAGTCACCTTACAGGCAATACAATGGCACTAAATTCATACCTTTCAATAGTTACCCTGAATGTAAATGGGCTAAATGCCCCAATCAAAAGACACAGGCTATCAGATTGGATAAAAAAACAAGACCCATCAATATGCTGTCTGCAAGAGACTCATTTTAGACCCAAAGACACCCCCACATTGAAAGTGAGGGGGTGGACAACCATTTACCATGCTAATGGACACCAAAATAAAGCTGGGGTGGCAATCCTATATCAGACAAATTAGATTTTAAAACAAAGACTGTAATAAGAGAGAAGAAGGACACTATATCCTACTTAAAGGGTCTGTCCAACAAGAAGATCTAACAATTGTAAATATGCCCTTAATGTGGGAGCAGCCAATTATATAAGGCAATAATAACAAAAGCAAAGAAACACATTGAAACAATACAATAATAGTGGGGGACTTTAACACCCCCCTGACTGAAATGGACAGATCATCTAAGCAAAAGATCAACAAGGATATAAGACTTTAAATGAAACACTGGACCAAATGGACTTCACAGATATATTCAGAACATTTCATCCCAAAGCAACAGAACACACATTCTTCTCTAGTGCCCATGTAACATTCTCCAGAATTGATCACATCCTAGGTCACATATCAGGTCTCAACCGGTACCAAAAGATTGGAATTATTCCCTGCATATTTTCAGACCATAGTGCTTTGAAACTAGAACTCAATCACAAGAGGAAAGTCGGAAAGAACTCAAATACATGGAGGCTAAAGAGCATCCTACTAAAGAATGAATGGGTCAACCAGGAAATTAAAGAAGAATTAAAAAAATTCATGGAAACCAATGAAAATGAAAACACAACTGTCCAAAATCTTTGGGATACAACAAAGGCAGTCCTGAGAGGAAAGTATATAGCAATACAAGCCTTTCTCAAGAAACAAGAAAGGTCTCAAATACACAACCTAACCCTACACCTAAAGGAGCTGGAGAAAGAACAGCAACTAAAGCCTAAACCCAGCAGGAGAAGAGAAATAACAAAGATCAGAGCAGAAATCAATGAAATAGAAACCAGAAGAACAGTAGAACAGATCAACGAAACTAGGAGCTGGTTCTTTGAAAGAATTACCAAGATTGATAAACCCCTGGCCAGACTTATCAAAAAGAAAAGAGAAATGACCCAAATAAATAAAATCATGAATGAAAGAGGAGAGATCACAACCAACACCCAAGAAATACAAACAATTATAAGGACATATTATGAGCAACTCTATGCCAGCAAATTAGATAACCTGGAAGAAATGGGTGCATTCCTAGAGATGTATCAACTACCAAAATTGAACCAAGAAGAAATAGAAAACCTGAACAGACCTATAACCACTAAGGAAACTGAAGCAGTCATCAAAAATCTCCCAACAAACAAAAGCCCAGGGCCAGGTGGCTTCCCAGGGGAATTCTATCAGACATTTAAAGAAGAATTCATACCTATTCTTCTGAAACTGTTCCAAAAAATAGAAATGGAAGGAAAACTTCCAAACTCATTTTATGAGGCCACCATTACCTTGATCCCAAAACCAGACAAAGACCCCATCAAAAAGGAGAATTACAGACCAATATCCTTGATGAACATGGAAGCAAAAACTCTCACCAAAATCCTAGCCAATAGGACAATGGTACATTAAAAGGATTATTCACCATGACCAAGTGGGATTTATCCCTGCCTGCAAGGTTGGTTCAACATCTGCAAATCAATCAATGTGATACAATACATTAACAAAAGAAAGAACAAGAATCATATGATCCTCTCAATAGATCCAGAAAAAGCATTTGACAAACTACAGCATCCTTTCTTGATCAAAACTCTTCAGAGTATAGGGATAGAGGGTACATACCTCAATATCATAAAAGCCATCTATGAAAAACCTACAGCGAATATCATTCTCAATGGGGAAAAGCTGAGAGCTTTTCCCCTAAGGTCAGGAACGCGGCGGGGATGTCCACTCTCACCACTGCTATTCAACATAGTATTAGAAGTCCTAGCCACAGCAATCAGACAACAAAAAGAAATCAAAGGCATCCAAATCGGCAAGGAGGAAGTCAAACTCTCAGTCTTTGCAGATGATATGATACTGTATGTGGAAAACCCAAAAGACTCCACCCCAAAACTGCTAGAACTCATACAGGAATTCAGTAAAGTAGCAGGATATAAAATCAATGCACAGAAATCAGTGGCATTCCTATACACCACCAAGACAGAAGGGAGACAAATCAAGGAGTCGATCCCATTTACAATTGCACCCAAAACCATAAGATACCTAGGAATAAATTTAACCAAAGAGGCAAAGGATCTGTATTCAGAAAACTATAAAATACTCATGAAAGAAATTGAAGAAGACACAAAGAAATGGAAAAACGTTCCATGCTTATGGATTGGAAGAACAAACATTGTGAAGATGTCAAAGCTACCTAGAGCAATCTACACATTCAATGCAATCCCCATCAAAATACTATCCACTTTTTTCAAAGAAGTGGAACAAATAATCCTAAAATTTGTATGGAACCAGAAGAGACCCTGAATAGCCAGAGGAATCTTGAAAAAGAAAAGCAAAGCTGGCGGCATCACAATTCCGGACTTCCAGCTCTATTACAAAGCTGTCATCATCAAGACAGTATGGTACTGGCACAAAAACAGACACATAGATCAGTGGAACAAAATAGAGAGCCCAGAAATGGACCCTCAACTTTATGGTCAACTAATCTTTGACAAAGCAGGAAAGAATGTCCAGTGGAAAAAAGACAGTCTCTTCAACAAATGGTGTTGGGAAAATTGGACAGCCCCATGCAGAAGAATGAAACGGGACCATTTCCTTACACCACACACAAAAATAGACTCCAAATGAGTTTATTTGAAAGACCTAAACGTGAGACAGGAGTCCATCAAAATCCTAAAGGAGAACACACAGGTAGCAACCTCTTCAACCTCAGCCACAGCAAATTCTTCCTAGACACATCGCCAAAGGCAAGGGAAGCCAGGGCAAAAATGAACTATTGGGATTTCATCAAGATAAAAAGCTTTTGCACAGCAAACAGTCCACAAAACCAAAAGACAACTGACAGAATGGGAGAAAATATTTGCAAACGACATATCAGATAAAGGGCTAGTATCCAAAATCTATAAAGAACTTATCAAACTCAACACCCAAAAACAAATGATCCAATCAAGAAATGGGCAGAAGACAGGAACAGACATTTTTCCAAAGAAGACATCCAAATGGCCAACAGACACATGAAAAAGTACTCAACATCGCTCGGCATTAGGGAAATCCAAATCAAAACCTCAATGAGATACCACCTCACACCCGTCAGAATGGCTAAAATTATCAAGTCAGGAAACGACAGATGTTGGCGGGGATGCGGAGAAAGGGGAACCCTCCTACACTGTTGGTGGGCATGCAAGCTGGCGCAACCCCTCTGGAAAACAGTATGGAGGTTCCTCAAACAGTTGAAATTAGAGCTACCATATGATCCAGCAATTGCACTCCTGGGTATTTCCCACAAAGATACAAACGTAGGGATCCGAAAGGGTACGTGTACCCCAATGTTTATAGCAGCAATGTCCACAATAGCCAAACTGTGGAAAGAGCCAAGATGTCCATCGACAGATGAATGGATAAAGAAGAAGTGGTATATATACACAATGGAATATTATGCAGCCATCAAAAGGAATGAGATCTTGCCATTTGCAACGACGTGGATGGAACTGGAGGGTGTTATGCTGAGTGAAATAAGTCAATCAGAGAAAGACATGTATCATATGACCTCACCGATATGAGGAATTCTTAATCTCAGGAAACAAACTGAGTGTTGCTGGAGTGCTGGGGGGTGGGAGGGATGGGGTGGCTGGGTGACAGACATTGGGTAGGGTATGTGCTATGGTGAGCGCTGTGAATTGTGCAAGACTGTTGAATCATAGATCTGTACTTCTGAAACAAATAATGCAACATATGTTAAGAAAAAAGAAAAAGAAGAAGATAGCAGGAGGGGAAGAATAAAGGGGAGTAAGTCAGAGGGGGAGACGAACCATGAGAGACGATGGACTCTGAAAAACAAACTGAGGGTTCTAGAGGGGAGGAGGGTGGGGGGATGGGTTAGTCTGGTGATAGGTATTAAAGAGGGCACATTCTGAGTGGAGCACTGGGTGTTATGCACAAACAATGAATCATGGAACACTACATCAAAAACCAATGATGTAATGTATGGTGATTAACATAACAATAAAAAACTAATGATGTAACGTATGGTGATTAACATAACATAAAAAAACAAAAAACTAATGATGTAATGTATGATGATTAACATAACATAAAATAAAATTTTTAAAAAAGATACCTATGTTGGGGCACCTTGGTGGCTCAGTCATTAAGTGTCTGCCTTTGGCTTGGGTCCTGATCCCAGGGTCCTGGGATTGAGCCCTGCATCGGGCTCCTTGCCCTGCGGGAAGCCTGCTTCTCCCTCTCCCACTCCCCCTGCTTGTGTTCCCTCTGTCGCTGTGTCTCTCTGTCAAATAAATAAATAAAATCTTAAAAAAAAAAAAGTATGTCAAGGACCACACTCCAGAGATCCAGAGTAAGTGGCCTGGGATGGAGGTTGGGAAATCCTCTATTTTTTATAAAAGCTCACCAGATGAATCTAACAGGTAGCTATGGTGAGAAGCATTGCCCTAAAATCTCATACCGTTGCATAAAATGTAATTTTTTTCAGTGTTATGCCAGAATATAATACCGCCAACAAAAAAGCAGTACTGGATCGCCTGGGAGGCTCAGTGGGTTGAGCGTCCAACTCTTGATTTCAGCTCAGGTCATGATCTCAGGGTCGTGAGATCGAGCCCCAGGTCAGCCTCCACGCTCAGCCAGCAGTCTGCTTGAGATTCTCTCTCACTTGCTCACGCTAAAAATAAATAATCGTAGTACTGATAATAATTGCTTAAAGTATACTGGCGGGATGCCTGGGTGGCTCAGTGGGTTAAGCATCTGCCAGCTCAGGTCATGATCCCAGGGTTCTGGGATGGAGTCCCCCATCGGGCTCCCTGCTCAGCGTGGAGTCTGCCTCTCCCTCTACCTGCCGCTCCCCCTGCTTGTGCTCTCTCTCTCTCTCTCTCTGACAAGTAAATAAATAGAAATCTTTAAAAAATAATAAAGTATACTGGCTAGCATTTATAGCTTATCATCCTGAAAATGGCCTTAGGCTCAATGAGGAAAAGTTGCCAACCCTGAGTAAGGAGGTCATACGCAGCAGAGCTTGGTCTGAAACACCCGGGTTTTATAATTATGTCAGTTTAGCCCCTTTCAGTGCCTCACCCTGACTCCTAAATTACCAAGGCTGTTTTCAGTTATCAGACTATTTGAGGCCCGTGACACATTTACAGCTGGACCTCCCCCACCAGACTGAATTGGAACAGTGAGGTAATTATCTGAGTAATTCAGGCAATGGAGTTTATTTTTCCTGAATTACCTGGATAATGACCTCAAGCCTAATACGATGGAAAGAAGCCAGAGCTACATTCTGATGGTTTTATTGTCCCCTCAACAACACATTCTTATTTAAAAGGTCCAGATTTAAAGAATTAAACTGTTGAAGCTTGCATCTTCCTCATTTGACACAGGACGCCCCATTAATCATCTGGCAAAGATAGCAGCTTCTCAGTGTTCAGGGACCCTGCGGCTGTTAACTGCTCCTCCCAGCTGAGGAACGCAGCAGTCTTGGATTCCTGGCGTGGTCTCTGTGTCTCTGGGAGTCATCACCTCAGCTAATGAGGTGACGAAGAGGAAGACTTCTGGGTGTTGAATTTTTATTTCTACTTATCATTTCTTTCTTAAACTACAGAACCAAACATGCAGAGGTAATTCCTGTCTTCCCCAGGCTGGACGGGGCTGGATCTGTAACATGAAGCACCTTATCCATGTGGCAAGGCCTTGCCACATGGAGGCTGGAGAAGCTGTTCCAACTGAAGGAACAGGAACTCCCTTGCTTCTGCTGCTGTCACTGTCTTCCTCATGGAAATGACCAAACGTCTCAGAGGAAGAGGTGTCTATCCTATTTCCCAAGGAGAATTCTTCCTCCCGGGCACTCAGTCATCCCTCCAGAGCCTCAGCTCATCACTCATTCCTGTCTTTCATCTCTCCTCGAGGTTTGCTCTCTACTGGCTCCTTCCCTTCTGCAGATAGGGTTCAGTCTTCTCCAGCCCTGGCAAGTAGGAAGCAAAGTAGCAAATGAGACTGGGGTGGGGGTGATCCAGGCCAGAGCCAGCGGTGGATGAAGTGACACTATTAGGAGATGGGAAGAAAAAAGTAGAAGCCAGAAACTGGAGCCAGGTCAGAGACACTCAGATCAATATAACAAATGGGAACCAAGAAAGACCATGATGCTCTGGGAAAACATGGGTTTGGAATTGAATCCTGGCTCCTTCACTTTCTGGCTATATGATAATCTTTAAAACAGTGATGTTATTAAAATCCACCTCCTGAGGTGTTATGAGGTTGAAATGACTTACTGCGTATAAAATTGCTTAAAGAAGTTTTATATTACATAATTGTTACTGTGACTATGGCAAAAAAGGAAAAGCTGACTAACAATATTAAATGCTTCTCTGGAAGCAGGGTGGAAGAGGGAGTAGGGGTCTGTCTTCTAGTCCTTTCCTTTAAACTTTTGAAACTTCTCTCCATGATAAGAAAAGTATTTTACATAGTGTTCAAGAACACATATTTATTCATAAAAGTATTGTTATATACAAATTCAAAACTGAGTAAATTTTAAAGATCTAGCAAGTAGAGAGGAGCTCCAAAGGGCTGCAGAAAAGGAAAGGTTTTTAAGGTAGAGAGGTGGCAGGGGGAGGAAATTATTAGCAAAGAATCCATTGAAAATTCATGCCCACCCTTAACTTTAGAATATTTGGAATATTCTAAATAGCTTATTTGGAAAGAAGGTCTTTGCAGATGTAATTTAGGCAAGGATCAAGATGAGATCCTGCTGGGTTATGGTGGGCCCTAATCCGATGAGTGTGTCTTTGTAAGTGGTAGAAAAGAACACACAGAGAACTTGATGTAAAGATGCAAGCAGAGATTGAAGGTGTACTATTATAAGCTAAGGAATACTGGCAGCCTCCAGAAGCTGGGAGAATCTAGGAAGGATTCTCGTCTAGGCTTTCTGAGAGAGTCTAGCCCTGAGCACCTTGATTTCAGACATCTAGTCTCCAGAACTCTGGAAGAATACATTTGTCTCATTCTGAGCCACCTGGTTTGTAGTAATTTGTTAACAGCAGTCAGAGGGAACCCATACATGTGCTTATAGGTATCTGAATCCAAAGCTTCACAAAATATCCTTACTATGTGTGATGCGCTTTGATATTTTCTATCAATGCTGGTTGTGACCCACTAAAATTAATGTCATGACCCACTGATGGGTTGTCATCCACAGTTGGAAAAAAAAACTGTTCTACTTTGTCTCTCATTGAGGATGAGTGTTGAGTGAGAAAGGATATTTGGACTTGGTGATTAAGAGTCAATTCTGGATCATCATTAAATAAACACAATCAAGAAGCCAATGGGGGTTGGAGGGAAGAGTCAATGCCGACTAGCAAGGAAATAATTCAAGTAGGGATGGTAGGAGCTGATGGGTTAGAATAGAGGTTTGATCGTTATAATAAAGACCCAAAGTAGCAGTGACTTAAATAATGGACTCCTGTAAAGAATAATTTTTTTATATAAAAGGTAAAATCTCAACTCTCATACCAGTATAAACTGAATACATGTCAAAGATTTTAACTCATTAACTGATGAGGGATCCAGTAAGATATGGAGAGTTCAAAGTATCACACTTACATAGGTTAATCAGGAATGCTGAAATCAATTTATAAATACATGTAAAATTGGCTTTTTCCATGGGGCAGGAGTGGGGAGCAAGGACGAGGGGAATTGACTATCCCCCCACTGGACAGAATTTGTTTGCATGGGGAAGAGAAACAATCATTTGGACCACTATCCATTATCTGTAACTTAACAGAGCTGTAAAACAGTTCAAAGATAATGAATGGTAGAGATAACCGCTGGATAAGCTCCTTAGGACACCCATGAATCTTTTTATTGCTCATTTCAAATTATTTCAGTTTTTCCTGGCACTCTCTTAAATGAGAATGTAAGTATTCTAGAACCACCGTGGAACTCCCTGTGCTGGGGGACCAGCTGCTTCTAACTTATTTATTCCTCCTCTGTCCCTAGAGTGACACTTTCATCTGCATGGACCAAGATGGCGCTCCAATGCCACAACCACATTCCTTTCAACAGGAAGCAGGGAAAGGGGAAACGAATACCCTTCCCTTTAAGGGTATAACCTAGAAGTTGTATACATCACTTCTGATCCTATTCTGTTAGGCCAGACCTTAGTCGTATGTTCATTCCTTGCTGCAAGGGAGGCTGGCACATGTAGGCTTTATTCCCTGTGGCCATGTGCCTACAATTTGAGGGCTCTCTTCCTGAAGAACATAGAACAGATATTAAAGGACAATTAGTAATCTTAACGAAAGGACCTAAACCAGAATCCTGAGTTTAAGGATTACTAAATAATAATGAAGAAATGAAGACACAACATCTTGGTTACTCTTCTGAGAATTGGCAAGAAAAGGAAGAAGCAGACCAGGAACAGGAAGGGAAAGTCAGACAGAAGGGAAAAAGGACTGGCTTTTCCTGGTCTTGAACTCCAAAGCTCACAGTACAAACGCCATCCCCTTTATGTAGCCTTGCCTAATCCCCAGAGTTAAAAATCTCATTATCTCCTAAGCTCCCAGATCCCCTGATGTATGCCATTTGCCTCATCGCTGATTATTTCTGTGTGTCTCTTATCTCTCCTGTAGGCTGTAAGTACCTCATTTATCTTTTCAACTGTCACAGCCTCTAGTATACTGCTTTGCCCACAGCTGACTTCTTTCTCGTTTATCACATTCCTCCCTATTGGTCTCTCTTCAGTATGAAGCAAAAGAAGAGTCTAGTATTTCCCTTCCCCTTTCAACAGCACAGAGAGTTAACAGTGTTCTTTGAATAGTACTATTTCCATCTTTCACTCAGGATAACTGTGAGAAATGACTGTTCTCAGACCTCAGTATTGTAAGCAGGAGTTGCCCAGCAGTGAAGGGTTGCTAATAAGAAGGAATGGGTGCTCTTTCTTCTTGTCCTGCATGTTTCTGTAGGTTAATGATTTGTTGTGTAGCTATTAAGATGCTAGGATTGATAAATATGTACAGAGTCCTTTTGCAGTAAAACTGATTATGATTTGAAAAAAAAAGTGAGACTTCAAATCCCAAGTTTGATAATCATGTCTTCAACGCAGATTTCATTTGTATATACAGTAACACATAAGATCTAATCAAAGAGTAAAATGACTGTTCTACCCAGGACAGTCTAGCATATTAGAAAGTCAGAGGAACTTAAGGGGTGCCTCGATGGTTCAGTTGGTTGAGCCTCAGACTCTTGG
Source organism: Eumetopias jubatus (assembly GCF_037043125.1). Classification (NCBI taxonomy): domain Eukaryota; kingdom Metazoa; phylum Chordata; class Mammalia; order Carnivora; family Otariidae; genus Eumetopias; species Eumetopias jubatus. Next base: position 67,868,934 of record NW_028274819.1, read on the forward strand.
TTTCCATTCAGGTCAAGATCTCAGGGTCCTGAGATCAAGTCCGGTGATGGGCCCCATACCCAGTATGGAGTTTGCTTGGTATTCTCTCTCTCTCTCACCCTCTGCCCCTTCCCCCTCCCCCACTTGCCCTCTCTATCTCTCTAAAATAAATAAAATCCTGGGGCACCTGGGGGGCTCAGTCGTTAAGCGTCTGCCTTCAGCTCAGGTCATGATATCAGATCATGGGATCAAGCCCTGCATCGGGCTCCCTGCTTGGCAGGAAGCCTGCTTCTTCCTCTCTCACTCCCCCTGTTTGTGTTCCCTCTCTTGCTATGTCTCTGTCTGTCAAATAAATAAATAAAATCTTTTAAAAAATAATAATAAAATAAATAAAATCCTTTAAAAAGGAAGGAAGGAAGGAAGGAAGGAAGGAAGGAAGGAAGGAAGGAAGGAAGGAAGGAAGGAAGGAAGGACAGGGAATTTTGAATACACAGTAAAGATACAAATCCTGATCCTGCTTCTTACTAGCACACATGACCTTGGGCGAGTCACTTAATTTCTCTGGATGTCTCCCTTCTCATCCATGAAATGGGGATAATAAACCCACCTTGCAGGGCTATTCTGACATATAAGGCTACTGTATATACAATGTCATAAATTCAATGGCATTTATTATTATTTTAACACCAAACCAAGAGTATTTGGATTTTTTTACTGCATTCATCTCTTTTAACCAAATACATGGTACTGCTGTGTAGATACAGCTACAGTCTTCAGAAGATACGTCACATTTATGTCCATTATAGGCTACATTAACAAATGCCTCTGCTCAGCCCATCTATCATTTCAGGCAAATTATCAGAAGTATCATAATGATTTGTATAACGTAACTAACAGTTCATCTTCCTGTGGAGTGGGTAAGTGGAGATCGGCTTATGATAGTAACTATACAGCTTTTAAAAATCTACCTTTGTTTCTTATTTACTTTGGATGGGGGATCTTTTTTAGACTCCTTAAAACTTTAAGTAAGTCTCAGAGCCCCCAGTTAAAATGACCAATTATTGGGTCAACCAGGAAATCAAAGAAGAACTTAAACAATTCATGGAAATCAATGAGAATGAAAACACATCGGTCCAAAACCTATGGGATACTGCAAAGTGGTCCTAAGGGAGAAATACATAGCCATACAAGCCTCACTCAAAAAAATAGAAAAATCCCGAATTCACCAACTAACTCTACACCTTAAAGAACTAGACAAAAAGCAACAAATGATGCATAAGCCATGCATTAGAAGAGAAATAATTAAAATTAGAGCAGAGATCAATGAGTTAGAAACCAGAAACACAGTAGATCAGATCAACAAAACTAGAAGCTGGTTCTTTGAAAGAATTAATAAGATCGATAAACCACTGACCAGACTTATCCAAAAAAAAAGAGAAAGGACCCAATTTAATAAAATTATGAATGAAAGGGGAGAGATCACGACTAACACCAAGGAAATAGAAACAATTATTAGAAATTATTTTCAACAACTATATGCCAATAAACTGAGCAATCTGGATGAAATGGAGGCCTTCCTGGAACCCTATAAGCTGCCAAGACCGAAACAGGAAGAAATTGACAACCTGAATAGGCCAATAACCAGTAACGAGATTGAAGCAGTGATCAAAAACCTCCCAAAAAACAAGAGTCCAGGGCCTGATGGATTCCCTGGGGAATTCTACCAAACATTCAAAGAAATAATACCTATTATACTGAAGCTGTTTCAAAAAATAGAAACAGAAGGAAAGCTTCCAGACTCATTCTATGAGGCCAGCATTACCTTAATCTCCAAACCAGGCAAAGACCCCATCAAAAAGGAGAATTTCAGACCGATATCCCTGATGAATATGGAGTCCAAAATCCTCAACAAAATCCTAGCTAATAGGATCCAACTATACATTAAAAGGATCATCCACCACGACCAAGAGGGATTTATCCCCGGGATGCAAGGGTGATTCAACATTCACAAATCAATCAATGTGATAGAACACATTAATAAGAGGAGGGAGAAGAACGATATGGTCCTCTCAATTGATGCAGAAAAAGCATTTGACAAAATACAACATCCTTTCCTGATTAAAACTCTTCAGAGTATAGGGATAGAGGGAACATTCCTCAAGTTCATAAAATCCATCTATGAAAAACCCACAGCGAATATCATCCTCAATGGGGAAAAGCTGAAAGCCTTTCCCTTAAGATCAGGAACGTGTCAAGGATGCCCACTCTCGCCACTATTGTTCAACATAGTACTAGAAGTCCTAGCAAGAGCAATCAGACAACAGAAAGAAATAAAAGGTATTCAATCTGGCAAAGAAGAAGTCAAACTCTCTCTTTTCACAGACGACATGATACTTTATGTGGAAAACCCAAAAGACTCCACCCCCAAATTACTAGAACCATTACAGCAATTCAGTAATGTGGCAGGATACAAAATCAATGCACAGAAATCAGTTGCTTTCTTATACACTAACAACACAACTGTAGAAAGAGAAATTAGAGAAACGATTCCATTTACAATAGCACCAAAAACCATAAGATACCTCGGAATAAACCTAACCAAAGAGGTAAAGGATCTATACTCTAGGAACTACAGAACACTCATGAGAGAAATTGAAGAAGACACAAAAAGATGGAAAACAATTCCATGCTCATGGACTGGAAGAATAAACATTGTTAAAATGTGCTACCCAGAGCAATCTATAACTTCAATGCCATCCCGATCAAAATTCCAATGACATTTTTCAAAGTGCTGGAACAAACAATCCTAAAATTTGTATGGAATCAGAAAAGACCCCGAATTGCCAAGGAAATGTTGAAAAAGAAAAACAAAGTTGGGGGCATCACGTTGCCCGATTTCAAGCTATATTACAAAGCAGTGATCACCAAGACAGCACGGTACTGGCACAAAAACAGATATATAGACCAATGGAACAGAATAGAGAACCCAGATATGGACCCTCAACTCTATGGTCAAATAATCTTTGACAAAGTGGGAAAAAACATGCAATGGAAAAAAGTCTCTTCAATAAATATGCTGGGAAAATTGGACAGCCACATGCAGAAGAATGAAACTCAACTATTCTCTAAAACCATTCACAAAGATAAACTCAAAATGGATGGAAGACCTCAATGTGAGACAGGAATCCATCAAAATTCTAGAGGAGAACATAGGCAGTAACCTCTTTGACATTGACCACAGCAATTCTTTCAAGATACATCTCCAAAAACTGGTGAAACAGAAGCAAAAATGAACTTTTGGGACTTCATCAAGATAAAAAGCTTCTGAACAGCAAGGAAACAGTAACAAAACAAAGAGGCAACCCACAGAATGGGAGAAGATATTTGCAAATGACACTACAGATAAAGGGCTAGTATCCAAGATCTATAAAGAACATCTCAAATTCAACACCCAAAAAACAAGTAAGTCAAAAAATGGGCAGAAGATATGAAAAGACACTTCTCTGAAGAAGACATACAAATGGCTAACAGATACATGAAAAAATGTTCATCATCATTAGCCATCAGGGAAATCCAAATCAAAACCACATGGAGATACCACCTTACACCAGTTAGAACGGCAAAAATGGACAGGGAAAGAAACAACAAATGTTGGAGAGATTGTGGAGAAAGGGGAACCCTCTTACACTGTTGGTGGGAATGCAAGTTGGTACAGCCACTTTGGAAAACAGTGTGGAGGTTCCTTAAAAAATTAAAAATAGAGCTACCCTATGACCCAGCAATTACACTCCTGGGTATTTACCCCAAAGACACAGAGGTAGTGAAAAGAAGGGCCATATGCACCCCAATGTTCACAGCAGCAATGTCCGCAATAGCCAAACTGTGGAAAGAGCCGAGATGCCCTTCAACAGGTGAATGGATAAAGAAGATGTGGTCCATATATACAATGGAATATTACTCAGCCAGCAGAAAGGACGAATATCCAACTTTTACATCAACATGGATGGGACTGGAGGAGATTATGCTAAGTGAAATAAGTCAAGCAGAGAAAGTCAACTATCATATGGTTTCACTTATTTGTGGAACATAAGGAATAGCATGGAGGACATTAGGAGAAGGAAGGGAAAAATGAAGGGAGGGAAATCGGAGGGAAAGATGAACCATGAGAGACTATGGACTCTGAGAAACAAACAGGGTTTTAGAGGGGAGGGCGTGGGGGGATGGTTTAGCCCGGTGATGGGTACTAAGGAGGGCACGTACTGCATGGAGCACTGGGTGTTGTACGAAAACAATGGATAGTGGATCACTACATCAAAAACTAATGATGTATTGTATGGTGACTAACATAACATAATAAAATTTTTTAAAAAGTTAAAAAAAATGACCAATTAAGTTGTATAGAAACTCTTTCCTTTTTCCACATGTAATTATAGGGCAGATATTTCAGAATGTATATAAGCGGTGGTATTTTAATAATTTTGTTGAGCCTTGGGGCACCTGGGTGGCTCAGTCGTTAAGCATCTGCCATCAGCTCAGGTCATGATCCCAGGGTCCTGGGATCAAGCCCCACATTGGGCTCCCTGCTCGGCAGGAAGCCTCCTTCTCCCTTTGCCACTTGCCCTGCTTGTATTCCCTTTATTGCTGTGTCTCTCTGTCAAATAAATAAATAAAATCTTTTAATAATAATAATAATAATAATTTTGTTGAGCTTTAAGATGTGGTATCAAAAACTGCACGTTACTTCCAGTCAGGGGTAGAAAAATGGGACAGGGAGAGAGGAATGACCTACTTGGCCTTCCTACTCTTCAATAAGGCATTGACCCTTGTCAAAGAGAACACATATATATTCGCACACAAACAAGGACTCCCATTTACCTTATTTTCAAATTTAAATTATAGTATCCGGTCATTCATCTTTGTCACAATTCGCCAAACAGTTTTGCAAGAACATGTTTCATAAACAAGCTCTCCTTTCAGCATTGGCCAGGAAGGTTAAGGTTTAGATCCTGTGTGATAGAAAACCTTTTTGTAATTCTCCCCCAAACATCTGTTCAGTCATTCATCATTAACATCTGTCACCCATTTCTAGGCTCAACCCAGACAAAGCTGTTTTTCTAACACACTCTATTCCAAATTGTTACCAAGTGATTCCTAGTCAGACTAATCTTACACAGGGATTGAGAAGACATCTTATTGGATCAAATTCGTCCTCTGCTAATGCAGCATCTACCCTGCAGCGTTGGCAAACAGCCAGTGGCTCAGAGGAAGGGAAATTCCTCTTACATGCTAACACTTTCCTGCCTCAAATTGGTAGTGACACTGAAACTTTTAATTCTCTTTAACCCTTCAGGGTTAGCAACATTATCTCATACATCCTATACATTTGTGTATCAAACTTTGGCCCATCAGGCCCATCCTATACCATATTCGAGCCCCAGCAGGGCTGCTTTGCAAACTAGCTGAAATAAGAACATATGAAATGTTTTCTAATACTTGACCCAATTATTTGCATAAAAAAGCAAGAAATGTTGGCTCATTTGGAAAGAGCAGAGTGGTTAAAAGCATGCAGACCTGAACTGAGATCTTAGAAATGTCAGTTAGCTTTGGACACTTTAGTTAATGACTCTGGACCCTCATCTACTTAATGGGGAAAATGGATACATTATTATTATATGAGTTAAAAGAGACATTGTATGTAAGGTGCTTGACACAGTGCCTAGTACATAGCAAGCAACTCAGTGGTAACTCTTGCTATCATCACCATTATCATCATCAAAGAAGTAGAAAAAGACCAGAATGGCTTTACCTTGCTCTTTTACTCTCAGCATGTCCTTTTCCTTTCTGCTTAACCAGAGTTTCCTGAATGCCTCTTATGGGCTTAGACATGTGCCAAATATTAACATGAATGAGATAAATTCCTTCTCCTCAAGAAGCTCTCTCCTTAGTAGAGGAGAAAGATAGATTGATGCCCTACTTCAAATCAGACTGTGGTAAGTGCTATACAGTTACAAGTAAAGCTCCCCACAGATTATTTGAAGATGTTTTAACACCAAATCTCTGTTTTTCTTATTAGAAGACTTTAATTAAGGCTCATCTTACACAGCAAGTTAGGAATTTAAACCCCAGGGCAGACCTTTCATTTCAGTGGGAACCTAATGGTCTTGAAAAACAAGACCGGATTTTTCAAGATGTGTTTGTCTTATGAAAAAAAAAATTTACAAAGGCAAATCAGATAACCAAAGGTCAATGTTTATAATGTCAATAGTGCAGGGAGCCGGAGGAGAAGGGTTTCACCTCTGTTTCCATGCATGTTTAAAAAAAAGATAATAATGAAGAAGGCCCCCAAACTGAACCAGATTGAGAAACCGAATTATTCTTTTGGAAATAACATCATCAAGTATAGTGTAAAAAAGATATGAGCAAGATGCCATGACTCATTAAAGCCAATTTGATATTATAAGGTGCTAAATATTAATACCAATCTCTACCAACCGGTATCTATCTATCTATCTATCTATCTATCTATCTATCTATCTATCATCTATCTATCTATCATCTATCATCTATCTATCATCTAACTATTTTTTTTCCTTCTTAGAGATCAGAGAGTCCTATGGACTCCATTTTCCATTGAAGATAATCATAAGGAAAGAGTCCCTGTGGGAATTCGATCCTGGCCATAGCTATGGGCCCCTTTCCCACATTATCTGAGGAAAGGGCAAATGGAGCTGAGCACCTTCCCGATCTGTATCCTTTGCTGTTGTTCTTTCATGGGTCCCTGCCCTGGGGGCCTAAGTCTTGTGTGGGAGATAAGTGTGTCACACTGAAGACATGACGTATGTGCTGAGACTAACAGATGGAATCTGAGTTCCTCAGAAGAGAGGGAGGGGGCAGACAAAGACTTTCTAGGCAGAGGGAACTGCTTGGGAGAAGAGGGGTGCAGCTTCCTGATAGCTGGTCTGTAGGGGGAGATGCAGAATGGGAGTGGGGAGTGGGGAAGAATGGGCCAGGAGCAGGTCCCCAAACAGAGCACACATTCCTAGGAACAGGTGAGATCCAGTCCCCAAACAGAGACAACTTCCTAGGAACAGGTGAGATCCCAGGCCCATTCTAGAGACCCCTCAAATGTGTGCACTGAGGTCCACACGGGCCACATAATGCCATGTCTTCATGGAATTTTCCCAGTGTACAAATTGCTCCCTCAGGCTTTATCAGCCAGTGATATATTTCTATCTTCCTTCAACAGATTAAAAAATTGAAATTTAACAGCTGTGTATCTTTGGGTATTTTACTGAATTCATCTGAACCTTTATTTCCTCATGTCTAAATGGAAAAACAGCACCCACATCTCTGAGTGCCCACAAGCATTTATGTACATTGTCTGGTGCTAAAAGGCACTCATCCATGCTCATTCCTTTGTGTCCTAGGGCTACCCATGAGGAAGCAATAAGAAATCAAACCCAGGTGTCCTGACCAGTAGGTCACTTGTGCTCTGAGGCATCCTTCTACGTCCATGCACACCCTGCAGACAAAGTGCAGTTGGTAAGTCCCAGATGAACTGCCACCATGTTTACATTGTGAAGCTGGGAGGTATGTGTCCCTTGCCCTTCAACCCACCTACTTCAACAACCCTGACCCTGCCAGCACATTCCTGTGCTGATCCCTACCCAACCCAGCACCTCCGCCTATGCGGGCTGAGAGGAGAACCAAGCTAACTCCAACAAGTCAGGAAAAAATATCACCCCAAGGGAGGTCTCAGCCATGAAGTCAACTGGGAGGGGAAACCAAGGACAAGTGACGCTAACAAGACCGGATTTTTCAAGATGTGTTTGTCTTATGAAAAAAAAATTTACAAAGGCAAATCAGATAACCAAAGAATGCATGATCTGTGAGGGAGAGAAGTAGGAAACCGAGTTAGAAAAGGAAGGGGCTGACTAAACACCACTTGGGAAATAGAGATGTTTCTAAATCAACCGGCCCTAAAGACTTGCTGCTGAGATGCTTGCAGCCAAGTGGACTCCTTTCCCTGAGAGTCAACCTGAGATTAGAATCTTGTTCTCGAAGTTGGTGACATCTTTAAAACTTGATTTATTGTTTCCTCCTCAAAGCCTTCCTGTGCTGCAGGCGCAGGCACTTGGTTTCAGGGTCTGGATGTCGCCCTCCTCCCAGGCAGGACGTCAGCTCAGGCAGGTAAGAGGGAAGTGGATGTGCGCACGCGCCCAGGATGCACGCACGCGCCCAGGATGCACATGCCCAGCTTCCGGCCCACCTCGCCCTGGAGTTTGGCAAACGAGCAGTCCAGGCCAGAGTGCGGGTAAGCCAGGTGCATAATGTCTCAGGCTCTGTAATGTGATACATCCGATCCGTCTAACCACAGAATTCACAGATTGTTTTAATGTGAGCAGATCACACTCTGTCCCTGCTTGCGACCCTTCTGTGACATCCCATGCCCCCCAGAATGCAAGCCACAGTCGTTAGGGGCCGCGAGGCATGGTGACTCTGAGCCGCCTCACCATGCTCACTTTGTGTCACTCTTCCCCACCAGGGCTATGTCACAGCTGTGTTTGCCTTCTGACAGTTTGCTGGTGACTCCCTCCTCCTTCCCGCTCACAGTCTACACTTAACGCTCTGCCCTCTGCCTGGCCGCCGTCGCCTCACTCTCCCTCGCTGGTGCCCACTCCAAATCTCAGTGTTATTGTCTCTCTCTTAAAGAGGGCTTCCCTGTCTCTCCATCCTAAGTAGGTCCACCCCTACGATGTGCTCACAATAGCCCAGTCTTCTCCTTAGTGGCTCTTGTTCAAATGCGTGCGTGGAGTTATTTGTTCAATGTCTATCGCCCCATCTCTGATAGATGAAGGCATTGACTACATCTATTTTATGTGTATTGGATACCGAGAACCTCACAACAGCTCCTGGCTCAGCGCAGGGTGTGACAAATGTTCAGAAAGTGAATGAATGGCTGGTTTGAAGAGAACTTCAAGCTGATGGTTTCTGACCAAAATCAGCTCAGGACGGAATATCAAATTATTAAAAGTGCCTGTAACTGAATTGAATTAGACAAAATGGTAGTTTGGCCAGACTGTCTTCTCCTTCTAGCCAAAGAACTGTGATAAAGGGAGGTCACTGGGGTAGCAGTTCGATAAGCTCTGGCACTTGGTTTCAACTCAGGTGGTAAGCTCAGGATCATGAGATCAAGCCCCACCTCTGGCTGGTACTCAACATGGAGTCTGCTTAAAATTCTCTCTCCCTCTCCCTCTGCCCCTTCTTTCTCTCTCTTTCAAATAAGTAAATAAATCTAAAAGGGGGGGGGCGGTCACTGGGCTGCAAAGTTGTAAAGAACTTTGAGAAAAACAAGGCCTATTTTTCAAAACCAGAAAGCCACTAGTCAGAAGTTTTCTGGGAGAGCTGGTCAACTCAGGTTTCTTTCTAGTCATACAGCCATCCGTGTAAATGCTAAAATGTCAGAATTTAAAGTTGTTATTTGAAAAAGAAGCAGCTGCATCTCCAGAGAAACCCACAGCTCCTTGCTCACATGGGGTAGTAGTTTCCGGTGTGATCCTGAGAGGCCCAGCTGTTCCCATAACTAAAGGCAACTTCCAGTCATTCCTTTGGTTTTCCACTGATTACAAAATATTATTATAAAGGCAGTGCATGTCAAGTCATGGTCATTTATGAAAACCAGGAGACCGCCAGGGAAAAGTAAATAAAGAAAAAACCTCATGACTCATGTCTGTCTCCCTCTACTGAACCAGGACTGGGTTCACGGCCAGAAACTGGAAGTTGCTCTCTCTGTGTACCAGAACCGTGCTAGGCACACAATAGATCCTCTGCTCAGGTCTACCAGTGCTCAGACCCTGTGGGGACATTTTCTACAACTTCCAGAACTCCCCTCACTTTCCTCCCAACTTCTGTTCTATTTAGACGTAGCCTGTCTGCCGATCTACAACAGTATCTCCCAGCCAGAGTCTCCCGTACTTTCAGACAAGGCATTTGTACTCAATTTTCTACTTCCTAAGAATTGTTATTCAGACTATCTCATTCCCATCTTTGGCTGACGTGGATAAGAGTCTTCATTCAAGCCTCAGCCACTTTGGGTCCACCTGCCTCCCCTCAGCCCAAGCCCCTCTATGAAATTTGAAAGAGTGAATCCCAGAGAAATGGAATACATCAGTTAGCTGCCACCAGCTGACAGGTAACAGGCATGGTGTCCCAGGCCTGGCTATTAAACTCCCTCCAGACATGAATGACAGAGGAGGAGAGATTAGTGCACACAATGCCACTACCTATGTTTTTTTCTAGAAAGACAGTAAAAATAAAATCCCCAAATACAATAGCATCAAGGCACAGATTGGTGCTTACTTTTCCTGATCTGAATGAATTCCAAATTGCTTCTCTCAACTATTTTATGTTTTCAGGACTAAGTTAGAAATTTCTTCCCTTCCTCCTAAGGATAAAAGACATATGTAAGAGTTGTTAAGAGCTTGGACTTTGGAAATTCTAGGTCCACCTCTGAGTAGTGGGGGAAAGCTATGTAACCCCTGCAAGTCTCAGTTTCCTTTTGCCAAGATACAGAAGATGAGAGTGCAGACAAAGCTTGTCCACTGGGATGTTGGGGAACTCACCTGCCCCAAATGAATTATATTTCCAAAGATTAGATATCTTTTCAAAACAGCTTTTCCTGCTACCATGTGATCCAGATCCAGCATCTTCTAGATATATTTCTCCTCCTTCCTCCCTCTTCCTCTCTTGCTCTCTCCCCCTAATGGATTAAGAGATGAGATGTCTAATGTTAATTTGCACAACTACAGTTAAAAAGTGTAAAAGAGGGGTGCGTGGGTGGCTCAGTCGGTTAAGTGTCTGCCTTTGGCTCAGGTCCTGGGATGGAGCCCTGTCTCGGGCTCCCTGCTCGTGGGGAGTCTGCTTCTCCCTCTGCCTCTCCCCCAGCCCCCCACCCCCACTTGTGCTCTCTTTCTCTCTCTCTCTCAGATAAATAAATCAAATCTTTTTTTAGAAAGGGTAAAAGATGTGCTTCCCCCAAAATATAGTCAAAGAAGAATCACCCCACCTTCTGTTTTATAAACTGTGTGTCTCAAGGTAACTGCAATCAGCCCTAATGATCCACAGCAGGCCAACTCTACTGCATGGATGGGGCCTCTCAAACCACCAGTCATTTACAACCCAGGTAGATGTACTACCACTGTGCCAAACTGTACTGTTGTAATTTTTAATGGATAATCTTTTAGAACACTTTTAGAGCAATTAAAATGCTTACCTCCAGACCCCTGGGTAAATGATCTATTTATTCAACCCCCTCATGCCCTCAAAGTGAGGATTAAGAGGTAAACCAGGAAGACCACTAGCTGTGTGACCTGGTACAGGCAGGTAAACTAAGTTACAATGTGATGAAGTGGGGCTGCTTGCCTTGGTAGCTTTTACTGCTGAAGATCTTTCCTACTAGCATCAGAGAAAAGCAAATCTGGCTTAAGTAATATAGATCAGGAAGAGCAAATAGATTTCAATGTGCCTTCCAGCTGGTTTGGTGGTTGGTGGCTCCTGAGTACCTGTAAGGTTGAGAAGCCTTCTGAAGCTCCATTTGGCCCAGTGGGAGCTCTGTGATCCATTTGCACTATTTGCCACGGGCCTGGGTTGAGGGAGTGAAGACATGTCTGCTGTGCATTTGCTGTCCTTCATTTTGTTACAAACACATAGGATGGAGGGGCACCTGGGTGGCTCAGTCAGTTAAATATGTGCCTTAAGCTGGGGTCATGGTCCCAAGGTCTTGGGATTGAGTCCCGCATTGGGCTCCCTGCTCAGCAGGGGGCCTGCTTCTCCCTCTCCCTCTGTGTTCTCTCTCTCTCTCCCCCCCTCCCCTGCCCCTGCTCTTTCCCTCTGCCCCTCCCCCTCTTCCTCCCGTGCTTGTGCATGCACGCTCTCTCTCAAATAAATAAATAAAATCTTAAAAATACACACACACACATAGGACTGAAAGTCAGACTGGATTCTAGTCCTGCTCCATCTACACACAGAAACTCCAGTAAATCACCTAACTCTAGACTCATTTCCTCAGCTTCCACAGTCCCATCTTGTACTTTGTATCCTAGTGATCATAAAATACCCATAGCTCTCCCCACATATTGGTCTGTTTTCTCTTTGGCTCAATTAGGGTTGCTTTGTTTTGTTTTGTTATTCACATAAAACTTTGTGAGTGAAAGTATCTTGTAATATACGTAATATATAATAGACACACTGTTATATATAGTTTTGTGATAGAGATTTGTAGATCATTTTGTACATATATCTAGACAGAAAGACGGTTCCCTGCACTAACCTCAGTGCATGGCACAGTACTTGGCACATTCTAAGTGTACAATAAGTGTTTATGGAATAAATTAATGATTGAGAAAACTGAAAGAATCAAAATGTTGGGATGCCTGGGTGGCTCAGTCGGTTAAGCATCTGCCTTTGGCTTGGGTCATGATCCCAGGGTCCTGGGATCGAGTCCCAGTTCGGGCTCTCTGCTCACTGGGGAGCCTGCTTCTCCCTCTGCCTCTGCCTCTCTCTCTGTCTCTCATGAATAAATAAATAAAATCTTTATAAAAAAAGAATCAAAATGCAGCAGTGGTATTAGGTCAATTGTCATTTTTATATTTTTTCTATAAGGAGCATGTATTTTTTTGTTGTGGTGGTAAGAGCACTTAATGTGAGATTTACCCTCTTGACACAGTTTGCACAATACAACATTGTTAGCTGTAGGCATGGTGCTGCACAGCAGATCTCTAGAATGTTTTCGTCTTGCATTATTGAAATGTTATACTTGTGGAGTAGCCATCTCCCCCTTTCCCCCTAACCCCAGCCCCTGACAACCACAATTCTACTTTCTGCTTCTAGGAGTTTGACTATTTTTTTAAAATATATCATTTTCCTTTAATATTCAAATCCACATTGACAAAAGTGGCTCATTATTTTTAGAATAATTAATTTGACTTTCAAGCTAAAACATGTCCGTTTCAAAACTATGTCCACAATAGATTCACCAACTCTTCTGTCAACTCAGTGTTAGCATGGGGTTCAAAAGATATTGTGTAAATTGAAAAGGAGTTCTAAATTTACCAGTAACCAAAAAAAAAAAAACCAAAAAAACCTTCAAATTTCTCCTGTCATTTTTGCAGCCAAAGTATATAATTTTGTTAATTGCACTGAAAATTTTCTGCATATTGATTCCCATTAGAAAAAGGCATAAAATTATTATTATTGTTCTATGTAATGGAATTTTTAATTTCAGCAAATTCTCACACTGGTTTTGCTGGGTCACAAATAAGCTTTTCTTTTCCACAACACTTCAAATTTAGCCTGTTCTTTTGTAGTGTGATATTATATCACACTAACATTTTTTGTCTTTGACTTACACAATTTTGTTTCAAGAAAATCGTGAATTAGAATCAACAATACAGGGACACCTGGGTGGCTCAGTCAGTTGAGTATCTGCCTTCAGCTCAGGTCATGATCCCAGGATCCTGGGATCAAGTCCAGCATTGGGCTCCCTGCTCAGCGGAGAGCCTGCTTCTCCCTCTGCCTGTCACACACCCTGCTTGTGCTCTCTCTCTCTCTCTCTCTCTGACAAATAAATAAATAAGATCTTAAAAAAGTATAGTTAACAATACCGTAAATTTTTACAAAACAGCTCAACTGATAAGTACTGGCAAAAAATCCCAACAGATCATTGACTTCATTGCTCTTCTAATTTGTTCAACAGATCTGCAAACTGGCAATGATTCACAACATTTACATATATATACTAAAGAATTTTAACAACTGCAAACATGACATTTTTCACAGAGTATGCTTCAGAAGCTTAGTCCAGATATTTTCAATATATATCATAGAGTGAAAAAAAAATCTCAGTCTGTTCTTCAAAATTCCAAAAATTCAAAATTATTTTTTAAATCTAAATTAGCTAGAGCATCATCCATCATGATAGGAACTTTTTTTTTCTTTTTTTCTTTTATTATGTTATGTTAATCACCATACATTACATCATTACTTTTTGATGTAGTGTTCCATGATTCATTGTTTGCTTATAACACCAAGTGCTCCATTCAGTACATGCCCTCTTTAATACCCATCACCAGGCTAACCCATCCCCCCACCCTAGAACTCTCAGTTTGTTTCTCAGAGTCCATAATCTCTCATGGTTCATCTCCTGCTCCGATTTCCTCCCCTTCATTTTTCCCTTCCTGCTATGT